>NC_136389.1:83447459-84660126 GCF_965140285.1 Lepidochelys kempii | reverse complement strand
ACGCGCTATCTCAGAGTGGTCCCTCCCACTCCTACCCCGTCCCTGCCCCTGGTCCCCCCCACTCCTACCCCATCCCTGCCCAGCCTGGCCACTCTGCCCCGCCCCCAATCCTACCCCTGCCCTCGGACCCCCCCAATCCTGCCCCATCCCTGCCCCCGGTCCCCCCCACTCCTACCCCGTCCCTGCCCAGCCTGGCCACTCTGCCCCGCCCCCAATCCTGCCCCGTCCCTGCCCCCGGACCCCCCGAATCCTGCCCCGTCCCTGCCCCCGGTCCCCCCCCACTCCTACCCCGTCCCTGCCCCACCTGGCCACTCTGCCCCGCCCCCAATCCCGCCCCGTCCCTGCCCCTGGCCCCCCCCATCATACCCCGTCCCTGCCCAGCCTGGCCACTCTGCCCCGCCCCCAATCCTGCCCCGTCCCTGCCCCCGGACCCCCCCAATCCTGCCCCGTCCCTGCCCCTGGTCCCCCCCACTCCTACCCCGTCCCTGCCCCACCTGGCCACTGTGCCCCGCCCCAATCCCGCCCCGTCCCTGCCCCCAGCCCCCCCCATCGTACCCCGCCCCTGCCCAGCCTGGCCACTCTGCCCCGCCCCCAATCCTGCCACATCCCTGCCCCCGGTCCCCCCCACTCCTACCCCGTCCCTGCCCCACCTGGCCACTCTGCCCCGCCCCCAATCCTGCCCCGTCCCTGCCCCCGGTCCCCCCCACTCCTACCCCGTCCCTGCCCAGCCTGGCCACTCTGCCCCGCCCCCAATCCTGCCCCGTCCCTGCCCCCAGTCCCCCCCACTCCTACCCCGTCCCTGCCCAGCCTGGCCACTCTGCCCCGCCCCCAATCCTGCCCCGTCCCTGCCCCCAGTCCCCCCCACTCCTACCCCGTCCCTGCCCCACCTGGCCACTCTGCCCCGCCCCCAATCCCGCCCCGTCCCTGCCCCCGGCCCCCCCCATCATACCCTGCCCCTGCCCAGCCTGGCCACTCTGCCCCGCCCCCAATCCTACCCCTGCCCTCGGACCCCCCCAATCCTGCCCCATCCCTGCCCCCGGACCCCCCCACTCCTACCCCGTCCCTGCCCAGCCTGGCCACTCTGCCCCGCCCCCAATCCCGCCCCATCCCTGCCCCCGGCCCCCCCCATCATACCCCGCCCCTGCCCAGCCTGGCCACTCTGCCCCGCCCCCAATCCTACCCCTGCCCTCGGACCCCCCCAATCCTGCCCCATCCCTGCCCCCGGACCCCCCCACTCCTACCCCGTCCCTGCCCAGCCTGGCCACTCTGCCCCGCCCCCAATCCCGCCCCGTCCCTGCCCCCGGACCCCCCCAATCCTGCCCCGTCCCTGCCCCCGGACCCCCCCACTCCTACCCCGTCCCTGCCCAGCCTGGCCACTCTGCCCCACCCCCAATCCCGCCCCGTCCCTGCCCCCAGCCCCCCCCATCATACCCCGCCCCTGCCCAGCCTGGCCACTCTGCCCCGCCCCCAATCCTGCCCCGTCCCTGCCCCCGGACCCCCCCAATCCTGCCCCGTCCCTGCCCCCGGACCCCCCCACTCCTACCCTGTCCCTGCCCCACCTGGCCACTCTGCCCCGCCCCCAATCCTGCCCCGTCCCTGCCCCCGGACCCCCCCACTCCTACCCTGTCCCTGCCCCACCTGGCCACTCTGCCCCGCCCCCAATCCTGCCCCGTCCCTGCCCCCGGACCCCCCCACTCCTACCCTGTCCCTGCCCCACCTGGCCACTCTGCCCCGCCCCCAATCCCGCCCCGTCCAATCCTGCCCCGTCCCTGCCCCCGGACCCCCCCACTCCTACCCCGCCCCTGCCCAGCCTGGCCACTCTGCCCCACCCCCAATCCCGCCCCGTCCCTGCCCCTGGCCCCCCCCACTCCTACGCCGTCCCTGCCCCACCTGGCCACTCTGCCCCGCCCCCAATCCCCCCCCGGCCCTGCCCCCCCCATCGTACCCCGCCCCTGCCCAGCCTGGCCACTCTGCCCCGCCCCCAATCCTACCCCTGCCCTCGGACCCCCCCAATCCTGCCCCGTCCCTGCCCCCGGCCCCCCCATCGTACCCCGCCCCTGCCCAGCCCAGCCGCCTTGTCCCCCCAAGTTCTGCCCCGGGCCCCCCGTCCCGCCGCGGCCCAGCCGCCCTCCCGTCACCTCTCCACCTCCTGCAGCGCCGGGTCCGCCGGCCCCGCCCGCCCCGCCGCCCCCCGGGCCAGCAGCCGGCTCGGGCCCGCAGCTCGCAGCGCGCGGGGCAGCAGCGGAGCCGCCATGGCCGGCGCAGAGACGCGGCCCGCGCCGCCGGGGGCGGGGCGCTTCTGAGAACGAGGCCCGGGGGGCGGAGCTGAATCGGCGGGGCGGGGTCTGGGGAGCGAGGGCCGCCCCTGGGGCTGAGAGCGAGGGACCCCGGGGCGGGGCGCTGGGGGAGATGTGGGGGCGCCGGGGGGGAGGAAGAGGGGCGGGGCGCCGGGGGAGATGTGGGGGCGCCGGGGGGGAGGAAGAGGGGCGGGGCGCCGGGGGAGATGTGGGGGCGCCGGGGGGGAGGAAGAGGGGCGGGGCGCTGGGGGGAGATGTGGGGGCGCGGGGGGAAGAGGGGCGGGGCGCTGGGGGAGATGTGGGGGCGCCAGGGGGGAAGAGGGGCGGGGCGCTGGGGGAGATGTGGGGGCGCGGGGGGGGAAAGGGGCGGGGCGCTGGGGGAGATGTGGGGGCGCCGGGGGGGAGGAAGAGGGGCGGGGCGCCGGGGGAGATGTGGGGGCGCCGGGGGGGAGGAAGAGGGGCGGGGCGCCGGGGGAGATGTGGGGGCGCCGGGGGGAAGAGGGGCGGGGCGCGGGGGGAGATGTGGGGGCGCGGGGGGAAGAGGGGCGGGGCGCTGGGGGAGATGTGGGGGCGCCAGGGGGGAAGAGGGGCGGGGCGCTGGGGGAGATGTGGGGGCGCGGGGGGGGAAAGGGGCGGGGCGCCGGGGGGAGATGTGGGGGCTCCGGGGGGGAGGAAGAGGGGCGGGGCGCCGGGGGAGATGTGGGGGCGCGGGGGGGAGATGTGGGGGCGCGGGGGGAAGAGGGGCGGGGCGCGGGGGGGAGATGTGGGGGCGCCGGGGGGGAGGAAGAGAGGCGGGGCGCCGGGGGAGATGTGGGGGCGCGGGGGGAAGAGGGGCGGGGCGCCGGGGGGAGATGTGGGGGCGCCGGGGGGGGGGAAGAGAGGCGGGGCGCCGGGGGAGATGTGGGGGCGCGGGGGGAAGAGGGGCGGGGCGCCGGGGGGAGATGTGGGGGCGCGGGGGGAAAAGGGGCGAGGCGCTGGGGGGAGATGTGGGGGCGCGGGGGGAGATGTGGGGGCGCGGGGGGGAAAGGGGCGGGGCGCCGGGGGGAGATGTGGGGGCGCCGGGGGGGAAGAGGGGCAGGGCGCTGGGGGAGATGTGGGGGCGCGGGGGGGAAGGGGCGGGGCGCCGGGGGGAGATGTGGGGGCCCGGGGGGGGGGGAAGAGGGGCGGGGTGCCGGGGGAGATGTGGGGGCGCTAGGGGGGGGAAGAGGGGCAGGACGCCGGGGGGAGATGTGGGGGGGTGCCGGGGGAAGGGGGTGGAGCACTGCAGGGGAGATGGGGCAGGGCGCTGAGGGAGATGTGGGGCAGGGGAGATGGAGGGCGCTATGAGACGTAGCAGGGTGTTGCGAGTGAGGGGAAACACCATGAAGGTTGTGGCCTATGGGGAAGGGGACTCAGGCGTCACTGTGGACAGCTGGACTCGGTGTGCAGGCAAAGAGCATAGGAGGTTTTCGGTGCCATTGTACAAACTAACGGGGCAGCCTCATTTGGATCCTGGGCCAGCAGGGGTCCCCCCCACCCCATCAGCAGGGAGCTAGCAGAACTAGAGGGGCCCCCGAAGCATGACAGGAACAGTTAGAGGCCTGGAGAAACTCTCCTGTGAAGACAGATTCGTGCCCTAGAGAGGAGACCAATAAAAGGGGACGTGATAAAAGTCTATAAAGTAGGGACTGGTCTAGAGCAGGGAGATCGAAAGCATCTGTTCTCCCCATCTCATAACACAAATAAGGGACCCTCGGTGACACTGCAGGGGGGGCAGTTCAAACCCAATCAAAGGAAACACTTTTCACACAACTGCTGATCAGAATATTCCACCATCATTAAGTATTTTGACAGGGAAATTAAACCTTGTGCTTCACAGTTTAAAACAATCTTTAATGACCAGGGATTAAACTAAAACCTAGATGGGGCAGATTACCCTACATCTGCCTCCTGGGAGGTTCTTCACTTTCTCAAGCATCAGGTACTAGTCACTCTTGGAAACAGGATCCTGGACTAGGGTGCCCAGATCTCCCAATTTTATAGGGACAGTCCCGATTTTTGGGTCTTTTTCTTATATAGGCTCGTATTACCCCTGAGCCCCATCCCAATTTTTTGCCCTTGCTGTCTGGTCACCCTATCCTGGACAAGTTGGATTGTGGGTCTGAGCCAGTCTGGTATTTGTCAGTCCCTGTGAACTCATCGAGTGGCTGTTGCTATGTACTCACTCAGCCTCTCGCGCAGTGCAGTGAGGGAATGAAAGGGGTTAGTAGAACAAGCAAGCAACTGCTTTGTTTTGACCCTCATGCGCTGCTTTGTTGCTGGCACCCAGTGCCAAGAGGCTGAACAACAGCTTCCTGCAGCTAGGCACCACAGAGAGCCCTGAACAACATATAGGCCAGCAGGTTCCTTTCCTAAGGTATGTGGAGGGCAGCCCAGCCAGTGGGGACTAAGCCCATGAGGGAAGAATCAGAGAGTACCTCCCAGAGCCAGGCCTTGCCACGGAAAACCATTCCCCATCTGCTGCAATGCTGCAGGGGTCACGGGCAAAAGGACAGACTGACGGAGAATTGTAAAACAGTATAAAACTTTAATAAGACAGATACAAAAGAACAAACTCTCGCAGCCCTGAAGGAAATAAGCCCTGCCCTGAGTCACTAACGCTGCCCTGCTATTAGAGTGCTGATCAGTAGGTGTGGGGGAGAGGTTGCAGTTACAGGCTGGGATCCCAGCTACAGGACAAAGTCGGCTGCAGAGGATGGTGCCGAATACTATTAACAAAATCCCTTGCACAGCATTGTTTGAAAACAGCTCTGTCCAGTGGAGACGTGACTCTAGAGTGCTCACTAAATGGTGTCTGAAGTGCTCAGCCCTCACTGAGGGGCTCCTCATCTGCAGCAGACACCTGCGTTTTCATCACTAGCTGCCAGGTCATCGCAGCAGGCCTGGGGTCACTGTTTCCCTTGTCTCCCCCTCATCTGTCTGTCCCCTTGGAGGTTTTTCTCCCTTCCACGCAGAAGAAACCATGTCTTTTGGCACAGCCATCACCTTTGGCTGCAGGATTCCCAAGGCCATTGGTCCCTTTTTTCCCCAGAGACTGTTTGGCCAAGGTTCAGGTCCATTTCCTGTGGGGGAAGCAAGCAATCACTGATGACAGAAGGTCTGGGTTTGCTTCGGGGACATAAACAGATCAGATTGGAGGAGCCAGAGAGCTGGGGAGCAAAGAATCAATATGCTTCTCCCCCTCAACAGCTCAGGTGAGCCACGCTGGGGAGAGAGGAAACTACAGAGCAAAACCAGCTGCCAGCAGCTAAGCCTATGGCCCTCTACAAGCTTATTGGTACAGCCCAGTGGGCCTTGCAGGGAGAGGGGATGCTGGGATCCTGTTCAGACCTGAGTGCAGACATTGTGCTGGAGAACGCTCCCGGGGGGCTTGTAGTGGCCGCAAAGGGTAGGGTGCACACCAATTACCCAAACCGGGGGCACTCTCACTAAATGCATTTGCTCAGCCCTAGTTCTGAACACTCGCCAGACCCTTTGGCAAATGCTTCCTCCATCCAGCTTCATGGGAAAGCCCAAGAGATGGAAACATTCTTTCAAATGGGAAATAAGGGTTAAACTGAGACATTCTGGGTGAGGACAGAATTCCATCCCAGCTCCTGAGGGCAGGGCCCATGGGCAACGGTGAGCGGCAATTCGCCTCTTGTTTCATATCGATTTAGCCGTAGCTGGTATCCTCACTCCCACAGGTTGCATGGTGACCCCAGGTTAGCTTTCTTTGTACAGTCGGATATGAACAAGCAAAACTGGGTTTAGACATGTGGCTTGACCTCCCACTCATCAAGCCAATCAAATCCCATGGACAGTCCCTTCCAATGCAAACTGCCCACAGCAGCTGTAGGAAGCAGCATTACGGG
Source organism: Lepidochelys kempii (assembly GCF_965140285.1). Taxonomy (NCBI): domain Eukaryota; kingdom Metazoa; phylum Chordata; order Testudines; family Cheloniidae; genus Lepidochelys; species Lepidochelys kempii. The sequence continues at coordinate 84,653,936 of NC_136389.1, read as the reverse complement.
AGCACGGATTACCATTATTCACCAGTACCTAGAGGCCAGCTAGGTTAGCCTGCTGTGGTGCTGGCCACCGCACAAACATAGCCCCTGCCCTAAAGAGTTTACAATCTAATAAGGCCGAGTTATAGCCCATTTGGGAAGAGCTCGGTAAAAGAGTCTGTGGACTTGCTCCAGCATGGCAGCGGGACCCGCACTGCAAAGAGGGATGTTCCAAGGTGCCAGAGGGGTAAGGAGCTTTTCTCTGCTGAATCAGGAATGGGACTATGGGGACAAGCTCTCAGCAGATTTACAGCATGGCTCATTATAGATAATGCAACCCAGGGAGAATGAAGCAAGGGCCTGAGAGGTGGCACCAGTGGGTGAAAATACCAGCTGATTGTTTCATTCCTGATGGTCTCCAGCCATTTTACAGTGTTCAAACAGGGCTGGCCTAAGTTGCCATGGCTCTGAAATGCAGCTATCCCTGCAGTGGGACATATCTGCTGTTAACAGAGCACACTACTCCACAGGAGGAGTTTGTTAGGAGGGGTGGGGAGGCGAAGAATAATGTACTCGAGCTGGCATCTGGCCAGGATAACAGGGCAAACCTCCTCCTGTGGGGACACTAGCTCTGCAGGCAGCACAAGCGGTGAGGAGCTCGCTGGAAGCCAGCTGCAGGCAGGGCCATTACCTGTGGTGGTTGAAGTTGAGCATGGGCATGGCACTGGTGCGGTGTGAGGTGTCTGAGCGCTGGACGATGGGAGCAGAGGCAGAGTTGATGGCTAGCTCGTGGACTGCAGCACGGCTTAGGGGGTGTGTCACTGAGGGGAACGTGCAGTCACTATACGTGTGATTTGGAGCCTTTCCAGCATGAGCCAGGTACCTCAGAGAGTCAGAGTAACCACTGGCCACATGGAGGGGCCGCCTGGGGGCATGGGCATCTGAAATGAGAGCACAGGAGGGATACAAAGCAGGGCTGGAGCATCCCAGGAGGGACACCAAAGATGCCTCTTGATGTTTGCCTCAAGCATGCCAGGCTACATGGCCACAGACCTATGTTAAGGCACTGGCTGGAAGCTGGGGCAGTTCTCCAAAGACTGAGGGGATAAATACCCTGCCCCTCAACTCCTCTCTTCTGCCAGAAGCCCTGACTGCAGCAGGGAGCAGGAAGGGCAGTGTGGCTCCGGGAAGGGGACAGTGGGAGAACTAGAGTTACTGTTGAGTTTTTCCCCCGGCAGTGACAGTGTCTGTGCGACCCCCTCCTACAGCGGAGGGCCCACAGTAGTGGCAGTCCTTCAGGAGTCTGGTTGGGAATACACAGGGTTATTGACTGATACCCTGGAGCCATGTCACTCACAGGGACCCCTAAGACACTCTTGGGCCATAACCGTCTGAAGGGGCATTATGGCACCCCCAGTCCACTCCCATTTCTAAAACAACTGCTCTCCTCAGACACTATCACGGCGGCTGCCTGCTGCTGTCCCCCTTTCCAAACACAGATGAACTTACACCCTGCTCACTTTGCAGCAGCTGGTCCCATGTGCAGGTGCAGGGGAGAACACATCTCCTCAGAGACAAAGATCTCCACTGGCTTCCAGCCCTTAGAGTCCAGCACACACTCACCCTCTACGGGTCTCTGAGGGTCTTCACTGATTCTGAGTTTAATTTCCCTGCTTACTCCCTGAACATGAAACTAGACACTAATGGCACCCAGACCTTTCAAACATCCATGGCCCCTTTGAGAGTCTCAGTGCTGGAAATTAGGAGACAAATCAAGTAAGATGGAACACTTCTACCATGTCACCAGCTGTGCCAGAGGAGAATGCCCTGGGAATCCAGTCAGACGAGAGAAAGTCTCCCACTAACCAAACCATATCAATGGGGAGAACAGGAGAGCCATAGATGCCTGGAAGGCAACTCAGAGTTAGGTTATGTCTCCCAAAAGAGAGGATGCTTTAGAACTGACACCAGCAGTATGCCAGACCCCAATTCTGTACTCACGGCCTTCAACCTTGTTTCTGGCGCTGGAGAATCTCCGGCCTCCTTCCTTCAGCATCTTTGCCAGAGCACAGGGCTCGGTGACTATCGGTGTCCCCAGAGTGTGGCTTCCTAACCAGCTCATGTTCTTCTGCGGCTGCAGGCCATGCTGTGGCTTATACTGTGCACGGTAGGGGATGCTCTGGCCCATCCCTGACAGGGTACCCAGGAGGGTGGGAATGAAGCCCTGGTTGCCCAGCATCTGGGCTCTGGCCGCAGGCTGCTGCAAGATCTGCTGTCCTAACTCCCGGACTGTGCCTCCCAGGAGCGAGAGGGGGACAAGGGTCATTAACCCCTGTGTCTCCCGGTTCCCAAACACATCCTGAAGGAACTGCGGCTGGAAGAAAAGAAGAGCAGCGACGTGTGTTTTAATTCCTGGGTGGGCATGGTTAGGGAGTGGAGAAGGGCTGTCCTCCTTATAGGCTTTAAGGTCAGAACAGAAGGGACCATGCTGATCGTCTAGTCTGCCGCCTGCACATCACAGGCCACAGAACCTCGCCCACCCACTCCTGTAACAGACCCCTGGCCTCTGGCTGAGTCACTGAACTCTTCAGATCATGAGTTAAAGTTACGGAGAATCCACCATTTCCACTAGTTTAACCCTGCAAGTGACTCATGCCCCATCCTGCAGAGGAAGGTGAAAAGCCTCCAAGGACTCTGCCAGTCTGACCTGGGGGGAAATTTCTTCCCAACCCCCCTATTTAACCTGTTACTGTTACACCCCTGAGAATCCTCCCTGCATTTTCACCCCATTTACACCCCACACTTACAGTCAGAGATTCTGAGGCCAGAAGAGACCACTGTGATTCTCTAGTCTGACCTCCAGTACAACATAGGCCAGAGAACTGCTGCTTGCAGCCCATCACTTCTGACTCAGTGAGAGTTGCTCTGTTACACAGACACACCCACCCTGGATTTCAAGATACCAAAAGATGGGCTTGATACTGTGACACACCCACCCAAAGTGGGCCAGTAGCTTTGCAGGCAGCTTGCAGCCACCTGAGTGACCTGCTTTATGCTGAGAACAGGGCCCTACTAATTATCCTTCGCACACTGCATGTTTCTAAAGCACTCAAGCTACGTGACACACACTGTGTGTGCCGTTAGTGTACGTGCTACAGACTGCTAGACAGTGGAGTCGCATCATACGCGCATTTAACTTACGCAAATTCAACTATACACATTCGGCAAAAAAAAAAGAAAAATAACAGTAACTCGCAGCGGTGGAGTAGGAGTCGACGGGAGAGCGCTCGGGGGTCGATTCATTGCATCTAGACTAGACGCGATAAATCAACCCCTGCTGGATCGACCGCTGCCCACTGAGTGTGAGCATCTCGCCGCACTGAGTGTGATTCTAGTGTTTAAAGATATGTATTTTTCGTACAACATGGCCCCTAAATGCAAGCCAACTACTTAATCTGGTGCACAACCGAAGAAACAGCGATCTGTTCCAATGCTGGAGGAAAAACTGGCTGTGTTGGACTTATTGAGAGATGGTATGTCGGTCTCTAACGTGGCGTGTAAATATGGCTGCAACGAATCTAGCATCCGTGCCATCAAGATTAGAGAGAGAAATTCATCAAGCCGTGGCATCAAGTGCTCCAATAACTGCTAAGGTGATGAGCCAGGTGTGTGATAAGACTTTAGTGAAGACTGAAAAGGCATTAAACTTATGGCAGGAAGACATGAACTGTAAACTCGTGCTCTTAGCCTCTATGCGCAGTTCAAACCTCCCGCCGAAGAGGGACAGCCTTCTGATGAGAAGGAATTCAAAGCCAGCCAAGGCTGGCTTAACAGTTTTAGGAACCGCTTCAACCTCAAAAACGTGCAGACTACTGGTGAAGCTGCATCTGCCAATGAAGAGGCAGCAAAAGCCTCCCCCGAACAACTAAAGAATATCACAGAAGAAAAGGGCTGTCTTCCAGAACATGTTTTTAATGCTGACGAGACTGGGCTCTTCTGGGAAAAAACACCCAACCGCACTTACACTTCGAAATCAGAAAGACAAGCCCCTGGCTTCAAAGCAGCTAAAGACCGTGTGACTGTGTTGTTTTGCGGCAATGCGGCTGGGTATTTAATAAAGCCGGGCTTGCTCTACAGGGCTGCATATCCCTGTGCCCTAAAAGGCAAGAACAAAAATCTCCTGCCTGTGTTCTGGCAATCAAATAAAAAGGCTTGGGTGAGGGCAGCATTCTTTCTGGATTGGTTCCAGAGTGTTTCATTCCGGAGGTCAAGCGGTACCTCGAAGAGAAAGGACTTGACTTTAAAGCGTTGCTGATGGCAGACAATGCTCCTGGCCATCCTGAGGCACTCCAGTTTGCGCATAACGACGCTGAAGTCATCTTTCTCCCTTTTCTATTCTTTCATTCTTCTATCTCTCTCTCTTTTTGACTATATGCAATTTTCGCCTTATGCGCTGACTTTAGAACCTAACCCCTGCATAAGATGCGACTCCCCTGTACTCAGCTCCTCCTGCTCCTGTCTGTGCAGGGCCACCAAGAATACTACCTACTGCACTAGCCTTGGGAGGTGCCTGTGAGCAGCCCACCTTTACCTGGCTCTCGGAGATATTGATGTGGGGCCTGTGGACATTCACAGGCCTGGGCTCAGCTGTGTGGAGCAGCCGAGAGAGCTGATCCACGATGCCCAGACCCCGGATGAGGTTTTCGCGCTGCAGAAGAGCCTTGATCCTCTCTACTTCCTCATCTTCCACTATCTCCTGGGGCCGCATGGAGTCAAACACCATCTGCTGCATCTTAGGACAGAAATACACCTTGAGTTACAGCATGGGCGGGGGGGCTGGACGACAGACTAACAGAGGAAGGAGAGTGACTGAGGCCACAAACTCTGCTGGGGTCAGGAACAGGGCCTGGGCCACAAGTTCCAGTGTGGAGCAGGAAGGAGACTCCAGTCGGGGGTAAAAGGGGTAGGGGGCCATAGACTCCCATGGGCTGGCTGTTCACAGCACTCCCCAGCACAGGTCAGCAGCAGTACAAACTCCACAAAGACGAGCTCAGTCCTTGGCTGGTGTGGGAGATGTCAGTGCCCCAAGCTCTCCTCCTGGTGCCAGGTGGCTCCATTTGACATGCCCCATGGAGCTGCATGCTGGATGAGAGCAGGGGTACCTTCCTGTCGCAGGTCCTGGTGCTGCTATAGGTGAGGCGGGTGGGAGGAACCTTGGCCTTTCTGCGGATGCGGGATTTCTCCCCAGCTGACTCTCCCTGCAGGTTCTCCTTTCGCTCCTTTTTCTTCTTCCCAGTAGTAGCCTCTCGTTGCTCTTGCTTCAAGCGAATTTCCTCCAGCTGCTGCCTGGCAAGAACCAACAGTCTTGGTCACTGCCGCTCAGTGTGAGATCTTGTGCCAAGCTGTGCTGACCCCAATGGAGGTGACATAAGGCACAGCCAAGGACTGCTCTCCGGAGCAGCGTCCAGGATGGTGAATGTGCTGGGAAATGGCCCCAGGCCCTTAAAAGCTGTTACCACCCCCATAAGGAAATGCCCTTTGCACCAGGTTGTGCCACCTAGATGGGGTGGAGACGGGTCTACTCAAATGCACCAGGACACATGCGATAAACCACCTCCAGAATCCATAAACAATGGACTCTGGCATGTCTCCCGCTCAGGTCCAGAGGGAGGGCGGAGAGGTTACGTGGAGGACACAGTGTCTTCCCCTGGCAATGGAGCCAGGGCTCCGCTCCTAGGTGCTCACCCCTCCACATGCTTTAGGCAGCAGTAGCTGTTCCCAACAGAGAGACAAGCGGTGAACACTCTCTGCCTCATGGCATTCAATGAGGAGGGCTTTTCCACAGGAGCAATGTACCTGGCACACTCCTCTCTTGCCTTGGAAGCCACTGTTTCCTGGAAGAGGGAGCCGCTGTGCTTGAAGAATGGCTCATACTTGTCTGTCTCGAGCGCAGGGTAAATGCGCCGGTACCCTCCCAGGTGCGTGTTCTCATACTTCTCCGCTTGGGCCAGCCAGGCCGCCTGGCTGTTTTCTAACTGCTCACGTCTGCCGTCAGAAAGCAAAGATGAAGGCAGGAGGAGCCATGGTAGACAATCCCTAGAGATTGTTGTACAGGCAGCAGGGTGGGACAGGTTCCAGATGCTGCCCTGTCCAGGAGTCTAGCTGGCATTTCTCCCCTTCCCCATCTGGGAACGCCGGCGTGCATTCACTGCACCAAGCCAATGCACCCTCCCATTTGGTATCTCCTCCAGCTGGGCAGTACAGGCAAAGCAGGGAGGCTCAGAGCTCCTCTCTCCAACTGAAGGGCTCCCATGGTTCCCACCCTTCTCAGCCAACAGTACCAGTTTACAAGAGCTCAGCTGTCTCATCCGGGCCTGCCACATTTCATCCAGCTGTGAGCACTCCAGGCTGCCTGGGAGAGGGGGCAGCAGAGCCCCATGCAGTGGGGCTGGAACAGTTTTTATAGTGGGGGTGTTGAGAGCCTCTGAACCTAACTGTAACCCCTGGATATGATGGAAACCACTTCAAGCCAGGGGGTGCGGCAGCCCCCCAGCACCCTGGGTTCTAGCACCTATGGACCCAGGGGCAGCAGAGCACAGGGGTTAATATGCCCCTCGTGTCCAGGCTTTAGTTACCTGATGTAATTAATTGAAACTGGTGTCTGGGAGGGAGCTCCTGCCCACCCTGCCTCGATAGGCGGCCAATCCAAACTGGCCTCAACAGTTGTGTATTGGCTTTAGCCATGAATTGACATGTCTGCACGAATGGGCAGGGAAGCAACACTGCTTTGTGAAGAAGTAGGGTTGTCAACCTTCCAGGATTGGCCAGGAGTCTCCCGGAATCGGCATCCATCTCCTGGTGACTATTGAAAGCAATCCGGGAGATTTTAATAGGATATTTTAAGATAATGACATTATGTCATATTGGGTGGGGGGAATCTCCCGGAATAGCTTCAGTCAGAGTTGGCAACCCTATAGAGAATCTGGAGCCTCAAAACTTTTGTGGGAAAAAGGCCACGTGTCACCGGGTACAGCGCCCCCGGATGGCCAGGGAGGGCCCTGTGACCAAACCGCACAGTTGACTGGGAGAAGTAGTAAGCAGCCTGGAGTGGGGCTGAGTCTAGAGTACCAGGAATCAGACATGTCTCGGGGCTGGGAGCCTCAAACCCGGGTCTCCTCCGGGATGCTGAAAGCCTGAGCCCTCTCCCCTTACAGGTGACAATGTTCTCAACAGTGCCACAGCCCCAGAGGGATTTCAACGGCCACAAAGCAGCCTTTGGCCTCTCATGCTCGTTACTCTGTTCCCTGCTGTGCCCCCTGCTCTCCCCAAAGGCCTGCCGCACTCCTCCTTGGGGTGAGTAGTACCTGGCTTCACGAGGTGGCTGGTGGGCCTGGAAGAGTCGCTCCTTCACCCGTCGCTTGTCCTCTTCCAGCACCTTCCTCTTGTCACAGGCTCGCAGGTTTATCAGGTTGATGGTGTCACAGAGCAAAGCGTCCTTCACCTCTCGGTCCAAGTGCGAGTCCGTGGTGAAACTGGGAGAGTGATTCACCTGCCAAGACAAATGGCTAGTCTAACACACACACGTGCAGCTCCACAAATCTGCTGCAGGCAGCAGGATTGCTGGCCTCAGACCCTTCACCACCTCCTGTTCCTTCATTCCTCTCTGGCAGCCTCTTGTCCCACAGCTGCAATCTTTCCTATCATGGTAATACCAGTAAGCATGGTGCTGCTGTGTGGGGCTGATGTTTGCTGTTGCTGCTTTCACGGCACAAAGTGCCATCTAATGATCAGCCAGGCTGCAGGTATAACTTCCTGGCTTCTCACTGACCACCAAGGACACTGAGGAGAGCACACACAGGTTCTGAATGGTGCTGCAGAGATCCACGCAGCTCAGTGACTCAGGGGAGTCCGTTATTATGCCAGGAACTTGCGGAAGATGTTTCCTTGTGGACTGTAGATTGCTTGGCTATTTGCCTCCAGAGATCCTCATTTAATGGAGTGCTGCAGAGATTGCAGGTGGCAGTGTCAATCAAACTAAAACTATCTGAAACATGCCCCAGGCTTTAGTTCTAATTCTCTCATTGGGCAACAAAAGCCCTCAACCATCTGCTGTGCCGAGGGGGAGATTTCCAGGCCACCGGAGAGGTTTTCACTCACCTCCAGCAGCCAGGGTTTCAGCTTTCTGTCTAGCAGGATGTCAAAGCCCAGAATCTCAAAGCAGGCACAACCGGTGATGTGGTTGGGGAAGCAGGTGCGGTAGTTGTGCTTCAGAACAGGGTGGGCTGAGATAAGGGTCTTTATAATGATGTCCTCAATGTCTTCCCAGAGTTCTGTCGTGTCGTAGCTGTTGTCCATCATCCAGGCATTCAAGGTAGACAGTTTCCTGTTTGGGGAACAAGGGGGTGATAAGAGCTGCCCAAGTCAAAGTGGGTCTGCAGCAGTAGCAAGCAATGTCACCACACTGGCTCCATGGCTCAGAACAGCGTGGGGAACTCAGGGGACTGAGCCCCAGTGCCGCTTCTTACAAAGCCAGCAAAGTCCCAGAGGTGCCCCAGATATAGGAGCTAAACTGAGGGGACAGTTCTGTGCTCAGAATTAACAAGCAAAGAGACAGTTGGACCAGGAGCCCAAGACCCTAAAGCGGGTGATCTCCACCTAAGTGACCTTAAAAGAGAACATGGGGTGAGCCCGCACAGCATGCTGCCCCATCAATTGGCCTCCCAGCAGGAAGTGAACAGGACCTGTGGTGGCATAGGCAGGATGGTACCTCTTACTGCCCATCATGTCGTCTCGGATGAAGTTTTCATTATGTTTGTTGATAGCATAGTTGGTCAGGTGCATGCAGATATCGTCCTGAGAGAGGGACAGCAAGAGACCTTCACACTCAATCTCTGAGTGCCAGTGAGAGACAAGAGGCTCCAGATGCTCAGCCTTCTGTCCGGCAACTGCTGCTCACCTCTGCCCCAGCACCAGCACCTCACCTCTGTCCCAGCACCACTACCTCCTCCCCTCCCCAAGGCTATTCCTTCACCCCAGGCCTAAATTCTTCACCCTTCCACTCTAAGATGCCTGATTTCAGGTCAGCAGCAAAACCCCACAAACCTATGAACACATGGCCAGAGCCTGCTGTGGCTGAAATCTGCCTGGTGCAGCAGCAGCCAGCTGGTCCTGGACACATCTCTCAGATTGTTTACCCCAGCACAAATTAGACCTGCGTGGGGATTGGTGTCATCCAAGCCACTGGCAATGGCTTCTGAGGAACCATCTGCCACCTGGAGATAGCGAGAGCCCTGCCCTCTGCCCACCCCATATGCCAGTGCTGAGGAGTGGGAGATAGGAGTGGGCTACACTAGATCTGTGCCCACTGGGGTATGCCCCATGCTGCCCCCCAGCAGAGGAGGTACAGGCAATTTCTGCAAGAGGAGCAGAGAAGAGAATCTGCCCCTTTTCTTTATTGATCCCAAAGCAGAACACCCCCTGAGACACTCAGCTACTAGGGGAGGGACTGTGTCAGTAGGTAGGTATGTGCAGAGCCCTGCAAATCTGCAGATATCCATGGCTATCCACATGCATAGATGCGGACATCCAACCACGTTTGTGGATCGTGGCTCGGATGCGCATATAAATTTTGTATAGCGCAGGGCTCTAGGTATGCAGCACAGATTAGCTAGAGTACTTCCCAGCTGAGGCAATAGCTCGGGATGAGTGCTTGCTAGAGGTATTTGGATGGACTCCACCTCTGCGTAATGCTGTGTAAGGCACAGAGCCCAATGAGGAGACCTTCTCCCCTTCCCTTTCCTTCTCCATCTCCCCATTCTCCATCGCTCCTCCTGCCATCTCTGGATGCTGCCAGGGGGGTAATCACTCTGCTCCCTGTTCTGCCCCTGAAGCCTGGGCAAAGCAGGGAGCAGAGCAGACCCAAGGGAACGGGGGCTGTGCATCAGAGATGTGGCAGCAGGTGGATAAGGCCAGGAAACAGCCCACTTGGGGGATCCTGGAGCTCCTGAAATAACCATCCTGACATGGAGTAAAAGGAATGGGGGAGGAGCAAAACCGAGCAGGAGGCAGAGGAGGGAGAAGAAGAGAAAGAGGCCCTGACTTCCCAGTGGTCTGCTGCCCTTAGGGCAAGTGTGTGTTAATCCTATTGACACTATGTCAGTTGCTTGGAAACGTCCCTTCTTTACCAGGTTGCTGCTGCTGGGCTCGATGTACCTCATGGTGGCAAACCGGGCCAGCCCTTCCTCATAGACAAAAATCTTCAGGGGGTCACAGGATGTGACCAGGACATAGATACGCAGGTCAAATTTGAAGCCATCAATAAGGAAGGGCTGTGAGAGAAAAAGGGGGGAGTGCCCGTGAGACACAAAAGCCTTGCTAGCTGCATTGTGGCTGCATGGCTCAGGGTCTGCACTCTCCACAGCTCAGCTGGGAAGGAGAAATGCTGAGCAGCCTGGCGATGGCCCTGCTGGGAGGTGGCAACCTCGACGTTGCTGGCTGAGCTTTCACAGTGGAAGGCTGGCAGCAGTGGGGCACGGGACACTGGAAGGACATGGGAGGCCAGAAGCTCACACCTTTTTTCCAGGACACTGGCAGCCCCGTTACCTTGGATATGTACTGCTGGCAGATCAGGTGCTCCCCATGTTTAATCTCCTTTGGGTTGCGGGTTATGAAGATGCCCCTCCCTTGGCAGCCACTGTCTGGCTTGCAGATGTACGTCTTGTTTTTCCTCATGCGCCCGTAGGTCTGGAAATCCCCATAGCTATGTAATGAAGAAGTAGTGACTGTTAGAGCTGCAGGACTCTCCGGTGGCTGATTGGAGCACTGCATGCTGGGCCATGCAGGGCTCAGCACTGCCAGGGCAGCGAGAAGAGCAGTCCTACACTGTACTAGGCCACTCCTAGGTACATTATTTATCACTGTCTCATCACAGCCTTGGGGAGAAAGCCCTTATGGCTCTAAGCCCTGCTAGGTTAATATCTCCGTCTCCACCACAGAGAAAGGGTAACGAAACGGCAGCTGCTGCCTAGTCAGGACCCAGCAAGGTTTTAGCTCTGCTACTGTGGAAGGAGCAGGGGGAAACTAACCAACCCTTGGCCACAAGGAGAATGAAACAATAAAATACAATGGCGACATTCCTGTGGGCTCTCCTGAAAATGCATTTGCCAAACCGGACAGGGATGGATGTAAGAGGAGGCCGGAGGCCCAGGCCAGGATGCTCTGACCTGGGGCATAGAGTCAGCCTCCTACATTCAGATTTAGGCATCTAAATATATGGCCTAATCTCCAACAGTGCTGCACACTGATTGGTTCCAACGCCAGCTGCTGGGCACCTCAATTTTGAAAGTCAGGCCACTCATTTAGATGCCTAAATAGGAAGCTAGGCCCGTGCTTCAGGCCCCAGTTTGAACACCCTGTCCACAGGTTATTGATCCCTCTCCCTGTGAACTGACACCTCACCACATGCTGCTGTGATCCCTTCCAGGCTTCGTCTGGCTAGTGTGCTGAATGTCCCCCTCACCACCAGCAAAGGGCAAGGCCAGGGGTGCTTGTGTGCTGGGAGGCGGGCACCGCTGCAGACACATGGACAGTCCATCCCTCCTAGGCCAGCAATGAGCCTCCCGCTCCACCGGGGAGCGGCCAGGTCCTGCACACCACCCTGAAGGATCCCTCCAGCTGACCAAGGAGGGGTGCTCATGGAGTGTTAGGGGAAATCCCACAGAATCACAGAAGTCAGAAGCAAAAATGACCTTTTAGGCTCATTCCCCTGCCCACTGAGGGCCAGGGCAGGATTCCCTTGCAGTCTATTTCCTGGGGTTTAGTCCAATTCAGATTTAAATCCCTCTAGGGATGGGGCTCCCACCCCTTCCCTGCGGGGAACAATTCCACAACCTAATACAATGCGATTACATTCTGAGATCTGGGACTCTCTAAATACAGAGCCACATCTTCTTACTTCCCAAGGAAGGCTACTGAGACCCAGAATCAGCAGTGGATCCTCCAGAAAGCACCTGCCCCATGGAAGCTGAGTTCAGTGGTCCCCACTACCCTTCCCTGCAGACAGCATCCGCCTGTCCAGCTGCTGGCTAGCAGTGCTGGTCACTCACTCAGCAGGCAGGCACCAGGTGCGGGGGAAGATACTGTACTCCTTGGGGAAGAGTTTGAGCATGCGGTTGAGGTTGCGGGCCAGCAGGTCCTTCCGGCAAATCTCCGTCATCCCCGGGAAATGGTTGATTTTCTGAAACAATGTGCAGCAGAAAGGACAAGTCAGCAAAAGGAGCAGAAGTGATAACACTTGAGAGCCAATGTGAGTCAGTTCAGGGAAGAACAGGACAGGAAGACAGCTACCCTGCCAGGTGTGCTTACTCTGAGCCCCATCAGCATGAGTTGTGTTCACTCTTCTCTCAAACCTGTGGTTTCCCCTCTCCAAGAACAGCATGATTCACAGAGAGGAGCAGCTGATCAACAAGAACCATGTGCTGAACAAGGACTCAGCAGCAGAGAGGGTGGCAGCTCTCTAGCTGTCATTCAACCTGTGGCTGATGGCACCACCTCAGGGGTACTAACGGGGCAAAGGCTCGGGGTGCTGCTGGGATCCTGCTCTCCCTGGTACAGACACGGACAGGCTGTGGAGACTGTCCCATAGGGAACAGAAGGGTAGCACTGTTGCTGACCTTGGATACTCTACTTCGCTGCACCACACGACGTCCCACCAACTCCTCCCTGCCTTGTCCTCCCTGCCTGAGCTCCTCACACTCGCGGCCTGTCCATGAAGGGTCTTTACCTGAAACCTCTTCATTTCCATGACGCGCTCCAGAGAGACCGAGCAGTCAGTCCAGTACACCGTCCACTCCTCATCCTCCCCCACTTCTTTTAGGCCACAGTGTCGGGCAGCACGCCGCACTACAGCAAAACAAGCACATGGCAAGAGGCATCTCCAGGCAGGGCATGAGAGATGGGCCCCAAGAGTTCACACATCTCTCAGCTGAAGTAGATGGGAACAGGCTGGCAATGAAAGGAACACCCCAGGACTTCCACCCACACCTCCAAAGGGGAGAAAGACCTGGTGGGACCCTGGGGAATGTAGCAGGAACATACCCCTCCCTTAGCTGAACTGTCCACTGGATCTCACTCCTTGACAAATGACATATGTCAGCCTTGGAAATGCATTTGTCTGGTGATCCCAGGAAGGAGACAGAGGCCTGACACCAGATCTTTGGAGGTGCCCAGTACGCCTCAGCTTCTTAGAAGGAACCCATCATCATAGTATCTGGCACCTCTTTGAGAGGAGGCGTCCAGTGTCCACTATTCCATCTAGAAACTCTGTGTTCTCTCCACAGCAGATGAGACTGTAACTTTCAGTACAGCAATTGTGCTCCATAATATGGAACTTGTGTATAATTGGCATTAACCAATACCTGGACGGAGATGCTGTCATATGTATTCTAACGCCACTCCCTCCCACAGAGAGGAGTAAGGTGAGAATCCTAAACCACCTGCCCAAAGTTCATTCCTGGAGGCACAGGCTTGAGGGGAGGGGTGTCCTGCACGGATCCAGCCCAGGCCAGTAATATATGCAAATCACTGCCATCCCAGGCTGCTCAGTGCCCTGCTGTAAGTGAAACGAGTGCAGTTTTCAGTGCGCGAGTGTCAACCCTGCAGACATCTGCCTCACAACTGGCACTATCTGAGCCCCTGTTGGCAATCTCGTTAGAGAATGTGCTATGGAGACTGAACTCCCCTGGCATTCCTAGAGGGGTAGGGCTCTCCAGACCAGGAGTGAGACACACTGGCAGGGGCCAGTGTGGGTGGGAAGCTCCCAGTGCTGCAACCAGAGCTGCACCGACTAAGTGAGGAGAGAGCTTCAGCCCAAAGTCTGGTCAAGTTGGCACCTTTCACCAGAGCAAAAGTCACTTCCAAAACAGCAATCAATCCATTGAAGCCATTGTGCAGCCCAAACCCAGTGCTAACAACCTTCTCCAGGTGCGGGGGCTCCACGGCACTTGCCAGTGAGATATGGTCTGAAAAGGAGCCCTGGCTTGCCTTCGACTCACCACTCTCATACTTGCAGTTGGTCAGGTTGATAGAGAGCAGCCTGGAATGGAGAGAGAGGAGAAAGCAATGGCTCAGTGCAGACATGCCCTGGTCACCAGCCTGGGCAGGCTCCAGGGAGCTATTCCTAGCCAGCTTTACTGAAGGGACCCACCCTTTGTCCGCCTAGTCTGGGGGGCAGCCCCTGCGCTGCCATTAGATGGCAGCTCCCAGGCCAGCTAGGATGGCAGGACTAAAGAAACATTTCACAGATTTTGTTTTGTGAATTCTAGATCCCAGAGACGTGGTGTCATCACAGCCCAAACTTCTCTACTCTGTGCATCTGGTTTTCCATACACAGCGACTTGTGCAACGATGGTGACTTAATGATGTCTATCTGTACAGAAACACTCAGCAAATCTGCTCTGGTCCCAGCAAAAGGGCAGACAGGCCTGGAGCAAGGAGTAGGTTCCCATTTGGAATTCCACATTGGGGGAATTTGAGTGACTCGAGATTCCTTGTCTGATTTTGAACAACCCCCAAAGACTCCAATAGGGTCCAGGCCCCAAAATTCAGAGCTGCCCATTATTCATTCTACTTTTGTCTGCTGTTTTTTGAAGGGTGTTTGATGGTAAATGGCTGAGACCTGGCACACATGTTCTCCCTGGCCACTACTCACCAATGCTTATTTTTCATATGAATAAACAAGCTAACTGAACATTTCTTACAACAAGGGATATGATGTGTTTCTCCCTTTGCATTTGAGGGCAGAAGTTTTAGAATAAATTACGTAAAAATTGTTCCCTGATGCCCCAGTGGTAATGCCCAAACTTTGCCCACTTCAGGATCAGATTTTCAGAACTGCATGTGCAGAAATCCATCAGCATAATTCATGCGTACCAACTGTCAGTCAGGCAGGTAACTGGTTAGTTGTTTATAAACTTCCTGCAATTGTGCACACAGCTGTTTGCACATACAAACTGAGGGCACAATTTTTGCAATCTGATCTTTGATGTGCATAAAATAGAGTAGATTGCAACTGCCCTCATCTTCAGCATAGAGGTGGCAGCCAGAGCCTTGACAGGCCACCAAATGCATGCAATGGTCCATCCAGAGCTGACTGGATGCAGATCCATCACACAGACTTCCCAAAGAATGAAACTACAATTCCCATCAGCCCCAACCCACTGCACTTCCCTTTCCCCTAGGCAGGTCCTGAACTAGGATGTGACCAGGCTCTGTTTTGGGAATGGGAGCTGCACAACAGCAGGAGAGAAGCCCCAGCCTCTGTGGATAGAGACACATGTGGAACAGGCTGAGATTGCTCGACGATACAGCTGTGTGCAGGTCTGTGTGGTACTCGTGGAGGAACAGCAGCTGGGCAGGAAGCCAGGGCACTGGGGCCCCAATAAGAGCCACTAACTCAGCTTGGCTTGGAACACTACAAGCACCTATTTGCTGGAACAGAGACTGGACTCTAGGGGGCATCCCACAGGTACTAAGCTGGGGTCATGGATCAGCGTTCATGACCCACTCCCCATCAGCACCCGGCCCAAGATGGGGAAGCTAATGATCCAACCAGCGGACCAAACTGATGATGAATGCCGGTCACAGGCCACCTGAGGAATGTTGTGCATATGCTAAGAAGAAGATAGAAACGTG
This sequence comes from Lepidochelys kempii, assembly GCF_965140285.1. Lineage (NCBI taxonomy): Eukaryota > Metazoa > Chordata > Testudines > Cheloniidae > Lepidochelys > Lepidochelys kempii. The sequence goes on along the minus strand of NC_136389.1, from coordinate 84,638,270 downwards.
GGGCTGGACAGAACCTCAAACAGTCATCTAGTCCAGTTCTCTGCGCTGAGGCAGGACCAAGTAAACCTAGACCAGCCCTGACAGGTGTTTGTCCAACCTGTTCTTAAAAACCTCCAATGACGGGGATTCTACAACCTCCCTTGGAAACCTAATCTGGAGTTTATCTACCCTTATAGTTAGAAAGTTTTTCCTAATATCTAACCTAAATCTCCCTGGCTGCAGATTAAGCCCATTGCTTCTTGTCCTATCTCCAGTGAATATGGAGAACAATTGATCACCACCCTCTTTATAACAGCCCTTCACGTAATTGAAGCCTGTGATCAAGTACCCCCACACACACTTTTTTCCTCAGGACTAAACATACATTTTTTAACCTTTCCCCATAGTCCAGTTTTTCTAAACCTTTTATCACTTTTGTTGCTCTCCTGTTGCATCACTCCAACTTGTCCACATCTTTCCTAATGTTTGGTGCCCAGAACTGGACACAGTGCTCCAGCTGAGGCCTCACCAGTGCTGAGCAGAGAAGGTGAACTAACATGAACTAACTGCTGCAGACAATTACTTCCTGTGTCTTACCGTCATACTGACGAGTCTTGATGCCTGACTGGACAGCCCCAGGGCCCAAACAAGAACCACTACCAGACACTTTGCACGCTAACTGCCCAAGTCTCTGTAGCTAGGGTATCTGCAAACTTTCCTGCCATCCCTAGAAAAATACCCTTTCACATTAGCCATGTCTCTGAGTAGTTATTGGGACCACCAGGGCTAGTGCCTATAAGGCCCCGATGCAGAAGCATCTACAGTGTTTGCCTCTGAGTTGTGGTATGCCTAGCACACTACTGGCAGCCTAGGGGTTTAGGGTACTGGGTAGCCACAGTAATTACACCTGAAAAGGTAACGTTCTCAGCATGTCACGTTCCATCCTGAGATAAGTGGCCTTTGAATGCCCCTGAAACAGATAGTAAATAAAAATCCAATAGGCAGCTGGCCACACAGACTTTGCTGGCTCCTCTTTGGGTCTGGTAGGACAGTGAGGTCTGGTAGGCCTAGGTGACAGCCTGAGGTACACACGGAAGTAGAAGGCAGAGGAAGGCGATGAGGAAACTCACCTGTGTTTTCTCTTTTTCTTTCTTGGAGTGGTCTCTGCTTCACAGTCTTCTGTCATTTGTTCTTCCAGATCAATCAGTGAGACAGTCGGCAGATCACTTTTTCCACTTGAACTGTGTTCACTCTTGTGCCCTAGGCATGTGTCCTCTGCCTCAAAAGCTCCCTCCTGAGGAGTGCCATCCTGATGCATATCTTTTCTTCCTCCACCCAGTCTCTTAATGTGTTCATTTGCAAACTCTTCTTCCTCCTCTTCCTCAGTATCATTCTCTGATTCGCTGCTGTCACTGGAGTTCATCTTCATTCTGTTAGCTGTTCTTACAAGTTGCATATGAAGAAACTAATCAGTATGTCACGTGCAAGACAACCTGAACTACCAGCTTAAACTACCAGCACCAGTCAATATCAGAGTGTCCCAAACCCAACCAAGGCCCAGGCATAGGCAAGTTCTAACAAGTCCTTTCTCTTATACCTGTCTGCCCTTTTCTCCTGGCCTACCCCCGCAATGACCCAGGGAGTCAGTCTTGCCTCTCTCTCTGCCCTTGTTCCCCAGCAAGCCTTCCACCCACAGAAGCTGTTCCTTTTTCCTTTCCTTTCGCTCTACGCCAGGTTACAGCGGTCACATTAACTCACTAGTGCACACTGAAGATCAGATTCGACTCTTGAAGAAATGATTTCAGGAGCTCTCCCTGGGGCTATTTCTAGGGAAGATGTACCTGTGTGATGAATCTAAGAAGCAGCCCCAGGAGACCTTTCTAGCTCCACAATAGAACTCCTGTGTCTTCTAAATACCTGAGAAGCCTGACTGTGTTGTCCTATTGCGTATAGGCAGCATACAAGGAAAAGGGTGACCCTTTATACCGTGTCCCTAATTACAGTATTTTTACACACCGTTGGATTGCCACACACAAACTGACAGGCTTAGAGTCATGTCACCTAAAGTTTGACCCCCATTGCCCTCCCAGTTAACAGGTTTTGGCACAATAGCTTTCCAGTGCAAACATCTGCTCCAGTCACTGTCCATTCTTCTACATCTTCAACGGCTCCACACTTGCACCCACTCCCTTGGATGAGGGATGCGTCTACCCACACCCACTTGCTCCTTACTTTCCCTTTTTTCAGGAAGTTTCCTAAGATCCCAAGAATACATCTGAATGCTTAGCCAGATGCACTGTCGGATGGGAATGTGTTATAGACAGTGAGCTGCTGCTTGGACAAACCACACACGCAAGTCCCAGCCCCACCCTCCATTTAGGTCCAAGGTCATTGGAATGATTTATGTGGAAATAAATGACCTTTATATAATGACCAGCAATGCCCATGAGGCCAGTCTGGCATGGTGCAATATGGGGCTCTGAGTTCAGGTTATGCTTACACATAATGACAGGTTTCAGAGTAGCAGCCGTGTTAGTCTGTATTCACCACTAGTACTCCTTTTCTTTTTGCTTACACATAAGCATCTTTAACATACAAGCCGTCTAAGAGTGTAGTGGTGCACACAAGCCAGCTTACTGCACTGTTCACTGGCAGAAAGTCGGAGGGGATTTAGGACAAGGCTGATCACCATATTTGGGGTTGGGAAGGAATTTTCCTCCAGGACAGATTGGCAGATGTCCTGGGGGTTTTTCGCCTTCCTCTACAGTGTGGGGCATGGGTCACTTGCTGGAGGATTCTCTGCACCTTGAAGTCTCATGATTTGAGGACTTCAATAGTTCAGACATAGGTTAGATGTTTGTACCAGGAGCGGGTGGGTGAGATTCTGTGTCCTGCGTTGTGCAGGAGGTCAGACTAGATGATCATAATGGTCCCTTCTGACCTTAAAGTCTATGATTCCTTATACTTAGAATGCCAGCATGTGCTGGCTGATAGGCAGCAATGTCAGTCATTGGCAAGGAAAATAGGCTATTACAATAGCCTGGGCAAGCACAGAAGAAACAATGTAACATGGGGTTATGACGCCTATGCTGTCACCTGAACATGGTGCGTAGGTACGACAGCAATGGGCACCCTGGAGGTATAACAGAAAGACAGACTGGCTTCCCACTGCAGCACACGGGGGCTATGCAGTTACTTTCCACGTGATGGGCCGGCAGTCCTAATGCACCCCAGGCCCCGCCTGTCATAGGGAATGTAACTGCACAGCCCCAGTGTGCTTCCCACAAGTATCTGATGGAGCCCACAGGAGGGTGCCCCAGCCTCCCGGGAGAGGCAGACGGGTGTGCCAGGTGTACGGGTAAGGTCTAACATCAGTGGCGGGCAGCACCACAGGAGGCCAACTGCTAGGACAGCCCAGGAGTGCGGGCTCCAGCTGGGGGTGTGGGGCCGGAGAAGTAGGGCCAGGGCCTAGCGTGGGATGGGGCACCTGATCCCCTCATTACGGCCCATCACCACCCCCACCCCTCCCTGAGATGATCCACCCCACCCAGAAGGGAGATCTAACTCCTGCAATGCCCTGCCCCCGCCCGTCCCCTGCTCCCCCAGGGGAGCCCTGCCCCACCCCCTGCTCCCCCAGGATGGGGTCCTCTCCCCCCCAGGGGGGCCGGGCTCCACCAGGATGGGGTCCTCCCCACCCCCTGCTCTCCCAGGGGGGCCCTGCCCCCTGCTGCCCCAGGATGGGGTCCTCTCCACCCCCACACCCAGGATGGGGTCCTCTCCCCCCAGGGGGGCCCTGCCCCACCCCAGCCCACCCCCTGCTGCCCCAGGATGGGGTCCTCTCCCCCCAGGGGGGCCCTGCCCCACCCCAGCCCACCCCCTGCTGCCCCAGGATGGGGTCCTCTCCACCCCCACACCCAGGATGGGGTCCTCTCCCCCCCAGGGGGGCCCTGCTCCACCCCCTGCTCTCCCAGGGGGGCCCTGCCCCAGCCCACCCCCTGCTGCCCCAGGATGGGGTCCTCTCCACCCCCACACCCAGGATGGGGTCCTCTCCCCCCCAGGGGGGCCCTGCTCCACCCCCTGCTCTCCCAGGGGGGCCCTACCCCACCCCCTGCTGCCCCAGGATGGGGTCCTCTCCACCCCCACACCCAGGATGGGGTCCTCCCCCCCCAGGGGGGCCCTGCTCCACCCCCTGCTCTCCCAGGGGGGCCCTGCCCCACCCCACCCCCTGCTGCCCCAGGATGGGGTCCTCTCCACCCCCACACCCAGGATGGGGTCCTCTCCCCCCCAGGGGGGCCCTGCTCCACCCCCTGCTCTCCCAGGGGGGGCCCTACCCCACCCCCTGCTGCCCCAGGATGGGGTCCTCTCCACCCCCACACCCAGGATGGGGTCCTCCCCCCCCAGGGGGGCCCTGCTCCACCCCCTGCTCTCCCAGGGGGGCCCTGCCCCACCCCACCCCCTGCTGCCCCAGGATGGGGTCCTCTCCCCCCCAGGGGGGCCCTGCTCCACCCCCTGCTCTCCCAGGGGGGCCCTACCCCACCCCCTGCTGCCCCAGGATGGGGTCCTCTCCACCCCCACACCCAGGATGGGGTCCTCCCCCCCCAGGGGGGCCCTGCTCCACCCCCTGCTCTCCCAGGGGGGCCCTACCCCACCCCCTGCTGCCCCAGGATGGGGTCCTCTCCACCCCCACACCCAGGATGGGGTCCTCCCCCCCCAGGGGGGCCCTGCTCCACCCCCTGCTCTCCCAGGGGGGCCCTGCCCCACCCCACCCCCTGCTGCCCCAGGATGGGGTCCTCTCCACCCCCACACCCAGGATGGGGTCCTCCCCCCCCAGGGGGCCCTGCCCAGAGTGCGGCGGCCCCGCCCCAAGGGTGGGACCTGCCCGAGGCTCCGTCCCCGTTCGGCCCCGGCGGCTGGGCCCCGCCCCGGTTACCAGGCCGCTCTGGCCCGCACGCGGGCGGGGCAAGGGCCCCTGGGGCAACAGCGGCAGCCGCGCCTCCCCCGGCTCCCGCAGGCCCTGACGCTGTCTCCATGGCGACGAAAGACCCCACCCCTCGTGGGAAACCAGCTCTGGGGGCGGGGTCAGAACACAGCCCGCCCCCGACACGCGAAGCCATAGAGACGGGGCCGCCGGCTAGAGCAGCCCGGCGGGCCTCGCCGGGCCGAAGCCGCGCGCCCGCGGATGGTCACGTGATCGGCAGGTTGGCCTGGCTCCGATAGGCTCGCGGGGCGTGTGAACTGGCCTTTGATTGGCCGAGGTAAGGGGGCAAGGCGTCAGGGCGGAAGTAACCCCTCCCAGCGTGCCTTGCGCTCCTGGGTGCTCCGTCCCCGGGGCAGGGGGGCCGCGCCGCGCCGCGGGGACTGAGGCATGATGGGAAGGAAGGGGGGCTCGGTGGCCGAGCGGAAGCGGCGAGGCGCTTCCCTGGGGCGAGCACCGCGGCCCCCTGGAGGCCGCCCCGAGACGGGCCCGTTTCCTGGGGCGTGAGCGGCCGAGGGCTGCCGCCCGCTCGGCCCCAGGCAGGCGGCGGCGGGAGGGCGCGGCGCGGGCGGACGGGGGTGGCCGCGGCCCGCGAGACCCTCGGGGCGAGCCTCGGGGCGGCCCGTCGCCAGCGGCTCCGTCGTTCCGCGGGCGGCGCCCCGGCGGCGAACACCGTTCTCTGAGCACAAGCCTCGGCGGCCACAGCTCGGGTCCCGGCTGCAGGCCCTTGGGCGTTGCCGCTCCTGAGGGCTGAGCGGTGCCCGCTGATCCTTGTGCCTAGCGACTGTCCGGTTTGGCCAGCGCGCGAGGCAGAGGGGCAGGGCTGGCCCGCGATGGCCTGTATCAACAAACCAGTCGGAGAACACTTCACTCTCTCTGGTCGCTCCAGTACAGCCCTAAAAGTCGCAATATTACAACAAAAAAACTTCAGAAACAGACTCCAAAGAGAGACTGCTGAACTGGCATTAATTTGCAAACTGGATACAATTAACTTAGGCTTGAATAGAGACTGGGAGCGGATGGGTCATTACACAAAGTAAAACTATTTCCCCTCCTGCTGTTCCTCAGACGTTCTTGTCAACTGCTGGAAATGGCCCACCTTGATTATCACTACAAAAGGTCCGGTCCCGTCCCGTGTCTCCCCGCCCCCCCCCTCTTCTGCTGGTAATAGTTCACCTTAATGACAGGTTTCAGGGTAACCTTAAGTGATCACTCTCTTGTTACAGTGTGTATGGTAACACCCATTGTTTCATGTTCTCTGTGTATATAAATCTCCCCACTGTATTTTCCACTGAATGCATCTGATGAAGTGAGCTGTAGCTCACGAAAGCTTATGCTCAAATAAATTGGTTAGTCTCTAAGGCGCCACACCAGGAGTCCTTGCACCAATTTAAATGTCAGTAATAGCCTAAGCCCCACCACCCGGGACTGACAGCCAGAACAGTCTGCTGTAAGCAGTCCAGTGTCTACACGGACACTGCATCAACATAACTATATTGACTGAAGTGCTACGTCACTCGTGGAGGTGGAGTTATTAGGTCGTGTACTTGGCGACTTACATCGGTGGGAGAATGGCTGTAGTGTAGACTCTGACAGAGTTAGGTGGACATAAGCTGCCTTACTACAACCTAAGTCTGCAGTTTAGACCAGGCCTTAGCTTTCAAGTGAAAGGCTGATTCTACCAGCTGCTTGCCCCACACATTCCCTCGGGCCCTCAGGGCTAACATGGAGTCCCTTAAACTCCTTTCTGTCATAAAGATTCTGCAGTCAGATTAGCTGCTAGTTCTGCCAATGACATAGAAACCGGAGTAGCCTTCTGTCCCCAAACTGTAGAGTCCAGCCCCATCTCTCTGAGCTGGGGGGCTCTGCAGGGTTAGGGTAGACTCCAGGCCCATCTCTCTGAGCTGGGGGGCCCTGCGGGGCTACCTATCTATGGTGTTTTTAGGGTGCCTGTCATGGTGGCACTGGAATAAAGCATCTAAGCACTGAAATAAAATGATAGGCTATGATTGGTACATGCTGGAAGCTCCTCTGTGGAATAGAAAGAGGCCCCTGGGACGCAGGCACATTCTGATCAAACTGGCCCTTTTCCATGTGCTAGTGGAAAGAAAGCAGACAGGAGCTGCGTGATGCTGCGGTATTTCCAAAGGTGGGGGCTGATTGGTTGTATTCTCCAGAAACAAGCCCAGAGTTCAATCATTAACGAGATCAGGAACTTGGGGGTCACCCCCCCCCGCTTTATCTCCCACTCCCAGCACACTGCAGAGCCCCACCTAAACTCACATGGGGCAAGTAAGGTTAAGGACAAAGCCCGCCACAGAGATCTTTCTTCCTTTCTTGCCAATGATGGTACAACAGGCCAGTCAGCGTCCCAGAGGATCCAGTCTGCCGTGCCCGCAGGGAGAGGGGCAGTGGTTCAAACAGCATGGTTGCCTCCACGTTGGATCCTGGAGGCAAATCCACAGTCACTCCCTGCTCCCCGACTGCCCCAATGAATGATTCTATAGCAGTTACAGAATACGCAAGAGTGAGACTTGAAAAGCGTGACACCATGTGCAATGCAGAGCCCGTGTGGTTACTCTGTGAGAAGTGTCACCAACTGGCCTCGGAGCTGTGACAGCTGTGGCTCAGGGAGGAGGTATCTCTGGATGATGTGAATGGCTGCTGTCTCTGTAAGGCTCTGGAAGTCCTGGGCAGTTTTGATGGGCAAGTGCCCAGCCAGCTCACAAAGTGCCACATTAAATGCAGCTTCCTCTTTGGTCCCAAAGCAGGACCTCCTGGCCCAGATGAGCACCCGGATTCCAGAGCGGGTCTCTGAGTGGGTTGGCTCCCCAGGAGCAGTTCCCCGGGTCACAAACACGTTGTGTGCAATCTCTTTATCCACCAGGTAGTCAGTGACTCGGCAGACGTTGTGTGCCAGGGCCTCCAGGCCCTCCCCTTCACTGTAGAACAGGAACCCTGGGGCTGGGACTCCCCGCAGGAAGTGGAAGTTCAGTGTGGGGCACAGGAGTTCGCCTGGGGCTGTCTCAATCAGGAGCTCCCAATCCAGGTAAAATCCGTGTAAGTGCAAGTGGTTGACCGAGGCAAAGGCTCCGAGGCTGTTAAACCCAACACGGAAGCCTGGGTGGGCACTGAGAAGAACCGACTCCAGCCCAAACTGGAGCAGCTCCTGGGTGAGAATCTGAGGCAGGCAGAGAGCGGGGTCTGGAATAAAGAGCACATGTCCAAACTCCAAGGGGCTGACGTTAATCACCACTAGGATGCAGTCAAGTGTCCCTGGGAGTTTGGAGTCTGGCGGGCCCCCTTGGAACTGAGAGCACCCCCTGCTGGGATGGTGGGGAGTAGGGCCCCTGACCATATGGAAGAGGATTTCCCCTGGTTTGATCTTATTGAAGTGGAATTGCTGGGGGTCGAATTTCTGCCTGATACTCTGGATGTCCTGTGGCCTCCTCCTCTCCAGACCTCTCTGGATGTTCAGCTGGGCCACAAACCGGACATTCCCAGGCAAGATACGGGTCTGCAGCTCCCCCAGGTGGTACCTGAACAAACCCAGCTTCATCTTTTCCTCCCAGCTGGACTGCAAAGCTCTGTCAAAACGAGACATGGTGTGGCTTGCTGGCCCCTCTGACCTGCTTCTCCACCACCCAACCCCACACAGAACAAAATCCTCTTCACCATAAACAAAGTCCTCCCCACAGGACACTGTACGGCGCTCTGGCTGCTCCTGGGAGGGCAACCCCAATGTTTCATGGAGGACTTGGCTGGCACCCAGGTACGCTGCCATGGTAGAGGAGTAGCAGCACCTACTCAGGCAGCATGTCCAGCTGATCTGAAACTAGAGGAACCAGATAGAAAGTGTGAAAATCGGGACAGGAGGTGTCTATAGAAGGCATCTATAGAAGAAAAAGCCCTGAATATCAGGACTCTCCCTATAAAATCAAGACATCTGGTCACCCTATCTGAAACAGAGAATGGAATAACCAGGGGCAGTTATGAGGACATGGATCAAGGGGGTCCCAGGCAAACAGCTTCCCCCATCCTGAGAAAGAAAGAAAGGAAGTTTGCCCTGACCCACTCCCTTCCCGGGGGACATAAATCCTAAAGCAGCTGCTAAGCACTGGCTTTCAGTTTCTCTCCCTCCACCTACTCCTCCCCCTCCCCCGCAGATTTCCCGGTGAGCAGTGGGGCAGATGAGGCAGGATCCTGCAGCTTCCGGGCCATCTCAGAGCGCCTCCTGGAGCACGCCCCACAGGAAAAGGCTGCACAACTCTAGCCGAGCCTGGAGACCACCCGCCCAGGCTGGTTGGCCGTAGGGTTCTCAGCCGCGCTGGAGGCCCCTCTCCTCTGCCTCTGGGCGTGACTCTCCTGCACCAAGAGCGTGCTCCCGCGCTGCAGGACAGGGGCTGTGAGACGCGCAGGGAGAGGCCAGGAGCACGGTGGTGCAGGGGCCAGGACGGTAGAGGAGTGTAAGGGAGCCTGACCCCAGTGATCCAGGAGGCGCCCGTGTGGACGCGGGCAGTACCGGCAATGTACACGTCTGCAGGCGTGTGCACACACGTGCTAACACTTACAGACCGTTCCTGCCTCTCCTCGCTGAAACCCAGCCCACCACCACCTCTCCCGGGCTGAAACTCACCGCCGGGCGGGTCTCCCTCTCCCAGCGGCCCGGCCCGCCGCTTCACCCGCAGCGGCTCAGGCTCCTCCTGTCGCCGCCCGCTGGCAAGGAAGCTCGTTTCCTGCGGCTCGGGCCCTGCGGAGCCGCCCGCCGCCCGGCTGCAGCCTGGGCTCTCCGGGCAGCGCCGCGCCGCGCCAGGCTGCTGCGGCGGACACTGAGCGGCGGGCCCCGGTTTGCCCGCAGATCCCTGGGCTCCGGGCGGGCGGGGCGATGTCTCGGCTGCCGGGCGGGATCCAAGGCTCGGGCCGGCCGAGGAGAGGCTGGAGCTGGCTCTGCAGCGGCGGGATTGGCGGTTGGAGCGACTCCCGCTGCGGCTCCTGGGCTCTGCGTCCCTGGGAGGAGGGAGAGGGGGCCGGGCCTGGCGGAGCTGCGGGGAGCTGCGGGGAATGGCTCCTGGCAGCCAGGCCACGCGGGTGCAGAACGGGGTAGAAATTGTGTTTAACTCCAGCGGTTTGCCTCGGGGGGGGGTTGGTCCAGAATCTCCCCGCACCCCCCAGCGGGCAGCGCCCGGCACACGGAGAACAGCCCCCGGCGCCGCCCGGCACGCGGAGAACAGCCCCTGGCGCTGCAGGTCCCGGCGCCGCCCGGCACGCGGAGAACAGCCCCCGGCGCCGCCCGGCACGCGGAGAACAGCGCCCGGCGCTGCAGGTCCCGGCGCCGCCCGGCACGCGGAGAACAGCGCCCGGCGCTGCAGGTCCCGGCGCCGCCCGGCACGCGGAGAACAGCCCCCGGCGCCGCCCGGCACGCGGAGAACAGCGCCCGGCGCTGCAGGTCCCGGCGCCGCCCGGCACGCGGAGAACAGCGCCCGGCGCTGCAGGTCCCGGCGCCGCCCGGCACACGGCGCGCTCTGTGCTGGTGTTATTCGTACTCTGTACACAGTGCTCACAACGTGGCAGGTACCGTGTTTCCCACCTCACCCCGCGCACGGGGCCTGGCTCCCGGGCTGGGGGTCAGTGCGGAGCAGAGCGAGCGGCTGCGGCACCCAGAACAAGCCTGCGTTGGGAAGGGACCCAGAGGGTTTTGCCAACTTCACACATGGCAGAGCAGGGGTCACGTCACCCACCACTGACAGCTGATGGGCCGTGGGGCAGCAGTGTTCAGTAGGAGGGGGACACAGCTCCCAGCATGCCCCGCTCTGGGGGTGGTGTCACGGAGTCCCCGGGCGATGCTCTGGAACGGCTCCCCATGAAGCCAGTCAGGACTCTGGGGAAGTCTCCTCTCGGGGAGCAGCCTGTCTGCAGGACACACAGCTCCCCCGGCTTCCCCCTTACTGGGTCTGACCCCGGAGCCTCCAGCCTCCTCTGCCCCTCCCTGCACTTCCCACAGCCAGTCCGCCCAGGCGGAGTCCTGGGGGGGCCAGAGGGTCCTGCCCCCCAACTCCGCAGTCAGACGTGACTCTCAGCCAGCCAGTAACACAGAAGGTTTATTAGACGACAGGAACATGGTCTAACACAGAACTTGTAGGTGCAGAGAACAGGACCCCTCAGCGGGGTCCATTTTGGGGGGCAGTGAGCCAGACAACCCCGTCTGCCCTTCACTCCATATCCCCCTCCAGCCCCTCCTCCTCTGGGCTTTGTCCCTGTCCCGGGCCAGGAGGTCACCTGATTCCTTTGTTCTCCAGCCCTTTAGCTCTCACCTTGCAGGGGGGAAGGGCCAGGCCATCAGTTGCCAGGAAACAGGGTGTCGGCCATTCTCTGTGTCCAGATCCCTGCACACACCTGCCCTCTAGAGCTCTGCAATGATCATACACCCCTATCCCACCACCTAGATACTTAAGAACTGCCTAGGGGAAACTGAGGCACCCCCACACTATTCAGAGGAAACATTAAGAACAGTCCCATTTTGTCACAGGGGGACACGCAGCTCCCAGCATGCTCTGCTCTGGGGGGGGACATGCAGCTCTCAGCATGCCACGCTCTGGGTGGGGGGGGGGACACACAGCTCCCAGCATGCTCTGTGCTGGGGGGGGACACACAGCTCCCAGCATGCCCTGCTCTGGGGGGGGGGACGACACACAGCTCCCAGCATGCCCCGCTCTGGGGGGGACACACAGCTCCCACCATGCCCCGCTCTGGGGGGGACACACAGCTCCCACCATGCCCCGCTCTGGGGGACAACAACACACAGCTCCCAGCATGCCCTGCTCTGGGGGGGGGACGACACACAGCTCCCAGCATGCCCTGCTCTGGGGGGGGACGACACACAGCTCCCGGCATGCCCTGCTCTGGGGGGGGACGACACACAGCTCCCGGCATGCCCCGCGCTGGGGGGGGACGACACACAGCTCCCGGCATGCCCTGCTCTGGGGGGGGGACGACACACAGCTCCCACCATGCCCCGCTCTGGGGGACACACAGCTCCCACCATGCCCCGCTCTGGGGGACAACAACACACAGCTCCCAGCATGCCCCGCTCTGGGGGACAACAACACACAGCTCCCAGCATGCCCCGCTCTGGGGGGGGGGGACGACACACAGCTCCCAGCATGCCCCGCTCTGGCGGGGGACACGACACACAGCTCCCGGCATGCCCCGCGCTGGGGGGGGAATGAAACACAGCTCCCTGCATGCCCCGCTCTGGGGGGGGGCGGACACAGCTCCCAGCATGCCCCGCGCCGGGAGGCGGCGGCCCGTGGGGGGCGTTGCCATGGGGCGGTGTCCTGGAGACGGAGACTTGCGGCGGGGCGGCCGGAAGCGGAGGGGCGAAGGGCCCGGCCGGAGTCGCGGAAGTTGGTCCGGGGCCGCCATGGGGGGCTCGGCCAGTCAGCTGCCGCGGGACCTGCTGGACGAGTACCAGGTACCCCCGGGCCGGGCCCTTCCCCCCCCAACCCGAGCGCGCCCCCCCCCCCGGCCGGGCCGGGCCCCTCCCCCCCAACCCGAGCGCGCCCCCCCCGGCCGGGCCCCTCCCCCCACCCCCTCCCCCGGCCGGGCCGGGCCCCTCCCCCCACCCCCTCCCCCGGCCGGGCCGGGCCCCTCCCCCCACCCCCCTCCCCCCGGCCGGGCCGGGCCCCTCCCCCCACCCCCTCCCCCGGCCGGGCCGGGCCCCTCCCCCCACCCCCTCCCCCGGCCGGGCCGGGCCCCTCCCCCCCCAACCCGGGCGCGCCCCCCCCCCCGGGCCGGGCCCCTCCCCCCCACCCCCTCCCTTGGCCGGGCCGGGCCCCTCCCCCCCAACCCGAGCGCGCCCCCCCCAACCCTCCGGGCCGGGCCCTTCCCCCCCCAACCCGAGCGCGCCTCCCCCCCCCGGGCCGGGCCCCTCCCCCCACCCCCTCCCTCGGCCAGGCCGGGCCCCTCACCCCCAACCCGAGCGCGCCCCCCCCAACCCTCTGGGCCGGGCCCCCACCCCCTCCCTCGGCCGGGCCGGGCCCTTCCCCCCCCCAACCCGAGCGCGCCCCCCCCCGGCCGGGCCGGGCCCTTCCCCCCCCCCCCAACCCGAGCGCGCCCCCCCCGGCCGGGCCGGGCCCTTCCCCCCCCCCCCAACCCGAGCGCGCCCCCCCCGGCCGGGCCGGGCCCTTCCCCCCCCCCCCAACCCGAGCGCGCCCCCCCCGGCCGGGCCGGGCCCTTCCCCCCCCCCCCCAACCCGAGCGCGCCCCCCCCGGCCGGGCCGGGCCCTTCCCCCCCCCCCCAACCCGAGCGCGCCCCCCCCGGCCGGGCCGGGCCCTTCCCCCCCCCCCAACCCGAGCGCGCCCCCCCCGGCCGGGCCGGGCCCTTCCCCCCACCCACCCGAGCGCGCCCCCCCAACCCTCGGGGCCGAGCGCGCCCCCCCCCCCCCGGCCGGGCCCTTCCCCCCACCCCCTCCCTCGGCCGGGCCAGGCCCCTCCCCCCCCAACCCGAGCGCGCGCCCCCCCCCACCGGCCGGGCCGGGCCCTTCCCCCCCTCGAGCGCCCCCACCCACCCGAGCGTGCCTCCCCCTCCATCCGGCCTGGCTCCCCCCAGCCTGGGCTCCCCCCTGCGCTTCCCCAGCAGCACCGCGGGCCCTGCTCGCTCTGCTGCCTCCTCCGCCCAGGGGCGCCTGGCCTGGCCCCTCCTTGCTGCTGAGCTCAGCAGCTCTGGGACCCCCCCAGTAGGGCTCTGGGACCCCCCCAGTAGGGCTCTGGGACCCCCCCAGTAGGGCTCTGGGACCCCCCCAGTAGGGCTCTGGGACCCCCCCAGTAGGGCTCTGGGCCGAGCTGCCTGCGACCCCCAGGCTGGTGCCGAGAGCCCCCCCTCAGCTGAGGTGCCCTGGCAGACGTGCAGGGTTAACTTTCCTCTTTTCTCTTTCCCAGGAGCTGACCTTTCTGACCAAGCAGGAGATCTTGCTGTAAGCACCCCTCGGGCTGACTTTCCTTCCCGGCCCCACAGACCGCTCAGAGGCTAGTGCTGAGCTGTGGGGCCAGGTCTATACACGAGGAGGCAGGCCAGATGCTGGCCCTTGGGGTAGCAGCCCCCAGCCCACGTGGGGAGGGGGAGAGTAATTGCAGGCAGAAGGTGCCAGAGCTCAGTGGGGAGGGGTCTGCGTGGAGCTGGACCCAGACGTGAGGTTGTTGCTCCTGGGCAGTGAGGGGCAGCAGCAGAGGCCTCCAAGAGCAGCCGGGCTCTCGGGCTGAGCACAGGCTAGATGGTCTCTGCTAGGTGACCTGTAGGGCCTGCCTGGCGGACAGTGGGAAGGTTAGACAAGAAACAGTTTCTGATTCAAACAATGCTGCCCTGCTGCTTCCCAGTATGGGGGCTGCTGCTCCTGGGGAGCCCTGGTGTTCATACGGCCCTAGAGTCAGAGTGGCCTGAACCTGCTTGTATGCTGATCCGCCCTGCTGCGCCCTGAGTGCAAGAGCCGGTGCAGGGGCACTTTATTCCTTTGCTCCAAGTTGCTGGGGTGTTGGCAGCTGTTGCATTGCACCCTGAAGTAGGTAGAGGTGGATATGGAAGCATGGCCTAGGGGTCAAGCATCCCAGCCCCTGGCGCTTGCAAAGCGGGAGGGGAGTGTGGTGCAGCAGTGGGCAGTGGCCAGGTAGCGCTTCCCTTCTGACCGGGAGCCTCTTCCTGCTCTTGCTCCCCGTCTCGGTATGTTTCCTGGCACAAGGGCACTTTGAACCTAGCCCTCTGTGCACTGGACTTTGCTTCAGGGTGTGGTGGCTTCTTGGTGTTTCTAGCCTGCTGCTCTCTGTGGCGTCTGGCTTTACTGGCTGCGCTGATGGGCCGCTTGAGGTGAAGCAGGAAAAATAAGATCTCCGGGCTGGGCCGTGTGTCAGCGTCTGCCCTACTGATACTATGATGCTGTAGCTGCGAATGTCCATGGGCTCTGCCCAGGGCCTTGTCTAATGCAGCTTTGCTGCGTGTGAAGCTGTTGGCATAAACTCAGCCTAGTCTGGTTGCCAGTGGCGCCCTGGCTGAGAGCGAGTCCTGCAATGTGGGCCAGGCCCAGACCGTTGGTCCTGCACGGGAGTCCTGTGTGGTGACATCTCTGCTGCGTCCCTTCCTGGCACCCACCCAGCCCTGTAACCTCTGCAGCTGCCTCAGACCTGAGAGTGGGAGAGCACGGCAGCCTGGCATAGGCTAGAGTCTGAGTGCCCCGCTGTGAAAGGACAGGAGTGGGGCAGGGGGTCACAGTGGGGTGTGTCTCGGAGCTGGCACAGGTGGAAGTGTGGATATTGCGGTGCCTGTAGAGGATAGAGAAGAGAGCTGGCCTGCCGGGGACTGATCAGCTAACACTGTTCCTCCTCCCTCACCCCTTGTTTGCGTCAGGGTGTTGTTTCTGGTGTAGCATGGGGAGCGTGCTCAGGGCTGGGGAATAGTCACCCGCTCCAGGCAGCTCTGGGGAAGAATTACCCCTCCACCCTGGCAGGGCTCCCAGCTGAGCTCAGCAGCCTCTGACCCAGACTGTTAGCAGCTCTGCCATGCTCTAATTGTTCTTGTCTCCCAAAGTGCCCACAAGAGATTCAGTGAGCTGTTGCCAAAGGAGGAGAGGGAGAGTATCCTGCTGAAAAGAGTCCCCAAGAGCAAGATCCTCACACTGCCTGAACTGAGGGTATGGTGCACACCCCCTGCTGCTTGGCCTCCCCCCGCTGCTTGGCCTCCCCCCACCCTGCCCTAGGAGGAACGAGGTCAGACCCTCTGATCTCTTGGTTCTGGGCCAAGACTTCGGTCCTGCCTGGGGGGCAGCTGCCATTTGTTTTGGGCGTGCTCTGCAATCAGGGAGGCGGTTCCAGTCACGGTGAGTTTGCTCCACTTCCCATTCCCTGCTGAGCTGCCAAGGCTGGGGGAAGAGGTGTCCTCAGCATGGTGCCAGCTTCTCAGGCCACCTGACGGCGGGGGGCTAACCAGGAGCAAATGGAGTTGCACAGGAAGTTCTAAGGGTCTCCACCCAGCCAGGGATTTTAAGACTGGAAGGGACCATTGTGATCATCTGCCTGCCCTGCCCCTACTGGGAAGCCCTGGTGCCTCACTCCAGTGTTGACTCCACATGTGTTGACAGGCAAACCCGTTCCAGGACCGGATCTGCCGGGTCTTCTCCACTGCAGAGGATGGGGATGGCAGCATGTCCTTCGAAGACTTCCTTGACCTGCTGAGCGTCTTCAGTGACTCAGCCACAGTGGAGATCAAATCCCACTATGCCTTCCGCATCTTCGGTAGAGATCAGCCAGGCCCCGGGGTGACTGCTCTGCTTCACCACCCCGGCTGTGCAGAGGGGGGCTTGGGGTGGCTGCCGCTCCCAGGGGTTGCTCTCATGGAGGGGGTCACTTCAGGAACCTGCTGTCCATGGATGACTTTGCCCAGCTGCAGTCTGAGGTGCTTGGAGCAGGTTGTGGTGTTAGCCAGTCCTACCCCAGCTCCAATGGGGAGGCTGCGAGGCCCCCAGGGCAAGCCTGAGGCCCAGCCAAGAACCCTTCTCTGGGAAACTCCTGCTTGGGAATCTCCTGTGTCGCTAGGCCATTGTCACGGAAACAGGATCTCATGGGCAAATGTCTCTGATGATAACCTGGACGTTTCCCCCAAAGATTTTGATGACGATGGGATCCTGGACAGGAAGGACCTGGAGAAGCTGGTGAACTGCCTGACAGGGGAAGGAGATGAGACTAGGCTGAGTGAGTCAGAGATGGATCAGCTCATCCAGAACGTGAGTGCAACAAGCCTGGCATCTGTGGGGCTTGGCCTGAGGGCTCGCTGGACCTGCTGTGTGGGGCTGCTCACGCAGGCTTTGAGGGCTGGTGTTTCCCTTTCCCTGACAGATCCTGGAGGAGTCCGATATTGACAAGGATGGGACCATTAACCTCTCTGAGTTCCAGCATGTCATTTCTCGTTCACCGGACTTTGCCAGGTACCCGTGTCTCTGCTGCCTGCTGCAGTGTCTGACTGGAGAAAATCCAGCACTTGCTAGGCAGAGAAAGCTAGCCAGTGGGTAGAAGGGGGGGTTGCTTAACTCTCTGTGCGGAGTGGGCACAGATCTCTCAGCTGGTAGCAGGGCTAAAAGCGCAGACATGGACTTTTTACAGCAGCTCCTCGCTAGAACAGTGAAGAAACCTTTGCCCATCTCTAGCCCCGTCCACTGAGGCCTCGCAATGCACGGGGGACGCTTCCTAAAGTACCAAAGTCCTGGTTCAATGGGGCTGTGGCTCCTGACCCCTTCCTAGCAAGCTGTATCGTGGCAGCGCCCAGATGAGCCACTCATTTGTCTGGTCTCCAGCCCCTTCTACCGGGTGCTGTATGTAAGTGGAGAGCCAGTACCTGCCCCGAAGAGCTTGCAGACAGAACGCAGCTGGTGGAGCGGGAGGAAGGGCTCTTATCTCCATGCTGCCGGTGGGGCAGGGAGTGGGTGGGGCAGGGAGTGACTCGCCAGAGTCACACAGGGAGGCTGTAGCAGAGCTGGGAGTAGAATCCATGGCTCCAGATCCCAGGCCAGTCTCATTACCACCGGCCTGTCCTTCCTGCTTCACAACCAGAATGAGCACCGCCCGGCCACGGCAGGGCCTTCTCTTTTCACGGGGGGACGGAGGCACGGGATTTGCTTGTCCACAGTCACACCATGGCAGCAGGAGAACCCAGCTCTCCCATCTTCTAGTCCTGAGCCTCACGCACCAGACTGCCCTCCTGCCCCCCTTCCAGGGCTCATGCACCCCCTTCCTTGGCCACTTGACTCCTCTAGCTTGTTTCTTTGCTAGCTTGATGGGGGCTGTCTGACCATGCTCAGGATATCCAGGGTGCACCCCCCTCAAGCCATTGGCAGGAGATGTCCAGAATCCTCTTTTAAATACCAGCTGCATTCTGCTTGGGTCTGCCATGTCCCCTTTGAGCTCAATGGTGCATACAGCCCTTCCCCTGCCACCGGGAGACGGTGCCCTCAGCGAGTAGCTCCCCTGTGGCTTAGCATGTGAGAATGGGCTGGTCACTGTCTCTTTCAGTTCCTTCAAGATCGTGCTGTGATGGCGCCATGTCCCTTCCAACGGAGGTGTCCTGTGGCTGGCTGTGCCCATGGTCTGTCCCTTCCTAGCCTGCTGCGTGGCTCTGCACCATCTCTGTACAGTGTCTGGATCCTTCCCCCTCTGGCAAACAGATGCAATAATATTGGTGACTCCAGTACTGTGCTAGGAGTCCGGTGTCTTGGAGCACTCCTTCCATAGTGCCTTATGCAGGGCTCCACGGGACAAGGCCTCTCTTGCCCAGTGTGCTGTGCCTTCTGTGCTCTTCTTGGCCTGCAGGGGTAGGGTCACAGGGTCCTTAATGCAGCTGCCTTGTGCTTCAAACAAACTCCTGGCCCATGGAGGCTACAGGTCCCAGCCTGTCAAGCCATACCTGGATCAGAGCAGAGGCTGCTGGGATCAACATGGCACAAAGCATGCTGGGATTTTTGGTCTCCATGGGCTATATTTTCATGGGCTTACTCCTATGCAAACCAGGTGCAGTCCTCTGGGCCTACCCTGGACATCCTGAGCTGGAGAGGGGAACTCCTGCTAGGGGCCTGTGATAATCCAGGGCTCACCCTCCTGAGCCTCTCTTTGTGCCTTCCACTAGCAAACTGGCAGCTAGGACTCCAGCAAGGAGTCCTTTTGGATGCAGCGGGCCTGGCTGGCTCCCTGAGGCTGCCTCACATGGGCCAGGGGTCTGGCAAAGGAATGTAGCACAAGGGGCTTGTTTTACTATGCAATAATGTAACTGGCACCTTAAAACGCTGCAGTGCCGCAGCTTTGCCCACTTCCCAGCTCCCTCCTGCGGGACCATGCACAGCTTTCTGCTCAGCCAGAGTCGGGGGGGGGGGCGCCTGGCAGGGCCTGGCACGGGCCACAGCAGTCACAGGGCTGACAGGACCACAGCTGAGAACTGACTTGTAAAGCTTCCACCTGTGCCACTCCCAGTCTGCCCTGCCCTGGGAGTCAGTGTGTCTGCTAGTGCCTACCTCCCTTCCTGAAGCAGCAGCTGATTCCTGTTGTCAGGCACCCTGGCCCTGGGTCCTTGCCCGGCTACTCAGGTGACGCAGGCCTGGGGAAGGCCATGGCTGTCAGGCAGGACGCTCCACTCTGTGGTCCCACCCTCTGGCTGCTACCTGATGCGGTGTTAGTGCCTAGCGGGGGAGCAGACTCAGGGTGTCTGTCTGTCTCTCTACCCTGTCTTACACGTGGTAAAGCAGCTGGCTGCCCCGTGCCGCTCTGCTGGGCGCTCCCCCACCATGGGGAGAGAGCCTGCAGTACTCTGCACTGGGCAGGGAGCTGCTCAGCCACGTAGGGAGAATGAATAAAGAGCTGGAGTCCTTACCCTTGGGCCTGTCTCCTGTGTGTGTGTGTGTGGGGGGGGAGACGGGTGGGGTCGGTTTCCCCACCCCCAGGACGAGGAGCCCCTGAGCCATGCTCTGGGCAGCCTGCAGCAAGCTGCCATCACCTGGACTACTGGAGGCTGCAGGCTGCCTCCTGGGCTGGATGTGGCCGGCCAGATGGGACAGAGGCTAGTCTCTCCTGCCCCATCACTGGCACTCCTTGCTCCTTAGGGTTAATGGGCCCTGAGTCCTCTCCCTCCCCCTCCATTCACTGTTCCTATTACAGGATTCAGAGGAGCAGCTGTTAGTCTGTATCTGCAAAAAGAAAAGGAGTCCTTATGGCACCTTAGAGACTTTAACAAATTTATTTGAGCATAAGCTTTCATGAGCTACAGCTCACTTCATCGGATGCTGTAGCTCACGAAAGCTTGTGCTCAAATAAATGTTAGTCTCTAAGGTGCCACAAGTCCTCTTGTTCCTATTACGTCTCCCTCTCACTCTAGTGAAGAGGAGTGCAGCATGGGCATATCCTAGGGGCTGCAGGGCCCATCCCTTGATGAGACTGGGGGCCTGCCTATTCCTAGCAGAGCGATGGACTCCTGCCCCCAATGCTCTGGGTGGGGGAAGCTGTGCACGGCTTGGGGGTTTCCTGGCAGCGCTAAAGGAGTTTGTTTCCAGTCTGAGTCCAGGGACTGAGCTGCCTGGAGCAGCGAGAGCCTCGTGCCTGTCATGGGGTGGGGGGAATTATGCAGTGGACACCTCACCTGTCAGTACTGCCAAACTCCAGGGAGGCCTCTCCCAGAGCCAGCAGCCAGCCGCTCTCACACTTGGGTCTGCAGAAAGGTGAGTATTAGAGATGGGCTTTCCCCTAGGGCCTAATGGCACCATAACCTGCCTCACTAACCCCAGGGGCACGGTATTGCACACGGTCTGGCCTGTGGCTAGACTTCTGCCCTGTGTGTGGCCTGTGCAAACATGCCCCAGGGATGGGACACATAACTAACAGACTGGTCCACTTAAAACTGTCCAGTAACACTGCAGCAAGAACCATGCACTCCCAGGGCTGAGAGGGGTTTTTAGAAGGGTCAATGACCGTGTGGTAGCACCTGGCAGTTGGTCTCGCACCTGGCTGAGGCCACTAGATCTACTGAACTGTAAGGGCTCAACAAGAGGGAGCAAAGGTGGAAATTCAAGTCTCTCCCTCTCTTCCCTGCATAGTGGTGCAGCCGAGCAGCTGGAGAGCTTGCTACGGGTGGGGGTCAAAGGCCCAAATGCTGCTTCCCCACATAGAAAAGCACCCTGCCACGAAGCTGAGCTCTGGGGCCTGGCATTAGGGGGCAGCGCCCAGGCCAACCAAATGGGGGCATTTGGCTGAAAGAAGGTTTGAAACAGAATGTACAGGCTTTTTGTTACCACGGCCTTATAGGTCAGCCAAGGCTGGCTGGCCTCCTGGGGCCAGGGGCCCGTACGTGAGCCCTACTGTCTCACAAGACCTCATTTAAAATCAGCTCCTGCCCTGATCACCGAGAGCCGCACGCCTGGGCACAGCCCCCCACATGCTGGCTTGGCACAGGAGCACTTGCAGCTTGGGAGGAGCAGGTTCTCAGCTCCGCCTGGGAGCCCCTGAGCACAGACAACTCCCTGGGAGGGAGGCGGTTCTCTCTGTGGACTAGCTGCTGGGGAGAAGAGACCACCTCTGCCAGTGTGTTTCCCAGCTGTTTGCTGAGAGCCGAGCACTGGTTAGACTCAGGAACACCACCTGCGGTTCCAGGTTCAGGACAAGAGTGGTCGAGCGGCTACACACCCTTCTGCCCCATCCCCCTCCACACCCTGGTGGTTCCTGTCGCTCCCAGCCTGCCCCAGTCCTCACCCCTGTGGGTCAAGCCCTTCTGCTCGCTGCCAGGAGCACAGCAGACTATCTCTCTGCTCTCCGGTCTGAAGGCCAGCACCCGAGAGGAGCACTGGCAGAGAAAGTCCCTCCACCCTGGGCTGGGGCCCGCTCAGTCGCGCTGTGGGGCTGGCCTGCAGTAGGAGCCGTGGGGGGCCAGAGTACACTCCCTGCACACCAATTTTCAGAGAATGGAGCTGCCAAGCTCTCATCAGGCTACTGAACAGGGCCCTGCTAAGAATGTTCCAGCCTTACACCCTGGCCAAGTTTTCGTGGGAACAGTAAAAGGCAGCTGGCAGCAGCAGGGGGACCCCCTCCCGCAATTCCCCTCCACTTCACAGCCTGCAAGCTTCAGTGCTGCTCAATGAAGTGGTTACAAGAAATGTTACCATGGATTGGCCCTGGTCTCTCAAAGGGCTGAATCTTCCCCAAAGTGTTCAGGCCGAGGCAGCCCTCCAGCATGGGGCATTTCAGCCTGAGCGGTTATAACCTGGCAGTGTTACAATTCACTGAGCAGGGGTTTCTGCTGGGAAGCGCTGAGCAACTCTGGCTGCAGGTGTCTCTCGCAGGCCCATCTCTGCTCGCAGCCCCGTCACGCCCCAGGGACAGCGCACTCACCGAGACCACACGGGGACTTTATATAAAAAAGACAGACAACAACAACTCATTTCTGTGCAAGAACCTCCGCGAACGCCGTGAGCCGGTATGGTGACAGCACTCCTACAACGGTGCCAGGGAGCTGTGGCTTGGACGCTCAGTTCACATTGTCACATTGTAAAAACAAGCCAAAGCCCGAACGCACAGAACATGCCCCAGACCCAGCTCCCGGCAGGCGCCAGGTGAATGTCTGCACAGGGCTCAGGACGTCACAGCAGGATGGGGAACGAGGGGGATGAGACACAGACGAACTCTCCTGCCTGGCCACAGAACGGGCTCCACACGCAGGCAGCAGCAGGTCCCTGTCGCTTGCTCACACGTGTCAGCGTTAGACATGCCCCACGTGGCCAGGTCCGCCCCACTGAGGCGCGCAGGTCCCCACTGCACCTCTCCCAGCACCAGAGCTCCTGGGCCTTCCTGGAACGCCCTGCTCCTGCACCAGGCAACGGCCCCTGGCTGCCAGAGCTGTCCCACGGGTGGCAGGGCTGGGGCAAGGGCTGCCAGGGAGCGTGCGTGCCTCCCAGATACACGGAGGGGCTCTGCCGCCCCGAGAAGCCCGCTGGAGAACGTGCTACATTGTGCTGGGCAGTTTGCAGGTCACTGTTACAGCCGGGGTCGGTGGCTGCAGGGTGAGGTGGGGCAACCCTGATGGCACAGGTCTCTGGGAAGGCTCAGCGCAGCCTGGGCTGGTGCGGCTCACGGGCTCAGCTCATGCCCCCAGCCTGGTCACACCACAGAGTCCCGAATTTCAGAGCCCAGCCGCACCCGGGGTCTCTGGCAGGCTGGAGAGACCTCCACAAAGCTCTCGCGGACGCTGAGAGGCCTCTTCTCGGAGTGGGAGAAGGCTGAGCTGGCGCCCGGGGGCACGTGCGGGGGGGTGCTGATGTAGCTGTCGGTCAGGGCCTGGTAGCCCTTGTGGTCGGGTGCCGTGCTGGGCAGGCTGCTGCCGTTGAGGGGCAGGCTCTCGACGGGCAGCCCCACCTTCCGGTGGCCCCCGCTGGGGCACTCGCCCGGCTTGAGGAAGGCCTTCATGCTGTCCCGGTGCCGGCAGAGCACCAAGAGAGCCAGCAGCAGCAGCGTGGCCCCGAACAGCGCGCACATGACCAGGAACTCGGGCCAGTAGCTCCTGCCGTCCTGCCGGGAGGAGACGCCGCCCACGGCAGAGGTGCTGCGGGAGGTGCTGATGGTCTCCATGGCGTCCTGGCCAGGCAGGCGCCTGCCCGCAGCATCCGGGGGCCCATGCAGCGCCGGAGACAGCTCCTCCACACCCACGCAGTAGCTCGCCATCAGCTTCTGGAAGCCCTCCTCCAGCGACCAGCACTCGTAGGTGCCCAGCCGCTCCAGGCTGCCCACCAGGATGAGGGCTCCATCCGGCAGCACCAGGTAGGAGGAGTTGATCTGGGTCCCATTGTGCACCCACAGCCGCGAGGCCAAGTTGGACAGAAGCCGGCACGGCAGGGGCCTGACCGCGTTGGGCAGGAGCCGGATCTGCTGACACTGCGGTCCCTCTGCTGCGGAGTACGCCACACAGGCGGGTCAGGAACCGCTCCAGCCAGCCGCCCTCCCACTGCCCACGCCAGGCCCGGGCCACCCCTGGGCTGTGGCAATGGCCGAATCTCACATGTGATGGGGGGGGCTCTCCTGGCTCCCCGGGGAATGGGGGTGGCCATTGGGGACCCAGCTCTGGGTTGCGGCAGGGTCCACGTGCACGCGAGGGGTGTGTTCTCACTCTGGGAGCGGGGCAGCAGCCATGTGCTCCGAGAGCACCCCCAGCTGGCCTGGCCAGGCCTGGCACTGACGTCACCCACCCTTCGCAGGGAAATGGCAGCTAGAATGGACAAATGGGGTCCCAGAGCCCCCCGCCCCACAGCAGGCTTGCATACCCCACCCCAGCGGGTCCTGCCCCAAGGCCTCCTTACCTGGGGATCGGAGAAGGGGGGGGATGGGCAGGGACACGTTGGCTGCTTGGCAGAGCCTCTCTGTGTCAGCGTCTTCAATATCCTGGGCCCAGGGTCTGCAGGGAGAGACTCGCAGTCAGCACGGCCTGTGCAGGGAGGGGGCGAGGAGCAGGGCAGAGGAGGCAGGGCCAAGCTGCGGGGGAGGGCAGAGCTGAGAGGGGCGAAGGTGCGGGCGGCTGGGCTGAGAGTGGCTGGGCTGACGGGTGACCGAGCGGGGCTAGGGGCTGGGGCGGGGCAGCCGAGCGGGGCTAGCGGCTGGGGCGGGGCAGCCGAGCGGGGCTAGCGGCTGGGGCGGGGCTGGCCGAGCCCAGGAGTCCGGCACTTACCGGGGGTGCAGCGACAGCTGCAGGTGGTACTGGGCGACGCTGTGGCACGCGTCCCCGCTCCAGGCGCAGTAGGGGTCCCGGGACAGGACGCATTCCCCACAGCTCCTGTACAGGCTGCAGTTGGAGACGGGCACCTGGGCCACGGCGGAGTAAGAGGCAGCATAAAGCAGGCCCTGTGCAGGAGAGAGCAGAGTGAGCCAGCTCCATGCCGAGGGCGTGTGCCTGAGCGTGCGTGTGTCACCGAGGAGGCGTCACCGGATGGGATCTATGTGGCAGGTGTCATTCACAAAACCCACGTTTACCCGTCGTCTGTGTCTGAGATCCCCGCCCCGTCGGCAGGCAGGAAAAGGCTAAGTGGGCTCTGCTGACTGGCGTTTCCCCTGCAGGGTATGGGGCGGAGCAACGCTCTGGGGAGAGAGGCTCTAGGGTACATGCTGAGCAGGCCAGAGGAGTCCTGGAGCAGCCCAGCGGGGCCAGAAGGGCTGAGCCGAGCCACGCTCTGGTTGTGAGTTTCTGTTGCTAAAGCCAAAGCGGGAGGACAGAGTTTGCCTGAGTTCCTGATGCTGGGCAGTACCTGCAGAGCAGACCCTGTCACCTGGCTCCCCCCAGGGGACGGGGGCATTGGTTTTCCCTGACGAGCCTGTTTCAGTGCAGGAAACCCTACCAAGGGAGGGAGGAAGCCAGAGCTAGCCATGGTGGGAGCCATTCGGCAATGAGGAGAAGTGAGCTCAGGCTTGGCCCTGGCTCCTCAGTTTGCCCCAAAGGCTGACCGAGAGCACTTGGCCCCTCTGGGTGTGCCCAGCCTAAGGGCAGCAGGAACAGGGAGGATGGCTGGGCACAGCGCCATGCAGAAGGCAGCTCCAAGGCTGTGTATGGGAGCGGCTCCTGCTCCCCCATCCCGCTCGCCCTGAGGCACATGCCTCCAGCCCCCTGCCGTTGCCTGCTGAGGGAGGGCAGGGTGAGGATGCAGGAGTTTCCCATCATGCTCGCTGCCTTGCCTGGCTCTGGTCCAGCAGCAGCTTGTGGACGGGGTGGCCGGCGTGGAAAAGGCGGATCTCCTCGATGATGTGCACTTTCTGGTTCACGCTCACGGCCTTGTGCAGTCGCCCGTCGTCTGCAACGCACAAAGCGGGGGGCACTGAGTCGAGCCAGCCAGGCTGGGAACACCCTGCCTGGCTGGCCCCCACCAGCTCCCCAGGGAGACCCACCTGTGCCCAGGAAGAGGACGTCGTAGGTGTGGTGCAGGCCCCGCACGCGCTGCACGCAGATCTGCTGGTAGTGCACACGGCCCTGCAGCAGGAGCGGCTGGCTCCGGATGGCGCCGTCCATCAGGAAATGGTCCTTGATGAAATTCAGTACGCGGTCCGGCATCTGGAGAGACGAGTTGATTTTCATGTGCCGCGTGTGGCTGGTGATGCACTGGCGGGGCGGAGAGGAAGAGAGCTAGACACACGGACAGCACAGCCCTGCAGCACCGGGACAGACCCACGGCCTGCAGTCCCAGGGCACAGCCAGCTGGCTGGCGGCATTCGTGAGGGCCGGCGCACACACAGGGGCTGAGTGCTGGTGCCTTTCACACCAGCCTCTCCTGGCCCCCCGGAGCTGCAGCAGCCCCTGCTAACAACCTGGGAAGGAGCTCAAGGAAGATGCCCAGGGGCTGGGAGGCGCTGGAAGGCGGCAGTATGGATTGGCTCAGGCTGTGCTGGTGTGACCAGGCTGGAGAGTCCAGTGCCCCGAGGAGCAGGCAGGTTTGGGGCAAGTCCTGCCTGCTGGGAGAGGGGGACATACCGCTCCGGGCCGGGGCTCTGGCGGATGGCTGGTGTCCGTGTACCATTGCTGCGTCTCACGGTTCACCTCCTTGTAGAGTCCACCGAAGGCCTTCTGCACATCGCGCATGGCAAAGGCACATACGGCCGAGCTGCCTGGGCCCCCTTTGTTCCTGGCACCAGAGGGGAAATCAGCAGCTAAAAAGGGTCCTGGAACCACCCATAGACACCCGGCCCCTGCATAGCCCCAGCAGACAGCTCAGCCCCTGCCGGGTGGGCTGGGCACAGTCCACCTGACACACAGCTCCCCACAGCACCTGGACCAGGCAAACAGCTGGGACACGCAACGGGAGGGGAAGAGCTGTCAGCAGCTGCAGCCAGCGCCCCCTAGCGGGAAAAGGCCCCGTGCCCCATTTCCCACCCCTCTGAGCCAGCCAGTCCCCCACCCTGGGCCCATATCAGAGACAGCACCCCCAGCGGGGAAAGGCCCCGTGCCCCATTCCCTGCCCCCCTGAGCCAGCCAGTCCCTGCCCTGGGGCCAGATCAGAGACAGCACCCCCAGCGGGGAAAGGCCTCATGTTCCACTCCCCACCCCCCTGAGCCAGCCAGTCCCTGCCCTGGGGCCAGATCAGAGACAGCGCCCCCAGCGGGGAAAGGCCCCGTGCCCCGTGCCCCATTCCCTGCCCCTCTGAGCCAGCCAGTCCCCAACCCTGGGGCCAGATCAGGGACAGCGCCCCCTAGTGGGGAAAGGCCCCATGTCCCATTCCCCGCTCCCCTCTGCTAACCCAGAATAACCCCTTTGCTGGGAGTGCCCCAGGGAGATGCCCTGGTCTGGGTCCGAGCGGCTCTAGCTGGAGCCAGCTGCAGGACCCTGTGCCTCGCCCGCGCTCACCACTGGGAGGTGAAGACGCCATAGAAGACCGTGTCCCTCCAGCGCTGCTCATCCGGCGTGAGCACGAACATGTCCTGCAGCACGTTGAAGGGGAACCCGTCGTCGGGCCGCGAGCACAGGAGCTGGGCCTTGAGGAACGTGGTCCACCTCCGCTGCAGCACCCGCTCCCCACCCAGGTCCCCCTGCCAAGGAGAGAGTGGGCGTCACCCTGCGCTGCCCGGCCCCCCAGTGCTGCAGGGAGGGGCGGTTGCATCGGAAGAGCGGAGCCTGGAGAAGCAGGCAAGCTGTGTGGGCGGCAGGCGGTGCTGCAGGCCCAGTCACACGCACGCTGGGTGGGGCCAGCAGTGACACGCACAGCCTCCCCTTGCACAGGTGTGACTACACGCATCAGTTTGCACGTGACAAACCCCCACCATGCACCCTCCCTGGCATGCGCGCCACGGCCGCCCTTCCCAGCAGGTACGCGCGACCCCCGCCCCCCGAGGACACTATGCGGCTCACCTTGCACACGCGGGCAATCCGCGACACGATGGTGTTCTCGAAGAAGTCAAACTCCTTGCCAGTCTCGCTGAAGAAGAAGTACACCTTGTCATCGTCCCCCTCAGAGTTGCCAGGCGGCAGGCTCTCCCGCAGGTAGGCTGAGCCTACGAAGGCTGGGTCTGCATCCCAAATACAGAGCCCTCAGTGCCAGCCCCCCGGGATCCCAAAGCATCCCGGAGTCTGGGCAATTGGTTGCTGCGGCTGAGACGCAGCCTCCTCTGGGGAGGAGCGTGGCAGCGACGGCAAGGAATGAAACCGAGCTTGCCTTGGGGGGCTCCCAGGCAAGCAGTGACCCAGGCCAGCCCTGCTTCACCTAGGAGAGGGGACAGGAGGGCAGCCCAAGGTGAGAGGCAAAGTCTGACCGGGACCAGCAGCCTAAGCCCACCCCGCCCCTGCCAGGCCTGGCTGACACCTCCTCGTGCTCCTGGAGCTTGTCTGGGCTGCCTGTTGCTCGCCCCTGACCGGGTGGGCCTGGGATCAGGCCCCGCCCTGCCCCAGCAGCCCCGCACCGTGCAGCCAGTGGAGGGAGTTCTCGGTCTTGAGGGAGATGCGGCTCTCCTGGCTCCGGTAGATGGTCGGCTCCTTGCCCTGGAAGTCGCTGACGGTCCCAGCGTAGAGCTCACCATCTGCCGGGGAAAGACAGACCCACGGGCATAAGGAGGGACCAGTTCCTCCCTCCCCACTGCTGGCACTGGGTCCAGAGCAGATCCAGCTGCCATCTCCCCTCATTCGGGGCAGCTGCGCCAGGTGGGTGCTCCTGTGTGGGCCGGCTTTGTGCCAGGTCTATCCCACAGCTGCCGTCCAGCCAAAGGTGCGTATCGATCTGGCCAGGAGGGGACAGAGAGCAGCATCAGCCAGGAGCCTAGGCACCTCCTATGGCCCGGCCTGGCAGCTGTGGGAGTGGGCACCATGCGTCCCTCCGCCAGGGGGCCAGCATCACCCCACTGGCTCCATCTCCATCTTAGCTGGCTGTTCCTCACCCACGGGCTGGACCACGGGGTGCACAGCCGTTCCCCCCACCCCTATCCCCACCCCAGGGGAGGTACCAGCCCCTCCTTACCGACCATGATGGCCGTGGATTTGTATTCAGGGTCGAAGGGGCAGCGGCCTTTCCCATCCTCCAGCAGCTCCCTCGCCTGGCTGAAGTTCTGCACATTCTGCAGAGGAGACGATGCTCTGAGCGGGAAGAGTCAGGCAGGGGCGTGGGGAGGGCAGGAGCCAGGGGAAGGGAGGTGGGGTGTCTCCTGCCCTTTCCTTATGCCCCCAGGGTATGTCACTGGCCAAGTTACTGAGTCCGTCCAAGTCCCTCCGGCTGCCCCATCACACCCCAGGGCCCTCACCACAGTCCTGCCAGGCTCAGAGCTGGGCCTGGAGTCCCGCCAAGGAGAACTGGGTGCAGGAGGGATGCTGGGGAGGGATCGGCTCTGGGGCCCACATGCTGACCCCTAACTCTGCTCCTGGCCTGAGGCTGGCTCAGCTCTTCTCTCGGGCAGCAGAGCGTCGCCCGGCACAGGGCGGGAGGGGGAATAGGGAGCGCTGTCCCTGGAGAGACAGGGACTTGTGCTGCCTCACAGCCCAGTCACGGGTGCAGGGAGAGCCCCGCAAGCCAGTGCTCCCTGGGGCGGAGTAGGGCAGCGGAGCTGGGGCGGGGCCGGGCAGAGCTTGCACGGAGAGGCCCCGCGGGGCAGGGCGCCCTCCGCAGCACTCACGAGGTAGGTGCACACGGGGCTGAAGGCGCCGGTCCCGCAGGCGTATAGGTGGGTGCTGTTCAGCTGCAGCAGGATCTTGATGTAGTTGTGACAGTCCCTCTGCATGGAAGGCGAGAGGCACCTGCTCAGTCTGCCCTGCCCCGGGGCTCGCTCCTCCCCAGACACAGCCCCCGCAGGCCCCGCCAGCCCACAGGAGTCAGCCTCCGCAGCCCTGCTGCACCCGGCTTCCAGGCCCCGCAGGGAAAAGCAGCCCCGGCTCCCCGGGAGCCCAGCGGGATCTAGGGACGTGGACGGAGCGGCTAGGGCCGGATGAGCACCGGCCCCCATGGGACAGGCCAGGAGCCCGGGCCTCAGTTTCACCTCTTCCCCAAGAGACAGCACCGCCAGCAGCACAGCGCCCCCTAGTGCCACCCTGGGGCAACGGGGCCAGCACTGGCTGTCAGGGGAGAGCGCCCCCTACTGCCCCCACCTGCACCACAGAGTCCCTAGCACCACCCTTGGGCAATGGGCAAACACTGCCTGGAGAGCGCCCCCTGCTGTCCCCACCCCCACCCCACAGCACAGCACCCCCTAGCGCTGCCCTGGGACCAACACTGACAGACAGCCCCCGCTGAGCTTCTGCCCCACAGCACTGGACCTGTGGATCCATAACAGGACCTCTGCCCCACAGCACCCCTAGGGGCCAGCATCCAGACAGCGCTATGACAAGGGCTGGCTGCAGGCCCCATTCTGGCTTTCATTGCCCCACTGAGCACGTTCAGTTCAAGGCCTCTCCCCAGCAATGGGCCCGTCTCCCCGGTCCTGGGGCTGCTGTCCCATCCCCATGGTCTCTTGGCACAGGCAGGCTGGCAGTGCGCTGTTCCCCAGAGGGCTCAGGCCGGGGAGCTGGGGGGCAGTGCACTGATGGCCTGGGCAGCACTCACCTGGGGGTCCTTGCCCTTGAATGCACACTGCTTCTTCCTCTCCTTGTCCGCGCTCCAGGGCAGCTGTGGGCGAGGGGGATGGTTATCAGGAGAGCCCTCCCTGGTAGTGCCCCCCGCTAGCAGCCGGCATGGCCCTTCCCCTGGCCACAGGCCCACAGCTGCCGCGGGGCATCCCACTGCCGGCCACGCTGGAAAACGCTGACTGGCCATGGGAGCAGCTGCCACCCCTGAGGCTCTGAGCCCAGAAGCGACAAGGAAACACCCCGCTCCGCCCAGGCCCGGTGAGCCAGCAGGGCGTGGGGTGCGTGAAAGCCAGCACCCTGCTCCTCCGAGAGGGCCTGGCTTTGTGCTGAATTTATCAGCCCCAGCTTGCTGTCCTGCCGGCTCCCAGAACAGGCAGCCACTTGCAGGGATCGGGAGAGAAGCTGGGAGCGCCAGGGAAGGAATCTCACGGGGGCCTGCGCCAGGCCCATCCCCAGTGCTTGCCCCTGCCTGCCCTTACGTGGGCCAGCCAGTGGGCTCCTTCCGCCCCAGGGACTGGTCTAGCTGCCCTCGCTGCTGTCCAGTCACCCCTGCAACAGCGGGCCCCTCTCCCGGCTGCTGCCTTGCGCGTGTGGGCCAGGCCAGGCGACTTACGAGCTGGTGCTGCGGGCCAGGCTGGAAGTGGCTGGTGTTGAGGGCAAAGAGGAACTCGCGCGCCCCCACATACAAGGTTGCCCCGTCCGGGCTCAGCAGCAGTGTTGTGTAGTTGGTGACTCCGTCCTTCTCAAACCACCAAACGGGTCTCTCGGAGGAGCCTGGGGAAAGCCAGCAACACGCCCATCAGTGCCTCCAGGGCTCCATGCTTAGAGCCTGGGGCAGAGAGCCAGACCCACCCCTGGGCATCCCAGCACCCCCAAGGCACAGCCTGATCCCCAGCTGTGGCACTGGGCAGCCCCCAGCTCTCCAGAATCCGCACGCGGGCACTGCCCGCTGCTCTCCCAGCAGGGGTGGCTCCTCCTTCCTGGTACAAATGGCAGGGGTACGTTAGTGCTCACGAAATGTGGACTTACCCTACAAACTCTGCTGCTGCCCATCATTCCCAACCTGCAGCCCCTGCTAGCCCAGCCCTGGGTTCCCCCCAGTTCTTGGAGCCCCTGAGAGCTCACAAGGACCCTGTGGCAATTTCGTGACAAGAAGCTGGCTAGGGCCTTTGACAGAATGGGACTTTTCTGTAATATTCTGTATGAACATTGTGTGTGCCTCAGTTTCCTCTATATGCTGCATCAACTAGCTAGCCGGAACAGGTTGTTCATTCTCTGCAGAGAGCCAGGTGTGACTGATCTAGCTGTCTGCGGTAACGGCCACTCCAATTGCCCGCACATTTGGTACCTAGCACCTAATGATCATGGATGGCCCACGCACACACACCTCTCCCTGCTCCGTAAGAAGCCAGTCAGGTTCACCTGGGAACAAGAACAAGGACCGAGAGGGGCCAGGCAGGGGCCTGCTGGAAGCTGGAGTCTCCTGAACTGGGACTCAGGGCAGCCCAAGAGGGACCAGGCTGTAACTCTGTTCTCTGTGCTACCCCAGGCCTGTCTGTGCTGTGTGCAGCTAAACCCGGCTGCTTCTCCACCGCCTGCTGAGAGCTGCTGCAGATGCGGACGCAGGGGGGCTGGCTCACTGAGGGGGTCTCCCAGGCCTGTTCCAGAGCACTGGACCTGTGGATCGGTAACAGGACCTCTGGGTGGAAGAAGACCCCTTTGCCTTGGTTTCCCGTTTGACTGGATTTTTTCCCCTCCCGGGCTGTCCCCGGGCGATGCTCTGGAACTGCTCTCTGCGAAGCCAGGCAGGACTCCGGGGAAGTCTCCTCTCTGGCAGCAGCCTGTCTGCAGGACACACAGTTCACACGGCTTCCCCCTTCCTGGGTCTGACCTCGGAGCATTCAGCCTCCTCTGCCCCTCTGTGCGCTTCCCCCAGCGAATCCGCCCAGGCGGGGTCCTGGGGAAGCCAGAGGGTCCTGCCCCCCAACTCCGCAGGCAGACGTGACTCTCAGCCAGCCAGTAACACAGAAGGTTTATTAGATGACAGGAACATGGTCTAACACAGAGCTTGTAGGTGCAGAGAACAGGATCCCTCAGCCGGGTCCATTTTGGGGGGCAGTGAGCAAGACAACCCCGTCTGCCCTTCACTCCATGTCCCCAGCCAGCCCCAAACTGAAACTCTCTCCAGCCCCTCCTCCTCTGGGCTCTGTCCCTATCCCGGGCCAGGAGGTCACCTGATTCCTTTGTTCTCTAACCCTTTAGCTCTCACCTTGCAGAGGGTAAGGGTCAGACCATCAGTTGCCAGGAAACAGGGTGTTGGCCATTCTCTGTGTCCAGACCCCTGCACACACCTGCCCTCTAGGGCTCTGCAATGATCATACACCCTTACCCCACCCCCTAGATACTTAAGAACTGCATAGGGGAAACTGAGGCACCCCCACACTATTCAGAGGAAGCATTAAGAACAGTCCCACTTTGCCACACCAAGCCACACAGTTGAGCCTGGGGGACACCCCAGAGGTCACTGCCTTGTGTTTTCTGGTGGTTCCTGGCCTGCTGGTCTCTGCCATGTGCTGCCCCCAGGCATGCTTCAGGGGCTTCCTTTGCCTTGTGACGATTAATTCAAACCCACCTCCTGGCTGCCAAGCAGGCCCTTCAACCTGGCAGAGACCTGGGGTGCCTGGAGAGTGTGACCCCCAGGAGCTGCATGGCTGGCTCATCGGTCACCAGCCTGGGGCCCAGTTCCACAGGCCTTGCCCAGGGAAGTCAGTGTGTGGGAGAAGTCTGGGGCTGCACCTGGCAGCCCCTCCTGGGTCTGTGCTGGATTCTCCTGGGAGATTTGTGGCAGCCTGGATTCCTAGCCATAGCCGTGGGCCCCAACCCACCTGCAGACGGGAGAGCGGCTCTTCATATGGAAACCTCCTCCCCTATGAGCGCCCGTCCAGTGGCAACCCATGGGGTGGGGGCGGGGGGTAGGACCCAGCTCCCTAACTCCATTCCCTACAGAGAATCAGACCTGGCAGCCAGACCCCTGCCATTTGGGCCCACTGATCTACTGCCTTGGCGGAATACAAGGGTAGCTGCTCTTGCTACACTTCTGGACTTGGGGGCCACCCAGCCCCATAGCACAGCTATCCACTCCCTGCACCAAGCCGCACTGCTCGAGTGGACTCCAGGCCCAGGGGTTCAGGCAAAGCAGGTGGTCTCCATTTAGACTGCCCAGCTGGGGATCTGGAGAGGACGTGGGATGGACCCAGCCCGAGCTGGCTGCCAGATCCAGGGTGTTGCATGCCCCGGGGAGAAGCAGCAACCACATGTGCTCCCCATATGGATCATGGGACCAGGAGACTGCCTGGCTCCAGGGAGAGCCAACTTTGACTTCTCCCGCTCTAGATGCACAGCTGAAAGCGGTGCTGTGGCCATGTGGGTGGGGGGTGACAGGTCTCTTCCTCCTCCCTTGACTGCCCTGGAGCCCATTGAGGGGTGGGGCGTGGATTGTCAGCAGGATCAGTGCAATGCCGGGACACCTGTGTAGCCAGGCGCCGTGCTGACTGAGTGCCCTGAGGGGCTGTGGGCTTTGGAAATAACAGCCCTCCCTGAGAACCCAGGCCGGCTGCAAGAAGCGGAAGCAGAGCCAGGGTTTTGCGCCAATGGGGCCCTGTGCCGGCTCAGCCTTTCTGCCATGAGCTGAGACGTCCCAGTGCCCCAGCAATCCCCTGCCGTGAGTTCCTGCCTGGGAAGGGCTCAGGGGAGAGTCTGGGCCAAGCCCCTGGGCCAAGCAGAGGCAGGTTCCTAGGCAGGGCATGTGCCCAAGGCCACAGCGGTGTGAGGGGTTCTGGCTCTGGGACAACAGGGACAGTGCACAGGGAAGGCTGGGGGACTCCTCACAGAGCTTCAGCCCGGGCTCTCACCATCTGCCCTGACCCCTGCTGGCCTCCCTAGCACCCCTCCGCCCCTCCTGAGGAGGGGGTGCCCCTGAACAGCTGTGCCTACGGCAGCAGGGAGGAGCTGGGGGAAGTGCTGTGAGGAGGGAATCTGAGGCAGTGGAGTGGAAGGGGGGAGACTTTCCTCCCATGTCCCTGCTCCATCTTGCCAGCAGCCGTTTTTGCTGCCCCAGCCTCCCACAGTGAGTGGGGTGGGTGGGTAGGAGCAAGGGGGCCTGGCACAGGGTCAGCAGCAGGGAGCAGACAGGTGCTGCTCTGGGGCTGCCAGGGCACCTGCCCCATGACCCACCGCCCATGCAGCATGGCGCCGGGCACAGCTCCCTCTGCCTTCCCCACCCAGGCCACGACTCCTAGACCCAGCAGCCCTCAGGGGACCAGGCAGGCCACGTCGCCCACATGCTACGGCTCTGTCCTCGGGCCTTGCCTCCTGGGTGCTGTCGCAGGGAAGCTCCCGGCGCCCCCATGCCACAAGGCCCAGCCCCAGTGCCCCAACAATGACCCCCGTGCCAAGCCTGGGGAGCCTCTGCCCAGGGCTTGCAGCACCATGGGCCAGCCAGACCATCCTCCACACGGTGAAGCCATCCAAGGGCAGCGCTCAGCCCAGTACGCTGGGATCACCCCTCCCCCCCCAAAGGGACACCCCCTAAATAGCCCCCGACCCTGCCTCACCCAGCAGCCAGTTATCAGAGCCCCTACAAGCCCCCCTGCCCTGACACAGACAGAGCTCTGTCACTGCAACGTGCCCCCTCACCAGCCACCGACCCACCACCCCTCGGCAACACAATGCCACACCCACTTCCTGCCTCTGCACGAACACAACCACCAACCTGCCTGCCCTCTGCACCCCCACCCATCCTGCCGCCCTCTGAATGCCCAACACAGCTCAGGGCGGCCCAAGGGCTCTCTCTATCTGCCACCCTGAGACCTCCTTATGTCGCTCAGCACGGCCGGAGAGCGCCCAGTGCTCAGCCAGGCGTGAACAATTCCCAGCTCACTAACCCCCCCCAGCTGTGCCCAGCCAGGCGTGAACAATTCCCAGCTCGCTAACCACTGCCCCGCCCCCAGCTGTGCCCAGCCAGGTGTGAACAATTCCCAGCTCACTAACCCCCCCCGTGCCCAGCCACGTGTGAACAATTCCCAGTTCACTAACCCGCCCCGCAGTGCCCAGACGGGTGTGAACAATTCCTGGCTCACTAACACCCCCCCCGCTGTGCCCAGCCAGGCGTGAACAATTCCCGGCTCACTAACACCCCCCCCGCTGTGCCCAGCCAGGCGTGAACAATTCCCAGCTCACTAACCACTGCCCCCCCCAACTGTGCCCAGCCAGGCGTGAACAATTCCCAGCCCACTAACCCCCCCCGCAGTGCCCAGCCAGGCGTGAACAATTCCCAGCTCACTAACCCCCCCCAGCTGTGCCCAGCCAGGCGTGAACAATTCCCAGCTCACTAACCCCCCCCAGCTGTGCCCAGCCAGGCGTGAACAATTCCCAGCTCACTAACTCCCCCAGCTGTGCCCAGCCAGGCGTGAACAATTCCCAGATCACTAACTCCCCCCCACCGCCCAGCCAGGCGTGAACGATTCCCAGCTCACTAACCGCCCCCCCGCTGTGCCAAGCCAGTTGTGAACAGTTCCCAGCTCACTAACCTGCCCCCCCCCCAGCGCCCAGCCAGGCGTGAACAATTCCCAGCTCACTAACCACTGCCCCCCCAACTGTGCCCAGCCAGGCGTGAACAATTCCCAGCTCACTAACCCCCCCCCCCCGCAGTGCCCAGCCAGGCGTGAACAATTCCCGGCTCACTAACACCCCCCCCCGCTGTGCCCAGCCAGGCGTGAACAATTCCCAGTTCACTAACCCCGCCCCGCTGTGCCCAGCAAGGCGTGAACAATTCCCAGCGCACTGACCCCGCCCCTGCTGTGCCCAGCCAGGCGTGAACAATTCCTGGCTCACTAACCCCCCCACCAGTGCCCGGCCAGGTGTGAACAATTCCCAGCTCAGTAACCCCCCCCCGCAGTGCCCAGCCAGGCGTGAACCATTCCCAGCTCACTAACACACCCTGCTGTGCCCAGCCAGGCGTGAACTATTCCCAACTCACTAACCCCCCCCCCAGCTGTGCCCAGCCAGGCGTGAACAATTCCCAGCTCACTAACCACTGCCCCCCCCGCTGTGCCCAGCCAGGCGTGAACAATTCCTGGCTCACTAACCCCCCACCAGTGCCCGGCCAGGTGTGAACAATCCCCAGCTCACTAACCCCGCCCCCCCGCAGTGCCCAGCCAGGCGTGAACCATTCCCAGCTCACTAACCCACCCCAGCTGTGCCCATCCAGGCGTGAACTATTCCCACCTCACTATCCACTGCCCCCCCCCAGCTGTGCCCAGCCAGGCGTGAACAATTCCCGGCTCACTAACCCCCTGCCAGTGCCCAGCCAGGTGTGAACAACTCCCAGCTCACTAACCCGCCCCCCCCAGCGCCCAGCCAGGCGTGAACAATTCCCAGCTCACGAACCACTGCCCCCCCCAGCTGTGCCCAGCTAGGCGTGAACAATTCCCAGCTCACTAACCCCCCCCCGCTGTGCCCAGCCAGGCGTGAACAATTCCCAGCTCACTAACCACCAGCCCCCCCGTTGTGCCCAGCCAGGGATGAACAATTCCCAGCTCACTAACCCGCCCCCCCGTTGTGCCCAGCCAGGTGTGAACAATTCCCAGCTCACTAACCGCCCCCAGCTGTGCCCAGCCAGGTGTGAACAATTCCCGGCTCACTAACCACCCCCCCCCGCTGTGCCCAGCCAGGGATGAACAATTCCCAGCTCACTAACCGCCCCCCCGCTGTGCCAAGCCAGTTGTGAACAGTTCCCAGCTCACTAACCTGCCCCCCCCCAGCGCCCAGCCAGGCGTGAACAATTCCCAGCTCACTAACCACTGCCCCCCCAACTGTGCCCAGCCAGGCGTGAACAATTCCCAGCTCACTAACACCCCCCCACCGCCCAGCCAGGCGTGAACGATTCCCAGCTCACTAACCGCCCCCCCGCTGTGCCAAGCCAGTTGTGAACAGTTCCCAGCTCACTAACCTGCCCCCCCCCAGCGCCCAGCCAGGCGTGAACAATTCCCAGCTCACTAACCACTGCCCCCCCAACTGTGCCCAGCCAGGCGTGAACAATTCCCAGCTCACTAACCCCCCCCCCGCAGTGCCCAGCCAGGCGTGAACAATTCCCGGCTCACTAACACCCCCCCCGCTGTGCCCAGCCAGGCGTGAACAATTCCCAGTTCACTAACCCCGCCCCGCTGTGCCCAGCAAGGCGTGAACAATTCCCAGCGCACTGACCCCGCCCCTGCTGTGCCCAGCCAGGCGTGAACAATTCCTGGCTCACTAACCCCCCCACCAGTGCCCGGCCAGGTGTGAACAATTCCCAGCTCAGTAACCCCCCCCCGCAGTGCCCAGCCAGGCGTGAACCATTCCCAGCTCACTAACACACCCTGCTGTGCCCAGCCAGGCGTGAACTATTCCCAACTCACTAACCCCCCCCCCAGCTGTGCCCAGCCAGGCGTGAACAATTCCCAGCTCACTAACCACTGCCCCCCCCGCTGTGCCCAGCCAGGCGTGAACAATTCCTGGCTCACTAACCCCCCACCAGTGCCCGGCCAGGTGTGAACAATCCCCAGCTCACTAACCCCGCCCCCCCGCAGTGCCCAGCCAGGCGTGAACCATTCCCAGCTCACTAACCCACCCCAGCTGTGCCCAGCCAGGCGTGAACTATTCCCACCTCACTATCCACTGCCCCCCCCCAGCTGTGCCCAGCCAGGCGTGAACAATTCCCGGCTCACTAACCCCCTGCCAGTGCCCAGCCAGGTGTGAACAACTCCCAGCTCACTAACCCGCCCCCCCCAGCGCCCAGCCAGGCGTGAACAATTCCCAGCTCACGAACCACTGCCCCCCCCAGCTGTGCCCAGCTAGGCGTGAACAATTCCCAGCTCACTAACCCCCCCCCCGCTGTGCCCAGCCAGGCGTGAACAATTCCCAGCTCACTAACCACCAGCCCCCCCGTTGTGCCCAGCCAGGGATGAACAATTCCCAGCTCACTAACCCGCCCCCCCGCTGTGCCCAGCCAGGTGTGAACAATTCCCAGCTCACTAACCGCCCTCAGCTGTGCCCAGCCAGGTGTGAACAATTCCCAGCTCTCTAACCCCCCCAGCTGTGCCCAGCCAGGTGTGAACAATTCCCGGCTCACTAACCACCACCCCCCGCTGTGCCCAGCCAGGGATGAACAATTCCCAGCTCACTAACTGCCCCCCCGCTGTGCCAAGCCAGTTGTGAACAGTTCCCAGCTCACTAACCTGCCCCCCCCCAGCGCCCAGCCAGGCGTGAACAATTCCCAGCTCACTAACGCCCCCCGCAGTGCCTAGCCAGGCGTGAACAATTCCCAGCTCACTAACCCCCCCCAGCTGTGCCCAGCCAGGTGTGAACAATTCCCAGCTCTCTAACCCCCCCAGCTGTGCCCAGCCAGGTGTGAACAATTCCCAGCTCACTAACAACTGCCCCCCCCAGCTGTGCCGACCCAGGCGTGAACAATTCCCGGCTCACTAACCACCCCCCCCGCTGTGCCCAGCCAGGGATGAACAATTCCCAGCTCACTAACCCCCCCCCCCCCGCAGTGCCCAGCCAGGCGTGAACAATTCCCAGCTCACTAACCACTGCCCCCACCCCAGCTGTGCCCAGCTAGGTGTGAACAATTCCCAGCTCACTAACCTGCCCCCCCCAGCGCCCAGCCAGGCGTGAACAATTCCCAGCTCACTAACCTGCCCCCCCCCAGCGCCCAGCCAGGCGTGAACAATTCCCAGCTCACTAACCTGCCCCCCCCAGCGCCCAGCCAGGCGTGAACAATTCCCAGCTCACTAACCCCCCCCCACTGCCCAGCCAGGCGTGAACGATTCTCAGCTCACTAACCGCCCCCCCCGCTGTGCCAAGCCAGTTGTGAACAGTTCCCAGCTCACTAACCTGCCCCCCCCCCAGCGCCCAGCCAGGCGTGAACAATTCCCAGCTCACTAACGCCCCCCGCAGTGCCTAGCCAGGCGTGAACAATTCCCAGCTCACTAACCCCCCCCAGCTGTGCCCAGCCAGGCGTGAACAATTCCCAGCTCACTAACCCCCCCCCAGCTGTGCCCAGCCAGGCGTGAACAATTCCCAGCTCACTAACCACTGCCCCCCCCAACTGTGCCCAGCCAGGCGTGAACAATTCCCAGCTCACTAACCGCCCCCCAGCGCCCCGCCAGGCGTGAACGATTCCCAGCCCACTACCCCCAGGCCCCCAGCTGACTGCCAGAATCCGGGGACAGGCGGGGTGCTCAAACCACACAAAGTGCTGTGCTGAGATTCACAGCGGGTCTGCTCTGCCCGCCTCAGAGACAGGGAATGGCCAGGCCCAGGTTGCAACGCTCTGGCCTGCCTAGCCGCATGGAGCAGTGCCTGGTGGGAGCTGCCCCCTGCCCAGAAGTCGATCCCCCGCCCCGCAGAGCCCCCGGCTCAGGGGCTGGAGTCTGTTTCCTCCACAGAACTGCGAAGGCTCCAGCCCCAGGCCCCAGCCATGTGCGCTGCTGCAGGCTGACGGGCTGCCCAGGGTGGGTGAGGCGGAGCGACGCCCGGCAAGGAGGGAGCCCAGCGGGACTCGGCGCCCAGGTGCAGCTGCAGGGCAGCAGCGAGGACACAGCTCAGCAGGCTGCTGGGGACCCCGCTCCCCTGGGGGCCCGACACGGACTCCCTGGCAGCCAGTGATGTGCGGAGCACCGTGCGCAGCTGGGCAGCAGAGCCCCGGGGGAAAACCATGGGCTCACCCCACCCTGCAGTTAACTGCCTGCCTCAGCCCCAGAGCTGCCCCACAGCCAGCCCTGTGCCCCAGCTGGCAATGCCCAGCCAGGCCAGGCTGACAATTCACAGCAGAGGGGAGAAATCTCCCGACAGAAGCAGAAGCCAAAGCGACTCCATCACTGGCCACTAACTCAGTGGGGAGAAAAATAACTTTACAAATTCTGGGTCCAGGCCCCCCCAGCCCCGGTCCAGTTCTGGGGTGAATCAGGAGCAGCACCACGGAGCCAAGCTGGTGGGAGAGGAGTGCCAGGCCCAGAGACACCCTGTGCCATGCTCTGGTTGTAGAGCACCCGTACAATATTCTGCTGCCCTGTGAGAAGCTGCCGGTACCACAGTAAACGCAATGCTCATGGGGTGAGCACAGCTTCCTGGGCAGTGTTCCACGTTCCCTAGGGCCTCACCGACAGGAACCAATCGCCCCTTGCATACCGTGGACCCCCAGTACCTGCTCCCACAGGGCCTGTCCCATGCAGGCGGTACCCCT
Source organism: Lepidochelys kempii (assembly GCF_965140285.1). Classification (NCBI taxonomy): domain Eukaryota; kingdom Metazoa; phylum Chordata; order Testudines; family Cheloniidae; genus Lepidochelys; species Lepidochelys kempii. The sequence goes on along the minus strand of NC_136389.1, from coordinate 84,597,957 downwards.
GCTCCCCCCACGGTGAAAGTCACCCACTGCACAAGAGAATGGCCGACACCCTGTTTCCTGGCAACTGATGGCCTGGCCCTTCCCCCCTGCAAGGTGAGAGCTAAAGGGTTGGAGAACAAAGGAACCAGGTGACCTCCTGGCGCGGGAAAGGGACAAAGCCCAGAGGAGGAGGGGCTGGAGGGAGTTTTCAGTTTGGGACTGGCTGGGAACATGGAGTGAAGTGCAGATGGGGTTGTCTGGCTCACTGCCCCCCAAAATGGACCCAGCTGAGGGGTCCTGTTCTCTGCACCTACAAGCTCTGCGTTATACCATGTTTCTGTCATCTATACAAAAATAAACCTCTGTTTTATTGGCTGACTGAGAGTCATGTCTGATTGTAAAGTTGGGGTGCAGGACCCTCTGGCTTCCCCAGGAGCCCGCCTGGGCAGACTTGCGGTAGGAAGCACACGGAGGGGCAGAGGATGCTGAATGCTGCAAGCTCAGACCCAGGAAGGTGGAAGCTGTGTGAGCTGAGTGTCCTGAAGTCAGTCTGTTCACAGAGAGGAGACTTCCCCAGAGTCCTGACTGGCTTCATAGGGAGCAATTCCAGAGCATCGCCCAGGGACTCCGTGACAACTGGTGGCAGCGATGGGATGTACTGCACCCCGTGGATGGCGCTTCCTGCAGTAAGTGACTGGGGAGCAGTAAAACAAAGGGGATTTGACGAGGACCAGGTGTGCTGAAGGCTCAGAGAGGAGCGGTTTCGGGGGGTGGTTAACCTCTGGGAGTGTGTGACCAGCGAGAAGGACTGTGCAGTAATGGGGTCCCCCTGGGGACTGCAGTGAGCAGTCCAAGGGGTGGAGGAGTCTGCAGCTCGACCCTGGCAAAGAGGTGGTGACCTCGAGAAGGGCTGGCACACTAGGGGTTCTCCCTGGAAACCGTGGGGAGCTGAGAGCACACAGGCCTTTGAGTCCACAACAACTTGGGAAGAGTGGAGTGAGGGCCTGTCACTGTCTCCTTAAGAAGGACATTGTAACCCTGTGCAGGAAGAAAGGGTTGGGCATTGGAAAGTTCACCAAAGCAGAGTTAACCGTGCAGCTGGAGGAGGATGAGCGCTCTAAGGAACAGATTCCTGACCCCAAATGGGGCTATAGCAGGATCTGGGAGCAGCTGGAGTAGTAGCCAGGCATCCCCAAGACTCCTGTCCCCGACCTGACGGGGGTCTTCACGATCAGGTTCCCCATCGGGGGATCGGAGACGGACGGGATTGGAGCTGAGTCCGAGAGAGCAAGAGGACTGTGAGAGACAGCGAGAGCCCGAGAAAGAGCTGCAGAAGCAGCAGCAGCATGAACTGGCAGTGGGGGAGCGGAGAGGCCTAGGGGACCTCCCCGGGGTGAGTGGGGATAGACCCCGGGAGGCCAGTTCCGCAGGGAACCTCGAGACTAAATTGCTGTGACGAAGCGGGACTGTTCTTAATGGAGATTTGAACCAGGAGGACCCTGCGGAAAAGCCCCGGTGTCTAGCTCCCTTGCTGGGTCCCAAGGCCATAGACTCAGTCAGCCAGATGGGTGGGGAGGTGGACAGGCTCCCACTCCTGACCCCAACCTATATGTCTGTGTGGAGTTTCCTGGGGCCAGGCCCCTCAGACCCCCAGTGGGAGCGGAAGGTGATGGTCAATGGGGAGACATTCCTGGGGTGGCGAGATCCTGGGACAGAGAGAACTGGTGTCAGGCCCTGGGTGATGCAGCCTCAGATGCTGAGGGGCTGGGTGAGGGACGAAGCCCCTTGCCCTCCCTATGTCCAAGATCCCTGTGCAGACCCAGGAGGGGTTGGGCTGGCTGGTCATTGGGGTTCTCCAGGATACCAGCTGCGAGACCCTGTTGTGGGGCGACTGTGTCTCTTTGGGACAGGATCCAGGCCCTGCTCCTGTAACTGCCAAGGGTTTGAATTTGAATCCAGAGAACCAATCAGCAGAGAGGGAAATGGTCCGTGAAAATGCAGATGACCTGGCTGGCAGCAGGGAGGAGCAGCTAGGCTCAGGATACCTGCCTGCTTGTAACCAGACCCCTGGGGCTGGGTGGGACAGAGAGATGCTCCCTGCCCCCTTGCACACCGGAGAGGGGGCTCAGGCTGACTCTGATGCAGTGAGGAAAGCAGCGAGCTCGCTGCCTACCCCACTGGGACAGCAAGGGCAGCGCTGAGCACAGTGGGAGCTGAGACCCCAGCTGAGTGGGGGGAGACACAGGCAGGGCACGGGATCTGTGGGGAGTGGCAAGGTGCTTGGTAAGGAAAGTCTGGATAAGCCTAGGCAGCCTTGTGAGCTGATGGCTGTGTCCAGTCAGCAGGGTGGGAAGGCGAGGAGAGTGGGAGATGAGTGTTCCTGGACCTTACCTGTTAGCTGGGTGGAGAAGTGCGACAGGGAAGGAAACGTGTCTGTGTCTGTCAGGGGTATTGACTTGCCTGTGGAGGGAGCTACCCTGATCTCCAAGCAGTTGTCTGTGACCAGCCTTGTGTGCTGTGCCCAAGCGGTGTGTCTGGGAAAGGAGAAAGTGTGTCCGGCTCTTCTTTGTCTGTGGAGCTGACAGAAGGGGCCTTTCAGCCTGTGATAGCTGAGAATAGTGCAGTTGTCTCAGAGTTGGTTCTGGATTCAGCTAAAGCCCAAGAAGGGAATGGTCCTAAGTTTGCATCTGCTCAGGAGAATGGCCCTGTAACTAGGTCACAGTTCGTGTCTATGCAAAATCCCAGAGACCAGACAATTCTGGTGCTTGTATTTTGCCTGTTGCTAGTGTGTGGTTGGGAAAGGGTGTAGTAACTGTGTCTAATCAGGGTGAGATCCTAGCCAGGGCACAAGGAGAGCAGAAAGGTGATTTGATTGTGTTACCTACTGAGGGTGTGGAAACCTGTAGCAAGAAGGAAAAGATTCCTGAACTTGTGTGTGGCAAAGGGAAGGAGAATGCTTCTGACCCTTTTATCTAGGAAGTCTGTCAGTTTGCCTGAAAGGGGATTGGGTAGGAATCTGCCGGATGGGCCAGAGGTGATTCTGGATGTAAGTGAGACCCAGAAAGAGTCTGTTGTTGTTCAGGAAAGTGTTTCTCTAGAAAGAAAAGGAGTATTTGTGGCACCTTAGAGACTAACTCCCTTTCTTTTTGCGAATACAGACTAACATGGCTATTACTCTGAAACCTGTTTCTCTAGAGCAAGCCCTAGGTGAAGAGGGTAAGGGCAGAATTTCTGTGAAGGGTGAATTGTTGCATAGAAAAGCCCTAGGGAAAGGAATCCTCATGGAGTCTTTGCAAGAAGTTTTACTGCAACTGAAGGGTGTGAAAGTGATTTAATCAAGAAAAGAAAGGGAGTACTTGTGGCACCTTAGAGACTAACAAATTTATTTGAGCATGAGCTTTCGTGAGCTACAGCTCACTTCATTGGATGCATCTCTAAGGTGCCTCAAGTCCTCCTTTTCTTTTTGCGAATACAGACTAACACGGCTGCTACTCTGAAACTTTATCAAGAAAGTTTCAGTTCCTAACAGCCAGAAATCTTCTGTTGTGAATGGATCCACTGACTTTCCTGTTGAAGGATGCAGTGTGGATAGCTTTGAGAAGGTCTCAGATGAAGTGAAAGCTGTTAAGAAAGTTAAACAGTCCTATAACCAAGTGGCTGTGTTTGGCCAACTTGTTGGGGAGACAAGCTTGTTGAGAAAGGACTGTCTCCATGCTAGTTCTGTAAGTGAACAGCATGTGGCCCAGGTCAAGATGGGGGCTCTTAACCAAGAGAGCCCGAATTGCAGCCCTCCAGACTGGAGCGCTGGGAGAAGACCCGATCCCAGTTTGACCCCCAGGGGTTTTGGGGTGGCAAAAGGGCACAGGCCACATAAACCTTCCCATATGTGGTATGCAAGTGCTGTCGACCACCCCCGACCTAAGGGAGGGCGTGAAACTGGAAGGGCCTGGTGTAACTCCCACCAAGGAATGGGAGAGATGCTGGGGCATCCATGAGAACGTTGGTGGCTTCAAACTTCCCCAGGTTATCAGCTAAAGTGACCCCGCTCAGTTCGGCCTCGAAAGGAGGAGAAATGTGACGAAGCGGAACTGTTCTTAATGTTTCCTCTGAATAGTGTGGGGGTGCCTCAGTTTCCCCTATGCAGTTCTTAAGTATCTAGGGGGTGGGATAAGGGTGTATGATCCTTGCAGAGCCCTAGAGGGCAGGTGTGTGCAGGGGTCTGGACACAGAGAATGGCCAACACCCTGTTTCCTGGCAACTGATGGCCTGGGCCCTTCCCCCCTGCAAGGTGAGAGCTAAAGGGTTGGAGAACAAAGGAATCCAGAGACCTCCTGGCCCGGGAAAGGGACAAAGCCCAGAGGAGGAGGGGCTGGAGAGAGTTTCAGTTTGAGGCTGGCTGGGGACATGGAGTGAAGTGCTGATGGGGTTGTCTGGCTCACTGCCCCGCAAAATGGACCCCGCTGAGGGGTCCTGTTCTCTGCACCTACAAGCTCTGTGTTAGACCATGTTCCTGTGGTCTAATAAACCTTCTGTTTTCCTGGCTGGCTGAGAGTCACGTCTGACTGCGGAGTTGGGGGGCAGGACCCTCTGGCTTCCCCAGGAGCCCGCCTGGGCGGACTCGCTGTGGGAAGCGCACGGAGGGGCAGAGGAGGCTGAATGCTCCAAGGTTAGACCCAGGAAGGGGGAAGCTGTGTGAGCTGTGTGCCCTGCAGACAGTCTGCTCCCAGAGAGGAGACTTCCCCAGAGTCCTGACTGGCTTCGTAGGGAGCAGTTCCAGAGCACCACCCAGGGACTCCATGACACCACAGTACACAGACCTTGCAGGACCTAGGGGGATTTCACCATGAAAGAGACAAGCCTTAAGGAGCTTGCCTGGCCCACTGCTGCCCTCAGCCCTGACCTGCCCCCACCGCACACTGTTGGAGGTGGGGGAAGACCTCAGGCCACGCTCTCAGACTCCAACCCTGCACTCCTGATGCTCAGAGCCCATCTGTCCAGAACTCCCAGGCACACCGTCTCCTGTCTCAGTGGACAGCACTGCAGGAGGGAGCAGCACGGACAGGTTCGGAGAACAGGCAGAGTGGGGTTCTTGCTCTTTCACCCCAGGCAATGTCTCCTTTGGGCAGAGGCCTGGGAGATTCCAGGGGGGAAGCCGAGAGCAGACAGAACGGGGCATGGAACGGAAGTGCTGGCTGGAGCCAAGCACCGAGGGGCTGAGCCCCTGGCAGATTGTGCCCCCTGCCGGGAGGCTGCTCCCAAAGGGCACTTCAGGATGGGACTCTGGGCTCCTGCAGGGCTGACTCACTGCCGAGCAGTTGCAGTTACCTGCCCTGTGAGTGAGCAGGAAACCGGCCCCGGAAGTGCTTCCTTTTCCCAGCGAGAAGCCTTCTGACTCACTGCCCCAGCCTCCTACCTGCCCAGGGCAGCAGCTCTCAACCCTGCCCTGCACTGCAGGGAGAGGGGCCTGGCTGTCTCCCAGCTCAACACAAGGCTACTGATGACAACTCCTCCTGCAAGTTCCCATCCCAGATCCCCCTCACAGGGGTCTAGCCACCCAGGCAGGACAAAATCAGCTGGCATGAGCCTGCAGGGCTGGGAGAGCGATGGCTGCCTGCCTGCAGCTCCCTGCTGGACCCCCCCCACCCCCGCACCTGCCCGCTGGCTGGCAACCAGAGCAGGGGGAACTGGCGATCAGGACTCCTGGGTTCCTTTCCTGGCTCTGCCACTGCCTTCCTGTGTCTCTGTGCACCGGGAAGGTTAGTGACCCTGTCCCATCTGTCTGGGAGCTGGGGGAAGGGGCCGATGACCCGCCCAGGCCAGTCCTATCATTATGACTCTACCCGCCTGGGAAGGAACGAGCCACAATTGCTGTGGACCCAAGCTCCCAGCAGCCACAAGGAACAGACTGGGCCAGCTAGCAGTGACTGTGGTGGAGAAGGACCCCCGCCTCCCAGCCAGCCCTGCCCACAGCCAGGCTCCTTTGGGCACTTCACGTGAAGAGCCCCAGGAGCAGCTGCTCCGTTGCAGCCCCCAGGCAGGGCCCTCTCTGTGCTAGCAGGAGAGACAGGGAGCTCTGATGCCCACGCAGGAGCCAGGCACAGACCTGGATCCCAGCCCAGCTCCAGGGGTCCTGCCTCTGTTGCCCCCGTGCCCAACAGCTGCCAGGCTTTCAGGGAAGTCCCGATGCTACTCGGGGCCCCCTAGACAAGATGCCCTGAGCCGGCTGGGAGCAGAGCAGGGGATGGTGCACTCGAGCAGCACAGGGCCCCAAGTACAACCTCTGAGCCTGCCCCAGCCAGGCCCCTAGCAGGAGGGGCAGGTATTCCTGCCCTGGCCATGGAGGCAGCTCTTCCTGGAGCAGCCTGGCATGGAGCCTGCGCTGCAGCCAACAGGATGTGTTAGGACAGGACCTGCTGCTTCCAGGCAAACCTGCTGGAGGTGAATGAGAGCAACTCGCCCTGCCCTGCCCCGCCCGCACACTCCAGTGGGTTGCGCTCAGGATGGACCCTCTTCCCTGCTGTCATGGTGGACAGGGCAGGCCCCTGCTCTTCTGGGGTGAGGGGCCAGGCTGCCCCCTCTCAGGGCAGGAGCCTGCAGGGGCCAGGCTCTGTGCTATCCATCTGAGCAGCCTCCCCACACCCACAGACTGGAGTGGAGCTGTACAGAGACAGGGCCCATAAACCAGTGTGGGCATGTGAGGCCAGGATGGGTCCACCTGGGGCAGGGATTGGAGGCAGGGCTGAGCCCAGCACAAGCCAGAGAACTGACCTGGCACATCACAGGCAGGATGGGGCATACACAGAGCTCTAGCTGTCCCACCCAGCACCACAGGCCCAATCCTGATCACGGCATCTCAATGCTACCATGTACAACAGACACTGCACCTGCCCCTGAGCACCAAGCCCCAGATAGCACATGGCCAGTAAGAACTTGCTGCATTCACCCTGCCAGAGCAAATGGCATCCAGTCTGAGCTGCCAGCGAGGACCCATGGGGAGCCCCCCCCACCAGCACCTCCTCATGGCAGCGCTGGGCCGAGCAGTCCCCTGCGAGCACCCATGGGTTGCTGGTCTGGTCGCAGCAGAGCGGGAGGGAAACCAAGATGGCAGGCTGGGGCGTTACTGGGAACAGACTCCTGCCAAAGGCTGCAGAGTCTGACCCCGCTGGGTGGCAGGGAGCCATCCCCATGCACGTGGGTCCCTGCAGTGCTCTCCCTGCAGCAGGTCCCCAGTGCCTCGCTCTGGCTGCTCACCCGCCCCCATCACCACAGCCCTGAGCACCCTGCGATCGGTAACGGTTCCACTGTCACACGTCCTGCTGGGGTGGGCAGGGCTGTTATCCCTGCAGTACCAGGACCGATCTCAGAGCACAGATTGAAACCCAGGCTGCCCAAGCCCTAGGCTGGTCCCTGATCACTGGGCAAACAGGCTTCCTGTGCTCTGACCTCACCCAGCAGCTGGGAGCAGGGCAGGGCACTGGCCCCTCCCCAACTCCAGCAGGGCTGAGCTCTGCCAGGGCCCCCAGCACGAACCACGCAGGGTCCCGAGAGATCAGCACATAGGACAGACCACCAGGCTGCTCCCCCTAGCCCTGGCAGGCCAATTCCAGGGCAGACACACCACAGCGCAGCCTGAGAGCAGGGGCATGATATACAGAGGACGGACGTGCCAGAGCCTTGCCCATGGGACGGGATCCCTGTGCAACACCCTGGCCCAGCAAACTAATGGCCTGCCCTGGCAAGGACGCACTAGGGAGGAGCCTCTGCTCCCAGCAACAAGGCAGGATGGGACCCAGCGGAGCGGAAAGCAAACCCCTTCCCTCCCCAGTGACCTGCTTTCTCATTTGCAGGGAAGTGCCAGCACCTCCCCTCCCCCACCATTCCAGGACCCAGTTCAAAGCTACCCTCTCTATTCACCCCTCCCTGGACCCGCTCCAGCCAAACACACAGATCCTGCCTTTCCCCCTCCCCAGCTTCTCCAGCCTGGCCTGGGGGCTTTCAGGCAGCCCCCCCATGCTGGGTGCAGAAGCCTGCTCTGCAGCATCTGCTACCTGGAACCCCCTCGCTGGGGACAGTTCTGCCTCTTCGCCCGCCTGACAGGGGAGCTCCCCCGGCTCTGACTGCCTGCGAGCGGCTCTCTCCTTGCTTCCCCCTTCCTTCGCTGTGTCCATCACTTACACCCACTGCCTGGCCCTACTGCACGGGCCAGCATGTACCGTGGGCCTGCCCAGGCTGCACCCCCTCTGCTGGCACGCTGCCACGCAGGAACCATTCGGAGGCATGCTCTGGCTTGTGGGGTAGGCAGGGCACTGGTGTTTTGCAGCCTCAGCACCTAGCAGAGGTGTCACAAGGCATTTCAACACCAGGGAGAACGTAGGCTGCAGGATTGCACCACGGAGTTGCAGAACAGAGCACCATCCCACTGGCCCCTGGGGGAGGTCACAGGGACGCTGGCAAGTGCTACACACATCACCGTGGCTCTGGCCCCAGCACAAGCAGCCCTGTGGGGGGACAAGCAGGCCCTTCACAAGCCCAGGCCCCCTCCGCTCTCTCAGGTTCTCCCCAGCCTGGCTGGGGAAGCTGGGCTAGTCACTGTCCCTGGGTGGCCCTGGGTTCCCAGCCCGACAGAGAGTTCAGCGCCGGTGAAAGGTGCTTTCTAAGATCAGCAACAAACGCCAGACAGGACAATCCTATCCAGCTAAGGAGTGGGGGTCAACCCGCCGACATCTGGGCCCAAACTACACAGAGGAGTCCCTGAAGGCCCCCTCACGGGGGAAGTTCAAATACGTCACTGTGCAGCCACCCAGCCCCCAAGCCCAGCCCCTTAGTCCTCCAGCTGACCTACCCCAACCACCTCACCTCCTAATTCCTCCCTCTCTGGAGCACCAACAGGGGCTCAGCCCTGTACTCCTCAGGGCAATGTCAGAGCCCGGACACCTCCCTCCCTGTGGGGAACTGTGCAGGGAAGACATCCCCTGAGACTCCGCTCAGTCCCACACTGAGGGAAGAGTCCCCATGCTCAGCTCAGAGCCAAGTGCAGGGCAGGTTAGAACGTCCCAGAGAATTGTACGTCCTGGAGCAACAGTCGCAGTCCACAGAGAACTCTAAAGCTGCAGGCCCAGCCCAGGGTAGCAGGGTGAGGAGGGATCCCCCCTGACAGCATCACCTCCCCATGTGCAACAGGTACTGGCCACAGGGGGAGGCAGGACCCAGGCAAGCGGGATCAGTGGTCAGGTCTGTCTCTACAGTGTATAACTTTCCTGCTGTGGCCAATGAAGGCTGGCGGGGTGAGCTGGGCCCCGGGAATCGGCCACCAGCAGGACACATGGGCTGCAACCCTGCAGCTCCCACAACCCAGCCCAGAGAATGGGGCCAGCCAGTGTGCACAGGCCCTAACCAAGCTGTTCCCTGCCCTCACATCCCCTGCCCCTGGAGCCAGTGGAGGGGCCTAGAAGCAGCAGTCAGGAGCCACTCCCAAAAGCTGCTGTAACCCAGGCCCACGCAAGGGAGCCAGTGAGGTGGGTGCGATTGGCATGATGCTCTGTATGCTGCCACCGGGGCAGGGGCAGATCCCTCAGCAGGCGCCCGTCTCCTGTGCTGAGCCTCCCAGGGACACTCCGCCAGCCGGGCGGGACGAGGGCCCGAAGGGCACCGCTGGTAGCACAGGGCTAACGGGTAGAGCGGACAGCCACGAAAGCAGCCTCAGCCCAATCCCACTGCCAGCCCAGCCACTCCAGAGGAGCCAGGCCTAGGGCCCTGGGCCAGACCAGACTCGTACATCACACACCACAGGGTGGGGAAGGCGTTTCTCTGATCTCCCTGGCTCCCACGTTCCCACCACTGGGAGCAATTCCACACAAATCCCCATGTCCCAGCCCAGCCCTGCCCATCCTCCTTCCCAGTGCTCTGGGCCTGGGCCACACGGTGCAGTCAATGGGGTCTTTGAGGCCAGAGACAGCCCTCCCCCCCCACACACCTGGAGCTCCCAGCTCTGCTCATTCAGGCCTCAGCTGCAGGCAGGCAGCAGGTCCCATCCCGCTGCCCTGACTGGCACAGCACGACACGGCCGGGCAGCAGCCTCTGGCGTGGAAGTGAGCGTACGCCTACCCAGGCTCCAGAGCCCAGACCCAGGAGACCCGGCTCCCAGTCCTGGTTCTCCTACTGGCTCCCTGGGGGAGCTCTGGGGAGTCCCTGCCCACCTCTGGGCTTCTGCTTCCCCTCCACTGCCGGGGGAAACACGTCCCTGGGGCCAGACGTTTGCGAAGTGCCTGCGGATGGAAGGCGCTATGGAGAGGCATCATTCATGCAAACGCGCACATCTGTGACAACACGTGGGCAGCGCTGCCTGCATGTGCGGCAGCTGGTGCGAAAGTCTCTGCCCTTGGCGAGCCCACAAAACACCGGCTAGGGGGGCGTGCATGGTCCTGCCCTCCTGCCTGCTGATGGGCATGGGACACACGGCGGGGGCCTGTCGGCTGTGATCTCTGCCCCGGCCCCCAAGTCTCAGCGCCTTTAGTGCCCCAAGAAACCTCCTATGGGGCTCCCCCCCGCTCCGGTCCTCCTCCCTCCTGCCGGCCCCACACGACCCACAGCTCCAGCGGGTTCTCCTGCCAGCGGCGCCGGGCGAGCTCCCAGCAGGAGACACCGGCCGGGCCGGGCTCCGGGGCCGCCCCCCGCACTCACCGTAGTGCAGGCTGACCCGCGGCACCGTCTCCTCGGAGGCCGAGAGCAGCAGCAGGGCCCAGAGCGCCGGGGCCAGCAGGGAGAGCGAGAGGCCGAGCCCCATGGCGGGCGGGCGGGCTCCGCTCCCGGGCAGCGCAGCGCAGCCAGCAGCGGGCGGCTCCGGCTCCGGCTCCGGCTCCGTCCGTCGGCTGCAAAACTTTCCGCCGCCCGCCGTGGCGGGGCCTCCTGCGGCAGCCAGACCTAGGGGCAGAGAGCGCTCAGCGTGGGCGGCCCGCCCCATAGAGCCCAGCCCCCTGCCCGCTCCCCGGAACCCCGCCCCATGGCCAGCCCCCCTGCAAGCCCGCCCCACGGCCCGCCCCATAGAGCCCAGCCCCCTGCCCGCTCCCCGGAACCCCGCCCCACGGCCCGCCCCATAGAGCCCAGCCCCCCTGCCCGCTCCCCGGAACCTCGCCCCATAGAGCTCAGCCCCCCTGCAACCCCGCCCCACGGCCCACCCCATAGAGCCCAGCCCCCTGCCCGCTCCCCGGAACCCCGCCCCATGGCCAGCCCCCCTACAACCCCGCCCCACGGCCCGCCCCATAGAGCCCAGCCCCCTGCCCGCTCCCCGGAACCCCGCCCCACGGCCAGCCACCCTGCAACCCCGTCCCACGGCCCGCCCCATAGAGCCCAGCCCCCCTGCCCGCTCCACGGCCCCCACTGCCCCCCGAAGGCAGCCAGACCTAGGGGGAGAGAGCGCTCAGCGTGGGCGGCCCCACGGCACGGCCGGCCCCCCGTGGATCCCCCGCCCCATGGCCACCCCCCACGGGCAGCCAGACCTAGGAAGGGACAGTATTGGCCGGCCCCCCCCGTGCCAGCACCCCTCCCGTGTCAATTCTCGCGCCCCCTGCGACAGCACCCCCCGCCTGCCCCCCCTCCCCCCACTGTGTCTGTGCGAGCACCCCCTGCTGCCCCCCACCGGCGCCAACACCCCCAGGACCCCTTGCCCCCACTGTGGGAGCACCGCTGCCCCCGGCATCAGTACCCATCCCTGACAGCACCCGTACCCCCCACGCCCTGCCCCACAGCACCCGTACCCCCCACGCCCTGCCCCACAGCACCCTCCCATTGCACGGCAGCATCGTCACCTTCCCACACAGCCAGCCACCACCGCAGCGGCCATGCTCCCAGCACCCCCAGCAGCATGGGCACCCAGCCACCCAGGCCACGACGAGCTGCGGGGCTGCCCTTCCTGTAGCCCTGCCACGGCTCCGCTCTGCTCACGGGGTGACCGAGGCTGGGCCGACCCGACCTAGACCTACACACCCCATTCTGTCCCCCTGCACCCCGCCGTGCTACCCCCCATAGCCCCGCCACCACCCACCTCCCCCACTGCGCCAAGGCTGCCCCCTGTGTGCTCATGCCTGCTGCAGTCACAGCCCTCTGGCTCGGCCCCTCCACCCCCCAGAGCATGCAGCTCCCTGCCCCGCGGCCACGCGCTCACCAGAAAGCAATCCCTTGCTAGTGCCTTTCCAGGCACACAGGAGCCCCAGGGGACTTCCCACCACTAAAAGGAGGGGGCCAGGACTGTGAGCAGTTTGGGGCTGGGCCCATCTCCCCCGCTGTGAGTGTGCAGCGCCTGGCACACAGAGCTGCAGCCTAGGCCTGCTGCAATACAGAGAATAAACAGCCAGGGCAGGGGGCCGCCCAGGCAGCACTGGGCTCCGCTCTGTGAGCCCAGCTGGGAACTCAACATGTTTCTCTGTATGTACTACCCGGCCAGCTGCCTCCCAAGATGGGCTTCCATCTGCTCCTGCCTGTGCAGGGGGCAGGACACATGGGCACAGCTGAGTCCCCATCCCTGGTGCAGCAGAGTGAAGGCTTGCCCTAGATTCCTGCGCCTGCCTTGAGGAGGGGTGACAGTGCGCTACGGGTCGCATGCTCACGGATGGCTCATGCCACCGCTCACCCCTGCCCTGTGCAGGTCGCCCCTGGGCTGTGCTGGGGCTGAGGAGTGCAGCTGGTGCAGGGCCCTGCTGGAATGACTCCCATACACACAGGGCTCAGGGCCAGGAGGAGCCTGGCAGCATGCCCAGGACTGGCAGGCACAGTGTGGGACCAAAACATCCTTTCAGCGCCCGGCTGCAAACAAGCTCCAGCTAGTTCCCCTGGCAATAGGCCCCTTTGCTCCGTAAATCCATTGGCACCTGGAGCCCAGGTGCTTGGCTCGACCAGCCTGTCTCTCCCACCTATGCTCCTGGTTATTGCTCTGCCTCTGGGGCAGGGCCGGGCTGGGCCTGAACAACAACCAATTCCTGGCCAAGACACTAGTTTACTTTCAGTTCAGCCAATGCCAGCCAAGACTGTAGCAGCGTGAGCTTCCCCCAAGCAGTGCCCTGTCAGCACCAGCTGGGACCCCAGTGCTGTGAGCTTCCCTCAAGCAGTGCCCTGTCAGCACCAGCTGGGACCCAGTGCTGTGAGCTTCCCCCAGCAGTGCCCTGTCAGCACCAGCTGGGACCCCAGTGCTGTGAGCTTCCCTCAAGCAGTGCACTGTCAGCACCAGCTGGGACCCCAGTGCTGTGAGCTTCCCTCAAGCAGTGCACTGTCAGCACCAGCTGGGACCCCAGTGCTGTGAGTGCCCCCTAAGCAGTGCCCTGTCGGTGCCAGGTAGGACCCCAGCAGGGTGACCTCTCTTCCTCTCTAATACCATTGCTAACGCCAGAGCCTTCTTGAACTATAGAACTTTATTCTATTGACTGAATTTAAAAATGATTTTGGGCAGCTGGGAGAGTGAGAGGAAACCATGCCCCAGAGCCAGGGCCTCGACGCCATGGGGATGGGCACCTGGAAGATTCAGAACCCACCGGCCACCTGGTATGTTTGGAGAGCTGCTGTTCACCTGCTGCCTGCTCCCACGCAAGTCTGAGCCTCACACAAGGGCCCAAGGAACTGGCCACACTGGCCAGTGTCTGAAGCTATGCAAGTCACCACAGGATGAACTTGGCGCTTGCAGCCCTTCACACTCCAGCACCGCAGGGAGGTAACTGCTTCCAGGGAGGCTGCTGCTGCTACAGAGATCCCCTGAGAACTGCCTCCTCCCTAAGAGCAGCCTTGTGCCCCGGAGAGAGCTAAGCTGCCTGGGAATGCCTCATCCTTAGCTGTACAAATACTAGGTAGAAGTGGTGAAGTGAGCTGGCCTCTGTAGGCAGCCCTGGTGAGGCTGTAATTGGGACTAGGTGTCGCTGCACTTCAAGCAGGTGGGAGAAATGCTGGAGAGAATTCAAAGGAGGGCCACAAAGCTGATCCAAAAAGAAAAGGAGGACTTGTGGCACCTTAGAGACTAACCAATTTATTTGAGCATAAGCTTTCGTGAGCTACATGAATCCGATGAAGTGAGCTGTAGCTCACGAAAGCTTATGCTCAAATAAATTGGTTAGTCTCTAAGGTGCCACAAGTCCTCCTTTTCTTTTTGCGAATACAGACTAACACGGCTGCTACTCTGGAAGCTGATCCAGGGGCTGGAAAAGAAGCCTTGTGGCTTAAGAAGCTTACCCAAGAGAAGGCTGGGAAGTGCCTGGATCCATGTCTCGAGCAGATCTGAGAAGCATCAGAGTCTGTATCTACCTGGGGAACAAATCTTTAATAACGGGCTCCAGTCTAGCAGAGAAAGATCTAACATGAGCCAATGGCTGGAAGTTGAAACTAGACAAATTCAGAATGGAAATAAAGCATAAATTTTCAATGGTCCGAGTAATTAGCTACTTGGACAATTTACTGTGGTCAAGATGGATTCTCCCTCATGGAGCAGTTTAAATCAGGATTCTAACAGCTCTGCTCCAGGAATTATTTGGGGAAGTTCTCTGGCCTTTGATACAGACTGAATGATCCGTCACAGAGGCCTGGGCCCCATGGCCTGCCTGCCCAGCGTGTTCACAGCCCATCGGGGGGAGGATGGGCTCGGCCTGCCCTCACTGAGCCTTCCCCAGCAGTGCCAATGATCCCACACCAAGTGCGGATGGAGAAGAGAAGCCTGCCATACCCTCCCTGCACATGGGCAGGTTTCTTCCTCTTCCAGGATGGGCCCAGGAACTCCTGCCCTGCAGACGCTTTCTTGCCCTTGTGGCTAAGGGAGTCCAGAGCGCCACTGAAAGGTGCCAACCAGGCCCCCTGTGTCGGCCTGGCACTGCGGCCCCAGCCCCCCGGGAACAGCGAAGTCCTGCACTGGCCTGTTCCAATGGGACGAGCTCCCAGCAGGGCCCACATGGACGGGATCCTTCACAGCCCCACTCGGGCGCAGCTCCGGGACAGCCCCATGGCACGACCGCCACGACCCAACCTCTGTGGCGCCTGCTTTGTCCCGGAGCGCCCTGGCTTTGAGCCCAGCTCGGTCCCTCCCTAGGCAGGAGATGGATGCTGTCAGGGCCAGAGCCTGGACTTCGGGCCCCTCAGGCAGGACAGGGGAAGGGATGCTTGTGGTGCCTGATCTGCCCTCACCACTGTCACTGTGCCATGAGCCAGCTGCCCAGCCCTGCTGCCATTTCACCTCCCTGGCTCCAGACATTGGGGGCTGGGACTCACGGGCCCAGAAGGTGCTGGAGCTCAGCGGGGGAGGGGAGGGGAATGTGCAGGGGCCCTTTGGAGAACCACCCGGATTCCTCTGGAGGTTACCATGGCAACAAGTTAGTAATGACAGTGACATTTTGCCATGGCAACATGAGTGAGAGAAGTGCCCCTATTTGTGGTTGCCAAGAATTCCCGGGCTCAGGCTGGTGCAAGGATCCCAGGCCCCAGCCCCGTGGGGTGAGGAGCTGAGGCCAGAGGAGAGTGAAAGGCAGAGGAAAGACCGAGGGGGGAGTACCGTTCTGTCCTTTCCTGCAGCTCCTGCCTCAGTTCTGGGCCCTCGCTCTCCCGGGTCACCTGCTTTGTTTACCAAATAGCTACTTCTCTTCCTTCCCGAGCTCTGTGCTCCTAGGGGACTGGCTGCTCAGTCCCTCCCTGCCCCACCTTACGGGCCCTTAGCCCACTGAAACACTGCAAGGGGGAGGGTGCTGCCTCACCAGCATCATAGCGGGCCCTGGTTCCGCAGGGACCGACTCCCCTGCAGCGGGGGCATGGGCCCCATCGCAGAGTTGAGGGGTGCTGCAAAGGGAGGGGCTGGTGTGGTGGGGGTCCAGCTCCGAGCATGAGGCTGGAGTGAGGTCCAACCCCCAGGAGCCCGCGCAGCCCCTGGAGACGCCAGGGCAGGACCCTGACCCTGGCACCGAGGGGATTTCACCCTCAGCAACTCGGACCCGCCCCCCATTGTCACCCTCGGCTGCTGTTGGTTTTTCCCCTCCCTTGATGGCATCATTATTAGAGAGAGCGAGAGCAGCCAGTCAGGAGGGAGCACCCTCGGCCATGGGACCTGGGGACTGTGACATCACCACGCGCTGCTGTGGGTGTGACATCACAGACACGGGTGTGCCTGGCCACTGCGGCCTGTTCAGCTGGAAGCCACAGGCTTCCCCATGCCCTCTGACCCCTCCCCAATGGGCCTCTCCTGGGGCTGGGGGGGTCTAGTCTGAAAGCAGGAAGAGGGGTGCTAAGGGTTGGCAGGAGAGGGAGCCAATAGGAAGTGGGGGAGGGTGGTGACAGGACGCGACAGGGGCCTGGGGTTGAGGGGGGAGGGAGCAGGGGGTTGCCTGCCCCTTCCCTCCCAGGCTAGCTGCAGATCCTGTTCCTCCAGCCGAGGTCTGGGCACCGTGATGGGCAGCACCGTGTGTGGGAGGGGAGGGGATGTACCACGTGCACTCCAGTAACAATCTCACCCGAGCGGGTGCAGAGGCCTACCCCCGTAAGAGCTTGCTGCAGACTGCCAGGAGCAGCCCCCCACCTCAAACTTGCTCCCTCTGAGTCGGGTCTGGTCCCAGCTGCTGGCAGCCAGAGGCCTGCCTACCACAAGCTCCCATTTATCTCCTCCCCTGTGGGCGTGGGGGGGGAAGGGGGCAGCAGAAGCAAGGGTTCCTGGCACAGATGCAGCATGCATGGCACAGGCCAGGCATTCACACACATGTGCAAGGCCACATGTTCCTGGTCAGTCTCACACACCCAGGCAGCGTAGGTAATGGCTTGTGGGCGTGCGAGCTCACAGCTACACTGCCCACCCTGTGTGCAGCTTCCCCATCCTGTGGGGTTGGGGGGAGGAAGGGTTTGGCACATGTGCACACCCCGGGGACCCAGACACCCGTGTGCAGAGATGACATGCACGCACACAGACACACACGCACTCAGAGCTCGATGTTCAGCATGAGGAGTGCTTGATCTGAACAATTAAATGAGCTGCCCTGGTGGAAAGGGACTTAACGGTGAAGGAGGAGAGGGAAAGGGAGGGGAGACCAGCCTCTGCTGCTTTCCAGCCCTCAGCCCCTTGTCAGTCTGGGGCCCAGGAGGGATTTCCAGGCAGCTGGGTAAGAGGAGAGGAAACGCACTCTGAACCAGGCCCCGCAGGGGCTCTTGTGTTTAGATGGGCAGGGCTGGCGATGGCTGGACGCTGGGGCATTGCTCTCTCGCCAGGCTCAGGGCACCGCATGGGATACACTCGCGTCCACTCGTAAACAGCAGCTGCTGCTCTGGGGAGAGGCTAACATGGTAGCTGCACGTTGGAAGGGAGCCTGTTGGGAACATCACCCCACATACCCCCAATACTGGTCTCCAGGCAGCACCTGTCTCCACCCACCGAAACAAATAAACAGAAACCACTCTGGGGTTACACACGGAGCCCACCCCACGGAACCGTCCAGCCCAGCCACGTCCTGCCCTTGTTTTGGCGGGTGTAGCCTCCCGCTCTCTGGTCTCCCCAACACCCATCAGCTGCTCAGAGCAGGCCCCTTGCCCGTGCTCACCATGTCCACTCAAGGCCCTGCACTGGCTCCCTGTGACACAAAGGATGGGTCGCGATTCTGTGTCAGCAACTCTTCTCAGGCTTGACACACTCACTACACCTCATGCTGTCATGCCCTGTATCTAACCGGTGCCATGTACAAACTGGTAACGCGCAGGTCCTGACAACCACTGTGTGTATGCCCAGGGCTCCCCCTGTGCCAGCTGGGGCTTGCGGCACCCCCCATTCAAACGCTCTCTCCAGGACAAGGGAAGAGGGGATCAGGCCGCTGGGCCCTGGTACAGATGTGTGGGGAGGGGGGTGCTCTGCACCGACACACGGGTATCTGGAATCAGTCCCCCCCCTTTCCTCTCTGGCTGTCTCCATGGTTACCATCAGGTGAGTGCTGGGGGGTAGTCCCAGGATTTCCCTGGGATCCAGACAGACAGACTGACACACCCACCACAGGCCCCACTGCAGAGCCACAAGCTGCACAGAGAACACAGGGCAGGGGAACGCTTCCAGGCCCTCAGCCTCACAGTCAGAGGTACAGATATACCCCCCAGAGCTCCCCCAGCCCCCTGCACGCACCGCCCCCTGCACGCACCGCCTCCACGTCCACACCAGCCCCACACACAGCCCCGGACAGCGCCCTGCACACACAGCCCCACACCTACACCAGCCCCACACACACAGCCCCCTGCACGCACAGCCCCCTGCACACCTACACCAGCCCCCTGCACACACAGCCCCACACCTACACCAGCCCCACACACAGCCCCACACCTACACCAGCCCCACACACACAGCCCCACACCTACACCAGCCCCCTGCACACCCAGCCCCCTGCACACTCAGCCCCCTGCACACCTACACCAGCCCCCTGCACACCCAGCCCCCTGCACACCTACACCAGCCCCCTGCACACACAGCCCCACACCTACACCAGCCCCACACACAGCCCCCTGCACGCACAGCCCCACACCTACACCAGCCCCACACACACAGCCCCACACCTACACCAGCCCCACACACAGCCCCGGACAGCCCCCTGCACGCACAGCCCCACACCTACACCAGCCCCACACACACAGCCCCACACCTACACCAGCCCCACACACAGCCCCGGACAGCCCCCTGCACGCACAGCCCCACACCTACACCAGCCCCACACACACAGCCCCACACCTACACCAGCCCCACACACAGCCCCGGACAGCCCCCTGCACGCACAGCCCCACACCTACACCAGCCCCACACCCAGCCCCACACCTACACCAGCCCCACACACAGCCCCCTGCACACACAGCCCCACACCTACACCAGCCCCACACACAGCCCCCTGCACACACAGCCCCACACCTACACCAGCCCCCTGCACACCCAGCCCCACACCTACACCAGCCCCACACACAGCCCCCTGCACACACAGCCCCACACCTACACCAGCCCCCTGCACACCCAGCCCCACACCTACACCAGCCCCACACACAGCCCCGGACAGCCCCCTGCACGCACAGCCCCACACCTACACCAGCCCCACACACAGCCCCACACACAGCCCCCTGCACACACAGCCCCACACCTACACCAGCCCCCTGCACACCCAGCCCCACACCTACACCAGCCCCACACACAGCCCCACACACACAGCCCCCTGCACACACAGCCCCACACCTACACCAGCCCCACACACACAGCCCCACACCTACACCAGCCCCCTGCACACCCAGCCCCCTGCACACCCAGCCCCACACCTACACCAGCCCCACACACACAGCCCCGGACAGCCCCCTGCACACCCAGCCCCACACCTACACCAGCCCCACACCCAGCCCCCGGCACACACAGCCCCCCCCATACAGCCGCTGCACACAGCCCCACATTCACACCAGCCCCCCCCCACCCGGGTCCTCACCAGCTCGGACGCCTCCGGCCCCGCTGCCCGGGCGGGAATGTCCCCGGTGGGAGCCCCCGGCCCGGCCCGGCTCGGCTCGGCTCGGCTCCGCGCCGCCTCCTGCCCGGCGGGGCGGGGTCTGCGCGGCCCCCAGCCCGAGAGCGAGGGGCGGCCGGGCTCGCCGCAGACCCCGCCCGGGCTCGCCAGCCCCCCGCACCTCGGCAGCTGGGGCCAGGCTGGGCCCCGCCCCGTGCTCAGGGGCTCGCCGGGCCGGGCCGGGCCGGGCCGGGCCGGGCCGGGGCGAGGCGGGGGTCACCCGCAGGGCTCCGTCCCAAGCCCCTGCTCTGGGCAGCCCCAGAAAAGCTGGGAGAGAAGGCGGGAGGGCGCCCTGGAGCGCTGCCCCGGGAGCCCTGGGGACAGGAGCGGGCAGAGCCGGACTGGAGTGGGCCAGTGCCCCCTGGGGCGGATTCTCCATCCCGGCCTGGGCCTGGGGGCTCTGTCCCAAACCTCTGCTCAGGCTGGGAGCAGGGATCCCGGGCAGGGCAGACTGGCTAGTCGGGGGCCCTCTGTGTGCTAGCCGGCCAGCGTAACAAGGCAGCAGGGCGTTCGCCCACCCTCAGCTGGGTACCCACATTCCTCAGGGTTGTCCCCTGTCCGTGGCTTCGTCTGGTGTGGGACGGGGGAGGCAGAGTGCACTGCTGGCGTGACCTCGCACACACCGTGCACAAGAGGTCACACGGCCGGCGCGGGATCCCACCGTTCCCAGGAGTACCGGAACGTCCAGCGTTCTGGGGGTGCGTGAGCGAGCCCCTGACAGCGGGGCGAGGAACGGCAGGGCTAGCCACAGCGCAGGCTCTGGCAAGCAGGAAGCGTGGGCTTGTCTGGGAGGCAGCTGCAAGCCAGAGCAGGAGACTTGCAAACACTCCTGCTCCTGGGACCGCAGCAAGCTCCAGGCGCAGAAAGCAGGCATCTCGTGTCTGGGTGAGAGCCCAGAGATGGGTTATGGGACGTCACTCCATGGCAGGTCCAGGAGCCCCATCCCTCTCACTGCAAGGAAAGGTTCTACCTCCAGAGACATCAGGGGATGCCTCTTCAACTAGGCCACCCCATGGGCTGCAGCTGGCATTTGCAAGGAGAGGGTCATTCTCCCTCTGCCCTTGTACAGATTGCAGTCTGCATCACCAGTCCTCCTGTCCCATGTGGGACTCCATGCCCACAATACTCGCCTCCTGCGGCACAGTCAGCTCCAGAAACTCATCAGCATTTCTAGCCCTTGTGGTTGCAAAGGGAAGTTAAAAAGCATGACCCACTTGTATGCAATGGAGGGAGGTCTGCCTGAGTCTGCAGAGAGCCTGAAACCATCTCTCTCAGAGGGCTGCTGCCCCAGGCATCTCTACAGGTGGGAAGCCTGCATGTGCCAGCGGATGGTGTGCGCAGAAAGCTCCAAACCAGGGGCCAGCATGAAATACGCTGACTGTAATGTCAAAGAACAAGGCTGAGTGACTGGCTGAGCAGGTCCCTCACGTCCATTCTGAGTTCAGCGAACCATCTGGCACGTGAACATCTCTCTGATGCTGCTGCAGCTCCAGGGGCCTCACCCCAGAGCCTGGGTCCAGCTTGCTGTAGAGCCCCTTGGCTGTGTCGCTCCCGGGCAGCATCTGGCACTGGGGAAGGTTAGGGCAGGGGTGCGTTTTGTGTGGACACCCCAATGTTGCAATGCTCTGGTCCGTCAGATCTCCAACGGCAGGGAGTTCTACAGCTACTTCTCCACCAAGAGCCCCCTGCCTCTGCCTAGTGGTTCGGAAGGAGAGAGGCTGGACTTCAGCCAGGCTTTGGACACAGTCCCACAGGACATTGTGACAAGTAAGCTGGAGAAATGTGGGCTCAGCAGAACTACCATTAAGCGGACACATGGTTGGTTAAACAACCACAGACAAAGAGTGACTAGGAATGGAATGAGGTCAGGTTGGAGGGAGGTCTCCAGTGGGGTTCCACAGGGATCAGTTCTGGGCCCGGTGTGATTTAGGATCTTTATTAATGCCCTGGACGGAGGACTAGAGAGCGCGCTGACGAAGTCTGCAGGTGACACAAAGCTGGGGAGAGGGTTGCCAACACTTTGGAGAACAGAGCTAAAATTCAGAGGGATCCGGATCAATTGGAGACCTGGGCTATTGACAACACAACGACATTCAACAAGGACCAATGTGAGATGCTCCACTTTGGGAAGAAAAACCAAACGCACAATTCCAGAGTGGGGGAGAACTGGCCTGGCAGCAGCACGTCTAAGAAGGATCTGGGAGTTGGGGTGGATCGCAACCTCGACATGAGTCAGCAATGCGATGCTGTTGCAAAAAAGCCAATGCAATTTGAGGTTGCATTGACAGAGGTACAGAGCATGCAAGTCACGGGAGGAGATAGTTTCGCTCTGCTCAGCTGGAGAACTGTGTCCAGCATCGCTCACCAATGCATAGAAAGGACGTGGAGAAACTGGAAACCATGGGCAGTCAGTGATCCGGCTGTCCAGAGAGGCTAACCGCTGGCCTCATCCCTTGTGCCCAAGACCCTGCCCCTCCCCCCTTCTACCTTTCCCTCCCCTGCAGGAGCCGAAAGCACCCCCTATGCAGTCCTTAAATATCTAGGGGGTGGGATAAGGGTGTGTGATCCTTGCAGAGCCCTAGAGGGCAGGTGTGTGCAGGGGTCTGGACACAGAGAATGGCCGACACCCTGTTTCCTGGCAACTGATGGCCTGGCCCTTCCCCCCTGCAAGGTGAGAGCTAAAGGGTTGGAGAACAAAGGAATCCGGTGACCTCCTGGCCCGGGACAGGGCCAAAGCCCAGAGGAGGGGCTGGAGGGAGTTTCAGTTTGGGGCTGGCTGGGGACGAGGAGTGAAGGGCAGACGGGGTTGTCTGGCTCACTGCCCCCCAAAATGGACCCAGCTGAGGGGTCCTGTTCTCTGCACCTACAAGCTCTGGTTTAGACCATGTTCCTGTCGTCTAATAAACCTTCTGTTTCCCCGACTGGCTGAGAGTCACGTCTGCCTGCGGAGTTGGGGGGCAGGACCCTCTGGCTTCTCCAGGACCCCACTTAGGTGGACTGGCTGTGGGAAGCGCACGGAGGGGCAGAGGATGCTGAATGCTCCGAGGTCAGACCCAGGAAGGTGGAGCCGGGTGAGCTGTGTGTCCTGCAGACAGGCTGCTCCCAGAGAGGAGACTTCCCCAGAGTCCTGACTGGCTCTGTAGGGAGCCGTTCCAGAGCATCACCCGGGGACTCCGTGACACCTTTCCCTTCTCTGCAGGAGCCGAAAGCACCCCCACTGCGCCCCCACCCCCCCGGCCCCAGCGCCTGGACAGCCTGAGGGCGAGGCCCCAGCCTCGGTGCCCACAGCCCCTGTGTGGCATGTCCACAGTGCCCACAGCCTCGGCGCTGCGGGTGGCCGGGCAGCACGGATGCTGCGCTCCCGGCCCTGGGTGTCCCGGCGGCCCTCAGTCCCGGTGCTCGGGTGGCCAGCCCCTGAGTGCTGCACGGCCTAGCACCAGGCAGCCCCAAGTCCCTGCAGGAGGAAGGCTGGGCTGGAGGCGGACGGCGGCTGTTTGGGGAGGCAGGTTGCCTACAATACCTGCTGCCCATGCTGGAAAGGATCCCGAGGCGAGGCGAGCGACAAAGATGACAAAGGGAAGGAATGCAGCCATACGAGCAAAGGCTGAAGGAACTGGGTATGTTCGGTCTGGAGAAGAAGAGATTAAGGGGAGACAGGATCGCAGTCTTCAGATACTTGAAAGGCTGCCATGAAAGAGATGGAGAAATTTGTTCTCTCTTGCCACAGAGGGCGGGACAAGAGGCAGTGGGTTCAAACTACAGAAGAGCAGGTTTAGATCCAACCTCAGGAAAACCTCCCGCACTGTAAGAGCGGCCATGTCCTTGGCCTTTGCCCCTTCATGGGGGTTGGAGCAACACGCAGGCCAGGGAGCTCCCAGGGCTGTGGGGTGGGGTGGCTGTTGCATGGACCACACCGGGGTGGGGAGTCACTGTGCAGCGTGCCCTGTGCGAGGGGTTGCCACTGGACGGCTTGTCTGGGGCTGGCTGCAGCTGAGCAGCTCACCAGTTCCCAGGGACACCGCCGGTTGTTGCGTGCAGCTGGCCACGGGAGAGGGGCCGTGGAGGTGCAGCTCAGTGGCAGGTCACTGGGGCCCAGTGTGGGTGGGGTCCCACATACACAAGCCTGTGCTGCCACACGGGGCAAGGAAGGTTGCTAACATGCAGCCTGGTGGGGAAGCCCTGAGCTATGGGGAGGGGGGCTGTGCCTTGGGCCTGCGTCTTGTCTCCAGCCCAGGAACATAATGGGCTCAGGAAAATTCTGGTGAAGCTAGGGATGGGGAGGGGACTGGGCTGAAATACGCGGCCCCCTGGGAGGTGGCGGGGAGGCTGCTGCCGGCTCTGGTCTCCCCCCTTTGACGTTTAAAGCTGGCAGGCACCCAGGGGCTCTGTGCTAGATCATGTTAATCCAGTTGCTTATCAGAAAGCTGGGCCCCCCTCCTCTGGGCAGCCCCCTCTGCGGGTGGGCTTGTTGCCAGCTAATTCATGTTCCAGCTCTGGTTCTCTGGCCCTGGGGCTGCAGAAAGCACGGCCCCTCACCTCTGGCAAATAGCTTTGCCTGCAGAGCTCATTGGAGGCAGCACCGTCTAGTGGTTAGAGACAGGCCTCATACCCAGGGATCCCACCATCCTCCTGACGTTTCCTCTGCAGCTCTGGGGGGAGCCCTGCCCCCCAGGGGCCTGTGACTCAGAGTTCATGTTCGCTCGGGGTCAGGCGAGGTGAAGGTCTGGTACAGAGATTCCTGCAGCTGCTCTGGAATGGCGTCCCGTCCCAGTCCGACTCTGGCTTAGGGGGAGCGAGAGCTAGCCAGCCCAGCTGCCCTGACTCATTTGCTGGCAATGTGCAGAATCACTTGTTTCTATGTAGGGAAGGCTGAACCGGCTCCAATGATTTGGCTGAGTTGGCAAGATCTCAGCAGCCCAGATGTGCTGCAGGCCGCGTCCTGACTCCATGAGCCCGGTGCCCGGTGGGGGGATTGTGGTAATGACGGCTGACAGGAGGCAGCGAGTGTCGCTGGGGCAGGAGATCAGCGTATATATGATCTAACGGGGCTGGGAGCCTCCTGCTGACATCCTGGCTCCTCAGACTTTGCAAAGGGTTCCCGCACTTGCTGCCAGAACAGCCCCTGTGTAGGCCGTCAGTCCTGCTCGGCACCACCGTCAGAGAACCTAACTAGCCAGCGCAGTTCACAAGGCCCTTGTCCCACCCTGGCTGGGGGGGGCTGAGGTTCTCTGGGAGAGGCAATCCCCTGGGACACGAGTGGGCAGGGGGCGTCTGTCCGTGTGACTGGCAAAGGGCAGGTGCTGGGTGTCGTGCTCACAGTGATAATGCAAGGCCCTGGGTTCTGACAGAAAGTTAAACAGCAGCGACTAAAGCTGGCCATGCTGTGATCAGCAGGACTGGATATCCACGCCCCGGCGCTGGCTGGGCAGCTCTCTGTGCCAGGCCTGGAGGGACTTCACAAACCCTGCAACACGGGGAGGAAATGACTGTGCCAATATTTCAAAAGCATAACTGGGAGAAGCTGGATAATTACAGCCAGCCAGTGTGACAGGGATCACAGAGCGTGGAACTGACCTGGGACACACTCGGGAAAGAATATGGGGAGGGCAGCACAACTAATGCCACTTGACATGGTTTTAATAGACAACACTGCGTGTCAAAGAAACCTGCTGTCGCACTCGGATGAGAGTATACGTTGGGTTCAAGGTGACTGTGCTGACACGAGATTGCTCAGGGTTCCTTCAGGTATTTGTCTTAGTACCACACAACATGCTGATTACAAAATTAGCTCGATACAAAATCTATACAGCCCATGTGTCCCGGAGTCCCTGGGCGATGCTCTGGAACGGCTCCCCATAAAGCCAGGCAGGACTCTGGGGAAGTCTCCTCTCAGGGAGCAGCCTGTCTGCAGGACACACAGCTCACACAGCTTCCACCTTCCTGGGTCTGACCTCGGAGCATTCAGCCTCCTCTGCCCCTCCGTGCGCTTCCCACAGCCAGTCCACTCAGGCAGGGTCCTGGGGAAGCCAGAGGGTCCTGCCCCCCAAATCCGTAGTCAGACGGGAGTCTCAGCCAGCCAGTAAAACAGAAGGATTATTAGACGACAGGAACATGGTCTAAAACAGAGTTTGTAGGTACAGAGAACAGGACCCCCCAGCCGGGTCCATTCTTGGGGGCGGTGAGCCAGACAACCACGTCTGCCCTTCACGTTTCCAGCCAGTCCCAACTGATTCACTCTCCACCCCTCCTCCTCCAGGCTTTGTCCCTTTCCGGGGCCAGGAGGTCTCTGGATTCCTTTGTTCTCCAACCCTTTAGCTCTCACCTTGCAGGGGGGAAGGGCCCCAGCCATCAATGGCCAGGAGACAGAGTTTCGGCCATTTATGTACATTGGCCTTTTGCTCTGCAACAATTACACCCCCTTATCCCACCACCTAGAGACTTAAGAAATGCCTAGGGGAGACTGAGGCACCCCTACAGTATTCAGAGGAAACATTAAGAACAGTCTCGCTTCATCACACCTTGTTAAATGGAGTCAGAACTGGCTGACTGACAATTCTCAAGAAGTAATTGTAAATGGGAACTCACCATCCAGTTGGGTTGTGGCTAGCGGGGCTCTGCAGGGGGCCGGTCTTGGTCCAGTGCTATTCACTAGCTTTCTCGATGACCTGGAAGGAACCTAAAACCACTGCTGGTAAAGTATGCAGATGACAGGCTCTGGGCTGGACAGGTGCAGGGACTGCTGCAGGGGGTCTCTGGCCTGGTCTGGACAGGTCAGACTGGCTGAGCACAATGCTCCCGTCTGATGGGATCTCGCTGCAAGGGCTGGCACAGGAGTGGTTCATGCACTGGGCCCAGCTGTTGCTGCAGAAAGCTGCACAGCCCCCCAGCCAGAGAGGAGGTGACAGGCACGTGTCCTTCCAGTGGCACTTGGCCGGGTGAGACTGAGTGGGGGAGAAGGTTTCACAGCAGCCCTGGGGAGGAGAGAGCAGCCGCAAGGAGTGAGCCTGGCTTGGGTTTTATCCTTATACACCCACTGTCCAGAGAGAGCCCGGCTGAGTGGGCAGAGCCCATGCTGGTGCACGCACCCAGAACCCTGCCCTCTCGCCCCCAGCGCTGCCTATTTAGCCTCAGTCCTTCCCCCTCTGCCAAGCGGGTATGGGGGGAGGTCAGCTCTGGGCCCTTCGGCACAGGCTGGCACTGGCTGTGGGCCGGGGGAGCGTTAGGCAGCCTGCTCCCAAGCTCCTCCCTTTGCACTTGTCCTACCCCTGCCAGTGCCCCACGCTGTCCGCAGCCTGCCTGGGAACGGGAGGGAAGCCTTGTCCTGGGCTCCTAATGTAATCCCCCCCCACACTATACACAGGCCCACTGTGACCAGCCTCCTTAACCACCAGGTGTAACAGTTTGAATACTGCGGGCAGATGTGGTCGCCCCATCTCAAAAAAGATATATTGGAATTGGAAAAGGTTCAGAAAAAGGCAACAAAAATTATTAGGGGTATGGAACGGCTTCCATATGAGGAGAGATTAATGGGGCTGGGACTTTTCATGTTGGAAAAGAGACGACTACAGTGGGGATATGATTGAGGTCTATAAGACTATGACTGGTGTGGAGAAAGTAAATAAGGAAGTGTTATTTACTGCTCATAACACAAGAACTGGGGGTCACCACATGAAATTAACAGGCAGCAGGTTTAAAACAAACAAAAGGAAGTATTTTTTCACAGAACGCATAGTCAACCTGTGGAACTCCTTGACAGAGGATGTTGTGAAGGCCAAGACTATAACAGGGTTCAAAAAAGAACTAGATATGTTCCTGGAGGACAGGTCCACCAATGGCTATTAGCCAGCATGGGCAGGGATGGTGTCCCTAGCCTCTGTTTGCCAGAAGCTGGGAATGGGTGACAGGGGATGGATCACTTGATGACTCCCTGTTCTGTTCATTCCCTCTGGGCACCTGCCATTGGCCGCTGTTGGAAGACAGGGATACTGGGCTAGATGGACCTTTGGTCTGACCCAGTGTGGCCATTCTGATGTTCTTATGTTAACTATGTGGGGAAAGCAGACAAAGTGAGGACTGGCTGCCACTCAGTCCTCAGCCGCCGCGGAAACCTGCCCAATGCTCTCCAAAGGTGAGCCGGGGGGCTCAGAGTCATCACTCTGCTAGACACTGACAATCACTGACTGAACAGACCTGGATTTACGGCTTCTTACAATGATCTGTAGCCCACTGAGCCCCCCCTTTTTTGCCCTCAGACTGCAGAGATGTTAACAGGCCTCTGTTAACAGGCTAACTACTTCTGCAAACCCATCTCTTCCCACCAGGGAGGCCTGGAGAAGCACTGGGTGGCTCCATAGCTTCTTGCCTCCCCACCAGAAGTTGGTCCAGTAGAAGATATTACCTCACCCGCCTGGTCTCTCCTGCCATAAAGACAGGCAGCTGCCGGCTGTGCTGGATCACAGGGGCTGGCCTGCAGCCCTGGGGCAGAACTGGAGAGACCCAGCACAAACATGACCCTGCCTAGCCGACCCCCTCCCCTCCAGCTGACTGCTGCTCAGCAGGCCTGGGGCAGGGTCTCTCAAGGCACAGACTCATCCCCTCTGTGCCGGGGCTCAGTGCTGGGAGGGCCAGAGATCCCTGCACCACTTCTGGGACCTTAGAGTCATGGCTGCTTCCCCCATGCCTGGGATTCCCAGATCCAGAGGCCAGGAGTTCAGGGCCTGGGACCCTCCTGACCCAGTTCCTGCCCCTGAGCGCCAGTGCTGATGAGGGGACACAGTGCTGCCGTCGCACAGTTCACTGGGGTGCTCCCCTCCACCCCGACCCCACCGCACCCTGAGGAGATGGGCAGCTTGGGCGACCATGAGACCTGGTAACCATAGCTACACGGGGGACGGTGCCACAAGGCTATGGAACTGGTATCTCCCCAGTGTGCCAGCCCCCCACGCGGTCCCACACGTCTGCAAGGGGAGGCCACACGGCCTTCCCGCCTCTGGGCTCCTGCCCTAGCTCTGCCAAGGTGAGCAGAGAGGCCAAGGTTGAGACCGCTCCGACTGGCCTGTGGCAGGGCTCCCCCCAGCCCCACTGCTCTGCCAGGCCATCCCAGGCGAGCTCCTGGGCTCTCGCAGGTGGGTTGCTGGCTGCAGCACTGGGATGGCTCCCAGCAGTGGGGTGTCTCTGAAACCAGCAGGGCTGGGCACCGTGGGGAGGCCACACCTGAGCTCCCTGAAACCAGGCTGGGCAGTGTCGGGAGTGCTCCCCGCTCGTCCTCCCTTTCCGCACCCATCAGACCCAGGCGACCCCTGGGGAGAAGGCCCTGAGTCCCCCTGCAGTCAGCCCGGGCAGCACAGGGGCAATGGGCAGCTCGCTGTGCCAGGCTGTGGGGCAGCCGGCCCGGGCGTGACTGCCCAGGGCAGGGGCTGGGGAGGGGCAGTAGGGCTCCGGTGTGGGCCCTGACCCTCCTGGCACCGTGCTGGGCACAGAGAACAGGCCGCAGAGCACCGGGTGCCCCTCAGTTACAGAAGGCAGCGGAGTCAGGGTGGCAGGCCGTGGGAAGCTGACTCCTGCCACAATGGTCCGGTCTGTGCCAACACAGCCTGGCCACGGCGAGCCCCCCAGGGTCCTCAGAGCCCCCTGGCAAGAGGGGCATGGTCTGGGCCATTCCTGCCTTGGCCCTGGGCCTGCAGCTCTTCCCACGTGAAGCTCTCGTCTCCTTGGCGTGAGAACCCAGCAGATTCCTTACCCACGGCACAAGCCAGCCTGCTCCTGGCCTGAGGGACCTTTGGATTTCCTCAGGAAAGGGAGCAAAGCCAGGCTCAGAGCAGTCTTAGAGCTACCACCCCCTAACCACACCTCCCCTGCCCCGCAGCCTGTGCCCTGTGCTCCTCCCACATTGTGCCCTCACCAGGGGTCTCCACCAAGGGGCTGGGATGGATAGTGAGGGGCTGAGATGCTCGTCAGGCACTGGTAGGATCCAGCTGAGGGTGCAGCATGCAAAGGGGATACCCAGAAATGTGTATGCAGGGGCTGGCAACCCTGCCACAGGATATGTTCTCGGGCCACCTCGCTCGTTGCCTGGGGACACTTCCCCTCAGCTCCCGGGGTTTCAGGGGGATCGCTCAGTCTGTGATGCTGGGGACCCCGGATCTGAGCCCAGCTCTGGGTACCTCACACCCCTCGGCCCCAGATCTGAGCCCACCTCTGGGCAGCTCACGCCCCTCGGCCCCGGAGCCGAGCCCAGCTCTGGGTACCTCATGCCCCTCGGCCCGGAGCCGAGCCCAGCTCTGGGTACCTCATGCCCCTCGGCCCGGAGCCGAGCCCAGCTCTGGGTACCTCACGCCCCTCGGCCCCAGATCCGAGCCCAGCCTTGGGCACATCACACACCACGACCCCAGATCTGAGCCCTGCTCTGGACACTTCACTCCCCTTGCCCCTGCCAAGCCCGGATCGGAGCCCTGCACTGGGCCCTCATCCCTGTGGCTGGTGGCTGCTGTGAAGAAGCCATCAGTGCTGGGCACTTGACACCTCATGGCTGTAAATGAGACGAGTGCCAAACCGGGCCTGTCAGCGCTAAAGAATCATAGAATCATAGAATATCAGGGTTGGAAGGGACCCCAGAAGGTCATCTAGTCCAACCCCCCGCTCGAAGCAGGACCAATTCCCAGTTAAATCATCCCAGCCAGGGCTTTGTCAAGCCTGACCTTAAAAACCTCTAAGGAAGGAGATTCTACCACCTCCCTAGGTAACGCATTCCAGTGTTTCACCACCCTCTTAGTGAAAAAGTTTTTCCTAATATCCAATCTAAACCTCCCCCACTGCAGCTTGAGACCATTACTCCTCGTTCTGTCATCTGCTACCATTGAGAACAGTCTAGAGCCATCCTCTTTGGAACCCCCTTTCAGGTAGTTGAAAGCAGCTATCAAATCCCCCCTCATTCTTCTCTTCTGCAGGCTAAACAATCCCAGCTCCCTCAGCCTCTCCTCATAAGTCATGTGTTCTAGACCCCTAATCATTTTTGTT
Organism: Lepidochelys kempii; assembly: GCF_965140285.1. Taxonomy (NCBI): domain Eukaryota; kingdom Metazoa; phylum Chordata; order Testudines; family Cheloniidae; genus Lepidochelys; species Lepidochelys kempii. The sequence continues at coordinate 84,567,454 of NC_136389.1, read as the reverse complement.
GCCCTTCGCTGGACTCTCTCCAATTTATCCACATCCTTCTTGTAGTGTGGGGCCCAAAACTGGACACAGTACTCCAGATGAGGCCTCACCAATGTCGAATAGAGGGGAACGATCACGTCCCTTGATCTGCTGGCAATGCCCCTACTTATACATCCCAAAATGCCATTGGCCTTCTTGGCAACAAGGGCTCACTGTTGACTCATATCCAGCTTTTCGTCCACTGTAACCCCTAGGTCCTTTTCTGCAGAACTGCTGCCTAGCCATTCGGTCCCTAGTCTGTAGCGGTGCATTGGATTCTTCCATCCTAAGTGCAGGACCCTGCACTTATCCTTATTGAACCTCATCAGATTTCTTTTGGCCCAATCCTCCAATTTGTCTAGGTCCTTCTGTATCCTATCCCTCCCCTCCAGCGTATCTACCACTCCTCCCAGTTTAGTATCATCCGCAAATTTGCTGAGGGTGCAATCCACACCATCCTCCAGATCATTTATGAAGATATTGAACAAAACTGGCCCCAGGACCGACCCTTGGGGCACTCCACTTGATACCGGCTGCCAACTAGACATGGAGCCATTGATCACTACCCGTTGAGCCCGACAATCTAGCCAGCTTTCTACCCACCTTATAGTGCATTCATCCAGCCCATACTTCCTTAACTTGCTGACAAGAATACTGTGGGAGACCGTGTCAAAAGCTTTGCTAAAGTCAAGAAACGAAACATCCACTGCTTTCCCTTCATCCACAGAACCAGTAATCTCATCATAAAAGGCGATTAGATTAGTCAGGCATGACCTTCCCTTGGTGAATCCATGCTGGCTGTTCCTGATCACTTTCCTCTCATGCAAGTGCTTCAGGATTGATTCTTTGAGGACCTGCTCCATGATATTTCCAGGGACTGAGGTGAGGCTGACTGGCCTGTAGTTCCCAGGATCCTCCTTCTTCCCTTTTTAAAGATTGGCACTACATTAGCCTTTTTCCAGTCATCCGGGACTTCCCCCGTTCGCCACGAGTTTTCAAAGATAAGGAAAAGGACATGTCTGGGGGATGTTTGCTCTGGGGTGACTGGCTGGGTCACTGGTGCTGCCCCTGGGCAAACGGCCGGAGCTGCCAGGGACAGGGTGCGGCAACCCTATCTGAGCGCTCCAGGCCACAGGCCCGCGGAAGGTGCAGCAGATGAATGTTACCAGGCCACGAGCTAGGCCAAAGGAGCCAGGTTCCTGTCTGACACCCCGGGAGCCGTTCTCCTCAGACCAGCTCTGAGCCCAGGGTTACGACCTGTGGCCTTCAGCTCCGCTCACCCAGCCATGGCGTGATCGTCCCTGCACGTGCACGCTCGGTAACCTGCTCACATGCACACCCGTTCACCAACACGCACCCGCAGACACAGGCGTAGGAGTGCACTGCTGTTCGTGAGTCCCATTGCAACGCTGTGCGTGCCATGGACCCACGCAATCCCCAGCTGCTGCACAGACTTAGCCCAGCACCAGCGACTGCCGACTCCACCACGTGGAGCCAGTGCCTGGGGACCCCTTGTCTCTCAGGCCGTCAAAGGGCAGAGGGGCACAGTTCCTGCCGGAGCTGCACCGAGTCCTGGGACTCCATCTCCTGGCTCTGGCAGCTGCCTGAGGAGCTCTGGGGCGCACGAACAGGGCTGGGGCTGACTCTCCCTGCAGCCAGGGCTGGGGGCAACGAGGAGCCCCGAGGGTGCAGCAGGGGGTGAAGCGGTGGGGAGCAGGCCCCACTTTGCACAGCCCCCGGCCAGCCTGGGACCAGCGGGGGAGCAGCGCCCCCTGGTGTGGAGTAGAGGGCTCAGCAACCTGGCACTGGCTCCTGGTCAACCCTTCCAGGCTCGGCAGCGTGACTCCGGCAGCCGGGGCCCCTAGGTACCAGTAGCCAGATCTCCAGAGGAGCTGGCCCTCTGGGCATCAGGTCTCAGAGCGAGGTGCCCAACTTCATGTGTGGGCATTCGGCCCTTCCCCGGCAGGACTCTGGGGAGTCCAGGTGTAATTGGATCAAAGCTGCAGAACAATGGGGAAAGCCAGGCCAGGCCAGGGGGCTCCTCCCTCGCTTGGGGCACGTGGATCCATCGCGACAGCTCCCCTCGGGCTCTGAGCTGCCAGGCGCCTGGACTGGCTGCAGCCTGCTCCCCTGTGCGTGCCTGGAAAGGCAGCACCCGCGTGTCGGTCTCGTTCCCTGCGGGAGGGCACGAGTAGCCGGAGCTCCAGAGGGAATGGCCCCATGCCGGGGACGTGGCCAGCCCAGGCCTATGCACTCCATAGTGCCGTTCCCCAGAGCCCTAACCCCAGGGAGGGGCAGCAGCAGGATCCCCTGCCCCAGAGTCACAAAGGGGGTGGGGGGCAGCGGGATTGGGGGAGGGGCAATGGGAGCTGGGGGTACCTGGGGCATGGGGAAACCAGGTTGCCTCCCACAGCTCCCTCCCCTCCCAGGGGGCTCCGGGCAGGCAGGGGCCCAGCAGGGATCAGGGAGGCACACAGGCCACCTGGTTACTGCCTGAATCCGGCACTAACGCGTCCCTACAGCCAAGCAGCCCCCTCTCAGGGTGTGGGTACCAGGCTGCACCGTGTGAGCATTGATTCAGACCTGAGTCCCAGGAAATGCCCCTCCTGCCCCCTCTCCCCATGGTGCCAGGAGGGTGCTAGGCCCCAGCTGCAAAATGGGGAGGCTCAGCTGGACTCCAATGCACGCACTCAGCTCCAGCAGCCTGGGACCCAGGGGACCAGCACCCAGAGCCTGCCGCAAAGTCACAGCCATGGCAACCAGCCTCTGCCCGGGGTGCTCCGGCCTCTGCCCTGCCTCTGCACAATGGCCTGCAGGGGTGATGCCGGGCAGGGGAGGGTGGGACCAGAGCACCCATGCCCCATGGGGCTCAGGTCCCAGAGTGAGCTGGAGCCTAGCAGGGGAACCACGCCGAGAGCTCCCACAGAAACCAGCCTCTGCCCCAGGGGGTAAGGCTCTTCTAACTCGCTGGCCTCGCGTTTTGCTACCGCAGAGAGCTGGGACCATAGGTCAGAGACCAGATTGTCCGAGAGCTGGATCTAGGCAGCAGTTAGAGTAAAGCGAACACGCACAATGTATTCTGTAGCTTTGGGGCCTTCTGCGTGAGGCCGTGCAGTGCTCGCCTGGCTGGTGAACCACTGCTGGCGGAGCAGCTCCTACCCCAGCCTAGATGCTGGCAGCCCAGCTGCTCCCGCTGGCCAGCCCTCCCTCAGGCAAAGCAAGCCATGGGAGCCTGTTCCTCCCGCCGGCAGCAAGCACGGCCAGGGCGTGGGCTTTTGGAGATTGGCTGCATGTTGACCAGCATGCCCCGCAGGACTGAGTTCCTGCCCACCACGGGGCAGGCAGGTCTGCGGAGCAGGCTAGAGGGCTGTCAGCAAAGCCCAATGCGGGGCCTGCAGGGCAGGGGGAAGAGCGGTCAACAAAGCCCAGTGTGGGGCTGGCGGGCCTGTGGGGCAGGAGGGGGTCTGCAGGGCAGGCCCCAGGGCTGTCAGCAAAGCCCAGCACCGGCTCTGGCTTGGGCCCCTGGAATTCGCAGGCAGCTGCAAGCCAAGGCAGAGCCAGACCAGCAGTCAGCAACTCCCTTTCTCAGTAAGGCCACTGCTAAAATTAGAGCCGCTGCCGGGCAGAGCAGAGAGGAGCCTGCGGGGCTGAGACAGGCACCCAGGCCTCTGGCCTAGCAGCGAAGGAAGCTCTCCCCCTCCCTCGGAGGGGGCACCAGCCAGAGGATACTGAGCATTCAGGCTCTTTCATTCACCTTATTTTCTGCCCTCCCCAACACGGATGCCTCAGCAGAACAAGCTGGGGACAAGCACCCCAAAGCTACAGCCCTCCTGGAGCACCCTCCAGCCACTGGCACCTGCCTCAGTTTCCCTCCTTCAGGGTCCCCAGGAGCTCTACACAGGCTCTCTTGCCTCACTAACACCCTCCGCAGGGCTAGTTTATTACAAACCTGTGTGCAAAATAGCCTGCAACAAGAGTCTCCAACATGGGCCATTTCTCACACCCTGATATCTAGTCCCTCGAGGCCTCCCACTCCTGCATCTTCACCAGTCCCTGGGCTCGTCATCTCCTGTCCTACTGCCAGGCCAGCCACCTCAGCCTTCCAGCCAGAGTGCAGCCCTGCTCTTCCCAGCAGGACCCCCTAGCCCCTCTGCTGCGATCCCTCGCTCCCTTGGTCCTGCCACTGCTCCCAGCCTCCAGCTCCCTGGCTTAGGGACAGCAGCCAGCAACCCCTCCCGCTGCTCTCCCGCCTTCCCCCAGGAACCAACTGCAGCTCCCTGCAGTCCCTAGCAGCTCTCACCTGCTGCTCACCCATCCCCAGACAGCCCTGCTCACCTCGCTCCCAACTGCTTTCAGGGCCCAGATGCCCCTTTTCGAGTCCACTGGGAGTCATGGGTGGAGGGAGCCTCCAGGCCACACGGGGCTCAGTGCTTGAGGCAGATTCCTGGGAGTGGGAGACAGGTGCATGGGGCTCTCAGCAAACAGGCTGGAGTTTGGCTTGGCCCGAAGGACCAATGATTGTTTTAAGGGCCATGATCCCCTTGCCCCCTAAAGAGAGACTCATGTTGGAGGGACGGGACTGCCAGCTCTTCCTAGCCCTGGGACTCACACACTATGGGTCCCCAAAGACACCACACTCCCAGGCAGGGCCGGTGCAAGGATATTTTGCACCCTAGGTGAAACTTCCACCTTGCGTCCCTCCCCTATATATCAAAATCTACTACATTTCATTCTACCTTTAGAATATCTAATTATTGTTATGAATAAAATGCATGAAATCAAAATGGTGGATACTCCACCATACAACTGACAATATCAACATGACAAATGTCAACAACCTACACAGGCATATTCGTACAATAAACAGATACACTCAGATGCCGAGCAGCCACACACCATTGGCCCAGAGTGTTCGCGAAATGGTGCAGCAGCGAGCGCCAGAGTCTGAGATCTGAAACAACGCAACAAATATAACTAGCCTCAGTCGACAGCCTCCGAACCCGAGTGAACTCGGCTCGGCGCACGGCCTGTCAGAACGGGGGACGGCCGCGCGACGAGGACAACGACGTCCTGGCCACTTTGTACCGTCGTGAAGCAGTAGGCGTGTGCCCGCCACGCAGAGCTGGCGTGGGCTATAGCTGGAACCTACGAGAGAACGACAAGTTAAAATGCAAGTTCAACAATGTTTCTCTTCTCTTTATTCATTCGTTTTCCAGCAATAGTGTAAAAAAAATGGGGGGGGGCACCACTTTTTGGTGCTCCCAAATCTTGGTGCCCTAGGCGGCCACCTAGTTGGCCTAAAGAAAAGGAGTACTTGTGGCACCTTAGAGACTAACCAATTTATTTGAGCATGAGCTTTCGTGGGCTACAGCTCACTTAGTGGTTACCCCGGCCCTGCTCCCAGGAACATTCTGCCCTCCTCCTGCCTTTAACTGTGGCCTGGTTTGTGGCCGCTCGCTCTGGAGAGCTGTCAGAGCCAGGACTGACGCCGGCCCAGCCCCCCATGCGGGCAGGTTGGAACCTTGTGTCACGGAGTGTGGGGGAGTCCGGGCCCTGCACCCCTCTTCCTGGGATTCACTGAGCCAGTAAAGTAAAACAGAAGGTTTATTGGACAACAGGAACACAGTCCAAAACAGAGCTTGTGGGTACAACCAGGACCCCTCAATCACGTCCTTCTGGGGGAGCAGGGAGCTTAGACCCCAGCCCTGGGGTTCCCTGTGTTCCTCTCCCCAGCCCCAACCTGAAAAACTAAACCCACCCAGCAGGTTCCCTGCTGCAGTCTCCGTCCGCATTCCTGGGCAGAGGTGTTACCTCCCCCTCGCACTCCCGGCTCAGGTGACAGGCTCCCAGGTCTCCCATCCCCAGTGAAACTCCCCTGCCCCATTCCCAGGTCAACACTCCCGCCGCCCCGCTGCGTCACACTTTGGGCTCCAGGACGCTGGGAAGCTGTTGCAGCCTTGTGAGTGAAGCGAGGCTGCCGAGAATGAGCCATTCCTGGGGTGGGCCTCACCCCAGCCATTAGCTGAGGTCTGGGGGCCCAGCAGGAGCCACGTGCAGGGTGCAGAACACGTCGCTGGCACCATGTTACACCTGGGAGCCCCCAGGGTCTGTGACAGGGAACGGTGAAGCCAAGGCCCCTCACTCATGCCCGCAGAACACGCTGCATAGAGACCGGGTGAGCTGGGAAGCGTCCAGGCTTAGCTCAGGCTTTCAGCAGGCCGGGGTCCTGGCAAGCAGCCGTGTCGCTCACCAGCACCACGCTCCCTTTGGAGGGCTGAGCTCATGTTCCCGCCCTAGGGCACCGCTGCTGAGCCCCCCTCACGTCCCAGCGGACGAAAGAGGTAGCTCCAGGCCCACCGCTTGGAGCTTGAAGGGTACCCGGATGCCAGCTCCGCACCAGCCACTGGCTCCGTTCTTAGCTCGACAGGGCTCCAGGCAGCAGACAGTGCTGGGGAGGGACCGACCCCAAGGACTTTCCAGAGCAACCCCAGCCATGCCGCCACGTGGAACCACTCGGCCCTGGGCAGGTCACCGGGGACTATCAGATAAGCCAGCGAGCGGCTCCCCTTAGAGCTGCTAAGCTGGAGGGGAGCCAAGGGAAGCACAGGAGGGCGATTTCGGTTCACCCTCAAACAGGACCCAGGCAGGCTGCGGCCTTCAGCTTTTATTCCTTTCTTATTGCTTGAGAAAGCGAAGGCCGGACGCACCCCCTGCTAGAGCCTGGCTCAGGGCGGGCAGGTGTGTGTGAGCTCCCTCTGCATTGCTCTACCGTGCCCCGTCTAGCCCTGCAGCCCCCGTGACTCCAGCCCCAGGCCCACCCCACTCCCGGCTGCTGCGCGGTTCTGCAGCCCTCATGCAGTGCGAGGATTTAAACTCAAGGGACGGTTTCCATATTAGCAGCAGTGACGTCTCCTTTTTCCCTGGGGCTGCTTCCCCCTCACCCTGCCCAGCTGCCTGCCCTGGGTGTGGAGACTAGCCACCTTGACACCCACTTACCCACCACGGCGTGAGAGCAGCTTCCGGGAAGGGCAAAGATGCCCCCCGGAGCCCCTCCTGCCTGCCCTTGCCACTCTGCCCCTGCCCATTCCCTGGCAGCAAGTCGCACCAACAGCCACAACCCAGCACGTGAGGGCCTGAGTCTGCCCCTGCAGCGGCCTCCCGCTGCCCCAAGTCTCTGGGTGGGGAGTACGTAGCCAAGCCAGTAGCCACTGCTGGAAGCACCTCGCTGCCTGCCCTTTGTCCCCTGCCTTGATGCTGTTTATTGCTGGCTGCCTGCGTCCTTGGGACGCTCTGTCTGGCAGCAGCTGCTCCCCGGACACACTGGCTCTGCACCAGCTCCGAGGCACCGGAGCCCCATTTTGCAGGGGCAGCTCCCCCGGCTGCCCTGCCCAGCCACGGGGCTGAGGAGCCCTGGGCCGGGCCACAGGGGTAACTTCTGGGGAAGCAGGACGGCGTGGTCAAGCCTAGCGGGGGAGTGGCTGCCTCCTGGAGACTGGGCCTCAGCTGCCAGTCCCAGCCCCAAACCAGACTGTGTCTGCCCCCATTCGGCCCAAGAACCCTGTTCCTCTCAATGTGCAGAGCCCCCATTCAGGCACCCCTGTGCCTGGACATGCCAGCACGGAGCCCAGACAGGCTCCCCGAACCCCCCCAGCACAGGGGCCCCAAGCACGTAGCTGTCGGTAGGAAAGCAGCAGCCCTTGGGGAAAGGGCTCCTTGGGGGAGGAGACCCGCTGGGGAAATGAGCGACTTGCTCCCTGAAGATTAGTGACAAAAGGACAGGTCGTGCACCTGGGGTACTGAGCCCAGCTGCAGACCCCTCAATCCCGGGGCTCTGGACCCGGGTGGGGAGAGTCCCTCTCTTGAGGGCTCTGGGCCATGTCCGGATCCTGCACTCAGCTCTGGGCCCCTCCATCCTCGAGATGCTGCAGCCTGGAGAGCGGTCAGGCGAGCTGGGGTGGCCCGAGGTTTGGGGCCCTGTTCCAGCAGATGCGTGAGGCCCTCAGCAGGGCTGGGGGCACAGAGGCAAGGGCAGGGGGCTGAGAGGTAGGACGCCCATTGCCCCTACCCAGGGCTCCTTGCCAGGAAGAGAACCAGAGACAGGAGATGGAAAGAGCTGAGCCGGGCCAGTCCATCAGTAGGGCAGAAGCTATGGTGCTGGGGAGAGGGACAGGCAGGGTGGGCCTGGAGAAGAGACCGCGGGGTGGGGGCTCAGAAGCGGCAGAGGAGGTGTAATGGCGAGGGGGCAGAGGCCCGCCCCATGGTACTGGGGAAGGGTTATGAACAGACTGAAATCACTGGGCAGAGATGGGGTCCTGGTCCCTGTCTCACAGAGATGGGTCTGGGTCTAACTTGGGGAGGGGGATCAGGGTGTGACTGGGGGCTCAGGGTCTACGTCTCCCAGCGGGGCTGGGCCACTCCGCGTCCTGATCTGGGGGAAGTCTCGGGTCTCCCGGCAGGGCAAAGGTGGGTGGGTGGGTGTCTCCTGGCGGGGGGGGACAGAGAGGGGCTTGGCGTCTGGATCTCCCGGAGGGGGGGCAGAGGGGGGCTCAGAGCTCCCGGCGGGAGGGGAGGGGCAGAGATGGACTCGGGGTCCGTGTCTCCCGGCGGGGGAAGGCAGAGGGAGGGTCTCGGGACTCCCAGTGGGGGGGGGGGGCAAAAGGGGGCTCCCGGCGGGAGGCAGAGGGAGGGGCTCGGAGTCTGGGTCTTCCGGCGGGGGGGAACAGACGGGGGCTCGGGGCTCCTGGGGGGGGGCAGAGGGGGACTTGGGGCTCCCGGCCAGGGGGCGGCGGGGAGTGTGTCTTGGGGCTCCCGGCCGGGGGGCGGCAGAAGGGGGGGTCTCGGGGCTCCTGGCGGGGGAGGCAGAGGGAGGGGCTCGGGGCTCCCGGTGGCGGGGCGGCAGAAGGAGGGGGTCTTGGGGCTCTCAGCCGGGGGGCGGCAGAAGGGGGGGTTTCGGGGCTCCCGGCGGGGGAGGCAGAGGGAGAGGTCTCGGGGCTCCCAAGGGGGGGGGCGGCAGAGGGAGGGGTCCGGGGCTCCCGGCGGGGAGGGGGCAGACGGAGGGGGGACCGGGGCTCCCGGCGGGGGGGGCAGAGGGGGGGGTCCGGGCTCCCGGCGGGGGGGGCAGAGGGGGGGTCCGGGCTCCCGGCGGGGGGGGCAGAGGGGGGGTCCGGGCTCCCGGCGGGGGGGCGGCAGAGAGGGGGGTCCGGGCTCCCGGCGGGGGGGCGGCAGAGAGGGGGGTCCGGGGCTCCCGGCGGGGGGGCGGCAGAGAGGGGGGTCCGGGGCTCCCGGCGGGGGGGCGGCAGACGGAGGGGGGTCCGGGGTCCCGGGGGAGGCGGCAGAGGGGGGTCCGGGGCTCCCGGCGGGGGGGTCAGACGGAGGGGGGTCCGGGGCTCCCGGCGGGGGGGCGGCAGGGGGGGTCCGGGCTCCCGGCGGGGGGGTCAGAGGGGGGTCCGGGGCTCCCGGCGGGGGGGCGGCAGGGGGGGGGTCCGGGGCTCCCGGCGGGGGGGCGGCAGAGAGGGGGGTCCGGGGCTCCCGGCGGGGGGGCGGCAGACGGAGGGGGGTCCGGGGTCCCGGGGGAGGCGGCAGAGGGGGGTCCGGGGCTCCCGGCGGGGGGGTCAGACGGAGGGGGGTCCGGGGCTCCCGGCGGGGGGGCGGCAGGGGGGGTCCGGGCTCCCGGCGGGGGGGTCAGAGGGGGGTCCGGGGCTCCCGGCGGGGGGGCGGCAGGGGGGGTCCGGGGTTCCCGGCGGGGGGGTCAGAGGGGGGTCCGGGCTCCCGGCCGGCCGGGAACAAAGGCAGCACGTGGCGCTCGGGGCAGCCGCGCCGGGGTCCCGGGGCCGGGCGGGGGCCGCGCTCCGCCCCGGGGAGGCGCCGGGCCGCGCTGCCCAATGCGCGGAGGCGCCGGGCCGGGCGGGGCCCGCTCACGTGTCCCGGCCGCCCCGAGTCCGCGGCCGGCGCTGCCCGGCTCCGTGTCCCGCGATGGCCCGGTACCTCGGCGCAGCCCCGGCGCTTTGCCGCGCCGCCGCCCCCGGCCTGAGCCGCCGCCCCGCCGCCGCCCTGGCCCCGGCGCTGGGCGCGCACCAGCCGCGCCGCCACTGTGAGTCCGGGGCCCGGGGGAGCCCGGGGGGGCCCGGGGCCCGGGGGCCCCCAAAGGGCGGAGGCAGCTGCGGGGCGGGTGCGGGAAGCCGGGCCCCCGCGCGAGCGACTCCCCGCCCCACGGGCCCCCCGGCCCCGCCCGGGCCCCCCGGCTGCTCCCGCGACGCGGCCGGTGACCTTGGGCCGCCCGGGCCTTGGGCTCTGCCGGGCGCCTGGCCCGTCTGCCCGGCTCTGCCCCGCGGAGCGGCGTCGGGTCCCGGGGGCTGCCCGCCCCGTCCGCCCTCGGTGCGCGGGGCAGCTGGGTCTCCGCAGCCCCGCCCTGCCCTGGGAGCGGCCCCTGTGCTCCGAGCCGCCCAGCCCGGCCTTCGGAGGGGTGCTGAGCCCTGCCGCCAGCCGGGCCCGGGTGGGGGGTCGGGGGCTCCCGGGCCTGGCGTGCGGGTCGACCCAGGGCCTGCGGGAACGCGGGCCGGGGGGCGGCTCCTGCCCAGGGCCCGGCCAGCCCCGGGGCCCCTCCGGCCACGCCGCGTGTGCTGGCGGGGGCAGCGGGCAGCCCGAGCGCGGCTCCCCCGGAGCGTAGCCTGCGAGGGCCGGGCCGTGGAAAGAGGCGGCGGGATTCCTGCGGCGTAGCGGGTCTCCGGGCGCGCCGGCCGCGACCTGCTCCCTCCCCGGAGAGGGCAGGGCGCGGCTCTCGCCCAGGGGCTGCCAGCAGCTGCTTTCCGAGAATGGCTGCAGCTAGCGTGGGAGCTCAGTGGGTCAGGATGGTGCTGGTGCTGGTGCAGACCTGGGGGGGGGCTGCCCTCCTCGGCCTGAGTCTTGCGGTGCAGCTGGGGAAGGGGAGGCCTCACTCCAGAGCCAAATGGGTCTAATCTGTCCTGGGAGGTCCCTGGGAGCAGTGCTCTAGACAGCCCGGCTAGGTCTAGGCTGCAGCGCCGAATGCCTGGGTCCTAGCAGTGTGAGGGGACGCCCATAACCTGCCTTCAGAGCAGGAGACTGTTCTCCGGCCCCTCCGGCTGAGCCCCGGCCTGGGTTCTTGGAGTCCTGCTGGCTGCCTTGCTCTGGTCTGACTCAGGGCACCATGCCTGGCTCTCAGGGCTGCTGTCAGGCCTGCAAATCTAGGATATTGCTGGCACCCAGCCGGCAGCTCTTTGGGAAGTGTTTGCTTTTGTGAAGCCAGTTCTGGGCTGTTCAGCTTGTGGCCTGTCTGAAAGAACCTGCTCCTCTAAGGTCGTTCAAGGGCGTCGGACCCTTCAGCCTGGCCTAGAGCTCTGGATTTCAAGGCGCAGGAGGGGGAAGAAAGGGGCTTCTGAAAGCCTCTTGTCTGGGCAGCTCCTGCTGTGAATTCTGTTTGTCCCCTCTCCCTCCCCTCCAGTCACCCCTCTGGGCTGTGAAATGGAACAAGCCCCTTTGTGTGAGGCTGGCGGTGGGCCCGGAGCTGCCTGGGAAAGTGCTCACCATGCTAATGCCCTTTCAGAGCTGGAAAGGCCAGCCCTGGATCTCTCTCCCTGCCGCCATGCGGGTGCCCGGGCCTGTGTGCATTCCCCTGCTCTGCCCAGCCGCACTGTGTGCTGGAGGCTGGGGATCAGCTGGCTTCTGCTGCAGCTCATCTGCTGGGAGTGGAAGGGCTGGTTTCTAGTCCCTGATTCCTGTGAGGAGACAGGCCAGCCGCTGCTCTAGAGCGGAGAGCAGGGAGCTGGCAGCAGGCCCTGGCCTGGAGTCAGGATTTGAGTCACAGCATGCGTTTAATTCACTTTCCCTTTAGACAAGATCAGCTGCCGCCCTGGATCCCAGGCGAGAATGAGCTGCACTTAGAGGGCGTTTGTGTGTCCCTAGGTCACCGCCTAGGCCTATGGAGCAGTGCTTTGCCCTTGGCCTTTGGTGCCAGCTGGTGATGGGGAGCAGGCGTGATTCTCCCTGCGAGGGTGTGCCCCACGTTTTCCAGGGGGAGTTTGGGCTGGCTGGGCTCCAGGGGCCTCTGTCCCTGGGTGATACATGCTGCTGGAGGAGCCTGGCAATGGCTTGATGGGATGCCGGGTTCCCTTGGGGCAGTTAGAGCTGGTTCTGGCCCCTGGTCATGGGGCTTCTCAGTTCAAGGAGCTCTGGCTACAAGCCAGCGTGTTTGAATCAGGGCGGGGAATTGCTAAACCCGGACAGGGCTCCCTCGGCTGGAGGCTGGCGCTGCCCGCCTCCCACACGGCCACCTGCTCAGTCTCCACGGCTGGGGGCGGCTTGGGCTGGGCAGATGGCTAGGGTCAGTGGCAGCCTCTGCTCCCAGGTGGCAGGTGCTCTGACAGCAATGATGTTTCTTCCTAGATGCTGACAAACGGATCAAGGTGGCCAAGCCGGTGGTGGAGATGGATGGGGATGAGATGACGCGGATCATCTGGGAGTTCATCAAGGAGAAGGTAGTGTTTGGGGGCAGCAGATGGTCTGCGGGGTGGGAGAGCCCTCCTGCCCCCCGTGGGGCATAGGACCCAAGCTCTGGGGGGGTGGGGGGGGAGGATGAGACTCGTTTGCCCCCTGATGCTGGGTCCTCTGCAGGCGTGGTGACTGGCCAGGTTTCACACGGGCCAGCAGCTCAGGTCCATGCCCCCATCCCTGCTGCCTGTGGGCGAGCTGTCCATGCCCCTCGCTGCTTCAGCAGCACAAACGTGGCCGGAACGCAGGCTGTGTCTAGCCGGCTGGGCCAGTGGGAGCGCCGGGGTTTCTGAAGCTCCCTGGAGAGGATGCAGTCTTGCGTCATGGAACCTGGCTTCCCTCGGTCCTGCTGCTGTCCCCAGCCAGGAAGCAGGTGTCTGAGAACCACCCCCCTGTGGGCTTTGCAGTTTCCTGCGAGTGCGAGAGCCCGGAAGTGGCCCCCGTTGTGGGGCTGGTTCCAACTGTGCCGCAAGGCTGCGGAGGGGAGCGGCAGCTCCAAGGCGACATCCGTGCTTCCTGCGCTCAGCCCCAGCGCGTCTGTAGCGGGTGGGTGTGGCTCCAGGAGCAGCGTTCCCAGCCCCTGGGGCAGCTCGGACACAGCCAGCTCTGCTGCCCCGCTCCCTGCGCGCCGGCGTGGTCTGGGCGCCGTGCCCCTCACGCTGAGCGTGCCCTTTCCCCACCTTGCCCTCCAGCTGATCCTGCCCAACGTCGACGTGCAGCTGAAGTACTTCGACCTGGGCCTGCCGAACCGGGACCAGACAGACGACCAGGTCACCATTGACTCGGCGCTGGCTACCCAGAAGTACAGCGTGGCCGTGAAGTGTGCCACCATCACGCCTGATGAAGCCAGAGTGGAAGGTGCAGAGGGCAGGCTGCCAGGGAGAGGGGTGAGGTTGCTCCTGGGACAGGCGCTGCCGTGGCAGGGGACCCTGGGCAGCGAGCCCAGACCTCACTGAGCACTGGAGGAGATGGAGTAGGGCTCAGACTCCATGTGAGCTGGGCTTGGGGGACTGGGCTGGGCTGGGCTGCTCTCTGTGGGGCACTTACCCTCCTCCCCCTTGTCTGCACTCCCTGCTCCTGGCAGCTCCTTGGGCGTCTGAGTCTTGCTGTACTCGCTCCTGGGGCCTGTGCAGGGGCAGCTCCAGCCTCTGGGTTCTGGTGCCGCCCAGCGCCCCTGGCTGGGGCAGGCATAGGCATCTCTGCTCTGCCTCCTGGCTGGGTCCCAGCACTGACCTCGGCGCAGACAGATGCTGCGGTTCTAGCAGCCCCTGGGCATCACGACACCTTCTCCCTGCGCTGCCTGGCTCCTTGCCACTCAGTGACACGGGGAGGTCAGGGCTCGCTGGCTGGAGCCGGCCCTCCGAGCAGCAGGGGCTCAGGCGTGAAGGGCTGGCCTGCAGGAGCTGAGCTGTGACCCTGGACCGTGAGACCCCCCCCAGTGTGAGGTGTGGCTCCTGGCTGGCACTGCAGGGGCTGGCATGGGGTTGGGCTGCCAGGGTGCCTAGTGGGGAGGATGCTGTGGAGGGGGTTGTGTGTGGGAGGGGGCTGGGCCCATGGCACGTCTTCCTCCCCCTCCCCCCTTGTTTGTAGAGTTCAAGCTGAAGAAGATGTGGAAGAGCCCCAACGGCACAATCCGAAACATCTTGGGCGGGACCGTCTTCAGGGAGCCCATCGTCTGCAAGAACATTCCCCGCCTGGTCCCGGGCTGGACCAAGCCCATCACCATCGGCAGACATGCCCACGGCGACCAGGTGAGCCTGCCACTGCGGGGCCCTGTGTGGGCCGGGGTGGCTGGACGGCAGCAGGCACCGACCGTGTGCCCATGGCTCAGCAGGGGGCTGGCGTGGGGCCTGTGGGGTGCTGAAGTGGGGGCTGTTGGCAGCGAGTGCAGGGGCGGGCTCGGGGTGGGTGGTTGCCATGGCTGCTGAGCGTAACTCTTTGGCCTGTTTTCAGTACAAGGCCACAGACTTCGTTGTGGACAGGTCCGGGACATTCAAGATGGTGTTCACCCCGAAGGACGGCAGTGCCGTGAAGGAGTGGGAGGTTTACAACTTCCCTGGCGGGGGTGTCGGCATGGGCATGTACAACACGGACGAGGTGAGAGGCGGGCAGGCACAGCCGGGGTGTTCTCCAGTCCTGGCGCTGCAGGGCTGGGGGACGGGAGCAACTGATGCTGGCAGCCCCTCTCGGCATGGGGGTGAGGGTTCCCGGTGGGGCTATGCCCTTCTTGGCTAGCAGGATCTCAGCCCGACTCCCCTTATGGCCTAGCACAGCCCTCCACATGCTGCCCGGGGAGCCAGCCCGTGGCTGCAATGAGGGGTCCCCTGCCCAGCTGCCTCCTGGGCTGGGAAACGGGCAGAGGCTGTAGGTGGAGTGTGGGAGCCAAGCCCTGGCTGGGGGACGGGCTCCTTCTCTCCCTTGGGCGTTGGCAGTTGGACGAGGCCTGAGCCCATCTGGGGCTGCCTGGAACCAGCCAAAGGCAGCTGCCAAGAGACTCAGCTGCCCCCTCCCTGCCCCGCGGCGCCTGCAGCTGGCGCTGAGGGAGTCACCGGCCGGCCCACACTCCCTTGCAGTCTATCTCCGGCTTCGCGCACAGCTGCTTCCAGTACGCCATCCAGAAGAAGTTGCCCCTCTACATGAGCACCAAGAACACCATCCTCAAGGCCTACGATGGGCGCTTCAAAGACATCTTCCAGGAGATCTTCGACAAGTACGGCCTGACCTGTCCTGAGCCCTCCCTGGGGAGTCCCTGAGCCGCCCCACTCCCTACAGTGCCCCTGCCGGGGGTCCCCTGGTGCCGCCCCGCTCCCTACAGTGCCCCTGCCGGGGGTCCCCTGGTGCCGCCCCGCTCCCTACAGCGCCCCTGCTGGGGAGGGCAGGACCAGCGTACTGTATGGTAGTAGCCCTGCAAGAGTGGCTCTGTGCAGGTGGGTCCAGGCTGGAGGCCTGGCCCTGGTGCTATTATGTTGAAGGCCCATGAAGCTGATTAGAGCCTTTAGAGCCTGTGTCTAGAAGCAGCTGCCCTTGGGGAGATGCAGAGGGGTTTACTGGGTACCCAGCTCTTCCCATCCTGCCTGAGCCGTGGAGGCTCTCTGGGTGCGCTCCAGGGTGGGGGCAGGGGCTCCCGGTGACTGTGCTCTCGGCTCCCCAGGCACTACAAGACGGAGTTTGACAAGCTGAAGATCTGGTATGAGCACCGGCTCATCGATGACATGGTGGCCCAGGTGCTGAAATCCTCCGGCGGCTTCGTCTGGGCCTGTAAGAACTACGACGGTGATGTCCAGTCGGACATCCTGGCCCAAGGTAACGCTGGGTGGGGGGGCCACCACAGGGCTCAGCCCCGGACTTGTGGGGGCTGAGGCCCTCCTGCTCGGCCTGGCTGGGGAGGGCAGCCTTATGCCTGGGGCATCTCCATGCAGGATCTGCCAGTGCTGCCTTGCCCTGCAGGCCAGGGGCTCCCGGGCTGCTCCTCACTGGACTCTGCTTCGCGCTCTAGGGTTCGGTTCCCTGGGCCTGATGACCTCCGTCTTGGTGTGCCCGGATGGAAAGACCATAGAAGCTGAGGCAGCCCATGGCACTGTCACCCGCCACTACCGGGAGCACCAGAAGGTGGGTGTGCGCACCCCCCCACCCGCCCCGCAAGCACTGCACCTGCTCTGTGAGTGCGGCTGGGGCCCCCCCCCGCCCGTGCCCAGTCCAGGGGAGGGGCTTGGCAGTGAGCAGAGAGTCCCTGTTCACACTCTGGATGAGGGAGGGGCTGGGGACTGGCCAGTGTGCCCCTCTGGGGCTGTTTCCCTGCCCTGAGCCTGCCAGGTGTGGGGTGGGATCCAGGGTCTCTCCCGGCAGCTCTGGGTGGGGAGGAGCGTGCATTGCTTGCTGCGGCTGCCCAGAGCCTCGGGGTGCAGGGCTGGGTCAGTGTCTCCCCATCACTAGGTGTTCTGATGCTCTGCCCTCCTGCAGGGACGACCCACCAGCACTAACCCCATTGCCAGCATCTTTGCCTGGACGCGTGGCCTGGAGCACAGAGGCAAGCTGGACAGTAACCCGGATCTCATGAAGTAAGCATTGCACCAGAGCAGCAGCCAGCACCAGCCCAGGGCCAGTGCTGCAGCTCAGTCTCCTGGAGCCCGGAGCCTTCCCTCAGCTGGCAGGCGGCTGACCCCCTCTTTGGGGCTAATGTCGCCGGTGACTGTACCAGGCCATGGGTCGCTTCTGTGGAAGGAGCCTGGCTGGCCACCGTGTCAGGGTAACGCGGCTCCTTGGCCAGCCCCGAGACCAGAGCCAGGCTTCCAGCAACAGCCTGGTCGGTGGGCTGTGGGGAGGAAAGCGGGGTGCAGGCTGTGACCTTGTTGTCTCCCCCCAGGTTTGCTCAGACTCTGGAGAAGGTCTGCGTGGAGACGGTGGAGAGTGGAGCTATGACAAAGGACCTTGCAGGCTGCATCCACGGGCTCAGCAAGTGAGTGACTCACAGGGGGGAGCAGGGGGCTGAGCGCTCTGGGGCCTGGCTCCCTGCTCGGGGGGTGGTGGGGGTGGGGCTCTGTAGAGCTGCCCCCGCTGCCTGGCTCAGACAGGACCGTGCCCCTTTGCGCTGTTGTCCTCCCACCCGCTCCTCAGGCACCCCTTATCCATCCAGCACCCTGGAAAGGCCAGTGCTGCCAGGGGGTGGGTGATACCTTTGTCCCACCTGGCTCTGCAGCATCTGTACCCTGAGCTGTCGGGCTCGTGAGGGTGCTCTTGTGCTGGGAATTGGGCAGGATGGGGTCCCCGTGCCTGGTGTCTCTGGGGGGAGCTGGAGGCTTGACTGTCACACAGCAGAGACAGCGGGGTCCCTGCTCGTGCTGCCATGCAGGACAGGTGGCTGCAGGGGCCTGTCCCCACTCCCCCCCGTCAGCCAGGCCAGACTCCACAGGGACCTGCTGCAGCTGGCTCAGGGGCTGCACTTGCTCCCAGCATTGCTGCGAGGCAGGTCCGGCTGCCCGTGCGGGACAGAGAAGCCAATGAAGGGGCAGCGGGAGAGGCTGCCAGCGCAGTCCCCCCGACCCTCCTCCCTTGTCTTTCAGCGTGAAGCTGAACGAGCACTATGTGAACACCACGGACTTCCTGGACGCAATCAAGAACAACTTGGACAAAGCCCTGGGCAAGCAGTAGAGGCGAGGGGCTGCTCAGGGGTGGGGTGGGGGGGTGTCCATCCGTCCGCGTGCCGTGGTACCCGGGCCGGGCAGTTTACCTCATGAACAGGCTAGGAGCGAACGCTGCTCTGAGCTCATGGCCTGGGCCCAGGAACACTCGGATTCGTTTTTATAACGTGTTTTTTAAAGTATTTCTAGGAGCGTGAGTGCCAGGGGCTTGTGGCCAGGCCTGGCCAGTGCTGCCAGGCGTGTGCTTAATTTATGTAACCTCTGACCTCATGGTGCCAAGTGTAGCTAATAAACCTCTTCACCCTCCTGCTGTCTGCTGCCCAGAAAGGGTTAACAGGCCACTGGCCAGTTGCAGTTGCTTTGCTGCGCCCTGGTGGCAAACTCCCCTCTCGTTACCCCTGGACCGTTACCCCATACTGCATTCACCTCCAGGAAGAGCCCTGCCTGCAGCCCCGCCCCCAGCCAAAGCTGCTCTTTGGGCAGGTGCAGGGCCAGGCCAGCAGCCAGGGTGGGGCCTGCCCCCCCCGGGAAGTCCCACAGCTAAAGGCTGCTGTGTGGAATGACTGGGAAACAGCTGTCCCAGCGAGGGACCTCCAGTGCAGCCGAGAGCTTTGCATGCATGAGCCCAGTGCCTGCGCTGTGCACACAATGCAGTGACGGCAGGAGCTGCACCCTGCTGCTGTCCTCCACTCAGGGACAGGCATGCGCCAGCCACCCAGTCCTCTCCGGCCTCGGCAATCCCCATCTCTGCCCCTGGGCCCGGCCTGCCTGCGAGGGCTCCGGCGCTGACCTAGAAGAGGCCGTGTAGAGAACGCGGCAGGGAGCGAGTGGCTGCCTCCTGGGCAGTCAGAGATCCTGCTCCACCTTCCCTCTTCCTGGGCTCAGCCGTGCTTCAGCATGCTTGCTGCAGGCGCTGTCTGGTAAGGGGGGCCAAAGGCAGCTTGCAGCCGGAGGGCTTGCACCCCAGGCCCTGCGAGGGATGTGGGCCAGCAATGGCACCTAGGGCTCAATTGCCACCTAGTTTTTGGGCAGCTTTATTTGAGAGTCCCTCAGCATTGCTGGGGCAGGGGAAAAGTGACTGCAAAGCTGGAGCTGCCAGTGGCTGAGCTCCACCAGTAAGGCCTGGCCTGGGCATTCCTCAGCAGCCCAGATAGCCTGGCTGTGGGCTAGCACCCGCCCTTCCACTGTTCCCCAGGGAGGGGGCGTTGGCACTGAAGGGGAATGGGGTGAGCTGCATGCTCACCTCCCTGCTGAGGCCTGGTCTTTCTGTGCTTGTGCAGAGCCAGGGTCACACTGTCCTGAGCTGGCAGGAGATGGGAAAGTGGCAAAGCCTCTTCCCCTGTGTAAAGCCCTGGAGCCCTTAAAGGAGCAGCTTCCCTGCCTGCAGCCAGCTAGCATAGGGCCTGCCTTGCTTGGGCCATAAGTCCAGCCTTTGCTGGCTGCCCGAAACACATGCAGGAGGGCAGCATGGAGGCATGGTCTCTGGGTGCCCCCCGGGCTTCCCTCTCCAGCCCAGCAGCCACTAGTATACTGGGGTTGTTTATAGGCTGGGGGAGGTTACTGGAACCCTTGGTGCAGATGCTTCACTGCATCCTCTCCCTGCTGTGCTTTGCTTCCCTAAGCTGCTGTTTCCACACAGTTCCAGCCTCTGCCCTTGCTCTGGGACTCGCTGGATCTTGCACTTAGGCCAGGGCTGGCTCCCTGGGTGCTGCTGGGGGACACGCCCCTGGGGCAGGTTCCTGCAGCCATGTTTTTCCGGCTGGTCGAGAGAATAAGGGGGTTGTGCTGCAGCCTGGAGTTCCCTATGCTTCTCCGGTAAGAGCCCCTGCCCCAGGGCCTGCCTCACCTGCTACCCTCTGCCCCCTGGTGTGCACTGCCAGGGGGCTGGGCCGCTGCTGTTACGCCAGCCCCAGGGCAGAAATCCTCTCCCTAAGCAGCAGCCTGGGGAAGTAACAGCGCCTACCCCGTCCTCCCTTGGGTTCCCTCGGCCAGTCTTCATGGGCAGCAGGCACACACAGTCACTTTCCTTCAGGGAGCGCTGGCAGCTCTGGGCCCCAGCGTGTCCCCATTCCGGATGCGCTCCCCCCCTGGGAATCCAGCACCCCCCCCAGCAGCTCCAGCTCACACGCAAGTTACACAGCGTTACAAAGGAAGGTGGTTTGATTTATCCTTTAACCACTCAGCACATCTGAAAAAAATAAATTACTTCAAAATACCACCATTTTTCAGGTTTGTACAGGTCTGTTGTCCTTTAAACACAGCGCTCAGCCCTGAGCCTCCCCTGGGGTCGATAAGAAAATACTCTCTGTGTACAGGGCTAGCTCCAGCTCAGCTTGGCAGCAGCATCTCGCCCTGCCCCTCCGGGCTGATGCTAGAGCAAGTGGTCCTGGCCCCTGCGTGGGCAAAGGGGGGAGAGCAGGAGAGGCCCCCCATGGCTATTTCCTGTGGTGGAGGGTAGCCGCACAGCCAAGAGGGGAGATAAAGTGGGACTAGCTGCAGTCCCCACCACAGCAGACTAGGGAGGAGGTAGAATATAATTAATGCTCATCAGATTCTGGACCATGCCTTTCCCTACCTGGGGAAAATATGGTGGCCAGAGAGCATCTCTTCTAGTGCCCCCCAGGGGCTGAGCCCAGGAGCCAGCGCTCCCTCCCAGTGCCGCAGCCTGAGCGCTATGCTCACCCTTAGACTGCAGGCAGGAATGAACACAGGGATCTCTGCTCTTCCCCCAGGCAAGGGGTGGTGAAAAAGGAGCCCTGAGAGGGGATGACCTAGGTGAGGGGCCTGCGGGCCTGCAGCAGGCCCAGTCTCACTCCACCCTGGATGGCCTGAGGAGTGAGTGGCACAGCACATCACCTCTGCAGGCCTATGGCTGAGGGCTACTACTTCCTGCAGCCCAGCTCCAGCCTGGCTCTGCCAGGGCTCAGAGCCATCCCCATTTCCTCCTTCACCATGGGGCAGGCCCCGCTGAGCCTGGCTTTTGGTTCTGGATGCTGCAGCAGGGGACAGGAGCTTGTTTTCCCCATGTCACGCCCTGTCTTGACCCCGCACATGGCTGGGCCTAGGCCCCCATCTCTCGGCTACAACATGTTGTAATAGGCCATTTCCTTCATGGCCTGCTCGGTCAGGGCATTCTCGTCCGGGGGGTTGCCCACCCCTGCGTAGTCATAGGCATTCTCCTCATCGTACTCCTCCATTTCCTGCTGGGGGTCTAGCTCCACATGTTCCGCCCCGGTCAGTTCCATCATGGGATCTAGGAACGACACGACACGACACGTGGGGTCGGAGGACAGGGCGGCTGGGCAGTCGCATGCATCGTGCCATGCGATGCGGAGCACGGCCCAGCAGCACAGCCGGGGCAGGGCATTTCTGACACCCACCTACCTTGGAGAGCTGGCCCTGAACCCCCTGAGTAATGTGTGGCCAGCTGGGGAGCTGGACACCTGTCTCTGATGTTCCTGATAGTGGGGCTTTCATATTAGCCTCCCCGTCCCTGGCTGTCCGCTATCATAACCTGCCAGGAAAGGGGAATGCAAAGGAGGCAGCCCCTCCCCCCATGCTCTGACCCACATCTGCAAGACCCTTTCAAGGCCCTGGAGCAGTGGCAATGCAGTGCTGCGCCTGACCGTAGGAGGTGGTTTTCATCAGAACGGCCAGACTGGGTCAGACCAAAGGTCTCTCCAGCCCAGTATCCTGTCTACCGCCAGTGACCAATGCCAGGTGCCCCAGAGGGAGTGAACCTAACAGGTAAGGACCTAGTGATCTCTCTCCTGCCATCCATCTCCGCCCTCTGGCAAACAGAGGCTAGGGACACCATTCCTCACCCATCCTGGCTAATAGCCATTAATGGACTTAACCTCCATGAATGTATCCAGTTCTCTTTTAAACCCTGTTATAGTCCTAGCCTTCACAACCTCCTCAGGCAAGGAGTTCCACAGGTTGACTCTGTGCTGAATGAAGAACTTCCTTTTGCTTGTTTTAAACCTGCTGCCCATTAATTTCATTTGGTGGCCCCTAGTTCTTATATTATGGGAACAAGTAAATAACTTTTCCTTATTCACTTTCTCCATACCACTCATGGTTTTATAGACCTTTATCACATCCCTCCCTTAGTCTCCTCTTTTCCAAGCTGAAAAGTCCTAGCCTCTTTAATCTCTCCTCATATGGGACCCGTTCCAAACCCCTAATCATTTTAGTTGCCCCTTTCTGAACCTTTTCTAATGCCAGTGTATCTTTTTTGAGATGAGGGGACCACATCTGTACACAGTATTCAAGATGTGGGTGTACCATGGATTTATATAAGGGTAAGAAGATATTCTCCGTCTTATTCGCTATCCCTTTTTTAATGATTCCTAACATCCCGTTTGCTTTTTTGACTGCCACTGCACACTGAGTGGACATCTTCAGAGAACGATCCACGATGACGCCAAGATCTTTCTCCTGATTAGTTGTAGCTAAATTACCCCCCCCCATCATATCGTATGTATAGGTGGGGTTATTTTTTCCAATGTGCATTACTTTACATTTATCCACATTAAATTTCATTTGCCATTTTGTTGCCCAAGCACTTAGTTTTGTGAGATCTTTCTGAAGTTCTTCACAGTCTGCTTTGGTCTTAACTATCTTGAGCAGTTTAGTATCATCTGCAAACTTTGCCACCTCACTGTTTACCCCTTTCTCTGGATCATTTATGAATAAGTTGAATAGGATTGGTCCTAGGACTGACCCTTAGGGAACACCACTAGTTACCCCTCTCCATTCTGAAAATTTACCATTTATTCCTACCCTTTGTTCCCTGTCTTTTAACTAGTTCTCAATCCATGAAAGGATCTTCTCTTTTATCCCATGACAACTTAATTTACATAAGAGCCTTTGGTGAGGGACCTTGTCAAAGGCTTTTTGGAAATCTAAGTACACTATGTCCACTGGATTCCCCTTGTCCACATGGTTGTTGACCCGCTCAAAGAACTCTAATCCATTAGTAAGACATGATCTCCTGTTACAGAAACCATGTTGACTTTTGTGTAACAATTGATGCTCTTCAAAGTGTCTGACAATTCTATTCTTTACCCTCATTCCCCTGGCCCACGGTGCACTCTGGGGCCCAGGTGTCAGGCTTTGTAACACTGTGCCTGAGTGCCAGGCAGTGCAGGTGTCTAGCTGGCTTGCTTGCCCACCACCACCCTCCCCGTGTGATGGGCTGCCCCATGGCATGCTGCCATCTCTGGCACTTAGTGATTACAGCATAGACCCAGGTCAGCACCCCTGGTACAATGCACTTTGAGGACCATGCAGATGGTTTTTCAATTGCAGTGGCATGGCAGAATCTCAGCCTTCATTAATGGGCGTACAGTGCTAGCTGAGAACCCGTGACCCAGGCACCGCCATTGGAGGGAGGCTGCAGTCACCTTGAAACAACAGCTCAGAGCTGCAGCTCCTCGTTTCTGCTGGAGGCTAGAGTCTGAACCCTAATGCTGACGATTAAGTGTCAACATCATTAGCTAATTCACTGTGGGGTGCTTGAGCAGAACCAGCCAGCTAAAGCATCTCGCCATCCCTATGGGAGGGAGGGCCAGAGACTGGGAATACAGAATTCCATCCCCTAACAACGTCACCTCAGCCCTGGCCAAAGGGAGAGGAAGGCAGAGATGCACCCTTGATGCTACCAGAAGCCTTAACTGCTCCCAAGCAGCTGCTCAAACCTCCAGCTTCCACCTGACAGCCTCTGTGCTGCAGTGACGTGCAACACACAATGTCTGACGTGTGGGGAAGCCCACACATACATGCTGTGAGGGGGAAGGGGAAGCCTGGGGGCAATGCTGCACAACCCAATGGAGGGCTACCAGGAGCCTGGGTTAGTACAGGACCGGCACGTTCCAAAAGGCCCCTGCAGAGGAGCCGTGGTGCAGCCCTCTCCTCAAGCTAGCAGGTCACCAGACGACAGCAGGGTTTGGCCAGATCTCTTTGTGCGTGCCCTATCAATGCTGGCTTCCCCTTCCCAGGAGACCCAGCAGGCCACCACACCCACCTTGGCTGTCCAGGCTGATGTCCATGACCCCATGTTTGACCTTCATGTGCCGGCTCAGGTTGCCTTTCAGGTTAAACTTGCTGGAGCAGTAGGGGCATTTGAAGGGTTTGCTCCCGGCATGCAGGTGCATGTGCCCCAGCAGGTTGTACATGCGGTTGAAGGACTTCCCACAAACCTGGGAACAACAGGCCACCCATTAGGCAAGCCCCATCCCTGTGTCTGCACATGGTATCACCCCCCTCCCGCCCCCACTGCCAGCGGGCGGCTGCCTTCCACAGCCAGGCCTGCCTTAAGGGTCTGGGGTTTTCAAACGAGCCCCGCAGATCGACTATCCCTGTCCTTTCCACACAAACCTGAACTAGCCGCTCACATTACGTCTCATCACTCCACCCCCCACCCCCCTTCTGGCGCTGGGCTGGTGAGGCTGGGTGTGCATTTTAGTGCTCGTGAAAGCGAGGGGCTCAACACAGGTACATGGAGCTCAAACTCCCTGCCCAGCTTTGCCGACAGGCCCCAGTACTAAGCTGCGGCCCCTGCTATTTCCGCCTTGGCTCTCCAGAGCGGAGAGTGCAAGCCAGGCTGAACTGTGTGGTGCTGCGGATGTGGGGGCACTGGTGACCTTAGTCCAGGCTGGCTGGTGCCCTGCAGAGGTGAAGCATGGGCGTGTCAGCCCCAATGAAGGAGCTGCCCCCCAGAAGGGTTTTGGAGGCTCCTAGCGGGTACCTTGCATTTGAATGGCTTCACTGGCGAGTGCACAATCATATGGGTCTTGAGGGTCTGCTTCTGCACAAAGGTCTTGAAGCAGATGTGACACTGGTACGGACGGACGCTGGTGTGTATGAGCATGTGCCGCTTCATGTTGGCCTGCAGGGTGAACTCACGCCCGCACACCTCACACTTGAATTCCTTCACACCCTGCAAGGGTCACAGAAAAGAATGCCACACAACTTGGCTCTGAATTGGAGCGTGCACATTTAGTGGGGACCAGCTCAAAGGACTGCGGGGGGGCCCCACCTCCTCGTCCACTGAACAGGAGGCTCCCTGCATGGAGCACACCACCACCTCCTTGGGCCAGCGCAGACACGTTCAGCGGCATGTCTGTCTCCCCCGGTAACCGGGGGGCCCGTGGGGGAAATCTAAGGACTTGCCTCTGCTCCGGAGATAAACTGCTGTATAGGACACCGAGCATATGGAACAAAGCCTCAGTGCAACCAACTTGTCTGCACCACCCTCGAAATCTTTCCTGCTTCCTTCCCTGTCTTCTGCATAAACAGACACAGGGATCCCCCCAAAGCATACCCACCTTCCCTGCGAGCTGAGCCCAAGGGCTGGAGAGCCTATGTGGGGAATCCTTCTGCCCACGCCCCCTTTTACTCCTGGCTCCCCCGCAGCGGAGCAAGAAGTGCCTCTGGGGGCACATTCGGCACCTCCTTTGGCAGGAGAGTAAGAACCATTCCCTTTGGGCCTGGGCTGCAGGTGCCCCAGCTGGCTGGAAGCTCCTGTTCCATTGCAGTGGACATGCATGGCCGGGGGAAGAAAGCAGACTGCTCAGCCCTGCCTGAGCCCCATGGGCAGACCCAGCGCCCTCTGGGGAAGGGGCATGGTGAATGAGGGGGCAGACTGGTCTCTAAGACGAACACCAGGAGCGTTGCATTCTGCTTTGCACGCTGTCTGAGCTGGGAGAATTGCTCCCCCTAAGAGGCAGAAAACACTCCAGTCTCAGCCTCTGGGCCAAGGTCAGAGCGACAGAGTAGCTGGCCAGCCCCACAGCACCCATATTGCACTGTTCCTGCCCCACAAGCAGGGAAGGCCGATCCAAGAGCCCCCCCTAGGAGGGAAGGGCGGTCACACAGGCCCCTGGGAACTCAGACTGGGCATGATAATGTCCTTTTATCCTACCAACAAATGAGTAATTAGTGCAAACCAAGGCCAGCTCTAATGGCTAGATCCCTGCCTGAGCCCGACCCCCAATGGGGACAGTGAGTGCTCTAAGGAAGGGAAATCGTTCCCTCCCCCGGCCCCCGCACACTGCTCTCCGGGGCAGGGAAAGCCCTTGGGCTCAGCGGCTGCTTGCACCTTGTGCGTGAGCGAGTGCTGCTTGAGGTGGTGGATCTGGCTGAACTCCATGCCGCACTCGGTGCAGACGAAGGGCCGGACGTTCTGGTGCTTCAGCATGTGGTTCTGCAGCTGGCTGCGGTAGGGGAAGGACTTGCTGCACTCCAGGCACTGGTAGAGCGTGGGCCCCTGGTGCGTGGAGAGGTGGCGCTTGAGCTGTGTCAGCGTGGAGAAGTCCAGCCCACACTCCACGCACACGTGGCAGCGCCCGTTCTCGTGCTTCCCCTCGTGGGCCCTCAGCTCGCTGGGGTAGGCGAAGCCCCGGCCACAGAAGTGGCAGCTGTACGGCTTGGTGTCGCTGTGCAGCAGCATGTGCCTCTTCAGGTGGCTGGTCTGCGTGAAGGCTTTGCCGCACACCCCGCACTTGTGCGGCCGCGTGCCCTGGTGCGTCAGGAGGTGCGTCTGCAGGTGGCTCGGCTGCTTGAAGAGCTTGCCGCAGTGCGGGCAGGAGTGGGGCTTGATGCCGTTGTGGCCCAGGATGTGCGTCACCAGGTTGTACTTGGAGGTGTAGGATTTCTCACACATGCGGCATTGCCAGCGCTTCTGGCGGTCCCCCGCCTCCACCAGGTAGGAGTCGTCGATCTGCACGTTGATGTCCAGCCGGTCCAGCTGGGCCTTTTTGTTGCGTTCTGTGTGGACTCCAGCCGCGTCTGCGTCAAAATCTGCTGGCTCCTGCCACGTAAAGCCCTGCTCGCTCTTCCCCTGCTCCGACGATTCTGGCACGGGTGCCTCCAGAGATGCAGCATTCGCCTCGAGGCTGCACTCGCTCCCGAGGGCCTCCGGCCCCGTGCTTGCTGGGGCCCCGCCCATGCTGGCCTCAGCGTAACTGACCTGGATGGGGTCCGGACAGCTGTGCTCGTAACTCCCCAGGCCCTCGGTCTGCTGCACGTGTCTGCGCAGACGCCGGGGCTTCCTGCTGAAAGCACTGAGGTCAATCATCTTCACGGCACTGCTCTGCACCGGCTTCTCACAGCCGGACTCCTCGAGGCTGGGCGGGTGGCTGCTCGGCATCTCCTCCTTGCTGTCGCCAGGGACAGACACTTCGTACACCACCTCCTCGCCCGCACTCGCAGGGTTTTCATACTTGACCTTGGGCACCAGCCTCACCGGGGGCCGCTTCCTCCTGCGGGTATGTTTTTCAAATGGAGTCTCTGCCTCCAGCCCCTCCTCCTCTGGTGCCTCAGCTGGGACACAGCCTTCCTTCTCCAGCCGGTAAGCGCTTTCCGGATCCTCGGGTTCCACCGTGGCAGTGTCTGCAAGTTCATTTCCTAGCCCTGGAAAGAAGCCTCCGGGGCTGATGGTCGCGCCAAAGAGCTCGTTCTCGGACACCAAGCCCAAGACAGCGGCCTGTGCCAGGGAGAGCACCACCACCGCATCTGTCTGAGTTCCAGAGTCGGTGAAGCGTTCCATCTCACCCCACGGCTAGGCTGTCATCGCTGCAGGAATGAGAGAGAAGGGCTCGTTAGCCTTTGTCAGGGCTGCATCCCACCCCACGAGCCCAGGCAGGGACCCAGTCTGCTGTCATTGGGGGTGGCAGCACTGAGGTGCTGGCTAGCAGCCACGCCCTGATCACTGCTCTGGGACGACGGCTTCGCTAACAAGTGGAGACCAACATTATCAAGAGTGACCACTGATTCTGGGTGCCCAACTTGGAACACCTGGGCCTGATGTTCAGAGGTGCTGAGCGCTCCACTCCAGATGAAACCCCTGGGAACTGTGGCGCTGAGCCCCTCGGAAACATCAAACTCTGCGTTAAGATGTAGACCCAAGAGGGAGCAGTCCCTGGGACAAGCGGAGTCCTTGGGGTCTCTCTCGCACTCCAGTGCCACCTTTCATTCATGTTCTGTGCCAGCTCAGCCAGATGTAGCTGTCTGAGTGCTGGGTTTCCAGTGGTGGGGTGGGAGAGGAATTCTGAACCAAGCCATCATCTGAGATGCTGTAAAACCTCAGCTTCCCCAAATCCCTGTAAACCCCCCCGGGCAGGTTTCAAGGAAGGGTCAAGAAAGCTAAACGTGCGAACAGTTTATGAGCTGCCTGAAGTTCCTTTCTCTCACAAGGCAGGGCGAGGGGAACATAACACTGCAAGGGCCGGGGAGCCAAAGGGACTCGGCCCAAACCCTCTTCGGGGGAAGCACTGGGAAGTGCCCCAGTGTACCTGGTGTTCTAGACTGACCAGGCCCAAGCAGAACGTACTAGGGGGATTTTCTGTTTAGGTTCCCCTGCATGTTCCTCCCCTGGGGGCCCGAGGGGCTGGTGAAGAAGGGCAGGCTCAGCCAAGCGCTGCGCCGCATTCCCAGGCGGGACACTCCGTACAGGAGCCAAGCCAGCCTAGGATGCTGCTGCCTCTTGCTCAGCGGCAGATGAAGTCTCTGCTCTCTAGCTTTTCAGCCTCTGTTTCCTTGCAGCCCACTCCACCTCCAGGCTGGGGGAATCCCCTTTCCCTTTGCCCTTCATTAACTGCTCCTCTCCCTTGGTCCAGAGTTTCCCCAGCAATGAGTGTGCCTTGTTTTAAGGGAAGTTCACTTGTTGATATTTTATCTGGTTTCCTTCCCCTCGGCTGCACATCCAGGGCCTGTGCTGGCTGCAGATTGATAAACTACTGAACAGAAGACAAAGAGAGGGTCATAGAGCTAATTACAATAACCAGAAGTTCTTCTGAAATTAGTAAAATAAAGACAGGGTACTTCTAAGGGTACGAGTGGCTGAGATACAGCAAGGCAGCACCCAGTGGGCCACAAAGTCACCACGCTTGAAAGCATCCAAACTCACATGGCCCCTGTACTGAAGTGTCTGATCTCTCCCCAAGTAGGTATGCTCCCAACGCCCCTGCAGGCAGGGCAGGGCTGTGAGCCGCATCATACAGAGGGGACCTCTGAGGCCCAGAGACACTAAGCTCACACAGGGTATCTGTGGCAAGGCCTGGCACTGAACCCAGATCTTCTGAGCCCTTATCCATGCCCTGACCTCCTGACTTCCTGGGAAAGAACTGGCCCAGGGGCTCTCTGAATTGCCCGGGGGGATTTGTAATGAATCTGGGAACACTGGGCAAGGTCAAATGGCTGCCATGGCTAATGGCAGGCCAGCCGGCCAGCGTCCATTCTGAGCACACTCACGGAAAGGCGGATATGGAGGGCAGTCAAACAATTACATCATGGCAGGATAATTCATGCCAGTCCCCAGGGTTTTACTGGGAAACAGGGTCTCAAACTACCATTTTTGAGGAGGTTACAGTTTGGGTGATAAAAGGGGCATTGCTGACATAACGTACAACAGCTTGGTCCCACCCGATAAAAAATTCTCTCTAAAAATTTAAATATTGGAGGTTTTTAGTGGGGCCCTGTGAGGATCCGCTCCCAGATCAGCGCCAGTCTGTGTCTTTATCCGAGAGATGGAAGAAATTCTACAGTTACTGCAGGTCAGACCTGCAGAGGACATAAAAATGAGTGAGTGGTAAACGAGGACAGTGGCAGGCCAGTTATCCAAGCTGACCTGGATTGCTTGGTAAATGGGGCTCATTTGAGCAAACTGCATTTTAACACAGTCACTCAAATTCATACGTCTCAGCCCAAAGACGAGAGGTCATGCTTACAAGGTGGGAGGCCGTAGCTTGGAATGCAGGGACAGCGAGAAGGAGAGAGGAGTAACGGGAGATAACCAAGTGAACACGAGCGCTCAAGGCAATGCTGCAGCTAAGAGGGCAAACCCGGTACTTGGATGCTTGAATATGCAGAGGAATATTAAGGAAGAGCAGGAAGATGGTGTTACCTCTGCCTGCAAGTTAGTGAGCCCATCACTAGATACAGGCTCCAGTTCTGGCATTCACACTTGGGGAGGGCTCAGAAGAGAGTGACGAGAACAGTCTGAGGTCTGGAAACCTTCCATACAGTGAGAGAGAAGAAACTCAGCCTCGTGTATCCCAGAAAAGGCTAAGAGGTGCCTTGCTCAGGATCTTTAATGCCTATGTAGGGAGGAGATTTCTGATAGCAGAGGGCTCTTTAATCAAGCAGGAAAAGGCAGAACAAAATCCCATGGCTGGGAGCTGAAACTGGACAAACTCAGACTAGAAATAAGGTGCTGCTTTTTAAGCAGTGAGAGGAATTAGCCACTGGAGCCACTTCCCTAAGGACCTGGTGGATTCTCCAGCTCAAAGGCTTTAAATCCAGACTGATGCCTTTCTAAAGCAGTGCTCTCGCTCAGGTAGGAGCGATGGGCTCAGTGCAGAAACTACGGGATTCTGGGTGTGGTGCTATGCAGAAGTCACACGAGAGGAGTCTCTTTCAAAAGAGCCCCAGGGAACACAGCAGCATTCTACAAGTACAGTCCCAAGTCTGCCAGAGATACAGCCCAGTCTCAAATTCACCTTGCTAGAGGCCACAGCCCCGAATGGGACACTACTTAGGGCCCGATCCTGTTCCCACTGCAGCCTAGGAGCAGAAGCAGGGTGCATCTCTTTTCCTGCTGGACACTGCCATTGCTTGTGCTGTTCCGTGACCACTAGAGAGAAGCATGGAACCCAGCTCCACAGCCAGGGAGGAGGAGGAAGTGTTCGGAGCAGGAGAGAGGCTCACAACTGGACCAACCCATTCAGGATGGGATTTACGCTTTTTAGCTTCAAGTGCTTCCATCTTCTTTCATTGCCCCCCCGACGTATTTGTTCCTCTTTTCTTCCCAACGTTTAACTAAAAACCACCACTCAGGAATTCAGCTGCCTTCAAACTAATACAGAAGGTTCAACAGACTGTCTAAAAAGTACATTTTGACTATCCAGGGGACCGCCTGTGTGCTTAGAGGGCCATGGTCCCAGAGCTCTCTCTAAACTAGCTTCTGAGTCGAACACGAAGCACCTCTCCTCCCTGCGTCGGGTCCAGGGCCTGTGCATGTATGATCAGAACCCACCGAGGACTGAAGCTCCTCAGAGAGCTTTCATGAACCCAGGACCCAAGGTCATGCCATCGGAGACGTACGTGCTCTGCTAGTCTCTGGAGCAGCTGTGAGGCCGGTAAATTTGGACCAAGGCAAGTAAGCTGCAGATGAATGTCACCAGAGACAGCAAAGAAAGAGTTTTATGGAAGTTTGACAGCAAATGGCACTAGTTATCCAGCACCCTTGCTTTGCTTACATACACTTCATCATCAGAATGGGGACAGGAACCTTCTTCAAGCAGTCAGCCATACACAGCACTTACCAGCTGAACACACCAAAGGAAGCCGCTAGCTAATAATTTCATGACTGCCATATGCAAGCCCAGGAACCTGGGATAGCGAAATACAGGGACTCTGCTGCAGGGGGAAGATGTGGGACAGGTGAGACACCTTTGGGGGTGTTCGGCCTTGAATTCAGATTCGTTACCATTCTGCAGCAGCATTCCTTAGGGATTCAGGCTGCAGGTGATGGTGACTGAGAAGTAGTTAAAGAGGGAGAATGCCAAACAAAGCAAGGGAGATCCCAGGGAGAGGAGGAGACAGCTAGAGACAGAAAGCCAGCCAGCAAGGGAGGCCAACCCCGTCAGGTAGGCTGGGAAACAGACATGTCAGACACTCAATCAACCCCCTCTTCTGCTCAGAGCGGTTGTAACCCCCAACTGGCCCAATATATAAAGCAGCACGAATACAAGCACCTGCACAGCTCCCCTAAACCTTCCTCATCCGAGTCTTGAGAAACCGGTCCCCTGCCCTACGGCATGCCTGGTTCTTCGAGACGTGTCACCCACATGTGCCCCAGGTTTCCGAGACCAGCATCTTCTTGTGTAGCAGTGTCCCTTGGGCCTCTGCCTGCACCCCAGGTGCCCTCCAGCACCCCATAACTGAAGGTTAAGGGGCCAGGTGGCTGCAACTACTCCTCAGTAGGATCCAGATTGGCAAGGCCTCTGCAGCAGGAGAAGGAACCCAAGTGGACACATCTCAGCCAACCCATTACCACAGGGCAAGTAACTGGTCTTTGAGTGATTGTCCACACATATCCCACCTCTAGTGACTCACATGCAGGGACCCATTTCCTGCAGGGGGTGCGGGGCATCTGCTGGACTAATGACTGTGGGGCAGTGCTGCCAAAGCGACTGTCAGATTTGGAGCCCCCTCCCAAGGAAGATGGGGTCTGGCGTGCGGGAAGCCACAAATAAGCCTCGAGGCTCCTGGCTATGGTTAGGTGGCAGGAGACTGCAGCTTTCCACCTGAGGTGGGTGACCGGAGTCTGGTGCGCTCTGAGAGGCAAGCGGGTAGTTGAGGATAGCAGTGAGTGGGGCTTCAGAAAGGGGAGAAGCCATTTCTCCACAGCTCAGCTACAGAACCTCTTCCACTGCGCGGCAAAGGTGAGCTTACTGGAGTCCTTCCAGCTGTGAGCTGGAAACGGGGTCTGGGTGTAGGGCCAGGCCTTTTGCCTCAGGCTGCAAGAGTCTGCCTGGCGGGAGGCCATGTGGACTGGTTCACGAGGTTGAAGTACCAAAACTGCCTGGGCCACGCTGTGGCTGCCAGAATCACCAGGGACGGGTCTGGTTTGATCTTCCCATGGAGTCTCGGTACCAGGGGAACAGCGGGGCGGGTGTATATGCACCTCAGGCCCCATGGAATGAGAAAGGGGTCTGATGGAGAGCAGGACCGACTGCCCTGACAGAGCAGAACCTGCGCCACTCCTCAGTCAGGTGGGATGTGCCGCAGGGTTACAGCGGGGTGTCATGGAGAACGGATCCTAGCGTGACTTGGTGGTGCTGGCTAAGGTGCTTTGCTAGGGTGTTCTGCAGATTGAGGAAGTGAAGAGCTACTCCTGAGCCTTGGTGAGTCGCCTCCTGACACAATGGTGGCACGGGAGCCCCCCGTGCATGTTGCTATAGCACATCACGGTGTTGGCAGTGAGTTCTTGTCCTGTGGCACACTGAAGAACTGGCAGAAAGCCTACACATGCCAGCTGAAGGGCCCTCAGTCCTGGAACACTTGTGGGGTTTGCTTCCTGGAAAGGCCTGAGCTCCTTGCCTTCCAATGTGTGCAGCCATGCCCGCCTGGCACTTGGCAAACACCCCGGGGTCATGGAGAGGCCGAGGAGAAGCACTCTGTATTGGCAGAGAGACTTTCCCACGAAAAATCTGAGGGGTGCATCACAATATGGAAGTATGCACCCTGTAAGTTGAGAGCTTGGATCCAGTCTTGAGGATCCAGCCTAGGAATTACAGATGCCAGTTTCACCTTCCTGAAGCCGAATTGACAAACTTGTTGTGTTGAAGATGCAGGATGGGGCACCCCCCACTCTTCTTCTGAGCCAAGAAACTGTGAGAGTAGAACCCCGAGCCCAGGACCTCTATGGGCACTTCTTCCACTGCTGCAAGTTGCAGTAGGGAGTCCACTGCCTTCCTGAACAGGATCTTATGAGATGGTTCCCAAGGGGGAAGGGAAGCACTTGGACTCGGAAAAGTAACGCTTCTCTGTGCTCTCCAGGACCCATCAAGTTGTCACCTACCACCCCACGGCGTATCAAAGAATTACCACCCATACTCAATGGGGACCCCACTCAAAGAAATCTTTCTTGAATCCCCTCTTCTGGCCTTCAAACAACTCCCCCAAAACTCTCCAAGCTCCTCATCAGAAGCCAGCTCCCCACAGACCAGGACTCACCAACTCAAAGCAGCACCAGACCCTGCCAGAACAGATGCAAAACCTGCAGACACAGCTCCACTGCTGATGATCAGCATCACCCACGACACACCTTTCGAGATCCCTGGTCCTACACATGCCCATCACAACACAGGGTGTATCCCATCTAGGGCACTAAATGCCACAGGAACAAATGTGTGGGTGAAATCAGACAACACAATCCTCTTCAATGAGCTCTCACTGAAAAAATGACAAAAGAAACCCTGTCACCTGTGGGTGAACACTTTTCACAAAGCAGTCACTGTCTCACTTGTCTGTCCTCACTCTCAAAGGAAACCTGCACCAACACCTGGTAAAATATGAGCCAGGGAGCTTAAATTCATAACTTTGCTAGACACTAAAAATCATGGACTGAACAGAACCATGATTTATGGCTTATAACAATCTATAACCCAATTAATTGTCTCCACCTACCACCCTGCAGCTTTCTCCCCCTCCCCCCCATGACTGGAGGGGTGTTAACAGGCCATTTCACCTAGAATGGCTCCTTGAAATGTGTTAACTACTTATGCTAAACAATCTGTTCCTCCTTTTATTTAGCTGGGACATTGAGAACCTTTCTCAGACCTGAGGAAGAGTGCTGTGTAGCCTGAAAGCTTGTGTCTCTCACTAACAGGAGTTGGTCCAATAACAGATATTACCTCTTCCCTAGTCTCTCTAGTTTCATGCAGCTGCGGACTAGGAGACGCTGCTGCAGGTGTGTGGAGGGGCGTCTTCCAAGGTGGGACAGCACAACAGCACCCCGGCATTCGCTGCACCTGTTAGAATTGGCATGTGCTTCTAAGCATGTAGCCAACCTGTCCGAAGTATTAGGTATTTTCTAAGCAAGGAGACAGTGCCCAACAGAAGGGGGTGCTGTTCCACCAAGCTAGACCCGGACACAAGAATACAAGCAAATCCTCAGTGCAGTGCCATCCCAAAGCCGTGCAGAAGGAAGGATGTGATCGTCCCCCACAAGCAATAGTGAGTCACAGGGTCCATTCTGGAGCCATACCAGCACTGGCAGGCAAGATCAAGGAAACAAACTTCTGAGGGAGAGGTGCAGGAAATGGGATGCATGGGGGGGGGGCTCCCACTGGGGACAAATCAGGAGAGGGACTTTAAACAACCAAACCATTTTGTTTAAGCTGGGGAGAGGTTCTAGCCAAACTGAGCCAGACTCGAGAGTGGCTGGGAGCTACAGAGGCAGGTCCAAGGTCTGTCCCAGCCCAGGGCAGGAAGCCGCACAGCAGCACCGCCCGTAGGGCCAGCACGGCTCTGGAGTGCAGCAGCAGTGCAAAACCCACTTCCTCCCAACACATTCAGCTCACACACTGTGAGCCCACCCACTTGTTCCTTAGAACCAGGGAGGCCGAGCTGAACCTCACTCCAGCGCGGAGACAGCTTTGTTAACATTTGGGGAAATGACTGACCCCTTACCAAGTTCTGCTGCTCCGACTCAGGAAGCCTCGTGGGCCTGTGCCCTGATTTACAGATAGGACCTTCTCTCCTCACAGTGCACCACAGCAACGGGGCTACATCTGGAGGGAGCAGCCTTTGGATGCACCCTAGCATGTGCACATCTGCAGCTCAGGGTCCCTGCAAAAGGTTAAACAGAGCTTCAAACATACCTGGTCAGTCTCTAGACTAAGGCTGGCTACTGCGCTCTCCAAAGGACAGCTGGGCACTTCTACACATCAGTCAGAATCCCTCCAGAGCTCCTGTTCCTCTAGGATGTGAGAGAGGAAAGAATGAAATGCAGAGCTGGCGAGCTAGAGGACACAAAGCAAGCCCAGAGCAAGGATTCACCAAGCCTCCTGTACGAGTGCTTCTACCAAAGGCAATATGTGACCAGAGCTAGGTCAGCCTTTCCTCATGTTCAGTGTTTGGTGAGGAGGGAACGTCTTACACAGATGTAGCTGCCTGGGAAGAATTTAAAGTCTTACCCTGGGGTGGGGGAGGGTGGCCAGTGCAGAGAAAAGAAAGCCAGACAAAAACAGAGAGAAAGAAAGAAAGAAGAGACAGAGAAGGAGGGGCAGGGAGAGAGTGGAGACAGAGAAACAAAGAGAGGAGAGGGAGGATGGGAGAGAGGAGAGAGAAAGAGAGAAAAGGGGGATGGGGAGCGATGGAAGGAGGAAGGAGAGAGATGGGGGAGGGGGAAGGCAGACAGCGAGGAGAGAAGGAATGAGAAGCAAGCAGCTGGAAAGCAGGAACCGTGGTGTATGCAGTACGTTACTGTCCCCCAAGGCTTCTTGGCCAGGGTCTGCTCTGACTGGCCCTGGGGTAAATCCAGAGTAATGCCTCCAAAACGTGAAGGAAGTTCCTGCAGACCCACAAGGCAAAATCCGGCCTCTAGGCCCCAGGGAGTGAAGGGTGGCCATTCTCTGACCCGCCAGTGCCCACTCCCTCCCCCAGCGCTAGCTGTTCATAGGACTCCAGACTAGGTCACATCAGCAAGATCCCTCCAGCTGGACAGAGCAAAGCTTAACTTCTCTTTCAACCATCCCCAGTGTCCCCTAGCAGACGGCTCGGACACTGCAGCTACCATGGGGTCACAGCCCTTGGGCCTGGCACAACGGTGATGCTACCAGCTCCAGATCTCAGGGCATCGAAGTGCTGGTGGCTCCCAGCGCAGCACGGCCTGGGCCCTACAGCACCTGGGCCAGTTCAGCTGCTGCTCCAGAGCATAGAGCATCAGGGCACCTGAGCGATGCAGACATAGGGAAAGTCAACTGGAGATTGCCAGAAATCCACCTTTCCTTCCCCACTCCCACGCTTTCTTCACCAGCTCTGCAAGCCGCACCCATCTGATCACTTAGGCAGCTGAACTTCATGGTTCATGTTACTCGTGGACCCCCAAGGAAACCTTCTCGCTCCCCACATCAGCCAATTGCCCTGCCATTCAAGGAGGGCCAGACACACTTGGAAGCCACCAGTCCTTCTCTCTATTCAGCCAAAGGAATCAAAGGCAGCAAGACACCTGCTTCCCACGAGAGTGCGTGACCCCCTCAGCACCGACTGACACTTGCCAGGCAAGGGAGAGAAAGACCAGGGACTGAACACAGGTCCCCAGCACAATGGCGTCACCTTTTAGGCCACCCAGCTACTTTAGGACTGATCTCTGTATTGTAGATACTCCATCTTCTCCTGTCCGAGTGGCGTTTCCAAAGCCATGATCCTTAAAGTTTGGAAACGACTGCATATCAAACATCAGATCATCATTGTCACATGTGCATTTCCTTGGTTCTAGCTCAGCTTGATGTTTCACTCAGCAGATTACACCCTTATGCCCCACAGACACATCGGCCATCAAGTAAAAACCACCATCACAACCCATACCTCCAGCCAATCTTGCTAAGAGGCGACAGAATCCAGCTCCCCTCCTCCCACCCATTAATCTATTTGTCAATCATCACAGAACTCCCTCCTAGCATGCACCACGGGAGGCAGGGTCTCCAGACACCTTTGCCAGAAGTTGAGAGCAGAGACTGGGATTGCAGTGACAAGAAGTCCAAAACCGAGGCATTTCCTGGGAGGAAATGGATCTAGATAACTGGCCTTAAGAAGCTAGTCTATATAATTCTCAATGAAAGTGATGGGGCTAAAAGCAGGCACTAGGTTCCCCTTTGCAGGGCCTGAGACCAGCAGGGGTGGGGAGCCAGAGTTCTCTTCCCTGGACTTTGCAAGAAGGAATTTGAAATGATTTTGAAAGGGGAAAACCAATTCCCTGTGATAATCTGGTATTATTGTCTGGAGTACAATTGAAATCCTGATCCGAGGTGTAGTGGACCAACCCACTTCCTCGCTACACGAGTGTCTCCAGCCTTGGCCGGGATCAACACGAATGGAGGAATCAGGCCCTTTTCAATGCACACAAGGGAGAGATTCCTGCCAACCT
Organism: Lepidochelys kempii; assembly: GCF_965140285.1. Classification (NCBI taxonomy): domain Eukaryota; kingdom Metazoa; phylum Chordata; order Testudines; family Cheloniidae; genus Lepidochelys; species Lepidochelys kempii. The sequence goes on along the minus strand of NC_136389.1, from coordinate 84,530,134 downwards.
GGTGATGATCATGGACACGCTTTTCCCAGCAGCACCTTTAAACTGACTCCAGCCATTACACCCTATTCAGCATCCCATTGCTCCTGGTGCCACTGAGAGAGTGCTAGCGTGCATAGGAAGGGTTATGCAAAGCGACACATTCAGAACTGGGACAGCCCTAGAGAATAGAGGGCAGGGAACAATCCTGCACCATTCTCCAGGGCTGGGGGAAGAAGGAGGGAGTATGAACTACAGGGGACCCAGCAGGTTCTCTCTCTCTCTCCAGTCCTATGGGAGCAATCCTTTCCCTCTGTGGCTGTAGGGGCTCAGAGGCAGAGGCACGGAGACAGCCCAAAGACAGGAGGAGGAGAGCGAATGACATACGCACTCGTGCTTCTGATAACAGGACAAATGACTAACAAAACCCTTCAGCACAGAACAATTTGGGATTCCTACCTCCTGACGCTGTCAGGACATGGCTCCGCAAGACGTGCAGAACTGACTCAAAACCCTTGCTTGTGTATGCATAAATCAGTCCTTTGGACTTTTCTATGACACCCATCTAAGCCCCCACCCGCAAGGTGACAGGTGAGGGAGCAGAGCAAGACAACTCCAGTGTTAGCCACTCGGACAAGGGAAGCAACCTGCAGAGAGGTTTTCTATGCACACTTCAGAGGGAGAAATGGAGAATCAGACAAACGTCGTGGTTTCTCTTCCTCACTTTTAGTTTCCTTTTTGTGCAACCTTCTCGATTGTGCCCCAGACGGAAGCCTGGGAATGGCTCTTTTCAGCAGACTGACCATTCATCTTATGTGGTGGCAAAGTGCTGGGTCAGTACAGCAGCCTTTCAGCTGCAGAGATTGGACTCCAAACCTTCCTTAGCACCACGTACGAATGTGGTTGGTGCTCCAGTCACAGCACAAAGCTGCTAAAACAGGCCTACTCAGAAATGGCCCCCAACTGAAGCAGTCGAGATTTCAGGCCAGGCTCCGAGAGGACCACTGACAGAGCCAGGTGGGAGCTCAGCTCTGAACTGCACGAATGCTGGTCAGAACAGGGGAGTGTCAGCTGGGATTCTGCATCGCACTGTGTCTTGCCCAGCGCTTCCATGGATTAAGCCGAGCTCTAGCCAGTGAGGTCAGCCTGTTTAAAAAGGAAACTAATGAGTCCTAAAAGGGATCTCTACTTAGAAAGCCCCAAACTGAGCTCTTTATGTTCTTCTCCCCCCGGCACCTTTCCCCAACCCCCTTCTATTCAGGGCTTGAATCTCAGCTTCACCGATTCCTGGTCTCTCCAGCCCACACATCCAGGCTGTGCCTGAGCCATGCTGCTCTCTCCAAGACCTGGCCTTTCCTTGCGATCCACACAAATGAAACTCTGGTCTAGGCCCTCATCAGCTTGCATCTCAACTATGCCAACCTTCTCCTCTGGCCTGGACACAGGGGTCGAGCTCCCCTTTGCACCCATTCAGAATGCTGCTGCAAAAAATCGTCTTCCTGCCTTGTTGCTGCAGGCATGTTGCACCCCCATCCCCACCACTCGCTGGTAACCCCCTCCTCTTCACCCCTCCCCCTGCCTTCAGCTGACCCTCCTTCTCCCGATCACTGGTACAGCACAGGGAGGAAATTTGCTCCAATACTAACCTTTGTGGCAGCGCAGCTCCCAGGCTGCTCTTCCATCAGTTCAGATACAGTAGTTCTTTCACTATGCCACACATGTGGATCCTTGGATGGATCTTTTATGGTGCTACACCAAAAACTTTAAACATTCACATGCTTCCCCAGTCTTCCTGGTCATCAGCCACTTACTTATCGAGAGACTTCCCCATTCCACTCTGGGTAACATTTCTTGTATCAGAGGAGCAGCCGTGTTAGTCTGTATCCGCAAAAAGAAAAGGAGGACTTGTGGCACCTTAGAGTGGCATGCATCCGATGAAGTGAGCTGTAGCTCACAAAAGCTTCTGCTCAAATAAATTTGTTAGAGTACTTGTGGCACCTTAGAGACTGTTTCTTGTATCGTATTCCCTACAGCTGAAGCTACACTTACATGTCTGGAAGGTGCCTGCATCTTCTCTAGAATCCAGGAGTGTGCGTTTCACTGTCCTCTCATCAGGATCTCCTTGGTTTCCAAAGAGTTTCTGAATGTACTGGCTGAAGGCACTCTATTTCTTTGTCTCTTACTTCGCAATCCTGGGGCAGACGCTATTGGGGCCTGCAGACGTTCTCATTTCCGGTTCTCGTGTGGCTATTTACTTGGGTCTTTCTTCTCCCTCTTCTGGGAAATAGCCTGTGCCCGGAGTTGTGACATCTCTTCCCTGCTCTTCTTTGTAAAGATTGATTGCTAAAAATTAAATGTTTCCTCAATGTGCCTTTTGTGTTTAAAATGCCCCTTCTCAGTCATCTCCTTAAATATCTCCTTTCTGATCTCCTGTTCACTACACATTTGCATGGTTTCTTATGTAGATTTTTTTTGGTTCCCATTTTATTTTTAATCACTCTGTTTACCAGTTCTCACCTGTTCCTGGAATCTGATGTCTCCATTTCTTTCATGTACTTTTTAAATTTTATTATTACACACACGCCTCTTTATAACCTCAGGTGTATTCCTTGCTAGAAGCCAGCACACACATTCTGTGCTGGAGAGAGATTCGTTTATCTCTGGACACTTCCCATTTCCCCCCCCCCTCCATTGTTCTGACAGTTTTACCTAGCCCTTCCTCTCATCTGAAATCCTGTCCCACCCAGCTTGCAGTCCCAGGCAACTGCTCTGCCAGCCCCAGGTTGGCAGTTAAATCACTTGTGTTCCAGAGCAGCCTTAGTCAACGCAGTGAAAGTTTGGAGCTGAGTTCTACAAAAGTCCACCACTGGCTTTAGATCCCTGAGTTTCAAAAGCGTCGAGCTCCCACCATTACAGCTGAAGTCAATGGCAGCACCTATGGGAAAAAGCCCTTGAGGATCTCAAGGTGAGCACCCCAAAAATGAAGGCATTAAAGGGAGTGGCTACTTTCTGAAAAATTTGACCCAACTCTGTCTGTGGTATAGAGAGGTTTGGCCTGAACCTTACTGCATTTGACCAGTGGGATTGGGTAAGGGAAGGATGTGTGTAAGAAATTCTTCCTTATCAAGTTTATAAATCAAGGCTCATCTGCCTGATTGCATCATCTAGTGCGCCTACTCTTGGTTGATCTCTCAATGTTACTCAACAGGTCCTTGTTTTCCTCTAGCCCCTATTTCCTTAAACGGATTCCCCCTTGATATAGTAGCCTGTGAGAGTCCACACAGTTGAGCTGCTCTCTCCTTTACGCTCTGCATTGGCCAGAACGCCCTTTGAAGGATTGTTAATCTAAATATTGCAATACAATTAAGTTACACATGTGCATCTGATGAAGTGGGTTCTAGCCCACGAAAGCTTATGCCTAAATAAATTGCTTAGTCTCTAAGGTGCCACAAGGACTCCACCTGTGCTTAAGTACTTAGGTAAATTGGGGCCAGAATGAATGCTTTGCCTAGGATGTCTCTCTATCTTGTTTCAGAATCTTCCTATAAATCAGCCCAAATAAAACTCTAGCAGGGATACAGAGACTGTTGGAATGTAGAGGGAATACAAAGACGGAGCGAGTGTGGCTACTTGAAACAGACCAATGAAGCAGCATGGACTAGCTGTTCCAGACATTACACAGGCCTATCAAGCCAACCAATTCAAAGCAATGGGGTGCTCTCGAACATGGGGGCTTGTCCTCACCAGACGCACTACCGTGGTGCTGCGGCATGGAGGCCATTGCGCTGATGTAGCGCATCTGGTGGAGACGCGCAACGTTGAGGGAAGAGAAGAGCGCTCTCCCGTCGACGTAACGACGCCACCACCACCGGAGGCGCAAGCGACGTTGGCGGGAGAGCGTCTCCCACCCAGGGCGCAATGCAGACACCGCTCTAAGTCGACGTAACTTACGTCGCTCAGGAGGGGTGGGTTTTTTCACACCCCAAGTGACAGAGTTACATCGACTTTAGCAACGGGGAGACAAGCCCTGAATCTTCACTGCGCAAGAAAGTGATAACGCGAGTACAGCAGTTTTTACTGCAAGATGCCTTCCAGAAATGGGTACCCACCCTCTGGCAAAAGCTCTTCTCTGCCTTAGGGACAGAACAAGAGAGAATCCTTTTCCCTGACCAGTGATCCCTACCCATTGTAAATAAACCAGACTGTGACCTACACTAGGAGCTGGTGTTTTAAAGAATGGAAGAGGAAGGGAATTTGTATAGTTGGCCAGTTGCTTATCAAATAATTTGTGGGGTTTTTTTTGTTTTTTTAAAAGAACCAAATTTAATTGGCCCAGCGTCTCCAAATTAGGCATTATGTATTTCAACTTTTTCGGTAACTGTTTTGTAGAGAAAGTTAACCTTAATAAAATCAATTGCTTCTGGATAAGGAAACAAAACTAACTTCAGCCTTTGGCAAAATTTCCTGACAAGGGAAGAGCTGGATGACATTATGATAAAAAGAAAAGGAGTACTTGTGACACCTTAGAGACTAACCAATTTATTTGAGCATGAGCTTTCGTGAGCTACATGCATCCGATGAAGTGAGCTGTAGCTCATGAAAGCTCATGCTCCAATAAATTGGTTAGTCTCTAAGGTGCCACAAGTCCTCCTTTTCTTTTTGCGAATACAGACTAACACGGCTGCTCCTCTGAAACCTGTCATTATGATAAAAGGATCTGGAAGGTGAGTTACCAACCACAACTGCAGTATGAAGAGGACACCAGATACTGCTTCAGTGGCACCTTACACAGCAAGATTAAAAATATACACAGGTTGCGTAGGGATAGATGTTGGGGAAAGAGGTGATTTTATGTCCGCATGGCTGTCACGCTCAGCTGGTAAATACTGCGATGTAAACCAGACCATGAATGATCTTTTGGCAATTCTGGCAGGGATCCCTAGCAGAAATGGTTACACGCCAAAGAGCGAATAGCTGGTCTTTTCATAGTCACTAGACTATTCATAACCTCACCCTGCAAAAGAAAACGCTTATCCAAAACTAGAGGAATGGTTCCAAGAAATACGGAAGGCAGAAAATGGACAAACAGATACTTGGTTAGCTTCCCCTGCCCCCCCCCCCAGACAACACACTTACGTGCAAAAAAGGCTGCATTTGACAGGTTTTTTAATGTTAATAAGTTTACTCATTAACAGACCAAAGCAAGCCCACTGAAGACCTAATTGTCTAGGCTTTTTTTTTTTTTTTTAAATGTGCAGAAACAATTCCTGGTGATTTCAGGAGGTTCATCCTCTAATACCCTGCCCACAGAACAACGTAACGATCAGCAAAGCACAATGTTTCTCTAAACAAAACAAAAAAAGTGAAAAGCTCAGTTTTGAAACCATAACCATTGCATTTCAAATGTGTATATGGGAATGATTTGTAAGCCTGCTTTTGCATCCTACACAGATAGTTGTTTTTTTTAAAAAAAACTGTTCTTGTTCACTTTCCTATTTATCTAAGGGCACAAGTTCACACCAGGTCCTCAAACTCAAGGATAGATGGTTCCTTCTGCTCTGTGTTTTGATAATTCGGATTTTCCTTTACTGCTTGTATGTGTTTTTCATACATCTTCTTAGATAGCAGACCTGATTAGGCAATGAGTTCTGATAAATCTGTATTCTTTATTTATTTATGGCAGGCATCATCACAGTATTCCAAGTTCTTTTTCTTAGAGTGTGAGCAAGTGCTCAGTGTTGGGAAGAGGTGCTGTATCCGTAGTTTTTGAGCTATGCAGGATTCTGACAAGAGGCAGTAATTCTAGCGAGTGGGAGCTGTGAGACAGCAGGGGAGCAGCTTGCTTTCTGCCTTTGTCTCCAATTCTTAAAGCAGAGTTGTTCTCAGGGACCTGGGAATTGGTACTAGATGAAGATTCCTGAAAGAAGAAATTATCCTGCGTGCTGCTTAGCAATCTCTGTCCCATAACTGGTGTATGTCTACAATTAAAACATGCCCAGACTCTGCCCAACCACTGATTTTTAATTGGGAATCTGACCTGCAAGCCCCAGACACACACTACTGCTCAACGGCAGGGCAATGCTGGTGTCAAAACAGGATTCTGTTGTGGGAATAAGGAGCAACAGAACGAGCAATTTCAAGCCATAACGGCTTCATTGCTCCAGATCAGGGCAAGGCCCATCAGTGAGGCACAAGGGAGGGACGGGGAGGAGAAAGCTTTTATTGCCCCTCCAGTCTCCAGACTTGCGCACACACTCAGTGGAAAGTTGCATTCCAACCTAGGGGCTGCAGCAGTGTCTCTGGGCATGCTGACACTGCCAAGAGAAACCTACAGTGCTGAGTCGCACACTGATTTGGGCTTGCGGGGCTAGGGCGGAGGGCTAAAACATGCAGGCATCCTACTTGGGTGTAACCTGGGGAGGGTCTCAGAGCTTGGGCTCCAGCCCAAGTGGAAATATCTACATGGCTATTTTTATCCCTGCAGCCCAAACCCTGTGAGCCCATGTCAATTGATCTAGGCTCTAAGACTTGGTGCCACGGGTTTCTCTCTGCAGTGTAGAGATACCCCAGGAAGCTAGGTCATTTGCTTTAGCTTGCCTGTTACCATGAAATAAAATTGCACATGTGGCAGTCTGGCTAGCTCACAGATTCCTACAGTGGAGAGACCACAGCTTAGACAGATAGCAAAGACGCAAAATTCCCTTGCCACAGCTGTACTGTAACCAGTCGTCTGTTTCCATCTCTACTAGATTCTTCATCTTCCCCTGCCCCAGTAACAAAACCTTCACTTCTAAGGAAAAGATTCACGTTCAGCTCAATTTTATTGTTTATAAGCTGAAACGTGCCTGCAGACAATCATCTGGAAAAGACACACATGGCACCTCCCTTTCACCCCGAATTCTGAGCTCTCTTCCTTTCACACTCCTGTGCTTTACCGAATCTGGCCCCAATGTAGCATCCAGTTTCCAAAGAAAGCCTTCTTGGACCGGATGAGAAGTGTTTCAGCCGATGGAAATTCAGCTTGTGAGGGGTCAGTGTATGAGGGGTAGCAGAAGCCAAAGTAATTTCCCTCCAAGGGAATGGAATAGTGATCCAAAATACTCTTGTGGCATCCCAGGGAAAAATATTCAAGTTTCTTTTTGCTAGTTGACCCAGAACTTCCCCCTCATTTCCCTTTACTGTTCAGAATTCACTCACCCTCCTTTACCAAACATTCATTGTCTTTACATTTTTTGTTCCCCCACCCCCAGTATCTTCCATCCTTGTCTCCTCTCTATTTCTCTCTTGCTCTCTCATTCTTTCTGTTTCCCTAGCAACACCTCTCTCAGCTCTGTGGATCTGTTCCGTCTCACTCTCTTATCTTTCTTTTTTCTCTTTCATCTATCTCCTAATCTCCTCCTCTATTCCAAACCTCTCTGTCCTTTGCTTGCTTTCTCTCTCGCTTTTCATCTCTTCCAGTGTCCCCTCTCTGTCTCTGGCTTACAATTATCTGAACCTCACTTAAAAACCCCCTCCAGAAAACATAGAAACTAACTTCATTAGCCACTGTGCTACCAATTCAGCTCCAACCCTTCTTGCAGGCCATCTGCACCGTCCAGACCCCCTACAGATGTCAGGATCTGATTGGTCTTAAACCCAAACATGCACCCTGCCTGCCTAAAGTACCAGACATCCATCTTCAGGTTCGCAGGCATGCCCTTTATTCCCACACCCTCAAGGAAGCAAAAGGGAAAAGAGAATTTCCAGTTCACTTATTGCTACTATGAGAAGTCCAGGATCCAATAAACAAGTATAAATATCTAAACGAGTCATTTATTGCTCCATATCCTTCTAGTCTAGATACATGGTAAAGGGCCTTCACTTTGCCTTACTTTCACCACATAAAGCAGGCTTGCAAACACACCTCTACTTTACCAGACCCTCCCTCACAGAAAAAAAAACAAACAAACAAAAAACACTTCCTCCCCTGGCCCCCCTGGTTAATCTCAACCTCATGCAGTATAGGCACCTAATCAGCAAGCCCCCGCCCTGGACCACGCTGCAAGGTGGGGGTTCTATTCCAAAGGGTGCGTGTGTCCCAAGCCATTCCTGAATTTCCATTTGTATCTAAAGGAATCCAAAACCAGGGAAAACAAAGTTTGGGGGTGGGGGGGGAAGAGACGGGACGGACACAAATGCCATATGAAAACAAATACAGAACTCAGAGTAGCAGCCGTGTTAGTCTGCATCCGCAAAAAGAAAAGGAGGACTTGTGGCACCTTAGAGACTAACAAATTTATTTGAGCATAAGCTTTCATGAGCTACAGCCCACTTCAGCAGATGCATGATGAAAGCTTATGCTCAAATAAATTTGTTAGTCTCTAAGTCCTCCTTTTCTTTCTTCAGGAAGTGGAGAAGCTGTGAGAGGGGCTGGGTCTGACTCAGCACTGCATAATCACTCTCAGTTGACCAGCATTGTCTAAGCCAGGGGTGGGCAAACTTTTTGGCCTGAGGGCCACATCTGGATATGGAAATTGTATGGTGGGCCACGAATGTCACAAAATTAACAATTCAGAGATATTCAAATAAAGATACATTTTAGTGGAAATAAACATTAAACCTTACTTACGATTATAAAATATACCATCATAACAAAGTATTACAATAATTAAACCAAAAACTTACCTCCTTTCCACGCCCTCTTTGATTAATGTGAACAGTGTAGCTGGCACTCCCTGGCCAGCTCCTCTTTGTTTTATCCTCAAAAATGGAAAATTAACCCTACTAAAACAGCAGAGTCAGCGAAGCCAACAAGTTGCAGGCTCGTGGGCTTGCAAGCTCGAGGCTCTTATGGCATGTTTGGGTTGTGCAGGTGCAGTAACACGTGTGCCCTCACCCAGGTCCCACCTGAACGTGTGGGAGCGTCAGGCAGGCAGAGCGGGGCAAGCCCCTGACCCCGCTCCCGGGGGGCCGGATGCGGCCCGTAGGTTGCCCACCCTAAGCTGTACAGCAGCCACGCCATTAGAACAGTTCATTACCACATGCGTCATCCGCAGAAGGTGAAATGGCTCCACCCTGTGCTGTTGTGCAAAGATGGCGCCAACTCAAACCCTGCCAACTCAAATCCTTCCCCAGCCAATGATCTGCCTCCGCCCAGGGCTGCCCCAGCCTCCTCTCATCCACACGTGGGAGACAGCCCACCCAAATACTACAAGATTTCTTCAAAGGCTTCCCTACTTATCAACCACATGGACGGGACCGGTATGCTGGTAACTAGCACGTTACTATGGGGCACCATGCTGATCCTCCCTGCTCAACCCAACAGACTCCTCCATCAGTTCAGCTTTTCCTGTTTTCTCTCACCCACAGGTACTTGGGATCCCAAAAGCAACCACCACGGAAACACCAACCTTTGCTCATGGTTACTGTTCTGAAGAACACCCTCGCTTGGCAACCCCTGGCAGAGTGTTTGGGAACCGTCACAGGCCTCGTTGCGGGCTTGCTTGATGACTCTGGGTAGTTGTGCTGCTTGGTAGAAACAAATCCGCTCCTTGACCTTCTACAGCCTGGATCGGCCATGGTCAGCCTTCCTCCCACCCCAGTTCTGCTGCAAGTGAAAACTGCAACTACTAGGAGCTTGCACCTAATCTGGACAACGGCAGGTAAGATACAGGATGAGGTTTGTGCCCAGCTAATGCACAGACTAGGTCGTGCACTGTCCTATTGGCTAAACAGAACCCATACTCTGGGCCTACCATTACTTCAAGCCCTGCTTAAAGCAAAAGCATCAACAGCTGGGAAGTGAGCTCTCTCCACCCGGGAGCGTGTGATGAGCACTGTACCGCACCACTGCTCAGGAACTGCACTGCAGGGATGAAAGTCAAGAGATGGCAATGGAGATGGTCTTGAGATTTAAAAAACTTAGTCAATATTGATGGTGTTCTGCCAGAACGCATCTAATGAAGTGTTACTAAATGGTGACCGACTTGTCCCAGGTACTCAAGTCTCTTACTTTCAAATCTAGAGGGACAAGGTGGGTGAGGTTGTATCTTTTATGGGACCAACATCTGTTGGGGAGAGAGAGAGAGACACACACATGAGCTTCTGAGCCACACAGAGCTCTCCTTCAGGTGTCTCTAACATCCTGGGACCACCACGGCTACAGCAACACTGTCTATTTAAATCTAGGGCGTTCCACTGCTGCCCTTCCGACGTGCATGATGCCCCTTGCTCAGTGTTACCCCGCTAGACCATGGTCACCCAACCAAGCTGTGGCAATCCCCTCATTCTAAAGCCTAGTGTCTGTCAGACCAAACAGTCTGTGCCTTTCCAGATCAGATGGACCGTGTCAGAGGGGGAGGAGCTAGTAAGCGGAGGTGGGTGGGGATGGGGAGTCAGTTGCTCCTCTTCTGAGCCCAGTCTTAACACCAAACACCACATTTCAAATGGAGCAGGGAGCAAGGCAGAGCCCCTATAAATCTATAGGCCAAAGCATTTCCATGGAGTTCTCAACATTTGTAAACAATCTGGGGACAGACTTTGTTTATTGTTATTTTGAGAGAGGGAGGGAGGATGGATAAAACTATCCCAGGACTGACCAACCCAGCACTACTGTCTTAGTACGTTCACTTTAAAAGACCCCTAATACAAATCTCTCCCTTGAAAAACAATTTTTGCTTTTAAGTGAAATAAGCAGGGAAAGAAAGACTTTCAAGTTCCTCTTTACTGAAACGACTTCTCTTCTACTCACTCCCTTTCCTCTCTGAAAATAGAAGAGCTATTCAAAAAAGCTGCAAAAAGAAAAAAGGAACTGAATAGAGGAAGGAGGAGAGAAAGAATGGAGCCCCAAGGGGGTGGAGAAAAACAGAATGAAAAGACAGCAAAAGTAAAGAAAAGAGATGAAAAATAAAGGAAGGGGAAAGACAGACAGAGAAGCTTTGAAAAGAAAGAATGCTTCAAGCCTGAATACAGTGTGCATGAAAAAGGAACGCTTGAAAAGAAATAGCCACATGAAATGACCTCTCATTCACAGCCTGTGCCAATCACAACTACAATGGAAATCCTTTCTTCTTTTTTACATTCTCTCTTTTTCCAGCGGGGGCAGAGGAAAAGGGAAGAAAGGAGAGTTAATTCTCAACATACCAGAAAATAAATCTGGTTGTTTCTATTGCAGCAAAAAAAACACTGAGCCACTTTTAAAAATACCCCTGAATAAAATTACACAAGCAGATATGTAAGGAAACAAATGCAATGCTGTACACATATGAGAGGGTTTCTTTAATAAGGATTCTCTCTCAGTTATGCAAAGCTTCCCTCAAATTAAAAGCACGGTGCTTTTCCTAGTAAAATAATGGAACAAATATTCAAAGAAAAAAAATCTGTAAACAACTTGAGAGTAACACAGCCATGAGAAATGCTCAGCACTGGGAGTGGAGAAAGAGCGAGCTTGGCCAGAAAATATGATGGATGCTTTTGACAGAGCTACGAAGTCAGAGATCTGATCCTGAGACATGGTCTGTCAGGATCAGTTCCCATGTATGAAGGGAATGTAGTAGAGGGAATAGAGCTGGACTTTGGTACAGCACTGATACAATAGCTGGACTTTTATTTGCAAAAATTTCTTCCAAAGGGCTTGTGGCTAAGCACTACCACAGCAGCTCCTGGCTGGTGGCCTGGAGACAGAAAAGCAATGCAAAATGGTAACCAAATGAACTGAAGGAAGGTGTCCAGTGTGGCCCTGCATCAGCCAGTGTTAGATCCCACTTTACTCCCAGGCCATCGTTGAAGACATTAAATAAACAAAACATTCTATCTCCAGTGCCCAAGACTGAGGGGTGCACGAACTCTAGTGAGGAGAGAGAAGTAATTAAAAAAGGACACAGAGGTTGTCTACACTAGGAACTTATGTCACTAGAACTACATGGCTCAGAGGTATGGAAAATCTACAACCCTGAGCGACGACCTAGCTGCTGGTGTGCACGGGAGGGCTTCTCCCATCGACACGGCCACAGCCTCTTGGGAGAAGCTCTCCCATCAGTGTAGCTAGCTCCTCACTAAGTGCTACGGGGTGCTGCTGCAGCACTGTCTCCGTAAGTCAGAGGTGTGGAAAGGAAAGAGTCAAACAAGATTCAACTTGGAAAAATATAGTTAATATGCCTAGAGAAAAATAATCCAAAACACAGATCCCAACCAGAGGGAGGGAGGGATCTGGAAAGAAGCGTAGATCTTTGCCTGTTGCAGGTGTGACAACAGACAGCAAATTAGATATGAAGTTACAATGTAATATGGCAGCTTTGGTCAGCATATGAAGAAACAGCCTCATGGAGTACAGAGAGGATAAGTCCATTCTGCAGGGTACTGATGTGCCCAAGCCTGCAGTGGTGCGTCACTTCTGGACACCTCAGTCCCAGAAGGAGACGAATCAATTGGAGGACTCAGAACAAGAATGACTGGGGGCTAAAGGCATCAATTTACAAATAGAAAAGGAGTACTTGTTGCACCTTAGAGACTAACCAATTTATTTGAGCATGAGCTTTCGTGAGCTACAGCTCACTTCATCGGATGCATACCGTGGAAACTGCAGAAGACATTATACACACACAGAGACCATGGAACAATACCTCCTCCCACCCCACTGTCCTGCTGGTAATAGCTTATCTAAAGTGATCATCAAGTTGGGCCATTTCCAGCACAAATCCAGGTTCTCACTCTCTGCCCCCCCACCCCCAAACTCACTCTCCTGCTGGTAATAGCCCATCCAAAGTGACCACTCTCTTCACAATGTGTATGATAATCAAGGTGGGCCATTTCCTGCACAAATCCAGGTTCTCTCACTCCCTCACCCCCCTCCAAAAACCACACACACAAACTCATTCTCCTGCTGGTAATAGCTTATCCAAAGTGACCACTCTCCCTACAATGTGCATGATAATCAAGGTGGGCCATTTCCAGCACAAATCCAGGTTCTCTCACCCCCCACCCCCATACACACACAAACTCACTCTCCTGCTGGTAATAGCTTATCTAAAGTGATCATCATGGAAATGGCCCAACTTGATGATCACTTTAGATAAGCTATTACCAGCAGGACAGTGGGGTGGGAGGAGGTATTGTTTCATGGTCTCTGTGTGTATATAATGTCTTCTGCAGTTTCCACAGTATGCATCCGATGAAGTGAGCTGTAGCACACGAAAGCTCATGCTCAAATAAATTGGTTAGTCTCTAAGGTGCCACAAGTACTCCTTTTCTTTTGCGGATACAGACTAACATGGCTGTTACTCTGAAACCTGTCAATTTACGAATAGAGATCTAAGCAACTACCTCTGTATACCATGGCTAAGCAATAACGAAGGGGAAACTGAAGTCTCCAGCCATCAGTAGCGTGCACAGATCAAGCAAGGAGAGGAACGATTTGCAGTGGTTGGAGAGAGTCTCACTAAGAGCGATGGGATGAAATGGTGGAGTGAAGTGCTACTTCTTCACGCAGACTGCTGCATCCATGATCTCTGCTGCTGCTTCTGCCTCTGCTGTCTCGTGGTGATGGGCTCACCTCCAAATCCACAGATTCACAACTGGACAGCTTAGTTCCCCTTGCCCTCCAATCCTGTATCTCACCCTGAACTGAGTGCATTCAGCAGGGAAAGCCAGCATGCTGATCAGTTAATGGCAGTATGTAATGTGGTTTGCCACCAGCCAGCTAAAGGCCAGGAGGAAGGTGATGGCCAAGGACTGCATCTGGGTTAGCTGATGGAGTTCAGCACATGGAAGGCTGAACAATGGCTGGCCAGGGAGGCTTCCCCCCACACCTCGCAATATTGCCACTTCTGCTGTGAAAGGAAACAGAAAAGCCCACCGTGACCCTGGGACTGACCTCAGCTAGCAGCTGTTCTCAGGTTTGTGCCTTGTGAATAGTTGGTCCTAGAGTTTCAAATATTGCATCACGAGTACCTAAAAGGGCAGACAGTGATATGCTGGTATAGAGCGCACACACCAGCCTTTGGGCCGCAGCCTGGCAAGAGATTACTGATGAGCTGTTCTGCATTTGGTATTCTCGGTCCTTTGCGTTACACCTTTGGAAGTAACCTTAACTGTAATTACCCTGTCCTTTGGGAAGGAGCCAGGTCATGGCTCCTCGGAGCTGCCTCATGAAGTCACCACACCAGGAGGGTCATCGTTTTCTCTCTCCCCTCACTCGACTCCACAGATAAAGTCAGACAACACAGGGAGACAGATGGCTATTGAGGGACCTGCACTGGTGCAGTGCAACAGGGGAGAGGCAGTGCCGTCTAGTGGACAGGGCACTACAAGAGGGGGTTTCTCTCTGTCTCTGCCACCAGCCTATGAAGCGGCCTTGAGCTAGTCATGTCCCTGTTTGTTCTCCCTTTGGCAGTTTGGCCTAGTGAGACTGTAAACTCTCTGGGGCAGGAACTGTTTTTTTTTTACTACGCTTGTACAGCACCTAGCGCATTGAGGCCACTTGGTGCTACCCTACAATTGGAGTGCTTTTCATTTTAACAAGTTAATTAATAGGCCACTGGAGAATCTGTTCCATCCAAAACTTCTAAGAGCTTCAGAAATCAACCACTCTTCATACCCAGGAGCAACAAACCCATTTGCTGACGTTGCTAACTCTGTGGGAGACTCCAGTAGAGGCCCCGCAGAGATGAATCACAGCCCGCAGAGCTGGAGTGGGTGGGGTTGGGCCAAACAGGATTGTGGCTGCAACCTCGCATGCCATGTCGCAACACCACCCAGATTTGGAGCGGGTGGGTGTAGGAACTCCTGAGCCCGGAGCTCAGGCTACTAGTGGGGGGACGGCTTGAGGGGGAAGAACAGGGTTAGCCCCTGTGAATGGAGATCACCAAGGAGAGAGAGGGGCTCATGTTCTGGCTCACCAATTAATTTCCAGTTCAAAAGCTGTAATACTTAGGAGACAGCAACCACCAGTCCCTTGTACTGGTAACTTCCAATGAGTAACTCAAAGACAGCAAAAAGCAAGAGGCTTCTGGGCCTGAAATACAATTATTTTGGAGTGGTCATGATAAGAGCATAAGAACGGCCATGCTGTGAGATGCCAATGGTCCATCTAGCCCAGGATTCTCTCTCTCACAGCAGCCAGCGTCAGATGCTTTGCAGGGAACGAACAGAACAGGGCAATTTATCAAGTGATTCATCCATTGTTGTCTAGTCCCAGCATCTGGTAGTCAGAAGGTTAGGGACACCCAGAGCATGGTGTTGCATCCCTGACCATCCTGGCTAATAGCCATTGGTGGACCTATCTTCCATAAACTTCTCTAATTCTTTTTTGAACCCCGTTATATTTTTGGCCTTCACAAAATCCCCTGGCAATGAGCTCCACAAGTTGACTGTGTTGTGTTTGTTTTAGAGCTGCTGCTTATCAGTTTCATTGGGTGACCCCTGGTTCTTGTGTTGTGTGAAAAGTCTTCTGAAAAATCCTTTATTGGTGGAAGTGTGTTGAAAACAAACCCTAACCAACAGAGAGAAGACACTGTTTCAGTTCCCCAGCGAGCTAGCACACCACTGTATGGCAAAAAGGGGGAACCAATGGATACAGTGTATTTAGATTTCAGAAAGCCTTTGACAAGGTCCCTCACCAAAGGCTCTTAAGCAAAGCAGGCAGTCATGAGATAAGAGGGAAGGTTCTCTCATGGATTGGTAACTGGTTAAAAGATAGGAAACAAAGGATAGGAATAAATGGTCCATTTTCAGAATGGAGAGAGGTAAATACTGGTGTCCCTCAGGGGTCTGTTCTGGGACCAGTCCTATTCAACATATCGATAAATGATCTGGAAAAAGGGGTAAACAGCGAGGTAGCAAAATTTGCAGATGATACAAAACTACTCAAGATAGTTAAGTCCCAGGCCTACTGCGAAGAGCTACAAAAGACTCTCAAAATTGGGTGACTGGGCAATAGAATGGCAGATGAAATTCAATGTTGATAAATGCAAAGTAATGCACATTGGAAAACATAATCCCAACTATACACATGAAATGATGGGGTCTAAACTGGCTGTTACCACTCAAGAAAGATCTTGGAGTCAGTGTGGACAGTTCTCTGAAAACATCCACTCAATGTGTGGCGGCAGTCAAAAAAGCTAACAACGTTGGGAATCATTAAGAAAGGGATCGATAAGACAGAAAATATCATATTGCTTCTTTATAAATCCATGGTACGCCCTTGAATACTGTGTGCAGATGTGAAAAAAAGATTTGTTGGAATTGGAAAAGGTTCAGAAAAGGGCAACAAAATTATTAGGGGTGTGGAACGGCTGCTGTATGAGGAGAGATTAATAAGTGACTTTTGAGCTTGGAAGAGAGACGACTAAGGGGGGATATGAAAGAGGTCTATAAAATCAGGACTGATGTGGAGAAAGTAAACAATGAAGTGTTATTTACTCCTTCTCATAACACAAGAACTAGGGATCACCAAATGGAATTAACAGACAGCAAGTTTAAAACAAGAGGAAGTATTTCTTCACACAGCGCACAGTCAACCTGTGGAACTCCTTGCCAGAAGATGTTGTGAAGGCCAAGACAGGGCTCAAAAAAGAACTAGATAGCCATTGATGGACATATCCTCCATGAATTTATTAGCCAGGATAGGCAGGGATGGTGTCCCTAGCCTCTGTTTGCCAGAAGCTGGGAATAAGCAACAAGGGATGGATCACTTGATTATTCCCTGTTCTGTTCACTCCCTCTGCGGCACCTGGCATTGGCCACTGTCAGAAGACAGGGATACTGGGCTAGATGGACCTTTGGTCTGACCCAGTCTGGCTGTTCTGATATTCTTATGCTTTATAGCCTAGAACCTACAGTCCTAATGCAGTCCAAACTCTGATTGCCTGCAGTGGGAATTTTTACTGCACAGAGAGAGTGCAAGATTAGGCCTAATTTACATCAGCATGAAAGAACTAAGGGAGGCCTTATGCCAAAGGAAAGAACAGAGATGTTCCATGCTCCAGTGGCCCTTCCAGAGATGCTTGCAAACAGACTCCTCACAGAGCAGCTCCCTTTATAAGCTCAGAGACTCATATTGGTAATAGGCAGGAGCTTTCTACCTTCTGCATTTAAGACCAAACCACATGTTGTTATGCATACAAATGCCCAGAGATGCAGTAAGCCAGGATTTGGCCTTCCATAAAGGCAAACATGCCAATGACAGTACAGTCTCCCGAAGAATCCACCAGCCAATGGGAGCAGGAGGCAGCCAAGAAGCAGGCAATCACTTCTCAACTCAGTCTAAACTGTCCCCAGGCACAAGGAGGATGAGCTAGAGAGGGATCGCCAAAGAGATAATCAGACGTACTGAGTTCAGATTACGAACAGGAACATTTAAACTGACAGTCTTCCTGGTGGGGAGAGCAATTAGATTATGGGGAATGAATAATCTGAATAATTCTCTCCTACCACTGCTCCAAACCAACTTGAAACTTACTGGCCCTATCTGCTCCCCTACTCAAATATTCCTTGGAACCAAGTGGCTCAGTGAGCCACCAGCTAGAATCTTTGAAGGCTTACATTTAGCTGCAGTCCACAGGTAATTCATAATACCTGGAAGGCCCTAGAGTTTGCTGTGGGAATACTCCTTTGGTATTGACAGTAACAGCATTAATACTGTCGAGTTTGTTAGAAGTTCAGGTGGTGTTGACAACTACATCGTTCAACAACTCCGTTCTCATTCCATTTTATTGTATCACTGGTGTAAAGTCTAATCCAATGTTACACCAAATATCTGCAGCGTTCAAGGGTTTTGCTGCAAGTTACTATAATAAGTCCCACTACAATAAAGGGATCGTCTTCAGAAAAACAGCAAGCAGGAAATGCACCTCTTAAAATGGAATAAGCAAATGTCCTTTCTGTGACAACAAAGAGTCCAGAGAATAAAACTCGGACAAAAGCTACGTCTGTCACAGGAGGAATCCTGAAAACGACAAAAGAAAAGGGCTCTAGTTTCCTAATTTAATACCTGTCTGTAGTGGAGTGAAACCCTCAGAACTTCCACTCCACTAAGCGCCCCACAGTTCCCATGTGTACGAGAGAGGCACAGATGAAGCAGTCAAAGGAAGTGGTGCATTCATAGCCCATGTGTGCGGCAGAACGAAGAGGCCTTCCACCGGCCTGCACAGGCCAGCACAGAGCGGGTCAGGGAGGCCACTGGGTCCTTTCATACACCGATCCATAATCATCTCCGTCTTTGACTGGTGGGGCATCTGAACAGAATACTGTGCCAACTGTCCTGGATGCATTTTATAACCTATTTTTGTCGTTCGAATCTTGAGACATCAAACCAACCTGTAGAATACAACTGCTTTGCTCCTCAAGGGATGTGAAGTATCAATCCACCACCACCCAGCACATTCTGAAAACACTTCTAGAAAGGATGTTGGTTCGTACAGTGGAAAATCCAATGGCTGGCTTAGGTTCATGGGGATCAGCTCCCAGGGTGGGAAATTTTTATTGTTATTTAAATTGTTACAAATATATTATAACACATTACAAATGTTTTAAGGTTTCTCTTGTCTGTATATGTGCTTACATGTAAACGCTGGGGATACTAAGTATGAGCAATTCTTGGTATCTTCTGAACTTAGAGGAACAGCGTGACCCTTGTGAGTACAATTACTGTGACTGTGTGCACAGGTTTTAAAAGATCAGTCTCTGCCTCTCTCTCTGGCATTGAAGGAGGCCTTATAAATACACAGAATATCCAACTGCAGAAATCATTTGCTTGTGCGTGCACCTTGCTGATAATCATGAAATAAAACCATTCATAAATCAAACACCTACGGTCTTCAGCAGATGAGCTCCAAAATGATCTTACTGGGGTTCCATAAAACATGCTGAATGAGCGAAGAATACAACTGGGAAAGACAAGAATGAGTCCAACCCTCCTCGTTTAATTCTGTGACCCAAGAGGTTCCTTTCAATTTTACCATCTATGATTCTGTCTTCTCCAAAGGAATTTCTCTTGAGTGCCACAAGAGCCTATGAATTCAGAGCCCAGTTCTGCTTCTCTTACACCGAGTAGCAGTTCCATGACTTTTAAGGTTAGTGTCTACTCACACGGTAAAGTGCAACTCATAAATACAGGTCTTAAATAATAAATGCCTGGCCAAGGAGAAAACATTGTTGACTCTCTAAACTGAAGGACAGCAGGACAAGTGAGGCAGGCACTAGTCAATTCATTCCTGACAATAATCGTTACCCATTTCAGGTCAAGTGGTTTGCATTGCACCACAATACATTAGTATTCATCTTTTAAAATTAACCCTTTTCAAGTAAGAAAGCTCAAAAGTGGAAAGGCTTCTATCAGGGATCATAGGAAGAGTTCAATAATCTTTGCTTCTTCATATTCCATCTGGAAACTATAAACACCTACCCACAATCCATCATCATTCAAATTACAATCAGCACTTCCGAGAAAGGCAACTACTTAGCTAGAACCCGTCCTGGAAATCTGCACAGCACGTTGGTGTTTTCCTAAAAAGATCCTTGAGGCAGTCTGGGAAGAACAAGAGAAAAACCCTGCCCCACTACAGAGGGGACAGGTGTCTGACTGCTTGCTCTTTCAGCCCTGCTATGCTGAACTAGTGTGCCCAACTTTCTACTCTGAATAATTCTAGACTATTAAAGCTTATGTTGTGGACATGTCTGTATTAAAAAATGGGACAGCTACAATAGAGGCTTAATGGAATTGTGCTGGAAAGATGGGAGAAAGGAAACTAGAGAGAGAAAGTGTCAAAGTGACAGCACGTTAGAGAAGAGCTAGCATCCATCTAGAAAGAGAGTAACAGAGTATTAAATTTTAAACAAAGACCTCCCCAAGGGAAAACATCCAAATGCCCTCCTGCAGCTTGCTCCTTTTATTTCCAGTGCTGTTAGCTGCAAGCTCACAGAAACCGAAACGTTCTTAATCTCAAGAGTTAGAAAAAAAATCCACAGAGCAGCTGGTATGTTGGCTCTCTGCAGGGGATACTGCTCCCCCAAAATTTCCAGCACCACCACCATTTCACCACTGAATGGCCAGGGAATAAGCCCAGGCTTTTGACTCATGTCTTCCTGGATGAATAGGGTGCTGGGCCACTGGTCACTAGATGGGATGTTAGGAGAAACAAAGGGAGGGCTTGGGGGAAAATATATATATATATATATATATATATAAAAAAGGAAGAGAGGGGAGAGACAGTCTATTGAAATGAAGGAAAATATAGACAAGCAGTAAATGTCAGTCAGTGGAAAGGAAAAATGGCAAAGGGAGAAACTGTCTGGAGCCTTGGAGCACATACATACAAACATTTGCTACCAAGAAACAGGAAAGATAAATGTAGAACAAGCAAGCATTTATCCTTCTGTAATTCTATCACTCCTTCCTCCCTCTTTCTCGGGAACTCACTAGATCACCTATGAATATGAACTGCAGGTGGACTTCAAGCCTGCCCGGTTTCTGGATGCCATAGGCTGGGCCTTGATATTTAGCCAAACTTGGAGACACCACGATTTTGGTGCATGAAAATTACCCATAAAAACAAAGCAGATGATTGTGCTGGCCTTGGTTTAGGAGAGGAACTGCAACACTTCTCTAAGAGAGGATGTTTAAGATTTCAAATAATTAACTAACAGTGTGCCTTAAGACTTAAAACAAGCCAAGTTTTTAATTTTTAAACAAGACATTTATTAATGTACCCATCAAGACCCAAGGTCAGAATTCTTGGTTTCCCTGAAACGACGGTATCGGAAGCTGCTGGGTCAGGTGGATCACGGACCAGCAGCAAGCTGGGTTTGGGGGTGCCCAGTTGCCTGGAAGGAGAAGAGCTTCAGCCTTGAGGAGCGGAGATAAAGCTCCTGAAAGGGAGCCTGCTCCCAGGCCCAACCATATTTTAAAAAGGCCAGGGGCCACAATCAAAACATGGGGGCAGATTTTGTCCTGCCCCCTTTATGCTACCCAGGGGCCAAAGGAGTGGAAACCTTCCCATCCTCTGTGTGAGGGAGTCCCCAGTGGGCACAGAGCCACAAAAGGTGGCTTACATGCCTTCCTGCCCACAGCGCTTGGTGCAGAGCCCAAATCTGGGACGAATGGACAGAGCAGACTACACAACGGCTCTCTCCATGGAGTGCATGGTCACTTTGGAGACCACAGCCAGCTGGCAGAAGTCAGAGCACCCCCAGCCTACACTCATGGCTGCAGCAGAGAATCAGGGCACCAGACTAGCTGTTGTTTCTCAGCATTGCTCCTTCTGGGTGACTGGGTGGGAGAGAGAAGCCACCCTTCTAGGTTCCTCTCCTGCTTTCCTGAGAGCTCCAACAACCCTGCCATGCAGCAAGTTCTCCTGGGGAACCACTAAGCAGATGCACAAGGAAGAGGCAACTGTTGCTCAGAGAACTATCAGTTCTCACCAACTAGCTGCTCCTGAGGCTGCAGGGGAAGTGATCCTATTGGGATCCAGGTTCCGCCTGCCCACTGCTAAAGGGCCCCCCCCGCCCCTCAGCCTAAGGGGAGGATCCACAGGACCTGGAAGCCAAGTGATTCCAGGGGACAACTAATGAAATAACAAGGACAGGAGTGCAGTCAAAGGGTCAAACGAAGGGAACCTGACGGGGACACGGAGCAGAGAACCCCGGACAGTGCCCACTGCTCCTCAAAGGCATCAAGGGAGCCAACGGACGCCGCCCAGAGGAACTCTGTCCGTATGTGTGAACGGACGGAGGATCGGAAATAGGCCCCACAGTCACAGGAGGCCCTGTCGACCAACCTCCTCTCCCTGGTTTTATAGATGCAAGGGAAGTGATGGGAGGCAGTTGGACTCATTCAAACACTTGGTTTAAAAATTACAGGGTGTGGCTCAGAAAACACTTCAATTAATAATCAAATTTGTATTTTCTTCTCCATATTGTCACCCGCAAGGGGCAGAGGTTGGACATCACTGATATAAAGAAAGGGGAGGTCAGTGTTGTCATCAACTGGTGCATGAGACACAGGTAGGTCAGATTATGGTCAGATTGTGATAGGCTTTAAAAACAAAAAAGTTCCTGCTTAGCTTTGCGTGATGCTAAAGGTGAACATCAGATAAGCTAAATCCAACCTTCACTTGCCCGGCTATCCCTTAGAAGCCATTATCGTCCAGCAATGAGAGCCAACTTCTATACTTACCAGATCACTGACCTTCGGCTAATGGCGGATTCATTTTCTGTTTACCAAGCCAGAGAGTCATGCATATATATAGCAAATCCATTGAAAGGTCTCAGGAAATTTTCACTGGGGTGTGTGAATCAAAAACCTTTTCCTATGCATGTATGTTAACCAGTCTGTATAATAAAGAGTTTATCATGGGAGGGAGTTAATACAGTTTAGGGAAAAAATTAAAAAGGTCTAAAAGCAAAATTCAGAATGTCGTTTTTTTAAATGGCCAAACATAAAAGAATTGTGATGAAGATGACAAGTTTATTTTGGGGATACATTTTATAAACAAAATTACTGCCTTTACACAACCAAGTCATAAATTTCTGAAAGCAGGAGTCTTAATGGATAACATGGAAACCCTTAACCAAAAGCAGCAAGAACCACGGTAAGGAAAACAGCAACACACCATGAGAACAAGTGGAACACCAGAGGAAGAATCTTTGAAATGTGTAGATCTCTGGCACACATTGTGTAGATCTAGTCAGAAAAACCTCAGAGGCACGGAGGCCTGACTCAGGGAGCATCAAGAAGAGATGAAGAAAAGAAAAAGGATTTATTGAACTTTATCACTGTATGACAACCATGTAATGACCTAACTTGCATTAAGAGACTTTGTTGTGTAACTGTTGAAGAGAACACTGACAAAATAATACAAACCAAACTTATGTGCATCTGTTTGAGTTCTCTCCCCTGAAGAGGTCAGATTAGACAGCAGCTAGAGTCCGAAAATGGTCATATGCCATACATTTCCAAACTACAATAGGGGTTTTATTCTGATTCTTAAATATATTAAAGTACAAGTTCTCTCTCTAAAACAAATACCAAATAAATTCTCTAACACACACCAACGTCTACCAGAAAACACAAGTGATCTGTACAAGAGAGCAGATAGCTTTGTAATGCTTTTAGACATGAAATTCTTCCCTAGACCCTACAAATTACAGCCAGGTATCAATTATGTCTGGCCAGCATGCCAAGCTACCTTCACAGTCTCTCCCAACACCAGTGTGAATTAAACTGTGCTCAATAAAGTAAGAAATCTGCATGACAGAGCCAGATTTTCAAGTATAAAATCAATGAGCATGTACAAACATAGCTGCCTACCACCTCGCCTTGATAAATAAGTTCTTCCCCAAACCATCTCCTAATTAGAAGAAATTCGCATGGAAAGATAGTCTTGTCTTCAGGCTCTGGAGAAGATTCCAGACCGATAAAGTGCAAAGAACCTTTGACCCTGAAGCTTCTCTCCCCATACGACAGAGAGGCAGCGGTACACAGGCTCCAGCTGGCTCCCTCTCTCAGGCAGGACAGCGCTGCGGCCAGGTCCCTACAAACTAACGCTTTTCCCAACTCACGTTAAGAGTTAGATTCAAACTGACGGAAAACGAGGTTGCCATGAAACTCCAGTTCCAGCCCAGCCCAGCCCTTTGTCCCTGGCTATCAGCATCATCTGCATACAGTGCCATAGATGTTCAAGGATTGGCAGGAGCCAAGATCAGAATTTGCCATTATGTTCCAGGTTCACTTTGACACATGGACCCACACTGGGGGTGTGTGCGCATTCATTAACAGTGAACGGGCACCAGTTTAAGGAGGGAGTTTTATTTTTTAACTGTAATATGTAAAAGGAAAACCACCACCCCTGGAAGCATGTGACCCCACCAAACAGACCCCAACGGCACATCTGGCAGAGTAATTCTGTATTAAGAGCCCCAAGAACTTCCAGAACTTAAAGAAAAAAAACAAGGGAGCAGCAGGTACTGTCAGGCCCAGTTACATTCCTAGAGTCCTAGGGCACATTTGGGTCACTAATAACCAGCTTCATGCCTCTCCTAATCCCAGTGTGACTTTCAGGGCCAGCAGCCACTTTCCTTCTGAAATACCTTGGGAAAACAGGTGTCTCAGACACCCTCCTCTTCTGGTTTCAAACCAACCTTTTAACTGTTCTCTCCAGGCCATTTCTGGTGGAGGCTTTACATCTTCTCCATGGCCATCTACCCAAAGAAGTCACAAGATCCAGTCCTTTACCCGCTTTTCGTCATCAGGGATCCTGCTTTATTAGCTTCAAACTTACACATCATTTACATGTGAGCAACACACAATACTACACTTCCCTCAGATGACAGAAAGATCCAAGAATGCCCTCTCTACCTGCCTTGACTGCCAGCACCCGGGCATGACTGGAATTCCTACAGCCAAATGCATCCAAGACTGAAGTCCTTATGTCTGACTTCACAATCATTTTTCTGAATTCACACCTGAAGTCCCCTACATCACAATAGAAGTGTTCACTATCTTTGACCCAAACTTTCATTTTCCTTCCATATTTCCTTTGTCGAAAGGTGCTCATCACCAGCATTGGGGGACACTGCCAGGATTTGTCATTGTCTCTCCCTGTTGAAATCTGTTTAAATTTTCCACCATGACTTCTGCAGTTCCATTTTTTAACTGCCTTCCTATATTGCTACTCAACTTCAGGGGCCTGCAACGTTGTGGGCAGAGTAATCTCTTGCTACAGGAAGTGGGATCAGCATTCATTAGCTTCCCATCAATTTCCAAATGGATTTGGAGATGGTATGATTTCCAAGAAGCTCCAAGGAGCTGACGACTTCTGACCTCATACCCATCTACTCCCTGTTCAGTCAACTCCTCCATTGTTGGTTTCTTCTCCATCAGCTCCTTCACCACATTTAAAGAAGGGCCCGTGACTTATCACTTGTCCGGTATCTGGAACTCTCCCACTGAGACAGTGAATAACTTCCCCTTCTACCCCTACTAATTTAAGTAATCATTATGTGAAGGGTAACTGTCGCAGGTGTTAAGTTATCATCATGAGAGGTGCAGACCAATTCTGTGTGTGAGTGTGAGTCCCCTAGAGGACAGCCATGAAAATAAGATGCAGAACCACAAGTACAAACAGTCACTGATTTGTTTGACAAATAATGCTGGAGGGTCTGCACTTTCACTAAGTCTGTAGCTCTCAACCTTCAACATACAAACACCCCTTTTTCCTAATGTGGCTCCTGCAGAATTCCCCTCCCAGCTAGCTGGGATCTAGCTTCCACTTCCATTCAGCAAGATGGGAAGGGCAGAGTGGCTGTGGCCCTGACACCCATTCATAGATATTCAGGCCAGAAGGGACCATTAGGTAGTCTAGCCTGACCTCCTGTACAACACAGGCCATTACAGTCACCCAGTTACCCCTGCACTGAGCCCAATCATTTGTGTTTGACTAAAGCGTAGCTTCCAGAAAGAGACAGTCTGCAGATCTTCAGATCAAGGGAGGGAGAAGCCACCTCTTCCTGTGGTGGTTTGTTCCCATGCTCAGTCACCCTCAAGCTTAAAATTTGTGCCTGGTTTTAATGTAGCTTTGTCCCAGCCATTGAACCCTGTTCTGCCTTTCCCCACTCAGCAAAGGAGCACGTCCGTGCCCAGCATTTACTCCCAGGAAAGGTACTTTCACCCTAATCCAGTTACCTCTCACTCTTCTTTTTGGATGAACTGAACAGATGGAGCTTGTTAAGTTTCTCACTGAAAGGCATTTCTTCCAACACTTGAATAATTTTTCTGGCTCCTCTCTGCACCCTCTCCAATTTTTCCAACATCCTTTAGAAGTGTGGACACCAGAGCTGGACGCAGTGTTCCAGGGTTGGTCTCATCAGTTCCATCTACAGAGGTAATCACCACCTCCCTTCTCCTGTTGCTCGTCTACTCTGTCCCCTAAAACCTTTCTGGAGTTACTGCTCTCCAGGATACAGGCCCCCATTCTGTAGGTATGGCTGGCATTCTGTGTTCCTGGATGGACAACTTTGCGTCTGGCTTTATTAACACACATTTTGTTTGAATGGGCCCAGCTTATCAAGCGAGCCACTCTCTAGGACTGCCTTGTCCTCATTATTTACCACGCTGTCATTCTATGCATCATCCACAAATTTTTTTAGCAGTGATTTTATATTTACTTTCAGATCATTGATGAAAACATTGATCATCACCAGGACATAGTACCTACGCCTATGCAACCTCTCTAGAAACACCCCCATGATGGCTCCCCATTGGCAATTACCTTTGAAAAACTCTGACTGATTGATGTCAATCTATTTAACAGATGCATGACTGATATCACATGCTAATTTTTTAATCAGAACATCTTGAGGTATAAAGTCAAACACCTTACAAAAGTCTAAATATGTTACATCTATGTAGTTACCTTTCTCTGATTGAGACTCTCTGCCCTAAGTAATGGGCCACTGCAGATCACATATCTGCTTTTGCTTGTCACAATCCCTTTCCTACAGTAAACATGCTTATTCTAGGTTTTTGGAGCTGCCCAGGTTTCCTTTTAAATGTAAGCTCCCCCTGCAAACCCAAAAACACCTTTTAGCTCAAAGAGCTCTCCACAGCAAATCCAGAATGGCAGAGTTTCATAGAAAGATAGGAATTACCAGACTAGATCAGACCTGAGGTCCACCTAGTTCAGTATCCTGTCCCAGAGTATCTAGAACCAGATGCTTCAAAGGACAGTGCAAGAACCCTACAGCAGACAGATGTCTATGGGATAATCTGCCTGCCCGCTGACACCCCCATTCCCCTCAAAAAAGGTCTCATCCTGATCTGCAATAGTTACAGATGGTCATTAAACCTTATGCATCAAGACTTAAGACAAACATTTCGGAAGGGACAGGAGTTATGACAAGTCTGGATATTCATGTCAATGTTCAATCACCTTTAAGTTCTTGGCCTCAACGACTTCCTATGGCAGTTAGTTCCACAATCACACACCGTGTAAAAAAGTATTTTCTTTTATCGATTGTGAATTTCCCACTTTCAATTTCTTTGACTGTTCCCTTCTTCTTTACAATCTGTATTAATGAGAGCTTTCCCTAGGCCTCTGATCATTCTAATTGCTCTTCTCTGAAGCCCCTCTACTTCTGCAATATCCTATTTCAGATGGAGTGACCAACACAGCACAGAGTATCCAGATGAAATTGGAGATATATATATATATATATAAAGGCATTATGATATTTTTAGTATTATTTTCTATCCCATTTCCTATGCACTCTAACATTGTTTTAGTCTTGACTACAATTGCAAATTACACAGAAGTTTTTATTGAGCTGTCCACAATGACATCCAGGTCACTGTCTTAGGTTGATACAGTTAATTTAGGAACTTACAAGGTGATGAAAAGTTAAACTTTCTCTCCAATGTGCATTATTTCTCATTTATCAAAATTAAATTTCATCTAGCTTGTATAGGTCTCACTCTAGTTCCTCACAAACCTCTCTAGTCCTAACTAACCTTCACTTTGTGTAACCTATACATTCTGTCACCTCACTGCACCCCACCTTTCCAGATAATTAACAAACATAATAAACACAGGACCTTACAGACTCCTCTCTTAACCTTTGGCCATGATGAAAACTGACCATTTAATCCTACTTGTTGCTTTCTGTCTCCTAGCCATTTTTTGATCCCTGACAACTTTGCCTCTTCCCACACGAGACTACTGAAGTTGTCATCGTGGGGTGTCTTCTCAGAGGCCCTTTGGAAATCTAAATATATTATGACAGGTTTCAGAGTAACAGCCGTGTTAGTCTGTATTCGCAAAAAGAAAAGGAGTACTTGTGGCACCTTAGAGACTAACCAATTTATTTGAGCATGAGCTTTCAAGTGAGCTACAGCTCACTTCATCGATGAAGTGAGCTGTAGCTCATGAAAGCTCATGCTCAAATAAATTGGTTAGTCTCTAAGGTGCCACAAGTACTCCTTTAAATATATTATGTTAATTGGTTCTCCTTCATCCACTACTTTCTTGACATGTTCAAAGAATTCTAAGAGATTAGTGAGACACTATTTTCCTTTGTGGAATACATGCTGGTTAGACCCTATCAGATCATGATCTTCCAGGTGTTTTGTTATTCACTGCCAATTAACCCAATTTGCCAGGTGCAGATGTAAGGCTCATAGGCCTATAATTCCCTGGATTTCTCCTACAGCCTTTTTAAGTTGTGGGTGCAATACTTGCTACCTTCCAATTCTCTGGAACAGTGGCTGTTTTTAAATTAAAGATTGAATAATTTTGTTGGTAGCTACTTCTACTACTTCCTAGTTATGTTCCTTCAGAACCCATGGATGGACCATCTGGGCCTGGTGACTTATCGCATTTTAAATTATCAGTTTGCTCCAGCACTAGTATTTCAGTCACCTCAATCTCTCAGAGCACTTCATCTTTGTGACCAGGAAACAGTTTTTCAAGAACCCAGGTGAACTTCCTGTGTGCTCTTTTTTTTCCCCCTACACTTGAGAACATTTCAGACACTGTCCCTCTACTGTAGCCTCTCTACAGTAAGACCAGAGGTGGCCTGAAAAGAGGGGAGGGAGGGCAGGTTGTGTGGAGGTGGAGGGAAAGGAGAGCTTCTTTACAATGTTCAGAGGTTGAGGACGCCTGACATTTAAAAAAGAAGAAAAGAAAAGTTGTTGTCCCCCGTCCCTCCCCCCGCTGTTTTTTTCCCCCTCCAGCGGGCATGGAGGTTGTCTCCTCTCTTTGGCCTGGGGGACACTATAGAAAAGTTGAGAAATCAAAGGATTATGTTGCCCCAAGTGCTAGGGAAGTGAAACCTGAACAGTTAAGGAGGAAATGGATTTTTAGTTAGAATTTTTTTAAAACTTTGTTTTTTAACCCTTATTTTAAACTCAGCTTATTCTGACTGAAACTGGTGGGAGCAAAGTTCTCCTTATTGAAGATTCAACACTACTCCTGGACTTAAAGGCTGAGAAACCTCAAACTCCAATGCTCTTGGTCTCCAAGCTAACTGTCGTCAAAATTAGGGAAGACAAGAATATGACACCTTTAAAATAAGCTTCTCTTCGGGGAAAAAGTGTATCTAAAAATAGGAGAAAGTGAATCAGGCCAACTTATTACAGTCTAACCACTATTGTGCCCATCACAGTCAGTTTGGGGAAGGGGAGAGCACAGAGTGCAGCCAATTAGGGTTAAAGGGAGGGAATGTGGCAGACCAGAATAAGAAAGAAAAGGTAAAAGCTCTATAAGTGCCACTTGGAATACACCGTCTGTCCCCAAATCCATAGCTTGAGATGAAGGGAACACCCTTGATGTGCCCCCTAGGTTGGAATGCTGCGCAGCAGCCAGGCTCTTGGGTCTCTGCCTCAAACAAGACAAATAAAAGACCCACTAGCAGCTACATAAAAGGTGTATCCAAAAGAGACCCAAACTAGAACTTTTAGAAAGTTTATTTATAGTGCAGTAGAACTTACAGGCCAAGTAGGTCAGGCCCCCATTATGCTAGATGTGACAGATATGGCAATTTCCTGCAATATCCTTGAAAAAAAAATGTATTAAGTTTAATCATCTTTGGAGTTCACTGTATTAAATGCAAAAGTTCTGTATGATTGTGAGCCCTGGGAAATGTTATGAACTTCAAAGGACTATATTGAACAACGGGCCAGACAACAGGCTTTCGAACAAACAGTGTCAGGTGGTTTGCCTGGGAAATCCCAATGGGGAGATGATTGCAAATTTCTCACCTCTGATTATGCAAAAAACCCCAGTCTTTTGAAGCTACACCCTGAGGAAGGAATCACTGTCTGCTGATTTCCTGTTCCTGGAACCCAAAAAACAAAGGCCCAAACTGCATAAAGGAAAGATTAACCAATGCATGGGCATGCTTGTTCTAAAAGAATGCTATTCTGAGCTTGTAATCACAGAAAACCCTCCTGGTGGGGTTTGAAGGACTGACTCCTACCAGAGCCTCTGATGGGGTTGGCGAGATATCCGGTAAGCTTATTAGCATGCGTGTAGACCCCTTTATTGTTTTAATGTTTTCTCTGTAATGCTTTCACCGTGCTTGCTCAGAAATAGCTGTGTTGTAACTCAGGCCAGGTCTACATTACAAACCATTATCAGGATAACTACATCGCTTGGGGTGTAAAAAAACTACACCCTGAACGACAGTTATACCCGGCTGTGTCGATGGAAGAGCTTCTCCTGTTGACGTAGCTGCCGCCTTGCAGGGAAGTGAGTTAACTGTACTGAGGGGAGAAGCTCTCCCGTCAGCATAGTAACATCTTCACTAAAGCATTCCCACAGCACTGCTGCAGCACTGTGTGTTAAGACAAACCCTTAAGTTGAGCAATTACCTTGTTCATAGCCTTCGAAGAGTGAGCAAAGTGCAGGCGCTGGCCTGCTTAGGCAGCCTGGCTTGCTGGGAATAACAGTGTAGGTAGGGAACTGTGCACCCTGGGGAAAATCATGTCAGGAGGGAGAAACACAGGATCTCCGCCCCAGAGAGAGGACAGCTGGGGAGCCAGAAGCCTAGAAGTGGGCGCCCTTACTGGACTGCAGAGGTGGTGACATCACACACTGAACAAACGTGTAGAAAATGACAGTCTCTCTCTGAAATAGCATCCAGTCTAAAAGCCAAGACATAACAGGTGGACCAGCGAAAGAACTGGGTTGGGGAGTGGGAAGAGGCAGACAGGGTAGCAAGAACAGAAGAGTTAGCGCAATTCCTAGTCAGAGTAATAATGGCAACTCACCCACCTACACTAGCCTATTCTTTTTATTATGGTCCCAATTTGGCAAGGGACTGAAGCACGTGCCTAACTTTAAGCATATGATTAGTTCAATTGAAGTTAACAGGACTGTGCTACAGTTAGGCATGTGTTAAAGTACCTTTCTGAATTAGGGCCTAAGTCTCAATATAAAATTAATATGAAAAAAACGATCACATTGATCAACATATGGAATGTTTGTCTCACTTAGCAGCAAACGTCCTGAAATAATCACTCTGGCTCATGCACAAATAGCCCATTGCCTATTCATTAGCACAATGCTGCTGACTCTCTCATTCATCCCGTCTCTGAGGGGTATTTACTAAACTGGTTTACAAATTACAATCCCTTTATACTTTTTAGTCTAATAAAATTAAAACTACATCATAACGATTAAACAGAACACAAACAAGGCGAAAAGCTGTCCTGTTTGGTGAAGAAACAATTTAACTTGCATACAGTTTGTAATAATACTTAAGTTATCTATTTTTCTTTAACCTTGCATATGGAAAGAATGTGTTATCTGTATTTATGGAGCCAATCAGTCTAGCATATTCAGAAAATGGGAACCAGGTTGCAAGATGGCCATATGTATTTAGCCGGCAGTTGTGGAGATTTTCCATTGGAAGGGTATTCCTCACTTTTTTTTGTTTAAATCATTTCTCTAGAATGGAGAGAGGGGCACGTCCATTTCTTTGCCAGAAGGATTTTCATTGCCACAATCAGGTGCAAATACAGCTCCATACATTGTCTGATCAAAAGAATTTGAGGAAAGACTCCAATAGGAATGTTTCACAAGTCAAGGGGAAGACTAAAATCATAATTAAAAATTGTCCCTTGGTTTGCTGCCAAAATAGGGTTACTTTGAACAGGTCCCCAGGAAATGGTAAAACAAGCTCCTATCCACAATCTTTTCAGAGTTCATCTGGGGATATTTGATTTCTTAGGTCTCCAACTAGCCTAGAATGCAATTTTTAAATGGTTATGCCTAATCCACATTGGCCAGACAAACCACGTTTAAACAGAGTCCACCAGAATCATTGTATAATGGTGTTTAAAATGGATTCTGGTAAAACAGTTTAATCCTTAGCCTGAGGCCTTGGAGCAAATAAACTTAATTCATTTATGCCACAAACAACTTGTCCATTCTGACTGAAGCCTAGAGACTAACCAACCTTCTCTACTTTGTGTTTCCAGGTTTTTTATATTTTAAGAGGAGTTTTAACCTCCCAGAGCTGCACCTTCCGCCTTGACCACCTCTCCCCTCTTGCAACACAATGGGTTTAAATAAAGTCTATTAATTATTATATTCTGTGGAGTGATTACAGGTGATTGTAAGAAGGGAAAGCTCCTCACCATGTGCAATACTTTCCAAAGGAAAGTCACAAAACAAGTTGGTGACCAGTCAGATCAGAGGTCTCATGAACAAAGCCTTTGTGAACTGTAGGGAGATTTTTTTCCTGACATTTTCCAGAAGGCAGGTGAGATCTGTTTGCAATATAAGAGGTGTAGATAAAAGAGGGCGGGCAAGAGTGGGTGGGCGGGCAAGAGTGCAAAAACCTCAAATATTTGCATTAGATGAACCCGACCTATTGAACCAGGCTCTTCCCATCTCTAACTCCCCTGATCGTAGGCACTTTTATAGAACACTAGGCTAGTGACGAGATGATTTTCCCTCCCCTCCGCTGAGCCCAACCCGTAGCCCAGAAGGGTCCTGCCAGCGAGTACCAGGTGCCCCACAGGACACCCTGCTGAGGAGGAAGGCCCAAGAGCAGGTCTGGGGGACCCCGAGGCAGGGCGCCCAGCACACGGGGCTGTGCCATCGGGGGGCTCCAGCCCCCGCCAAGCAGCAGCTAGGGCAAGGGAAGACCCGAGCCACGTCCACATGGGGGCACGGGCGGGCCAGCGGCGCTCGGGGCTCCGGCGCGGCCCCTCTCTCAGCCCGGCCGCCACAGCGAAACCCGGCGAAGCCCGCCGCGCCGGCCCCGGGGGCTTCTCGGCGGGAGAGGGGCCGGCGCCGCGGGCGGAGTTTCCAGGCAGGGCAGCCCGGGCCCCGTCCTCCCCCGGCCGAGCAGGGGCCGGGTCGCTCCCACGGACGGTCTCCGCCGGGGGCCAGGCCGGGCGGGGGTCCAGGCCGGGCGCCGGGGGGGGTCCAGGCCGGGCGCCGGGGGGGGGGCCAGGCCGGGCGCCGGGGGGGGGGGCCAGGCCGGGCGCCGGGGGGGGGGCCAGGCCGGGCGCCGGGGGGGGGGCCAGGCCGGGCGCCGGGGGGGGGGCCAGGCCGGGCGCCGGGGGGGGGGGGTCCCGGCCGCCGCCGCCAGGCCCCTGCCCAGCCCCTGCCCCAGGCAGCCGGTCCCCGCCGCGGGCAGCGGCCCCGAGACCGGAGCCCTCCGCGCCCCACGGCGCCTCCCGCCCCCGCCCCACAGCGGCCCGGCCGCGGGCTCAACAGGTCCGGCCCCGGCGCGGGGAACTTGGCGGCCCCACGTGCCCCCCCCGGCCGCCATCTCGGCCCCGGGAGCGGCCCGTCCGAGCGCCCGCGACATGTCGGCGGCCCCGCGCCCCCGCCGGGACTCACCCCGGGCTGGCGACGCGGGTCCCTGCTCCGGCCGCCCCGGCCCGCTGGCGGCCGCTCCCGGCAGCAGGAAGCGAGGAGCGGGGCCGACGGGAAGGGAGGCAAAGCAGCCGCCGCCGCTCCTCGGCTCCGCTCCCTTTTGTCTCGGCGCCGCCGCCCCGCCCGCTGCCCGCTCCGGCCTCTGCCCGCCGCCCGCTCCGGCCTCTGCCCGCCGCCCAGGGGCTCCCGGGCCGGTCCGCCAGGCGAGCCCCGGGGCGAGCCCCGCCCGCCCGGCCCTCCCGGCTCGCGGGCGGGGGCGGTTTCGTTTCCGACCCAAGTCACGCCCCGCGGGTCCATGCGGACCGGCCGGCCGGGAAGGGCCCGCCGGCCCGGGCCCGCCTGCAGCGAGCCCGCCCGCCCCGGAGGCCGGTCCCCCCGCCCGCCCCGGAGGCCGCGCCCGGAGCCCCTGCGCCAGGCGCGTCTCCGGCTGCTCGCCCTGGCCCTGGGCTCCCGCCGGCCGCGGCGGGCCCGGGGCGTCGGAAAGGCTCGCCTGCGGCCGAGCGGGGCCGCCGGGCAGGGGGGCGCTGCCGCGGGACGGCGCCCCAGGCGCTCGGAGCCCCCTTCCCGCCGGGGCGCGGGCCTGCCGCCCCACGCCTGCCCCACGCGGCCGCGCCGCGGGCTCCCAGAAAGCCCGCACCTCGCCCGCGCAGCGGCTGGCCCCGCATGCCGCCAGGCTGGAGGCCCCCCGACTTTCGCTAGTCCCTTCGTTCTGGGCCACCTCTCTTCCTGTTTCTCCTCTGTCAGGGGCAGTAACGTAACTGGAAGTCAGCTGTGGCTGGGAGCCAGGCAGACTTCACAGCCTGGAGGATTCCTGGTGCTGTGGGGATGACAGGTGGGCATCTCACAGAACCCCACCCACAGGTGCTGGAACTAGGGGTGCAGGGGTGCTGCTGCTGCACCCCCCCAGCTTGAAGCGGTGTCCATTGCACAGAGAGTTTACAGTTTGCTGCAGTGGCTCTCAGCACCCTACTGTACAAATTGTTCCAGCCCCCCTGATCCTACCACTGCAGGGATATCCTCTGTGGTGCCACTCTCTTCAGCCGGGAATAATAACCATGAGAGAGCAAAAGACCGGAGGCTATCCACAGGACCACCTACTCCCTGCTTGCCTGTTAATAATATGCACCAGACTCTAGCCCAGTGTTGCAGTCACCATGATTTATTGTCTTGGGTGATTTGACATCCATGCAGATGATGATTCCTCTGGGTTGTCTTAAAATCTCATGGTTCCAATGATCATTATCAGACAAGCTTCGCACAACTCACCATTGGGAAGTCATATTTGGGGTTTTATTTTTGGCCTGTGATTGGGAGTGCATCTCCCTGTGTGAAGATTACACCTTTATCATGCTCTTATTTTGTATTGAGGTATTGCCTAGAGCTCCCAATCAGGGCCCAGGGCCCTACTGTCCTTGGCACTGTATACATGTAATATAAAAACAGTCCCAGCCCCAAAGAGCTTATAATTTCCAGATCCTCATTAAGAAAAGGAGTACTTGTGGCACCTTAGAGACTAACCAATTTATTTGAGCATGAGCTTTCGTGAGCTACAGCTCACTTCATCGGATGCATGCCGTGGAAACTGCAGCAGACTTTATTTATACACAGAGAATATGAAAAAATACCTCCTCCCACCCCACTGTCCTGCTGGTAATAGCTTATCTAAAGTGATCATCAGGTGGGCCATTTCCAGCACAAATCCAGGTTTTCTCACCCTCCACCCCCCCACACAAATTCACTCTCCTGCTGGTGATAGCCCAGTGAATTTGGGGGGTGAGAAAACCTGGATTTGTGCTGGAAATGGCCCACCTGATGATCACTTTAGATAAGCTATTACCAGCAGGACAGTGGGGTGGGAGGAGGTATTTTTTCATATTCTCTGTGTATAAATAAAGTCTGCTGCAGTTTCCACGGCATGCATCCGATGAAGTGAGCTGTAGCTCACGAAAGCTCATGCTCAAATAAATTGGTTAGTCTCTAAGGTGCCACAAGTCCTCCTTTTCTTTTTGCGAATACAGACTAACACGGCTGTTACTCTGAAACAGATCCTCATTGATTCCAAGCCAGAAGGGACCATTGCGATCATCTCTAGTCTGACCTCCCCTATAACACGGGACATAGAACTTCCCCCAAATAATTCCTAGAACAGATCTTTTAGAAAAAAAACATCCAATCTTGATTTCAAAATTGTCAGTGATAGAGAATCCACCATGACAGTTGGAATATTATTCCAATGATTAATTACTCCCACTGCTTTTACCCCTTATATCCAGTCTGAGTTTATGTAGCTTCAACTTCCAGCCACTGGATCCTGTGAGACCTTTGTCTCTTATGCCTCGTCTACACTTTTTTTTTTTTTTTTGGGGGGGGGGAGCAATTTAAGTTACGCAAATTCAGCTACATGAATTACATAGCTGAAGTCGACGTACTCAGACCTACTAACCGCGGTGTCCACTGCGGTGAGTCGACTGCTGCCGCCCTCTTGTCGACTCTGCCTGTGCCTCTCGCCGCAGTGGAGTACAGGAGTTGACGAGAGAGCGCTCAGGGGTCGATTTATCACATCTAGACTAGATGCGATAAATTGACCCCCGCTGGATCGATTGCTGCCCGTCGATCCAGCAGGTAGTATTGACATACCATTAGACTGAAATATTGTACTTATCTAGACTATAATCAAGTGACCCCTTAACATTCTCTTTGTTAAGATAATTAGATTCAGCTCCTTGAGTCTATCACAATAAGGCGTATTTTCTAATCTTTTAATCAGTCTTCTGACTCTTCTGTGAACCCTCTCTTAATTTATCACCACCTTTGAACTGTGAACACCAGAAATGGGCATAGTATTCCAGCAGGGGTTGCACCAGTGCCAAACAGAGGTAAAATAACCTCTTTGCTCCTACTCAAGCTTCCCTTATTTATACATCTAAACAAGAGTCACATTAGTCCTTTTGACCACAGCATCACAGTGGGAGCTTGTATTCAGCTGATTGTCCACTAGGAGCCCAAAATCTTTTTCAGAGTCACTGCTTCCCAAGATAGAGTTCCCAGTCCTGTAAGTATGGCTTACATTTGTTGTTCCTATTTATATTTAGCCATATTAAAACACATATTGGTTGTTTGTGCCCAGTTTAACAAGCATTCCAGATTGCTCTTTATCACTGACCTGTCCTCTTCATTATTTACCACTCCCCCAATTTTTGTGTCGCCTGCAACCTTTATCAGTGATTATTTTATATTTTCTGCTAGATCACTGATAAAAATATTACACAATGTAGGGCAAGAAACAATTCCTGCGGAACCCTACTAGAAACCCACTGGTTCAATGATGACTGACCATTCATTTACATTTTGAGACCTATCAGTTAGCCAGCTTTTAATCCATTTAATGTGTGCCATGCTAATTTTACATCATTCTAGGTTTTAAACAAAATATCATATGTTTACAAGTCAAACGATTTACAGAAATGTATTACATCAACATTATTACCTTTATCAACCAGATTTGTAATTTCATCAAAAGGAGCTGCCAAGTTAGTTTGACAGGATCTTTTTCCATAAAACCATGTTGATTGGCTTTTACTATGCTACCCTCCTTTTATTCTTAATTAATAGATTCCCATATCAGCTGCTCTATTATCTTGCCCAGGACTGATGTCAGATTGATAGGCCTATAATTACTCAGGTCATCCCACTTACCTTTTTCAAATATTGGTGCAACATTAGCTTTCTTCCAGTCTTTTGGAACTTCCAAGACTTATTGAAAATCAACATTAATCATCCACCAAGCTCCTTAGCCAGCTCTTTTAAAACTCTTGGTTACAAGTTATTCAGATCTGCAGATTTAAAAATGTCTCACTTTAGTAGCTATTGTTTAACCTCCATCTGAGACACTAGTGGAATGGAAAGAGTATTATCACAAAATATGACTACCTTATATGTTTTTTCCCAAATACATAACAGAAATATTTCTTGAACACTTCTGCCCTTTCTTCATTATTACTGGTAGTTATACCATTTCCATCTAGTAATGGACAAGTACCATTGTCAGGATTCTTTTTGTTCCTAATATACTTAAAAAACTCCTTGTTGTCCTTAACTCTGTTGGCCATTGATTTCTCCTTGTTTCCCCTTACTTCCCTTATTAATTTTCTACAATAAATCTTTATCTTGTGCAAACTAAGGTCAAAGTTTACCTTTCCCCCCTTAATCGGGATTTTCCCAACTTTGGAAATCAATGGACTTGCTTGGGTTCCAGAGTTTCCTGAATGAGTGTGGTGCCTATGGAATATTACTAAAAAGAAAAGGAGTACTTGTGGCACCTTAGAGACTAACCAATTTATTTGAGCATGAGCTGTAGCTCACTTGAAAGCTCATGCTCAAATAAATTGGTTAATCGCTAAGGTGTCACAAGTACTCCTTTTCTTTTTGCGAATACAGACTAACACGGCTGTTCCTCTGAAACCTATGGAATATTACTGATGACCCCATAGAGGCTGAGAGCTCATAGAACAGAAGATGGAATGGAAGGAGGATCAAAATTCAGAGTGGTGGAACTAGAGTAAGTGAAGGCCTAGCAATTAGGTGTAGTGACTGGAAGGTCAAAACTCCCAGATGAGGGAGGAGGGTCAGATCTCACAACTTGGTAGTTCAGAGCAGCTGCAGAACATGTTGTCTCAAAACTACTTCAAGGAAAACAGAGACTCTCAGCTTCCTGGATGTGAAGAAAGAGAAGGATGAGGTCTGCTTTTAATGGAAAAAGGTATAAGTAGAGACAGTAGGGATTTGGCTGTATGGATGTTTAAAAATAGTGGATCTTAGTGGAAGCAAGTAAAGCGGGCAAACTAATTGCAGTCACCAGCTTATTTAATGAACGTATCCTTTTTTCCTGTCTATGGACTGCCTTGGATTTTAACATATTTTTGTTATTTACAATTATTTGAAAAATTGCTTCTGGAAACATATTTCAGCCTATAGATGGCTATGAGTATTGCTTCAAATAGCTACTATACATTTTGTGGGTTGGTCAGTTAAAAAACATGGCTCTCTGACTGGCTTCTTCCAAAACTCACAAAGAGCTTTCAAGGTGACCACCAAACAAACTCAGCATGAATATCTGAGGGGCATAGCGAGCAGATCGAGGGATGTGATCGTTCCCCTCTATTCGACATTGGTGAGGCCTCATCTGGAGTACTGTGTCCAGTTTTGGGCCCCACACTACAAGAAGGATGTGGATAAATTGGAGAGAGTCCAGCGAAGGGCAACAAAAATGATTAGGGGTCTAGAACACATGACTTATGAGGAGAGGCTGAGGGAGCTGGGATTGTTTAGTCTGCAGAAGAGAAGAATGAGGGGGGATTTGATAGCTGCTTTCAACTACCTGAAAGGGGGTTCCAAAGAGGATGGTTCTAGACTGTTCTCAATGGTAGCAGATGACAGAATGAGGAGTAATGGTCTCAAGTTGCAGTGGGGGAGGTTTAGATTGGATATTAGGAAAAACTTTTTCACTAAGAGGGTGGTGAAACACTGGAATGCATTACCTAGGGAGGTGGTAGAATCTCCTTCCTTAGAGGTTTTTAAGGTCAGGCTTGACAAAGCCCTGGCTGGGATGATTTAACTGGGAATTGGTCCTGCTTCGAGCAGGGGGTTGGACTAGATGATCTTCTGGGGTCCCTTCCAACCCTGATATTCTATGATTCTATGATCTGTTCATGCAAGCACGTTTCCACTAGTGTTTGTCACTTTCTCATGAGTTTGCTTGTACAAATGTTTGCAAAATGCATCACAAGTTTGCAGGTTTTATTTAGACAATCAAAATTTTGTGTGTGCAGAATTCACTCATCTCCCAAAATAAGGCTTTCCACTTTAAAATAGGAAATGGAACGGGACCTATAACAGAGCTTAAGGAACACCTAGAGTGTCAAGAGAAGGCTAGAAAAGGTTAGCAGGATGAAAGAGGCAGAAGCACTTTTTGTGAAGTAAAATGACAATAAGGATCTGTTTCACAGGGAGTACACTGTATTTAACAAATAACAAAGGTTAAGCGTAGGAACATTACAGAGGCTTGGTACTAGGATATGTATTCTGTCTAAATAATGAATGGTCTAGACAAGGTAAATGGGGTGTTCTTGTTTATCAAATAGATAAGTGTAAGGCAACCACTAATTGCCTGGGGGTAGGAAGAAACTTCTCCTACAGGTAGGTTAATCCATTGCTCTCCTCTGAAGTTTCTGATACTGCCTACCCTGGACTAGATGAAACACTGGCCTGACCCAAAACAGCAAATGCTCATAAGAGGAGGTTAACAGGGTCAGCAGGGGTGGCTCTGAAGCACCCTGCCCCCATTTCCCCTTCTACTCAGGGCCTCATAAAAACGCCAGACAGCCCAAAAGACCCCTGCTGGATTCTGCTTTATCTGAGTCCAAATAAACTCAAAAATGGTCTCTTCCTCCAAGACTCCTGCTGGCCCCCACCCCTCTTCCCTATGGTCCATCCATCACCAAGTGTGCAAGCTGGGCACAACTATTCAGGCTTTACTCCCCCCCCCCACACTCCTTGAGTCAGGAACTCGCAGGCCTCCCCCCCAAATGTAGGTTCGCTCCAATCTTTCTCCTAAAATCAGGAGCCCCCAGCCCTCCTTCCTGGAGCTGGGTTCACTTCAAACTGTCCCTTTATTCCCTGCAGCTCCCCAGGGGCCTGTCCTGCCTGGCACCCCCAACCCCCTTGGGAAGTGTTAAGCTCCCAGCCCCACGGTTCCATCCCACCCAGCTATCCCCAGGCCTGGTCTGAGCTAATCACATGACCTCATTCATTATTATCCACCTGCGGTGGTTGGCGGATCTTGTTATTTCCCTTAAAGGGGTCAGCCAGCTTGTGACACTGGCTCAACACTATAGAGCTAAAAGTGAGGCTGATGCAGAGACCCTCAGCTCTCTCCTAGGCTCGTCTGCACCGACACCTTCCCTCCACAGAGACCCTCAGCTCCCCCACAAATCCCCCTGTCCACACCCACCCTCCACAGAGACCCTCAGTTCCCTCCCAGATCCCCCTGTCCACACCCACACCCACCCTCCACAGAGCTCCTCAGCTCCCCCACAAATCCCCCTGTCCACACCCACACCCACCCTCCACAGAGACCCTCAGCTCCCCCACAAATCCCCCTGTCCACACCCACCCTCCACAGAGCTCCTCAGTTCCCTCCCAGATCCCCCTGTCCACACCCACACCCACCCTCCACAGAGCTCCTCAGCTCCCCCACAAATCCCCCTGTCCACACCCACCCTCCACAGAGACCCTCAGTTCCCTCCCAGATCCCCCTGTCCACACCCATACCCACCCTCCACAGAGCTCCTCAGCTCCCCCACAAATCCCCCTGTCCACACCCACACCCACCCTCCACAGAGACCCTCAGCTCCCCCACAAATCCCCCTGTCCACACCCACCCTCCACAGAGACCCTCAGCTCCCCCACAAATCCCCCTGTCCACACCCACACCCACCCTCCACAGAGCTCCTCAGTTCCCTCCCAGATCCCCCTGTCCACACCCACCCTCCACAGAGACCCTCAGCTCCCCCACAAATCCCCCTGTCCACACCCACCCTCCACAGAGACCCTCAGCTCCCCCACAAATCCCCCTGTCCACACCCACACCCACCCTCCACAGAGCTCCTCAGTTCCCTCCCAGATCCCCCTGTCCACACCCACCCTCCACAGAGCTCCTGAGCTCCCCCCACCCACACCGACACCCACCCTCCACAGAGACCCTCAGCTCCCCCACAAATCCCCCTGTCCACACCCACCCTCCACAGAGACCCTCAGCTCCCCCACAAATCCCCCTGTCCACACCCACCCTCCACAGAGCTCCTCAGCTTCTCCCACCCACACCGACACCCTTCCTCCACAGAGATCCTCAGCTCCCCCCCAGATCCCCCTGTCCACACCCACACCCACCCTCCACAGAGCTCCTCAGCTTCCCCTGCCCACACTGACACCCACCCTCCAGAGAGACCCTCAGCTTCTCACACCAAAACCTCCTGCGCTCCCTCAGCCACCCTCCTCTTCCAGCCATTTTCTCCCGGCTCCTCCCCCACCCCTGCCCAGCTGCCCTCCTGCCCGCTCCATAAGGGCCTGGGCTGGCGGGCGTTCCCCCAGTGCCAAGGAGGGCAGCAGGGCAGGTGCTGCAGGAAGTAACGCCCTGGGGACCCAGTCTGACAGCCCCCTGCAGCCCTGCCCTATTTAACCACGGATGTTTGGCCTGACCCCGACCCGTTGAACCCGGCTCTAGGGATCTAGGGATCCCTCCATCCCCAAACTCTCTCCAATTTATCCACATCCTTCTTGTAGTGTGGGGCCCAAAACTGGACACAGTACTCCAGATGAGGCCTCACCAATGTCGAATAGAGGGGGACGATCATGTCCCTCAATCTGCTCGCTATGCCCCTACTTATACATCCCAAAATGCCATTGGCCTTCTTGGCAACAAGGGCACACTGCTGACTCATATCCAGCTTCTCGTCCACTGTCACCCCTAGGTCCTTTTCCGCAGAACTGCTGCCTAGCCATTCGGTCCCTCGTCTGTAGCGGTGCATGGGATTCTTCCATCCTAAGTGCAGGACCCTGCACTTATCCTTATTGAACCTCATCAGATTTCTTTTGGCCCAATCCTCCAATTTGTCTAGGTCCTTCTTTATCCTATCCCTCCCCTCCAGCGTATCTACCACACCTCCCAGTTTAGTATCATCCGCAAATTTGCTGAGAGTGCAATCCACACCATCCTCCAGATCATTTATGAAGATATTGAACAAAACCGGCCCCAGGACCAACCCCTGGGGCACTCCACTTGACACCGGCTGCCAACTAGACATGGAGCCATTGATCACTACCCGTTGAGCCCGACAATCTAGCCAACTTTCTACCCACCTTATAGTGCATTCATCCAGCCCATACTTCTTTAACTTGTTGACAAGAATACTGTGGGAGACCGTGTCAAAAGCTTTGCTAAAGTCAAGAAACAATACATCCACTGCTTTCCCTTCATCCACAGAACCAGTAATCTCATCATAGACGGCGATTAGATTAGTCAGGCATGACCTTCCCTTGGTGAATCCATGCTGACTGTTCCTGATCACTTTCCTCTCATGTAAGTGCTTCAGGATTGATTCTTTGAGGACCTGCTGCATGATTTTTCCGGGGACTGAGGTGAGGCTGACTGGCCTGTAGTTCCCAGGATCCTCCTTCTTCCCTTTTTTAAAGATTGGCACTACATTAACTTTTTTCCAGTCATCCGGGACTTCCCCCGTTCGCCACGAGTTTTCAAAGATAATGGCCAATGGCTCTGCAATCACAGCCGCCAATTCCTTTAGCACTCTCAGATGCAACTCGTCCGGCCCCATGGACTTGTGCACATCCAGCTTTTCTAAATAGTGCCTAACCACCTCTAT
Organism: Lepidochelys kempii; assembly: GCF_965140285.1. Classification (NCBI taxonomy): domain Eukaryota; kingdom Metazoa; phylum Chordata; order Testudines; family Cheloniidae; genus Lepidochelys; species Lepidochelys kempii. Next base: position 84,487,362 of record NC_136389.1, on the reverse strand, counting down.
CTCCACAGAGGGCTGGCCATCTATTCCCCATGTTGTGATGCCCAGCGCAGCAGTCTGAGAGCTGACCTTGTTCGTGAAGACAGAGGCGAGAAAAGTATTGAGTACATTAGCTTTTTCCACATCCTCTGTCACTAGGTTGCCTCCCTCATTCAGTAAGGGGCCCACACTTTCCTTGGCTTTCTTCTTGTTGCCAACATACCTGAAGAAACCCTTCTTGTTACTCTTGACATCTCTTGCTAGCTGCAGCTCCAGGTGCGATTTGGCCCTCCTGATTTCATTCCTACATGCCCGAGCAATATTTTTATACTCTTCCCTGGTCATATGTCCAACCTTCCACTTCTTGTAAGCTTCTTTTTTATGTTTAAGATACGCTAGGATTTCACCGTTAAGCCAAGCTGGTTGCCTGCAATATTTACTATTCTTTCGACACATCGAGATGGTTTGTCCCTGTAACCTCAACAGGGATTCTTTGAAATACAGCCAGCTCTCCTGGACTCCTTTCCATATTCCATATTCATATCATAACAATCTCTCTCTCTGAAGAATATGGGGCATAGTGTCATAACAACATCAATATGTAACTAGCAGGGTCCTGGAAGTAAATCCTCAACAATTTGAAAGTGTGTGTGAACGTCCTGCATTTCAAAAACCCAAATGACCCTGCTCCAGACCTCTCCAGGACCCGGGTGCCCGTAGCAGTAACCATGGCAAGTTCTGCACCTGTGATGGCAAGGCTTGCATAGCTTGGCAAATACCCAGCGGGTGAAATTCACCCCTTGTGTAACTCCAGGGAAGTTCATAGAGTTACAGCAGAGATGAAACTGGCCCAGGGGGGTTTGCACCATCCAGAACAACATCTCACTCCAGTTCTCAGTGTCTGAGCACAAGCTGGGCCAGGACCCAGCAAGATGGGGTCTCAGCTTCCAGTATAAGTCAGCCAAAATCCTCCTAGCAAGGGATACAGTACAAGCACTGAGGAAATGGGAAGGGCATCAAGGCAGGATAAGAGGCTAGGAGGCAAAGCCTGCAAATATTGGCTGGAGAAGACACATAACAAGAGAGGTGATGAAAGTCTTTCCAGCAGCAGTTCCCAAGCTGCTGTCAGGGGAGCACTTGCCGGAGGTCTGCCAAGTGCTGACTGATCACATGGCCGTGATCCTACAAAGAACACATAAAGAACGAGGAGGACTTGTGGCACCTTAGAGACTAACAAATTTATTTGAGCATAAGCTTTCGTGGGCTAAAGCCCACCTCATCAGTTGCATCTGATGCTTATGCTCAAATAAATTTGTTAGTGTCTAAGGTGCCACAAGTCCTCCTGTTCTTTTTGCTGATACAGACTAACACGGCTACCACGCTGAAACCAAAGAACACATGTAACTCTAAGCAGGTGAGTTACCCATTGATTTCAACGAATGCTTATGTGCTTTTTAGGAGGGGGCTCTGGTGCTGGCTCTGCTCCTGAAGTGACGGGAAGCGGAATGCCCAACAGGGGAAGGTAACATTTGTCAGAAAGGACAAAGTCTCATTGCACTGCAAAGCTAAAGCTGCTTCTGTGCTTTTCCAGAGTGACTCTGACAGGGCAGTCCTGCTGCTCGCAGACTTTTCATCTCACCTGACCGCCTGCATCTCGCAGGCCACAGCCAGGGTGCTGGGGCGGGGTCATGAAGAGAGGAAAGTGTCCATAAGACCCTCTTTTACATGTGCTCCCCACTACTGGGAAAATGTTGGGAACCCTCCCCTGGAAGACTCACGGCCATGCAAACAAGGGCGGGGGGGCGCGTACACACAAAGCTCCCCAAGCTTACGAGAACCTCATGACTCAGGCTCACAGCCTATACCTACGAAACAGGAAGCTGGACAAGACATTTGGGCAGAACTCTCGCTCCCAGGAGTGGGGAGCTGGCAGAACGTTTTACCAAGGTCAGTAAACAGCCATGCCTTGGAAATACCAGGTCTTGTCCATTCTGGGGTTTGCTTCCATCCCAGTCGTTGGTGGCCAGGAACCAGTGAGACCCTGGGGGAGACAAGGAACTCTGCTATTTGCTCCTGCTTGACACTGGTGTCCACTGGTGCAAATTGTGGCTTTGCCTGCCTGCACTGGGGATTCTACACCCAGGGCCAGATGACAGTAAAGGCATTCCATGCCTATGCCTATGGCCCTGGCTCCTGGAGTCAGGTGATTACATTGCAATCTCAGCTTCCATTAAAAGAACCCCAGACATGTCTAAGCCTCGTGGTTGGGGGAAAAAAACAAAAAACAAACAAACCTGAAAGCATGAAGCAAGTGTAACTGATGCAGTGCCATCTGCCTGAGTCTGCAGATAGCCTGATACAACTGCTGTATTCCATCTCTCAATGGGGAACTAGCCCATCTCTCAATGGGGTGTTAACTCCACAGCCCACTACACTGGGGATGCCTGCCAATGGCTTTGGGGGAAGCAAGAGAAAAGTGCAGTGGGCTTGTCGCACCCACTGTAGCAGATACATCCCAGGTGCTGGGGTAAGTACTGAGGGTCCCCTGCTTTCATCCCTGCCTTTCTGGAAGAAAAGGGTGCTTCTGAAAAGGGCAGGGGGTCCTGATGCCACTCTTGGAAGTGGGTAAAAGGGGACTTCATGCTGCTACTTCTGCCTCGGATGGAGGGTCCCTTACATCATGTAACGATGCTGGTCCTGGCGGGACCCAACAGAGAGTGCCAATTCAGGACAAATTGCTTAAAGCAGGGCAGTTATAGCCCAAGGCTGGAGTTTCTATGTACACCAAGGCAAATCAAACCAGCCAGACAGAGAGGACTTTGGTTTTACCCCACTGGCTAACCACAAGTCACACAAGCAATTCCCTTAGACACTCCAGTTTCCCAGTATCACCACCAGTGCCACTCATTATGGGGACAAATGGTTATGAAAACCAATACCCCAGTAAAAGAAAAGAGGTTCTCTCATTCCCAAAGGACCAAGCCCCAGACCCAGGTCAATATACAAATCAGATCTTACCCACAAATCACACTGTTGCCAATCCTTTAGAATCTAAAATCTAAAGGTTTATTCATAAAAGGAAAAACATAGAGATGAGAGCTAGGATTGGTGAAATGGAATCAATGACATACAGTGATGGCAAAGTTCTTGGTTCAGGCTTATAGCAGTGATGGAATAAGCTGCAGGTTCAAATCAGGTCTCGGGAGAACATCCCCAGCTGGGGTGGGTCCTTCAGTCCTTTGTGTAGAGCTTCCATTTGTAGCAAAGTCCCTCCAGAGGTAGGAAGCAGGATTGAAGACCAGATGGAGGAGCTGCAGCAGCTTTGTGTAGTCTCTTGCCATGTGGTCTCTGCTTTCTTTGTCCCAAAGACAAGCTGCCCATCCCATGGCCTGGAAAAACCTCAGAGTTCTGTCCATAGGCAGGTCCCTACATACCTGGCTGAGTCCCCAGGCATGTCTGCCTTCTCTCAGTGGGTCATTTGTGTAGCTGATGGTCCTTAATGAGCCATTCAGCAGGCTAGGCAGTGCTGAAGCCAACTTGTCTGCGGTATCACCCAGAAGCATAGCACAAGTTTGAAATACCGACAGTATAGAGCCAATATTCATAACTTTAACTACAAAAATGATACACACAGACAGCATAACCATAAGGAGCAAACCATAACCTTGTCTTAGACACCTTATCTGACTCCCTTTAAACAAGATTTGGTGCCCTACAGGACCTTGGTTGCAACAATGATCTATACGGTCCCAGATTATGTCAATAATGTCACACACCACCATTCCAAGAGGGGAGGAGTGTGATGGTGTCGAAGTGGGGCCATGGGGTCGGACTCGCCGGGGCATCATGCTATGGTGTGCCTAGGGCCCCGGATTGTCTTAATTCAGACCTGGCTACATGAGTTGCTGGTCACTGATAGCTGGAATCAGGGTAGATCCTCAGTCTGGACAAGGTCTCAGCAGAAAGGAGTATTGGGGCAGGCAGTTGCATGGAATTCCAAGCCTCCCTACAGGTGTGTGTGTGTGTAAAAAGACAAAGAAGGGGCCAGGGAGCAGGCTTGTGTCAGATTGTGCAAGGTAAAACCCAGGAACAATTAACCTTTTCTAAAGCTTTACCACCATTACTATAAGGCTTTGCAATAGCAAGAGCTGCTATAGTTAAGGGTATGGCAGGCCTTTCGTTTATAACTCTGATTTCACATGTTCATAACTTTCTGCAAAGTTCTCCTTTAAGGGTTGAAACTTTTCATGCTCAATCTCAACAAAGAGACAACATTAATGTGGGAAAGTGTGAGATGTCGCATAGCGAGGAACATGCTTTTCCAATAGTTTAAGTTTTTTCCCCCCTCCCAAAAGTTTCAAAAACAGCTGGGACAAAAACTTCCAAAGGCTGGGACAATTTGCAAGCAGGAGCCTGTAAAAGTTGAATTGAAACACACCCAACACAGTTCTCTGAAAAATGAAAATTAAGAACCCAATTTTATTCCCATTAAAGTCAATAGCAAAACACCCATCAACTTCAATGGAAGCTGCTTCAATCCTAGGGCCCTGATCCTTGCCTCCATGGCAGCACTTGTATGCCCCTTTGCGGGCATACAGGGGTCACAAACCTGGCAGACTCCTCACATGGGAATACCCCCAGCTTAAGTCACTGAAGTCAGTGGGACTTAAGCATGTGACTAAAGTCACGCGTATGCTTAAGTGCGTTGCTAAACAGGGACGGACTACTGAATAAGGGTGCAAATTGTTAATATGTCTGTCACAGCCTCAGAAAAGTTCAGGGGGTTGAAGAGCAAACACTGAGTCAGAGTGGAGAGAGAGAAGACTCCCGTTATAATGCAAGTGTGTGGGAGGAAGAAGCTGTGGAGTGATTGTACTGGGCGGGGGAAGGAAGATAGAAATGACTGAGATCAGAGCCACTGCATGGTTAGAGATAGGAAGAGTGCCAGGGAGAGAACGTGAATCGGGCCATGAGACATGGAGGGCAGCCGCGGGCCGACAGGCTCCACAAACCAAAGCCTAGAGAGAAGTGGGGGCTCTCCTGAGACGTCTGCAGTGTGGGTCACACCAACCCAATGGGAGAGAGAGAAAAAGGGAGCCAAGGAGTCCCCTCCTGTGGAGTGGGGCCACTGGGATGGGGGAGGGAGGCCAGGGGGTCAGAGAGATGGGGCAGTCCCTTCCTGGGGCCATGGGAGCCATCAGGACGGGGTGGGGGGCCATGGTGGGAGGCTGGCTGTACTGAGCAGCTCCGGGGCACTGGTGGGCTGCATGTGGCTGGGGGACACTGACTGGCTGATCAGAGCCCCTGGGGCCCCATGGGCTACTCAGGAATAATCCCCCCTCTTCTTCAAAGCCCTGGCTGGGATGATTTAATTGGGGATTGGCCCTGCTTTGAGCAGGGGGTTGGACTAGATGGCCTCCTGAGGTCCCTTCCAACCCTGATATTCTATGATTCTATGAATATGGCATAACTAAGATATGTTTTATGCAAGATGGATCATGTGAAGTACCATTGGAAAGGTTATGATGTACTGACTATGATTATCCTATTTGTATGCATGTATCATTTTTGTATCTAAAGTTGGGAATATTGTCTATGTACCTATTTCAACTGTGTTTACACCTGGGGAATCCTATATGTGCTGGAGGAGGCTTGAGGGCCTGGCTCAGCAGGACAGCGTAAGGGAGCCCAGGCTGGTGGAACAGACTCCAGTACATCAGGAGGCACCCTGGAGTTGGGGGGTGACCTGTCACAGTTGTATAGATGTTCTTTATCCAAAAGAGATGACAGTGACCCTACAGAATTTGCTTCTGACCCATGCTATGTATCTATGACAGACATTTGTCCTGATTGTTTCCTCAAAAATGTTTCCTCCCCCCACTACATTTTTTTTTTTTTTGCATCTTAGACTTATCATCTTGTTCTCCCTGGAGGGCCACAGAGTCAGAATAGGAGCTTTCTCAGCCTCAGTAGAAGAGGAGGGGCAGGAGAATGCTGAATTTTTCAAAGGAATTTGTCTTGACAAGGATGAAAGTTTTTTTGGAATGGTAAATAATGACAAGGACAGGGCAGTCATGCCGGGCAATGTGGATGACTTGATTAGCTGAACCCATTCAAACGTACCGCATTTTCATATAGCCAAATATGAGGTCAGACATCTAGGAATAAGGAATGTAGGCCATGCCCCTTAGAGGGACCTTGTAGCGAGGCGCACACTGGGCCCCTCTGCTTTCGGCCCCTCTTGCCCTCTCCAACCACTCAGGAACGCCTCAGCTTGATGCCACACCAGTGTTCTTCATTTACTGTTGTTTTCTCACCACCACTTTCCACCTATGTACAGGTTTCGCAGCTAAATTTGCCAGGTGCAGGCCTGGCCAGCAACAGACCAGAAGGCTCCCGGCTCCTTGCTCCCACAGGAGGGACGCCCACCTTCCTCTTCCTTTTCCTCTGGCTTTCTCCCACCCTTTATAGCCCTGGCTAATGAGGCTGGCAGGTGCTGCCCATTACCAGGCAGACCCAGGGCTATCCAACCAGCCCCAGTCCATTCCCCTTGATCGGGGCTGGAGTGGCAGGGGCTGATTAAGTGCTTCTCACTCAGCACCCTGTCACAGGACTGTCACCTGGAAAGCAGTGACCCTGAGAAGGATTTAGGCCTCTCGGACTAGGTCTACACTAGAGACCTGATAGCAGCACAGCTATACCATTGCAGCCATGCTGCTGTATGACCTCCCATGTAGCTGCTCTGTGCCAGCGGCAGAGAGCTCTCCCATGGACACAATGAAACCGCCCCCAGCGAGCAGCAGCAGCTGTGTCTTCAGGAGAGTGCCCCCCACGGACACAGCGCTGTCCACACCGGTGAAACGTATGTTGGTCGGGGGTGTTTTTTTCACACCCCGACCAGCAAATTTTACTAATACAAGTGCTAGTGGGAACATAGCCTTCGTGGACACATCCTGACCCTGAGCTCTCATTGCGATGCCATGGGGAAAAGGGCTAATGGGATCCTTGGAGGGACACAGAGGGGAGCAGTGCGTAGGAGCAGGGAGGTGATTTTACCTCTATACACAGCACTGGTGAGACTGATGCTGGAATACTGCATCCAGCTCTGGTGTCCACATGTTAAAGGGGGGAGGTGCAGAGAAGAGCCAGAAAGGTGATTTGAGGGCTGGAGAAAGTGCCTGACAGTGAGTGACTTGAAGAGCTTGATCTGTTGAGTTTCTCAAAATGATTGGGAGACGACTGGATTTGGGTCTAAGCAGCACCCGGTGTTTCTCCTAGGGAATGGATGGGCTCTTGAATCCAGGGAAGAACGTAATAAACACCAATGGGTGGAAGCTAAAGCCAGACAAATTTAAAGGAGAGATTAGGCACAAATTTGTAAGAGTGAAGGTGATGAAAAGCTGGAACAAACTACCACGAGAAGTGGTGGATTCCCAACATCAGAGGCCTTTCTGGAAGATGCTTTAGCCAAACAAGTTACTGGGCTTGCTATAAGTAGGGCCCAGTAAATTCACCGTCCAATTTGGTTAATTTCATGACCAGAGGGTTTCAAAATTGGTCCGTTTCAGATGTTTACATGGGAAGTTTCAGGGTGTTGTAACCATAGGGGTCCCGACCCAAAAGGGAATCGTGGGGGCTGGGGTTGGGGGGGATCGGAAGCTGTTGTAGAGGGGTTGTGGGATTGCCATCCTCATTTCTGTGAGGCCTTCAGAGCTGGGCACTGAAGGCAGCAGCCACGGAGCTTCCTGCAGCTGGAGGAGGCTGCCGGCAATGGAGGTGAGTCTGATCTCCCCACTGCTGCTGGGAGCACCCCGGCCAGGGGCTCCTTGCTGCTAGTCCCGGCCAGCTGGGGAGGGACAGGACTTCCTCTTCCCCTGCATGGCCCCTCTACGGGGGAGATCAGACCCACCTGGGGGTACCTCCCCCAGCTGCAGGAAGCTCCGTGGCTGGGCAGCAGCCCCAGAGCTTCCTGCAGCAGCAGAAGGTTCCTGGAGGTGGGTCTGGAGGTGGGTCATGCTGCTGGGAGCGCCCCAGCTGGGGGCTCCTCGCTGCTAGCCCCAGCCAGTGTCCAGGGGCCTCAGCCAATTTGGGGGCCCCTGGGAAAATGGGAGCCCCAGGCCCAGCTCCAGGGCTGCGGCAGCGCAGAAGGGAGGGTGGTACGCTCTGTGCTGCCTCTGGAGGCGGGCCTGATCTCGCCACCGGGAGCCCCCGGGGCGCGGAGGTCGGATTCCACGGGGAGGGGCTTATTTCACGTCTGTGACACGTGTTTCACGGCTGTGAAATTGGCAGGGCCCTAAATCTAAGGGTAAGTGGTGCTATTCTGTGGCCTGTGATCTACAGGCCACCCAACTAGATAATCGAATGGTCTCTTCTGGCCTTACAATCTTTAAAACCCTTGTATCTTTGAAAAGATCAAAGTGGTTAAACAATCTGGCTGATTCATCCCCGCCGCCCCCCCCCCGGGCACAGTCGGGCTGAGCCATTCCTCCCCCCCTCCCCCGGGGCACATTCAAGGCTGAGCCCCCCCCACCCCCTTGGGCACAGTCTGGCTGAGCCGTTCCTCCCCCCACTCTCCCCGGGCACAGTCAAGGCTGAGCCTCCCCCACCCCCCCCGGGCACAGTCTGGCTGAGCCGTTCTTCCCCCCCCTTCCCCCCAGTCACAGTTAAGTCTAAGGCCCCCCCAGGGACAGTCGGGCTGAGCTGTCCCTCCCCACCCCCGGGCACAGTCGGGCTGAGCCATCCCTCCCTCTCAGCTCTCTTTGGTCTCTTGGGACGGTATCATGGTTTCCATTTCACTCCCCTTTCATCTGACCAAAATGGAGGTACTGACATCACCTTCCCGGCCCTTATGTCAGATCGTGACCCCCTCCCTCGGCTCCCCACTCCCCTTGTAAGGGTTAAACACGGCGTCCTTGTCTTCAGGGCTCTGCACAGCCTCACCCTCACTGGCGTGGTGGTAATAACCCTGCTGGAACGTCTGGTGCTCATGGCCAGAGCTGCTCTGGTGTTAGCAGCCCTCGGACGTTGGTACAGGAAATGCCCAGTGCAGACCAGATCGGAGCGGGCGGAGGGATGTCACAAGGAGCAGAGCTGCAGTTCGGCTGAGCCCCCTGGGTCTGCAGAGCGAAGCCACCTCCAGAGTGCCCCTGAGCCCTATCGATTACTGCAAAAGTGAGAGCATTACTGCAAAATCCCGCCTGTCCTGCTGGAAACAGGAGGAGGCTGGGGGCGCCCTGCTGGCCTCTTTCAGGCCTGCGCCTTTTACTCGGATCACAAAAGCGTCTTGTTTGGGTTGTGAAATGTGATTTCGAATGGGGATTGCTGTTCCCAGGCCGATGAGCTCGCTGGGCTAGCCTGCACCAGGTGGTCCCATACTGGCCTTGGCTGGGCCTTTGCAGTGTAATTTCTTTGGGGCGGGGACCCGTCATTTGTCTGGTTCTATTCACTCCCTTTGCAGCCAGCACTGTACAATTTGGCCAGTCTTTATGTAACAGTAACTAAGGAAGGCCTAGTTTCAGAGGAACAGCCGTGTTAGTCTGTATTCGCAAAAAGAAAAGGAGGACTTGTGGCACCTTAGAGACTAACCAATTTATTTGAGCATGAGCTTTCGTGAGCTACAGCTCACTTCATCAGATGTTTACCGTGGAAACTGCAGCAGACTTTATATACACACAGAAATCATGAAACAATACCTCCTCCCACCCCACTGTCCTGCTGGTAATAGCTTATCTATTAGATAAGCTATTACCAGCAGGACAGTGGGGTGGGAGGAGGTATTGTTTCATGATATTAGATTATATTAGATTATATATTAGATTATATTATTTATCTATCTGTCCTGCTGGTAATAGCTTATCTAATAGATAAGCTATTACCAGCAGGACAGTGGGGTGGGAGGAGGTATTGTTTCATGATCTCTGTGTGTATATAATGTCTGCTGCAGTTTCCACGGTAAACATCTGATGAAGTGAGCTGTAGCTCACGAAAGCTCATGCTCAAATAAATTGGTTAGTCTCTAAGGTGCCACAAGTCCTCCTTTTCTTTAAGGAAGGCCTAGTTGCTCAGGGTGATTAGCGTACAATATGCTGAAATTGAAACAAGCCCGCGACTCAGCACCTGCAAGTCACTGAGCACTTGTCCCATGTCTTGTGAATTCTCCTGTTGTTTCCAAGTTCTGCTTGAAACCCAGCACTGTGGCCTGTGCCTCGAGGTGGCTATGAGCGTCCAACAGCTGGATTCGGTTCCCAGGAGGGGCCTAGCCGGGGAGGCCGGAGGGCAATTCTGCAAACATCTCCTCTGATGGGCGCACATTGTAACCTCACAGCACCAGCTGAGCCCTGGGGGAACCTCACACAAGAGGTGCCCAGAATGAGCTGTTCTGTGTTAGCAGAATCCCAGTCTCCATGGACAATGGGCCCCTCCCCCACACAGGGGCCTGCCCAGCCCACCATCCATTTATTCCTGGAATGGCTTCGACAGCGGGGGAGGGGTGGGCTTAGCGGGGCGGGGGGGTGAGGGGGGAGAGCCCCTGCAGGGTCTGCTGGCTCCTATTCATTCTGAAGGCATCCTGCGGGAAGCAGGGATACGGGGGTGGTGTGCAGCCTTGCAGAGGTGAAGAGACCAAGGCACAGAATGACCTTGGCACCGTGTCACCACACTGCGGCAGCAGGCTTGTGTCACGACGACTCGTCGGAATGATGCCGACATTGCACCATAATCACCTGTGAGTCTGGCAAGCTGCTTCCCAGCTACAGACATACGCAGCACATATCTGCCCTAACTGCTGAGGGGTTGTGTGCGTGTGGCAGGGGCGGGGGGGCAGTGTTTCTCCTCTCCGTCCTCTGGCTGCTTTGTCTGTTTCTTCCCAGTTGCAGGAGAGTTGGGGAAGGATGCACCTGGGCCATATCCTCAGCACTCCCCCCCGCAGCCTCCCAGGAGGTCAGGCAATGAGAGGACCTCCCAGCACATCTGCAGACAACACAAAGGCCACGCGTAGCTCTGCAGCCTCAGGGTGTGTGTTTCAGTGACACAGAGAACCGAGACATGATGGAGCATCCCCTGGCTGGAAGGGGAATTCCCCTCTCTTCATCCTGCATGGGCCTGACCATACCCTCAGAGGGTCTAACCTACTTTAAACCCTAGCAGCTCTTCATATAGACTGTCAGGGGCATGGGGCTAGCTCAGTGCTGAAGAGACCTCTGGGGCTGTGTCAGAGCACGCTACCAGCTGGGCCCCGCGCTCAAGTTCACTGCCTTTCTAAACTTCCTGACCGCCGCAGCCCTGCGGGTCACTGCACTGCCTCGCCGATTACCGCCCTCCAAGCAGCTGGACAGAGAAGACATGTCTTTTTGTTAATTCAACATATTTATTTTTGCAACATGATCACTGGAGCAGTCTGGTAGCTGGGCCTTTCCATAGCAAAGCTCACCCCACTGTGCAGCTGCTGAACTAACTCTGTTCAACCTGCCGGCTGCCCCCGGGCCATTCCCGTCATGCCCTCTGCTGGCCCTCGTTCTGTCCGTGACCCTCACTCCTGATCACCAGCACCTCCAGCTGTTCTAGTCCTGGGGCTTTGCTGAGCCCAGCAGGATAATTGCATCAACTTTGATGCTGTTTTAATGACACACCAGAGAAATATTCAGCAGTGCTGCAGGAGTTTCTGTATCTCAGTCAGAGGGTGATTGGCCCCTTTAAGAAATAATGGATCCAGCCCCACCTATGCCATGCACAGCTCTGCTCACCGGGGTGGGGTGGGGATGACAGTTATTGCAGTAGCATTGCAAATCAGTCCAGTAGACCTCGTGACAAAAGAGAAACCTCCAGCGAGCCAAGGGGGGTGGGGAATGAGCAGCCTGCCTGCCTGCAAAGGGGGGGGGAGAGTCTGGGGGGTAGGGAGGATTAAAAAGGACCACCTTGAAGAAGCTGAGGGCTGCAGCTTGTCCGGTTACCAACACAAACCCTAGAAGCAGACTATCAGAGCCCAAAGGAGGCTCTGGGACTCCTGGCTCCAGGGGGAGGAAGGGTTGGACCCGACGGTCTAATGTCCCATTGCCATGCTGTATGGGACTCAGTCAGTGAGAGCCCTGGCAGCAGAATCTCACCTCACAGCATTCTGGCCTGGCAGTGACTCCGTAAAGAGCCAGACAAGGAGGTGCACAGAGCAGTACATCTGTAGGCCATGCGACCCTCTATGTGGGGGCCATGTTCTGCCTTGCCAGAGACATGGCTTAGGGACCACCCCTAGTTCCTCTGATCTTAATTTCATTTGGGACCAAGGCCAGCTTTGAACCGAGGCCGTTAAAGAGAAAAGGCTGGTGCCTAGCCACACAGCAGTCCTGTGTGTGTGCCCCAACCGCGGCCCAGCACTGAGCTTTGTGGGTGCCCAGCATTGAGCTTTGTGGGTGCCGAGCTATTCAAGAGGCCAGGCATCGGGGGAAGACGGCTACCCCTTTGGGACCGTCAGAAGTGCTGCTTGCCCAGGTGCCAGGGGTGGGACTAATCCAGCAGGAGCAGCTGAAGGGCTGAATTTCCAGATCTCCTGCACTGCCCACACTTAGTTTTGCAAATTCGTGCAAATTCTGGAGCAGCAGCCCTGTGTGCTTGCTCCCTGCTGTGAAACTGCATGGCCCTTGCGGAATTCCCCTCCCCACACAGCCGGCCTGTCACAATGGGTAACAAAGGCCAGCACCCAAAGCAGCCATGTTTTGCTTTGTGTATGGAGTTGGATGGCTATGCTAATGACAATGTGACAGCTCCCCTCAGAGCCTGTACCCGCAGATCAATAGGACCTAGGGAATAGGCAGTGTTTCTTCATCGCGCTGCGGGGTTTGCCTATGATGCCCCCAGGAAAGGAGATCCCAGAGGGATCCCGTTGAATCCTGGCTCAGCCCCCAGATCTGCCCCCACCTGCCATCCCACCCATCCTGCTCAGTTCAGTTCAATGACTTTAATGGCAGGACAAACTCTGCCTCTGAGGCCATAGCATAAGAAACGACAGACTCCTCCACTTTGCCAAGAGGGTCCCCCATGGTTTGGGGTCTGATCCGTGTTCATCAGCAGGAGGCTCCCTTGTGCGGGGCCGGCTCTGCATCACTCCCGCTCAGGCCCAGCCTTGGCCCTGCTCGCTGGGGTGTCTCTCATGGCCCTGCTACGTTAGGGGAATGGCTCCCTCGTGTTGGGGATGCTGCACAGAAAGTGGCTCCGTCTCCCCGCTGGCTGCAGAGTCACCCCTGGCGTCGGACTGGGCTCTGGGCCTCCCGCTCCTCACCCCAGCCTGGGGTCAATGGGTTTGCGGGTGCTGATCTAACTTAGTTTTTCACACAGCGCACAGTCAACCTGGGGAAGTCTTTGCCAGAGGATGGTGTGAAGGCCAAGACTATAACAGGGTTCAAAAAAGAACTAGATAAATTCATGGAGGACAGGTCCGTCAATGGCTATTAGCCAGCATGGGCAGGGATGGTGTTAGCCAGAAGCTGGGAATGGGCGACAGGGGCTGGATCACTTGGCGATGACCTGTTCTGTTCCTTCCCTCTGGGGCCCCTGGCGCTGGCAACCGTCGGCGGACAGGACACTGGGCTGGATGGACCTTGGGTCTGACCCAGTCTGGCCGTTCTCATGTTCTTAGCTCTGCTCAGCGCCCAAACCTGACCTCCCCCTCCACTCCAACCCAGCTCAGCCCCAGCCCCACATCCTCCCCCCAAACCCACCCCTACTCCACATCCTCCCCCCCCGTCCTGACCCCCAAACCTGCCCCACATCCTTCCCCCAAACCTGCCCCTGCTCCACATCCTCCCACTGTCCCGCCCCCCAAACCTGCCCCTGCCCCACATCCTCCCCCCCGTCCAGCCCCCCAAACCTGCCCCACATCCTCCCCCCCGTCCAGCCCCCCAAACCTGCCCCACATCCTCCCCCCAAACCCACCCCTACTCCACATCCTCCCCCCCGTCCAGCCCCCCAAACCTGCCCCACATCCTTCCCCCAAACCTGCCCCTGCTCCACATCCTCCCACTGTCCCGCCCCCCAAACCTGCCCCTGCCCCACATCCTCCCCCCAAACCCACCCCTACTCCACATCCTCCCCCCGTCCAGCCCCCCAAACCTGCCCCACATCCTCCCCCCGTCCAGCCCCCCAAACCTGCCCCACATCCTCCCCCCAAACCCACCCCTACTCCACATCCTCCCCCCCGTCCAGCCCCCCAAACCTGCCCCACATCCTCCCCCCAAACCCACCCCTACTCCACATCCTCCCCCGCGTCCAGCCCCCCAAACCTGCCCCACATCCTCCCCCCAAACCTGCCCCTGCTCCACATCCTCTCCCCAAACCCACCCCTACTCCACATCCTCCCCCCCGTCCAGCCCCCCAAACCTGCCCCACATCCTCCCCCCAAACCCACCCCTACTCCACATCCTCCCACTGTCCCGCCCCCCAAACCTGCCCCTGCCCCACATCCTCCCCCCAAACCCACCCCTACTCCACATCCTCCCCCCGTCCAGCCCCCCAAACCTGCCCCACATCCTCCCCCCCGTCCAGCCCCCCAAACCTGCCCCACATCCTCCCCCCAAACCCACCCCTACTCCACATCCTCCCCCCCGTCCAGCCCCCCAAACCTGCCCCTGCCCCACATCCTCCCCCCAAACCCACCCCTACTCCACATCCTCCCCCCCGTCCAGCCCCCCAAACCTGCCCCACATCCTCCCCCCAAACCCACCCCTACTCCACATCCTCCCACTGTCCCGCCCCCCAAACCTGCCCCTGCCCCACATCCTCCCCCCAAACCCACCCCTACTCCACATCCTCCCCCCGTCCAGCCCCCCAAACCTGCCCCACATCCTTCCCCCAAACCTGCCCCTGCTCCACATCCTCCCCCCAAACCCACCCCTACTCCACATCCTCCCCCCCGTCCAGCCCCCCAAACCTGCCCCACATCCTCCCCCCAAACCCACCCGTACTCCACATCCTCCCCCCCCCGGTCCAGCCCCCCAAACCTGCCCCTGCCCCACATCCTCCCCCCAAACCCACCCCTACTCCACATCCTCCCCCCCCGTCCAGCCCCCCAAACCTGCCCCACATCCTCCCCCCAAACCCACCCCTACTCCACATCCTCCCCCCCCGTCCAGCCCCCCAAACCTGCCCCTGCCCCACATCCTCCCCCCAAACCCACCCCTACTCCACATGCTCCCCTGTCCAGCCCCCCAAACCTGCCCCTGCTCCACATCCTCCCACTGTCCCGCCCCCCAAACCTGCCCCTGCCCCACATCCTTCCCCCAAACCCACCCACTGGATTGAGCCCCGCCCCTCCTGTCGTCTCTCCCTCGGCAGCCCCGCCCGCAGAGACTCCTGTTCCAGCCCCGCCCATGTCCAGTACTAACCCCGCCCCCATGGGGACTCTCCCTCGATAGCCCCTCCCGCGCTAAGCCCCGCCCCTAGAAACTCCTGTTCCAGCCCCGCCCCGACGCTCATGTAGCCCCGCCCATGCCCAGCGCTCGGCCGCGTCTTCTGAGGCCCCGCCCATCGCCCGGCCTCTCCCGCACTAGCCCCGCCCATGGCATGAGGCCCCGCCCATCGCCGAGCCGGAGCCACCGCCATGAGCCGCCCGTGCGAGGAGCGGGGCCTGCGCGCCCGGCCGGTGCACTGCGAGCGGCTGCCCGGGCGCTGGGACCCGCCCGCCCTGCAGGGGTACGGAGCCCCCGCGCCGCTTCGGGCTGGGGCCCACGGGCGCCGGGGGGCTCGCTGCGCGTGTGGGCGGGGGCGGGCTGCGCGGGGCGGGGCTCGCTGCGCGTGTGCGGGGGGGCGGGCTGCGCGGGGCGGGGCGGGGCTCGCTGCGCGTGTGGGCGGGGGCGGGCTGCGCGGGGCGGGGCGGGGGCGGGCTGCGCGGGGCGGGGCTCGCTGCGCGTGTGGGCGGGGGCGGGCTGCGCGGGGCGGGGCGGGGCTCGCTGCGCGTGTGCGGGGGGGCGGGCTGCGCGTGTGGGCGGGGGCGGGCTGCGCGGGGCGGGGCTCGCTGCGCGTGTGCGGGGGGGCGGGCTGCGCGGGCGGGGCTCGCTGCGCGTGTGCGGGGGGGCGGGCTGCGCGGGGGCAGGCGGTGGCCGGGCTGCGCGGGGGTGCGGGGGCGGGGCTCGCTGCGCGTGTGCGGGGGGGCGGGCTGCGCGGGGGCGGGCGGTGGCCGGGCTGCGCGGGCGTGCGGGGCTCGCTGCGCGTGTGCGGGGGGGCGGGCTGCGCGGGGTGTGGCTCGCTGCGCGGGGGCAGGCGGTGGCCGGGCTGCGCGGGGCGGGGCTCGCTGCGCGGCGGTGCGGGGGCGGGCTGCGCGGGGGCGGGCGGTGGCCGGGCTGCGCGGGATCCCCATGACCCCCCCCCCCGCACCTCCCAGAGCCCGGCGCGGGCCGCGCCTGTTCCGCGCTCCGGGGCTGTTGGGGAGACACAGGGCAAGGTCCCTGCTGCTGGGCAGCCCCGCAGGCTGGGAGTCGGCACCCGCCGGGCTCCGGGGTTGGCGCTGAGCGGTGCGGGCCGGCGGGGGTTGGAACAGGGGTGTGCCGCGAGGACTGGGGTGGAAACGGCTCGCTGGAAAATCCTCTTGATTTGTCCCATCCTAGGTAGAGCAGGACCAAGGCAGCCCTTCCTGGGATGAAATGAAATGCTCTGTAACCTGCGGAACTCACTGCTGCAGGGTGCTGTTGAGGCAAATGCTCTGTGGAGCTTTGTAAGGCTGAGGGGGATCTTTAAGTTTTATTTCTAAGACTAAGAACAGCATCTGTAGTGACACGGAGTGGGATAAAAGCCACAGGCACTCTCAGTCCTTATCCAACATCAAGGCTTGAGTTGACCAGCTGCTGAGTTCAGGAGAAATATCTGTTCTGCAGATGGGGCGGTTTTGTTTTTGTCTGAGGCATCTGGCTCTGGCCACTGCCTGAGCCGGGGACATGGGACTGGATGGCTGTCCTGGTGGCGTGCACTGTGTCTGATTGTTCCCTTCCCCTCACGTCTGCAGTGGGAACGGTGTGATTCTGGAGGGAGAGCTTCTTGATGTCTCTCGTCACCTCATCTTGGATATTAATGGCAGGAAGGTGAGCAAGGTGCCTTGTCCCGGGCTTCCCTTGGGGAGGAAGAGGCGCACAATGGGTGCTGGGGGTGGGGGGAGTCAGAGATAAACGACCATAATCTGTCTAGAGCTTGGTACAGAGAGGGCAGCAGCAGCAGACTTCCCCCAGGCAGGGCACAGAGGGGGCATGCGAGCCAGTCGTGGGAGGGCCTCCCGCCAACGATGATACTTCACACTGGCATTTTTCTCCATATTTCTCAAAGCGCTTCCCACAGATGTGTTAGGATCTTTATAGCCATTTCACAGCTGGGGAAATTGAGGCACAGCGATGGGCATTGACTCTCCTGTGGCCACGCAGGGAGTCGCTGGCAGATCTCCTGGGCCGTATCCACTGTATGTATAGTGCTGGCCATGCAGTGCATAGCTGTCTGTCTGTCCCTCTTTCTGCGCATCTCCTGCTTTTGCTGATGCCTGCCCTCAGGCACTAGGGTTAGGGTTCCTGCTTCAGATGTTTGGCAGTCCAGCGGCGCACCTGGTGCAGAGTGGGAAGGTGCTTTTCTTGCTGATGCAGGTGCCCGTCTTGGGCGGGGTGGGTGGGGTGCCTCCTCAGAGAGGGGCTGGCACCGTGCTGTCTTCCAGAGCACTGTGCTGACTGCCTCCCTTGAATAGATGCTCCCTGGGAATGGCCTATCCCAGGGTGGACTTGTGCTGCAGTGAGCAGGTCCCAGCTGCTGTGTGGGGCTCTGGAGGCTGGGCCCTGGGGGTGTCGGTTTCTGCAGCTGACCTGGAGTGTGGCTGGGTAGTGGCGGCTTTGCCGGTCTAGGTCCTGTTACTGTTTTAAGCACTGGTGCTGTCCCAGGTTCACCCCCTTGCAGCAGGTGGGGTAGGGAATGCCGTTACTCTGGCTGTCACCTCCCTGCGACTGGTGGCAGTCTGCCGGTTGTGGGCTGCAGGCCCTGGAGCAGGGGGACAGGGAGCTGGTGACCTGCTGTCCGGCTGTGAGCATCTCCGGTTCCTCCCTGCTGCAGGAGCGATACTATGTGCTGTACGTCAGGCCTGGCCAGGTCCATCGCCGCAAGTTTGACGCCAAGGGAAGTGAGAGAGAGCCAAATTTCAGCAACGTCAGGAAGGTGAACACCGGCTTCCTCATGTCCTCCTTCAGTAGGTACTGGGAGGAGCCCTCCTGCGGCTCCGTCCTGCCCTGCTCTCCCCAGCGAAAAGAACAGGAGGACTTGTGGCACCTTAGAGACTAACCCATTTATTTGAGCAGAAGCTTTCACGAGCTACAGCTCACTTCATCGGATGCATCAGACTCACGAAAGCTTCTGCTCAAATAAATGGGTTAATCTCTAAGTGCCACAAGTCCTCCTTTTCTTTTCGCGGATACCGACTAACACGGCTGCTCCTCTGAAACTTCTCCCCAGCAGTAGCGCAGAATCCATCCTGGGCACATTCAGCTCAGCCGCAGGAGGCTGGCTCCACCTTTCCATTCTCTCACCCCGGGGGAGGGGGAAGGCTTGTACCTGGGGTCGGGGACTTGTGCTCAATCTCCTGCCCAGTGGTTGTCATCTTGCCCATGTCCCCTGCTGGTTTCCCCTCAACTGGAAGTGGAGGCCAGCGCTCACCTTTGAACTGAGCTGGGGGGAGGGCGTGCGGCTCTCTTTAGCCCCTTGGAGGCGTGAAATACCACTGGCTTTCAGTCCTGTCCGACCCTGATCTCTCCCATTGGGGAAAGTCCTTTACTCATCGTGGGCTGTAGAGGCTCTGTGTTACAGATATCTTGGCACTTTAAGGCACATGTGAACCAGGGAGCTTGGTGTCAGGATCCTCGGGACCAGTGACCAGAATCAGAGCCCACTCCCTCTTCCCCCAGCCCGGGACTCCTGGGCATCCTGTGCACAGCTTCCCTGCTGGGATCCATCCATTCCCCTGCGCTGAGAGGAGCTCAGTCTCCGAGTGCTGGGCATTTCACATACGCTGGCATTTGCTTTGCATGTGGCAGAAGTGGAAGCCAAAGGCGAGACAGACAGGCTGTCCCCCGAGGAGCTGAAGGGGCTGGTGAATAAGCCGGAGCTGCTGAGTGTGACAGAGCCCCACACTCCCAGGCAGGCTGTGGCCTTCTGGCTGCAGGAGATGGAGATGGAGAAGATGGAGCTGGAGCTGGGGACAGAGATCCGTCTGAAAACCCAGGGTGACAGCCCTTTCATATGTGAGTGACCCCCTCCTCCCAGGCTGGGCTCTTTGTGCACCTGCTCCCCATGGTGGCACTGGGTCATTGCTCTTGGCTTTGGGGCACCATCCTCCAGCTGCCTCCTGCCTGTTAGTTACTGGTATTGACAGGGATTGAGGCTCTGTGGCCCTGTGCGTGGTGTCGGGCTTGTCGCCCTTCGGGCGTTCTGAGGCCTTAACCCAGATCCCCAGGGACCTGGAGCAGATGTAGCAGCACCAACACATGCCCTAGGCGTTCCCCAGCTTACCCAGGAATGAAGATTTCTGCTGCTCCTGCCTTGCTGTTTCTTCTCTGCTGGCTTCACCCAGAGACAGCTCAGTCAACTTCCACATGCCAGCTGGGAAACTGCTTCCTCCAGCACCCCCTGCCCCCTCACCCCTGCTTCTGCTCCACGTAGCTCCTTTCTCCCTTTCAGTCTCTCTAGCCAAGCTGCATGCAGGGACAGTGACCAAGTGTAACTTTGTTGGCGATGGACAGGCTGGGGCTTCCTGGACAGACAACATCATGGCTAACAGACCTCAAGGAGGGCCAGCCCCCGAGCCCAGGGGGCAAGGGGACGGCGCAGAGGAGGATGAATGGGTAGGTGGAAATACTTTCTCCCGTTCCTGTTGAAGTGGGGAAGCAGGATCACAGGGCGGGATTAATCTTCTGGAAAGTTCCTCTCTGAGCAAGGTCCAGCTGCTCAGGTTGGAGAGGCTGGGATTGCAGTCTTGGGGGCTGACTCCTCTATGGCCAAGTACCAGCATGGTGGGCTGCCCTAGAGCAGCATGCCTTGCCAAGCCCTGGAGAGGAGAGAGGGGTGGGCAGCTCTCCTGAGAGCACAGATCTGCTAGGGCCGTACTGAGTACACCAACTCATCTTAGAGGCCACTGATCAGTTGTCTGAGTGGGAGAGCTCAGTGTGAAAGGCTCCATCCCCTGGGAGACAGCCAGTCCCCTTGCCTGCAGGAGCTGTGTATTCTGTCTCAGTGTCCTGTCTCTGACAGTGGCTAGTACAAGGTGCGTCACGGGGAAGTGAACAGAACAGGCCAATAGTGATCCAACCCTGTCATCTACTCCCAGCTTCTGGCAGTCCGAGGCCTATGGACACGCAGAGCATGGGGCTGCATCTCAGACCATCTTGACATGTGCACACCTGCATTCTGGGAGATGGCTTCTGTCCTTTACAGCCAATGCTGTGCTTATTCCTGTACAAAGTGGGACTGCCCCTGCTCCAAGGAGCCCCCGTCTCGATTCCTGACTCGTACTTTGTTGTGTTTGCGGCTTTTCCACGTCTGTTTCTTCAGCCTGTGGTCCCATGCTGCTTCTTGGACGCTCCAGATCCGTGGCTGCACAGCTTCCTCCTCGAGTCTGTGATGAGGCCAGCAGTGGGCGCTGCGCCACCAGCCAAACCCCCTCTGCTCTTGCCTTTCCCTCCTCCCTTGGCTCGCTGAGCCCATCCCTCAGTGGCCTCCCCTCTCCTGGAGACCCAGCATAGCTCCTGGGTTCTGAGCCCAGCTAGGATTGTCTTTCGCACTGACTGGCTCTGTTGGCTTTTCCCTTAGGATGACTGAGAGCCGAGGGACCTTCTCCACTGAGGCAGCAGCCGCTCTGTACAGTAACTGTTCTGTTCTCCCTGCTTTTGACTCCATGGCACCAGGGAGGGTGCAGAGCCTGGATGGGGGGATTCTCACCCCTGGGTTGCTCAGGATGCAGTTTGCACTGGGCCAGCCCTGAGAAAGAGGTCTCCATGCCCAGCTGGCCTTCGTATGTTTTGCAGTGTTTGTCCACAGAGGCCTTTGGGGTCCGTACGGCTCTGCCCTGGGTTCCAAGAGTCCCTCTCTCTCCTCCCCACCTGCGTGCTGCTTTGGGCGGAGGCTGTGGCCCAAGTGACCAAGCTTATGCTTCCCTTTGAAATGGATGGAATGGTCAGAGCAGGGCAGCTTGGGCTTTTCCTGACTGCTGTGAGCCATCTGGGGCCGGGTGAAGGTTGGCATTGCCCCTCTGCTTGGTGCACCCTGCCCAGTCGCTGCCCCTGAGAAATCCCACTTGGTACATGTAGATAATGCCTGTCTGCCCAGCCAGTCCCTCTCCCTTGGCCATGGAGTCCTGCTCCTTATGGGACACTAACCCATGTATCTCGCTGATTGGAAATGTCCCAAGCTGTCTGCACAAGCCATCTCTAAAATCCTGCCTGTGCATTTATGAGCAGTGTTTTTTTAATTAATAAATCTCTCAAACCTACACCAGAAGCATGTGACTGATGTTCTCAAAGCCTCCCCAGCCCTCTGCCAAGGGAGAACTGGCTCTTGTATCTTTTCCAAATACGGGCCTCTTAGTTTTGTCTGTAACCTAAAAAAGAAGAAACTTTCAGGGGCAAGTAATACAAGCATCTCTGGCTGGCTGGGAAGAGGAGGGTGGTTCTGTGGGGAACTTCCTTACCTGCTGGCTTAAAAGGAACTGCCCCTTAATTCCGTACCCTGTGTGTGGGTAGAAAGGGCACGTTTTGTTACACGGCCCACCTGGGCTGCCTGCTTTCCGGCAGGGATCTCTCACTGATGAGCTAGAGATCTACTGTAAATTAAAAAGAAGCAGGTAGTCTGCCACACAAGGCTGCCTGGCCCAAGGTGTGAACAGGGAAGAGGGGAGAAAGCATCTCCTAGACCCAGCAGGCCCTTCTGGGGAAGTGCCTCGGGCTGATTTCCCACTTGTGGGCTCTAGCTATGATTGCTGCTGTGGGGCAGCCGCCCACCTCAGAAATAGGGGACGGGAGTGCTTAGAGATGACGGGGTGCCTCCCCTTTTCCCAGGACTGAGTACTGCTGCATTTCAGCACCCCCCATGGCCCTGGGCCTGAGTCTGCCCCATGCAGAGTGATAATATGCCACGTCTGCTTGCCTACCAGCTGCCCCTGTAGCCCGGGCCAGTCCTGCCCCAGCAGTGCCGTGGGGTACAGTGAGGCGGTGTGTGGGAGTGGCACTCACCCAAGGTTAGGCCTGTTTCCTCCCTAAGGAGTGTGAAACTCCTTCCAGCTCCTGGCTCAGCCAGGGTGTGTCCTCCCCAATGGCAGGGCCCTGACCTCAGCAGCCCTGGGTGGTGTCCACTGGCCCTGGCTGCTCACTGTTTGTGTCCCCTGATGGCTGGGCCTGGCCACGCGGCTGCCAGGGGGTGGTAAAAGGGGCAGTTTGCCCCTGGCCCCCAAGCAAGAGGTCAGCTTTGAGTGGTGCTGTATGGAGCGGGGACAGGAGCCAGGAGCCCTGCTGTGCGGTGAGTCTGAGTCTGCCCTGTCTGTGTTCCGTTACTCGGAGGCTGCGCAGTGCTGTGTTGGGCAGGCAGTGGATGAGGATGGAAATGGTGTAGAAGGAAATTGCCACATGGCCTTGCTGAAGCAAGAGCTCTGCTCCAGAGGAAGACTGTTGGGCTGTGACTAACTGGCCTGGGGATGGGATGGCTCAGCAATCGGCAGTTATTGCATGGCGATGGTGTGAGCGCCGGGAGGGATCGGTGCCAGCCTGGTGTCCCAGTCCCGCTCCGTTCGGAGGACACTCAGCACCTTCCCTGGTCGTGCTTTGGCTCTCTGTGCCCATCTGTGCTGCTGCAGAGGGCATGGGTCACCCCAGCAAGCACTAGCGGCTCTTGCTCTAAAGGAAGCTGCCAGGGCAGCTGCTCCCAGCCCTGGGTTTTCTGCCCAAGGCTCCAGGAAGGGCCCCTCAGGCTCCATGGCACCAGCTCGGCTGCGCAGTTTGGGGCGTTAGTTCCGGATGTCGGAGCCAGCACCGGCTCTGCAGCCCCTGTCTGTTCCTCACGGCTCTTTGTGCAGGCTCTTGGCAGCGCTTGACCCAGCGACCATGCCGCTCACTGGTGCCTGAGGCCCAGAGCGCTCTCCTCAGCTGTGGCTGGCCAGGCAGGGGGACCCTTCCTAGTGAGCGATGGCCTGGTCCCTGCCCCAGGTCTGGCCCTTCCAGGCCAGGCTCCGCAGTGGGCCCCACTTCGCGATGTCCTGGATGAAGAGCCCTGTGTCTGCTCCGTGGAGGGGCTCGGCCTGGGGGGCCTGTGGTCCGAGCCACGCTGCTCTCCGGGAGGGCCCTCTGCCACATGGCCCAGCACCGCAGGGCTGCCCCGGGACTCGCACCATCCCAGGTCAGCGTGGGGCTTTCCCAGGACACAGGCCTCCCCTGGCAGCTGGCTCCCCCAGTGGTGCCCCAGAGCCCTGCAGGGCCCAGCACAGCGCCTCTCTGTCTGGTTTAGCCGGGTTCACCTGCTTGTGCCAGAGGCACCCAAGGCCCTGCCAGTGCAGGACAGGAGCGTGGGGGTGGGGCGGGGCGGAAGGGAGTGAGGGGAGCAGAGCAGAGGGGAGGAGAAATGAACAGGGAGGAGGTAACACTTCAAACAGGACAAAAGCCTCCTTGCACTGCAGAAGCCCTGGTTGCCTCCCAGTGTGAGTTGGCTCTGGCAGGCCCTGCTGCTGGTGTCTTGGGTCGCCCAGGGCAGGGGCCATGGGCTGGCGAAGGGGGGGGACGTGTCTGTCCTACTCCCCTGCACTGGATCGCTGCGGCAATCAGCAACTTCCTCACCAAAACATGATTCTGTAGGGGTCCGCTGACTCCGTGGGATGCCCTGAGCAGCAGTGAGAGGCCCGGCCTTTTCCTAAACTGCCCAGCTAGTATCACCCCCAGGCCGTCGCTGTGCACGTGGGGCCCGGCTGGTACCGGCGCCCCGGGCGTCTCCATGTGCGTGGGACCCGGCTGGTACCGGCGCCCCGGGCGTCTCCATGTGCGTGGGGCCCGGCTGGTACCGGCGCCCCGGGCGTCTCCATGTGCGTGGGACCCGGCTGGTACCGGCGCCCCGGGCGTCTCCATGTGTGTGGGGCCCGGCTGGTACCGGCGCCCCGGGCGTCTCCATGTGCGTGGGGCCCGGCTGGTACCGGCGCCCCGGGCGTCTCCATGTGCGTGGGGCCCGGCTGGTACCGGCGCCCCGGGCGTCTCCATGTGCGTGGGGCCCGGCTGGTACCGGCGCCCCGGGCGTCTCCATGTGCGTGGGGCCCGGCTGGTACCGGCGCCCCGGGCGTCTCCATGTGCGTGGGGCCCGGCTGGTACCGGCGCCCCGGGCGTCTTCATGTGCGTGGGGCCCGGCTGGTACCGGCGCCCCGGGCGTCTCCATGTGCGTGGGACCTGGCTGGTACCGGCGCCCCGGGCGTCTCAGTGTGCGTGAGGTGCGAGGGGGTGAGGGTGCGGGCTCGGGGTGCGGGCTTTGGGGTGGGGCCAGGGATGAGGGGCTTGGGGTATGGGAGAGGGTTTGGGGTGCAGGCCCCCCATGGTACTCACCTCAGGCACCTTGTGGGAAGCAGTGACTTGTCCAAGCAGCTCCTAGGAGCAGGGGCGGCCAGGGAGGCTCCGTGTACTGCCCCCGAGTTGGTTCTGCCCCCACAGTTCCCATTGGCTGAGGTTGCCAGCCAGTGGGAACTGCGGGGGCAGAACCAGCTCGGGAGCAGCGCACGGAGCCTCCCTGGCCGCCCCTGTGCTTAGGAGCTGCAGGGACAAGTCGCTGCTTCCTGGAGAGGGCCTGGTTAGCAAGGGTCACACCACCCCTTCAGCTATCTCAGCAAAGCCGTGCCCTGATAGCTGGTCGGGTTTCTTCACCTCCACTGCATATCTGCTGCAGGCCCTGGCAGTGCTGTTTATCTTCGTCAACCTTTGGCAGCCCCATAAAGCAATATAGAAGTCAGATGAAACAGCCAGCTGGGTTCAGAGAAGTGAACGGAGGGTCATAAACCCTTTATCTTGCCGGGTGAAGGTGGCTGCTGCTGAGACACCAGAGCAGCCTGGCACCTGGGCTGGGGCATGACGAAGGGGAAGTTGTTGCCACGGTTACTTTTAGTAAGTCACGGACAGGTTGCGGGTAATAAACAATAGTTCAGGGATGCAACAGCTGTGCTGCTGGGGCTGGGGGGTTGACCACCCAAACCCTGCCGCCCCGGGGTGGGGGTGGGGTTCGACAATCCGAGCCCTGCTGCCGGGGCAGGGCTGACAGCCCGAGTTGCCCTGCTGTCCGCAGGGGGAGGGGAGGGAGCTGGCAGCCCGAGCCCTGCTGCCTGGGGCTGAAGTCGTGGCCTCCGTGACCGACTCGTAGCCTTTCCCAAGCCCTGCATGCGGCGTGAACTCGGCCGATGGACTGCCCCCTTGGCTGGCGCTGGCCGCTGTCTGGCTGCGGGTTGCTGGCACAAAGCAGCACCCAGCGCCGGCATGGCTCCCTTCCCAATGCAGAGGGTAGGGGAGACGCTGGATTTACACCCAGCAAGGGGGACCCCACCCATGGCACAAGGGAGGTTAAAAGCCCTTTACAGGGAGCAGAAATTATCCAAAAAGCTGCCTACGCCCCTCTCCTCCCCCACCAGTGCTTGGGGATTCTGCTTGACTGCGCTCTGAGGGAGCCCGCGGCTCCCCAGGGCCTGTGAACGGTGGTGCACCCTGCAAGGCTCAGCCCCTAGCATGCCCCTTGGCTCACTGTGACTGGGCTACTGGTGACTCCTGCCCAGGTCTGGCCGAGCCACAGCTAACCTGGCAGCTGGGCTGCACGGGACCCACAGGTGCTCTGGCGTGGCTGGTGGAATGGAAGCCCTAGGCCAGGCTGGTGGATTATTGGTGGGAGGTGGTCTGGTCAAGGTCCCCATGTCTCAGTCCGTGGAACTCCGACAAGCACATAGATAACTGGGATCAGTCCGGCTCAGCTGTGGGTTAGTGGTGTTAAAGCAGGTATGAGAGCGATAAAGACATGTTTGGGGGTTCAGACTATGGATCGCTGGTGAGTGGCTGTAGCTCATTTCTAGCAGCTGGCTGCCATGTCGTAAGGGAATATTTGAGCGGGTGCATTGTGAGCCCCTGCGACTGTGTAAATCACCAGACAGGAGAGACTAACCAGTGCGAAGGGCTGACCCCCAACCGCAAGTGTCGCATCCTGCCCAGCAGGGACAGGCCATTGACACCAGGACTGTTGTGGGACGATAAAGAGGCCAAAGGACTTTGTTGTTTTCCTTCCCCAAGATGGGTCATGCAAGTGGATTCCTCCCGTCAGCTGAGTTCACAGCTCGGAGTACATGGCTGGAAGGGACTAAAACCCCTAACAAGAAGGAACTGGACGCTGGGGGCTAATGTTTTCTAAGCATACACAAGGGATCCCCTGCTGCTTAGCCTGGGTTAGCTCTAAAGCAGCATCTCTCAACGTTGTTGATACCCAGGGACCGGCTTGCTGCCTTCCTAAACTGTATCAGGTAGGTCTCAGTGATCAGTGCTGGTCCACAGACTGATCATTGAGAAACACTGCCCTAAAGCAGTGCTACTCAAAGTGGTGGTCCGCGGGCCGGTGCCGGTCTGCGAGCCATTGGCTGCCGGTCTGCGAGCACATTGGGAAAAAATTGCCGGTCCCCCACATCAGATAGCTTGAGAAGCACTGGCCTAAAGCCCAGCTAGAGACTGCTGATTATAGAAGCTTCTATTGCCTTTTGAAACTTAAGATAACTCATTTGTGTGTGTGTTTACTTGCTTTAACCTTGAAAACAATATTTGTTTCCTTTCCTGTTAATAAATCTGTAGATAGTTTATCATAGGATGGGCTACACGCTGATGGCTTTGGAATGCGATCTAAAGTGCAATTGACATGGGGTGAGCGACTAGCCCTTTGGGACTCAGAGTAACCTGAATGATGACGTTATTCTTGGAAGGGCCTATCTGCCACACAGACAGGCTCCCCTGGGTGGTGAGGTGGATCAGCGCACCCAAGGGGACTGTCCATGGCTCCATGTTCAGGCTGTCACAGCGCCTGAGGGGTTCACACTAGATAATGGGTTGGTGCAGTCTAGGTACAGAACTCCCCACCAGTCTGGGGTTTGTGCCCTGGCTCTTACCAGCCTGCCCCGAGCCTGGCACTCGTGCTCCAGGGCTGGCAGGGGCTAAGTGGCCTCGTTAGGGACAAGGGGCATTCGTGGCTCTAAGGGTTGGCTTGAAGTATATTTCAGCAATGGGCGGTGGTGGCCTTTGCGAGGCGGCCCCCCCCCAGGCTGAGGAGGGTGCGCCCCCCAGCGCGGGGCTGCAGCATCTCTCCCCGGTGGATGGGCGGCTGCGGCGGTTTGGGGCAGCACGTGAGGGCTGCGTGCCCCTGGCTGGGGGCTGCTCAGTCCTAGGCGGCTCGGCTGGAGTCAGCGTTCTGAGCTGGCAGCTCTGGTGGCAGCCACCCTGGGGTCAGGTGCACGCTGCCAGTGGGGTGGGGGTGGGGACAGACCCGTTTGTTTCCTCGTGCCCTTCTGGCACATGCTGGCGTTGGTGAGATCCGGCCCCTCCTGGCCAGCTTAGCCATGTGCCTGCCCTGCAGCACTCAGGAGGCCTGGCCAGTCCTTCCGTTCCTGGGCGGGGCTGGGAGCCAGTTCTGCACTGCCCTAGGGGCATGCAGTGGCATTGACATGGGGCAGGCAGTGGAGCGCTCCATTGCCTAGGGAGGTTTCCCTCTTTAGTCAAAACCAGCATGACCCAGCCTGGAGCCCAGTGAGCCACCGCAGCTCTCCCCTGCTGGCTACCTAGACCCCAGGTGCTACTCTGCAGGCATGTGACATGGTGTGACGAAGCAGGACTGTTCTTAACGTTTCCTCTGAATAGTGTGGGGGTGCCTCAGTTTCCCCTATGCAGTTCTTAAGTATCTAGGGGGTGGGGTAAGGGTGTATGATCATTGCAGAGCCCTGGAGGGCAAGTGTGTGCAGGGGTCTGGACACAGAGAATGGCCGACACCCTGTTTCCTGGCAGCTTCCACGGGGTGCAGTACATCCCACCTTTGCCACCAGTTGTCACGGAGGCCCCAGGCGATGCTCTGGAACTGCTCCCTATGAAGCCAGTCAGGACTCTGGGGAAGTCTCCTTTCTGGGAGCAGCCTGTCTTCAGACACAAAGCTCACATAGCTTCCCCCTTCCTGGGTCTGACCTCGGAGCATTCAGCATCCTCTGCCCCTCCATGCGCTTCTCACAGTGAGTCTGCCCAGGCAGGGTCCTGGGGAAGCCAGAGGGTCCTGCCCCCCAACTCCGCAGGAAGACAGGACTCTCAGCCAGCCAGTAAAACAGAAGGCTGATTAGATGACAGGAACATGGTCTAAAACAGAGCTTGTAGGTGCAGAGAACAGGACTCCTCAGTTGGGTCCATTTTGGGGGGCAGTGAGCCAGGCAACCCCGTCTGCACTTCACTCCATGGCCGCAGCCAGCCCCAAACTGAAACTCCCTCCAGCCCCTTCTCCTCTGGGCTGTGTCCCTTTCCCGGGCCAGGAGGTCACCGGATTCCTTTGTTCTCCAACCCTTTAGGTCTCACCTTGCAGGGGGGAAGGGCCAGGCCATCAGTGGCCAGGAAACAGGGTATCGGCCATTCTCTGTGTCCAGACCCCTTCACACACCTGCCCTCTAGGGCTCTGCAGTGATCATACACCCTTACCCCACCACCTAGATACTTAAGAACCTCATAGGGGAAACTGGGGCACACCCATTATATTCAGAGGAAACATTAAGAACAATCCCGCTTCGTCACAAGAGGCTCCAGCCAAAATACCCCCAGTTCCCCAGCCTAAGATCTTTGAGCTGTACCCTCCTGCCCTGGTCAAAAGCTTGACCAGTGTGTGAGTTATTACCCAGTCTGCCACGTCTGCAAAGGAAAGTGGACGTGCACCAACTCTTGTTCGTGAGCAGGGATCTCTCCCCCAAGCACTTCCTTTGAACTACACTGCTTTAGGTAAAATACAAAACAGATTTATTAACTACAGAAAGACAGATTTCAAGTGATAGCAAACAGTTCAAAGATGGTTACCTACACAGTAAACAAAATCACAATTTAAGTCTGATAGACTAGATAGGATTTGAATCAAGCAGTGTCTCACCCTGTTAGGTAGTATAAACAGTCCCCCAAGCATCCATACACAGGCAGGTTTCTTTCTTCCCTGCCTGGGACCCCTGTTCAGTCTTTGTTCCTCTGGTGTTTTCAGGTGTTCTCCTGTGTGGGGAGCCAGGCCCAGTCACGATGTCTTTCCCCATTTTTATCTTCTTCCCACTTGCTGGGAAGCTCTTTTGCTGTGACCTGGGTCAAACCGTTCCTATCATGTAGTGCTATCTCAGAGAGGTTTCTGTTGTACACAGGTGCTGGGGTCATCCTGGTGCCTGTGTGCATTTCCTCCATAAGCCATTAGGATTGTTTGGCCTTTTTATTGTCGTACCTGACAGGCTGCATGTGGGTGTTCCCACCCTCACAACAGGTTTCAGTAGCACACACAGAGCCCAACGTCGTAACTTCACATGCAACGGAAGCACACACAACTCAGCGGGGTATTAATGTTCAACAGATTAAGACATTTGGAATGACACCTCACAAGGCATACTTCGTACAGAACACATCGTCATCATATCACCATGGTGAATATGGGGTGCAGAGTGTCTCTTTGGGGCACACTCCACTCTACTGCCACCTGCCTGGTGGAGATCAGGCGGAGCAGTGCTTGCGAGGACGCAGAGGCTCTGACGTGGGTAGGCTTAAGGCCTCGGTAAGATAGCGGCAGGTGGTGTGAAGTCCAGGGTCTAGCGTCTTTGCGTGAGGGGCTTGTGCCCACACTGCGCGGGCGTATTCAGCAGAGAAGTAGCACACTGCCAATGCAGTCAATCGCAGAGTGGACGTCGATGTCACCAGCTTGCTGAGAATGTTGTTTAATCTGCCAACTTGGCTTTAGTCTTCTCAGCGTGCAGTCGAGAGTAACACCGTGGAATGCGGGATTCATGGAATGACGCTCTTTCATCCCAAGCCAGCTGATGTTGAGTTTGCGTTTGGCCTCTCAGCGTCTGAGATGGAATGTGGTTGCCTGCGTCTTTGTTGGGTTTGCGTGCAGTTGGCTGGCTACATAGTACTTGTCTAGGGTGTTAAGTGCAGGCACCAGGGTAATACACCAAAGTCCTTGTGTTGTGTGGACGCAGAGATAGTCTGCGTAGATAAAGCACCTTGTGCCCGGGCAGGTTGGCTGGTTGTTTGTGTAGATATTGAATAACATAGGTGCTAAAGTATTACTTTGTGGGAGGCCATTCTTTGTTCCAGCTCCATTTGCCAGAAAAGTTCACGAAGAAGCTTCTGTTCTCCAGGATGGTCTGTATTAGCTTCGGGAAGTGGTGGTTCTTCGTTACCACTAGTGCCTTGTCGAGGAGCCCCTGATGACAGATGACAAGACAAGGAGTAATGGTCTGAAGTTGCAGTGGGGGAGATTGAGGTTGGATATTAGGAAAAACTTTTTCACTAGGAGGGTGGTGAAACACTGGAATGCATTACCTAGGGAGGTGGTGGAATCTCCTTCTCTAGAAGTTTTTAAGGTCAGGCTTGACAAAACCCTGGCTGGGATGATTTAGTTGGGGATTGGTCCTGCTTTGAGCAGGGGGTTGGACTAGATGACCTCCTGAAGTCCCTTCCAACCCTGATATTCTATGACTGACTGCACCATAGGCAGCTAAGAGATCAACAGACACTGCTCCTGGCCATATCCGTCCCCTTTCATCCCCAGCTTGGGGCTGGTGGGTCCAATTCAGAATCTGTGCAGTGCGCGACTGACCTGGCCTGTAATAGGGTTGGAGGCAGCAGAGACAAGGTCACAGTTTGTTGTTTTGTGCTTATTTCAGGAGAGGGAAACGGAGCAAAGGAGAGAGGGAAATGAGTCAGCAGGGAACGTTGCCCAAAGTGATGAAGCAGCCGTTTGCCCAGAGCACGCGTGAACCGCTGCAGGGCAGACCGGAGAGGAAGTGCTCATGGCGCAAGATACATCACATGCAGAGCAGCCAAACCCCTTGGGAAGAGGTGCAGGTGTGGGGAGTGCAGGCCCGGGTGCAACATCCCCAAAGACGGGGAGCTAGCCAGGTGCAGGCTTCAGCAAAGCAGCTATTCAGCTGGTGCTGGCAGAAGTGGGGAAGGTCTGAGAAAACCAGAGGTACGGGCAGTCTATGAGGGTGCTAGCCTGCAGAGGGAAGGAGCGGGGCTCGCGGCGCCCAGGTGAAGTGCCCATGTGGCTGGGGAGGGTTTCCCCACGTGGGCACGGGCAGAGCATCCTCCCACTGCAAGCAGGTGGGAGTGATTTGCCCCAGACCCCGAAAAGAGTCACCCAGGCCACCGGGCTTGGGAAGGGACTGCCCTGGGAATGGCCTTCCAGCGGGAAGCTGTGCCAGATCCCACTCCCATCAGTGGGGGTGCTAGAACATGGGGCAACGCTGTGCAATGGGCTCTAATTCTGCACGTGCCTTGGAGCACCCCATGGCACTGGTTCCCGAGCTGTGGGTCTGTGTTTGGGGCAGGGCCTAGAGCGGAGCCAGGGGCCTGAGCCCCACCTTCCCTGGCTCCCCCTTCCCATGCCCACCAGCTGGTGCTGCTCTGCGGGAGGGCCCCAGGAGATGGCGGGGGCTGGGCCTGGGGCAGAGCAGGTGGCGCTGGACTCCCCCCAGCTCTTTGCTGTCTCTCCGTGTCCCATACCCCCTACATGGCACGCACAGTTCAGTGACGCTGGGTCAGCTGCTCTGAAGGCAGCATATGAGCAGCACGATGCCCGTGTCCAGCTCTCCCCGCTCCCAGAGCGAGGTGTGTGTGGGGGAGGAGAGGCGGGGGGGGTGCAGCTTGGCCTTCACTTACCAGAGCAGTGGGCTGGGCAGGAGCTGGGTGTCAAGGAGTGTGGGGGAGTCTGGGCCCTGCACCCCTCTTCCTGGGATTCACTGAGACTCTCAGCCAGCCAGTAAAGCGGAAGGTTTATTGGACCACAGGAACATAGTCCAAAACAGAGCTTGTGGGTACGCCCAGGACCCCTCAGTCAAGTCCTGCTGGGGTCTAAGCTCCCTGGGGTTCCCTGCATTCCTCCACCCAGCACCAAACTGAAACCAACCAACACCCCCGCCCCCAGCAGGCTTCCTCCTGCAGCCTTTGTCCAGTTTCCCCAGCAGAGGTGTTACCTCCCCCTCCCCCTCCTGGCTCAGGTGACAGGCTCTCAGGTCTCCCATCCCCAGGGCACATCCCCAGGTCAACACTCCCCCCTCCCTGCTGCGTCACATCTCTCCCCCCTTGGAGACTGAACTGAGCGGGGTCACGCTGACCAGTGACCTGGGGAAGTTCAGGGCCCCCTCTCCGGGACAGCGCATCCGCTATCAGGTTGGCCCTTCCCTTCACGTGGACCACGTCCATGTCATCACCCTGCAGGAGCAGGCTCCATCTCAGGAGTTTGGCGTTGGCTCCTTTCATCTGGTGCAGCCAGGTCAGGGGAGAGGGGTCGGTGTAGACGGTGAAGTGTCGCCCGAAGAGATAGGGCTCTAGTTTCTTGAGGGCCCACACCATGGCCAGGCACTCCTTCTCGATGGCTGTGTAGTGTTGCTCCCGGGGTAGCAGCTTCTTGCTCAGGTACACGATGGGGTGTCTCTCCCCCTTTTCATCCTCCCGCATTAACACTACCCCCAGTCCCGTGTCCGAGGCATCGGTGAACAACACAAAGGGCTTGTCAAAGGTCTGGGTTTGCCAGAACTGGGCCACTGACCAGAGCCTCCTTCAGCGCCCGGAAAGCCTCCTGGCACTGCTCGGTCCAGACCACCTTGTCTGGCTTCCTCTTCTTGCCTAGCTCAGTGATGGGGGTGGCTATGGCGCTAAAGTGGGGCACAAATCTTCGGTAGTATCCTGCCATCCCAATGAAGGCTTGGACCTGCTTTTTGGTGTGGGGAGCGGGCCAGTCTCTGATCACCTCCACCTTGGCTGGTTCTGGCTTTAGGCGGCCGCTCCCCACCCGATGGCCCAGGTAAGATACTTCCGCCATCCCCACCTTGCCCTTCTCCGCTTTTACAGTCAGCCCAGCCCCCTAGAGTCGGTCCAGCACTTGTCTAACCTGGGACACGTGGTCCTCCCAGGTCTGGCTAAAGACACAGATGTCATCAATATACGCCACGGCAAAACTCTCCATCCCCCTCAGGAGCTGGTCCACCAGGCGCTGGAAGGTGGCCAGTGCTCCCTTGAGGCCAAAAGGCAGGGTCAGGAACTCAGAGCCCCAGAGGGGTGATAAAGGCCGATTTCAGCAGGTCATCTGCATCCAGCGGCACTTGCCAGTAGCCCTTTGTAAGGTCCATGGTGGTGAGGTACCGAGCTCCTCCCAGCTTGTCTAGGAGCTCGTCAGGCCTGGGCATGGGGTAGGCATCAGATACAGTGATGGCATTGAGCTTCTGATAATCCACACAACTGGACCGACCCGTCCTTTTTGGGGACCAGCACCACCGTCGAGGCCCAAGGGCTGGCAGATGGCTGGATCACCCCCAAAGCCAGCATGTCCCGGACCTATCTTTCCAGGTCCTGAGCAGTTTTCCTTGTGACTCGGAAGGGGGAGCATCTTATCGGCGGGTGCGACCCTGTCTGCACCCGGTGGACAGTCAGATTAGTGTGTCCAGGCTGGTTGGAAAACAGCTGTCGGTCTGGATGCAGCACCCCCCTGACCTCAGCTTGCTGGGCAGGGGTTAGCTGATCCGAGAGGGGAATTGTTTCCAGGGGGGAACCAGCTCTGGTCCCATGGAATAGATCTACTAAAGGGTCACCTCCCTGCTCCTCCCACTGTCCACACACGGCCAACACCACATTCCCCCTGGCATAATATGGCTTCATCATATTCACATGGTACACCCGGCGGTGGTGCGCCCGGTTCGACAGCTCCACCACATAGTTTACCTCATTGAGCTGCTTGAAGACCTTGAAAGGGCCCTCCCAGGCGGCCTGTAGTTTGTTCTTTCTCACTGGGATGAGAACCATCACCGGATCCCCGGTGGCGTAGGCACGGGCCCGCGCCGTGCGGTCATACCAGACCTTCTGCTTCTTCTGGGCTCTGGCCAGATTCTCCCTGGCCAGGCCCATGAGTTCAGCCAGTCTCTCTCGGAAGATCAGGATATATTCCACCACTGACTCTCCATCGGGAGTGGCCTTCCCCTCCCACTCGTCTCTCATCAGGTCCAGGGGGCCCCTCACCCTCCTTCCATATAACAGTTCGAAAGGAGAAAATCCAGTCGACTCCTGGGGCACCTCCCTGTACACGAACAGCAGGTGAGGTAAGTACTTGTCCCAATCCTTTGGGTGCTGGTTCATAAAGGTTTTCAGCATCATCTTTAGCGTCCCGTTAAACCTCTCCACCAGCCCGTTGGACTGGGGGTGATAAGCTGAGGCCCAGTCGTGCCGGACCCCACATTTCTCCCACAAGCACCGGAGCAGGGCCGACATGAAGTTGGAGCCTTGGTCTGTCAAGACTTCCTTGGGGAACCCCACTCGGCTGAAAATGGTCAGGAGCGCATCGGCCACGGTGTCTGCTTCAATGGAAGCTAAGGGCACTGCCTCGGGGTAGCGGGTGGCAAAATCTACCACCACCAGAATGTATTTCTTCCCCGACCGGGTCGTCTTGCTGAGAGGCCCCACTATGTCCATGGCCACCTTCTGGAAAGGCTCTTCTATGATGGGCAAAGGTCTCAAAGCCGCTTTCCCCTTGTCCCGGGCCTTCCCCACCCTCTGACAGGGGTCACAGGATCGGCAATACTGCCGGACCGTGGTAAAGACCCCGGGCCAGTAAAAGTTCTGTAGCAACCTCTGCCAGGTGCGCCGGATTCCCTGGTGCCCTGCGAGGGGGATGTCATGGGCCAGGTACAGGAGCCTGCGGCGATACTTCTGGGGGACCACCAGCTGCCTCCTGATCCCACAGGACTCCACTTCCCCTGGGGGAGCCCATTCTCGGTACAGGAACCCCTTCTTCCACAGGAACCTCTCCTGGCAGCCTCTCCCCATGGTCCGTCCCACCCTGAGGTCGGCCAGGTCCCTGAGCTTCCGCAAGGAGGGATCTTTCCTCAACTCGGCCTGGAACTCAGCGGCTGGGGAAGGGATGGGGCCCGGTTCCCTCTCACTGGCTGGGTCTGAGGCCACAGCCTCTCTGAGCCATGCCCCTCGGCGCTCCCTCCCCACCAGGGTAGGGTCCTGCGCCTCCGGTGTGGCACCCTCCCCAAGGTCAGGGCGCAGTGCCCCTCACCGGCTCTGACTACGGGTCACAACCAGGGCGGTCTGGGGCTTGCTTGGCCAGTCCTCTAGGTCTCCCCCCCATCAAAACCTGAGTGGGCAAATCCTTGGGGCCCTCCTTGGCCCCCCATTTCAGGTGTACCCTTGCCATGGGCACCTTGAATGGGGTCCCGCCCACCCCTGTCAGGGTCAGGTAGGTGTTGGGCACCACCCGATCTGGGGCCACCACCTCGGGCCGGGCCAGCATCACCTCCGCGCCCGTATCCCAGTATCCATTGACCTTCCTCCCATCCACCTCCAGGGGAACAAGGCACTCTCTCCGGAGGGACAGCCCCGCGCCCACCCTGTAAACCGAGCACCCTGAGTCCAGAGAATCCAGCCCTCTGGCGGGGCTGGCCTGGGGTACTTGTCCCTCCCAAGCAGGTGGTAAGCTGGCAGCCCCCCTTGCTGGGTCATCTGCCCCTCGTCCAGCTGGGTCCCTACCCAGTTAACCCTGGGTAGGTTGGGTCTGCTCAGTCTGTCCCTAAGGCTGGGGCACTGGGTCCGTACGTGGCCTCTCTGGCCACAGTGATAGCAGCTCAGGTCACGTTG
Organism: Lepidochelys kempii; assembly: GCF_965140285.1. Classification (NCBI taxonomy): domain Eukaryota; kingdom Metazoa; phylum Chordata; order Testudines; family Cheloniidae; genus Lepidochelys; species Lepidochelys kempii. Next base: position 84,451,507 of record NC_136389.1, on the reverse strand, counting down.
GTCCCCTCGAGCGGGTTGGAGGGGCCCGACGCCAGGCATTCCCCTTGGGAGGGGGTTCTCCACATTTCCCTGCTGGGAGGCCCCCTGGTGACTCTCTCTCTGCATCGGGGGGGAGGGGGGCTGTTCTTTTGGGGCTCCTCCTGGCTACCCCCTGACCGACTGTTCACAAACTCGTCGGCCAGCTGCCCTGCGTGCTGGGGGTTCTCTAGCTTTTTGTCCACCAACCACAGCCTCAGGTCGGAAGGGCACTGATCATACAGTTGCTCCAGTACGATTAGGTCAAGCAGGTCCTCTTTAGCTCGGGCCCCAGCTGTCCACTTGCGGGCATACCCCTGCATCCGGTTGGCCAGTTGTAGGTAGGTGACCTCAGGCGTTTTACGCTGACTCCAGATCCTTCTCTGGTACATCTTGGGGGTCAGCCCAAACTCACGGAGCAGGGCCTGTTTGAACAGTTCATAGTCCCCTGCCTCCGGCCCTGTCATCCGGCTGTACACCTCCACGGCTTTGGGGTCCAGTAAGGGGGTGAGAAACTGGAGCCTGTCTGCAGGGTCAACCCTGTGCATCTCACAGGCGATCTATGTCCTCCCCCTCCTTACGCTGGGCCAGGAAGCACTATTCAAAGCTCCTTGCAGTCTTGGATCCCCCCGCACTCACTGCAGCCGGGGCCCCACTGCTCCTCAGCCTGGCCAGCTCCAGTTCATCCTGTCTCTGCTTCTTTTCATGCTGCCTCCGTTTCTCCTTCTCCTCCCGCTCATGCTGACTTTGCTTCTCCTCATACTGATGCTGCTTTTCATGATCCTCCAGCTCCCTCATTTTCATCTCCCTCTTCCATTCCAGCCGCCTCCGGTCCAGGGATGGGGAGCTCCGCTGGGAGGATCCCCTGCTGGCTGCCGGGGTCAGGGTGCTCTCGGTATTCGCTGGGCTTCCCTCAGGGACAGGGATCGGGTCATCCAAGCGATCCCTCTCCTCCAACTGGGCAATCAGCTGTTCCTTGGTGGACCTCCCAATGCGCAGCCCCCTCTGCCTGCACAGCTCCACCAGGTCGCTCTTAGGGCATTTAGTATATGTCTCCCTGCTGGCCACTTGCAGGCCGGGCAGCTTTCCACGGTTTCCAGGGAGAATCCCAAGTGTGCCAGCCCTTCTTGAGGTCACCACCTCTTTGCCAGGGTCGAGCTGCAGACTCCTCCGCCCCTGGGACCGCTCGCTGCAATCCCCCGGGGGACCCTTTACTGCGAAAGTCCTTCTCTCTGGTCACACACTCCCAGGGGTTAACCGCCCCCTGAAACTGTCTCTCTCTGAATCTTCAGCACGCCTGATCCCCGTCAATCCCCCTTCGTTTTACTGCTCCCCAGTCACTTACTGCAGGAAGCGCCGTCCACGGGGTGCAGTACATCCCACCGCTGCCACCAGTTGTCACGGAGTGTGGGGGAGTCCAGGCCCTGCACCCCTCTTCCTGGGATTCACTGAGACTCTCAGCCAGACAGTAACACCAGCCCTGGGGTTCCCTATGTTCCTCCACCCAGCCCCAAACTGAAACTAAACCCCCCCAGCAGGTCCTTCCTGCAGCCTCTGTCCAGTTCCCCGGGCAGAGGTGTCACCTCCCCCGCCCCCTCCCGGCTCAGGTGACAGGCTCTCAGGTCTCCCATCCCCAGTGAAACTCCCCTGCCCCATTCCCAGGTCAACGCTCCCCCTTCCCTGCTGCCTCACACTGGGCAGATCCTGTCCAGGCAGGGCGATGGGGGTGGTAGCGTCCAGGATGCTGGGCAGGGGCCAGGGACTTTCCTACCAGCTCTGCCGAGGAGCCTGGGGCTTGGTGCCATCAGTGGCACAGACATTGGGTGGCAGGTGCGTGGGCAGCATGGGGCAGAGGCGGCGGAGGTGAGGGCATTGGCGAGGGTCACATCCACATCAGATTTCTCGCTCTCCCATCTGCTCCATTCCCCTGGGCCTAGGCGCCCCGATGCCACGACAGCTCCAGCACATGGCAGGCTTGACGTGCAGCTGAGCCCCCATTTCCAGCCTTCTGGCTCCAGCCCCGTGGAGGGGGAGCAGGTCTCTGTCCCCTTGGCGGCAGGGGCTGGAATGGATATGTGCTGGCAGGGCCCCCCCCCCCCCCCCGGTCCTTCCCCCAGGCAGGGCCCAGCTCCTCTCCCGGCTCTGCCGCCGTTTCCCTCAGGCAGGGAAGAGATGACTCTGTTTGGAAGGAATTTTCCTGCGGTTTCCTCTGCTGCCTGCCCCACACTTCCCAGCCAGGCTTAACCCTTCCAGCGCTGGCCAGGAGCCACTCGAGCATTGCAGGGGCTGGGCCGGGAAGGGCCATGGTGCACACCAAGCCCTTGTGCTGCACAGGGCAGGGAACTGCCCCTGGCCCCGGGGCTGGCAGGGAGCACGGCCAGGGCCGCGCTGCCCCCTGCAGTGAAGCAGCCCAGCTGAAAGCGGAGGAAGGGCTTGCGGGGGCGCTTAGCACCAGCCACAGGGTGTCCCTATGTGCTCCCTGCCCCTTGTGGCAGAGAGCAGCGCTCGGCCTAGCCCCATGGAGCTGCACACACCTGCACATGTGGGAAACGGGAGGCGTGTGCGTGTACACAGGACATGTGGGCAGGACCAGCTAGGGGGTGCAGGCAGCTGCCTACAGGCCTGTGTTGATATGGGCAAAGGCGGGGGAGGGATGTGAGTGGTGGGGGTATACAGATGTATACCCAAGTATACAGCACGTCTGCACTGGGTGGGTTGCTGGCCCGGCACCCTTGGCTCTTTCCCATTCACATGACCAGCTTTTCCTTCCTCTGGGCTCAGCTCCCCCCTCTGGGCTGTCTCTGAGAGCCCGGTTGTGCGGCTGGGAGTGGGCTGTGAGTTGGGGGAGCCCAAGTTGGCAGAGCGTCCCCACCCGTCTCCTCCTGGTGCCCCGCTTGCAGCAGCTGGCTCTTGTGCTCCCTGGCTGTGTCTGGGGCTGCAGTGCAAAGGGGGTCGCAAGGGGGTTACTGACATATCAGCAGGCTCCTCCCTGGGGCAGCAGCTTGCCTAGGCTGGGCCTTTGGGCTGTCCGCTGCCTGGCGATGGCTGCAGGGTGGAAGTCAGTGAGCCAGGTCACTGCCAGCTGGGTGCTCCGTGCCAGGGCAGGCAAGGCGGATCCCACGCGGCCCTCCTCTCCATGGGCTGCCAGCGCAGGCTGACGGGGGCAGGGAGGCCCTCGGTGGAGGGTGGTTTACTAACCACTGGGGTCCCAGCCCTGCTCTGTGCAGATGGCTCAGGCTTCTCCTGGTCCCCATCAGGGGACTCTCCTGCCTGCTCTTGGCCAGACCCCATGCTGCAGCCTGTCTCCAGCAGAGAAAAATCATTGTGCACCTTAGCGAGCCGTGCGTTAACCCCTCGACACCCAGGCTACGCCCAGCGAGCAGCAGGTGTGCCCCTACACACTGCCCCACACAGCCGCCAGGTCCCTGCAGTGGGAAGGCCCCGAAAGGCAGTGAGGCTGGGCAGACCATGGGAGCGACGGCTCTGCCCTGGGGCACTCTCTGGATGGCACAAGGTGCCTGGCTGAACGATGCCTTTCTCCAGTCCTCCTTGTCCCAGAGCGTGAGCCTGGGTGTGGGGTCCCCCACTGTCCCACGTGGCCAGGGCAGGCATAATGGGCCATGAGCCAGCAGCTCCCACCATGGGCCAGGGAGGGGCCGCGCTGAAGGGAAGATCAGAACCACCCACTCGGAGCCACTCCTCACAGCCAGCTTTGGGCCCAGCTCCCTCCAGCCCCAGCTCTGCGAGGAGAAGCCAACTCACTGGGCTGCCTTTGCCGCCAGCTGCCTGTGCCCTGCAGCCAGAGCCCCTGGGTGGGGGTGGGCAGCGTGAGCACCGCGGCAGGGCTGGTTCCCAGCCGGGGCTCTGGAGCCGATAGCAGCTCTTTGGGGATGCAGGAGGGGCTCGGGCCAGTTTCTGGGAGCATAAGCCAGGCCCCCATGCTGTCCGCTCTGCTCCCAGGGGTGCAGGGAGGGGCAAGGCAGTTGGCCGGGTCCCTGGGCAGGGGAGAGTGAGAATTCAGGGGAATTCACCAGCTCATCTCCATCCTCAAGTCGGGATGGCTAGAAGCTGTGCTCGAGGCAGCTGGGAGCAGGCCGGGGCAGTCCCTGGCTGTGCTCTGCCTGGCTTGGACTCTAGAAGGGTGTGGGGCCATGGGGCTGAGCAGGGCCCAAGCACAGAGCCGTGCTGCACAGGGGCTGCCCTGGGAGCCGAGACCCAGAGACCTGCACAGGGGCCCAAGGAGACCCCTCTTGGGCTGGCTTCTGAGGCCTGACCCTCACGCTTCCCAGGAACTCCACTCCCAGCCTGGCTCAGCACGGAGGGGTCGTTACTGTACGAACGACAGGGGAGCAGCTCAGGCTCCAGCACAGGGGTGGTGTCACGGGGCGCGCTCACTCCACAGCGCCTCCTGTTGGTCGCCTCGGGGAATTAGCATCCAGCCTCCGGAGCGCCTCCTTCAGGCCAGTGCCTCGCCACCCCTGGCCCCCATGTCCCTCGCAGATCCCAGTGCCCTGGTCTTGGGTGCTGCTCCCTGGCAGTACCCCCACTGTTCTGGATCTCCCCCTCCCAGGGGAACCCCCACCCACTATCCCCACCTCACCTCAGTCTTCAGCTACTGCCAGTCACCGACTAGCCCCACTCCCTGGGGCAGACTGCAGGATAAGCTCCTCATCACAGGCGAGGGAGTTTGGACCTGCTGCCCCTGCAACCCCCGTACCTAATAGGCCGTCCTGGGCCCAAGCTCCCTTGGCCTTCCCCAGGCCTGCTCCCAATCTGGGCACTTTCTCAGCCCTTGCAGCCAGGTCACTGTCTCACCAAGCTAGAGAGAGACTCTACTGGAACTTCTGGCTCAAAGCCTTTCTAGAGCCAGCTGGGCCCTGACTGGGGCGTGGCCCCCAGCTGCTGCCACTCCCCCCATCAGCCGGGTGCTCCCTTCCCCTGCCCCAGCCGGGCTTTTCCAGCCCCTTCAGGGTTGGAGTGGGTGCTTACCCCACTACAGGTGGGTACCGGGCTTGGCACCCAGCAAGCTCTGCCCTTATCACAGCCTATTGCGCGGGTGAGCGCACCTTGGCACTGGCGTGGGTCCGCTGCAGTCCCCAGGCCCTGCCCAGGGGACTGCGGCCACACGCTGCCCTGGCACGACGTACTCTGCACCTCAGCCGTGCATTCCCCAGCTGCCGTGGGCGTTGCTCCCTTGTTTGCAGTACGGGGCTCCCTGGGTGGCTCATTGCTGTGGGGGGCGGGGTATGGGGCAGGGCTGCTGGCCCATTGTTGTGGGGCGGTGTGTGGGGATGGCATGTGGGGCGGGGCTGGTGGCTCATTGCCGTGGGGTGGCGTGCGGGGCGGGGCTGCTGGCTCATTGTTGTGGGGCGGTGTGTGGGGATGGCATGTGGGTTGGGGCTGGTGGCGCATTGCTGGGGGGCGGCGTGTGGGGCGGGGCTGCTGGGGAGTTCTGCAGGGGGTCGGTGCTAATGCCAGCAACATGTCCTGGCAGTGCCCGCTGCTGCGTCTGGGTAAGTGTGTGTGTGCGCCGGGCGAATGACACGCTCCAGTGTGCCCTCTGTCTTGGGAGAACCCCATGGACCAGAACCGCAGATGGGTCAGGACATGGGGGGCTCCCTCCTGATGGGCAGCTGCCTCACGGTGTCGCCGCAGGCTGGGACAGGGCAGCCGGTACTGGCTGGGGCTCGGTCCCTCCCGGGTCGCCCCAGCCTCTCCCGCGGCTCCCCGTGCGGCCTGGCTCTGCCCGCAGCCCTGGTGCCCAGCACTGCCCTCCCTGCTGCGGCCTGGCTCCCAACGTGGCCGTGAGCGAGCTGGGGCGAAGGCCTAGGCTGCCTCGCTCTCCCCCAGCCAGCATCTGCCCTCCTGGGGAGCTGCTTGGCGTGAGGCCGGTCCCAGGCCTGGGCCGTGGCCCCTCCGCCCTGTGTTGCTGGACCTGGGGGCTCCTCTGGGCGCTGGCTCTGCTGCGCTGCCAGCCCCTGCTCAGTACGACAGGTGCAGGTTTGTGCTCCCTCCAGCCCTCACCATCCCCTGCCGGGAGCTGGCTGCAGCCCAGCACTGGCCCTGAGGCTGCTTGGCCGCCCGCCCTGGCTGCAGCCTCCTTTCATGGCTCCCCTGGGGTTTCCATGAGCCCAGCAGGGCCCGTGGGATCAGTCACTGTCCTTGTTTCCATGATTATTGTTTATGCAGGAGGATAGTTCCACCAGGGGACCAGAAATGCCTTATTCAGCTAGGGGCCAAATGCTCTCGTGGCTCGAAACCCGCTGGAAAAGCCTAAGTAACCAGGCAGTGAGTGAGACTACCCCAGAGTGCAACAAACCCTTCTCGCCTGTGACCGAGGTACGGCCAAAGTGGCTAACCCAGGGATGCTGCGCCCCTCTTGGGGGGCTCCAGCAGGCTCTGGCACGTGGAGCTGTCACGGAGTGTGGGGGAGTCCAGGCCCTGCACCCCTCTTCCTGGGATCCACTGAGACTCTCAGCCAGCCAGTCAAACAGAAGGTTTATTGGACAATAGGAACACAGTCCAAAACAGAGCTTGTGGGTACCCCCAGGACCCCTCAGTCAAGTCCTTCTGGGGGAGCAGGGAGCTTAGACCCCAGCCCTGGGGTTCCCTGTGTTCCTCCATCCAGCCCCAAACTGAAACTAAACCCCCCCCAGCAGGTTCCCTGCTGCAGCCTGTCTTCACATTCCTGGGCAGAGGTGTCACCTCCCCCGCCCCCTCCCGGCTCAGGTTACAGGATCTCAGGTCTCCCATCCCCAGGACACATTCCCAGGTCAACACTTCCCCCTCCCTGCTGCCTCACATCATCACATGAGCAAAGGACCCTTTCAGCGTTTGCTTCATCTGGCCCCTGCTGTAGCCGAGGGCCGATAATTGGTAATGACCCACTTGTTTGTTACAGGGTATGAAAAAGGAGTTCCTTATGGAGCCAATTCCTGACCACACCTGTGGTTTAGTTCTGTTACGTCAGCCCACAGCTCAGCCAGCAGTGACATTTCACTGGGCCACTCCACAGGTAACACAATAACTTGGTGTGCTCATGAGCTCATCCCGTTCGGTCGTGTGCTTTGGGCCCGTGGCCTGTATTCTTCCAGCCCTCCTCGCTGGGCTCCAGGGGCTTGTGACCAGAGTCCTGGTGACTGGGCTCTTTGATATCAGCTGTCGGGCTCCCGGGGTGGGGCACGGGCCTGTATCCTGGCCTCTGGGGCACCTTTGGCATTGGCCTCTTGGTTCTCGGATGTGAACAGCTGTGACGAAGCGGGACTGTTCTTAATGTTTCCTCTGAATAGTGTGGGGGTGCCTCAGTTTCCCCTCTGCAGTTCTTAAGTATCTAGGTGGTGGGATAGGGGTGTATGATCATTGCAGAGCCCTAGAGGGCAGGTGTGGGCAGGGGTCTGGACACAGAGAATGGCCGACACCCTGTTTCCTGGCAACTGATGGCCTGGGTCCTTCCCCCTGCAAGGTGAGAGCTAAAGGGTTGGAGAACAAAGGAATCCGGTGACCTCCTGGCCCAGGACAGGGACAAAGCCCAGAGGAGGAGGGGCTGGAGGGAGTTTCAGTTTGGGGCTGGCTGGGGACATGGAGTGAAGTGCAGACGGGGTTGTCTGGCTCACTGCCCCTCAAAATGGACCTGGCTGAGGGGTCCTGTTCTCTGCACCTACAAGCTCTGTTTTAGACCATGTTCCTGTGGTCTAATAAACCTTCTGTTTTCCTGGCTGGCTGAGAGTCCCGTCTGACTGCGGAGTTGGGGGGCAGGACCCTCTGGCTTTCCCAGGACCCTGCCTGAGTGGACTGGCTGTGGGAAGTGCACGGAGGGGCAGAGGAGGCTGAAGGCTCCGAGGTCAGAACCAGGAAGGGGGAAGCCGGGTGAGCTGTGGGTCCTGCAGACAGGCTGCTCCCAGAGAGGAGACTTCCCCAGAGTCCTGTCTGGCTTCGTAGGGAGCCGTTCCAGAGCATCGCCCGGGGACTCCATGACAACAACCCAATGAAATCCCCTGGCGCAGGTGGCTGGGGCTGGGCCCGGGGCAGCAGAGGTGGAGGGTATGTTGTTAAATCCATCCAGGCAGCGGCTCTGGCTGGGTTCTGGGTTCTGCCCCAAGGCCCAGGAGAGCTGGAATCACTTTAAAGTGCCTGAAACAGCGAGCTGAGCGGACCTGGAAAGGCCTCTTGTCCTCCAGTGCCGTACCCTCCTTGGTGGTAGCGTCGAGTCGGCCCGGCCTGACCGTGCAGGGGCAGGGTCTCTGCGGCGGGGATACAGGCCTGGTTGCAGGGCCCATTAGACAGTCCCATGGAGCAGTGCGGGGCATGCCTGGGGAGAGGGGGCCCATGTGGGATTCTGTGAGCAGCCAACCGCGCCCGGTGCAGTTGGGGATCCCCAGCTGGACACTAATCTCCAGGAACTACCTGCGCCAAGGTCATCCACGCTGGCACAAAGAGCTGTGGCTGGAGTCTGAGGCCGTGGGGTGGGGGAGGGATTCGCTCCCACAGCCATTTCACACTAGACCTGGGGTCGCAAGATACAGATCCTGGCACAGCCCAGTCCCCCTGGCCTGGCTCCCAACTAAGCCTGGTTCCCAACTGACCCCAGTTCCCACGGTTCTTGCTCCTCTCGGATCCCAGCTCCGTACAGCTCCTGTGGTCTCCAGCCTGGGTGGCGCGCTGCACTGGGTGCACGAGCGTGAGCCACGTGTCTCGGCTGCGGTGGAGGGTGAGCACTGCTCTGCACGGGCCAGGCAACAGCCCAGCAGCCTTCGGGATGGACGGGCCAGGATCCCTCGTAACCGCCCCGGCTCCCACATGCCGCGGGGTGTGTGGGACACGCCATGTGCACAGAGCTCCGCTGATGCCTTCCGCTGGCGGCCGGGGGCTTGTTGCTCCAAGGGGTTTCTCCGGCACAGGGCCGTACGTTTCCAGAAAGCACCCGGCACTGCCAGGAATGGGGTGAGGGCCGGCTGGGTCAGCAGGGACTGGGAACTCGCTGAGGCTGGATCGGTGACTGGCGCCGGGGCGGGGCCCATGGCCTGGGATGTAGCAACAGTGTGGGGAGCTGTGCCCTCTTCTCTGATGTGTCCAGCATGGCTGGCTGCTGCGGAGCCGGGGCAGGGGCTCCCTGGGCAAGGCCTAGCAGGCTGCGGCCTGGTCCCTGGCACTGTGTGTGGGGCCGGGGAGCAGCTCCTCGCTCGGCTCCGGGGGCTCCGGGGAGCAGCAGGGGGGAGGCACCGTCCGCGGGCAGGGGGACTCCAGCACCACAATGTCTGTGGGCCGAATCTGATGTCCAGCCTCCAGCTCGGGCCCCAGCTCAGCAACGTGGGCACTCCTCAGGCCCTGGAGCCGGCGCATGGCACGTCCCTCGCTGCAGGGCCTGCCAGCCGCGCCAGGCCTGCTCACGCTGTGAGGTTCCCCAGGGCAGTGCCCTGTTGGCAGCCGTGCCTGGTGGTGGCTGGCCAGCAGTGCAAGGGTTAAGGTGGTGAGTGTGGTTCAGGTCCGGTTACTTCCCCTGGAGCATCGGAAGGAAACTTTCTTTTGCTGCTGGTTTGGGGCCAGCCGAGGGGAGGCGGAGGCGGAGGCAGATTCCGCAGCCCTGTGGCTCCACATCCCTGCTCAGGGGCTGGGACTGGCGGCAGCAGCCCCTGCGGAGTCTGGAGCTCGCACCCTGGGGATGAAGCCACAAAGGTGAGTGGGAGCCTCCTGCTCTGGCTGGGTTTGCTGCATCCCCAGCACCCCACCGACACCCTGCACACCCCTGTGCACACCCCACCTACACCCTGCACCCCCCAAAATCCATCTCCCCTGCACACCCCTGTGCACACCCCACCTGCACCCCCCAAAATCCATCTCCCCTGCACACCCCCTGTGCACACCCCACCTACACCCTGCACGCCCCTATGCACACGCCACCGACACCCTGCACGCCCCCCACAATCCATCTCCCCTGCACACCCCCTGTGCACACCCCACCTACACCCTGCATGCCCCTATGCACACCCCACCGACACCCTGCACCCCCCAAAATCCATCTCCCTGCACACCCCTGTGCACACCCCACCGACACCCTGCACCCCCAAAATCCATCTCCCCTGCACACCCCTGTGCACACCCCACCGACACCCTGCACGCCCCCCACAATCCATCTCCCCTGCACACCCCACCTACACCCTGCATGCCCCTATGCACACCCCACCGACACCCTGCACCCCCCAAAATCCATCTCCCTGCACACCCCTGTGCACACCCCCCCGACACCCTGCACACCCCCCACAATCCATCTCCCCTGCACACCCCTGTGCACACCCCACCGACACCCTGCACACCCCCCACAATCCATCTCCCCTGTGCACACCCCTCTGCACACCCCACCGACACCCTGCACACCCCCCACAATCCATCTCCCCTGCACACCCCTGTGCACACCCCACCGACACCCTGCACCCCCCAAAATCCATCTCCCCTGTGCACACCCCTCTGCACACCCCACCGACACCCTGCACACTCCCCACAATCCATCTCCCTGCACACCCCACCGACACCCTGCACACCCCACAATCCATCTCCCTGCACACCCCACCGACACCCTGCACCCCCCACAATCCATCTCCCTGCACACCCTCCTACACACACACCATGCACCCTGCGCAGCCTGTAAATTCCCTACACTCTCCATACACCCTCTTACACACACATCATATCCCCTGCACAGCCCGTACACCCTCTACACACACCGTACACCCCCTTACCTGCATCTCCCATACACCCTTACACGCACCATATACCCTGTGCACACACCCTGTACATCCCCATGCACACCCCTACACACCCATAGGCTCCTTACACACACGCACACGCACACACCCGGCATATCCCCTACAGACATACATCCTGCATACCCTGTACAGACCTCCTTCACACACCATACACTTTGCACACCCCATATGCCCCCTTACATCCCTACACACATGCCCCCCACCACACATACATTCTGTTACACACAGCCACACACCATATACCCCACATATTCCATACCTTCCTCTATACCCTACCTACCCACCCCATGCCCTGCGCACCCCCCACACCATAACCCCCCACAGTCCTACACACATGCACCTTGTACAGCCCCTACAGCCTGGACACATGCTTACACCCCATCCACCCTACCCACCTCCCCCACATACGCTCTCCCTACCCAGCTCAGACTCTTCCCCTTCTAACCCCTGCACACACTTGTTTGCACCTAGCATGACCAAGTACCTTCTCCCTTTGAAAGGCTGGAGTAAATTAGGGTCAAGTGTTTGGGGCTGATGGGGGGTGGGTGTCACGGCGTCCCCGGGCGATGCTCTGGAACGGCTCCCCAGGAAGCCAGGCAGGACTCTGGGGGAGTCTCCTCTCTGGGAGCAGCCTGTCTGCAGGACACACAGCTCACCCGGCTTCCACCTTCCTGGGTCTGACCTCAGAGCATTCAGCCTCCTCTGCCCCTCCCTGCACTTCCCACAGCGAGTCCGCCCAGGCGGGGTCCTGGGGAAGCCAGAGGGTCCTGCCCCCCAACTCCGCAGTCAGACGGGACTCTCAGCCAGCCAGTAACACAGAAGGTTTATTAGACAACAGGAACATGGTCTAACACAGAGCTTGTAGGTGCAGAGAACAGGACCCCTCAGCCGGGTCCATTTTGGGGGGCAGTGAGCCAGACAACCCCGTCTGCACTTCACTCCATGTCTCCAGCCAGCCCCAAACTGAAACTCCCTCCAGCCCCTCCTCTGGGCTTTGGCCCTGTCCCGGGCCAGGAGGTCACCGGATTCCTTTGTTCTCCAACCCTTTAGCTCTCACCTTGCAGGGGGGAAGGGCCAGGCCATCAGTTGCCAGGAAACAGGGTGTCGGCCATTCTCTGTGTCCAGACCCCTGCACACACCTGCCCTCTAGGGCTCTGTGACAATCATACGTCCTTACCCCACCCCCTAGATACTTAAGAACTGCATGGGGGAAACTGAGGCACCCCCACGCTATTCAGAGGAAGCCTTAAGAACAGTCCCGCTTCGTCACAGGGGGGCAACCCCCAAACAACAAGTGATCTGTGGGTGTGGAGGTGTCCTTGCCCCTGACACAGACCACAGGGTTGGGCTTTTCCCTGCACTTTGGCAACACTTGTGGAATTCATCCTGCTGGTAAAGTTTCTTTGAATGGAACTGAACTGACTGGATGTGCATGGGGGAAGTGGGGAGTGTGTGCATATGGCTGTGGGGTGTGTGACCTGGGTTGCTGTGCATGGGGCACATGGCAGTGAGTCCATGGCATGCATGGATTGTAGGGCAGCATGTGCACAGTGGTGAGGTGTGTGTGTCGGGTGTGTGTGTGAGGCGGGGTGGATGGGGTGTGATGGGGGAAGGGAGAGTGTGTGTGACATTGGGGGTATGGCGCAGTGGAGACATGTGCGGGGTGGGCAGCGAGGGTGTGTGTGACAGAGGGGTGGGGATTACTCTGTGTGAACAAGTTGTGGGAGGTATTTATGTGTGTTAGCTGGCTGGGAGGGCTGGGGGTGGTGTGAGCTGGGAGAGTGTGGGGGGCTGGCCTGGCTGTGCGAGCTGGGAGAGTGTGGGGGGCTGGCCTGGGTGTGCAAGCTGGGGGGTGAGCCTGTGGGTCCCCACCCTTCCCAGCCCCAGAAATCGACTCCAGAGATAGCTCCGGCCAGGGTCATTTGCAGCCTAACCTTGCTTCTGTCCCCCCAGCTAATCTCTGGCGTGAGCTCCACGCCTGCGGAAACATCTGGGGCTGGTTCCCAGGCTGGGGGGTCTGGGGCAGCGGCAGGGGGGCAGAGAGCTGCTTCCCAGCTGGGGATGGGATCATGATATTTTGCTTTTGGAAACTGTCAGTATCTTTTGCCAAAGCAAATCTTCTCCTGTCTGAACACATCCTTCCAGCCTGCGCCCAGCTCCTGGCGTGGGAACTGCTGCAGGCCCTTGAGTCCAGCCCGACTGCTAGGAACGGCCCCACTCCCCAGCTGTGCCAGGCAGGAGAGAGCCTGGCAGAGGGGAAGGCCGTGGGTGTGGCTCCACCACGCAGCAAATAACCAGGGGAAGCTGGGAAGGTTCCCCCCCCAGCGTTCACTGGCTCATTGGCAGAGCTGCCGTGTGCCCGAGCCAAGCTGCAGGCCGGGGGCGGCCCAGGAGGGCTGAGGCTGCATGGGTTTGCCATGTGCTGCAAGGTGCAGGGTTTGCTCCACACGACATCCTCTCCCAAGTCCTGCTGGCTCTGCACTGAGGTCTGGCGCCACTTGCTCCCCCCTGCTGCCCTCTGCCCCACACCAGCTGGGGCACGTGGCAGCCCCAGGACCTCAGTGCACTCCCTGGGGTGGCTCCCAGCAGGGCCCAGAATGGGGGTGTGCCTCAGGCTGCCTGGCTCGAGAGGCCATGGCCCCATGCCCTGCACTGTCGTGCTGCTGTCCTAGAGCTCGGAGAGGGTCGCTAAGCACCCCGGCTTCCCAGTGCAGAGCTGCCTCGCAGACACGCCTCACGTGACTTCCCAGCTCCTGCACCCGGGGGTCCGGCGCTGCAGGCTCACAACTCTGCAAGGACTCAGGATGTGGGGCGCCAGGAACCCAGCAGTTCCTGCTGAGGAGATGGCTGTCCCGGCGTCCCCGGGCGATGCTCTGGAACTGCTCCCTGCGAAGCCAGGCAGGACTCTGGGGAAGTCTCTCTGGGAGCAGACTGTCTGCAGGACACACAGCTCACCCGGCTTCCACCTTCCTGGGTCTGACCTCGGAGCATTCAGCCTCCTCTGCCCCTCCGAGCGCTTCCCACAGCGAGTCCGCCCAGGCGGGGTCCTGGGGAAGCCAGAGGGTCCTGCCCCCCAACTCCGCAGTCAGACGTGACTCTCAGCCAGCCAGTAACACAGAGGTTTGTTAGACGACAGGAACATGGTCTAAAACAGAGCTTGTAGGTGTAGAGAACAGGACCCCTCAGCCGGGTCCATTTTGGGGGGTGGTGAGCCAGACAACCCCGTCTGCACTTCACTCCATGTCCCCAGCCAGCCCCAAACTGAAAACTCTCCAGCCTCTCCTCTTGCCTTTGTCTCTTTCCCTCCCGGGCCAGGAGGCCACCTGATCTCTTTGTTCCCCAACACTTTCAGTCAGCACCTTTGCAGGGGAAGGGCCAGGCCATCAGTTGCCAGGAAACAGGGTGTCGGCCATTCTCTGTGTCCAGACCCCTGCACACACCTGCCCTCCAGGGCTCTGCAATGATCATACACCCTTATCCCATCTCCTAGATACTTAAGAACTGCCTAGGGGAAACTGAGGCACCCCCACGCTATTCAGAGGAACCATTAAGAACAGTCCTGCTTCGTCACAGGGCCTGCACAGCAGCAGCCACTCAAGGTCCTTCACCTACAGACCTGCCTAGGGTTGCTCTGGGCACCGCCCAGGGCCCCTGAGCCTGTGAGCATGTCCCTTGGCGTGGCTTCTCTCTGCCTAGGCCCCTGACTGGCACTGGCATGCGGGAAGTGAGAACGCACTTCCAGGAGCCCTTGTTCAGGTCCTCTGCAAGTTATTTGCTCCCCCATAAGCTGATAAATTTTATTACACGATGGAGCAGATCATGGACTTTGGAAGCCTCACAGGTGGCTGGCAGAGCCTGCAACCACCCCAGCCTGTCTTGAGCGCTCCCACACCTGTCCAGCTCCACAGCAGCCTGCAGATGCTGTACCCCCAGGACCCCCACGTCAGGGCTCCCAGAGCAGGCAAGGGCTCCTGGTGGGTGACACTGGCCCGAGCCTGCCCCTCAGTGTGGGCAGGTGCGTCACTCAAATGCACACCAGCCAGGGAGGTGCACGCACTGACAGCCTGACAATGCATCGCGCTTCCCCTGGGCCTGCCCCAGCAGCACGAGGTACTTTGCAGGCAGCCAGGTGGTGGCCGCAGCACTGTGGAACCGCAGGGCTGGAAGGCCCCCGAGAAGTCACCAAGTACATCTCCCTGGGCCGAGGCTGGACCAAGTGCACCTAGACCAGCCCTGACGGGGGTTTGTCCAACCTGTTCTTCAAACCCTCCCCTGACGGGGATTCCACCACTGCCCTTGGCAGCCTGTTCCGGAGCTGAGCTACCTCTACAATTCGGAAGTTTTTCCTAATGTCCAACCTAAATCTCCCTGGCTGCAGATTAAGCCCATCGCTTCTGACCCTACCTTAGGGAACATGGAGAGCAAACGATCCCCGGCCTCTTTAGAGCAGCCCTTCACAGCTGTACAGGCTGTTCCCAGCTCCCCTCTCAGCTTCTTTTCTCAGGACGAAACAGGCCCAGGGTTTTAATCACTCCTCACAGGGCAGATTTTCCAAACCATGTGTCGTGTTCATTGCTCTCCTCTGGACTTGCTCCACTTTCTCCACATCTTCCCGAAAGCCTGGGACACAGCAGTCCAACTGAGGCCTCACTAGTGCCGAGTAGAGTGGGCCAGTTACCTCCTGTGTCTTCTATATGACACTATGGAGGTGACTGTAAGCATGTCACATAGGGGAAACTGAGGCACAGAGAGGTTAACGGGACCCAGGGTCCCAGAACAAGCCAGACATGGGTCTAGAACCCTGGAGTTCCGATGCCCAGTCCTTCCTGCTTTATCCACTAGCACCCACTCCCCTCCCAGCATTGAGGATAGAACCCAGGAGTCCTGACTCCAGTCCCCTGCTCTAACCATTAGCACACATTTTCACATGTGGTGGGAGACCTGTGCTGGTCCTGTTGGAAGGAGACTGATCCTGCAGGTGCTGCGCACAGATGCCCTGTTTCCCATTAACTTCCTCTTGGAGCAGGTGGGGGTGGGGTTGGGGTGCTTGTCCCAGATGCTGCGAAGCTGCAGTGACCTTTGTGAGCCTCCCAGCCAATTAATACTTCATCCATTAACCCGAGGAGCGGAGAGCCCCCAGGGAGCGGGGGATAAAAGGCTGCTGTGAACCTGGCCCTGTGACTGCCCTGCCTCTCCCTCCCCAGCAGCGCACCATGGCAGCCGGCTTCTTCATCAGCAAGACCCTGGGCATCGTGAGCATCATCCTGGGCGTGGGCGCCGTGGCCACCATCATCGCCCTCTCCGTTGTGTACTCGCAGGAGAAGGAGAGAAATGCAGTGTCCCTGCCCAGCGTCACTTCCCCGCCGGCCAATGTGACCACCACCCCCCTGTCCACCACGGCCGGCCCTGCCAACCCTTGGAACAACTTCAGACTCCCCCAGTCCTTGGTCCCAGAGCAGTACACCGTGACCCTGCAGCCCTTCCTGACCCCGAGCGCCTCCAGCCTCTACATCTTCAAAGGGAACAGCACCGTGCGCTTCTCCTGCCAGAATGCCACCAACCTCATCCTGATCCACAGCAAGAAGCTCAACTACACATTGCAGGGCACCTTCCTCGTCTCGCTGCAGGGGGTGAATGGCTCCAGCCCCCCGCCCATCACAAATACCTGGCTGGAGACCGAGACCCAGTATCTGGTGGTGCAGCTCCAGGGGCAGCTGGAGAAAGGCAAGAGCTATGAGCTCGTCAGCAGCTTCATGGGGGAGCTGGCCGATGACCTGGCTGGCTTCTACCGCAGCGAGTATGTGGAGGATGGAGAGACCAGGTATGGCCCCAGGGTGCCCCCACAGTAGGAAGTGGGCAGCCGGCTAGTGGGGGGCAAGGGAAGGGGCAAGACTGCAGCAGAATTTGGGGTGACCTGCAGCACCGGGGGTGTGCCAGCTGTCCAGGGTTCCCTAGGCACGGGGCTGGCTGCAGGCTCCGGGTCACTCGCTTCCCATTGTGATGATTCTGCAGGCTGCAGCTGAGGGGGTAGAATCAATGTAAATGCCTGAGGGGCAGGGTGTCCCCACGCCCCCCCAGTCCAGCTTCCCCCCATACGCTGCCACAGACCTGTGCCATGTCCAGGAGGAGAGCTGCAAGGTATTTCGGGGCTGGGCACCCCCATCCTACAGACCGAGTATGCCAGCCTGACAGCAGCTGCTGGTGCCAGCTAAAGCCTGGTGAAATTTGGAAACAAAAATCCTACAAGCTGCAGCTGGCAGCCTGGGGCCCCAGGACTCCTCCCCCCACCATCCCTAATGTCACTGGGGGGAGCTCTTTGGGGTAGGGTCGCCTCTCCTGCTGTCTGTGCCCTTCCTCTCATCCCCCCTGGGCTGGGTCCTTCCTCCCCCCATTGCTCCCCCCTGGGCCCAGCCTGCCTGGCCAGGTCCTTCCTCCCCCCATTCCCTCTCCCCAGGCCCAGCCTGCCTGGCCGGGCACCTCCCGCACATTGCTCCCCCAGCCCGGGTGCAACCTGCCTAGCCGGGCTGTCTCTCCCTAGGTGGCTAATGCCCAGCCAACTTGACCGGGACTAACAGTGCTGGCCAGGCCCAGTGCAGGGCAGGCAGGGTCTGCAGCTGCCCCCCTGGCTCCCCTCCCCAGCCCGCAGCGCTGTGTGGTTCCAGGCTGCGGCTCTCCTGTGCAGACAGACCCCGCCGGGGGCTCTGAGCTGGCCCAGGTGTGAGCAGCTCCCTTGGGGTGCCAGCGGCAGGAGGTCAGGGGAGTCCGGGGCCTGCCTGCAGGACCCCCAAGCCATGGCTGCAGAGGGTGGCAGGGCTGGCTGGGCTGAGCGGGCTGCCTTTGATTGCAGGGTCGTGGCCACCACACAGATGCAGGCGCCCGACGCGCGGAAAGCCTTCCCTTGCTTCGACGAGCCCGCCATGAAGGCCAGATTCAAGGTCACGCTGATCCACAGCCCCAACCACACGGCGCTGTCCAATATGCCTGTGGAGAGTGAGTGAGCCGGGGCTCGGCAGCTTAGGAACCGTGTGCCCTGCACCAGCAGCCTCTGCCCTGCCTCCTGCCCCTCCCCAGGGCTGCGCCCCCTGGGCTTCCTCAGCCCCCCAAGGCTCCAGCAGGGCCCTGGGCTGAGTCTGCACCCCGGGACCCATGGGGATGTTCCCTGGCTAGGCCGGGTCACTGGGCGAGATGGAGCCGCTGTGAGATCAGCCAAGCACTGAGCACACCCAGGGCCCCAGATCAGCTGGAGCCCCCGGGGGGCAGGGGGGAGCAGCCAGCAGAGAAGAGGAAGGGGCTGCTGGGGATGAACTCTCACGCAGGCTCAGCACCGGGCTGCCCACTGGCTCCCCTGAGCCTGATGCCCATATGCAGGCCCCAGTAAGAGCCCCTCCTTGCTCGTCACAGGCTTGGGGCCGTTCTGCTCCGAGCTCGGCAGTGTGGTGGGGCAGAGGGACCGGAGCACTCGTCCCCAGCAGTGGAGGGGTGAAGTGGGGTGTGGGGGGAGAAGCATGAGGGAAGCAAAGCAGGAAACCAAACTGGAGTCAGGGGGAGAGATCCCCTGGGGGTAGGGCAAGGAGAGGGCCATGCAAGGGGCCCACTCTCCAGCCATACCAGGGGACTGCAGCCCTGCTTTGGGGGCTGGAAGGGGCCTGGCCGCCGCGGAGTGAGCTACACGCCCGCTATGGGGGAGGAAGGGGCTCCCAGGAGAGACTGTGCCCTGCTCTGGGGTGGGGATGGAGGCACGTGAGCCTCGATGATGGAGCCGTGGCTCTTCTTTCAGGCTCCTGGCAGAAGACCATCGATGGCACCACCTGGAACGTCACTGAATTCCAGACCACCCCCAAGATGTCCACATATCTGCTGGCCTTCATCGTCAGCCAGTTCCAGGCAGTGGAGGACATGCAGGACAATGTGCTGGTAGGTTGCTGCATGGGGCGGGGGCGGCCTGGCTCGGCTGTGGGGTAGGGGAGCCTTGGCTGAGCCTCGAGTCTCCCCCTGCAGATCCGGATCTGGGGCCGTCCGAAGGCCATCACAGCAGGGCAAGGGGACTATGCACTCCATGTGACCGGGCCCATCCTCAAGTTCTTCGAAAGGCATTACAACACGGCGTACCCACTGCCCAAGTCTGGTGAGTGCCCGGGCAACAAGCCGGCTGCTGTGCGCTCGGTGGTGTGTGTGCCAGGTTCTGCTGGGCTCTCACGTGAGGATGGGGGGTTCTGGGCTCTCCCGTGGGGATGGGAAGGTGTCAAGCTGCCTGCAGGGACCCCAAGCGTGGGTACCAACCTCAGGGCAGGCTGGTAGGAACCAGGGCACAAACCCCAGGCTAGCGGGGAGTTCTGTACTTAGATTGCACCAGCCAGTTATCTAGTGTGAACCCCTCAGGCGCTGTGACAGCCTGAACATGGAGCCACGGATAGTCCCCTTGGGTGTGCCGATCCACCTCACCACCCAGGGGAGCTGCACTTTAGATGGCCCTTAAGCCAAGAATTACAGTAATATTACAGTAATATTCAGGACCAGTCACTTACCCCAGGGCAGCTGCACTTTAGATCTCACACCAAAGACTGCGCTTGTAGCCAATTCAATAATAAACTCCATATCGACATATTAATAGGAAAAAGAAACTGGAGAGTTCTTTTCAAGGTTAAAGCAGGTAAACATAGATACACCAATGAGTTACAATCTTAATTTTCAAAAGTTTCAGAGTAGCAGCCGTGTTAGTCTGTATTCGCAAAAAGAACAGGAGTACTTGTGGCACCTTAGAGACTAACCAATTTATTTGAGCATGCACTTCATCCGATGAAGTGAGCTGTAGCTCACGAAAGCTCATGCTCAAATAAATTGGTTAGTCTCTAAGGTGCCACAAATTTTCAAAAGGTAATAGAAGCTTCTATAATGAGCAAGCTCTAGCTGGGCTTTAGGCCTAAGCAGCTGGGGATCCCTTGCTTATCCCTTATAAACCTTGCCCCCCAGAGTCCAAGCTGCACAGAGATCCAGTTCCTTCTTGTTGGTGGTTTTTAGTTCCCTTCTGTCTTGTTGTCTGAGCTGTGAACTCAGCGGATGGGAGAATCCACTTGCACGACCCGTTTTCATGGGGGGATAAGAGGGACAGCAACCAACAGTCTTTTAGAGTAACAGCCGTGTTAGTCTGTATTCGCAAAAAGAAAAGGAGGACTTGTGGCACCTTAGAGACTAACCAATTTATTTGAGCATAAGCTTTCGTGAGCTACAGTTCACTTCCTCAGATGCATATCGTGGAAACTGCAGCAGGCTTTATATATACACAGAGAATATGAAACAATACCTATTCCCACCCCACTGTCCTGCTGGTAATAGCTTATCTAAAGTGATTTCCAGCACAAATCCAGGTTTTCTCACCCTCCACCCCCCCACACAAATTCACTCTCCTGCTGGTGATAGCCCATCCAAAGTGACAACTCTTTACACAATGTGCATGACAATCAAGCTGGGCTATTTCCTGCACAAATCCAGGTTCTCACATCCCCCCCACCCCCATACACACACAAACTCACTCTCCTGCTGGTAATAGCTCATCCAAACTGACCACTCTTCAAGTTAAAATCCAAGTTAAACCAGAACATCTGGGGGGGGGGTAGGAAAAAACAAGAGGAAACAGGCTACCTTGCATAATGACTTAGCCACTCCCAGTCTCTATTTAAGCCTAAATTAATAGTATCCAATTTGCAAATGAATTCCAATTCAGCAGTTTCTCGCTGGAGTCTGGATTTGAAGTTTTTTTGTTTTAAGATAGCGACCTTCATGTCTGTGATCGCGTGACCAGAGAGATTGAAGTGTTCTCCGACTGGTTTATGAATGTTATAATTCTTGACATCTGATTTGTGTCCATTTATTCTTTTACGTAGAGACTGTCCAGTTTGACCAATGTACATGGCAGAGGGGCATTGCTGGCACATGATGGCATATATCACATTGGTGGATGTGCAGGTGAACGAGCCTCTGATAGTGTGGCTGATGTTATTAGGCCCTGTGATGGTGTCCCCTGAATAGATATGTGGGCACAGTTGGCAACGGGCTTTGTTGCAAGGATAAGTTCCTGGGTTAGTGGTTCTGTTGTGTGGTATGTGGTTGTTGGTGAGTATTTGCTTCAGGTTGCGGGGCTGTCTGTAGGCAAGGACTGGCCTGTCTCCCAAGACTTGTGAGAGTGTTGGGTCATCCTTTAGGATAGGTTGTAGATCCTTAATAATGCGTTGGAGGGGTTTTAGTTGGGGGCTGAAGGTGACGGCTAGTGGTGTTCTGTTATTTTCTTTGTTAGGCCTGTCCTGTAGTAGGTAACTTCTGGGAACTCTTCTGGCTCTATCAATCTGTTTCTTTACTTCTGCAGGTGGGTATTGTAGTTGTAAGAAAGCTTGACAGAGATCTTGTAGGTGTTTGTCTCTGTCTGAGGGGTTGGAGCAAATGCGGTTGTATCGCAGAGCTTGGCTGTAGACGATGGATCGTGTGGTTAGTCTCTAAGGTGCCACAAGTCCTCCTTTTCTTTTTGCAACAGTCTTTTGTCCTTTTTAATGTTCCACTCTAGTCCGTCTGGTGTCAACGGCCCGTGCCTGCTGGGGATGACGTGACACCTGCTGTGGGGGGTCAGCCCTTTGCTCTGGTTCATGTCTCTCTCCTGTCTGGTCATTCGCACAGTCACAGGTGCTCAGGTTGCAAACGCTCGGCTACCCCTGTACAGTATGGGACCATACTGCAGTAGCTCACAAGCCTACACACAACGCACATTCTGATCATTCTAGTGCCTGTTTTACAAAACACCCCGCTCAGCCCGACTGGTCCCAGCTTGGCACCTGGCAGCGTGAAGCTGAGACATGGGCACCGTGGCATGAGCTGGCACCTGGGCTGCCAGCATCACTCTCCCAATGCCCAAAGGGGCAGAAGGGGGGGTCTCCGGCACTCCCTAATAAGCCTCAGGGTCTCCCTTTTCTTTACAAGGCATCAGGATGCAGAGCTAGGCTCCGGCGTAATAGTCTGGAATTGGTCTTTTTGGCTCGCTGCACCCATATTAGCAGGGAGTGGCCCGTTAAAACCTTAAATCTTCTCTTATACAGATAAGGCTTAAGTTGTTGAATAGCCCAAACAATGGCCTAGCATTTCCTCTCACTGCCAGCACAATCCTGTTCAATGGGGTCAGTTATTTACCCAGGAAGATAATGGGGGCCCCTTGTCCCCCGCCCCAGCCTGCATTAGCATGTGCCTAGCTCAATGTTACACGCCTCAGGGCGCAGCTGAAATCAGGGCTGGCTAAAACTGGCTCTTTGGACAACGCCTCTTTTATGTCCTTTAAGCCTTTCTCCCAGGCCTGGTCCATACCAGCCAGGCTGGCTTCCCCTTTTTGGTAAGGTCTGTTATGGGGGCCACGATACCCCTTTGCAAACCTCCGGTGATAGCTGGCCAGAGCAATAAAAGATTGGACCTGCTGCTTGGTTCGTAGGGCTGGCCAGTTCTGAATGGGTTCTACTTAGAAAGAATCAGGATGAACAAACCCACTGCCCAACCTGTGTTCCCAATAAGTTACCTAAGAGGGCCCCATCTTGCATTGGGACACCTTGACAGTGAGGCTGGCTTCTCCAAGCCTCTGCAGTACAATTCCCACCTGGCTCAGGTGGTCTTAGAATCATAGAATCATAGAATATCAGGGTTGGAAGGGACCCCAGAAGGTCATCTAGTCCAACCCCCTGCTCAAAGCAGGACCAATTCCCAGTTAAATCATCCCAGCCAGGGCTTTGTCAAGCCTGACCTTAAAAACCTCTAAGGAAGGAGATTCTACCACCTCCCTAGGTAACGCATTCCAGTGTTTCACCACCCTCTTAGTGAAAAAGTTTTTCCTAATATCCAATCTAAACCTCCCCCACTGCAACTTGAGACCATTACTCCTCGTTCTGTCATCTGCTACCATTGAGAACAGTCTAGAGCCATCCTCTTTGGAACCCCCTTTCAGGTAGTTGAAAGCAGCTATCAAATCCCCCCTCATTCTTCTCTTCTGCAGGCTAAACAATCCCAGCTCCCTCAGCCTCTCCTCATAACTCATGTGTTCCAGTCCCCTAATCATTTTTGTTGCCCTTCGCTGGACTCTCTCCAATTTATCCACATCCTTCTTGAAGTGTGGGGCCCAAAACTGGACACAGTACTCCAGATGAGGCCTCACCAATGTCGAATAGAGGGGAACGATCACGTCCCTCGATCTGCTCGCTATGCCCCTACTTATACATCCCAAAATGCCATTGGCCTTCTTGGCAACAAGGGCACACTGCTGACTCATATCCAGCTTCTCGTCCACTGTCACCCCTAGGTCCTTTTCCGCAGAACTGCTGCCTAGCCATTCGGTCCCTAGTCTGTAGCTGTGCATTGGGTTCTTCCGTCCTAAGTGCAGGACCCTGCACTTATCCTTATTGAACCTCATCAGATTATTGAACCTCATCAGTCTTATTGAACCTCATCAGTCTTGCCAAGAGTCACTCAAAATAGCCAAGTGTGACGAAGTGGGACTGTTCTTAATGTTTCCTCTGAATATTGTGGGGGTGACTCAGTTTCCCCTGTGCAGTTCTTAAGTATCTAGGGGGTGGGGTAAGGGTGTATGATCACTGCAGAGCCCTGGAGGGCAGGTGTGTGCAGGGCACAGCTCACACAGCTTCCACCTTCCTGGGTCTGACCTCGGAGCATTCAGCATCCTCTGCCCCTCCGTGCGCTTCCCCCAGTGAGTCCGCTCAGGCGGGGTCCTGGGGAAGCCAGAGGGTCCTGCACCCCAACTTCGCAGTCAGATGTGACTCTCAGCCAGCCAGGAAAACAGAAGGTTTATTAGACGACAGGAACATGGTCTAAAAGAGAGATTGTAGGTGCAGAGAACAGGGCCCCTCAGCTGGGTCCATTTTGGGGGGCAGTGAGCCAGACAACCCCGTCTGCACTTCACTCCTCGTCCCCAGCCAGCCCCAACTGAAACTCCCCCCAGCCCCTCCTCCTCTGGGCTTTGTCCCTTTCCCAGGCCAGGAGGTCACTGGATTCCTTTGTTCTCCAACCCTTTAGCTCTCACCTTGCAGGGGGGAAGGGCCCAGGCCATCAGTTGCCAGGAAACAGGGTGTCGCAATTCTCTGTGTCCAGACCCCTGCACACACTTGCCCTCTAGAGCTCTGCAATGATCATACACCCTTATCCCACCTCCTAGGTACTTAAGTACTGCACAGGGGAAACTGAGGCACCCCCACAATATTCAGAGGAAACATTAAGAACAGTCCCACTTCGTCACACCAAGGCATCTCCACAGGCTTTGGTAAAGGTCTGTAAGCCCTGCAGCACCTCATTGACAGGCCTCTGAAAGGGAGCCCCAAAGGCAGAACCTTACAGAGGCCAGATTCCCCTGGGAACACTGACTTTCTCTGGGCATCAGCATCTGCAGGAATTTGCCAGTATCCTTGAGTCAAATCTAGAGCACTTATGAATTTTGCACCCACCCCTATGGATCCAGTCAGCCCCTAGCTAGGGTGTCACGGAGTCCCTGGGAGATGCTCTGGAACTGCTCCCTACGAAGCCAGTCAGGACTCTGGGGAAGTCTCCTCTCTGGGAGCAGCCTGTCTTCAGGACACACAGCTCACACAGCTTCCACCTTCCTGGGTCTGACCTCGGAGCATTCAGCATCCTCTGCCCCTCCGTGCGCTTCCCCCAGCGAGTCCGCCCAGGCAGGGTCCTGGGGGAGCCAGAGGGTCCTGCCCCCCAACTCCGCAGTCAGACGAGACTCTCAGCCAGCCAGTAAAACAGAAGGTTTATTAGACAACAGGAACATGGTCTAACACAGAGTTTGTAGGTACAGAGAACAGGACCCCTCAGCCTGGTCCATTTTGGGAGGCAGGGAGCCAGACAACCCCGTCTGCACTTCACTCCATGTCCCCAGCCAGCCCCAAACTGAAAACTCCCTCCAGTCCCTCCTCCTCTGGGCTTTGTCCCTTTCCCGGCCCAGGAGGGCACCGGATTCCTTTGTTCTCCAACCCTTTAGCTCTCACCTTGGAGGGGCGAAGGGCCCAGGCCATCAGTGGCCAGGAGACAGAGTGTCACCATTTATGTACTCTGGCCCTTTGCTCTGCAACAATTACATCCCCTTATCCCACCACCTAGAGACTTAAGAAATGCCTAGGGGAAACTGAGGCACCCCTACATTATTCAGAGGAAACATTAAGAACAGTCCGACTTCGTCACATAGGGTGTTGGGTAAGGGTCAAGTTGGGTGATGGCATTGACCCTTCTAAAGTCCAGAGTAAATCTCATGGTTTTATCCCTCTTGGCTACCATTATAACAGGAGACGCTCCTGGGCTTTTTGACTCAGTATTCACCCCATCCCTAGCACGCTCTCCCCCTCATCCTGACTGTGGCTGTATTTCTCCTGTAGCAGGACGTGCTCTGCTAGGAATGCCCATTTTTGTTCGTTGAACCTGGCAGGTTGGAAAGTACCTGCCTGTGGTCTTCCAAGGGGGCCAACATCCAAACCCTCCCAGATACCCGTGTTTTCTAGAGGCGTCTCTTCCTTCCTCTCCCTTGCCAGATCAATTAAAGGAGCAGGAAATGGTCCTTCATCAGCCCAGCAAATCATATTCACCCCCATCTCTCAGTTTTGGGAAGCTTTCAATCTATTGCTATGTGCTGTTTGCACAGCTCTCCTGCCATGGGGTGTCATTGCATCGTAAGTGACCTAATTCATTCACTCTCTCTGGTCACCTCGAAAGGGCCCCCCCAACAATCTCGCACCGTGTTCTTCTTCACTGGGATCAACGCTAGCCCCAAGTCACTATATGACAAGACCTTTCTCTACCACGCCCGTCAAACTGAGCTGTCTGGGGCACCTGACTCTTGTCAAGGCTCTGAGGCACTAAGTCCAGCATAACCTTTCAATTCTCTTTAACAGGAGTGACAGACCCCCCCAGGCTGTCCTGTCTTCCCTGTCCCGCCCTCCAAAGAGCCTCGGATCAAATCTAGGGGTCCCCTCATTTGTCTCCCATAAAGAAGATTAAAAAGGGCAAGCCCTGAGACCCTGGGGCGCACTCCTGTATGTGAATAACAAATAAGGGACCAACACATCCCTTTATTCCCCTGCTGGTAACACACATTCTCAGCATAGACGTCAATGTCCCACTGAATCTTTCTGCCAGCCCGTCGGTCTCTGGATGATGGGGAGGGGGCGGGGGGCAGCCTTTATGTGTCTCACTCCACACAGCTCCCATCACTTTCTGAAAACTACAGACATGAAATCTGAACCATGGTCTGACAAGATTTCCCTGGGAAACCCTACTCTGCTAAAATGGTGACGAGGGCAGTAGCCACGGTTTCACCTTCTGGGGTAGACGAAGCTGTGGCTTCGGGGTGCCTCGTGGCAGAACCCACCACAACCAGTAGATATGCCTTCCCATTTCTGGAAGGTCTGGGTAGGGGTCCCACAATGTCCGCAGACACTCTGGCAACACCTCATTAATGATGGGCAGAGGCTGCAAAGGTGCCCCTTTAACCTCTGATGCTTCTGACATAAGACACGACTCTTGCCATCATTTCTTACTGCCTCACACATGTGAGGCCAATAGCAATTCTGTCGGAGCCTCTCTCCGCCCCAAGTGTCCGGCAAAGGGACAGTCGTGACCCATCTGAAGCACCTCTGCCTTGTGCTTATCGGGCACAGACACCTGTTTGCCAACCTCAGCAGGGCACCTCTTTTCCCTTGTGGAAGCCTCCCTGGACAACTAACCACCTGCTAGGAAAAAGGGACCCTTTCCTTCCCTGGCTGGGGTGTGATTCCTCTCCTGGGCCAGGGAAGGATCAGCCTGTTGAGCCGCCATAATGGCCTTTGGAGGCTCCCTGAAGTTAAGAGCAAAGCAATGGTGTCTTCCAACCCCTCTGCGGCACACCCAGGCTACGGTCCAGGCTAGTGAGTAGCTGTGTTGCCCCTGCTCTTGGAACTGGGGTGCCCTGTCCACCGCTTTACTGCTGTAGCTTCCAGTCCTGGGCTGCTCACAAACAGCCTCCAGCATGTAAGTCACTCCCCACTTGGACTGTGTGCTGCAGCCAGCCACCCCTTGGCGCTTACCAGCCGGGTTTGTACTGCAGGGTGACCCCAACACATCCCCAGGCCTGGATTCCACCCAGAAATGTGTGTGCTGGACTGCCCAGCCCTCTCTTGGAAAGGACAAGCTTATACAAAGTCTCTCTTTTTATTAATAGAAATGACAATGCACAAATCCTAGGGCTGCCAAACCCCAGACTTGTCCTGGAGCCTCCAGGAATTAAAGATGAATCTTTAATTAAAGTGTAGGTCATGTGATGAAATTTCCAGGAATATGTCCAAACCAAACTGGCAACCCTACCAAATCCTGTTATCCCAAATGGACTTTGCCATACACTTCAGTTCAAACACACTGGATTAGCTAAGACAATAAAACAAGTTTATTATCTACAGAGCGGGTGATTTTAAGTGAATGAATCATACAAGTCAGAAATAGTTACAAGAAAAATAAAGATAAAGCACAGCTAAGGACTAACTCAACAAACTAGGTTAAATTCAAAGCCAAGGTTTTCTCACCACATGCTCTCAACAGTCTTGCTGGCCAAACTTTTTAGGCCAGGAGCCCTTTCCCAGCTGAATGGCTGCTTTCTTTTTCCCTTCGGGTGCAGTGAATCAGTGGGCAGAGAGAGAGCAGGGGGGTACACTACCTTGTCTGCCCCTGTTTTTATAGTCCTTTCCCCCCTCTGAGAAGCATTTCCAGCTGGGAACGAGGTAACAGGCAGGCTGTGTGGATGGGAACTCCAGACTGTATCTTTGCTAAGATGTAGATTTTTCGCCCCTGCCCCCTTTCCTGCCAAAGAATGGCCAGGTAGCAGGTAAGGGCCCATTGGCCTTGTTTATACCTGGTTGAGGCATCACCTGGCCCTTTGTCTCTGAGGAACTGGTTTGGCTGCTTCCCAGCCTTGGAACATGTGTTAGGCCATGTCTACCCTGCACTTTCATCATTAAAACTTTTGTTGCTTATGGGTGTGAATGACAAAAGTTTTACTGATGAAAAGCACCGGTGTGGACAGCGGTGTGGACAGCGCTGTGTCGGTGGAAGCTGAGCTCCCATCGATGGAGCTACCAGCCCTCGTCGGGGGTGGTGTTATTTTGTCTCTGGGAGAGCTCTCTCCCATTGACCGCGCACCTTACAATGGAGCGGCTGCACTGGGTAAGGCGTGCAGTGTAGTAACAGCAGACAGTGGAATCTTCCCATATTTGACCAGGAAATTAGGAGTTTTCGAGTGATACCTCCCAGGGCATCCCTTGTACAAAGCTTATTACGACAGTGGACACACCCCTGTCACCAGGGCCAGCTCTAGGCACCAGCAAACCAAGCACGTGCTTGGGATGGCACTTTTCAAGGGGCGGCATTCCGGCCCTTTTTTTTTTTTTTTTTTGCTTCGGTGACACTCCGCTTGGGGCAGCAAAACACCTAGAGCTGGCCCTGCCTGTCACACCCCTTACTCCTGGCTGACAAAGGACTGAGGGCGTGTGTCCCCCCTGCAGCCCTCCCTGCAGTCCACAGACAAGCCAGGCGAGGCAGAGCTGTGCTCTTCCTGGCTGTGAGTTACAATATGTCTGCTTGGGCAGGGCTAGAACCTCCTACCCTCGTCAAGCCTCAGCGGGGAGCAGATCCGAATGCCCATAGCACAATCTCCTTTACAACTCTCACGCTGCAGGTGAAGCTTGGCCAAAGGTCCAGTTCCTGGGGACTCAGCCACAATCGGTTTACATACATTCTTACCAGGAGGCCTGTCTTCCTCCCTTACCCAGCTCTCCTTGACCACAGTGACGTGGGACATGGGGTCCCTCCAGCCTGGGCAGGGTAGGCCATTGACCGTGGTGTTCTAATAAATTCTGCACCACCCTCCACAGGCTCGGTCCTAATCCAGCTCGCCAGGGTCCCTGCTGCTCACCGCTGCTGCTGGGGCACCGGGAGTGGGGCTTGCTGTGGCAGGTGGGGTGTGGATCGTGCAGTTACCTTGTTTTGGCAGGTTGGTTTTAGATGACTGGGAGGTCCACAGGGATGTCAGGCTGCCTGCCTGCCTTCCCTTTTGCTCTGGGCTCTAAACCCTGGGCTCCCTTGCGGTTTTTATCGAAGTTGGGGATAGGTTTATTTCCAGTCCCCTCTTAAGCTGCGTGATGGGGATTTCCCTTCCCTGGGGTAACCCCTCCCCCACCTCTCATGGACCCTTGATTCAACATATTCATCCACAATTTCTGCAGCCTCTAAAATCGTGGCTGGTTTTGGTCCCAGATGGCCACCTTTACCTCATCTGTGACACCTTAACAATTGCTCTGGGGCCATCCGATCAAAGATTTTCTGTCATCACCTTCAGCCCCACTCCCATTGTCCATTTTCTCATGAAATTACACATTTTATGTGCATATTCCACGTGAGTGACATTGTCAAACAGTCTGAGGTTTCTCCACTTCAGCCGATGGGGCTCAGGGGTGATCTTACACCTTTTCAATGCGTTTGCTTTACATTTCTGGTACACGTACATCACCCTCCTCCATCTCATAAAAGATTTGTCTGGCTTCCCCAGCTCCCTGGTTCAGAGGAGAGGCGGCTGTTTATCTGCTGGGATATTGTGCATCCCACGTAGTCTCCCAAAGGCAGACAGGAACCCTTTTATGCATCTCTTTGGGTATCAGTTGGGCAGCTTGTATCCCGCCCGTGTGTCATGGTGGGGCCGCTCTCCAGGTGAGGACGAGCTTCTATCAGCTTCCTGTGCGCCGTCTGCTCAGCGTCTTCATTCGCTTTACCCGCTGCTGTTTGTTCCATCTCCTTGGTGGCTTCAGTCTCTGACCCGCAGTTCTGCCAGCAGTCACTGGGGCTCGCTTTCTCCCTGGGCTCCCAGGTGCTGCAATCGGCCTGTTCCCCTGTGGTGGTTCCTCTGTGGCATGTGGGTCTTCTCCTCCCCTGGGCACCAGATCAGGAGCGAAGCTCTCAGCTCCGGAACTGGGACTTTCTTTGGATAGGATATGCCCCTCTGCAGACTTGGCTAGCTAGGGTCTTTTCTCATAAGACCAGCAGAGCCTGTGGCTCACTCACTGTGTCTGTTCTTTAACCTCCAAAACTCTCACTGTTGAGTTTAAATTTTAACAGCGCTGGGGTTCTGGTCTATGAGCTTAATTGACCTCCAGTATGTGAATCCTGTCAAGCTGCCTGCAGGGACCCCAAGCGTGGGTACCAACCTCAGGGAAGGCTGGTAGGAACCAGGGCACAAACCCCAGACTGGTGGGGAGTTCTGTACCTAGACTGCACCAGCCCGTTATCTAGTGTGAACCCCTCAGGCGCTGTGACAGCCTGAACATGGAGCCACGGACAGTCCCCTTGGGTGCTCCGATCTGTCTCACCACCCAGGGGAGCCTGCCTGTGTGGCAGATGGGCCCTTATGCCAAGGATCACAGCAATACTCAGGCAACTCCCAGTCCCAAAGGACCAGTAATTTAGCCTAGGGCAAATGCACCTCAGATCTCTCACCAAAGACAGAGCTTGTAGTTTATTATAGGACTGGCTATCTAAAGATTTATTAATAGGAAAAGGAAATCAGAGAGTTATTTTCAAGGTTAAAGCAGGTAAACATAGATACACAAATGAGTTATAATCTTAAATTCAAAAGGTAATAGAAGCTTCTATAATCCACAAGCCGTATTTGTCCTTTAGAGCTAATCCAAGTTAAGAAGTTGGGTATCCCTTGCTTATGGCTAGAAACCTTGCCTCCCAGAGTCCAAGCAGCACAGAGATCCAGTTCCTTCTTGTTATGGTTTTTAACCCCTCCTGCCACATACCCCTCCTGACCTGGGCAATCAGCTAATGGAAGGAATCCACTTGCATGACTCGTCTTCACAGGGGGCAGGGGGAGGGCAGAACAACACATGGCTGTTGTCCTCTTTATCGTCCCACAACAGTCCATCTGGTGTCAATGGCCCGTCCCTGCTGGGCAGGATGCGACACCTGCGGTTGGGGGTCAGCCCTTCACACTGGTTAGTCTCTCCTGTCTGGTGATTTACACAGTCGCAGGGGCTCACCATGCACCCGCTCAAATATTCCCTGACGACATGGGAGCCAGCTGCTAGAAATGAGCTGCAGCCACTCACCAGCGATCCATAATCTGAACCCCAAACACATCCTTATCGCTCTCATACCTGCTTTAACACCACTAACCCACAGCTGAGCCGGACTGATCCCAGCGATGTTATTTGTTCGTGTTCAGTGAGGCATGAGGAGCTTGGCATGAGCTGGTCCCTGGTGGGACAGTATTACAGGGGGTCCTGTGGTCTTCCAAGGGGGTCGGGGGGTGTTCCGTGCTCTCCCATGGGGTGGGGGGTTCCGTGCGCTCCCACAGGGGCAGGGGGTTCTGGGCTGTCCCACGGAGGTGGGGATTTTCATGCTTTCCCGGGGTGAGGGTGCAACCCTGCTAACGAGGCCTGTCCCTCTCCCAGACCAGGTTGGCCTTCCAGACTTCAATGCAGGTGCCATGGAGAACTGGGGACTGGTGACGTACCGGGAGAACTCGCTGCTCTATGATCCTCTCTTCTCTTCCATCGGCAACAAGGAGAGGGTGGCAACAGTGATCGCTCATGAGCTTGCCCACCAGGTACCCAGTGTATCCTGCTCTGCCTCCCTGCCAGCCCTTAGCTGGGTGTAGAGATACTGAAGGGCTGGAACTAGTCCAGGATTCCCTGGGCTCGGGGGCTCCCTGGCTGTGTGTGTGTGTGTATGTGGGGGGGCTCTGTCCTGGGGCTCCCTGGCTATGTGTGTGCATGTGGGGGGCTCTGTCCCTGGGCTTGGGGCTCCCTGGATGTGTGTGTTGGGGGCTCTGTCCCTGGGCTCGGGGGCTTCCTTGCTGTGTCTGTCGGGGGGCTCTGTGCTGGGGCTCCCTGGGCTCGGGGGCTCCCTGGCTGTGTGTGTGTGTGGGGGGGCTCTGTCCCTGGGCTCGGGGCTCCCTGGATGTGTGTGTCGGGGGGCTCTGTCCCTGGGCTTGGGGCTCCCTGGATGTGTGTGTTGGGGGCTCTGTCCCTGGGCTCAGGGGCTTCCTCGCTGTGTCTGTCGGGGGGCTCTGTGCTGGGGCTCCCTGGGCTCGGGGGCTCCCTGGCTGTGTGTGTGTGTGGGGGGGCTCTGTCCCTGGGCTCAGGGCTCCCTGGATGTGTGTGTCAGGGGGGCTCTGTCCCTGGGCCTGTGGCTCCCTGGCTGTGTGTGGGTTGGGGGGCTCTGTCCTGGGGCTCCCTGGCTGACCCTCCCCTTCTCACTCTCTCCTCAGTGGTTCGGGAACCTGGTGACCCTGCGCTGGTGGAATGACCTGTGGCTGAACGAGGGCTTTGCCTCCTACGTGGAGTACCTGGGGGCGGACTCTGCTGAGCCTTCCTGGCACATTGTGAGTAGCCCCAGGAGGGGTGGTGCTACCTAGCGGGCTGCAGCGGCAGGAGCTGGCCTTCCCTTGTCACCCGCACGGCCCCTTGGGCCACTGGTGGGCTCGCTGAGGTGGCAGGCTTCGGCCCAAGCAGGATCACCTGGCCGGAAGGAGCTGTGTGCTCCAGGGAGGGGCCCTGCTCTCTGCTTGGCTGCAGCCTTTCCTGGCGCTGGGACCCGGTGATGGAGGCCAGTGGGTCTCGGTCGTCCCTCCAGAGGGGCAGCCTGGTGCTGCCGGCAGCAGTGAGCGAGAGCTGCTTGCCGGGGCAGGGCCCACCCAGCTCCTGGTGCTGCTGGGCAGGGAGGAGGCAGCCCCCTCCGCAGGCCCATCCTGCAGGGGGTGAGAACGCCGAGCCCTAGGCTGGGCTCAGCCAGGCTGGGGGCAGGAAGGGAAGAGACGGCGCCGTGTCTGGGCTGGTAGCAGTCCCCACACGCCCGCGGAGGGGCCGCCCCGGCACCGCCCCAGGCAGGCTGTAACCTGCTGCCTTTGCAGAAAGACCTGATCGTGCAGAATGACATGTACCGGGTGATGAAGGTCGACGCGCTGGCCTCCTCGCACCCGCTCTCCTTCCTGGAGAGCGAGATCAACACGCCAGCGCAGATCAGCGAGATCTTTGATGCCATCGCCTACAGCAAGGTGAGGGACCCGCTGGGACTGCCCAGGGCCCGGGTTGGGGCAAGCCGGATGGGCTGTGCTGCCCTCTCGCGGCTCCTGGACCCTCGCTCAGCGCCTCTCTCTGATCTTCTTGCAGGGGGCGTCGGTGCTGCGGATGCTCTCGGAGTTCCTCACCGAGGACAGCTTCAAGAAGGGGCTGCAGGTGAGGCCCTGGCCGGACCCGCCTCGCCAGGGGCAGGGGCTGCGTGCCCAGCAGAGGGCTCAGCCGGACGCTGCCTGCATGGCCCCTGCTCCGAGGCAGGCATCAGCCTGGGCTCCCTTGGGAGGGTGCTCTGCCGAAGGGGGAACCTGCCAAGCCCCCCCAAACTCTGGCGGTGCTCACCGGACCCGCGGGCAGTC
Source organism: Lepidochelys kempii (assembly GCF_965140285.1). Classification (NCBI taxonomy): domain Eukaryota; kingdom Metazoa; phylum Chordata; order Testudines; family Cheloniidae; genus Lepidochelys; species Lepidochelys kempii. The sequence goes on along the minus strand of NC_136389.1, from coordinate 84,418,246 downwards.
TGTCCAGGAGGCAGAGCCACGGGGGAGGCGCTGGAGGGGCAGAGGAGCGGGCAGGGCCTGAGGGCAAAGGATGGTGCTGGGGGTGTGCCCACGCACACATGCAATGCCCTGCTCAGCGTGAGTTACATGCCTGCTCTGTGCCAGTACCGAGGCTGCAGGCTGGGGCAGCCCCTGGCTACAAAGCCTGGCAATTCACTCAAGTGGCAGGCTTTGGCTTGCAGGTCCCTGGTCCAGTCGAGCGTTGGCCAGCATGGCAGCCATCATGCCCATGGTAGCCGGGCCTGGGGGAGGGCCCAGCCTGCGCACTCGCTCCCACTGTCTCAGTACAGCCCCCGGTGGCATGGCCCTGCGGTGCCCACTCCTGCCCAGACACCCTGCAGGGGAAGAGTGTGGGTGAGCAGTAGGGAGGGCACTGCTGCTGGGAGCCATGGGCCTCTGCCTTTGAGAGCCATGCCCAGAAAGTCTGGGACTTTGCTCAATGCAATGCCTCTGCCTTCGCCTGGCAGCAGGCACGCAGGATGTACTCTTGGGGAGGCGGCTCCCCTGCTGAGCCCCGACTCAGGGATCCCCATCTCATCCCGAGCGAATAAGAACATAAGAAGAACATAAGAGCGGCCAGACTGGGTCAGACCAAAGGTCCAGTCAGCCCAGTGTCCTGTCTGCCGAGAGTGGCCAATGGCAGGTGCCCCAGAGGGAGTGAACAGAACAGGGAATCATCAAGTGATCCTTCCCCTGTCGCCCATTCCCAGCTTCTGGCAAACAGAGGCTAGGGACACCTCCCCTGCCCGTCCCGGCTAATAGTCATTGATGGACCTCTCCTCCAGGAACTTATCTAGCTCTTTTTTGAACCCTGTTATAGTCTTGGCCTTCACAGCATCCTCTGGCAAGGAGTTCCTCAGGTTGACTGTGCACTGTGTGAAGAAATACTTCCTTTGGTTTGTTTTAAACCTGCTGCCTGTTAATTTCATTTGGTGATCCCCAGTTCTTGTGTTATGAGAAGGAGTAAATAACACTTCCTTGTTTACTTTCTCCACATCAGTCATGATTTTATAGACCTCTGTCATATGCCCCCTTAATCGTCTCTTTTCCAAGCTGAAAAGTTCCCATCTTATTAATCTCTCCTCATACGGCAGCTGTTCCACACAAGTGAGCTGTAGCTCACGAAAGCTCATGCTCAAATAAATTGGTTAGTCTCTAAGGTGCCACAAGTCCTCCTTTTCTTTTTGCGAATACAGACTAACACGGCTGTTCCTCTGAAACCTAATAATTTTTGTTGCCCTTTTCTGAACCTTTTCCAATTCCAATATAGGTTTTTGAGATGGGGCGACCAGATCTGCATGCAAGATGTGGGCGTACCACGGATTTATGTAGAAGCAACATGATATTTTCTCTCTCATTATCTATCCCTTTCTTAATGATTCCCAACATTCTGTTTGCTTTTTTGATGGCCGCTGCACATCTAGTGGATGTTTTCAGAGAACTATCCACACTGACTCCAAGGTCTCTTTCTTGAGTGGTCACAGCTAATTCAGACCCCATCATTTTATATGTATAGTCGGGATGATGTTTTCCAGTGTGCATTGCTTTGCATTTATCAGCATTGAATTTCATCTGCCATTTTGTTGCCCAATCACTCAATTTTGGCAGTTTTTGTAGCTCTTCACAGGCTGCCTGGGACATAACTATCTTGAGTAGTTTTGTATCATCTGCAAATTTTGCTACCTCACTGTTTACCCCTTTTTCCAGATCATTTATGAACATGTTGAATAGGACTGGTCCCAGAACAGACCCCTGGGGGACACCAGTATTTACTTCTCTCCACTCTGAAAACTGACCATTTATACCTACCCTTTGTTTCCTATCTTTTAACCAGTTACCAATCCATGAGAGGACCTTCCCTCTTATCCCATGACTGCCTGCTTTGCTTAAGAGCCTTTGTTCAGGGACCTTGTCAAAGGCTTTCTGAAAATCTGAGTACACTGTATCCACTGGATCCCCCTTGTCCATGTGCTTGTTGACCCCCCTCAAAGAATTCCAGTAGATCGGTGAGGCAGGATTTCCCTTTACAAAAACCATGTTGACTCTTCCCCAACAAGTTACTGTGACAATGTGACTCAGCAAGGAGGGGGAGTGTTGACCTGGGAATATGCCCTGGGGATGGGAGACCTGAGAGCCTGTCACCTGAGCCAGGAAGGGGGGGGGTCAGTAACACCTCTGCCTGGGAATCTGGACAGAGGATGCAGCAGGGAACCTGCTGGGTGGGTTTAGTTTCAGTTTTGGGCTGGGTGGAGGAACGCAGGGAACCCCAGGGCTGGGGTCTAAGCTCCCTGCTCCCCCAGAAGGACGTGATTGAGGGATCCTGGGTGTACCCACAAGCTCTGTTTTGGACTGCGTTCCTGTTGTCCAATAAACCTTCTGTTTTACTGGCTGGCTGAGAGTCTCAGTGGATCCCAGGAAGAGGGTGCAGGGCCTGGACTTCCCCACACTCCGTGACAACTGGTGGCAGCGGTGGGATGTACTGCACCCCGTGAACGGCGCTTCCTGCAGTAAGTGACTGGGGAGCAGTAAAACGAAGGGGGATTGACGGGAACCAGGCGTGCTGAAGATTCAGAGAGAGACGGTTTCAGGGGGCGGTTAACCCCTGGGAGTGTGTGACCAGAGAGAAGGACTTTCGCAGTAAAGGGTCCCCCGGGGGATTGCAGCGAGCGGTCCCAGGGGCGGAGGAGTCTGCAGCTCGACCCTGGCAAAGAGGTGGTGACCTCAAGAAGGACTGGCACACTAGGGGTTTTTTCTGGAAACTGTGGAAAGCTGCCCGGCCTGTGAGTGGCCAGCAGGGAGATGTACGCTAAACGCCTTAAGAGCGACCTGGTGGAGCTGTGCAGGCAGAGGGGGCTGCGCATCGGGAGGTCCACCAAGGAACAGCTGATTGCCCAGTTGGAGGAGAGGAATCGCTTGGATGACCCAATCCCTGTCCCTGAGGGAAGCCGCCCGGCAGACGCAGCGTGGGCCCTGGGGCCTGACGGGGCTGGGAGGGATCAGACGGCTACCGAGGACATCCCGAGACCCTTCCTACCTAGGCCTGGGGGAGGGGTTGGGGGAAGCCCAGCGAATACCGAGGGCACCCTGACCCCGGCACCCAGCAGGGGATCCTCCCAGTGGAGCTCCCCATCCCTGGAGCAGATGTGGCTGGAACGGGAGAGGGAGATGAAAATGAGGGAGCTGGAGGATCATGAAAAACAACGTCAACATGAGCAGGAGGAGAAGGAGCGGGAACGTCAGGAGAAGGAGAGGCAACGTAGGCATGAGCAGGAGGAGAAGGAGAGGGAACGTCAGGAGAAGGAGAGGCAACGTAGGCATGAGCAGGAGGAGAAGGAGAGGGAACGTCAGGAGAAGGAGAAAAAAAGACAGCTTGAACTGGAGCTGGCCAGGCTGAGGAGCAGTGGGGCCCCGGCTGCGGTGCGTGAGGGGGGACCCAAGACTGCAAGGAACTTTGGTAAGTGCTTCCTGGCCCAGCGTAAGGAGGGGGAGGACATAGATAGCTTCCTGACGGCCTTTGAGAATGCCTGCGAGATGCACAGGGTTGACCCTGCAGACAGGCTCCAGTTTCTCACCCCCTTACTGGACCCCAAAGCCGTGGAGGTGTACAGCTGAATGACAGGGGCGGAGGCAGGGGACTATGAACTGTTCAAACAGGCCCTGCTCCGTGAGTTTGGGCTGACCCCCAAGATGTACCAGAGAAGGATCTGGAGTCAGTGTAAAACGCCTGAGGTCACCTACCTACAACTGGCTAACCGGATGCAGGGGTATGCCCGCAAGTGGACAGCTGGGGCCCGAGCTAAAGAGGACCTGCTTGACCTAATCGTACTGGAGCAACTGTATGATCAGTGCCCTTCCGACCTGAGGCTGTGGCTGGTGGACAAAAAGCTAGAGAACCCCCAGCACGCAGGGCAGCTGGCCGACGAGTTTGTGAACAGTCGGTCAGGGGGTAGCCGGGAGGAGTCCCAAAAGAACAGGTCCCGCCCCCCCCATGCAGAGAGAGAGTCACCAGGGGACCTCCCAGCGGGGAAATAGGGGGAACCCCCTCCAAAGGGGAACGCCTGGCATCGGGCCCCTCCAACCCGCTCGAGGGGTCCAACGTGACCTGAACTGCTATCACCGTGGCCAGAGAGGCCACGTACGGTCCCAGTGCCCCGGGCTCAGGGACAAACTGAGCAGACCCAACCTACCCAGGGTTAACTGGGTAGGGACCCAGCTGGACGAGGGGCAGACGGCCCAGGCAAGGGGGGCTACCATTTTACCACCTGCTCAGGAGGGAAGAGTACCCCTGGCCAGCTCCACCAGAGGGCTGGATGCTCTGGACTCAGGGTGCTCGGTTTACAGGGTGGGCGCGGGGCTGTCCCTCCGGAGAGAGTGCCTTGTTCCCCTGGAGGTGGATGGGAGGAAGGTCAGTGGATACTGGGATATGGGCGCGGAGGTGACGCTGGCCCGGCCCGAGGTGGTGGCCCCAGATCGGGTGGTGCCCAACACCTACCTGACCCTGACGGGGGTGGGCGGGACCCCATTTCAGGTGCCTGTGGCAAGAGTACACCTGAAATGGGGGGCCAAGGAGGGCCCCAAGGAAGTGGGGGTGCAGCACCATTTGCCCACTGAGGTTTTGATGGGGGGGACCTAGAGGACTGGCCAAGCAACCCCCAGAGCGCCCTGGTTGTGACCCGTAGTCAGAGCCGGTGAGGGGCACTGCGCCCTGACCTTGGGGAGGGTATCACACCGGAGGCGCAGGACCCTTCCCTGGTGGGGAGGGAGCGCCGAGGGGCACGGCTCAGAGAGGCTGAGGTCTCAGACCCGGCCAGTGAGAGGGAACCGGGCCCCATCCCTTCCCCAGCTGCTGAGTTCCAGGCCGAGTTGAGGAAAGATCCGTCTTTGCAGAAGCTCAGGGATCTGGCCGACCTTGGTGTGGTACGGACCGTGAGGAGAGGCTGCCAGGAGAGGTTCCTGTGGGAGAAGGGGTTCCTGTACCGAGAATGGGCTCCCACAAGGGAAGTAGAGTCCTGTGGGATCAGGAGGCAGCTGGTGGTCCCCCAGAAGTATCGCCGCAGGCTCCTGTCCCTGGCCCATGACATCCCCATCGCAGGGCACCAGGGAATCCGGCGCACCCGGCAGAGGTTGCTACAGAACTTTTACTGGCCCGGGGTCTTTACCACGGTCCGGCAGTATTGCCGATCCTGTGACCCCTGTCAGAGGGTGGGGAAGGCCCGGGACAAGGGGAAAGCGGCTTTGAGACCTTTGCCCATCATAGAGGAGCCTTTCCAGAAGGTGGCCATGGACATCGTGGGGCCTCTCAGCAAGACGACCCGGTCGGGGAAGAAATACATTCTGGGGGTGGTAGATTTTGCCACCCGCTACCCCGAGGCAGTGCCCTTAGCTTCCATTGAAGCCGACACCGTGGCCGACGCGCTCCTGACCATTTTGAGCCGAGTGGGGTTCCCCAAGGAAGTCTTGACAGACCAAGGCTCCAACTTCATGTCGGCCCTGCTCTGGTGCTTGTGGGAGAAATGTGGGGTCCGGCACGACTGGGCCTCAGCTTATCACCCCCAGTCCAGTGGGTTGGTGGAGAGGTTCAACGGGACGCTAAAGATGATGCTGTAAACCTTTATGAACCAGCACCCGCAGGATTGGGACAAGTACTTACCTCACCTGCTGTTCGTGTACAGGGAGGTGCCCCAGGAGTCTACCGGATTTTCTCCTTTCGAAGTGTTATATGGCAGGAGGGTGAGGGGCCCCCTGGACCTGATGAGAGACGAGTGGGAGGGGAAGGCCACTCCCGATGGAGAGTCAGTGGTGGAGAATGTCCTGATCTTCCGAGAGAGACTGGCGGAACTCATGGGCCTGGCCAGGGAGAATCTGGCCAGAGCCCAGAGGAAGCAGAAGGTCTGGTATGACCGCACGGCACGGGCCCGTGCCTACGCCACCGGGGATCAGGTGATGGTTCTCATCCCCGTGAGAAAGAACAAACTACAGGCCGCCTGGGAGGGCCCTTTCAAGGTCGTCAAGCAGCTCAATGAGGTAAACTACGTGGTGGAGCTGTCGAACCGGGCGCACCACCGCCGGGTGTACCATGTGAATATGATGAAGCCATATTATGCCAGGGGGAATGTGGTGTTGGCCGTGTGTGGACAGTGGGAGGAGCAGGGAGGTGACCCTTTAGTAGATCTATTCCATGGGACCAGAGCTGGTTCCCCCCTGGAAACAATTCCCCTCTCGGATCAGCTAACCCCTGCCCAGCAAGCTGAGGTCAGGGGGGTGCTGCATCCAGACCGACAGCTGTTTTCCAACCAGCCTGGACGCACTAATCTGACTGTCCACCGGGTGCAGACAGGGTCGCACCCGCCGATAAGATGCTCCCCCTTCCGAGTCACAGGGAAAACTGCTCAGGACCTGGAAAGATAGGTCCGGGACATGCTGGCTTTGGGGGTGATCCAGCCATCTGCCAGCCCTTGGGCCTCGACGGTGGTGCTGGTCCCCAAAAAGGACGGGTCGGTCCAGTTGTGTGGATTATCAGAAGCTCAATGCCATCACTGTATCTGATGCCTACCCCATGCCCAGGCCTGACGAGCTCCTAGACAAGCTGGGAGGAGCTCGGTACCTCACCACCATGGACCTTACAAAGGGCTACTGGCAAGTGCCGCTGGATGCAGATGACCTGCTGAAATCGGCCTTTATCACCCCTCTGGGGCTCTATGAGTTCCTGACCCTGCCTTTCGGCCTCAAGGGAGCGCCGGGCACCTTCCAGCGCCTGGTGGACCAGCTCCTGAGGGGGATGGAGAGTTTTGCCGTGGCGTATATTGATGACATCTGTATCTTTAGCCAGACCTGGGAGGACCACGTGTCCCAGGTTAGACAAGTGCTGGACCGACTCCAGGGGGCTGGGCTGACTGTAAAAGCGGAGAAGGGCAAGGTGGGGATGGCGGAAGTATCTTACCTGGGCCATCGGGTGGGGAGCGGCCGCCTAAAGCCGGAACCAGCCAAGGTGGAGGTGATCAGAGACTGGCCCGCTCCCCACACCAAAAAGCAGGTCCAAGCCTTTATTGGGATGGCAGGATACTACCGAAGATTTGTGCCCCACTTTAGCACCATCGCCACCCTCATCACGGAGCTATGCAAGAAGGGGAAGCCAGACAAGGTGGTCTGGACTGAGCAGTGCCAGGAGGCTTTCCGGGCGCTGAAGGAGGCTCTGGTCAGTGGCCCAGTTCTGGCAAACCCAGACTTTGACAAGCCCTTTGTGTTGTTCACCGACGCCTCAGACACAGGACTGGGGGCGGTGTTAATGCAGGAGGATGAAAAGGGGGAGAGACACCCCATCGTGTACCTGAGCAAGAAGTTGCTACCCCGGGAGCAACACTACGCGGCCATCGAGAAGGAGTGCCTGGCCATGGTGTGGGCCCTCAAGAAACTAGAGCCCTATCTCTTCGGGCGACACTTCACCGTCTACACCGACCCCTCTCCCCTGACCTGGCTGCACCAGATGAAAGGAGCCAACGCCAAACTCCTGAGATGGAGCCTGCTCCTGCAGGATTACGACATGGACGTGGTCCACGTGAAGGGAAGTGCCAACCTGATAGCGGATGCGCTGTCCCGGAGAGGGGGCCCCGAACTTCCCCAGGTCACTGGTCAGCGTGACCCCGCTCAGTTCAGTCTCGAAGGGGGGAGAGATGTGAGGATGGGACGCAGCAGGGAGGGGGGAGTGTTGACCTGGGAATGTGCCCTGGGGATGGGAGACCTGAGAGCCTGTCACCTGAGCCAGGAGGGGGAGGGGGAGGTGACACCTCTGCCCAGGAATGTGAACAGAGGCTGCAGCAGGGAACCTGCTGGGTGGGTTTAGTTTTTCAGTTTGGGGCTGGGTGGAGGAACACAGGGAACCCCAGGGCTGGGGTCTAAGCTCCCTGCTCCCCCAGAAGGACGTGATTGAGGGGTCCTGGTTGTACCCACAAGCTCTGTTGTGGACTGTGTTCCTGTTGTCCAATAAACCTTCTGTTTTACTGGCTGGCTGAGAGTCTCAGTGAATCCCAGGAAGAGGGGTGCAGGGCCTAGACTCCCCCACACTCCGTGACAGTTACATTCATCAATGTGTCTGACAATTTTGTTCTTTACTAGAGTTTCAACCAGTTTGCCCGGTACTGAGGTCAGGCTTACCGGCCTGTAATTGCCGGGGTCACCTCTGGAGCCCTTTTTAAAAATTGGTGTCACATGAGCTCTCCTCCAGTCATGTGGTGCAGAAGCTGATTTAAATGATGGGTTAAAGACGACAGTTAGTAGTCCTGCAATTTCACCCTTGAGTTCCTTCAGAACTCTTGGGTGAATCCCACCTGACCAACCTTCCCTTTCCCTGTGTTTTCACAGTCCTACCTCCAAGCCTTCAGCTACGGAAACACGGTCTACGACGATCTGTGGGATCATTTGCAAAAGGTGCGAAGCTCCTCCCACCAGCTGGAGGAGCATGGCCAGGGGCTGGGGCCGGGGTTCTGTTGCATGACACTTAGTGGCACTTTCCTGTAAGAAGCCCGTTACTGTCAGGGACGGGGGGCTGGGGCCCACCCAGCCGTGATGCAACTGAAATTAAGGTCCCGCAGCCACCTTCTCTCTGCCTCCATTTGCACGACACGCTCCCACACAGGGCACAGTGCTGGCTGCATGCCTGGGCCCCAGCAGGCACGTGGGCAGGCTTGGCGCACGGCTCTGCTGGGCACAGGACAGGAATCGGTGCCGCTCCCTGGCAGGGGCCTGATTGGCGCTTGTCTTGCCTCGCCCGTGCTGCACGAACACAGAGAATGGCATGGCCCCTGCCCCAGAGAGCGCCTGATCCTGCCAGCTCTTGCGCCCGGCTCATGCGAACAGCGCCAGGGAACCCTGCTGAGGCCGGCCGGGACAACCGTACGATACCGTTCTTTCCAGAGCCGGTGAACGGAGTCCTCGTCGCTGGGGGAGGCTGGCGTGATGCCGCCAGTGACTGCCAGAGCTCTAGACAGGCCGTGGCGGGGAGTGTCCCTGTCACAGCGCATGAAGCTGCTGTGGGGGTTCAACCGAACCTTCCCAAACACCGAGCTCTGGGCACTTCTCTCTTCCCCCAAAGGTGCCCTGTAGAAGGGCAGGGGGTGGGGATGGAGCCGGGAGTCCCCAGCCTAGCCTCTGCGGGAGCCGATCCACCGAGAACAGCAGCCAATAGCCCCTTCCTGCCCCCTGCACAGGTGGTGGTTGAAGACAACATTCAGCTCCCCACCACCATCAAAGGCATCATGGATCGCTGGACACTGCAGATGGGCTTCCCCATGGTGACCGTGGACACGAAAGTTGGCTCCATTAGCCAGAAACACTTCTTACTGGACACCGAATCCGTTGTCGAGCGGCCCTCGGCGTTCAAGTGAGTGATCGAGTGGCCCTTTTTCCCCTCTGAGGTCCCACACTGGAGAGGCTGGCTGTCCTAAGCACGGTGGGGCGTGAGCCCCTCCCCTGCCACCACAGAGCCCCATGGCTGTGCCTCTCGGAGGGGGCCCTCTGTGGGATCGTGGCCAGGGCTGCACTGCGGCACCCCCAGGTAGAGCTGAGAGAACTGAGACCTTGAAGTGCTGGGTCCCCTGGAGCCCCATGGGCCTTCTGCCTCCGAGAGGCTGAGGCCCGAGGCCAGCCCCGTTCCTCCGTGCTCCTTGCAGGGACCTCCCCGTGGGGCGTCACCCCTTTGAGGGGTGAGGGTGTGATTTGGGTGAGGCAGCAGTGATCACCGGGGGGGTGATCCCTTGCACTGGGGAGCTGGGACTCTGCCGGGGGCAGAACCAGGCAGAGTAAGGAAGAGCAGGAGAAGATCCCAGTGTCTGTCTGTCTGTCTGTCTGTCTGCAGCTACACCTGGATAGTCCCTGTCACTTGGATGAAGCAGCAGGATGGGACAGAACAGATGTACTGGCTCACCGAGACCTCAGGTACTTGCTGGTCCCTGGCCGTGTCCCAGGGAACTGGTGTTGCTGCAGGACCAGGATATGGTGCTAGCAGTTGCCAGGTTTGCTATGCCAGTGCCATGGTCAGTGCCCTGGGGAGATTTCAGTGCGGTTACTGGGGGTGTCACTACCCCCTCTTCAGCCCAGACAGGTCTGCAGGGGAAGAGTCTTTATCAGGGAGCAGCCCCCAGAGGGGCTCAGTGGGGGGTTCTAGGGGGCAGTCTCTGGAGGGGCTCCGGGGGGGGTTCTAGGGGGTGGCCCCTGGAGGGTTCTAGGCTCAGGCACTCTCTGCTGTAGACTTGAAGGGATGGGCCCCACTAACGTGCTTCCTTTTCCTTTCTCAGCCACCAGCTCATCGTTTGTGGTGGCTGGTGCCTCCAACTGGCTCCTGCTCAACATCAACGTGACGGGGTATTTCCGGGTGAACTATGACCAGGAGAACTGGAACAAGCTGCTGAGCCAGCTGGTCACCAATTACGAGGTACCCGAAAGCCCAGCCTCTGCCCCCGCACCAGCACTCTCAGCCCAGGGGACCAGGCCCCTGCCGTGGGGTGGTCGAGCCCCAAGCTGGGCCAGGGACCCCACAGCCAGCCCAAGCTGAGTCGCCCATTCCAAGGCTCTTCTCTCCGACCTGGTCTGCTCCTGCCCCTGGTAATCGTGTTTGCACTTTTCCAGGTCATCCCGGTGATAAACCGAGCCCAGCTCATTGACGATGCCTTTAACCTGGCCAGGTGAGTCGCCCAAGCCGCTGGGCCGCCACGGGGTGACAACCAGCCTCTGGCCTCCTCCCCCAGCTCCACGGCGGCATCCTCTGCCCACGGCGCCGGAGCGCGGCTGGCAGGCCAGGGAGGAGTCTGTCCCCGCACCCCCCTTCAGGCAGCGAGAGGGAGGCCCCCACACCCTCCGGTTCCCCCTCTCTGGGCTGGGCAGGCCGGGAATCTCCCCCCCGCCCCACCGTTGTCTGGTCCCTGCCACAGCGGGGGACGAGGGGCCGGCAGAGGCTGGGCGCTGGCGTCCCGGCAGGCCCACGGGCAGGGGACTGGGCTGCTGAACATCTGAGGCGTAGCACCTACCCCAGGTACACAGCCAGCCTGCGCCAGGCTCTGTCCCGCCTGGCCCCCTGGGTCTCTCACTGCCGTGCCCTGGTGCAAGGGGGTGAGGGGAGCGTCCGGATGGGGGCTTGTGTGGGGAGCTGGGCTGCACGTCCTCCTCGCCAGGCCAGGCTGGCCCCTGTGCGTGGGGCAGCAAACATCCAGGGGGCAGGCGGGGGAGGGGGAGTAACTGAGCAGGCCCTGCAGGGGCTCTTCGGGATGGACTGGCCACTCTGCTGGCAGGCAAGCAGGGGGTCAGTCTGTGGGGTATTAGCAACAGGGGATGGGGAGGGGTCCATTGCTGGGGGGAATGGGAGGAGGCAGCCAGGTGGAGATGGGGGGGTCCATTGCCGAAGGGGATGGGAGGGGGTGGGGTCCATTGCCAGGCAGGGGGTGGGGAGAGGTTTAATTGCTGGGGGGTGGGATGGGAGGCGGTGGCCGGGCGGGAATGGGTGGGGGTCCATTGCTCTGGAGGAAGGGGAGGGGTTCTATTGCTGGGGGGGATGCGAGGGGACAGCCAGGCGGGGACAGGGGAGTCCACTGCTGGGGGGCGGGGATGGGAGGGGGCGGGGTCCATTGCCGGGCAGGGAGGGCGCAGAGGGCACGGAAATGCCAGCACATCTGGTGCTGTGACAGGAGGACGTGAGCACTGCAATTGGCTGTTTAGGGCTAAACACATCGACATCACGCTGGCTCTGAAAACCACCACCTACCTGAAGGAGGAGCGGGAGTACCTGCCCTGGAGCGCGGCCCTCGACAACCTGGCCTACTTCCGCCTGATGTTTGACCGCAGCGAGGTGTATGGCCCCATGCAGGTGAGCCCCCACCTGCCTTGGGTGCGGTGGATTGTGGGCAGCATGGCCGGATGGTGCTCGGATGGGCGCTCTGCCATCCCCACCTGTGCTGGGATCAGTTCAGCTGTGGGCCTGGCACAAAGGCAGGGCATAGGGTGGGCTCTGCAAATCACCCCCTGCGAGCCAGAGAGATGCCGAGGCAGGCCCCAGAGGGTGGGAGCTGCTCGGGGAAGGGCATGGGGTGAGGGAATGGAGGTGGCAGGAGCCGTGGGCGCGCTGGGTGATTGGGGCGTGGTGGGGGAAGGCTCAGAGCTACTGACCCTTCTGGCAAGCAGCGCTCACCCTGCCCGTCCTCCCCCAGAAATACATCCAGCAGCAGGTGATCCCCTTGTTCCAGTACTTTGGAAACATCACCTCCAACTGGACCAGTCTCCCGGAAGGCTTGATGGCGCAGTGAGTCCCAGCGCGGCGTGTCCTCTGGCCAGCCACAGGGCTGGCCCTGCGCCCCCGGCGCCCCCACGGCCTGGAGAACTGCTCCTCCCGTGACCACTGCTACCTCTCTGGGTCCCCCCTTCCTTGCCCCACCCCTCAGCCAAGGGGGCGCTGGGCCTGGCTCCCAGAGTGCGGGCACGCTGGGGCCGGTTGGGTGGCCCTGTGTTATGGGCATATGCCACTCTTCCAGACCCTGCCTCTCCTCCCGCTCTTCCTCCCTCTGCCCCACAGGACCCGAGAGACAGGGCGTCCCCTCCCCACTGGTGGGATGGCTGAGCTGGGCAGCGGCACCCGCTGGGGAGGAAGCAGAAGCAGCTGCCACGCGGTGCCCGGTGGGAACGGCCCCGGGTTCACCCAGGCCAGCACTGTCCCCGAGAGTGCCCACTGCTCACAGCCTCCGAGCGAGGTGACCCCCACCCAGCCCATGCTGCGCCTGGCAGATGGGGCAGCCGGAGAGACGCCTCCTGGGCCGGGCTGGTGATGGGCCGGTGGGCGCCTGCCTCTGTCACGGTCATTCTGCCTGGTCTCCCTGCCCCCTAGGGCCCCTTCGCCGGGTCCAGCCGCTGACACGGCTCCTCTCCCCACTCAGGTACAGCGAGATCAATGCCATCAGCACGGCCTGTTCCTATAAGGTCCCTGAGTGCAGCCAGCTGGCCACTGCCTTCTTCAACCAGTGGAAGCAAAACCCCAGCAACAACACGTGAGCCCTTCCCTGTGGCCTCTGGGATGGGGGGCTGGGCTGGACCGGACCGGGGCGTGGTACCCCTGGGATGGGGGGCTGGGCTGGACCGGGCCATGGAGCCCCCTGGGATGGGGGGCTGGGCTGGACTGGGCCATGGAACCCCCTGGGATGGGGGGCTGGGCTGGACCAGGCCATGGAGCCCTCTGGGATGGGGGGCTGGGGCAGGCCATTGAGGGAGCTCAGGCAGAATTTGCCTAGTTCCAGCTGGTAAATACCCAGCTCCCCGGCGCTGCCTGGGCCCTTGGTGTCCTAGTGAGATGCTAGCCCTACTCACGGGCCCGCTCTCTCCAGGTGGGGGTCGCCCCCCAGCACTCCTCCGTGGGAGCCTCTCCCCATGGTCTGCGCCAGGGCTCTGCTGAGTGGGGCCCGGTGCCTGAGTTTCCCCGGCACGGCCCCCATGACAGGCATGTTCCCCCCCCAGGATCCCCCCGAACCTGCGCTCCTCCATCTACTGCAGCGCCATACAGATGGGCAGCGAGGCAGACTGGGACTTCCTCTGGCAGATGTTTAAAAACGCCACCGTGGTGGCCGAAGCCGACAAGCTGCGCTCGGCCCTGGCCTGCAGCAAGGAGCCTTGGATCTTGAGAAGGTGGCGGGGGGGAAGGGCACACAGCTGCCCTTGGGGAATGGGGGCCTGTGGGCGTGGGGATGGGGAGGGTCCAGGCTGCCATGGGCACGGGGAAGGAGAAGGGCCTGGGGTTGCCTGCAGCGGTTGGCGGCCCTGCGTGTCCCAGCCCTGCCTGCCCCCTCCCCAGGTATCTGCAGTACGCCCTGGATCCCACCAAAATCCGGAAGCAGGATGCCACCTCCACCATCAACAGCATCGCCAGTAACGTGGTGGGGCAGAGCCTGGCCTGGGACTTCATCCGGGGCAACTGGAAGACCCTTTTCACGCAGTGAGTACCATGGAGGGGCAGCCCGGGGGAGCGGGAGGGGGGCTGGGGAATGCGGGGGAGCAAGGGGGAGTGGGGGAGCTATAGGGGATGGGGGGTAGGGGGATGGAACAAGCAAGGGGGAATGGGGGGGCAATGGGGAGTGGAGAAGCTACGGGGGATGGGGGGGTAGGGGAGCAAGGGGGATGGGACAAGTAAGGGGGGATGGGGAATGTGGGTGGGCAATGGGGAGCCTGGGGGAGGGGGAGGAGCAAGGGGGGATGGGGAATGGGGGTCAATGGGGAGCCTGGCTGGGGGAGGGGGAGGAGCAAGGGGAGAGGGGGAATGGGGGGGGCTCTCAGTCTCTCCCCGCACGTTCTGTGCCCTTCGTGCCATCCCGGGCTCCTGTGGCTCCTGGCGAAGGGCAGGGGGTGCTCCCTGCCCCCATGCCCTGAAGCTCTTCCCTTTGCTGAGCCCTGGCAGAGACACGGCCCCGGGGTGGCTGTTTCTGGGATGCTGCCCCTGTGGGAGGAAGGTGTCACGGAGTCCCTGGGCGATGCTCTGGAACTGCTCCCCATGAAGCCAGTCAGGACTCTGGGGCAGTCGCCTTTCTGTGAGCAGCCTGTCTTCAGGACACAGCTCACCCAGCTTCCACCTTCCTGGGTCTGACCTCCGAGCATTCAGCATCCTCCGTGCGCTTCCCCCCAGTGAGTCCACTCAGGTGGGGCTCCTGGGGAAGCCAGAGGGTCCTGCCCCCCAACTCCGCAGTCAGACGGGACTCTCAGCCAGCCAGTAAAACAGAAGGTTTATTAGACGACAGGAACATGGTCTAAAACAGAGCTTGCAGGTGCAGAGAACGGGACCCCTCAGCTGGGTCCATTCTGGGGGGCAGTGAGCCAGACAACCACGTCTGCCCTTCACTCCATGTCCCAGCCAGCCCCAAACTGAAACTCCCGCCAGCCCCTCCTCCTCTGGGCTTTGTTCCTTTCCGGGGCCAGGTGCTCACCTGATTCCTTTGTTCTCCAACCCTTTAGCTCTCACCTTGCAGTGGGGAAGGGCCCAGGCCATCAGTTGCCAGGAAACAGGGTGTCGGCCATTCTCTGTGTCCAGACTCCTGCACACACCGGCCCTCTAGGGCTCTGCAATGATCATACACCCCTATCCCACCACCTAGATACTTAAGAACTGCCTAGGGGAAACTGAGGCACCCCCACACTATTCAGAGGAAACATTAAGAAGAGTCCCACTTCATCACAGAAGGCACCTGCCCCACGCCCGCCTGCTCACCCCACCCTCCCCTCTGCAGGTACGGCGGGGGCTCCTTCTCCTTCTCGAGCCTGATCCAGGCGGTGACGCAGCGCTTTGCCTCTGACTTCGAGCTGAAGCAGGTGAGGCCCGTCCCAGGCCTGTCGGTGCGCTGGGGGGCGCGGCCCCTCGGGAAGGGAGAGCCCCGACAGGTCTGCTCTAGCCCCCCCCCAGGGCCTGGCCCTGGCTCCCCGCAGCCTGTCCCCGGGGCCTGGCCCAGGTGGGCTGTGAGCCGCCCGAGTGCTGGGGCCGGCACCATTTTGTGTGGGGTCGTCGGAGCTTTGCAGTCCCTCTCCATTACTGTGGCTCAGCCGCCAGGCCGGAGCTCCTTGCCTGGCCACCCTGCAACAGAGGGGTCCTGCCTCCCTGCCGGGAGGGTGAGTCCATCAAGCCCCCGTCACTTGGGGGCAAGCCAGGGCAGATCTAGGGAGAGGTCCAGCTGTGATGACAGCCCCAGGGACGCCAGCGCCCCGCTACCTCCAGACGCACATGCCCCCTGCCCGTTGGCGGGGCTGCAGCCGAGGAATTGGTGCTGCAGGAAACCTCGTGTGTTACCTAAGCACCCCTAGGCCCAGCCCCATGGGCCGAATGCCTGTCCCTTGGGTTCACATCCTGGCTCCCACCCTGCGTGGCCAAGCTGCTTCCCTGCTCCTCCTGAGTCCACCCCTCTGGCCCCGCGGGCGTCTGGGGCTGCGCAGCCCCCTGCCCAGGTCTGAGGTGCCCGGGTGGGTGCCAGGGCCGCCGGAGGGCACCGCGGTGCAGAGGTGGGTGCTGTCCTGCTGCCGCCCGCGCTCACTCTCGGGCCCGCTCTCTCTCGGCAGCTGGAGCAGTTCAAGGCGGACAATGCTGGCGTGGGCTTTGGGTCGGGCACACGGGCGCTGGAGCAGGCCCTGGAGAAGACCGCAGCTAATATCAAATGGGTGGCAGAGAACAAGCAGACGGTGCTGACGTGGTTTGAGACGGCAAGCAGCTGAGTGGGTGAACTCAGTAACACCGAACCCCCCCACGTCTGCCTCCTCCTGCTGCTCGGGGGGGGGGGGGGCAAGGGGGCTGAGCCCCGGGCTCCCGAACCCCATGCCCTGGGCATGCAGCCTCCTGAACTCTCCTGTCACTGGGCCCAGGCTCCCTCCCCAGAGAGCCCCACACCCTCACCCCCACACCCTATTCGGCCTACACCCCCAGCGTGCTCTGCACAGCCTGGGGCTCAGCCTGGCCGGGGTCCCACAAGGATTTGCACACTGGCCCCACTGCCAGGGCCTCGCCACAGCCCTGGTTTCCGTGACTGTCCCAGGGAAGCCCAGGTGCCCGTGGGCTGGTCACGGGCAGACAGGAGGGTGAGGATAGCGGGGCTGTTGACTGGGGACCCCCCAGCCCCGCTGTGGGCCAGGACATGTGCGTGGTGTATAGTCCTTCTCAGCCCAGACATTGTAAATAAAGGCTTAATGTTAAAAGGTAGAGCTGTGGGCTTGGGCTTGGCCTGGCCACACCCACGTCTCACTCTCACGCTCAGCTTGGGCAAGTGCACGGGCTGTTTCCTTTGCCGCCGGCATGGTCAGCGGTGGGGAAGGCAGGGAGAACTGCCGGGGGGAGGACGTGAGCCGGAGGCAGGTGGACCAGGGAGCGGGGGACCTGGGAGAACAGGAAGCGAACCCGCTGAGGCTGGTAGGAGCCCGGTGCTGGGTGGTGGCGAGGCCTGGCGGTGCCCGTCTGACGGCGTGTGTCAGCGATCCCCAGGGGCCAGGCCGGCCCCAGCTCTGCTCCCAGACAGGGCCGTGCAGGCTGGTGCAAAGTGACGCGGGCGAGGGGGGATCCGTGCGAGTGCCGGGGGCAGGGAGCAGGCCCCCTGAGAAGGCACAGGAGCAGCGGGCCCTGGGGGGAGGCAGGGGGAGCAGGCCCCACCACAGAAGCGAGAGGAGAGTTCCCTCCATCCAGTCCAACCCTCTCTCCGTGGTGCCCTGTGGCACAGCCAGAGCTCGGTCCAGCCTGGCTGGGAATCTCCCCCCGTGACGGGGCTCCCGCCCCGTCCCCCGGCGCTGTCTGCCGGGACGTGAGGCTCTGGCGGTGCAGCCCTGGGAGCCTGGCCCTGCAGGGACACGCTGCCCGGCCCTGGCTTTGCAGCTTGGCGATGGGGTCGGTGCCCAGGTCTGACCTGGGCGCAGCGGCCATTTGGAGAACGGGCCGGGGCTGCAGGCGTCTCTGGCTGCGTCGGGGGCAGCGCGGCAGCCCTGGGCTGAGGCCGGAGGTGTGATGTGGAACCTGGGTGAGCACCATTAGCATGTCCAAGCCTGGGGAAGGGGCAGGCAGTGGGGTGGGAAACCAAGGGGGCTCGGAGGCAGAGTCAGGCCTGTGTGACCCGTTCACGTCGTGCCATGCGTGGGTCTGGAGTCACTTGGATAGCAGCCTACTTTCCTTGCAGGAAGGTGGCATCGCCTTCTCTGTGTCCCCCCCTGAGCTCCGGCCCCAGGAGTCCCCTTGACCGCCCTCTGCCTGTGACCCCCCATGACCCACTGTGATTCGCCTGGCCCCATTGCCTCATGACCCCCATCCTTGTGACCCCCATGTTTCCCCTGAGTCCCTGCCCATCTCCCTGAGCACCCAGGTCCTCTGGCTAAGTCGGGGAGCAGGGGCCGGAGCTCCCGGCTTTGGGGGACTCAGGCCGTGTCAGAGGTGTGCTGGGCTGCTATCGCTGTTTCTCCAGGCTGCCAAGGGGCCCCAGGGCTCGCGGGGTGAGATGGGTCCAGTTCCGCTCGCGGTGACTTCGGGCCCTGCCCAGTTGCCTCCAAGAAGCGCCATGGGCAGGGGCTGGCCACGTGGGGAGTGCGCTCGCCCGCGTTCTGTGCCGCACCAAGGGCCCTGCTCCAGGCCACTGCCCGGGGCTGGAGAGACCTGTCAGCCCTACACAGCCCCGCGCCGGGCCCCACACAGCCCCAGGCCCCGCCCAGCCCCGCGCTGGGCCCCCCTCAGCCCCACACAGCACCAGGCCAGTTCCCCCATGTCAGCCCCACACAGTAAGACACTGGGTCCCCTTGGCAGCCCCCTGGGGGGCAGTGTCAGGCCCTGCTCCCAGACTGGGTCATTCTCATGCAGGCAGAAAGCCCAGCGCTGCCCACACAGCCGGGTAGGGAGCTGACAGCACCCATGGGGGCGCTCCCCCTCCTGGCAGGGGGCTAATGAAATCTGGGCCTGCTGGAGAAATGTAACCGAGCATGAGCCAGATCAGAGCATGGGAGGAGCAGGGACCCTGGTCATGCGGTTCCGCATCCATCACCGTCCACCCACCCTGCCTTCAGAAACTGTGTCTGCGGGCTCCCAGAGACTCCCCGCCTCCCCCAGCACCCGCCCACTCCCAGATACACCCCACCCCAGCACCCGCCCACTCCTAGAGCCAAGTCTGCCTAGCACCCACCCGCTCCCAGAGACTCCCCGCCCCCCCAGCACCCGCCCCGCTCCCAGAGACACCCCACCCCAGCACCCGCCCGCTCCCAGAGACTCCCCTTCTCCCACAGCACCCGTCCGCTCCCAGATACACCCCACCCCAGCACCTGCCCACTCCTAGAGCTAGGTCTGCCTAGCACCCACCCGCTCCCAGAGACACCCCGCCTCCCCCAGCACCCGCCCACTCCCAGATACACCCCACCCCAGCACTCGCCCACTCCTAGAGCCAGGTCTGCCTAGCACCCACCCGCTCCCAGAGACTCCCCGCCTCCCCCAGCACCCGCCCGCTCCCAGAGACTCCCCGCCTCCCCCAGCACCCGCCCGCTCCCAGAGACACCCCGCCTTCCCCAGCACCCACCCGCTCCCAGATACACCACACCCCAGCACCCGCCCACTCCTAGAGCCAGGTCTGCCTAGTACCCGCCCGCTCCCAGAGACTCCCCACCTCCCCCAGCACCCGCCCGCTCCCAGATACACCCCACCCCAGCACCCGCCCACTCCTAGAGCCAGGTGTGCCTAGCACCCACCCGCTCCCAGAGACTGCCCGCCTCCCCCAGCACCCGCCCGCTCCCAGAGACACCCCACCCCAGCACCCGCCCACTCCTAGAGCCAGGTCTGCCTAGTACCCGCCCGCTCCCAGAGACTCCCCGCCTTCCCCAGCACCCGCCCGCTCCCAGATACACCCCACCCCAGCACCTGCCCACTCCTAGAGCCAGGTCTGCCTAGCACCCACCCGCTCCCAGAGACTCCCCGCCTCCCCCAGCACCCGCCCGCTCCCAGAGACTCCCCGCCTCCCCCAGCACCCGCCCGCTCCCAGATACACCCCACCCCAGCACCCGCCCACTCCTAGAGCCAGGTCTGCCTAGCACCCACCCGCTCCCAGAGACTCCCCGCCTCCCCCAGCACCCGTGTGCTCCCAGAGACTCCCCACCCCAGCACCTGCCCACTCCTAGAGCCAGGTCTGCCTAGCACCCACCCGCTCCCAGAGACTCCCCGCCTCCCCCAGCACCCGTGTGCTCCCAGAGACTCCCCACCCCAGCACCTGCCCACTCCTAGAGCCAGGTCTGCCTAGCACCCACCCGCTCCCAGAGACTCCCCGCCTCCCCCAGCACCCGTGTGCTCCCAGAGACTCCCCACCCCAGCACCTGCCCACTCCTAGAGCCAGGTCTGCCTAGCACCCACCCGCTCCCAGAGACTCCCCGCCTCCCCCAGCACCCGCCCACTCCCAGAGACACCCCGCCTCCCCCAGCACCCGCCCGCTCCCAGAGACTCCCCGCCTCCCCCAGCACCCGCCCACTCCCAGATACACCCCACCTCAGCACCTGCCCACTCCTAGAGCCAGGTCTGCCTAGCACCCGCCCGCTCCCAGAGACACCCCACCCCAGCACCTGGCCACTCCCAGAGCCAGGCCTGCCTAGCACCCGCTCACAGAGACGCCCCACCTCCCCTAGTCCTTGCCCGCTCCCAGAGATGCCGCGCCTTCCCCAGCACCCGCCCGCTCCCAGAGACACCCCACCCCAGCACCTACCCGCTCCCAGAGCCAGGCCTGCCTAGCACCCGCCCGCTCCCAGAGACACCCCACCCCAGCACCTGGCCACTCCCAGAGCCAGGCCTGCCTAGCACCCGCTCACAGAGACACCCCACCTCCCCCAGCCCCCGCCCGCTCCCAGAGACACCCCACCTCCCCCAGCCCCCGCCTGCTCCCAGAGGTGCCCCGCCTCCCCCAGCCCCCTGTCCACTCCCAGAACTGGGCCTGCCTAGCACCCACCTGCTCCCAGAGCTGCCCTCCTCCCAGCACCCGCCCGCTCCCAGAGCCGGGCCTGCCTAGCACCCACCCGCTGCGAGAGCCACCCCCCTGCAGCGCCCACCTGCTCCCAGAGCTGCCCCCCCCAGCACCAAACCTGGCTGAGTGACCCTACAATAACAAACCAGCATGAGCCAGGGCAGGATGGAAAGGGTTTAATCAGAAGGCATTTCCCTGCCAGGCACGGCCAGAGTGAAGTGCGGGGCAGGGACCTGCCGAGAGCAGAGCTGCCGCCCTGAGCGCTAGTCCGTGAAGAGCCCCGTATCTCCGCACCCCAACGTTGCCAATGTCCTGCTTCTCATCACCTCTTCAGTGCCAGCGGCCCCCCATTCCTGCTGCTGGGCCGGCTCGGCCGGGATACCCCAGTGGTGGCTGCGGGCTGGCTGGGGGCTGGGGTCAATGGACCAGTCCAGGGCTGGAGACATGGGCCCTGCCTTGTGCCAAAAGAAAAGCCGTGTTTAAACAGGTGCCAGGTGGGCCGGCCAGGGCGAAGCGCACTGCACCCGTGCCAGATTCCACCAGCCCCAGTTCTCAGGCACCCCCTTGCCCAGGGCGCCGCGGGGATAGACCCTGTGCGCCTCAGCTGCATTCTGAGGGAGTATTTCCCCCTCCCCGCAAGGCTCTGCGTCAGCCCCAGCTTCTGGCTCAGGGGCCCCGTTGCACAGCCCCTCGGAGTCGTGTGCGGGTGTCACGGAGGCCCCGGGCGATGCTCTGGAACTGCTCCCCATGAAGCCAGGCAGGACGCTGGGGAAGTCTCCTCTCTGGGAGCAGCCTGTCTGCAGGACACACAGCTCACCCGGCTTCCACCTTCCCGGGTCTGACCTCGGAGCATTCAGCATCCTCTGCCCCTCTGTGCGCTTCCCACAGCGAGTCCGCCCAGGCGGGCTCCTGGGGAAGCCAGAGGGTCCTGCCCCCAAACTCCGCAGTCAGACGTGACTCTCAGCCAGCCAGTAACACAGAAGGTTTATTAGACGACAGGAACATGGTCTAACACAGAGCTTGTAGGTGCAGAGAACCGGACCCCTCAGCTGGGTCCATTTTGGGGGGCAGTGAGCCAGACAACCCCGTCTGCACTTCACTCCATGTCCCAGCCAGCCCCAAACTGAAAACTCTCCAGCCCCTCCTCCTCTGGGCTTTGTCTCTTTCCCTCCCGGGCCAGGAGGCCACCTGATCTCTTTGTTCTCCAACCCTTTAGCTGTCACCTTGCAGGGGGGGAAGGGCCCAGGCCATCAGTGGCCAGGAAACAGGGTGTCGGCCATTCTCTGTGTCCAGACCCCTGCACACACCTGCCCTCTAGGGCTCTGCAACGATCATACACCCTTACCCCACCCCCTAGATACTTAAGAACTGCCTAGGGGAAACTGAGGCACCCCCACACTATTCAGAGGAAACATTAAGAACAGTCCCATTTCGTCACAGTGGGGCACACTCGGGGCGCTGCACATTATACAAAGCGATGGGTAGTTCCCCTGGCTGGGCCTCCTGCTCTGCAGCATGGGAGGGTCCAGGTGGTGTCCCCGCAGCAGCAGCAGCCCCGGCAGTTGGCCCTGGCAGGGGGAGCGGGCCCTTGTTTCCAACCAGATGCCCCCCCGTCCAGCCGGGGAGCGGGTGTTGCAGACCCCAGCACCGTCTGCGCAGCAGCGTGCTATGCCCCCGTATTGCCCACATCCTTCCCTGGGCTCCCGGCGCAGAACCCACCTCAGGCCCGGGCAGGGCACAGCGCCAGGTGCCCCGGTAGCACCTGGCTGTCATGGCAGACCCTTGGGGCCCCATGCCCAGCGGCACGGGTGGCTCAGCCCCGGTACTGGGGGGGTGCTTTCTGCCCAGCCACCCTGCCAGGTAGCTTGGGCAGAGTGGCCCAGGGGACCCCAGGGGGCAGAGAGAGGCACATTAAAGGGAGGCTCCTGGCTTCCAAGCTGCTGCTGCTGGAGGGGTCTGAGGAGCCAGCCCAGATCTCTCCTGCATGGCATTCCAATCGGAGCTGTTGTGCCAGGGCCCAATGCCCCAGGCTTGCCCTGCGCAGAGCCCCGGGCTGCAAGCAGGTACTATGGTCCACCGGCTTGGATCCCCTCGGGGAACTTGGCCCGGTGTGGATGCTGCCGGCCTCCTGCGTACGGGGCCGGGAAGGGGCCCCCCAAGCTGCCTGCAAGACAGAGTGCAGTGTGTACCTGGTCGAAAGCAGCCAGCAGGGGGCAGTGCGTGGGCGATGTCCAGTGCCATGCGTCCGTGGCTCCGATCCCGTTGGGCTCAGGGGGGCCAGCCGGGCCAGTGCAGGATCCCCAGGATGCTGTGCCATGGGGCTCTGGAAGGCTCCCTGCCTTGGGGCGGGAGGTGGGCGAGCCCCAGGCCATTAAGTCTGAGATCTGGGCCCCACGGAGCTCCGGGGGAGTCCCTGTTTCAGAGCAGGAGGTGGGTGTCATCCAGGACGCTGCTCCAGCACTTTGAGTCCAAACCAGCTCCGGGGACGTCCCTGCGGCAGGGCAGCAGGTGGGCGACACCCAGGACGCTGCGGCCGGGGGGGACCCCTCCCACGGGGCTGGAGATGCTGCCTGGAGGCCAGGGGTCCTGGCCTGGCAGCAACCCAGCCCCTCGGGGCACAGCTGGCAGCGCCGGCATGGGCCCTCTCTCCTCTGGGCCAGCGTCTCCTCGCTGAGCCCCAGCAGCTCCGACAGGTGGGAGATGTAGCGGATGGTGAGGCGCAGGGTCTCGATCTTGGTCAGGCTCTGGCCGGCCGGTGCCACCGAGGGGGGCAGGTAGCGTCGCAGGGTGTGGAGAGCCTTGGACAGGTTCCTCATGCGCAGCTTCTCCCGCTCGCTGGCGCTCTGCCTCTGCCCGCTGCCTGCCCTGCCCTGTGCCCTCTGGCTGCTGCGGCAGGGATCCGCCCGTTGCTTGGGGGGCAGAGCGGGTGCTCGCCCCGGGAGGCAGCCGTGGAGGGGCTCCTGGGAAGCCAGGAGTGCAGAAGAAGGGGACAGGCTATAGGAGTCTGAGGAGGAGGTGGGAGAGGTGGAGGCTGAGTGGGCCCAGCCCCACTCCTGCAGCAGGGCCTGGCTCGGGAGCAGCTGGAGATTCTGGGCTAGGAGCTGGGCAGGACAGCTGGCCATGGCGTCAGGGCTTGGGGCTTCTCAGGCTGCGTGTGGGGAGAGCGCAGCAGTCCCAGGCTTTATGCTGAGGCTGGAGGTGTGAAGTGGCACCTTCCCAGGTTGCATGGAGGTGTCAAAACCCACAGAGCCCTGGCTGGGGCTGAGGCAGGAGGCCCCTGGGAAAGCCAGCCCCATTTGCAGAGGTGTCAGTTCTGACTCCTCTGCCCTTTAATTGGTGCTGCCCTGAGCTGGGAAGTGTGCAGGGGCCAATTCACATGGCAGTGAGAGCTGCTAATTTTCTTACCATCCCTCCTCAAGTCAACCGGCACAATCCCATAATGCCCCGGGCTGGGCCAGCGGGAGCTCCTCAGTGTGCCGGCTATGCTGGGACCTTGACCTTACCCAGGAGCGGGACCTCAAGCGCTTTGCCATCGTTAATGATGGGCGTGCTAACCTCTTAGAGTGCAGTGCTCAGAGGGCAAGGCTGGGCCGGCGGTTAAAGCCCAGGACGCCTGGGTCCTATTCCCAGCTCCATCAGAAGCATACAGCTGGAGCAAGCAGATTGGTAGATTTAAGGCCAGAAGGGACAGGTGTGGTCACCTGTCTGTGTAACTCAGGCTAGAGACATCCCTGAGTTAATTCCTGGCTGAATGGAGCAGGTCGATTACATTAAATTCAATGGTAGGTTTCAGAGTAACAGCCGTGTTAGTCTGTATTCGCAAAAAGAAAAGGAGTACTTGTGGCACCTTAGAGACTAACCAATTTATTTGAGCATGAGCTTTCGTGAGCTACAGCTCACTTCATCGGATGCATACCGTGGAAACTGCAGAAGACATTATATACACACAGAGACCATGAATCAATACTTCCTCCCACCCCACTGTCCTGCTGGTAATAGCTTATCTAAAGTGATCATCAGGTGGGCCATTTCCAGCACAAATCCAGGTTTTCTCACCCTCCACCCCCCCACACAAATTCACTCTCCTGCTGGTGATAGCCCATCCAAAGTGACAACTCTTTACACAATGTGCATGATAATAAAGTTGGGCCATTTCCTGCACAAATCCAGGTTCTCTCACCCCCTCACCCCCCTCCCAAAAACCACACACACAAACTCACTATCCTGCTGGTAATAGCTCATCCAAAGTGACCATTCTCCCTACAATGTGCATAATTAAGGGGGGCCATTTCCAGCACAAATCCAGGTTTTCTCACATCCTCCCCACCCCCATACACACACAAACTCACTCTCCTGCTGGTAATAGCTCATCCAAACTGACCACTCTCCAAGTTTAAATCCAAGTTAAACCAGAACATCTGGGGGGGGGAGGTAAGAAAAAACAAGAGGAAATAGGCTACCTTGCATAACGACTTAGCCACTCCCAGTCTCTATTTAAGCCTAAATTAATAGTATCCAATTTGCAAATGAATTCTAATTCAGCAGTTTCTCGCTGGAGTCTGGATTTGAAGTTTTTTTGTTTTAAGATAGCGACCTTCATGTCTGTGATTGCGTGACCAGAGAGATTGAAGTGTTCTCCGACTGGTTTATGAATGTTATAATTCTTGACATCTGATTTGTGTCCATTTATTCTTTTACGTAGAGACTGTCCAGTTTGACCAATGTACATGGCAGAGGGGCATTGCTGGCACATGATGGCATATATCACATTGGTGGATGTGCAGGTGAACGAGCCTCTGATAGTGTGGCTGATGTTATTAGGCCCTGTGATGGTGTCCCCTGAATAGATATGTGGGCACAGTTGGCAACGGGCTTTGTTGCAAGGATAAGTTCCTGGGTTAGTGGTTCTGTTGTGTGGTATGTGGTTGTTGGTGAGTATTTGCTTCAGGTTGCGGGGCTGTCTGTAGGCAAGGACTGGCCTGTCTCCCAAGACTTGTGAGAGTGTTGGGTCATCCTTTAGGATAGGTTGTAGATCCTTAATAATGCGTTGGAGGGGTTTTAGTTGGGGGCTGAAGGTGACGGCTAGTGGCGTTCTGTTATTTTCTTTGTTAGGCCTGTCCTGTAGTAGGTAACTTCTGGGAACTCTTCTGGCTCTGGAGGGTGAGAAAACCTGGATTTGTGCTGGAAATGGCCCACCTGATGATCACTTTAGATAAGCTATTACCAGCAGGACAGTGGGGTGGGAGGAGGTATTTTTTCATATTCTCTGTGTATAAATAAAGTCTGCTGCAGTTTCCACGGCATGCATCCGATGAAGTGAGCTGTAGCTCACGAAAGCTCATGCTCAAATAAATTGGTTAGTCTCTAAGGTGCCACAAGTACTCCTTTTCTTTTTATTAAATTCAATGATGGGAATCCACCAGACCCCTTGTAAGTTGTTCCAGTGCTTAGTTACCTGTCCTGGGAAGCACCCACGCTGAATTTCCAGGCTGAATTTACCAGACATTCGATCGTGTTAGACCTTCCTCTGCTAGATTAAAGTAAAACAAGCACTGGAACGTGGGGTCTGGGGGGCACCTGGCCTGGCTTTCCCAGCCCCTAACCTGGGGTCCACATGGCTCCTGGCCTGGCCTCCCCTAACTCCCAGAACCCGGGGTCTGCGGCTGGTCTCAGTGCCCACCCAGTAGCCCCGGCCCTGCTTTCCCTGTTCTCCTGGGCACTTTCCCCAGTGCGGCTCAGCGGTGGTGGATCCAGGGGGTCCTGGGCCCTGGTGTCACCAGGGTAGCTCCACGTCAGCCCCCGGCAGTGCCGGCTGGGGCCAGGGGGCCCTCGGGCCTAGCTCTCCCACTGGGGCAGCCCCTGCCTGTCTCGGGGACGGTTCCTGGGGCCCATTCTAGGGCTTGCGCTCACGCTGCCCTGGGGCGTCTCTGCTCGGTGGGGTGATTCCTGCGTGAGCCGGGACAGTGCGGCCAGGCTGCTACCCCCATGGGTGGCCTGGCTTGTGTCTCCCTGGGAGTGCAGAGCAGGGCAAGCAGGGCCTGGCCGTTCTTGTGTTGCTGCCTCGCACGCTGCTTCGCACACTGGGCTCAGCTGTTTGCACAAGTGCCACCTTGCTGGGCCTGCGGGCAGGGTTGCCAACCCTACAGGACTGGCCTGGAGTCTCCCGGAATTGGCATCAATCTCCCGGTGACTGTTGAAAGCAATCGGGAGATTTTAATATGTACAGTACAATTAATCTCCCAGAACAGCTTCAGCCAGAGTTAGCAACCCCACCCGCGGTTTCAGCTGGGCCATGGGGCAAGACACAGCCCTCCCACCACCCGCAGAGCTGGGCCACGGACCTCCTTCCGGGGCGCTCCCGACCCCCGCTGCCTCCCCCTCCACACACCCGTACCCCACTCCAGCTTGGCACAGGACGCCGTGGGGCGCTCCTGGCCCCCACTGTATCCCCCCACTTCACACAGCCAGCGTGAAGCTGTGCCCCTCACCCGCAGCGGGGCACCCAGGGGAAGGCCCTGGGCTGGAGGGGAGGTCAGGTGCCCCAGCGGTGCGTGGGGTACGAGCCCCTAGACTGAGAGGCTGGGCTGGCAGGGGCTGCGCCTCCCACTTCGCAGCTTTTCCAAACTGGATTTTAGGGATGTCTCCCCTCAACCCTTTCCCTGCCCCCGGGCTGGGAACAGGCGTCTCCCAGCCCTGGGCGGGGAACAGGCGTCTCCCACCCCCGGGTGGGGCACAAGCGTCTCCCACCCCCGGGCGGGGCACATTTCTCTGGGTGACCAGTACAATGCCTGGCTTCCAACCCTGCCTGCTGCAGGGCAGAGACCCATCACTGCCTGCGCCCACGCGCCCTGCGACGCCCCCTGCGCCCACGCGCCCTGCGACGCCCCCTGCGCCCACACGCCCTGCGACGCCCCCTGCGCCCACGCGCCCTGCGACGCCCCCTCCCCCCACGCGCCCTGCGACGCCCCCTGCACCCACACGCCCTGCGACGCCCCCTGCGTCCACACGCCCTGCGTCGCCCCCTGCGCCCACACGCCCTGCAACGCTCCTCCCCCCACCCGCCCTGCGACGCCCCCTCCCCCCATGCACCCTGCAACGCCCCCTGCGCCCACACGCCCTGCGTCGCCCCCTCCCCCCACCTGCCCTGCGACGCCCCCTGCGCCCACACGCCCTGCGACGCCCCCTGCGCCCACCCGCCCTGCGACGCCCCCTGCGCCCACGCGCCCTGCGACGCCCCCTGCGCCCACGTGCCCTGCGACGCCCCCTCCGCCCACCCGCCCTGCGATGCCCCCTCCCCCCACGCGCCCTGCGACGCCCCCTGCGCCCACGCGCCCTGCGACGCCCCCTCCCCCCACCCGCCCTGCGACGCCCCCTGCGCCCACACGCCCTGCGACGCCCCCTCCCCCCACCCGCCCTGCGACGCCCCCTGCGCCCACGCGCCCTGCGACGCCCCCTGCGCCCACACGCCCTGCGACGCCCCCTCCCCCCACCCGCCCTGCGACGCCCCCTGCGTCCACACGCCCTGCGTCGCCCCCTGCGCCCACGCGCCCTGCGACGCCCCCTGCGCCCACACGCCCTGCGACGCCCCCTGCGCCCACGCGCCCCACGACGCCCCCTGCGCCCACACGCCCTGCGACGCCCCCTCCCCCACGCGCCCTGCGACGCCCCCTGCACCCACGCGCCCCGCGACGCCCCCTGCGCCCACACGCCCTGCGACGCCCCCTCCCCCACGCGCCCTGCGACGCCCCCTGCGCCCACGCGCCCCGCGACGCCCCCTGCGCCCACACGCCCTGCGACGCCCCCTCCGCCCACGCGCCCCGCGATGCCCCCTGCGCCCACGCGCCCTGCGACGCCCCCTGCGCCCACCCGCCCTGCGACACCCCCTGTGCCCACACGCCCTGCGACGCCCCCTCCCCCCACGCGCCCTGCGACGCCCCCTGCGCCCACGCGCCCTGCGACACCCCCTCCGCCCACGCGCCCTGCGACGCCCCCTGCGCCCACACGCCCTGCGACATGTTCTGCTCCTGAGCTGCCCAGAACAGTCCAGGCCCCGAGGGGCCCAAAGGAATAGGCAGGCATCAGTTCCTGATCATGCTGCTGGGAAGGGGACGCTCCCGTGTTCGAGCCAGGGGGCAGTACTAGGTGGGAGCGAAGGGGTGAAGCCCAGACATCAGCACTGCGCAGTCCCCGCACAAATCCTGGAGCAGGTCCTCAAGGAATCACTTCTGAAGCACTTGCATGAGAGGAAAGTGATCAGGAACAGTCAGCATGGATTCACCAAGGGAAGGTCATGCCTCACTAATCTAATCGCCTTCTATGACGAGATAACTGGTTCTGTGGATGAGGGGAAAGCAGTGGATGTATTGTTCCTTTACTTTAGCAAAGCTTTTGACATGGTCTCCCACAGTATTCTTGCCAGCAAGTTAAAGAGGTACGGGTTGGATGAATGGACTATAAGGTGGGTAGAAAGCTGGCTAGATTGTCGGGCTCAACGGGTAGTGATCAATGGCTCCATGTCTAGTTGGCAGCCGGTGTCAAGTGGAGTGCCCCAGGGGTCGGTCCTGGGGCCGGTTTTGTTCAATATCTTCATAAATGATCTGGAGGATGGCGTGGATTGCACCCTCAGCAAGTTTGGAGATGACGCTAAACTGGGAGGAGTGGTAGATACGCTGGAGGGGAGGGATAGGATACAGAGGGACCTAGACAAATTAGAGGATTGGGCCAAAAGAAATCTGATGAGGTTCAACAAGGACAAGTGCAGAGTCCTGCACTTAGGACGGAAGAATCCCATGCACCGCTACAGACTAGGGACCGAATGGCTCGGCAGCAGTTCTGCGGAAAAGGACCTAGGGGTGACAGTGGACGAGAAGCTGGATAGGAGTCAGCAGTGTGCCCTTGTTGCCAAGAAGGCCAATGGCATTTTGGGATGTATAAGTAGGGGCATTGTCAGCAGATTGAGGGACGTGATCGTTCCCCTCTATTCGACATTGGTGAGGCCTCATCTGGAGTACTGTGTCCAGTTTTGGGCCCCACACTACAAGAAGGATGTGGATAAATTGGAGAGAGACCAGCGAAGGGCAACAAAAATGATTAGGGGACTAGAACACATGACTTATGAGGAGAGGCTGAGGGAACTGGGATTGTTTAGTCTGCAGAAGAGAAGAATGAGGGGGGATTTGATAGCTGCTTTCAGCTACCTGAGAGGTGGTTCCAGAGAGGATGGTTCTCGACTATTCTCAGTGGTAGAAGAGGACAGGACAAGGAGTAATGGCCTCAAGTTGCAGTGGGGGAGGTTTAGGTTGGATATTAGGAAAAACTTTTTCACGAGGAGGGTGGTGAAGCACTGGAATGGGTTCCCTAGGGAGGTGGTAGAATCTCCTTCCTTTGAGGTTTTTAAGGTTTTTGACAAAGCCCTGGCTGGGATGATTTAGTTGGGGATCGGTCCTGCTTTGAGCAGGGGGTTGGAGGAGATGACCTCCTGAGGTCCCTTCCAACCCTGATATTCGATGATTCTATGAGAACGCTCCCTCTTGCGAGGGGCGGGGGCTAGCGCCAGATGCCCATAGGACCAGACAGGGAGACAAACCTGTCCAGGAGTGCAGGGAGCGGGGGGCGAGGAATGGGGCAGGGGAGCCCACAGCGGCCCACTCGCCAGCCCCTCCTGGGCACACGCTGCGTTTGCTGGGAGGTTTTGCTGCACGCAGCCCCCTGTCCTGCTGGGCTCGGGCTGGGTGCATAGTGAGGAGCTTCCCGGGGAGCTCCCCATCTTGGGGAAGAGGGACGAATAATTGATTCCATATGGTGCTGCAGGCCTGGGGCTCGGCATGCTTCCTCCTGAGGCGGGGCAGAAGCCATGGGAGCAGGGGGTTGCAGCTGAGGCCAGGAGCTGAGCCCCAGCAGCATGCAGGATGGTGGGGGCTCAGCACTCCCTGTGACTGTGTTTGCCAGTGGGGGACGACTGAACAGAGATGACCGAGCGGCCAAACCCCAGAGACTCCGGGAGGTTCCCGGCGCTGGCGAGGGGCATCCCAGGAGTGATGGGCCAGGACCTCCATTCCCTGCCCTGCCCCGTTGAAATGGCTCCAAAGTGCAGTGGGTATGGAAGGCTCAGAGCGGGCAGGGTGCTTCCCGCACTCCCTGTCTGCTCAGCTCCCTGCTGCCCCTCTAAATACGCCCAGGGTCCCCATAGCATGGATGGGATGGATGGTGGATGCTGGAGCCAGCATCACACCCCTGCAGGGACCTCCCCTCCCATTGCAGGGGGTAGGGGGCTCTGATCTGTCACCTCCGTCTGGGACAGCTCGGGTTAACCCTGGGTTCCCAGTGCAGGTGCGGCCGGGCAGAGCCCAGCAGGGAGAAACCCCAGCACTTGTCAAAAACCCAGGTGGGAGGAGGTAAGAAAGGCCCCCCAGCTCCCTGCCCATGGAGTCAGCAGCCAGGGTGTCCGCTAATGGGAAACAGGAGGTGGGACGGGGGCGGAGAAGGGGGCAAGTGGAAATGAGAGCGGGGAACAGGCAGGAGACCCCGAGCACTGGAGCTGGTACAGGAATAAGTCAGGATTCCTGGCCTGGCCTCCCCTAAGCCCTAGAACCTGCGTGTGTGTGTGAACACACCTTTACGAGTGCAAGGAGGGGCTCTGGACATGCCTGTATTACTGCAAGGGCTATGTACACTCTTGTATTAGTGTGAGGTCCAAGTACACACCTGTATTAGTGCGAGGGGGAGCACTGTCCCTGCCTGTAGTCGTGCAGGGGCGTGCCTGTCTGTTGCAGGCCCGTATCTGTGCCTGGGGTCCATCTTCATGCCGGTATCCATGTGGGGGTTGTGCAGTCCAGTGTTAGTGGCTGGGGCCTGCGTACACACCTGTATTGTGCGGGGTTGCGTGTGTGTGTACAGCTCTGTGTCAGGGCAGCGGGTGTGTGTGTGTCTGTGTGGGGACCCTGTATTTTGGAAGCATGTCCCACGCCGCATTCCCTTGAGAGCCTCTCCCGTTTCTGTTTTCTTTTCCAGAATTGCAGCACTGGGTTTCCCTGGTAACCTTTACACCCGTCGTGTCAAGTGCCAGCTGCACTGGGCCTGGGAACGCAGCCCGGGGGTCCCTCCCAGCTCTTCACACCCTCCCTCCCTCCCCTCAGTGAGAACGCTCTGGCTCCAGGGGGACGCGTGGGGGGGCAGGGGGGCGTTCCACCCCTGACACTGCCTTGGGTCTGGACGTCTCATTATAAGAGAGGGGCCCAAGCTGGTCGGGAAAATCCTGGCGTAGCCCAGCCTCAGAACTCTCCAGCAGGGGTGCCCGGCCCCCCACTCAGGCTGGGGTTTGTCATATGGTTGCTTTGGGGGCCCCCGCCAGGGATCAGTGCCCCACAGTGCCAGGTGCTGACAGACACCCGAAGGGGGACACAGCTCCCACCCTGAGGAGCTTACAATCTAGCGCCATGTCACAGATCGGGAAACTGAGGCACAGAGCAGAGACATGCTGTGCTCAGTGAGTTAGTGGCAGAGCTAGGAGCAGAACCCAGAAGTCCTGGCTCCCAGTCCCAGGCCGAACTGCCCAGCCCGTCACATCCCTGTGCCAAGGCGGATTGCGGTGTGAGTGCCAGGGAAGAAGAGGGCTGGCCAGGCTGCTCCAAGGGAGGGCAACTGAGCAAGGGGAAATGGTGCTGACATCAGCCCCTGCCCCCCAGCTGGCACGTCAGCCTGTCGGGTGCCCATCCTTCTGGGGAGAGACACTGGCAGGGGCATTAGCCTCGGGAAGGGCTGGGAGCCCCATGGCTAGAGGCTCTTACCGCTGGAGGAGCCCTGGGGACAGACCTGGCCTGGCCCATGATGGCCTGGCTGTGACCCCAGGGCTCCACATTTGGGGGTTTATCTGGGGGCCTGTGCACCGGGTTGGGCTGCCGGGTGCACCTTGTTTCCCTCTTGTCACCCTCTCACAATGCACTGCTTTGGCCCCTTCCCTGCTGAGGCCCCTCCCGACCCCCCGGGAGTGTCCAGCGGGTATGTGTGTGTGTTGGGGGTGTGTGTTTAATATTCTTGCTTCACAAGTGCTCCAGTTCCCTGGGCACAGGGTCCCTGCAGCTGAGCTGTCTGCCTGGGATGGCCGCAGGCTCTGGGGCAGCATCTCCGAACAGCTGGGGCCAAGCCCACTGCTGCCCCCAGGGTCGGGGGCTCCTGGATACTTCCAGCCCTGCTGTGTGGTGGCTGCCCCCTGGGTGCGGAGGGCACAACGAGCCCCTCGCTGGGGCAGGTGCTTGGTGGCGAGGTGCCCTCACGTTCCCAGCCCTGGGGAGCTGGGTCTGCCCCTCCCCATGACAGCTACCACTGCAAAGGGCCTCTCACCCCATTGCCCCCCACCCCGCACGTGCTGATGGGCAGCCACAGACAGACAGACTGACAGACCCTTCTTCCTGGCCCCCTGCAGCCAGCAGGCCCGGGTGGTGGCAGAGCCCCTGAGCCTGGCCTGGATGTGATAATGCGGCTGCTGGGCTCATTAGTGGCAGGGTGTGAAATGCCATTAGCCTGGGGCCGGGAGGGGCAGGCTGCTCTGGTCCCTCGCTGTCTCCTGCCCCCTTGGCCCAGGCTGCCCGGCGCCTGCAGGGCAGCAGTGCAGTGGTGCCCCGGGAGCTGGCGCAAGGCTCCTGGCCAGGCCCGTGCAGGGGGAATCTCCCTGGGTTGCTGGGCCCCCCCCCGAATGTCGGGGGTTGGGCTCAGGAACCGGCTGGGGAATCAGGGCCTGGAGTTGGAGTTGGGCCCGATGCTCCAGCATCCCGGAGGGATGGGTTTTGGTTCAGGCCCTGCTCTAGGAGGCATCTGCCCCAGGCCCCTCTGGCCCAAGCTCTGCCCCCAGCCCACACTGAGTGAGGACGAGTCTCCTGCCCCATCACTCAGGGCAGGGCCTGGCCAGGTTTGAGTAGTGTGGGATAATGGTTAGCACCTGGGCGTGCAGCCCGGACTCCTGGGTTCTTATCCTCTCTGTGTGGCTTTGGACCTCTGTCCCCCACCAAGTAACATGGCTGCTGGCACCGCCCCTAGGAACACATGCACACAGCCTCTGGGGCGCCCTCCCACATATGGCTTCATCCTGCCCTTGGCAGTGGGGTGCAAGCTACCCCCTCCGAGCTAGTGGGGGCCCAGCCCAGCCACACAGAGCCGCCCGTGCCCTCGCCAGCTGGGCATGGGGACCTGGGCAGGCTCTGTCGCAGGCCGGCAGCTGGGGCTCCGTGGGGTCCGTGACCTGTCACACAGCTCCACCCCAGCTGGGGTAAAATTCAACACCAGCCTGTTCAAAGGAGCTCTCTCCCCCAGCCCCCCAGCCCCCCAGGGCTTTGATGTGTTGATGGTCCCTGCGAAGGTGCCACTTCACACCTCCGGCCTCAGCATAAAGCCTGGGGCTGCTGCGCTCTCCCCACACGCAGCCTGAGAAGCCCTGACGCCATGGCCAGCAGTCCTGCCCAGCTCCTAGCCCGGGATCTCCAGCTGCTCCCGAGCCAGGCCCTGCTGCAGGAGTGGGGCAGGGTCCAGCCCAACACGGAGGGGTACAGCAGCTGCTCCCCAACGCCCTCCACAGACTCCAGCGGCCTCTCACCCCTCTACCCCCTCTGCCCAGCTCCCCAGGAGCCCCGCAGCAGCTGCCCTGCAGCCCTGAGCCTGGTGCTGAC
The DNA here is from genome assembly GCF_965140285.1 of Lepidochelys kempii. Taxonomy (NCBI): domain Eukaryota; kingdom Metazoa; phylum Chordata; order Testudines; family Cheloniidae; genus Lepidochelys; species Lepidochelys kempii. The sequence goes on along the minus strand of NC_136389.1, from coordinate 84,384,090 downwards.
GCCAAGACGCAGGGCTGGCCTGCGCCCAGCCTACGGGAGCAGGAAGGGCAGCCGGGGCAGGGCAGGCGGCGGGCAGAGGCAGAGCGCCAGCGAGCGGGAGAAGCTGCGCATGAGGAACCTGTCCAAGGCTCTCCACACCCTGCGACGCTACCTGCCCCCCTCGGTGGCACCGGCTGGCCAGAGCCTGACCAAGATCGAGACCCTGCGCCTCACCATCCGCTACATCTCCCACCTGTCGGAGCTGCTGGGGCTCAGCGAGGAGACGCTGGCCCAGAGGAGAGAGGGCCCACGCCGGCGCTGCCAGCTGTGCCCCGAGGGGCTGGGTTGCTGCCAGGCCAGGACCCCTGGCCTCCAGGCAGCATCTCCAGCCCCGTGGGAGGGGTTCCCCCCGGCCGCAGCGTCCTGGCTGTCGCCCACCTGCTGCCCTGCCGCGGGGACGCCCGCCGAGCCGCACGGGGCGCTCGGCACAGACACGGCCGCTTGGCTTTCGCTCCCTTACTGCCCTGCCGCGGGGACGCCCGCCGAGCCGCACGGGGCGCGAACCCTGGATGCGGGGCCAATGCTGCTGCCAGCTGAGTTTGCAGGCGCGGGCCTGTCCTCCCAGGTATGTTCACGCTCCGCCCCCTCGTCAGCCTAGGCTGCGTCCTCGGTTTACCTGCCAGAGGACGTGTTCGGTTCCCCAGATCTGGGGAACCCGCCTTCCGCCTGGCCTGGCGCTGTGACTGCTGCAGTTGGCAGGGCTCTGCCTGAGTGGCGTCCTCTGGGAACCAGGCACTCCCCACATTCCCGGCCGCTTGCAGTGGCCCGTGGGCCGGGACTGAGCGGAGGGCAGCATGCCCTGCCCGGGGAAGCGGGGGACAGCGGGGAAGGGTTTTCCAGGGCGGGTGCTGAGGCATGGGGAGCTGGGAGTTACATGCTCAGGGCTGCTCAGCCGATCAGCACAGCAGAGCCTGTGGGGGCTTGACACAGACCACCCCGCTTCCCTGGCCCTTGTGGGAGTCAGCTTCGGCTGACAGGGCAGCGCGAATGGCTCAGTGCCCTCGCTCCAGGGTCTCGCTGGCCCTGCCCTGCTTGCAGCCTGTCTGTGCCCTCCAGGGGCAGTTTGTGGGTCCCGCTCAGAGGGCCCCCCTCTCCGTCCGGATCCCGGAGTCAGCGCCCGGGGGTCTGGCCAGGGCTGTGGCTCCACTGATCCCTGTGCTCCTCTCTGCAGGATCTCTCCAGCGAGCTCCTCTCCCTCCTGGAGGCCCTGCTTCCCCAGGACTGATCTCCACTGCCCGGCCAGGGGTAGAAGCCTGAGAAGCAGCCAGTGGCAGAGCAAGTCCTCATGAGCCCGGCTGTAGAGGGCCACACGCACGGGAGGAATGAGAGGGACGCTGTTGCTGTCGCTGGCTGACGGACTCTGCCCTGGATCGTGTGCCCCCTTCTGAGGACAATGCCGCTGTGCATGGCCGTGCAGGCGTGGGGCACGCTGGGCACATGCAGGTCTGGGGCACGCTGGGGACGTGCAGGTCTGGGGCACGCTGGGGACGTGCAGGCCTGGAGCATGCTGGAGACGTGCAGGCGTGGGGCACGCTGGGGACGTGCAGGCCTGGGGCACGCTGGGGATGTGCAGGCGTGGAGCATGCTGGAGATGTGCAGGCGTGGGGCACATGCAGGGGTGGGAGGGTATTTATTGAGTTATTTCCAGGCCAGGGGACAATAGCTGAAGAGATCTGAAAGCTGATGTGATGCTGTGAATGAATAAACCTGTGTCTGTGACCTCCTGCCTCTTGCTGCCATGGCGTCCGGGGGAGCTGGGGGAGGGAAGGGGGAACCATTATGGATCAACAGGCATCTCTGCTTCGGCCTCCTAGCTAGAACTGGACCTGCTGCTTGGGAGGAGGCTGCCCTGCTGTTAGGGCACTAGTCTGGGAGCCCGGACTCCTGGGTTCTATTCGTGGCTTGGCCACAGAGCTCACGCCCCAGCGGTGGGCTCCATGATAAGCCCGTGGGTGGGTAGACATCGATTTGGTGTGGGGGCTTGTTGGGCAGCTCCCTTTGCCCACCCTCTGGGCCTCTGTTTCCCTCGGTCCCACTTGGGGAGGATGCTACACAAGCCCTTTGCCTGCAGGAGGGATTCTCCTGAGCTGTACGGGGGGAGGACCCAGCGTTTCCTTCCTCCCTCACATCCCTGTGACCCCATGGGACCACCACCATGCTGGGGCACCCCCAGGGCAGGGAAGGAGACTCGAACCAGCCAGTATGTGAGGTCCCTTGCCTGGCGCCCACGAGGAGCCGCTGCCTTAAGGAGCCATGGAGGCCACTGCCCCGGTTGTGGGGGGGGGGGGGGGATGGGGGATGGGCCCCTGCTCTCCTCTGCCCTCTCCTGCATGCACAGGCCTGGGAGAGCGCTGCACAGCCCCCAGAATCCCAGCTCTGCAAGGGGCGTGAGGCACCCCTGTGCGGTGGCTGTCCTGCCTTCCCCAGGGCTGGGTGCAGGCTAGTGCTAAGTGCCCCCAACACATGGCCTGGCTACTGGGGCTCATTAAAGATCACTTGGGGCTTAGCCCTGGGGTGGGTGAGCTCAGCCCGTGTCCTGCCCCTGTTCCTGTGTGGCTCATTTCACTTGGCCTCACTAGAGTCCACTGAATGCAGGATGCTTCTGAGCTTCCTGTTCTAACATGCTGTGTCATTTTGCTGCTGCATCCCACCCCAGAGGTGGCTGCATTTCCACAGGGGGTGAGTGATCCCAGTGTACGGGCTGGCAAGCCCTTTGCAATAGACGGTGCGGTGTTAGTTACACATGGTATCAATGGCGACTCTGTGATTCTGTGCCCAATTATCTCACAGCTCTGTCCCCCTGTAGGAAACTGGGTGTCGCAGGCCCAGCTTGCGGGAGTGGGGGGAACGACACAACAGAGAGGATCAGGATTCAGCCCCGGATAACTAGATGGAGATCCCTGTCACAGAGTCCCCGGGCGATGCTCTGGAACTGCTCCCTACGAAGCCAGGCAGGACTCTGGGGAAGTCTCCTCTCTGGGAGCAGCCTGTCTGCAGGACACACAGCTCACCCGGCTTCCACCTTCCTGGGTCTGACCTCGGAGCATTCAGCCTCCTCTGCACCTCCGTGCGCTTCCCCCAGCGAGTCCGCCCAGGCGGGATCCTGGGGAAGCCAGAGGGTCCTGCCCCCCAACTCCACAGTCAGACGGGACCCTCAGCCAGCCAGTAAAACAGAAGGTTTATTAGACGACAGGAACATGGTCTAACACAGAGCTTGTAGCTGCAGAGAACAGGATCCCCTCAGCCGGGTCCATTTTGGGGGGCAGTGAGCCAGACAACCACGTCTGCCCTTCACTCCATGTCCCAGCCAGCCCCAAACTGAAACTCCCTCCAGTCCCTCCTCCTCTGGGCTTTGTGCCTTTCCCAGGCCAGGAGGTCACCTGATTCCTTTGTTCTCTGACCCTTTAGCTCTCACCTTGCAGGGGGGAAGGGCCCCAGTCATCAGTGGCCAGGAGACAGAGTGTCGCCATTTATGTACCCTGGCCCTTTGCTCTGCAACAGTTACACCCCCTTATCCCACCACCTAGAGACTTAAGAAATGCCTAGGGGAAACTGAGGCACCCCTACAGTATTCAGAGGAAACTAAGAACAGTCCCACTTTGTCACAGTCCCATGACACCTGGACCCTGGGCAGAGCGGGGTCCCAGCTCAGAGCACTCTCCAATGCCCTGGTAAGGAAGGCGGGGCTCTGCCCGGTCGTAGGGAGGCTGGGCTCAGCTGCTGGGGCTTTGGCACATGTGTAAATGCAGCCAGGTGCAGGGTGTGAAACCTCCCAGCCCAGGAGGCAGCAGCCTGTGGGGGCTTGTGGGTGGGAATTGGGGAAAGTGGTCACAGCTGTTCCCTGGGGAGTCCCCGCCCCCGTCAGGCAGTGTGGCAACGGGCCTAAGGGGCTGGGCGGGTCCTAGCCCAGGGCTCTCGGCAGAGCTGTGTGGCCGCATTTCCCACCCCAATGCCCAGGGCCAGGACCTGTTGCTCTCTCCTGAGAGCTGAGACTTTCCCCATGACTCCAGGCATGAGGGGCATTGCGGGAGTGGTGGTGAGCACTGTGCTCAGGAATGGGGCGCTGGGGATGTGGGGCAGAGTGGGGCCTGTGTCCACGGGGGCTGGGATCCCTGCCAGCGCTGGCTCCTGACCCTGGCTCTCAGCATGGGGCCCGCTGTGGGGCGGCTCCGCTCCTGGTGTGTGGGGCCTGTCCTGGGCAGCTGGGAGAGCCCATTACAGGGATGTTGCTAATTGGGATTGACAGGGAGATGCTAATAGACCAGAGGAGGCTCCATCTCCTCCCCCCTCCCCAGGCTCTGGGGCAGGAGCTGGGCAGCTAATGAGCCCCACTTAGTTGTGAACTGACTTGCTAATAACATTAATTCCTTCTGCCAGAGGGACACGGCCTTTGAGATGCAAAACACCCCTGTTGTGCCCAGGCCTATCTCAGCATGGGCCACGCTGCCCCCCCCCCCAGTCCTGTGCTCCTCTGGGCACCATCGGTTCCCCCTTGGCCCCAGGTTAAATGGCCAGTAGCCCCGGGGTGCCAGCCTGCACCTCTCTCTGTGGCTGCAGTAGCCTGAGTCTTTGGGCACCCTCCATATGGGAACAGCCCTTCGCCACGGGCCGCTGGCCTGGAAGGGGCTGTGCAACGCACAGGGCCGCGGGCCATGGAGGTGGGGGTGGAATCTCACGGCGAGGTGGGGGCTCCAGGGCACTCAGCACCCCCAACAGATGGAGGGGCTGAGCCTCTGAGAGCCCCAGAACTGCACTCTGGAGCCAGCATGACGCTCGGTTTGTCTCAGAGGATCCTGGCTCTGCCCTGCTTGGTTCCCTGCTCTGCCACCTCAGGTCACCTGCGGAGACAAACAGCAGCCCCCTGTCTGGGCCTGTCTGGGCAAATCTCGGGACAGGGGCCACATGCTGCTCCGCTGAATGCGAGCGTGTGCGATCCCTGCACCCTGACGTGTCCAGGCAGTGCCATGATGCACGCGCAGAGCACATCCCCTGCCCGTGTGAGGTGAGCGTGTGACAGCACCATGCTCCCTGTGAGGTCGCACAGTCCATGGGGACTCAGCACCTCACTGTGTCCTGCGGAGACTCCTGCTGGCAGCTGGGCTGGGGGGTCGGGACCCACCGTGGGGTAGCTGGATTGTCCTTCCCCAGGCCTGTCCCGTGGTGCAGCCAGGCCAAGCGCATCAGCCACAGCAGCGGCTCAGACCTGGGTCCTGGTTGATTGAATCCAGTGTGACGAAGTGGAACTGTTCTTAATGTTTCCTCTGAATAGTGTGGGGGTGCCTCAGTTTCCCCTAGGCAGTTCTTAAGTATCTAGGGGGTGGGATAAGGGTGTATGATCATTGCAGAGCACTAGAGGGCAGGTGTGTGCAGGGGTCTGGACACAGAGAATGGCCGACACCCTGTTTCCTGGCCACTAATGGCCTGGGCCCTTCCCCCCTGCAAGGTGAGAGCTAAAGGGTTGGAGAACAAAGGAATCCAGTGGCCTCCTGGCCCGGGACAGGGACAAAGCCCAGAGGAGGAGGGGCTGGAGGGGGTTTTCAGTTTGGGGCTGGCTGGAGACCTGGAGTGAAGGGCAGACGTGGTTGTCTGGCTCACTGCCCCCCAAAATGGACCCAGCTGAGGGGTCCCGTTCTCTGCAGCTACAAGCTCTGTGTTAGACCATGTTCCTGTCGTCTAATAAACCTTCTGTGTTACTGGCTGGCTGAGAGTCCCGTCTGACTGCGGAGTTGCGGGGCAGGACCCTCTGGCTTCCCCAAGACCCCGGCTGGGCGGACTGGCTGTGAGAAGCGCACAGAGGGGCAGAGGATGCTGAATGCTCTGAGATCAGACCCAGGAAGGGGGAAGCTGTGTGAGCTGTGTGTCCTGCAGACAGGCTGCTCCCCGAGAGGAGACTCCCCCAGAGTCCTGCCTGGCTTCGTAGGGAGCAGTTCCAGAGCATCGCCTGGGGACGCCGTGACACCCGGGTCCAGACATCCGGCAGGCTGTCTGTGCTGGTGTCTGCCAGCTTTCCCCGGGGCTGGACATGTGCCCTGGCCGGCCACGGGGTGTCACTGGAGAGCTGTGTCTGAGGAGTGAGGCCCAGAGGCTGCAGGGCAGGTGCTTTGCCCGGGCCAGGCCTGCAGCACGGGGGCAGGCTGCTGCCAAGGGAGCACTGGGTGCAGAGTGGCCCCCTGCCCAGCACCGCTGCCTCCTATCAGGCAGGGACGTCCAGGCTTCCCAGGCTCAGGGGCGCCCCTTGCACCAGAGGGGAGTCGGAGGGCGCCGGTGGGCCCCGAGCCGATCTGTGAGTCTGGCAGCGATGGGGTGGATGTCCAGCCCCCCACCCTGCCAGCCTCTGGATGCCAAAGCATTGCTTTTGTGGGTCTAGCCCTGCACCACAGAGAGCTTAACAGACCAGCAACCACATCGGTTCAGTGGCTCCTGCTGAAAACGGCCAGGATGCGCTGTGGCCGCAGAGGTCATGCCAGGTCGCCAGGAGCTCCTGGGCTGCTCCACCCTAATGCCAGGTTGCACCAGCACCAGAGACAACCCTGGTGCTGCCGGCTGGGGAGACAGCCCAGCCAGAGGGGAATCCTGGGCACAGGGGAGACAGGCCTACAGCTCACCCCACAGCCCTAAGGACCTGGTGCACCCCAGCCAGGGTCCCCGGCTGTCCTGTCCACTTGGTCCCTGTGGGCAGGGTCTGTACCTGGCCCCTGGGCCCAACATCCCCAGACGTGGATCCAGCCCCTCATCTGCCCAGGGCTTTGGATGGAGGAGCTGCAGAGAGAGGCAAGCTGGGGTAGGGCTATTGTGCTTTGTGATGGGGCGCCAGACACCCCTCCACAGCGGAGACAGGCTGCTTGGCAGGGTTGTGTGCCCCATGCCTGCCCCACTGTCCAGCAAGGGAGGCTGTCCGGACAGACCACCGCACTCGCAGCAGCTCTTGGTGGGAGCACGTGTGTGAGAGCGTGGATGTGAGTGTGTGACCGGGCCTGTGATGCCGTGTTAGTGCACGTCTGACTGGGAGTGCGTGTGAATGAGTGTGTGTGTGTGGGTGTGACTGCATGTGACCCAGGGGTAGTGTGTGTGTGAGTGCGTGTGACCGTGTGTGTGGGTGCCACATGGGGGATGGGTGAGCAAAGCCTTTTAAACACAAGTTTATTCCATCAAGAAGCAACCTGAGCCGTCAAGGGCATCTCATCGACCAGCTGCGTCAGCGTCCAGCGAGTCCCGTGACGGGGGCAGGTGGCAGTGACAGCAGCTTCTCCCCCTCCCAGCCCTGGGACTGGTGGGACTGGAGCCCGAGTGGGGGCTGGCTGTCGGGGGGGCCCACCGGCTGGCTCACTGCCGCGGGGATGCAGTGCGACCCTAATGCCGAGGGAGGCTCCGGACACTGAGCAGGAACCAGCAGCACCAGCTCTGACCCACACAGAGCAGTGGGAGTTTGTGGCCGGAGGTGAGGAGGGGGGTGGGTGGCTTGGGGCCCTGCTCCTTGTCCTCTGCTGTCCCAGCTGGGAGGGATGCATGGGGCAGGGGAGGCTGGGCAGGCATCCCCTTGCCCAGGGGCCGGATGCGCCTGGGGGATGCGGATTGGTGCAGGCTGGGTGCGGGGGCTGCCCGGCCCCACAACCGCCTCAGCAGGTGTCTGGGTGGGACCGGCGGAGGGAGCATCTCCCACTGGTAGCGACAGCGTGGATCCTGTCAGGACGTCCACTCCCCGGGCATGATGGAGGGACGTCCCCTCCCTGGGTATTGCTGTGGACACGGCATGCACCTGTGTCCCAGAGAGTGTGGCACATGGCAAGGACGCTGACCTGGCATTAGAAAAGGTTCAGAAAAGGGCAACTAAAATGATTAAGGGTTTGGAACGGGTCCCATATGAGGAGAGATTAAAGAGGCTAGGACTTTTCAGCTTGGAAAAGAGGAGACTAAGAGGGGATGTGATAGAGGTCTATCAAATCATGAGTGGTGTGAAGAAAGTGAATAAGGAAAAGTTATTTACTTGTTCCCATAATATAAGAACTAGGGGCCACCAAATGAAATTAATGGGCAGCAGGCTTAAAACAAACAAAAGGAAGTTCTTCATTCAGCACAGAGTCAACCTGTGGAACTCCTTGCCTGAGGAGGTTGTGAAGGCTAGGACTATAACAGGGTTTAAAAGAGAACTGGATACATCCATGGAGGTTAAGTCCACTAATGGCTATTAGCCAGGATGGGTGAGGAATGGTGTCCCTAGCCTCTGTTTGCCAGAGGGCGGAGATGGATGGCAGGAGAGAGATCACTAGGTCCTTACCTGTTAGGTTCCCTCCCTCTGGGGCCCCTGGCGCTGGCCACTGTCGGCAGACAGGACACTGGGCTGGAGGGACCTTTGGCCGGACCCAGTCTGGCCGTTCTCATGTTCTTATGGCTCACAGACCCCTGGGACCACTCCGTGCCCGTTGCCAGCCTGGGGGTGGGGGAGGACTGGGAGCTCCCTGTGGGGGGAGGGGGCACCTGCCTTGCTCAGCACAGGCTGATTGCTGGTGACTCCACTACCCCCCCGGGCCAGCCTGGGCCCACTACTGAGAGCGGCCCTGGAGCAGAGACCGAATGGGGCGTTCCCTCTTTAAGGGAGCTGCTGGGGCCAGGGATGCTGTGGGAGCAGCTCTCTGGCCAAGGCAGGCCGGGGAGGTGAGGTGGGCTGTGTTCTGGAGGGTGGGACAGCTCCCGGCCCTCCCCTCGCTGGTGCCAGCTCCACCCTCCCCACTCCGATCGTTAGCTGGAGCCCATCACTGCGGCGTCTGGGCCGCACAGAACGGCAGGACCAGGGAAGTCGGTGAGAGTGGGGAGGGAGGAGAAGCTGTTCCTGGCCTTCCTCGGGGCCTGGTGGATCTTCAGGGAGAGCTTGCCTGCCAGCGTGTCCCCCCGGCTGAGCTCCCAGCCCCCTCCAGGTTCCACTCCCCAGCCGGGGCTCTCTGGAGGCTGCCAGGAAGTGCCCCCGGCTGGCGCTGGGTGCCAGCCACTCATAGGTCATTCAGGAGGCTGCTCCGAGAGGAGAAGCAGAGACACAAATAGCTGGCGGGGGCAGCACGGAGCCGGGCCAGGCCCACTGCCAGGCTGGGGCTGTTGGCTCCTGCCCTTGGCTGGGAGGCTGGTGTCCTATGGGGGAGCTGTCCAAGTGAGGGGTGTGGTGGGAGCCCCTGGGCCTGCAGCTCCCCCCATGCGGAGCTCAGCTGCCCCCTGGCCCAGGCCGACTGCACTGGTACGAGCGGGACCCCTTCATCCAGCTGCGCCAGGCTTCCCCGCCCTGCCGTGCCCAGGCCCTGCCAGGCTGTCTTGGCCCGGGGCTCAGCCCCATAAGGAGGTGCCCTGTGCAGTGCCAAGGATGCTGCCTGGAACCTGTGCCCATGGGCTGGGGGCTCTGCGTGGTGGGGAGTTGCCTCGGGGGTCACACTCCCCGGGAGTGGGTGCTGACGCTGTCTGTCTGTCTGTCTGTCCCAGCAGGGGGAAGCAGGCTGTGCCCCCCGTGTCTCTGTGATGAACGCCAGCCAGGGAGTGGGCCTGGGGCCCTCCAGCAGCCCCCCGCCCTCCGAGGGCAGCTGCGAGGGGGGCCCCTGGCCCAACAGGAGCGAGGGGGCTCTGCAGCTGCCCACCTTCTCCCCCGCCGCCAAGGCCCGCGTCATCCTCACCTTCGGGCTCCTCACCCTCTCGGCCGCTGGCAACCTGGCGGTGCTGTGGGCGGGCGCGGGCGGGCGGCGCGGGAAGCTCTCGCACGTCCGCCTGCTCCTGCTGCACCTGGCGGCGGCCGACCTGCTGCTCACCTGCGTGGTGATGCCGCTGGACGCCGTCTGGAACCTCACGGTGCAGTGGCGGGCGGGGGACCTGGCCTGCCGCCTCCTCATGTACCTCAAGCTGCTGGCCATGCACGCCTCGGCCTTCGTCACCGTGGTGATCAGCCTGGACCGCCAGGCCGCCATCCTGCGCCCGCTGGCCGCCGCCCAGGCCCGCAGGAGGAACCGCCGCATGCTGTATGCCGCCTGGCTGCTGAGTGCTGGGCTCTCCGTGCCGCAGGTACCGCCGGGCCTCCCCGCCCGCCGGGCCTCCCCGCCCGCCGGGCGCCCACCGGGCCTCCCACCCCCCGGATACCCGCCGGGCCTCCCACCCCCCGGATACCCGCCGGGCCTCCCACCCCCCGGATACCTGCCGGGCCTCCCCGCTCGCCGGGCCTCCCCGCCCGGCCTCCCCGCCCCCCGGGCCTCCCACGCCCCAGGTACCCGCCGGTCCTCCCACCCTGGGCACCCCCGGGCCCCACCCCCTGGATACCTGCCGGTCCTCCCACCCCACGGTCCTCCTCACCCGCTGGTCCTCACCCTGCGGATACCCCCTGCCCCTTCCCACCCCACAGATACTCGCCGGTCCCCGCCCCAGAGATACCCACTACCCCCTCACACTGTGGGTACACGCTGGTCCCCCACACCCACAGATAGCTGTTGCCCCCTTGCACTCCGGGTACCTGCCCCCTGCCCCTTCCCACCCCATAGATACTCACCAGTCCCTACCCCACTGATACCCACTGCCCCCTCACACCTCAGGTACACACCCCCTGTCCCTTCCTACCTCAAGTACCTGCCGGTCCCCACCCGCACATGCCTGCTGCCCCCTCCCACCCCAGGTACCCCATCCTCTTCTCCCACCGCAGATACCGCCCCGTTCTCCCCTTCCCCAGGTATCCATCCCATAGCCCCTGCTGTCCTAGCCCTGGGCTCCCACCCCAGTTCTGCCGAAGCCCCTCGTTACCCTCCTGCAGTCCCCTGAGCGGAGCAGAGTCTGCTGGGCCAGTTAGCAATGGGTGGGGATCTTGTGCCGTTAGCTGTGCGCAGAACGGGGGCCGCTGAGCTCTCCCAAACTCATCTCACATGGGAGGGCTCCTCGCACTGCACTGCTCCTCTCCCAGCAGGCTGAAAGGGGCCCCCAGGAGCCTGCCAGGGCTGTGAGTCAGGCTGCAGCAGTGTGAGCTGGGGGGTGGAGGGTGTGGGGGGAAGGGGTGGTATGCGGGGAGCTCTCTGGGGGCTCCCTCAAATGGCAAAGCCCAGCTAGTGCGGCACCCCCCTGTGTGGTATTCCCTGCAGTCGTCTCTCCGGAGCTGGGCTCAGATGGGCACGGCGGACGCCCCCATCTCCCTGCGGCTCAGCTCACACCACAGGACATGGGAGTGCTGGAATTGTCCCCTGATGTCCAGGTCCCCAGCAAGCTAGCTTGGCCCACAAACGTCTGTGGTTCCAAGCCCTGGCCCTCACCCGGGTGTTGGAGGGGTTGGGAGGGGCTGGCAAAGCCCTCTCCGTGTCTGGCTCTTGGCCCACGCCAGGGTCGACTCTCCTCTCTTTCGCTCTGTTTTGCTTCCAGCTGTTCCTGTTCCACACAGTCACCATCCGCTCCCCGCAGAACTTCACCCAGTGCACGACACAGGGCAGCTTCCCCCAGCGCTGGCATGAGACGGCCTACAACATGCTGGGCTTTGCCTGCCTCTTCCTCCTGCCGCTGCTCATCATGGTCTGCTGCTACGCCCGCATCCTGCTGGAGATCTCCCGGCGCATGGGCACCAGCCTCTGTGAGTGGGCTGGGGCTGGGAGGTGGGCCTGGGGACGCACGGGGCTGGGGTGGGGCTGTGGGGGCTGGGGAGAACCTGGTGATGGGGTGGGGCCATGAGGGGTCGGTGCATTGCAGGAGAAGACGGACTCCTTGGGCTGATACTCAGAGGGGCAGGGCAAGCCAGGCATCTCCTTCTGCCCTTGGGCTTCCCACGCTCCCAGATACAGATGGGGCTGGGGAGACGCTGGTGGGGCTGGGGTGGGCCTTGAGGCGGCTCTGGCTCATGCTGAGGGTTGGACCGGTCCTGAGTTCCAGAATCAGGCCCAAGGTCCCTGCCCCGAGGCTCGTCCGTGGGGCCAGGTTACCCAGAGAGCTGGTTGCCCCTGTGTGGAGTGCTGCAGCCAGCCTGGCCCTGGGGCTCACATCTGGGCCCTCACCCTTCGGATGGCCGCTCCTCTCCGGAGACGCCACCGACTAGCAGCGAAGCCCATGGACCTGGCACGCTGAGCGGCGTGGGGCCGCGGGAGGCAGCCTGGGCCCTGGGGTGCGCTAGCGCCCCCATGGCTAGCGTGGTGTGGGGGTGGCTGCCCCCTGCCCTGACAGCCCTGTTCCCTGTCGCGCTAGTCTCCTCCAAGGAGGTGCCCCTGCGCCGCTCCACCAACAACATCCCGCGGGCACGGCTGCGCGTGCTGAAACTGAGCGTGGTCATCGTCAGCTCCTTCATCGCCTGCTGGACACCCTACTACCTGCTGGGCCTCTGGCACTGGTTCTGCCCCCGTGCCATGGCGGAGACGGTCTCGCAGTCCCTCACCCACCTCCTCTTCATCTTCGGCCTCCTCAACCCCTGCCTGGACCCCCTCACCTACGGCCTCTTCACCATCCCCTTCCGCAGGGGGCCGGGGCACTGCTGCCGGGGGGGGCACAGAGCAGGGCCTGAGCCCTGTTCCCCGGCAACTGGATCCTCCCGCTGCTCCGCCACCTCCTCGCATGCCAAGCGGGGCGCCATGGCCACCCGGGCACACGAGACGCCCGGGGCCCAGAGCCACCTGGGCAATGGGACCGGCAGCGTCGACAGCAGCTGCCCGTGAGGCCAGGGCCTGGATGGGCCGGGCTAGTGGGCTCTGCCCTTGTGCCCAGCTCAGCCTGGGGCCATGAGGGGTCGGTGCATTGCAGGAGAAAACGGACCCCTTGGGCTGATACTCAGAGGGGAAGGGCAAGCCAGGCATCTCCTTCTGCCCTTGGGCTTCCCACGCTCCCAACACCCCACCGAACATCATGAATGGTGGAGCCCAAATCCACGCGGCTGGGGGAGGAGCATGGGGGGCACTGGGAGGGCAGGGGCAGGCGGTGACAGCAGCCGGGCCCTCTCCAGGGTCTCTCGCTCCCTAGGATGGGGGATAGGGAGCGAGGCTGGACACAATCAGCAGTGTGGGCCAGGAGCCCTGCAGGCTAGGAGGAGGCCATGTGGGAAGTCTCCCTTCTGAGGTTATTTGGGGCTGACGGTGCTGGCTCCGCTGGGCCCCTGGAGTGGGTGGGCTGCCCTGCTCCCTGGCCTGGCTGCGCCCTGGTTCCCGGCTGGGCCGGTCTCTCTGCTCTGGCCCCGGGGGTGCTGGCTGCACACAAGTGGGGCCGTGCAGGGCACCAGGGAGGGTGAATCACGGAGCGCGTGGCAGGAGTGAGGCTCCCACCGGAATTCACCAGCCAACCGGCAGCGTTAGTGTCAGGTGCAGGGTGTGGGGCAGAGAGCCAGCCCCACTCCTGCCAAGCCAGTCTCAGTGTGCAGAGGGGGCAGGACAGGGCGCATGTGGGCATGTGCCCCAGATGGCAGAAGCTTCTGTGGTGGAAAGTCCCATGTTGTCCTCCCAGCTGCCCCCTCCTTTTGTGTCTCTGCTCCAACCCAGGAGCATCAGCTGGCCCCATCCCCACTGCTTTGGTGCAGCATCCCCAGCTTTGCCAACTCCCCTCAATCCTGACCCGCAGCCCCCCACTATCCCAGCCGTGAGCTCCCCTCCACAGCTCTGCGGTGCCCCTCAATCCTGACCCGCAGCCCCTGCTACCCCACCCCTGGGCACCCCCACTCCGCTGTCAGCGCCCCTCAATCCATCCCGCAGCCCCCCGCTACCCCTCCCCTGGGCACCCCCACACCTCTGCCGGCGCCCCTCAATCCATCCCGCAGCCCCCCGCTACCCCACCCCTGGGCACCCCCACACCTCTGCCGGCGCCCCTCAATCCATCCCACAGCTCCCCACTACCCCAACCCTGGGCACCCCCACACCTCTGCCGGCGCCCCTCAATCCATCCTGCAGCCCCCCGCTATCCCAACCCCGGGCTCCCCCACACCTCTGCCGGTGCCCCTCAATCTATCCCGCAGCCCCCCGCTACCCCAACCCTGGGCACCCCCACAGCTCTGCCAGCGCCCCTCAATCAGAGGGGATGCATGGGGGGCATGCAAGGTCATGTGCCCCCCAGATTTGCTGCTTGGCTTGTACTGAGCATGCTCACACAGACTGAGTGGTGGGTTGCCCTCACTCTGCCCCCCCCCCCACTACCGGCAGGCATGGGTCGTCTCTGCCAATCCTGACTCACAGCCCCCACTTTATCCCAGACCTGGGCTGCCTCCCACAGCTCTGCGGTGCCCCTCAGTCCTGACCCGCAGCCCTCCTGTAATTCCAGAGCTGGAGAGTTCGATTCCTTCCTCTCCCAAACTTCTTTGAAAGGTGGATTTGGCTCCTCTTATGCCATAAATATTCATAATGGGAGTTTTGACTGACAATTGCCCTGCCTTAAAAGAAAGTGGGGCTTAGGGGCTGGGGTCGTACCTCCCCACTAGGGTTGCCAGGCATCTAGTTTTGTCCAGAATGCTTGGTCAAAAAGGGACCCTGGGTGGAGCTGACCGGGCTGTTAAAAGTCCGGTTGGTGGCACAGCGGGGCTCCTGGAAGCAGTGGTATGTCCCCTCTCCAGCTCTTGCGTATTGGGGCAGCCAGGGGCCTCTGCACACTGTCTCTGCCCCAAGTGCCAACTCTGCAGCTCCCACTGGCCTGGAAGTCCGGCCCATGGGTGTCGTGGCGGCAGCACCTGTGGACTGGCCACGTAGGAGCCGGAGGAGGGACATGCTGCCGCGTCTGGGAGCTGCCTGAGGTAAGCGCTGCCTGGAGCCCCCTCCTGCACCCCAAATCACTTATCCCTGGTCCCACACCAGAGCCCGCTCCCCCCAGCCGCAGCCCCCTCTGCACCTGAACCCAGCATTTCTGGCCCCACGTGGGAACATGCACTCCCAGCCCCTCCCACACCCCAACCCCCCGCCTCAGCCTGGAGCTCCCTCCCATACTCCGAACCTCTCGGCTTCCCCCCCCCCAGCCCGGAGCCCCCTCCTGCATCCCAAACCCCACCCCAGAGCCCACCCCCCCAGCCCCCTGAGCCAGCCCTGTGAAAATGAGCAAGCCAGTGAGAATGGGGAGAGTGAGTGACAGAGGGAGGAGGGGATGGAGTGAGTGGGGGCGGGGCCTCAGAGAAGGGGTGGGGCCTTGGAGAAGGGGCGGGGCAAGGGTGTAGAAAGTGGGCAAACCTGTCCCCGGGCAGGCTCTTTGTGTACGATACCAGGTGTGTCTCGTGGTCCTGGCCTGCGTGCTGTGGTCGCCCCTGGGCCTGCGCCCACGGTGCCTGGGTCTGGCTCAGCTGTGGTTGGGGCAGCCAGGCGTCTCCCGGCCAGGCTGAGCTGCAGCCCACGAGGCTCCTGAGGAGTGAAGGCAGCACATGGTGCGCTGTGCAGTGTTCCCTGGTCCCTGGGTGGAGCAGGGCTGCTGGACTCCTATCACGTGCTGCCCCACTGGTCTGCTCCCTCCCCCTCGCACTCGGCATATGCCCCGGGACCCTGCGCTCTGCAGAGGGGCTATGACCGCTCTGGAAGAGAGGGCAAGGGCCCCTCGCTCCCGTTCCCAATGCAGCCATGTGTGGCACGGCCCTGAGCTCGGCCAGGAGCCTGCGCCTCCCCACGGCTCTGTTGCGGGGCCTAACCCGCCTGTCCCTGGGGGCCCACGGGCTGCATCCCAGAGAGCAGATCAGAGCCGCTCTCCTCCCTAGCGCAGGGGTGGGCCATGGAGATCGCTCAATGACGGGGGGACCCTCTGCTCAGCACCTCGGAGATCAGGCCCACAGAGCTGGGCAGGAAGGGGCAGGCCTGACGCCAACAGAGGCAAAGGAACATGCTGCCCCTGTAGATCCAGATGAACTTGCCTGGAGGGCAGTTGGCCAGGGCTCCTTCCTGCCATCTGCGCTCCCTGCCCCACCAGCGGAGATGCCTTGGCAGCAGCCTCTGGGCATGCAGACTCCAGGCCTGGGAGCTGCTCTGGGACAGGGCAAGCCCCTCCCTCCCTGGCTGGGCTCCCCTCAGGGGATGGGGAGGACTGTGCACCGTACCTGGAGCTTCCTCTGCCGGCCTTGGGAATAATTCATCCTTCCTCTGCGTGGGGTGCTGGCTCTGCCTCCCCATCCCCTGTTCCACCCTCCCCTGTGCCCCGCTGGGCCTGCATGGGCCCTAGCCGAGGGCTGGCCCTGCTGTTGGTGGCAGGTGGGGCCAGATGGACACGGGGGTTGCCAGGACATTTGGCTCCAGCTCGTGGGCTCTGTGCCCACCCCTTAATCCCGGGAGCTCGTTCTCCTGGAAATTGGAGCCTCCCTGCTCTCACTGAAGGTCGCTGCTCTCCAGGCTCCGGAGCTGTGCACAGCGACAGCTCCAGGGTCAGAGCCATCTGCACACGGGGCAGGCCACGAGGCGCCCATCCTGGGGAGGGGAGAGCAGGCTGTCTGGGTTGCTGCCATCTGTAGTGTGGGATTTGGGGCAGTGGAGGACCCACGGGGTGGCCAGGAGTGAGGTCTTTGCTGGGACGGACTGGCCCTGGATCTGGGAGGTTCTGGACCCGGTTCCCTGTCCCCAGCACCCAGCAGGGTCTCACTCTACGCCTGGGATGGACCCCGAAGGGCCTGTCCCCCAGGTGAGGGGCTGGAACATGGCCAGCTGGTGCCAGAGCAGCGTGTGCGTCACCAGCCGGCTTTGCTGCAAAGCCGGCCGGCACAGCCAGTACCCGCTGCTGGAGACCAGCTAATCCCTGGGTCCTTGGGAGACACGCCGGCAGGCAGGACCTTGCTTCTGGATCAGCAGCTTCGCCCGCTCTCTCCCCTTGTCCTTGCACTGCTGCTGGCCTCCTTGCCCCCGCTCCACACAGGATGCAGGGCCAGGCTGGGGGGGGGTAGGGGGAAGAGCCAGTCCCAGGCCATTAGCTCTGCGTAGCCCCCCGGCCAGAATGGAGTGGGGGGAGTACCTTGCTGCAGGGTCTGGGAGGAGAGATGGGGACGGGGCTGGGGCAGGGGAATGGGTCGGCCATGGCTCATGTAGCCTGCTGCTTCCCCAGAAGGGCTGATGGGTGCAAGGAGGTGAGATTAGCAAGTAAACCACCCTCCTTCCTGGTGCCTCTGCCCCATCCCTTGCCCCCCTGAAATCAGTTTCTTAATGTATTCAGCTTAGACTTGCGTGTTTTTGCTT
The DNA here is from genome assembly GCF_965140285.1 of Lepidochelys kempii. Taxonomy (NCBI): domain Eukaryota; kingdom Metazoa; phylum Chordata; order Testudines; family Cheloniidae; genus Lepidochelys; species Lepidochelys kempii. Next base: position 84,366,961 of record NC_136389.1, on the reverse strand, counting down.
TATTTTTGCTTGGTGACTTACTTTGTTCTGTCTGTTACTACTTGAAACCACTTAAATCCTACTTTTTATGCTTAATAACATCACTTTTGTTTATTAATTAACCCAGAGTAAGTGATTAATACCTGGGGGAGCAAACAGCTGTGCATATCTCTCTATCAGTGTTATAGAGGCCGAACAATTTATGAGTTTACCCTGTAAGCTTTGTACAGGGTAAAACGAATTTATTTGGGGTTTGGACCCCATTGGGAACTGGGTGTCCGGGTGCTGGAGGCAGGAAACCTGCAGAGCTGTTTTCACTTAAAGCCTGCAGCTTTGGGGGTGTGGCCCAGACCCTGGGTCTGTGTTTCTAGCAGGCTGGCATGTCTGGCTCAACAAAGCAGGGCTCTGGAGTCCCAAGCTGGCAGGAAAAATGGGCTCAGAGGTAATCTCAGCACATCAGGTGACAGTCCCAAGGGGGTCTCTGTGACCAAACCCATCACAGGACCTATCCTCCATGAACGTATCTAGTTCTTTTTTGAACCCTGTTATAGTCTTGGCCTTCACAGCATCCTCTGGCAAGGAGTTCCACAGATTGACTGTGCGTTGTGTGAAGAAATACTGCCTGCTGTTTGTTTTAAACCTGCTGCCTGTTAATTTCTTTAATAGGTTGTGTGGGTAGCTGGGCCAGGCTGAACTGCAGCTGCATGTCCTGGCTACTTACAGCTTGTCCCTTGGTGTTGTCACAGATCCACAGGGTTGGTGCTATGCCCCCAGCTTTGGAACAGTCTCTCGGGGGAACCCCTTCGATGGGTCAGACCTCCGAGGGGTCTCACTCTGTTTTCAGGGTCAGCTACATGCGCTCACCACCTCCGGAGACTGAACCTCTGGGGCTCCAGCCCTCTTGCTTCACAGGGTGAGCTCTGCCCAGCGAATCCAACTGCGACAGCCTGGCAGAGACTCACCCACTCTGCAGGGACTAAGCACCTCGCCCAGCGGCTGCAGGGACTGTGAAAACAGTCGGGTTATAGTCACCTGGACACAGCTTAGGGAGGCCTTCGGGCAGCACAGAGAAATGAAGGTCCATGCTGGCCAGCCCACAGCACTTCACCAGCCCCACTGCCGTGAAGCCCAGTTCAGGCTCCGTCTCTCCCTGACTGCCTTCCTTATTCGGTTCCCGGATGAGAGCTCTGGCTCCTTTCAGAAGCCAGTTCCTTATTTCCCCCCTCACACCTCTCAGTCCTTTATTGTGGGTCAGCAGCAGCCAATCCTTTTTAAAGACCCCGTTGGTCAGCTCAGTCAGCTAGGTTACACCCTCTCCCCATATCTCTTAGCCTGCCCAGTGAGCAAACTCAATCCTCCCACAGGTGGGTAGCCATGCAAAGTTTAAGGGAAACTGAGGCACACATAGGACTCATAAAAATATCACAAAAAATTCCAGCTCTGTCACAGCCCAATATGAGCCTCTTCCTCCAAAACTGCACCTGCACCCCTGGGCCTCCTGAAATCAATGGGGCTCCTTTCCAGGAGAAAGGCAGCAAGATGGAGCCCAGAGCGGGGACTTCCCATTCTGCACTCCATGCTGGGATCCTTCCTCCCAGTAGCCTACCATGTTCTGGGCTTCCCTGCTGCCATGGGGCACTGCACCGACGGGAGCGGTTTGCCCCCATCCAGCACATCTCTTCCACAGTCAGGAGGGCTCAGCCCACCTTGGACCACTGGTGACGTCTTAGGACAGGCCATGTAGGTGTCACTCAGCCCTTCCAAGCATTTGACAGAAGCTCGAAGAGACCCTGGCCTCCAATGGCCCCTTTGGGCGAAGGCTGCCATAGGGCAGGAGAGCTGCCTGCACAGGCAGCGTTCAAAGGCAACTGCCGAAGGCTTTCCCGTGGAGCAGGGTCCGCGCCCAAACCCTTCATGCGGGAACACTGACGAGGCAGGAGGCTTGCTAGTTGCGTTATAAAACTTTCCCGTAGTAGCCAGGGGAGGAGAGTATCAAACCAGGTAGGGCCCTGTTTGGAAAGGCTCCTGCACCTGAGCTCACACAAGGCCGGGGGGTGAGCTGCGGGCCCAGGGCATGCAGAATTGGGCTAGTGACGTGCCCAGCTAGCCATCCCGTGGGTTCCGTCTGCTGCCCAGCCGCAGTCATGCACTGCTCTGCGGCCGTTTACACTGTCACAAACCCCGAGGAGCGCTGCTCAAGCCAGGGGCCAGAGGCCCGCTGGTTCATTCAGCACAGCTTCAGTGGGGTAGTCAAGGGAATTATGCTGATTTAACCCAGCTGTGGATCTGTTGCCTGGAGCCAAGCACGATGGGGCTCGGGCCAGGTGAGGGAAGGGGAGCAGGATGGGGCCTGCAGTTCCCGGAGCAATGTGCTCCAGTGGCCAGCATGGGGGGTGCAGGGTGATGGGGGCCTACAGGAACAGCAGTTGTGCTGCCAAAGGACGATGATGGAATCGGTAGGAAATGCATTTTATTTAAGGCTTCCTAGAACGTGGGTGTTACAAACAGTGAGCAAAGGATGGGCTGACAGGCCAGTAGCTGTGCCCTGAGAGGAGAGGAGGCTCGCTGTTACTGTATTGCCCTGCCCAGTGCCCGGGGGACAGTGTGTCTAATCAGTGGAGCAGGAAAACTGCGGTCTCATGGGTTTATTGAGAAGTGGCAAAGGTTGCATCCAGTGGTGTCAGTCCGGCTGAGCAGGGTCATTGCCATTCTTAATCCCCCCCACCCCGCCCATCTGGGTGGTTTAGTGCAAAGCACTGTCTGACCAATACTAGCATTGCAAAGGGTCTTGCACAACAGCCTGCGGTATCTGTTGCTGGCAACGTGGGGTGTATTCAGTGTAGTGGTTAAGTCAGGGCCCCTCTCCTGGGACAGTGGCAGGCCTGATCCATGGGGCTCCTGCTTTGTGTTCTGAAGAAATACCAGGACTTTAGCCCAGGAGGCTTTGCTGTCTGAGCAGAGTAGGGCATCCCCACGGGCTGTGCTAGGGAAGGGTCCTCTGGACTGTTCCACGAGGGGAGGTTGGGGCTCGGCAGCTCGAGATTCACAGAGCGCAGGGCAGAAGGGACCAGTGTGATCCCGCAGGCTGCCCCGTGTATAGCACAGGCCAGAGACCTGCCTCAGGAGCAGACCTTGGAGCAAAACCTCCCATCTTGATTTAAAAATGGCCTGTGATGGAGCCTGCACCACACTCCTTGGGAAACCGTTCCAAGGCTAACTCCCTCAATGCCTGATTTGCCCTTCTGGTTTCCGTCATGTTCCCAAAGGTCCCACGTCAGGGCTTCCGCCAATCCCTGCAGCAGCCAGGGCGGGACTCTCCTGTGCACTCCAACACACAATACTGGGTGTGTGTTTGGTTTCTAACTTGCCTTTCTCTGAATGGGGCCTGATCTATCGACTGCATGGAGCATCAGAGACAGCCGTGCTAGGAGATGGGTGATGGGAGAGGAAGGTCCACAGCTCTGGGGTGGCCGCGAGCGCTCCTTCCCCCAGGTGCTGGGCTGGCTGGTTCGTGGTCAGCTGCTCAGGATGTAACTGATCACCATGTGTGGGGTCAGGAAGGGATTTTCCCAGGGTCAGATTGGCAGTGACCCTGGGGGGTTTTCACCTCCCTCTGCTGCGTGTGGGTGGGGGTCACTTGCCAGGATTATCTGGGCATATTCATTTGTTTCCCACCCACTGCAGGTGCCTTGGGCATTGGTGCACCGCAGTCCTGCCTGTTCTCTGCCGTGGCACGTAACAGCCCAGTCTCCCGTGGGCTGTAACACGTTGGTCTCATTTCGGGTGTGGGGCTAGCATGCGGTGCTGGTGGCAAGTGCTATACAGGAGGTCAGGCTAGGTGATCGAATGGCCTCTTCTGGCCTTAACCTCTCTGACTCTCTGGGACCACATGATCCCTTTTAGCACAAACAAACCTGGAGGGAGCCAAGAGTTACCAATTTCTGCCACTTTTATTGAGCTGAATTTGGTGCTTCTCTGTAAAGTCCAGCTCCTGGAGTCCGGTGATTATGGGAGAATTTCAGGTTCCATTAAAAAAATGAGTAAGGTTTATAGCCTCTCTGGTTGGCAGCAGGAGCCACAGCTCACGTAGTGTGCTATGGGCAAGTTCCTGGCACTCTGGCGACCCTGGGCTGAGGGGGCTTCCTGACAATAAGCAGATGTTTGGGCACACCATAGGGGTGAGTGGGGTTGCTCTGACTCTTACCTCGGTCGTGGCCCCGGTTTGCAGCTCAGTGAACTACTGCAGTTCAGGCTGTCTGTACACCAGGGCACGTCTGGTGCCCCTTTGTGACACACTCCCCCACGCTGGCCTGGGACTCTGCTCTGTGCTGGGAGCAGGTGGCCCTAAGTGGCTCGGGGGTAGATATTCCGGCTGCATGTTGTGGTTACACCTCGCAGTGAAGATGCAACAGGGTTACAAATGAGAGTCAAACCAATGCAACGAATTACAGTGACACCGGTGCTAATGCTCCCTGTCCTAAGTCACAGCTCAGCTGCACAGAGAGCCCCAACCCCTGCACACCCATTGCTTCCCGGGGCCCCTCTGAGGCAGCCAGAGAGAGGGTGTTGGCTATTAACAGCTTTCACTCCATTAGAACCGCTGCTTAGGTGACTGTCCCGTGAATTCCTGTCTACTCCCTGTCCAGGTGAGCCGGGCCGGCCCCACTCACAGTCCCTCGGCAGCACTCCACTGTGTGACCCATGAGCTCCCCCAATACCGCCTCGCCACCCCACCCCACCCCACCCCACCCTCTGGCACAGGACCGACTCTGGCTTCCTAGGTGCTGACCGCCCCAGGGGTGGCTCTTGTCTCCGTAAAGAAGCTCTTGAGCAGCATCACTTGGCTGACGCTGACCACGAGGAGGAGGATGGTCTCTCCCACAGACCAGTAGGAGACGTGGTTGTTCAGCTCTTCAGCCCGGATCCGGTCCTGAGCCTCCCGCAGCCGGTAATGAGTCTGGGAGTCGATCACCGTATTTAAAGCTTCGTGAATGGTGACACAAGCAGATTCCATCTGGGGAAACAAACACACCCCCCTTTGTACCTGCATCACTACACGCAGCTGGGCCCAGCTGGGACAATCCACACATCTGCGGCTAGTGGCTGTATTCTGATGAGGGAGTAAAATGCCATCCTCCCACGTCAGAGGGAGGCAGAGGCTTCACGGGCCAGCACCATGCCATGCAAGACTCAACAGGACTGCACAGGAGGGGCAGAGGAGCGAGTCTTTGGCTAAAGACCGTCCTACTTCTACATGCAGGCCCAAGTTTTCAAAAGTGGTCTCTGATTTTGGGTGCCCAACCTGGGGCCTGGGTTTGGAGGTGCTTCGCACCCAGAGCTCTCCAGCTGGAGTCAGTGGGAGCTGCGGGTGCTGATCAGGCCCAGCTGTGTGGGGCTGAGAAATGGAGGTAGCCCAAAGCCAAAGCCACTCTTGACAGTATAGGCGAGTGTGTACATGGCTCACAATGCCTCTCTCTCTCCTTGGCGATAAGCCCAAGCCAACACGTGGACCCAAAGACCTCTGGCCCGGCCCCCAGCTCAGGAAAAATTCTGATCTGGATCTGAATTGTGTGGACTGGGCCTGTCCTTTACCTGAGACTCTGGTACATTTCCTTTTTCTAAGCCAGCTGCATTCTTCCCGTCTGCTGGAACAGGCATTGCATTGCCCTGCACACAGTACCGTTACCCTATGGCTGGAAGTTCTGCTTTTAGCTGAGTGCTAACCTGTGCACATGACCAGGACACCCCCGGGCCTGACAGTTTCTTTCTCAACCCCGGCCATGCTTTACCGGCATCTAACCTCAGAAGGCCTGCACTGTTCTACCACACGAGAGAGTGACGCAATTGCCCCACTCCTACGCAACGGACACGAGCAGGAACCCGACAGACCTGTGTCAAGGCTGTGACCCTGTGGCTCATGTCTGGGAGAATCGGGGGCTCGTCTCCAACTTGAAAGTCAAAGTAGACGGTTTTGTGTGAAAAAGTGGAGAACTCGTTGCTGAAGCAAAACGTGTAGATGCCTGCGGCTTCGGCTCGATGGGAAAAGCTGTCGTACTGCTTCTTCGCTTCTTTGTAAAGGGTCTTGCCATTGGGATCTTCCACGTAGCAGTCCACATCGTAATGCCCCCCTGAAATCACCTATTGAAACAAAGCATGTCTGCCATGGAGGGGGAATTCCCCTCCTGTTCACCCCTGGCTGGGCCTGTCTCCAGAGATCTCCAGGCAGAGCATGGCACTCCCTGTATCTCACTCAGGCCCCGGGGCCTCTGGCTCCAGCCCCCGGTTTTGTGTCATGCAAATACCCTCTGTATTTGCAAAGCTGTCCCTGGAGCCGGCCCTGGAGCCGGACTGGAAGGACCACCCTGAATCCCTGGAGCTGGGGGAGATTTTGTAGCTTTTAGAAATATTCCAGTAGCCCTTGTCTGGCTTGGCAGCTCTGAGCTGAGAAGTGTGTTCTTCAAAGGGATCCCGATTCTTTACACAGAGCTCTGCGGCTGGTGTTGAAATAAAGGCTGGGATGCTCATTATTTAAAGCATGGCCCGGCCCAGGGACCTTTTCTTTATCAGGCATTTCAGCGACCCGGGAATGCTCTCAACGCAGCCTTAAATCCCCGCGTTTTGAGGCAGGGTGGCCAGTGGGTTGCGTGGGAGGGAAGCTCGGCTCTAGTCCGGACCTGGCTGCCTGGCGAGTGCCCCGATCTCTGGCACCGGGCCGCTCCCCTCCCCTGCGGGCCAGGGCCGGGCCGTGTGCGGCGCACACCCGCTGCCGGGCCGCGTGAAAGGCCCGAGGAGTTTAACGGGGGCTCTCGGGATTTGTTCCCTTCCCGGTCACCAGCCGGAGCTGGCCGCCGGCAGGAGCCCCGGACCGGCAGGGAGGACACGAGGCTGCCCCAGACCGGGCAGGGACACCCGGCGCGGGCCGACCCGGGGCCGCCCCAGCCCGGTGCCGGCGGGAGGAGCCAGGCAGCGGGTCCCCGCGGCCGGGCCGGGCCGGGGCTGAGCCGCTCTCCCTGGTGCTGCAGGCTCCGGCCCCGGCCCCTGGCGCTGGGCCCCGGGAGGGAGGCGCCAGCCGGGGGCTCTGGGCGCAGCCGGGCCGGCGGTACCTGGCCCGGGGAGAGCCCGGCCGTGCCTGGGGCTTCTCCGCCCCGGAGCCCGGTCCCTCTGCGGGGACCCCGAGCCGCCCCGCCCCTGGCTCCGACCGCGGCTCCCCCAGCTAGGGCCAGCCGGAGCGCGGTGTTCGGGTTCGGTGCCTCGTGCGGGCTGGCGGGGCCCCCCGGCACCCCCCGCCCCCTCCCCAGCCGGGCCGATCGGGGCCCCCCGACACTCCCCGCCCCCCCCAGCCGGGCCGAGCGGGGCCCCCCGACACTCCCCGCCCCCCAGAGCCGGGCCGAGCGGGGCCCCCCGACACTCCCCGCCCCCCCCCAGCCGGGCCGAGCGGGGCCCCCCGGCACCCCCCGCCCCCTCCCCAGCCGGGCCGATCGGGGCCCCCCGGCACCCCCCGCCCCCCAGAGCCGGGCCGAGCGGGGCCCCCCGGCACCCCCCGACACCCCCCCCAGCCGGGCCGAGCGGGGCCCCCCGACACTCCCCGCCCCCTCCCCAGCCGGGCCGAGCGGGGCCCCCCGGCACCCCCCGCCCCCCAGAGCCGGGCCGAGCGGGGCCCCCCGACACTCCCCGCCCCCCAGAGCCGGGCCGAGCGGGGCCCCCCGACACTCCCCGCCCCCCCCAGCCGGGCCGAGCGGGGCCCCCCGGCACCCCCCGCCCCCCAGAGCCGGGCCGAGCGGGGCCCCCCGGCACCCCCCGCCCCCCAGAGCCGGGCCGAGCGGGGCCCCCCGGCACCCTCCGACACCCCCCCCCAGCCGGGCCGAGCGGGGCCCCCCGACACTCCCCGCCCCCCAGAGCCGGGCCGAGCGGGGCCCCCCGACACCCCCCGCCCCCCAGAGCCGGGCCGATCGGGGCCCCCCGCCCCCCCCCCCCCCCCCCAGAGCCGGGCCGAGCGGGGCCCCCGACACCCCCCGCCCCCCAGAGCCGGGCCGATCGGGGCCCCCCCCCCAGAGCCGGGCCGATCGGGGCCCCCCCCCAGAGCCGGGCCGAGCGGGGCCCCCGGTACCTGGAAGTCCAGCGTGAACTTGAGGCCGCGCTGCAGCCGCTGGTGGAAGCACTGCCGGGCGCTGTCGGGCAGCTCGAAGGTGAGCTCGGCGCCCCCGGCCCGGCCCGCCTGCAGCAGCCACAGCAGCCAGCACAGCGCCCGCCCGCCCATCGCCGCCGCCGGCCGAGACGTGGCAGCCGAGCTGGGCGGAGAGCGCCGCTTCCGGGCCGCCCAGCGCGCAGCCGTGCGCCCTGGGGCCGGGGCTGGGGGGGCTCAGCGGCCGCCGAGGGGGCCCCGGGCGGGGCGGGGGCAGGAGCTGGGGTCCCGGCTGGGGCAGGGGCTGCGCAGGGTGTGCCCGGAGTGAGGGTGTCCCGGAGGCCCCGGGCGATGCTCTGGGACTGCTCCCCGCGAAGCCAGGCAGGACTCTGGGGGAGTCTCCTCTCGGGGAGCAGCCTGTCTGCAGGGGACGCAGCTCCCCCGGCTCCACCTTCCTGGGTCTGACCTCGGAGCCTTCAGCCTCCTCTGCCCCTCCCTGCACTTCCCACAGCGAGTCCGCTCAGGCAGGGTCCTGGGGAAGCCAGAGGGTCCTGCCCCCCAACTCCGCAGTCAGACGTGACTCTCAGCCAGCCAGTAAAACAGAAGGTTTATTAGACGACAGGAACATGGTCTAACACAGAGCTTGCAGGTGCAGAGAACAGGACCCCTCAGCCGGGTCCATTTTGGGGGGCAGTGAGCCAGACAACCCCGTCTGCACTTCACTCCTCGTCCCCAGCCAGCCCCAACTGAAACTCCCTCCAGCCCCTCCTCCTCTGGGCTTTGTCCCTTTCCCGGGCCAGGAGGTCACCTGATTCCTTTGTTCTCCAACCCTTCAGCTCTCACCTTGCAGGGGGGGAAGGGCCCAGGCCATCAGTTGCCAGGAAACAGGGTGTCGGCCATTCTCTGTGTCCAGACCCCTGCACACACCTGCCCTCTAGGGCTCTGCAATGATCATACACCCTTACCCCACCCCCTAGATACTTAAGAACTGCCTAGGGGAAACTGAGGCACCCCCACACTATTCAGAGGAAACACTGAGAACAGTCCCACTTCGTCACAGAGGGACTGTGGGAGCCTGAGTCCCAGGGAATCCATCAGAACCATGTTACCCCAACCTGCCCAGCCCCCCCCCCCATGCACCCTCTAAGAGGCAGTGGGGTCGGATCACTCCCCGGTGGAAAATCCAGTGGGAATTCCCCTGGTAGCCTTTCTGAGGAAGCCTCCACTTCCCAGCAGGTCCGGATCCCTGCCTAGCACCGCTCTCCAGCCCCAAGGGGCCCAACCGGACATGGGGCATGCGGGCGCTTCTCTGGAAACTGTCCACCTCTGACTGGAATAGCTCATGCCCCAGTGGGGCAAAGGCCAGGCACCAGTGAGTAGCCAGAACCGAAAGGGAGCCCCACAAGTTTCATTCTCCCAGAGGCTGGGCTGCAACATGGCAGCTCCCGCTTGGCCGGCCCCAGGGGATGCTGGCACACCTTGCTGTTTGTCCTGGGGGCCTGCTGCCCTTTGCAGCCCGGCGATGGCAGGACACTGGAGCAAATATGATCTGCCAGAGGAGTGAATGGGCCTCTGGATGACTCCCCCTGCATGGAAATGTTGCCCTCCTTCACTGCGAGGGGGGGGTGAGTTGGGCTGCTGGGAATTCCTGAGCAGCCAAAGGGGAGACCCCAGTGGAGGGTCTCTGCCCTGGAATGGGAACGGGGTTAGAATCTGTAACTGGACCCAGGTAGTCCATGGCTGCCTTTGGGCTAAAGGAAACCATCTGCTCAGTTTGAACCCTAGTAGAGGGGCAAGGAACCAAACCGATGAGACAAGCCACAGCCCTCACCCGGCGCCATGGACCCGCCCGTTTTAGGAAGGGGATGTCTCCACTCCCTTCCCTTAGGGCTGCAGGCCTGAGCCAAGCCCCCGGGAAGTCAGAGGAAGACTCCCATCGACTTGGCTTGACTTTGGATCGGGCCTTCAGGCTGGTGGGCCTGGCCCAGCAGCAACCCAGTGGGTATTGCAACAGCAGAGCTATTCACCTGCTTGCCCTTTGCTCACTCGCCCCAGTGCTGTGGGAAAAGCTGGGGCTTCACAGTCTCAGGGGCGTTTGCTGATCCTGTGCGGCTCGGTCAGCTGGGTGCCAGGGGGATGGGGCGCGTGGGGAGGGAAGAGCCCCCGGTTGGGCGGGAAGGGGCCTTGGGGACTGGGCAGGTGGTGCTTGGCCTTGGGCGTGAGCACTGAGCCAACCTGCCAGCGCGGTGCTAGGGGAGCGGGGCCTGTCGCAGCTCCAGTGTCAGAAAGAGGAGCGCAAAACTTGATGCCAATTTTGCAGCCAACTCTAGATGGAAGCACCAGGGTGTAAAACCAGGGATCTGGCTGCCTGTGGTCAGAAGTGGTCCCCTGCTACCTTCACAGGAGAGGAAGCATTAGGAGTGTTAGTTACAAATTACAGTGTGGCTAATATACTCTGAAAACAGAATTTGCCCTGGGTTACTCTAAAGCCCACCTAATGTTTCAGTTCGGTACAAAATTCTCCTTTGCAGGCTTGGGACCTTAACTTCCCAGCTGTCCTGCAGGATGAGTTCCACTGAATAACGCTGGGCTGATTTCCTGTGGCTGGGTGGGAAGGTGCCCGCTGCCCACCAGTGGCTAACTGGCCCTACAGGCTTGTCACGTTATTGACTTGAACTGGGACTGTATAGAACATGGTTGCAACCAAGGTCCTGTAGTGGCACCAAATCTTGTATAAAGGGGGTCAAATAAGGTATCTAAGACAAGGTGTCTAAGGATGGCTGGTTAGGATTATGCTATCTCTATGCACGTATCATTTTGGTATTTAAAGTTATAAGTATTGTCTCTGTAGCTCAAACTTGTGCTGTGCTTCTGGGTGACACCCCAGACAAGCTGGTGTCAGCTCTGCCTAGCCTGCTGAATGGCTCATTAAGGACCATCAGCTACACAAATGACCCACTGAGAGAAGGCAGACATGCCTGGGGACTCAGCCAAGCATGCAGGGACCTGCCTATGGACAGAACTCTGAGGTTTTTCCAGGCCATGGGATGGGCAGCTTGTCTTTGGGACAAAGAAAGCAGAGACCACATGGCAAGAGACTACACGAAGCTGCTGCAGCTCCTCCATCTGGTCTTCAATCCTGCTTCCTACCTCTGGAGGGACTTTGCTACAATTGGAAGCTCTACTCAAAGGACTGAAGGACCCACCCCAGCTGGGCATGTTCTCCAGAGACTTGATTTGAACCTGCAGCTTATTCCATCACTGCTACAAGCCTGAACCAAGAACTTTGCCATTACTGTTTGTCATTGATTCCGTTTAACCAATCCTAGCTCTCATCGCTATCTGTTTCCTTTTATGAATAAACCTTTAGATTTTAGATTCTAAACGATTGGCAGCAGCGTGATTTGTGGGTAAGATCTGATTTGTATATTGACCTGGGTTTGGGGCTTGGTCCTTTGGGATTGAGAGAACCTCTTTTCTTTCTTTATATTTGTCATAAATATAAAGGGAAGTGTAAACACCTTTAAAATCCCTCCTGGCCAGAGGAAAAACCCTTTCACCTGTAAAGGGTTAAGAAGCTTGGATAACCTCGCTGGCACCTGACCACAATGACCAATGAGGAGACAAGATACTTTCAAAAGCTGGAAGGGGGAGAAACAAAAGCTCTCTCTGTCTGTGTGATGCTTTTGCCGGGGACAGAACAGGAATGGAGTCTTAGAACTTAGTAAGTAATCTAGCTAGATATGCGTTAGATTCTGATTTCTTTAAATGGCTTGTTAGGATATAGATATTCAGGCCTGTCTGCAAAGGCCTGTACTTTAAGACTTCAGGTATATTCTTATCACTTGGCTAGTCCTAGAGGTATAAAAGAGAGAATCAAAATCACTGTCTGCCGGTGTAAGAGACTTCTCTCACTGTGACAGTCTGAGGCCCTGTTCTTAGGCTAAGGCCTCTGGCTAAGCAGCAGAGGCAGCCATAAGCTGGGAAGTGACCGGTCACCTCCTCACATCCCGAACTAGTCACATTGAAATAAGGTGCTATTGGGCTGTTAGGAATACAATCCTGTCCTGATAATGCCTGTCACCTCCAGAGAAAGGGAAGTGCCTAGAAGATGTAAAAGGAAACTTAGTTTGCTAGCATCCTGCCTGGCAAGAACTCGCTTATCAATAGCTGGGATGTGAAATCCTCACTTCTGTATTGTTTTGTCATTATAGTTCCCACTTTGCTATTGTTTATTTGCATGGTCTCTATCTGGTTCTGTGATTGTTTCTGTCTGCTGTATAATTAATTTTGCTGGGTGTAAACTAATTAAGGTGGTGGAATATAATTGGTTAATAATCATATTACAATATGTTAGGATTGGTTAGTTAAATTTCAGGAAAATGTCTGCAGTCAATCAGGAAGTGAGTGGGTGGGTGTGGGGAGGTCAGAAATGGGAATGGGGGTGGGGAAAATGGAATCATGTTTTGCTAAGGGGGGTGGAATGGGAACTGGGACACAGGTGTAAGGCTCTCTGGTGTCAGAGCTGGAAAGGGGGACACTAAGGAAGGAAACTGGAATCATGCTTGCTGGAAGTTCACCCCAATAAACATCAAATTGTTTGCACCTTTGGACTTTGGGTATTGTTGCTCTCTGTTCATGCGAGAAGGACCAGGGAAGGAAGTGGGTGAAGGAATAAGCCCTCTAACATGGCTGATAAAATAAGCTGTGCTGAATGGAATGGATATTCCTGTTTTTGTGTCTTTTTGTAACTTAAGGTTTTGCCTAGAGGGATTCTCTATGTTTTGAATCTGATTATCCTGTAAGGTACTTACCATCCTGATTTTTACAGAGGTGATTCTGTTACTTCAATTAAAATTCTTCTTTTAAGAACCTGATTGCTACTTCTTTGTTCTTAAGATCCAAGGGTTTGGGTCTGTGTTCACCTATGCAAATTGGTGAGGATTTTTATCAAGCCTTCCCCAGGAAAGGGGTGTAGGGTTTGGGGAGGATTTTTGGGGGAAAGACGTTTCCAAGCGGGCTCTTTCCTGGTTATATATCTGTTAGATGCTTGGTGGTGGCAGCAATCAAGTCCAAGGGCAAAAGGTAAAATAGTTTGCACCTTGGGGAAGTTTTAACCTAAGCTGGTAAAAATAAGCTTAGGGGGTTTTCATGCAGGTCCCCACCTCTGTACCCTAGAGTTCAGAGTGGGGAAGGAACCTTGACAGGGGTATTGGTTTTCATCACCATTTGTCCCCATAACGAGCGGCACTGGTGGGGATACTGGGAAACTGGAGTGTCTAAGGGAATTGCTTGTGCGACTTGTGGTTAGCCAGTGGGGTGAGACCAAAGTCCTCTCTGTCTGTCTGTCTGGTTTGCCTTGGTGTGCACAGAAACCCCAGCCTTGGGCTGTCACTGCCCGGCTTGAAGCAATTTGTCCTGAATTGGCCCTCTCCGTTGGGTCCCGCCAGGACCAGTGTCATTACACAGGCACGTTTCATTGATAACCTTGGGGGAGGAGTGGTGCAGTTCAGAGGAATGTTACCCTGTTTATTAATAGGACAGGTAATAAAGTCTAAACTATCCCACAGTATCTTCAAACATCTTTGTCTGCACAGGCACGCTTTAAAATGTAACAAACAATATCACAGTATGTTACGCTAAAGGAGAATGTGGCATATTTCCAATCCAATGTACATTGCGCAGGAAGCTCAAAACATACCACCTGCGTTCTGCAGGGCACCATTGTCCTAAATCAGTTGCGAAGGACGTTCACCGTCAGAAAAAAAAAAAAGATTGTAATATCTAGGAATGATCAGAAGTGGCGAACTGTAGGCTTGAAATCCTCAATCTAAAATATATTTCAACAGACACTTCATTACAACAGGGAGAATATGCCTCAAGTTCCATAGAGAAGACACTTGACTTACAGTAAGTATAGACCTTAAGGCTCTAAAAATGTAAGCTCACCTTCGATCTAAAGAGGGTATTGAAATCTGAAATGCACGTTGAAAGAATGTTCTTGTGCAGTTTAAAGCACAGCTCAAGGCTGCTTTGGGCAGGAACCTTGGAAGGTTTTGCAACAGCCTAGAGAACAGCTAGTGCACTGGGGAAGGTACGAGCATCCTCAGGAGAGCTGCAAGAGGGGACTAAATGAAGCGCGTAATTTGGCTGGCCGGGGCAATGACACAAGGACGCAGCGCCCAAGGTCACAGTGAGGTACGTGCCAGGTACGGCTGGGCTGGGCTGGCAGCGGGAGTCAGGATATTGAGGCATTCATGAGCTAAGCCTGTGGCCATTCTCCTCGGTTGGGGTAAACTCGTGACACGTGTTTAAGGGAGATGAACAATCCAAACCGTGGGCGCCAGGGTTAGAAGGAGATTTCCCCTCCAGCAGAGGTTCTGGCTGAGTGGGGTTTAGCTGAGCACCTACATGCCAAACCAGTCCACTCGCCTACCCATATCCACCCCCGTACCAGATGGGGAGAAACACTTCTGGGAGTGGGGGAGTGCAGAGCGCTGAGATGGGGTTAGCTGCCCCAGGCCTTGCTGTCCTGACAAAGCAGCTGCAGCCGGTCTCTATTTAGGCCCCATTCCTGTAATGGGATGCCCGTGCAGAGCCGGCAGCTGAATGGGGGCCCAGGGTCCTCTGACACCCTGCAGGCTGCACGGACCCTACCGCATACAGCTATGTACCCACGTTCGCTCACTCCAGACGAAGGCTAGGCATAGGCCGTGTGGACAGCTCGCTGGGAAACTCATTTTGTAGGGCTGTCCCTGGCTGCCCCTCCCCCCGCATCACTACAGCTCCAGCCCCAATCTGCACTAGCTCAGGTCTGTCCCTGCCACCCTCCCAGCTCAGCTTTTGGGCTGGGGGCAAGGGCTTCCCCTATGAAGAGCCCAGCCTTGGCTTCTGGTGCAGGGAAGGTAACTGCCAAAGCAATGTGACGCCAATCCCAGCCCCCACTCTGGAAGTGGATGGATGGGGGGGGGGGGGAGAGGGCTAGATCAGTAAAACGCCCCGATCCTTGGCTGCAGGTGTAGAATGCACAGTGCAGCTCAGAGGGGTGTTGGCTCAAGGCATCTTTACCCTCCCCCAGGCCTGGACTGGCCTTAAACAGGCTGGTCCCACATCATGAGTTAGAGCAGCCTGAAGGCTGCGCCAATTTGTGCTGCTGCCAGTGG
The DNA here is from genome assembly GCF_965140285.1 of Lepidochelys kempii. Taxonomy (NCBI): domain Eukaryota; kingdom Metazoa; phylum Chordata; order Testudines; family Cheloniidae; genus Lepidochelys; species Lepidochelys kempii. Next base: position 84,351,697 of record NC_136389.1, on the reverse strand, counting down.
CCCCAAGGGCCTGTTGTGGCAGCTGTGCTCAGCAGGGAGAGATCAGGAGCTGCTGTGCTGTCACCAGAGGGTCCCCCTATGCTGGGCTGAATGGGCTTGGGGCCCCTTTGTGCCCCAGGTGCAGCCGCAGTGAAGCCAAGGGTGAGGGCCTTGCCCATGTCACCATGGATGCAGCGGGTGGGGGCTGACCCTGCAGCCCCTCACTCACCACCTGCAGCTGGCCGGGAACCCAGCGAGGGGCTCCCCCACAGCCTCTCGGGGGGGGCTATGTGCTGTTGGGGGGGCCCTTTGGGGGCTGGGGTCAGATGGCCATGGGGTAGAAATCCTCTGAGCCTCCCTGATTGGAACAGAGCCAGTAGCAGCATGTGACTTAAATGGCCAAGCACCTCCCAGGAGCAGAGCACAGGGCTGAATTCCCCACGAGCCCTTGGCCCGAGACATGGGCCCTGCTCTGCTCCACACTCCGGGTCCCCTCCCCCGAGAAAAGACCTGGCCGAGTCCCCGCCCTTCCCACGGGCTAGAGATGGGGAATGCTGCCCGCCTTCCCTGCCAGGCAGCGCAGTGCCCACAGCAGAGCATCTCGCCAAGCAATGGGGGGCCTGGCAGCCTCAGTGGCTGATTTCCCCCCTGGTGCAGTCCTGTTGCTTGCACTGGAGTGTCACCAGGAGCGGATCTGCTCCATTCTCCGGCCTGTTAAAGTGCTAAGATTTCTTGGAAGTCCTGTCCCTTCTCCGGCTCAGGGCAGGTGTCAATCCCTTCAGCGGGTCAGGGGTGCTGGGCTCTTCCTCCCCCTGGCAGCAGGAAGCCCTGCTCTGTTTCTGGTAGGCACTTGAGAAGTACACCAGCCCCACGGGCACTGGCAATCCCAGGACTGTTTCCATGGGGGTAGGAAAGACTAGAGATCAAGGACAGAGAATTGGAGAACGAAGGAATGGGGATCATGCTCTTTTGTGTGTCTCACACTCTAGGTTCCTCTAGGATCAACTCTTCGCCAGATCCATCCTGCGGAACAAGCCCAGACCTGGGGCACTAGTGGAGAAGCATTTTTAGTACTTGGTGCTGATTCCCCCCGTTTGTACCCGGTGGTGTCCCCGCAGCTGGGCAACGAGATTGTAAAATGCTCCTGGCTTGGCCCCGGTGCCCAGACCTCTGCAAGGTGCAAGGCTGTGGGGATCTGCCCCCTGCCCTGCCCCTCCTGGAGTGGGGGGTGTCAGCCGCAGGGACGCCCCTGTGTGGAGCACAGGAGAGCAGGGACCTTGTGCGTGTTTATGGAAAATCCATTGAAATACAAACTACTGGGCCACTATCTCCTCAAAATGGGGGAGTTGTTTCATTTGCTCAGCCTGCATCGAGTGTCTTCGAAGCAGCTTTGCGGTTCGCAAGCCACCCGTTCTCGGTGAGCTCGGAGCAGCGGGCACTATGGGTTTGAAGCCCCCAGCGAGCGGGGAAGACGGTTTGCTGGAAGAGCCAATGTTGGGAATTGGCGGGTTGGGGTTTACATTCAAAGGAGGCAAATACCCTGGCCGGGTATGAGAAATGTGATCGAGCAGGAGTGTCCCAGAGCCACGTCTTTCCAGCAAATTGGGCGGCCTGCGGCGACTGGTGCCGGGAGACGTGCTGGACATGCTGTCCAGGGATTCCCAGGAGCTGTTGGACTTAGCCAAATGGGAACTAGTGAGCTGTTTTCTCTCCAAAGGCACCTTCCCCGCATCGGCCAGAATGGAGCTGGAGTCACAGTAGAGCTGTGAATCCGAATCGTAATGCGCAGTGCCCAGCCTTCTCCGAGGCAGGGTGTCTTTGCAGGCTGCGGAGCCCGAGCCGGTGGAGCTGGGGTTCTCTGGCTCAGCAGGGACAGCGCCCCTCCTGGCTACGCGCTGAGGAAGGGCCTGAGTTTTGTCATAGGATGGTTTCCTTGATCCCGGCACAGAAGTTGCTGGGATCTTCAGAGCCTGGTCATCCCCCAAAGGGAAGAGGGACAAGTCGCTACCCTTCCTGCTGCCGTTCCTGGGTAAGGAACCCTTTCTGCGGAGCGACAAGTCATTGATGCCCAGGATGATTTCCTCATCTGCACGCACCGTCTTGGCCTCGTCCAGATGGGCAGAGGAGGCGAGAACAGAAGGTGCAACCAAGCCCCAGGGTTCCGATTGCAGCCTCTTCAGCTGCGGCAGACGGGCTCTTCTGGGGTTGCAGAATTTCCTGGTCGGAGAGCAGGGCTCGTGAAGGGCCTGGGCCAGCTGGCACCCGCTGGCATGTGCGGGGTGGAAGCGGAAGAAGGGCTCTTCCTTCGCAGCGGCTGAGGCCCCTGAAGTGGGCGCTTTCAATTCGGTCTCCGAAGGCGTCATGCACACGCCTGGGCGCCGCCTCTCCCCTGGCTCTGGCGATGGCGGGACGTTAAGGTATTGTTGGGTGGCTGTGGTACCTGAAGAGGACTTGTCCGTAGTTATAATGATCACCTCCTTCCCCTTAGCTCTGCAGGCTCTCAGGAGATGTTTCAGCACGTCCTGGTCATGTGCATTGACCGCATAAACCAGAGCAGAGGCTCCAGAATGATCTTCTAGGCTCGGGTCTGCTCCGTTCTCCAGCAGCAGAGAAATGACCTCTTTCCCAGCTCCTCTGAGGCACGCATGCATCAGGGCTGTTCTGCCGGCTTTGTCCTGGATGTTGGGGTCAGCCCCATAATCCAGCAGATACTTCACCATCCGGGCTTTGTCTGTACTCTGCTGATCCACGTGTTTAGTGAGGCAGGCCACCATGAGAGCGGTCTCTCCCTTCTCGTTGCTTTCACTAATGTAGGCCCCACCTTCTAGCAAGAGCCTGGCCAGCCGGAGTCTGCCTAGCCACACTGCCTTGAGCAGGGAATTCCCATCCATCCGCAGCTCCATCATTTCATCCATCGCACCAGCGAGTGTCTATTGGCCGGGAAAGGCAAAGGCAACCGGCACCTGTTAAAGCAACAGAGAAACCAGCCTCAGCACCGGTTCTCAAAGGCCTGGCTCTGTGATCTGGGCTCTTCCCCGGTTCCCCAGGGCATGTCACACTGGCTTCGGGCATCTCCTTTCTAAGGCAGGCAATAAAACCAGCAATGAACTCTCCACAGGGCAGGGGCTGATCTGTGCAGCACCCGCATGGTGCAGGCCCCTGGCCAATAATAGCTGAACTGAGATGGAGAAACGGGTATTTATGCTCTCATTTAGTCTCCATGGAAAACCACCGCTGTTAAAAGTTTCACAAAAAGAAAAGGAGTACTTGTGGCACCTTAGAGACTAACCAATTTATTTGAGCATGAGCTTTCGTGAACTACAGCTCACTTCATCGGATGCATACCGTGGAAACTGCAGCAGACTTTATTTATACACAGAGAATATGAAAAAATACCTCCTCCCACCCCACTGTCCTGCTGGTAATAGCTTATCTAAACTGATCATCAAGTTGGGCCACACACACACACACAAACTCACTCTCCTGCTGGTAATAGCTCATCCAAAGTGACCACTCTCCCTACAATGTGCATGATAACCAAGGTGGGCCATTTCCAGCATAAATCCAAGTTTAACCAGAATGTTGGGGGGGGGTGGTAGAAAAAAACAAGGGGAAATAGGCTACCTTGCATAATGACTTAGCCACTCCCAGTCTCTATTTAAGCCTAAATTAATAGTATCCAATTTGCAAATTGATATATATATCCAATGTGATATATGCCATCATGTGCCAGCAATGCCCCTCTGCCATTTACATTGGTCACACTGGACAGTCTCTACGTAAAAGAATAAATGGACACAAATCAGATGTCAAGAATTATAACATTCATAAACCAGTCGGAGAACACTTCAATCTCTCTGGTCACGCAATCACAGACATGAAGGTCGCTATCTTACAACAAAAAAAACTTCAAATCCAGACTCCAGCGAGAAACTACTGAATTGGAATTCATTTGCAAATTGGATACTATTAATTTAGGCTTAAATAGAGACTGGGAGTGGCTAAGTCATTATGCAAGGTAGCCTATTTCCCCTTGTTTTTTTCTACCACCTCCCCCCTTCCCCCCGACGTTCTGGTTAAACTTGGATTTATGCTGGAAATGGCCCACCTTGATTATCATGCACATTGTAGGGAGAGTGGTCACTTTGGATGAGCTATTACCAGCAGGAGAGTGGGGTGGGAGGAGGTATTGTTTCATGGTCTCTGTGTATATAATGTCTTCTGCAGTTTCCACAGTATGCATCCGATGAAGTGAGCTGTAGCTCACGAAAGCTCATGCTCAAATAAATTGGTTAGTCTCTAAGGTGCCACAAGTCCTCCTTTTCTTTTTGCGAATACAGACTAACACGGCTGCTACTCTGAAACCTGTTAAAAGTTTGGAACTTTCTGCTGATTTGAAGTGAGCTTTATTCACACACCGTGAGATTTTTACAAGTGACTTTCAATGGGACCATGCTCTTCAATACCCAGATGAAGCCCAGTGAGAGTCTATGAGATTTGTGCTCCTAAACCCTTTAGGTGCTTGTGAAAATCTCTCCCGTCACTCATACTCTCAGCAATTGGACTCACTTTGATTGCCTTCCATTGCTTTGTGTCAGTCCCAGAAATGCCTTTCTTGTACTAGCCCCTTGATACCATGGGGACGGGCACTGGAGAAGAACTTGAGCCAGCTGCGCAAACTTGTGTGGTTCTCTGCAGTATGGCCTCCTCCCTGCCGGCAGAGATCTGCTTGATTGGCCTGGCCTTGGCCTCCTTTCTCACTGTGCTACTCGTACTCCGGCCCTGGGCTCATGCTGGCCTGCTGGGCTTCGTGCTTCCTCTCCTGTGCGCTTAGCCCATGTGGAGAGTCTCAAGGCCTTGGCTCATTATTACCCATCAGCCACTTAGCTGCCCCCAGCCCACTGTACAGGCATCACCTCCGAGGTGTTTGCTCTCTCTCTTTATCCTGGCTGCCTCTCACCCAGTTTCGCTTCCTTCGTAAATGTGCTAACAGCTGGAGGCTGCCCGGGAATGTAGATTACCTTCCGGAAGGGCCCTGCTATGCCAGGAGTCCCAATGCTGACCCCTCTCTCCACGCTCCTACCCCCATCACATGAGGCCTGATCTGAACCCTGCTGAAATTAGCCCCTTGGACTAGTGTCGTATCGCTAGGGCAGAGTGTGTCCCATCCATACACGATGTTTGAATCCATTCCAGCAGCTCCTCCCGTAAATCTACACTGGCCCCATGCAGTAAATCCGTCCCTTACGTGAGTGGGCAGCACATGCCCGCCTGAAATACCGAGAGGAGTTTGGTTGTTTCACCATGGCCTACGGGGCCTGGTCCGAAATCATGCCATGCCCAAACGTCCTCTTACGATGACCTTGTATTAATGCTCAGGTGCGCCCTGCCCTGCGTGGTGGGCACCAAACTCATGGGATGGGATCCGGGGGGTGGCGGGGTGTGGACGGAAAAGGTGGATACATTGGGACATCCCCTCAGCATGACTCACTGGCCACAAGGAATGAGCTGAGCTCTGTGTGACCAGTCATGATCCTGAATTGCTGCTACCCTGAGGAACCCCAACTGTCCCTCCACAGCTTGGAGGCCTCCTGGAAGGCTACCTGTGCACGGCCCGTGGAGCCTCACAGGAATGCTGCCCGCTGTGGTGATGAGATGGGAAAGGGCCTAGGAAGGCAGGGCCTGAGGGTGGTGACCCCAAATCCATAGAAATGGTCTGTCTCCTGGATCTTCATCCACTGGATGGTCAGCGGGCCTTGCAGTCTGTTTGCTTCACACCTGCACTTACTCTTCCTATGAGAGGTATCCCTAGCCACCCAGGTGTGGTCACGCCTCCCCTTCCATACCTTGAGCTGTGAAGAGAAGCATCTGGACCTGACGTATGTTTCTAACTCTTCTGCCACCAGTTCCCCTGTTAATGTTTATGAAATCCTGCCCACGGCTGAACTCGGGTCTGTATGTCTGCGTCCCCATCACCACAGTACCTTAGGCCCCAGCTGTGTATAGTGCAAGGGTGCCGTTTCCTGGGTTCTCCCTTTCCTACACGTAAGGCCTGCCTTCTCTGCTGCAGGGCAAGTCCCGTCATATAAAAGCTCGCCCGCACTCCCCGGGTCATCGCAACACCTTGTCGCCCTCCGCTCTCCAGGGGAGACTGGGGCAAACTCTGTAGGGACAGTGCATCCCCCTCATTTTCCTGGGTGGGCCTCTGGGCCCTGACTGTATTTTTAAGGTGCGTGTATCCTTGGCCCTTTTCATTTCCTGCTTGTGCTCCACTGGGTCCTGTACCTGCAAGTAGTTATGTCTGGAGACACATGGAGCTACTGCCATGTTTGGTGTTTCCTTGTCTCTTCCTCTGGCCTGAGATCCAAGGAGAACTCAGACCTGCCCGTTTGCCCAGGAGGGATGATGGTGCCTGGGAACAGAAATGCTCTACAGCTACCTAATGTGGACAGCTCACAAGCTTCCTGGTGGGGCTTTGATCTCACCAGCTCGCTCAGAACAGCTGCTGCCATGTGCTGAGTGTGCGGGTTCTAGCGTGGGCCTTGGCTGCAGTGGTGTCTAAATTCCCCCTACATTTGGCCTGCTTTTCAGTGGGGCCTCCTGCCCGAGCACTGTACCAGGGTGGCCTGACCCATGCAGGAGTGTAGGGATGAGGGGTCAGCCAGCCCCTACTGCGTGGCCGGCCCTGTATGCTTTGGGGAGTTGTGAGGTACACAAGGGCCCAGGTTATGTCAGAAGCAGGGTCCTTGGAGAGAGGAGGCAAACTCCAGTGTTTGGGGAAAACCCCAGGCTCTTGTTCCGTGCACAGCCCAGGACCAGGAGCCTTGTGCTGCAGGGCGGGGAACGGTGCCCCTCTCCCAGCCAACCAGGAGGGCCGGAGTCCTGCCTAGGACAGCCTGGAGTGGGGGACAGCTGAAGGAGGAGCTGGCTGACAGCCACAGCTGCCCTCCATAGTAACCTGGCTCCAGAAGGAGGGCGGAAGGACTCCTGAATGTAGGAGAGGCCTGTCAGAATTAGCACCCCAGGAGAAGGGTTGGGTTGGCGGGGCTAAAGCGTTTTTTATCCAAAGGGGGATGCTTGTTCTCAGAACCAAGCGGTGGCCAGAGCAGTGTCCCGAAGGGCCACAAGGGGGGGCGCTTGGACAGCACACTGTTCCTAGCACACACCTGCGCCCTGGCAATCTGGAAAGCTGGGTACAAGCAAACAATCCGTGTGTTATTCCAGCAACAGGTAAAGACACACAGCGAGGGCCAAGGAACGCCGGCCACGCTTACAGCCTGGGGGCCTCTCTCCTGGGAAGCAGGGGCTGAAAAAGGGGCAGGGGTCAATCCGCTGAACATGGGCTCCCCGGGAGTTGCCACATGCGATGCATGAGCAAGGGACTCTCGCGTGGGAGCCGGGAGGTTATTTTCCCTCTGCGTGGATGCAAGCGCTGCTGCAATCCCCTGTCCAGTTCTGGTGCCCACAACTCGAGTTCAGTGATAAATGGAAGGGGTCAGGGATGATCTACAAGAATGGTTAAAGGATTAGAAAACCTGCCCCATGGTGATAGACTCCAGGAGCTCAATTTATTTAAGAACATAAAACGGCCCTCCTGGGTCCGGCCAAAGGTCCCTCCAGCCCAGTATCTTGTCTGCCGACAGTGGCCAGTGCCAGGTGCCCCAGAGGGAGTGAACCTAACAGGTAAGGACCTAGTGATCTCTCTCCTGCCATCCATCTCCACCCTCTGACAGACAGAGGCTAGGGACACCATTCCTTACCCATCCTGGCTAATAGCCATTAGTGGACTTAATCTCCATGAATTTATCCAGTTCTCTTTTAAACCCTGTTATAGTCCTAGCCTTCACAACCTCCTCAGGCAAGGAGTTCCACAGGTTGACTGTGCGCTGTGTGAAGAACTTCCTTGTATTTGTTTTAAACCTGCTGCCCATGAATTTCAGTTGGTGGCCCCTAGTTCTTATCTTATGGGAACAAGTAAATAACCTTTTAGCTTCACAAAGAGGAGGATAAGGGGTGACTTGACGACCAACATGGGGAACAACTATTTGATAACGGGCTCTTCAGTCCCTACAACGTGACCCAGTGGCTGGAAGATGAAGCTAGACAAATTCAGTCTGGAAATAAGATGCCGGTTGTTACTGGTGAGAGTAATTAGCCATTGGACCATTTCCCCCGGGGGCTGGTGGATCCTCCATCACTGGTCATTTTAAAGTCAGGACGGGATGTTTTGCTACAGGCCCAGCTCTCGGAGGTATGTGGGGCAGGTCTCAGGCCTACTAAGCAGGAGGCCAGGCTAACTGATCACAGCGATCCCTGCGGGCCCTGGCGTGTGCCCCCTTCCACCACTGGCCAGTGTGTGCAGCAGGCCCAGCGCACCCAGGCAGGGAGGGAACCCGCACAGCGGAAGCCCAAGGCAGCTGGGCACTTGCCTCCCTCAGGCCCCAGGGAGAATCCCAGGCTGAATGCAGGGCCAGGCTGACACCCCCGCTCAAGGCCGCTGCCGGCTGCAGAGGTCTGTGCGCAGTGTGCAAGCCGGGGAGGGACCCTGGGCACCCCTGGGAGGCCGGGGATGGGGGAACTCCCCCCTCCCAGCTCAGGGCTGCAGCTCAGTGGCACCTGCAGCCTGCTCTGTCCTAGACCCAGAGAGTAGTGGGAATATGACTGTACCGTTGTGGGGGCAGGTCCCACAGCTGTGACCCGGGGGCTCTGGAAGGGCCTCCAGGGTAAGCGCCCAGAGGTGAGACCTGCCCCGCAGGGAAGCGGCCGCTGACACCAGCTTAGCCCCCTGGCTCCTTCCTGTCTAAGCTGCGCTCTTTGGGCCAGTGCCCCCGAGCCAGGCGCCAGCCAGGGGACACTGCCCCCCACCCCCATGAGCATGGCCTGTCCCCCCGGCCCGGCAGGGACAGCTCGCCTCGGCCCCCGCGGGCCGCTCCCCAGCTACCCGGCTCGGCACAGCCCCTGCCTGCCACCCGCCAGGAGCCCCGCGGACCTTGGGAGCGACACGGGCGGACGGAGGGCCCCGGAGGCGCCGGGCCGGAGCCCCCAGGCGCGGGGGAAACCCGGAAACTTCGAGCCCCTGGCGCGGCAAGCGGGGCTGAGCACAAGCCGCCGGCGAGCGGCCGGAGCCGGGGGAGGACGGGGCGCAGCCCCGCGGGACTGCCCGTAGCGCCCGGGGCGTTAGGGGCTGTGGGGCGAGGGGGGCCCGTCCCCCGCCTTTTCCCAGCTCTCTCCGCTCCCTCCCCGGGTTAGCTGCTGACCCGGCTCGGCCCCTCCGCACCCAGCGGGTCGGGCTGGAGCTGTCCAGCGGCCGGGAGCCCGGGAGCGGGCGCGGCGCCTCTCTCCATGGTGCTGAGCAGCCGCCCGCGCCGCGCCCTGCCCCGCTCCCCGCCGCCCAGCCCCGGCCCCGGCCCCGGCCAGCGGCCCGGCCCCGGTTACCTGCTCCCGGCGGGGCGCATCCCGCCCGCTGGCTCCTGCCAGTTCAGGGGCCGCCGCCAGCGCGGGTCCCCAGGCGGCCCCTGCCGCGCTCCGGGGCGCCTCCGGCTTGGCCCCGGGCTGCGCCCTGCTGGCGACGCCCCGCGGCATGGCTGGCTCGGGCTCCCCGGAGCCGCTGCCCGGCAGCTTGGTCCCGTCCTCTGGGAGCCGAGCGCCTGCGTGACGGGAGCGGGTCTGAGCTCGGTGCCCGGCCCCGACCTGCCCCTGCGCGGCCCCGACCTGCCCCAGCCCGGCCCCGACCTGCCCCTGCGCGGCCCGACCTGCCCCTGCCCGGCCCCGACCTGCCCCTGCGCGGCCCCGACCTGCCCCTGCGCGGCCCCCAGCTGGCCCGGCGGCCCCCGGGCTCCTGGCCCTGCCCCGTGCGCCCCGCGGCGCCGCTGCCTCCCCGAGCCTCAAGCCCGGAGCTCCCGGTGCCCGTGAGAGCTGGCTGGGCAGCTGCAGCCCCGCCGCGTGGAGTCACGGGGGTGGGTGTGTCGGGGCGTGTGTGCAAAGGGGCCTGGAAGTGTGAGTCTGGGCGCGGCGGGGTGCGGTGAGCGTGTCGGTGTCACACCGTGTGTGGCTGCCCATATGAGTTTGGAGACGCAACATCCTCCGCTTTCCCTGGACATTCCCGGCTCCCTTCCCAGCTGCCCGCGCACCCACGGCCCTCAGCCCCTCAGCCCCCCAGCCCCGCCGTCACCCGCGCACCCACGGCCCTCAGCCCCTCAGCCCCGCCGTCACCCTCAGCCCCGCCATCACCCACGGCCCTCAGCCCCTCAGCCCCACAGCCCCGCCGTCACCCACGGCCCTCAGCCCCTCAGCCCCGCCGTCACCCACGGCCCTCAGCCCCTCAGCCCCTCAGCCCCGCCGTCACCCTCAGCCCCGCCATCACCCACGGCCCTCAGCCCCTCAGCCCCGCCATCACCCACGGCCCTCAGCCCCTCAGCCCCTCAGCCCCGCCGTCACCCTCAGCCCCGCCATCACCCACGGCCCTCAGCCCCTCAGCCCCACAGCCCCGCCGTCACGCACAGCCCCTCAGCCCCTCAGCCCCGCCATCACCCACGGCCCTCAGCCCCTCAGCCCCGCCGTCACCCACGGCCCTCAGCCCTGCTGTCACCCTCAGCCCCGCCGTCACCCACGGCCCCTCAGCCCCCCAGCCCCGCTGTCACCCGTGCACCCACGGCCCCCCAGCCCCGCCGTCACCTGCGCACCCACGGCCCCTCAGCCCCGCTGTCACGCACAGCCCCTCAGCCCCTCAGCCCCGCCATCACCCACGGCCCCTCAGCCCCTCAGCCCCCCAGCCCCGCCTTCACCCGCACACCCACGGCCCCTCAGCCCTGCCGTCACCCACGGCCCCTCAGCCCCGCCGTCACCCACGCACCCACGGCCCTCAGCCCCCTCAGCCCCGCCGTCACCCACGGCCCCTCAGCCCCCCAGCCCCGCCGTCACCCACAGCCCCTCAGCCCCCCAGCCCCGCCGTCACCCGCGCACCCACGGCCCTCAGCCCCTCAGCCCCACCGTCACCCACGGCCCTCAGCCCCGCCGTCACCCGCACACCCACGGCCCTCAGCCCTGCCGTCACCCACGGCCCCTCAGCCCCGCCGTCACCCACGGCCCCTCAGCCCCCCAGCCCCGCCGTCACCACGCACACCCACACCCTCCCATGGCCCAGAGCTGCCCTGTTTGAACAAAGACAATTACACGCTTTCCCACTGGCACTGACCCGGTTCCACGGCCCAGCGTGCTGCGGGAGCCCAAGCCCCAGAGAGGCCCCAAGGGGAAGCAAGGCCATCAGAGGGGCGAGGCTCTGGAACAGCCTCCCAACAGGAGCTGCCGGGACAAACAACTTCAGCAGTTTTAGGAGAGAGCTGGATACATTTCTGAGTGGGTGTGACGAAGTGGGCCTGTTCTTAATGTTTCCTCCGAATATTGTGGGGGTGCCTCAGTTTCCCCTAGGCAGTTCTTAAGTATCTAGGTGGTGGGGTAAGGGTGTATGATCATTGCAGAGCCCTAGAGGGCAGGTGTGTGCAGGGGTCTGGACACAGAGAATGGCCGACACCCTGTTTCCTGGCCACTGATGGCCTGGGCCCTTCCCCCCTGCAAGGTGAGAGCTAAAGGGTTGGAGAACAAAGGAACCAGGTGACCTCCTGGCCCGGGAAAGGAACAAAGCCCAGAGGAGGAGGAACTGGAGGGAGTTTCAGTTTGGGGCTGGCTGGAGACATGGAGTGAAGTGCAGATGGGGTTGTCTGGCTCACTGCCCCCCAAAATGGACCCAGCTGAGGGGTCCGGTTCTCTGCACCTGCAAGCTCTGTGTTAGACCATGTTCCTGTCGTCTAATAAACCTTCTGTTTTACTGGCTGGCTGAGAGTCACGTCTGACTGCGGAGTTGGGGTGCAGGACCCTCTGGCTTCCCCAGGACCCCGCCTGAGCGGACTCGCTGTGGGAAGCGCATGGAGGGGCAGAGGATGCTGAATGCTCCGAGGTCAGACCCAGGAAGGGGGAAGCTGGGTGAGCTGTGTCTCCTGCAGACAGGCTGCTCACAGAAAGGAAACTTCCCCAGAGTCCTGACTGGCTTAGTGGGGAGCAGTTCCAGAGCATCGCCCGGGGACTCCGTGACAGGGGGTGGATTTCTTGTCTAAGGGATTCAGGCCGCATCCTCTCTTTGGAGCTGCTGAGGAGTTTGGAAGGTTCGGGACAGTCCCTGGGGGAATGGCTAAGTGGGCACAAAGAAAAGGAGTACTTGTGGCACCTTAGAGACTAACAGTACAGGAGTGGTGGTCAAAGATGCACGACAAATCCAGTTTAACACAGGACCCTGCAATTTAACATGTGGCTATTGCCTCCCTAGAGTGGTATTTACTGTAGCTGTCTGGATCCAATCAGATTAACATCAGAGGAATGTGGCCCACAGTTACCAGGGCACTAGCTCAGATCTCAACCTTCATTCAACAGGAAGAAGAGCTGGGGAACAAAGAACAGGGATGGGGGGGTTTTATTTTCAACAATTTGTGTGAAAAAAGTTCCAGTTTCTTGGTTGACCAAATGTTTTGATGGAAATTTCCTGATCATCTCAAATAATACAAGGATGTGCTGGTAACATGCTAAATTACCAACATCGTGTGTGTGTGTGTGTGAGAGAGAGAGAGAGGTGGATTAAATTATATAGTAGAAACCTTTTACAAACAGAACAAATTTAAAAACACAAACTCTCTCCAGTAGGAACTGACCAGCCATTCTGAAATGCTCCCATTCTCCTCTGTTGAGAACATCGTGATCAAAGAAGGCTTTTGCAGCAACCCCTCTGAAGCAGGTGCAGCCAGACTGGCTCAAGAGAAGAAATCTGGACTATTTCACACACCTCTCAAGGCAATTTGGAGACTAAAGGAAGATGATGGCATAATTGCATGAGACAGGCAAGCAGCAGGGAAAGGAATAAAACGGTGCTTGGCTAACATCAAAGGACAGGTGTGTGAGATACCGGCCCGGGTGACAGGATGGGCAAACCAGCACAAGCACTGATTAACCATGGCAGACAGGGCTACCTGCTCCTATCAGAATTACTGCCAATGAAGAGAGAGCGCCCCTGAGTTTCACAAGTCCCAGCTCAGATTTTGACGGGAAAGACTTTCTAAACATGCTTCTGCAATACACTTTGCGGCACGTGGGATACACGAACATCTCTCCACTGATTGGTTGCACTGTTGGTTTCCTTCCTTTGCATTGACCTGCTCTGAGCAGTGTCTCTTCTGTAGTTCGCTTGTCTCAGTGGCCCCAGGGCAAATCCATTCAGTTCACAGTGTTCTAGGTGTGAATGCAGTGTGGGATCTGAAAGTCAAGCTGGGCTCTTTCCTTCTCATGCGTCAGCACAGCCAGGGGCGGCTGGAGAAGCTTGCTGGTGTACCCCCTGGCCTGGAGCAAGAGCTTTGCCTGAGTCAGGGCCAGGGATACTTAATCGAGCAGCAAAAGGGGCTAACGAGAAGGGGCTGCTGATGGTGAGTGACAAACCATCGAAAACAGCACTGTTGGTACCAATTAGTCATCCTTGAAGGTTTTTAAGGCCCGGGTTGACAAAGCCCTGGCTGGGATGATTTAGCTGGGCTTGGTCCTGCTTTGAGCAGGGGGTTGGACTAGATACCTCCTGAGGTCCCTTCCAACCCTGATATTTGATGATTCTATTCGATGATTCTGTGATCCACTCTGGGGTGCTGAGCACCCGGTTCCTGGGCTGCTCAAACAGGCAAATGAAATGGGAGAAAACAGCGCTAATAACATCTCCCTACTGATCCCACAAACCCTCCCCACTGCCCCTCCCTCTCTTGCTACTCTCCGCGAGATCTGATCATTTCGAAAGGGGCTGTCACTTCCCACCATGTGCCACACTCTACCTTTTAGAGCCGACACGGAGCCAGATCCTGCTCTCAGCGGCCCCAGCATACCTCTGGAGATGCACTGTTGAAGCCAATGATGCGATTCCTGAATTACACTGGTGGGACCAAGACCAGACTCTGGCCTGTTATTGACACTCTTGAAAGGGCTGGTGCTCGTTGTCTCCTCGTCCGTTCCTACCCAAAGGAATTCTGCCTTCTCCTCCCGCCCCGGTCTCTTGGCGTGGTCTCTGGAGGGGCCCAGCTTCTCCTGGCTGACCCTCCTAAGCTGTCTTCAGCCAGGTCAGGTTCGGGACCTTCCCCTCTCATTATGGCTAGCCATGCTTCCAGCTCAGGGCTTGCCCTCTGCCACAGTCTCTCCATGGCTTTCTTGGAGGCAGGCTGGTGCAGTGTGGCCTCCCCTTAGTTACCCCAGGCCTTTCTGCCTGCTCTCCCCTCTCGGTGTTCTCCCCTTCATAGCAGGCCTTGCGTCCTCTCTCGGCTGTGGCTGCGGGGGCCTGTCTGCAGGACTGGCAGCTCAGGCTGCAGTGTGGGGGTGGAATCAAGCTACTTGCTTGTAAACAGGAGAGGGTCTCCTCCCCCTCTGTCTCTGCTCAGCGTGGGGTTTGCACACCCCGTCTGAACAAAGGGTGGCTGAAGAATCCCTCAGGAGCAGTGTGCTGGCAACGCTCCTTTTCTGTTCACAGATTGGCTAGTAACAGGTTGCAATTTTCTCACATTTGTTCATTATTCAAAATTGTTTCCTGGATCATCTCTGGCAATAATGCTTGGCCTGTCGTGTGCCTATGAGCAGTTAATTGTGGGGCGCAGAGACAGAAGCGTGTGCTGTTCTGATTGCAGCCAAAGATCATGTGTGCTGGTTCTGGCCCCTGGCATCATGTTTCTAGGGTGAATTCTCAAGACACTGAGTTTGAAATTTACATCCCATGACTATTTTGTGACATTTGCCAGGAACCAGCTGCTTGGGCCACCACCCCACCAGTGGGCTCGTTTCCCTGGAGGAGTTGGGGAAAGGAATGCACAAGGGGTGCAGACAGAGCTGGAAGAACAATTTGCACTGATTCCAAGAGTCCCCGAAAGTGTTTTTCAGCATTCATCAGGCTCCAGTGTGAACCTTGTCTGTCTTTCTATCTTAGGCATTTCTAAACCAGGCATCACCGTGGGCTTGACACCCAGGTATCCAGCTCTCCCGGCCTCACCGGCTAAGATGCAAAGAATCTGGTCAGCTCCCATTTAAACTAGACACGCTTTGAATGCAGACAAGCAGCGGGGCAGGTGGAGAGCCAGGGAGACAGAGCGGAAATGGTGAGTAGCCTGCAGAGTTGCAGCCTTTAATTGTCTCTGTTTGCTGCCTTTAGAATCCAGCCCACCTGACGAAGGGTTCTGAGCTTCCTACAGTGGTTCCATAAGTGACAGCTGCAGACACAGAATAAGTCCGTGCGCCCCACTCCTGACAGAAGCCAATGCGGGATGGGCTGGGGGGTTCCGGCTCATGCGAGAGTCCCCGAGACTCAGGGGAGCCTTGACAAGCACGTAGCTGGGCTCAGCTGGCTCAGCTGTGGGTTCATGGTGTTAAAGCAGGTGCTAGACTGGTCAGAATGTGTTTAGTGTTCGGCCTTTATTGAAAGCAGGCAAGTTGCTCATAATAGCTGGATCCCATGTCGTAAGGGAATATCTGAGCGGGTGTATTGTAAACTCCCGTGCCTGTGTAAGGCCCCAGACAGAAGAGATGTTGTTGCAGAGACAAGGTGGGTGAGGTAGTATCTTAAGAACATGAGAACGGCCAGACTGGGTCAGACCAAGGGTCCATCTAGCCCAGTGTCCTGTCTCTGGCAGTTGCTGTTGCCAGATGCTTCACGCAGAATGATCAGAACAGGGCCATTTATTAAGTGATCCATCCCCTGCTGACCAGTCCCAGCTTCTGGCAGTCAGAGGCTTAGGGACACCCAGAGCACAGGGTTGTGTCCCTGACCATCCTGGCTAATAGCCATGGGTGGACCTGCCCTCCAGGAACTTCTCTTATTCTTTTTTGAACCCTCTTATAGTCTTGGCCTTCACAACGTCCCCTGGCAAGGAGCTCCACAGGTTGACTGTGCATTGTGTGAAGAAATACTTCCTTGTGTTTGTTTTAAACCTGCTGCCTGTTAATTTCATTCAACTCCACTATCCCCCAAAACAAAAATGCCCCTTAACATGCTGCCCTTGACCCTAGCAGAATTAGCCACCACCAAAAAGCAAAAAAAAACAAACTCACCGTTCTAAAACAAAACCTCTTTACAGCAAGCCACCTATCAGAACCAAAAGTATTCAGTTGCAGTACTCACTAAAAAAATGTTATGTTTTACCCGAAACCAATCTAATCCCTATAGGCATCCTATAAAAAAAAGCTCCTATGTTATTACACAGTGGGCTAATAAATATTAAATAAAAACCAACAAAAAAGGCCAACAGTGTAGGTGTAATAGTTCCTCCCCTTTTAAAAAAACACTTACAAATAATCTTACCACAAAAAAAAAATTTAAAAATATAACTTGCCGTCCAGTTAATATCTCCAATGTAGCAAGCCCAAGTAAAAAAACTCAAAGCCAAGGCTGTTGAGTGTTCTCAAAGGGGGGAGTTGTTGGGAACACTGGGGCATGGCCACTAGGTAACTCGAGGGGATGGAAGACCACGAGTGTTGATGAAGCCCCCTCGCACTAGGCCCCTGTGTCCTTGGCCCCCCACCCCCCGCCTGGAGGCACTCACAGCAGCTCTGCGTGCTAGGCCCCAGTGTCCTTGGCCCCCCCCGCCTGGAGGCACACACAGCAGTTATGCTGAGAATCTGCAACAGTATGTTGCAGAGTCAGACTGCCTGAAACTAAGCAAGGCCAAACAGGGAAAATATGAAAGAACAATGCTGAATAAAGCAGCTTTATGTATAATTTAACAAATAATACAAAGAATCAGGGAACTAGCTGGGAACTGGATTGGCTGGCTATATGAATACTTGGAGCAGCTTGCTATTAAATAAGTATGCTAAAAAAAAAAATGTATAAAAGCCTGTGTAACTTCCTGCTCTGTTGTGCAGGATTTGAAATTTTATTCTCCCTGTACCTTTTTGCAGCTGCAAATAAACTTTTCTGCGTCTCCACCCCGTTGTAATTATTAAGTGTAGCACACCAAGTAACAAACCACTCAAGCTGTTGTTCAGCCTCTCGGCACTGGATGCCGGCAACAGGGTGACCCCTGGTTCTTGTGTTATGTGAAGCCCACAGTTCAGGCCCTGAGCTCGGCGCTGCCTGGGCCTGGCTTTCGGAGCCAGACGGAGACACCTAGCTTTAAAAATCTTGCCTTGTGGTGCATGCAAGTTGCCCCAAGCTCCAGCACACGGGCCGAGGGGCCCCGGCTCTGGCGGCTCTCAGTAGGAAGAGTATCTAGCCAGGGCAGCTGAGGATGCCTGTGACAGAGGGACTCCTGGGCTAGTCTGGGGCTGAGTAGCCACCCTCTCCCCCTGCTCTGCAGAGGGGAGAGCCAAGGCGGGGGGTGGGGGGGGAAGGAGAGCGCAGGGTGCTCTGGCTGAGCCTCATTGGGCACCTCCCTGAATTCTGCCAGGGCTATTTTGGCCCCTGCCACTGCTGCCAGTCCAGGATTGGAGGGGCGGAAAGGAGCTCGGAACCACACTGGCCTCCTGCTCTCCTTAGCGGTATGAGGTGTGAACGTCCTGGATTCTGCTACGTGTCACGCACATTTAGAAACCCAGTTTCCCAGCCCCAAAGATGGGCAGAAATGTTACTGCAAGGAAGCCTGCTACCTGCTGCATCCTACTCTGCTGGAATGTCTAGTAGCTTCCTGTCACAACAACAGGGTCAGTGCAGCGGGGGTTTTGGCTGGTGCTCTGACTTGCTCTGAAAGCCCCCGGCTGAGTGACAGGCACGGGTCTGTCACAGCCCTGGCACAGGACCGGTCACGAGGGTCTGGTTTTGTCCCAGGTTTATATAAACCCCGTTGCTGTGTGGAGACACATCAGGCTGCGATGTGGCACGGTGGTTCTGCCTCCATGCCCAGCAGCAGGGGCCGTCAGCGGTAACTGGAGGGTGGCTTTTGAGGCCTCCACAAGGCCCTGGGCTTGGCAGGGAGCTCCGCTCACAACAGCCATTACGGGGCTTTTGCTCCTGCCTGCCCCACACACGCTGCAGTTGTTGGCATCACACAGCAATAGGGGCAAAGGCAAAAGACGAACCTGTCGTTTGCAAACTGACCCGCCCCCAGTGACCCTGGACCGGGTTCTGTCCGGCGCAGTGCGCTGAGGTCTTCACCGGCCAACCCAGCTCATCAGGCCATGGGGGAGAGGGCGGCTAGCGGGGCCCAACGGGGAGCCCATTGACACTGGCCTGCCGCTATTCCCACTGGCCCCAGGCCTGCTTGGAGGCCTTGTGCTGGAGGAGAGTTGGAGGTGGGGATTATGCATGTGGCTGAACTGTCCCTGGCAAAGTCTGATCTGCCCTGGAGAGAGAGTTTATGGCCTTCTGCAGCAGTGCACGATATCGGGCGCATCTCCCCCCGATGGCCTTATAGGGCTGACCTGGGGCCGCAGCCCTCTGGGCTGAAGAGGGGCAGAAGTGGATCCTAGGCCTTACGCCTCGAGGGGTGACACACAGGAGCAGAGTTCTTTCCCTGAGCCGCCAGTGACCGAGTGTCACTGGGCTGCGAACAGGCCAGCTGGGAGGGAACAGCCAAAAAGCAGGCGGAGCTGCAGGGGTCCGGAGAGCTAATAAAAGAGCAGAAAGGTCAGGCCAGTCCTGCCCCAACCATCCGTGGGACTCTAGCTGCACTGGCTGGATGCCGGTTGCTAAGACACACAGTAGTGAAACCACTATTTACAGCGGGAGCTTTCCAAACACTGAGCTTAGAAAAGTCAAACGGCCACAGCTTTTCCTTCCAGGCACCAGATGAGTGGCCCCACGCTTGCATTCGGTGCACGGACCCCAGTGTGCTGGGCGGGTCTGTATACGTACCTGGCGAGAACAGGGCTAACAACTCCCGGTTGCCTCCACACACCGATAACAACCCTGGACCAGAGATACGGGGTATTGGGAACCCTCCCTTCTCGTGTGTTCATGGAGGTGTGGCTGACACCCTGGGGTGACAGAGCTGGGGCGGGCCGGAGGGGGGCACTCGGCTACCTTTGCTCCCCACTCGCCCCTCCATGCCCCGGGGGGGGTCAGTCAGCAGTGCTCTTGGGAGAGTGGCTGATTTCTGCTAGTTCCATGCCTTTGCTTTCATCTCGGCCACAGAATCGCTCAGGCCTTGGGACTCAGGACTGGAGACTGCTGAACGGTTCTAGTCCAGCACCCCCTGCTCTGGGCCTAACCCCCCCGCTGCGAGGGGTGGGAGAGGGTCGGGGGGTGACGGCTTAGAGTGGGGGAATCTGTGTGCCAGACATGGCACTGTGTTGTGTGGGGAAGACTCAGGCTGGAGGGTCCGAGTGCTGGTCGGGCTGTGTGGGGGCTCAGGCCAGAGGGGTCCACGTGCCGGTCGGGCTGTGTGCGGATGGCTCCGGTCGGGGGAGTCTGAGTGCCGGTCATGCTGTGTGGGGACGGATGAGGAGTATTTCATTAGCCGATAAAAACACCTCTTCAGGAGGTCAAGGCATTGAGCTAGAAACCCTGAGCGCCGTGTTTGTGATCGCTCGTCATTTGAATACATCCAGACAGATCCACTGGAAGCACAGAACGGAGAGCTGCAGGGTCGTGTTTTGGTATGAAAGAATATTTAGGAGCATCCTGACCCAGCAAGTGCATATTAACTTCTGCTCTGAAGTAAATGAAGACTAGGAGAGTTTGGGGTTGTGACGAAGCGGGACTGTTCTTAATGTTTCCTCTGAATAGTGTGGGGGTGCCTCAGTTTCCCCTAGGCAGTACTTAAGTATCTAGGGGGTGGGGTAAGGGTGTATGATTGTCACAGAGCCCTAGAGGGCAGGTGTGTGCAGGGGTCTGGACACAGAGAATGGCCGACACCCTGTTTCCTGGCAACTGATGGTCTGGCCCTTACCCCCTGCAAGGTGAGAGCTAAAGGGTTAGAGAACAAAGGAATCAGGTGCCCTCCTGGCCCGGGAAAGGGACAGAGCCCAGAGGAGGAGGGGCTGGAGAGAGTTTCAGTTTGGGGCTGGCTGGGGACATGGAGTGAAGGGCAGATGGGGTTGTCTGGCTCACTGCCCCGCAAAATGGACCCGGCCATGGGTCCTGTTCTCTTCACCTACAAACTCTGTGTTAGACCATGTTCCTGTCGTCTAATCAACCTTCTGTTTTACTGGTTGGTTGAGAGTCACGTCTGACTGCAGAGTTGGGGGGCAGGACCCTCTGGCTTCCCCAGGATCCCTGCCTGAGTGGACTCGCTGAGGGAAGCGCACGGAGGGGCAGAGGAGGCTGAATGCTCCGAGGTCAAACCCAGGAAGGTGGAAGCCAGGTGAGCTGTGTGTCCTGCAGACAGGCTGCTCACAGAAAGGAGACTTCCCCAGAGTCCTGACTGGCTTCGTAGGGAGCAGTTCCAGAGCATCGTCCAGGGACTCCGTGACAGGGGTTTGCTCTGCCTTTCCCCAAGTGCTTTCTGCTCACACAAGCCCCACGTTTTTGTGCCCTCTGTTCCCATTGAGAGTGTCAGGAAGATCTAACTATTCCAGGCTCCCCGGCGGGTATATTCCGGCCCGGGCTGTAATGTGTGCTGGGCTTCGGGATCCCTGAGCGGACGGTGTAATGGAAATGTCAGTTGTTTATTAGAAGAGGAAATTTTTGATTTAATTGGAGCAAAAGGTCATTGTGAGCCAGTTCGGCTGATTTAATGAGAAGTCACCGAACCTGCATGAGACATTCAGGAAAACAAAGTAGCTCCCCTGAGTGTGACTCCAGAGGCTGCCCGGCCTGGTCAGGTGGCCAGGAGCCCACTGCCCCGACCTGCACTGTGACCTGGGGCTTGCCCTCCGTCTCTCGTCTCCTGAGGGCCAGACTGGGCGAGGCCAGCGGGACTCTGGTCTCTGCTGGGGCTAGTGCTGTACAGTGACAAGGAGGCTGCAGTGCCAGGCTGCACCCAGGGCACTGTCAGCAGCTGGACCGTCTATACCAGGAGCTCTTCAGGTCTGTCTACACTGCAGTGAGGCCCCCGCGGCTGGCCTGGACCAGCTGACTCCGGCTAAGGGGCTGTGCAATTGCCATGTAGACCTTCAGCCCCGGCTACAGTCCGAGCTCTGGGACCCTCCACCTAGCAGGGTCCTAGAGTCCTGGCTCTATCCCGAGCCGGACTGTCTACACCACAATTAAACAGCTCCTTAGCCTGAGGCAGCTGGCCCGGGCCAGACGCGGGGGTCCAACTGCAGAGTAGCCAGACCCTTAGAGCACATGGAGATTTTCAGCCTCTCTTGGGGGCCGTGAGACCTGTGCAGTTCAATTGACTCTTGTCTGTAAAACTTTTTGAGCTGACTTCCCTGAGTGGAGAAAATGCTGGTCCTGGTACCGTGCTGGGGATTGGGAGGAATGGGGTCAGTCACCAGGGGGTATCTTGCGGCCTGGCAAGCTACAGCTCTTTAGTAGCGTGTAGAAAACCCTGACTGCGCTCAGCAGCCAACACCCAGCTACCGACGGTGCTCACGTCTGTACAAACCTTCCCGGGACCCAGCGGTCCAGCCACGCGCCAGGGCTCCTGCACTTACTCAGACGGCAGCTCTTGGAGCTCGATTAGGTTGGTGGCATCTAAGCAGACAGATCTTAGCACTGGACGCAGGCCTCTCGAGGCAGCGGCTCCTGCCTGGTGCCAGGTTCAGTCACCCTCATTGCCAGGAGGCAGGTCAGGCTGTCAGCGATAGTTACTGCCTCCTTCCCTGAAGGCAATGCTGAGCTGCTGCAGGTTTTGTGCAGCTGGGAGGGGACCTGTCTTCTGGGCCTGGAGACACCCAGAACGTGTCCTTGTCCCATCATGCAGGACACCGCCCTGGGATATGGACATGGGGTTAAAAGGCGGGATAAGAACACCCAGTGTAATGGCCCTTGGGCATCAGCATGACCAGGCAGTGCCCCTCCCTGCTGAGGGTCAGAGGTCGGTCCCCTCTTTCCTTGTGCTCCCTCGTCAGCTGTGGAGATATTCTCCCCGGCTAGAGCGCCCCAGCCCTTCTGCCCCCGCGTCCACCAGCTGTCGTGCTCCAGGGCAGCGCAGGGCAAGATTTAGCCCTTACTTCTGAACGTTGGAGCTACTCCGGGAGCTGCTGCATCGGAGCGGCAAGACACCTGCACAGCTTGTAACCGGGTGAGCTAACCAGGCCCATCTCCCAGGGAGCCCGTGCTGCCGGTCAGAGTCTATTTTCGGTGGTTTTTGCAGATCAACTGGTGATCGTTGTTACACTGACTAGAAATAGCTCCCTTTGGAAACCTATTTCTGCTGGCTTGACTGTGCACAGCAGCATCTTTTAGACACACATTTCTCCCCAAGAAGGAAACACCGGAGCGCTCAGGGCTGTCAGCGAGAAGAAGGACAAACAGACAGCGAGTTGCTGGCACAGGGTTATTCAGGTCACACGTCTGAATATTACCCTGCTCTGAGCGCGTCCAAGGGTGGCCACGGCCGAGCCCAGGCCCGCATGGATTGGGCTGCAGCCTGTGACGTGGCTCATGGCTGAGGTCACAAAACAGCCCAAGTGTGTGGAGCTCCGGTGCATGCTGCAGGACACACCTATTTCCATGGCTGCTGCGTGTGTGTGGGGGGGCTTTGGGGCCAATCCGACCGGGGGAGGGGATCTGTTGCTCTGCCGGGGAGCTGACAGAGGCTCTATCACTTGGGACAGCCCCCTGAATGATTTTATAAATCAAACCACTGACAACAACAGTGTCTGGTGCAATCGGACAGTGGGTCTTGGCCCTGCCTTCGGGGGGTGGGGGGTGCTTACGTTAGTGCTGTGCCCAGGCAGAGGTGCTGGTACTGGGGATGTAGGGAGGGCTCCCGCACCCCCGGCTTGAAGCGGTTTACATCAGATCCAGGCTTTGCAGCAGTCTGGTTCAATGGCTCTCAGCACCGCTCCTGTTCCAGCCCCCGTAACCGTGCTCAAGAAACTGCCTCTGGCCCTTGCCCTGTCTCTGAGCCACCCTTTCTCGGGGAGGTCGCTGCGGAGAGTGGGAGAAGGCAGCAGTGACACGGTCTGGGGCTCTGGGACCCACTTCGGTGTGGTTTGCCGTGGCTCCACCTGTAACAGGCAGATTGCCCCTTAAGGGCCGAGGGGCCTGGGGCCGACCAGCCACCCTGATTATTAGAGGCACTAGGCTCACCTGGGCTGGATCAGGTACTAGAGGGCCCAGGTGGCTGCAATGCAGGGAGAAGTTCAGGAAACTGCAGGATGGAAGAAAGGCTTCTGCAGGGAGCCCCCTAAGACAGGCTCTTCTGCAGCCAGAAACCCGAGGCTCCAGCCAGGTAGGACCTAGGAGTGGTGGTAGCAGAAAAGAGCCCAGGCAGGGGGACTTGGGGGCTGCGGGCAGTGAGGGGTCTCCATCAGAAGGGCTGGGGTGCGGGGCATTGCTCTTGCGACCCCAGGTGGGACCAGCCCTAGGAGTGGGCTGGCGAGGGGAGAATGGAGGGGCTGTGATTTGGGACTTTATGAGTTTTATTCTGAAGCTTTATTTAGGTAAATAAATGTGTGCCCTGCCTCTCCCCACCGAGGGGTGGTGAACAGATGAGAGGCACCTGGATGAAGCTGGTTGAGAAGCTCTTTGAAGAAGAAATTGTTAGCAGGGCACCACAGAAGCCCCCCTGCCCAGGGGGTGTCTGGTCCTAGAACACGGCATGTGGAGGGCACCCCATGGGGCCAGGATCCCAGGGGAGACTAAGCAGCTGGAGACAGGGGGAGGTAGGCTGTGGATGGGGCCAAGTGGCAGACGTGTTGTCCAGTGTCGTTGTCTGTAGAATCATCTTCTTCCGAAACATTCTTTTCCTGGCCCTTAACTTGTATCTTGTACTTTTGCCTGGTAGCCATGGAAACAGAGAAGTGTCACTTCTCTCCAGTATCTGAACTTAAACTGAATGATGGCAGTAAACCACCCCTTGTGGCAATCAGAATTAAGGGGCGAGAGAACACCTGGTTTGTTCGGGAGCACAGGGCTCTCAGAGCAGTGTCCAAATCAGGTGGATGTCAGTGATCCTGCCATGAAATACAGAGTGCGCGTGCTTTTGAGATGTCTCTCCTCCAGACAGGATTCGGTGTGTGCGTGTGCACAAACCCTGTGTGTGTAACTGGGGAGAAGCAAGGCCAGGAAGGAGGTGTGCCGGAAGCCAGGCTCTCCTGGGGCCCAGCCTGTGCCCCACATACCAGGAGATCTGGGCTCCGTTCCCAGCTCTACGCCAGCTCCAGGTGTGACTGGGCACATGGCCCTGGTCCTGATCCTGCCAGTGCTCAGCGCTTAGCCTGCGAGCAGAGGTTACAGCGAAGAGCCTAGGGAGCTCTTGGCAGGAGCCGAGCCTGAATGTCTCTGCACCTCCGGCTGCCATCTCTGGAATAAGGATGATGAAGCCTTTAGGCAGGGAATGTCTCGCACTGTGTAAAACACACTTGTTTCACTGTCCCCGGGGCCTGCCAGTCTGTTTCCCCATCTGGTGGGGCTTGTCATAAACCACGGCTGTGAATGGTCTGGGGCAAACATGCTCCTGATTCCTTCTTGGTGCAGCACAGTGGGGCCTAATCCCAGCTGGGGCTTCTAGCAGTTACTGGATATAAACAACAGTGCCCAAAACCCCTTCCCATGGCCAGGTGAGGTCAAATACTTTGTTTAGGCCACCCCTCAACAGAACTGTGGGGCTCTTTAAGAATGTGGGGTTTGCATTGGGTAGCACCTAGAAGCCAGACCCCTTTGTGCCGGGCATCGTGCGCACGGAATAAAGTGCCTGTCGCTAAGAGCTGGGATATTTGTGTTTGCATCAGAAATAAGGCAGGCCCTGGAGAAGGGTCACCAGGGTTCACAATCAGGCACTTTGAACACTGGCTGCAGGGAGCCAATGCACCGCTCTGTGATAATTGTGCTTGGTGTTCCCCTTCTCGCTCTGGCAGGAAAGCCAGGCTGCCCCGGCTGCTGAGCGTCCCTGGCCCCTGCATGGGTCACGTGGCTGTTCAGGGCGCCCCAGGAGCCTGCCTGTCGGGGTCGGCCTAGCAGGGAGAGCTGGGGTCTGCGGGGTAACTCAGCATCCAGCCCAGGCAGGCTCTCCTGGCGCGCAGTCTCAGGGCCCAGTGAGGAATCCCACTGCCCAGTGTCCCAGCATGCCACCACCAGTTCCAGGTACGTCACACCCGAGCAGCAGCTCCCTGGATCCCCTTTCCTGGCTTGGCCTCTTATCCCCAGAGCTGTTACCCCGTGAGCTCAGCAGGCTCTCTGCAGGTGGGACGATCCCTTCTCCCCTCCCAAACGGCCTGCCTTCCTCCTGCACTGAGCTCCTAGGTGACCAGGCTGCTAGCTTCCAAAGGGCTCACACCCACTTGTGCAGGTGTTTGCAGGTTGGTGGCCTCTCTCTCTGACGCAGGATTACAAATGGCACCAGCTCAGGAGAAGTGCCTGTGGCTGTCCTTTCACAGTGGATGCCTGGAGCAATGACCCCATGTCCATCAGGCTTCATCAGTGAGGCAGATGCTTCTTATTCCGCCTCTAGGACGGGGCTTGGGGCTCTGCTTCAGGCCACTTCCCTTGACTGGAGCCCACCATGGCTATGACCAGAGCGGGAGTGGAGAGCAGGCCGCCATGGGGCGCTGCAGCGTGTGGAAGATGGGGCTACGTAGTTCTGACCTGACGCAGCCAGCCCAAGGGCTCCAGCGGATGGCGGGAGTCAGAGGACGGTGAGGTGGCCTGGCTGCTAGACCTGCTGTATTCCGGGCAGGTGCAGGGCCGCGGTGTGCCTCGGGCAGGCTGGAGGAGGAAGGTGAAGGAATACAGACTGGAGATGGGTGGGGTTGACAGAACAGAAGGGACACTTTAGTCGGGGTTAGTAACGCTGTGAGGAAGCAGAGGCTGGCACTGTGTGGGGGAAGAGGGAGCAGGTAATGCCCTCCCTCAGGTGGCAGGCTAGTGGGGAAGGCCTGGAAAGCAAAATCCGAGGAACAGCTGTTTACTTTCAGCAGGGGAGGGGAAGGCAGATCTGTCCCCGAGCTAATTCACGGATGGAGGAGCTTGTGTCAGGGTGGGGAAGGCTACAACAAAGAGTTGGTGGAAAAGCAAATTCCCTGGCTCTCAGCCAGCGTAAAGGACCATGTAGACATCATGCAGGAACTGTTCCTCATGGCCTTGGGTTGAGGGAGGAAGCCCTCCTAAATGCTCAAATAATCACCTGTTTGCATCACTTCTGATTCTCTACTTCCCTGCATTGTAGCAGCTGCTGTTCCCAAATCACCTGTTACTTCTGGGCTCTGCTCTGTTCAGGTTCTTATCTCCTTCCTCAGGGTTGCACCTGAGCATTTCTCCCCTGTTTGGAAAGACGTCGCCCTGTCATTCCCAGTTCAGCATGGCCCTCGCATTGCAGCAACTAGGGCCCAGCAGAAACAGTGTGTTCCAAATGTGCCCGGCTCTGTGTCTGCGTCCCAGCCCATGGCGCTGAGCTCCTGAGACCATCTCAAGAGGGATCAAGAAAGGAAATTGGGCTCCTTCCATAACTGACACCTTTGCAGCATCTTCAGGGTGGGCTAACGGCTGCTAAAGGACCCTGTCTGTGTGGCCCTGGCCAGAGCTAGATAGTAGACCCGCTTTCTGCACCCCTGGGGCAGGCCGAAGCCCAGGGAAGGAGGCTAGCATGGAGGCCGTCAGTGGCCCTGGACAGCTGCATCAGTTGCCCTGGACAGCTCTCTTCAGGGAGTTGAATCCCACTGCCCCGGGGAAGGGAGCGGGTCCCACCATAGACGACACAATCTGGGATCCTGACAGGTTAATTCCTTTTTGCGATTGGCTGAAAACAAGGAGGCACATCTGCGTAAAAGAGGCAATCCTCCTGCGAAACACGGCTCCTCTCTGGGAAGAGTTGGGGTTGGTCTCGGCATCCAGCGGATGACCCGGGTTACTGGCCTGCTCTGGCAGAGTTCGCTGACTCTTGGGACGCTTGGCTCCCCGCTAGGCTTGCACCTGAAAGGGTTCTGAGCACCAAGACTAAGCAAAGCCCAGAATGGGGCTGTAAGATGGAGGCCGAGCTGGGGCAGTGGGTGGTGGTTAAATGGGGATAACCCACCCTTTGTCTGTCTTGTCTAGTGAGATGGTAAGCGCTGTGCGGCAGAGCTGTCTCTCCTGCCCTGTGTCCAGCACGCAGCAAAACCGAGGTCTTGATCCCCTCTGGGGCCTGTTACAGGTGGGATGGCCCTAGAAAGAGACTGGCCATAGCTCCACCTGTGGCTAGTCCTACGTCCTCTCCTCGGAGGGCAGCGGTGGGGCCAGGTGGCGGGACATGGTTACCAGTCTGGCTTGATGCTGAGCTATGTTTGAACAGTAAGAGTGTCCCTTGGGAAAGAGAACGAGGCAATGACACTGGTGGGAACCCTGCTGATGTGCTGGTGGGTGAGTGGGCTGGGGGAGCAGGGAAACTGAGGCAGAGCCAGGATCACATGCTGGGTTTGAGGAGACCCTGTTTCGGAGCCTAATTACCATTGTGATAAACCAATGGGAAATCCACTCCTAGCAATGCAGGGCTGGAAGGGAGCTCCGAGGTCACCTAGTCCAGCCCCTTGCGCCGAGGCAGGATTAATCGCTGGCAGAGCCAGACCCTGTGTGCTTGCATTGCTCAGCCGCATGTCTCCCTGAGCCGTGCCGCGTGCTGTAGCGTTGGTGTGAAATGGTGCGGCTAGTGAATCTGAACACGGGGCGTCTCTGGGCCAGCTCTCGGGAAGGCATTGTGGCTGTCTGGGTTTTGCTAACACAGAGCAACTCTCAAAGGTCTGGGGCCTCCTATGCGGTGACTTAATGAAGCCAGGAGGCAGCCAGTGCTGCAGGGCTTCCAAAAGGGGCTGCGTCCCTGCAGGGAGGGCGGATGTTCCTATAGCAACTGCTGGCTGAAAATAATCCAGGAACAAGTCAGGGAGTCCTGGACTCCTGCCACTGGAAAGCTCCCTGAAAGCCGGGGCTGTCACAGGGGGCCGATCACTTGTGAAGTGATGTCCAGCCGTGTCCCAATAGCCTGGGGATACCGCCTGCCAGTTCTCGCCCTTGCAGCAGGGACTGTCCATCCTCGCCGGGCCCCCCAGCCCACACAGGCTGATCTGTGGGCAGGAGATTCTGGGTCAGACGCTGGGTCATCCCCTTCCGCTAACAGCCATCACACCAGCTTCCCTGGGGTGAAACGTCCCGCCGAGGGACTGGTGTGTGGCTCGCAACGCAGGGGAGCTGGCCGAGGGGGCAGGATACCCTCCCTCCAGCTGGGGGACACCGCAGTGTTAGATCTGGTACCTTGTCCCTCTCCTCCCAATACAAACAAAGGCTGGGCCTGTCTGGAACTACGGCGCATGGAGAGTGGCCCCCATGCTCCCCCTCCTAGAGGCCAGACACCTTGTGGCAGGGCAGAGGGGCGTTCCCTGGCCTCCGGTGACGAGGGTGCTACCCCCAGCATGGTTCTTTCGCACAGGCCCTTGGCAGACGGTCGATACACGTGGCTGCTTGGCAGGCAGGATGGACAAAATGCCTTTGGGAAGGCAGGGGCCCAGTCACAGTGCTCCTGGGACTGGGCTGAACTGTAACCTGGGCAGTTCGTGTGTGGAGCCAGTTCATACCCCACCCTCTGCTCCTTGGTGCTAGGCTGTGAGGAAAGGCCTGCTGCTGTTTTTCTGTTGAACCATTTCCCCAGCGTGCAAACCTCCCCTGCAATGTGCTCACACTTCCCCCCTCCTCCCACACGCAGCGTAACTCTGTGGGTGTGGGCAAGGCGACACGTGGACATCTGGGGCCCAACTTTCAAAAGGAGATGCAGGCACGTTGCACCCTGAATTGCTCGTGCAATTGCACTTGCAAATCAGAACTAGCCGTTGGTGGCTGCTGTCACACAGCTCCCTGTCCCTTCTGTGCTCACAAGTGCCACCATGTAATCCCATGTGCAGCTGCAAGGCTTGAGTCTCCAAACGAAGCACGAGCATTCGTGTGTAAATGCCCATTGATTCTGATCGATAACCTCCATCTCGCCTTGGTTCCTGCCTGTGGACCTGACACAACGAGCTGCTACCCTTGACTTCGCTGCAGGTGACTTGCCAATGTTTCTTCTTTTCCTCTTCAGTGCAAAGGAATAGACGAGAGCCTCCCCCCCCCCCACCCCCGGTGTAGACACTTCCCCTAGCCTCTCTTCCTGTAGAGACGGCTTTGCAGCCCACCCTGCTTCTGTTGAATGGACGTGGCACATCTCCAGCAAAAGGAGACTTATGAATCAGATGCTATCCAAGAGTCTGAAAAACAACCAGTTTCTTAAATGAATTAGAAGCAAATGTAGTGTCTCGAACTGATGACTCAGGTTTGTGTGGGAGCATGGGAACACAGCAAGTGTCCAGCGCCAGGCTCTGCTCCTGGGGCGGTGTGAGCAATGCCAGGGGAATGTGCATGGATCAGACCTGTTGGGATTCAGGTCTGGTTTTTTACTGAAGCCAGCGAAGGGACAATGCTGTTTTTTCCAGGTCTGTTTGCCACCGATCGCTCTCCTGGACTGCCCACGAGCTGCCTACCAGTTGGCATGCGTGCAGAGGACGTGCTCTAGTGCAGTGCATGGGTTTGCTGCTGCTCTTGGGAATTTACAGAGAGCCCCATAAGGGCCCCCCAGAAATGGTCAGTGTCCCAGGCTGAGCTGTGAGTGCTCTTCTGGGGCTGTTCCCAAGGCCAGGACTCAACAGCGCACAAGCCCCAAATCTCCCAAAGGGCCTTACCCTCCAACAGAAATTGCTGGGGGGGTGTGGGAAAGGAAAACAGGTCTTCCGAGCTCGCTTCCCCACCCACCTGCCATCCAGAATTAGATCAGGGAGCTGGTGGGGTGATTACCATAAAATAAGGAAATGGATAAATAGCGAGTCTGAGTCAAAATATTGAGGTGTGTTCGTGAGGGAAGGAGCAGGGCCTGCCTCTTTGGTCCTGCTCTGTGTGCATACCAGGACTGGGGGAGGGGAGGGGAGGGGGGGAATTCGTGAACGTTGGCTTTGTCACACAGAGCGTGTTAGATCTAGGTTGCTAAAGCAGATCCTATGTATACACACACTCACACACTGGTTTAAAAGAACATTTGTAAGGTTGCAGACTCAAGCACTTGGCAGCCAGGAAATGCCAGAATGAAAGTTGCTGGGGAGCCTTAATTTGTCCCCTGCCGTACCTAGGCATTATCTTTAATAGAGCTGGGCAAATGCCCCCCCCCTTCACTGGCAGGTCTGAGGAAAACAATTATTTTTGTTTCCATTTAACTCAAAACCTTTTGGACTTTGGGTATTTTTAATAAGAGCAAAGGAAATGAAGAACTAGTCACGAGGGAGCCAGCGGGGGAGGAAGAAGCCTCTCTCACCTGGGCTCAAGTTCTGGCTCAGCAGGGATCTGAACCCAGGTCTCAGAGGGCCCTAACCATGGAGCAAAGTGCCCTATGCCCGAGGCTGCTGCGCTTTCTGGGGCGGGGTCTGTCTCTCCTATTGTAGCTGGTTATACTGTATGAAATATTGCTGGGCTAGACTGAGCGTGTGATGGTTCGAGCAGTCAGGGGGCCACCTGGGGTCTGCTCCCTGCGCTGCTGAATATTTCAATTGCCCCAGCAAGAGCTGCAGGGCCCCCTCCCCAGGGGAGGGGAAGGGGTGGCAAGGGCGAGGGTTTCCAGGACTTAGCCCAGCAGCTGGGGTGTTTTCTTCTCTTGTCACCCCCAGAGTCCTCTGGGGTGCTATGGGCTGGGTTCCGCATCGCTCTGGGTAGAGCTAACAGCCTGTTGGTCACTAGAAACGCAGCACACTTCCTTAAGTTTCACACCCAACTTCCTTTTCCCCCCCGGGCTACAAATCCTCGGCTACAGCTGAGGGGTGCACAGAGCAGCTCGGGGGGTGCGTGTTCTGAGTAGACTCTGCTCCAGCCGTAGAGCTGGCCAGTCCTCGCTGAAAGCTGCTAATGGTCCCAGGGCTGCTCTGCTGCCATGAGTGGGAGGTGTGAAGCAGCCCCAGTCATGTCTCGTCTTCACCCAGGCCAGATCTCTGACTCCCACCAGGTGTGGATGGTGCTAGGGCGTGGCCATGCAGGCCCAGTACCACTCGAGGATTTCCCCAGCTCCTGTGGCCATCAGCAGAGACGTTCCTGCTCCTGTGTGTTTCCAAGCAGCTCTGCAGGAACTGAGCTTGGTCTCTGTCACCAGACGCATTGCCATCACGCCTCTGGAGTATGTGAACTACTCCATGTCGCTGATTTATCAGAAGGGGGGATAATTTGCTACGAAATCCTGTTATCTCTGTAAAGGAACTAAACTGAGGAGAAACACAGCCATGACTGCCAGCCTGGAGACATTGCCATAGTGTGACGAAGCGGGACTGTTCTTAATGTTTCCTCTGAATAGTGTGGGGGTGCCTCAGTTTCCCCTATGCAGTTCTTAAGTATCTAGGTGGTGGGATAAGGGTGTATGATCATTGCAGAGCCCTAGAGGGCAGGTGTGTGCAGGGGTCTGGACACAGAGAATGGCCAACACCCTGTTTCCTGGCAACTGATGGCCTGGCCCTTCCCCCCTGCAAGGTGAGAGCTAAAGGGTCAGAGAACAAAGGAATCTGGTGACCTCCTGGCCCGGGAAAGGCACAAAGCCCAGAGGAGGAGGGGCTGGAGAGAGTTTCAGTTTGGGGCTGGCTGGGGACATGGAGTGAAGGGCAGACGGGGTTGTCTGGCTCACTGCCTCCCAAAATGGACCCAGCTGAGGGGTCCTGTTCTCTGCACCTACAAGGTCTGTGTTAGACCATGTTCCTGTCGTCTAATAAACCTTCTGTGTTACTGGCTGGCTGAGAGTCACCTTTGACTGCAGAGTTGGGGGGCAGGACCCTCTGGCTTCCCCAGGACCCCGCCTGGGTGGACTCGCTGTGGGAAGCGCACGGAGGGGCAGAGGATGCTGAATGCTCCGAGGTCAGACCCAGGAAGGTGGAAGTTGTGTGAGCTGTGTGTCCTGCAGACAGGCTGCTCCCAGAGAGGAGACTTCCCCAGAGTCCTGACTGGCTTTGTAGGGAGCCGTTCCAGAGCATCGCCCTGGGACTCCGTGACAACTGGTGGCAGAGGTGGGATGTACTGCACCCCGTGGATGTCGCTTCCTGCAGTAAGTGACGGGAGAGCAGTAAAACGAAGGGGGATTGACAAGGACCAGGCGTCCTGAAGGCTCAGAGAGGAGTAGTTTCGGGGGGCGGTTAACCCCTGGGAGTGTGTGACCAGCAAGAAGGACTAAGGAAATTAGTTAGGGAAGTGGATTGGACTGAAGAATTTATGGATCTAAAGGCAGAGGAGGCCTGGGATTATTTTAAATCAAAGCTGCAGAAGCTATCAGAAGCCTGCATCCCAAGTAAGGGGAAAAAAATCATAGGCAGGAGTTGTAGACCAAGCTGGATGAGCAAGCATCTCAGAGAGGTGATTAAGAAAAAGCAGAAAACATATAGGGAGTGGAAAAAGGGAGGGATCAGCAAGGAAAGCTACCTTATTGAGGTCAGAACATGCAGGGATAAAGTGAGACAGGCTAAAAGTCAAGTAGAATTGGACCTTGCAAAGGGAATTAAAACCAATAGTAAAAGGTTCTATAGTCATATAAATAAGAAGAAAACAAAGAAAGAAGAAGTGGGACCACTAAACACTGAGGATGGAGTGGAGGTCAAGGATAATCTAGGCATGGCCCAATATCTAAACAAATACTTTGCCTCAGTCTTTAATAAGGCTAAAGAGGATCCTAGGGATAATGGTAGCATGATAAATGGGAATGAGGATATGGAGGTAGATATTACCATATTCGAGGTAGAAGCGAAACTCTAACAGCTTAATGGAACTAAATCGGGGGGCCCAGATAATCTTCATCCAAGAATATTAAAGGAATTGGCACAAGAAATTGCAAGCCCATTAGCAAGAATTTTTAATGAATCTGTAAACTCAGGGGTTGTACCGTATGACTGGAGAATTGCTAACATACTTCCTAATTTTAAGAAAGGGAAAAAAAGTGATCCGGGTAATTATAGCCCTGTTAGTTTGACATCTGTAGTATGCAAGGTCTTGGAAAAAATTTTGAAGGAGAAGGTAGTTAAGGACATTGAAGTCAATGGTAAATGGGACAAAATACAACATGGTTTTACAAAAGGTAGATCATGCCAAACCAACCTGATCTCCTTCTTTGAGAAAGTAACAGATTTTTTTAGACAAAGGAAACACAGTGGATCTAATTTACCTAGATTTTAGTAAGGCATTTGATACCATGCCACATGGGGAATTTAGTTAAATTGGATAAGATGGGGATCAATAGGAAAATTGAAAGATGGATAAGGAATTGGTAAAGGGGAGACTACAACGGGTCCTACTGAAAGGTGAACTGTCAGGCCGGAGGGAGGTTACCAGTGGAGTTCCTCAAGAATCGGTTTTGGGACCAATCTTATTTAATCTTTTTATTACTGACCTTGACACAAAAAGTGGGAGTGCGCAAATAAAGTTTGCGGATGATACAAAGCTGGGAGGTATTGCCAATTTAGAGAAGGACAGGGATATCCTACAGGAGGATCTAGATGACCTTGTAAACTGGAGTAATAGTAATAGGATGAAATTTAATAATGAGAAGTGTAAGGTCATGCATTTAAGGATTAATAACAAGAATTTTAGTTATAAGCTAGGGACGCATCAATTAGAAGTAACGGAGGAGGAAAAGGACCTTCGAGTATTGGTTGATCACAGGATGACTATGAGCCGCCAATGTGATATGGCTGTGAAAAAAGCTAATGCAGTCTTGGGATGCATCAGGAGAGGTATTTCCAGTAGGGATAAGGAGGTTTGAGTACAGTTATACAAGGCACTGGTGAGACCTCACCTGGAATACTGTGTGCAGTTCTGGTCTCCCATGTTTAAGAAGGATGAATTCAGACTGGAACAGGTGCAGAGAAGGGCTACTAGGATGATCCGAGGAATGGAAAACTTGTGTTATGAAAGGAGACTCAGGGAGCTTGGCTTGTTAAGCCTAAATAAAAGAAGGTTGAGGGGAGATATGATTGCTCTCTATAAATATATCAGAGGGATAAATACCGGAGAGGGAGAGGAATTATTTAAGCTCAGTACCAATGTGGACACAAGAACAAATGGATATAAACTGGCCACTAGAAATTAGACGAAGGTTTTTAACCATCAGAGGAGTGAAGTTTTGGAATAGCCTTCCAAGGGAAGCAGTGGGGGCAAAAGATCTATCTGGCTTTAAGATTAAACTCGATAAGTTTATGGAGGAGATGGTATGATGGGATAACATGGTTTTGGTAATTAAATATTCATGGTAAATAGGCCCAATGGCCTGTGATGAGCTATTAGATGGGGTGAGATCCGAGTTACCCAGGAAAGAATTTTCTGGAGTATCTGGCTGATGAATCTTGCCCATATGCTCAGGGTTTAGCTGATCACCATATTTGGGGTCGGGAAGGAATTTTCCTCCAGGGCAGATTGGAAGAGGCCCTGGAAGTTTTTCGCCTTCCTCTGTAGCATGGGGCACGGGTCACTTGCAGGAGGTCAGACTAGATGATCATAATGGTCCCTTCTGACCTAAATATCTATGACTGTGCAGTAATGGGGTCCCCCGGGGGATTGCAGTAAGCGGTCCCAGGGGTGGAGGAGTCTGCAGCTCGACCCTGGCAAAGAGGAGGTAACCTCGAAGGGCTGGCACACTAGGGGTTCTCCCTGGAAACCGTGGGGAGCTGAGAGCACACAGGCTTGTGAGTCCACAACAACTTGGGAAGAGCAGAGTGATGGCCTGTCACCATCTCCTTAAGAAGGACATTTTTACCCTGTGCAGAAAGAGAAGTTGAGCATTGGAAAGTTCACCAAAGCACAGTTAACCGTGCAGCTGGAGGAGGATGACCGCTCTAAGGAACAGATTCCTGACCCCAAATGGGGCTATAGCAGGATCTGGGAGGAGCCGGAGTGGGAGCCAGGCATCCCCAAGACTCCTGTCCCCGACCAGACAGGGGTCTTCATGATTGGGTTCCCCATCCGGGGATCGGAGATGGATGGGTTGGAGCTGAGTCCGAGAGAGACTCAGCTCCAACTGTGAGAGCTGTGAGAGACAGCGAGAGCCCAAGAAAGAGCTGCAGAAGCAGCAGCAGCAGCATGAACTGGCGGTGGGGGAGCGGAGAGGCCTAGGGGACCTCCCCGGGGTGAGTGGGGATAGACCCCGGGATGCCAGTTCCACAGGAAACCTCAAGACTAAATTGCTGCCCCTAGTTAAGGACGGGGTGGGATGTGGATGCTCACTACCTTTGAGCAGGCTGGCGATTTGAACCAGGGGGACCCTGCAGAAAAGCCCCGGTGTCTAGCTCCCTTGCTGGGTCCCAAGGCCATAGACTCCGTCAGCCAGATGGGTGGGGAGGTGGACAGGCTCCCACTCCTGACCCCAACCTATATGTCTGTGTGGAGTTTCCTGGGGCCAGGCCCCTCGGACCTCCAGTGGGAGTGGAAGGTGATGGTCAATGGGGAGACATTCCTGGAGTGGCGAGATCCTGGGACAGAGAGAACTGTGTCAGGCCCTGGATGGTGCAGCCTCAGATGCTGAGGAACTGGGTGAGGGTCCCAGGGATGAAGCCCCTGGCCCTGCCTATCGCCTGGATCCCTGTGCAGACCTAGGAGGGGTGGGGCTGGCTGGTCGTTGGGGTTCTCCAGGACACCAGCTGCGAGACCCTGTTGTGGGGTGACTGTGTCTCTTTGGGACAGGATCCAGGCCCTGCTCCAGTAATGGCCAAGGGTTTGAATTTGAATCCAGGGAACCAATTGGTGGAGAGGGAAATGGTCAGTGAAAATGCAGATGACCTGGCTGGCAGCGGGGAGGAGCTGCTAGGCTCAGGGTACCTGCCTGCCTGTAACCAGACCCCTGGGGCTGGGTGAGATGGAGAGATGCTCCCCACCCCCTTGCACACCGGAGAGGGGGCTCAGGCTGGCTCTGATGCAGTGAGGAAAGCAGCGAGCCCGCTGCCTACCCCACTGGGACAGCAAGGGCAGCGCTGAGCACAGTGGGAGCTGAGACCCCAGCTGAGCGGGGGAGACACAGACCGGGCAGGGGATCTGTTAGGAGTGGCAAGGTGCTTGGTAAGGAAAGTCTGGATGAGCCTAGGCAGCCTTGTGAGCTGATGGCTGTGTCTAGTCAGCAGGGTGGGAAGGCGAGGAGAGCGGAAGATGAGTGTCCCTGGACCTTACCTGTTAGCTGAGTGGAGAATTGTGACAGTGAAGGAAACGTGTCTGTCAGGGGTATTGACTTGCCTATGGAGGGAGCTACCCTGATCTCCAAGCAGTTGTCTGTGACCAGCCTTGTGTGCTGGGACCAGGGGAAAGAGATCCCAAGCGGTGTGTCTGGGAGAGGAGAAAGTGTGTCCGGCTCTTCTTTGTCTGTGGAGCAGACAGAGGGGGCCTTTCAGCCTGTGATGGTTGAGAATAGTGCAGTTGTCTCAGAGTTGGTTCTGGATTCAGCTAAAGCCCAGGAAGGGAATGGTCCTAAGTTTGTGTCTGCTCGGGAGAATGGCACTGTAACTAGGTCGCATCCCGTTAGTGTCTATGCAAAATCCCAGAGACCAGACAATTCTGGTGCTTGTATTTTGCCTGTTGCTAGTGTGTGGTTGGGAAAGGGTGTCACAATTCTGTCTAATCAGGGTGAGATCCTAGCCAGGGCACAAGGAGAGCACGAAGGTGATGTGATTGTGTTACCTACTGAGGGTGTGGAAACCTGTAGCAAGAAGAAGGAAAAGATTCCTGAACTTGTGTGTGGCAAAGGGAAGGAGGATGCTTCTGACCCTTTATCTAGGAAGTCTGTGAGCTTGCCTGAAAAGGGATTGTGTAGGAATCTGCCAGATGCGCCAGAGGTAATTCTGGATGTAAGGGAGACCCAGAAAGAGTCTGTTGTTGCTCAGGAAAGTGTTCCTCTAGAGCAAGCCCTAGGTGAAGAGGGTAAGGGCAGAATTTCTGGGAGGGATGAACTGTTGCATAGAAAAGCCCTTGGGAAAGGAATCCTCATGGAGTCTTTGCAAGCAGTTTACTGCAACTGAAGGGTGTGAAAGTGATTTAATCAAGAAAGTTTCAGTTCCTAACAGCCAGAAATTTTCTGTTATGAATGGATCCACTGACTTTCCTGTTGAAGGATGCAGTGTGGAGAGCTTTGAGAAGGTCTCAGATGAAGTGAAATCTGTTAAGAAAGTTAAACAGTCCTATAACCAAGTGGCTGTGTTTGGCCAGCATGCTGGGGAGACAAGGTTGTTGAGAAAGGGATGTCTCCATGCTAGTTCTGTAAATGAACAGTATGTGGCCCAGGTCAAGATGGGGGCTCTTAACCAAGAGAGCCCGAATTGCAGGCCTCCAGACTGGAGTGCTGGGAGAAGACCCAATCCCAATTTGACCCCCATGGGGTTTTGGGGTGGCAAAAGGGCACGGGCCGCATAAACCTTCCCGCATGCAAGTGCTATCGACTACCCCCGACCTAAGGGAGGGCGTGAAACTGGAAGGGCCTGGTGTAACTCCCACCAAGGAACGGGACAGATGCTGGGGCATCCATGGGAACGTTGGTGGGTTCGAACTTCCCCAGGTCACTGGCTAAAGTGACCCCGCTCAGTTCGGTCTCAAAGAGGGGAGAGATGTGATGAAGCGGGACTGTTCTTAATGTTTCCTCTGAATAGTGTGGGGGTGCCTCAGTTTCCCCTATGCAGTTCTTAAGTATCTAGGTGGTGGGATAAGGGTGTATGATCATTGCAGAGCCCTAGAGGGCAGGTGTGTGCAGGGGTCTGGACACAGAGAATGGCCAACACCCT
Source organism: Lepidochelys kempii (assembly GCF_965140285.1). Taxonomy (NCBI): domain Eukaryota; kingdom Metazoa; phylum Chordata; order Testudines; family Cheloniidae; genus Lepidochelys; species Lepidochelys kempii. Next base: position 84,313,915 of record NC_136389.1, on the reverse strand, counting down.
GTTTCCTGGCAACTGATGGCCTGGCCCTTCCCCCCTGCAAGGTGAGAGCTAAAGGGTTGGAGAACAAAGGAATCTGGTGACCTCCTGGCCCGGGAAAGGCACAAAGCCCAGAGGAGGAGGGGCTGGAGAGAGTTTCAGTTTGGGGCTGGCTGGGGACATGGAGTGAAGTGCAGATGGGGTTGTCTGGCTCACTGCCCCCCAAAATGGACCCAGCTGAGGGGTCCTGTTCTCTGCACCTACAAGCTCTGGTTTAGACCATGTTCCTGTCGTCTAATAAACCTTCTATTTTACTGGCTGGCTGAGAGTCACATCTGACTGTGAAGTTGGGGGGCAGGACCCTCTGGCTTCCCCAGGACCCTGCCTGGGCGGGCTCGCTGTGAGAAGCGCACGGAGGGGCAGAGGATGCTGAATGCTCCGAGGTCAGACCCAGGAAGGTGGAAGTTGTGTGAGCTGTGTGTCCTGCAGACAGGCTGCTCACAGAAAGGAGACTTCCCCAGAGTCCTGACCGGCTTCATAGGGAGCAGTTCCAGAGGATTGCCCGGGGACCCCGTGACACATAGTAACTCAAGGAAGGGTTGTGTTTAAACAGAAGTAGCTGATTGCTTTCCTCTCGGGTAACTCTTTAAACTGGGCTGTGCTCAGGGTGTGGAGCCAGGTGCACTGGATGGTCCTAATATTTGAAATGGCAAATACAACTTGTCCGCAGAGCCCCTGAAATAAACCGTCTGAGACTGAAGTGCAGTGGGTGGGTAGGGATGGAATCTGTGGCTTGTACCCAATAGCTGTAGGGTGTGAGGCTCCCCCTCTACCTTTCCAGCAGTGATTCACAGCAAGAACGTGACTCCATCCCAGGCTAATACTTGGCTGGTGAGTTGAATGACCTTTCTGGCAGGTACATGCCATGGTTTCAGGTGTGTCTCAAGCTGAGCGAAACATTGCCAGTGACCCACCATGGGCATCCCGTAGTTTGGATTTTTCACAGTCCCCTGAAGTGTCACATCCTGTCTCAGTGGAAGATTCCTCTCCCCAGGTCACTAGCACAGCTTAGTGAGGGAGTTATCCAGGATCTCCAACATGATGGAAAGGGAGAGTCATGAGAGGATTAGTGGCCATAACCGGACTGTTGTTTCTACTCCCTGCGAATTGCAGGGTCCGACACCTCCAGGGTGAGCTGGTGACCCCACTGAGGTCAATGGGAACTTCGCTTTTGCTTCCTTGGAGTCAAGACTGCACCCTACATTTTTAACAATCCACCTTGCTCAAAGTCTCCTGTGAAAGGCTGGGATGGTCAGAGTCTAACTCCAGGGTTTCTTCAGCCCATATGGAAAAATACTCCATTTACTGAGCATATTGCTTACTGAGTGGGTGATGCTCCTAAAAGTATTACACATAAAACCTCTTACAGATAGCAGCTCTGTCACTGGGCATCCTACAGAGCCATCTTCTCCTCCCCTTCCAAGCCCTACAGAATGCCACCTCCCTTTGCTACAGAACCAGGCTGATCCATCACCACAATTCCAGCCCCTCCCCTGCTCCCTTGCCCCATGCCGCCCCTTAGAAAGACTTTCAGCTGGCTCTCAAGTCATCCCAGCAGGATTTAAGGACCCAGTCCAAAGCCCAGCGTAGTCCGGAAGACTCCTACTGACTTCAGTGGGCTTTGGACCAGTGCCCAAGTGCAGGAATGCCCCCCCATCCCCTGGTCTTATCTGAGCCCTGCTTAAGGGGCCCACTACTGGGCACTTGACAGACACGTTTCTCTTTTCTAATTATATAGCTAGCCACACCTGCTCCATCGCTGGGGTTTCCCAGTGCATCTCCTTGTCTCTAGGTCTGGCTTTTAGGCTAATTTCTCAGGGGCAGAGGCTGCTCCATCATTCTGAACCTTGTGTAGCAGGAAGAGAGCCTGAGACATGAGGCATGGTATAAGAGGCCTAGTGTAAGGCTTGAGGCCCAGAGTCACCACCAGAGTGATGGGATTTGTGATAGTCCTCGGTGTTAGAAACTTGAGCAATGCCAGCAATCATACTTGCTTGGTAAATTCTGCTGTCATGAAATTATCTGTTTAAAAAAAAATCTTCTAGTTTTGTGAACACAGGGACAGGCAAAGGCTCCCCATGGCCTAGCGTAACTCGATAAAATACAGGCAAACCTACGGACAAGTTCAGTGCAACACGTCAGCTTGTAACTAGGCTGAACACTTCCAATGGAAAATAACTTCACACTGATATTTCGGGATCTGCTAACCCACAGGAGCTCCCAGACCTGTGGAGGAGGCGCTGAATTGCAATTCAATTTGTAGCAATTATTTCCTAATTAAGACTAGCAGAGGCAAATGTCTGGAACGGGAGGGAAAAGCCTCTTTATTCCAAGGGATGGGTTTGAATAGGAGAGGGTGGGAAACTGGCAAGTACAATTATCGGGGGGGATTAGTTTTGGAGACTCTTGGTTCAAATAGTGCAGCGATGACGGAGGCCATTGTTAAACTGGCAGCACGGCTCACCCGACGACCTCCTGGGAATTCTCTCGGAGTGGGAGGTTGTTCTTGTGGGGCTGACGCCCAGCCCTTCTGCGGGAACCACTCCCCTGGAAGGCCAGGAGATTCTCAGCTGAGTGACGAGGGAGAAGTTACAGAGGTAGATAGAGGAAGGGGTGAGAGCAGTGGGGTGAGGCAGGAGGGGATGGGGTCACTGGAGCGGCAGGTGGAGGCATCTGAGGTAGGGATCAGGCAAGAAACCTGTCACCCTCCCTGAGGAGGGAGGTCCCCACAGGTTGTCTTCATCCTGCCTTGGAAAGCAGCAGCAAGGGCTAGGCTTCCCAATGCAGATCCAATAGCCTGGGGGTTAGAATAGTCCGCTGGGACATGGGACACCCTGGTCTGAACTGGGTAGAGTAGGGATTCACCCATGTCCTCCTGGGCTACTGGCTACCCACCCCGCTCTACCGGGGAATGATGCCTGTGGGAAAGCTGCCCACCTACATGGAGATGTGCTGCGGCTAGTCCTCTTTATTCCGGCAATTGCTTAACGCTCTGTTAGCGAGAGACCAACTCCAGCTGCAGATCATGTCCATAATGACTCAGAGATGCCAGGAGCTGGTCAAGTACTTAGGTCCAAGTTCTCGGGGTCCCATCAGTATATGAAAGTCCGAATAAGCAATCAATGGATCCTGCAGGGGTTGCTCTGAATCTCGAGGTGCCAACATTCCGCGCTGAGCCCGCAACGGATGTCACTTCTCTTGTTCTTGTAGAATTTGTACAATCGCGGCAGCTCACCACGGGCACTATTTTCAGGTCTTTTTTTCATTTACACGTTGCAATTTCATGGGAGCAGCGATAGTGTGTTGGACCCAATAATCTTCAGGTTCTAATGTTGTTAAATGGAATTCCGTAAATATTCCTCCAAATGAAATTAATGCAAAATTATGCAGTTCTTCAGTTTGGCTGGTTTAATTTTAGAAACTCATTTTCTCTTTCGCTCTTGAGTGAGAAGTCATTTCAATGTTCATTGGATTATGTCTAACGTCTAACCCTGTAAGTGTCTCCAAATGGAATAGTATGTTAGCAAATAAAGGGAAAATACGTTAGGGCCTTTTCCTTGAAATTTACAAAGCTTTCAGGCTTAACATTAAAGGTTTGAATTATTACAATAAGCAGAAAAGTGCTTTCCTGATCTGCGTGCAGGGGACTGGACTAGAAGACCTCTCAAGGTCCCTTCCCGTCCTATGATTCAGAGAACAAAGTGTCCTGCAGCTGTTGTATTCAGGGCCCAGAACTTGCTGGCTGCAGGACTGTGCTTCTGACTCTAACTTTTATTTTAAAAATCCTTCTCGACATTTTTATGGTCAGGAAGGAAACCTTTAAAAGCACAAGCTGGATGGGAGCTGCTACAGCACTGGCTCAGTCTGCAGACGGCCTGAGACCATTGCTTTTTCGGGCATGAACCATCCCAGTTATCCCAGCGGGGCACTAACTTTGAAACCAAACATCGGCACTGGGTTATTTTGAGAACTGATCTCTTTAGGAGAAACCTCCATAATTCCAGTCTGTCTTCTGTGCCTTGTGCAGTGCCAGAATCTCCAGATATCCCATAGCCAGCTGCAAAACCTCCAGCACCTTCCCCCATACAATTAAGCATTCTGAGGGCCAAAATCTGGGGCCCCCTGAAACCATAATAGTAAAAATAAACTCATTCAAATATCCAGATGCCACAACCAGTTCTCCTGGGATCTTTTCACTTCAGATGGGATTCATGCCAGACCTCCCTACATGAACCTTGAGACCCCCGCCCCCAGAGCTCCTTTCGGGTCAGGACCCCGACAGTTACAACAACTTGAAATTTAAGATTTTAATAGCAGAAATAATGAAATTTAGGATTTAAAAAAATCCTATGACCATGAAATTGACCAGAAGGGACCGTGAATTTGGTAGGGCCCTAACTATCTGCAAATGTAGCCCAAAGCCCTGGGGCGGCATTGCAGAGCAATGACCTACCTTTCCGATGTCGCAAGTCTTGGGTGCTCCATTTTACTGTCCCGTCTCAGGAGGAGGTTTGCCCAGGGATGATGCTCATGCCAAGAATGATTACAGCCAGCAAGAATAAAACCAGCCAGCGGGACCCTCTTCCAAACTTTACACAAAGGCTCCCCTTTCCCCGCACCTTGGGCCGAGGCCAGGCCTGCAAGCCTTCTCCAGAAAAGCGGCCCAGCGAAAGTTGTGGGTCCACAGTTACATGAACCCCGCACCTGTGCTGGAGGTTACAGCTGCTGTGGAAAGGGCTGGCCCCATCCCTCGGGCCCCGTCACTCACGTTGGGTGGAATAAGGTTTAAAAGCGGGAAGATGAAGTCAGTTGCTGGGCGGCTCTGGCAGAGAGCAGACTGCAGCCCCACCGTGCCCAAGGGGGACTGCAGGAAGGCTTCAGGGAAACTGCCCTCATGAAGGCCACTCACTGACTTCCCACAATGCCTACAAGGAAACAGCCACTGGGCGGGACACGTTTGGCAAGCTGTTAAGAGCTCCACGTTGCTACCCTCGATCCCTTCCTAGGGTAGGGACTGTGGGACTATATTGAGGGGAGCAGGAGCCCCCAGCCTAGCTGGCTCAGTTTTGCAGAGGAGATGCCTGTTTATGCAGACGGGGATGCCCTATGGGTTTTGCAGCGGCCAGACAGCAGGAAGCGCCTGTCGCAGCCTGAGGACGGTGAGAGGGTGGGAAAACACGAGGTTGTAAGTGAGACTGACCTGAGGCATATCGAGCACCGCGTCCAAACGACAGACAGCACCTCCCTGTCGGAGCTCTAGGGGATTCTGCTGCTCAAGGAGTGAGGAGCTCCTGAGTGTTAATCCTGCCTCTGACGCTGGCTCAGCACGTGGTCTTGGGTAGGTCACTTCACCTCTGTTTCCACCACCTCACTGGATACTACGAGGCCTAATCAATTAGCCTGTGTAAAGTGCTTATTAAAATATCGGGTCAGCTTGCTTTTAAAGCAGTATCTGGTGTCATGCAGGGCCATGTCCTGGCCCCTGCGCTCTCGTCAGGCAATGGATTTCATACTGCAGCTCATTCATAGGCATCGAGATGGCCGATCTCTTGCTCTCAAACCTTGATGATGCAGGTGACAACATCCAAAGCTCCGACAGGTTTCGCAAGGCGCTCCAGCAAATGGAGGAGGAGTTGGCCTCCATGTTTCATGGTCAAAGACAAAGCTGCAAAACCTAGGGTCAGACCCTCCCGTGACCCCAATCTTTCTGAAGCAGTCTCCAGCCTTTGCTATTTGGTTCTATACTCACCAGTTCCTGCAACTCGCACATGGAGGTTCCTCACCGGTTTGGCATCGCAGCGTCTGCCATGGGTCATTTACAATGAATATGGAACCAACATCTCAGCCTGACATCCAGGTTCCGTATCTATTGGAGCTGTATCCTCCCCTTACTGCTGTACGGTTGTGAAGCATGGACCCTATGCTGCTCAGAATGGGCAAAGCTGGAGGCTTTCCACACTCAGTGCCAACGTTGTATATTGGGCATAAAGTGGAACAACTTCATCCGTAATGCAGATGTTTACAGTTGCTCTGGTCTACAGACTCCTGGGAACATTGTCCGTGGATGGTGTCTTATGCTTTTCAGGCATGTCACAAGGATGCCACAAGACATTCCAGCAAACGGTGTTCTGTGGGTGGCTTGTGACTTCCAGCCCGGGACAAAATTCCACCAGCTGAGGGGTGGAGGCGGCCCAGAGGCACAGCCCCTGTTACATGGGTGCATTGAGTCTGTTCTGACGTTGGACTTTCAGCCTGTCAAGCCCATGAGGAGCGGACCAAATGGCAAACGACCACTATGGCCGCCCATTCGGCTAAGCATTGGAGAAGAAGCAGTGCACTTTTTGGCATCATTATACAGTCAGAACATAGCAGAGACGGTTTCCTAACTAGACTCTTTTGTGCTTTATTTTGTGGGTTTTTTTAGTATTCCAGCCTACAGTCCTGTAGTGCAACCCAATCGGCATTCCATGAATTCTTTGCATAGAAGAAAAAATGAAGCATGTGGTTTTTAATCTTTAATACCATTGTATTTCTACTTTTATGCCTTAAGAAAACTAAGGTCTTGAGCTGGCATCCATATACTTTACCATTCACATACTTTATCAAATTCCCATTCCAACCATTTCTGTGTACCAAGTAGGTTAGGTAAATATTAGCTCATATCTTTCTGGTAGTTCTATGTGCTTCTAACACTGCTAACAACATCGGAGGATCATAACCAGAAAATAATTCTTCCTCCTTACGATGCCTTGGATGTATAGGCTCAAATTCAGATGTGAGGTGTGAGCTGGGGTAAGGCACCCATCCTGACGAGTTGTGTGGGAACCTCTCTAGGCTGGCAGAGCATTGTGCCGAAAGCCCCCAAGGGGCAAGTTAAATGAAGAGTTTGGCAATTCAAACTCTACGCTCCTCAGTAAATTGCTTTTCTTGCTTCCCTCCCATTTCCTAGCCCGTGGCCACACCCTCGTGCTTTTAAATAATTACCCAGCTGATGCAAAGTCCCGGTCTCGGGATCATTATAGATCATTAGCAGCTGGCTTATGGAGAAAGCATGTAGACAAAAGGCGCGTGTGTGCTGTATAGCCAATATACACACAGAAATGGTATCAAAATGCACTTGGGTGAGAGACTGAATGAGAGATTAGTGATGGGCAAGAGAATCTTCTAGCTCTAGGATGCTGGTTCAAATCCAGCACCGGTCAGTAAGGACTGAAAGCTGGTACAGCTTTATGGTGGCCTTTATGCGGTGAGATTGCTGGCGTTGCTCCAGTTTCTAACACCGAGGACTCTATCACAAATCCCATCACCGCGACTCAAACTAATTGGCAAGCTTGTTCCAGTCCCACCACAGAGGCCATGGCAGAATGTCCCTGGGGACAGGACTTCGGGTATGTCTACACTGCAGTTAGACACCCGCGGCTGGCCTGGGGCTGCAGGGCTATTTAACTGCAGTGTAGACATTCTGCTCTGGGAGCCTCCCACCTTGCATGGTCCTACAGCCCAGGCTCCAGCCTGAGCCTGGACATCAGCGCTGCCCTGTGAGCCCGAGTCAGCTGGCATGGGCCTGCCATGGGTTTTTAATGGCAGTTTAGACAGACCCTTCTCCGGGGGCGAGAGGAGAACTCGTACTCTGCCCTAGAGAATTGTTCTGTAGAGGGCTGCAATCACCAGGCAGGGCAACCAATACAGCAGTTGTGAAGACACAAAAGAAGTTGGATCGGCCTTCAGCTTCCCATTCTGTACAGCCAACACTGGTTTGGAGTTTGTATGTCTGCAACTTTCCTGTGTCCCTCTATGTACTAAGTCCCTCACTGTGATTTTTCATGTAGGTTCTTCCATATGCAAGAGTCACTTTGTGTGAGATTTGGTGTAATGAAATTGGTCTTATACATGAAGTATGTTAAGAAATTGCTTGATGTGAAGTGTTGCTAGGATTCTGGGTTCTGCTCCAAGCTTTGAATGTGACTTTTGTCAAATCACTGCAAATGGATTTACCCATCCATTAAATGAGCACAGTAATCTGCCTGGTATCTACCCTGCAGGGGGTTTTATAAACCTGAGTTAGTGATCGGAGATCTTTGGATTAAAAACCCAGTAGAGGTGCAAAGTAGTACTAGGATTTTCTCCCCATATTTCTTTCTGTCCTTGGTACCATGTTGTTGTCTCTTGCAATGATTCGAGTAACCATACCCTCTCTTCTCCACATTCTGTGTGCCGTGCCACCGGGATTTTAAATGTAAATCCGCGTGGTTCTGAACAGGTGAGCTTTTTGCACAACAGTGAAAATTTAATTTTGTAGGCTGGAAAGTCTAGATTGTGAAAGTTCATGGAATAAGCATGGAAGTCAAGGCTCCTCCCTACGTGTCCAGCCTAGGACATACCACTCCAGAGCAATAGCCTTTCAAAATGCCTGCTTTGCCCACTGTCTGGATGGCTAAAGCAGGTGTGAGTCATACACAGCTGAAGGTCGAGTGATCTGTGCTGAAAAGACGGTCAGAGTGCAGTACTGCACTCTGACCATCTCTTTGCTTGCCAAAGCTGGTGCAGGACAAATGCCGCTTTGCTGGAACAACTCCATGGGCAGAATATTAGAGAAGCTCCTGTTCCAAGCGCAGATGCGAGGATAATTCTAGTTTGATGCATCTTCCTGGCTACAAACCTGAGTGTGTGAAGACCATGCTTTAAAAGCCGCTTGCCTTTCCTAGCTGTTAGAAGGAGGGTGCTAAGAAAGTAAACACCCAGCATCCTAATTCCAGAGCCACACATCTGCCTAGCTGCGGAGTGCAGGCTGACTATGGAGTATTCCCCCTCAGGGATCTGACAACAGTCTTCAGTCTCAGAAATGACCTTTTTAAGAAATATGATTTTTTTTTTAAAGACGCTTGTTCATTCTCCCCTCCCGCATTGTTTCCCTGCACTGCTTGCTGGTCCCTGTTCCCTCAGCTATAGATTTGCTGTTAATGAAGATCCCGAGCTGGATCTGTTTTCTGTTGTTGTCATGGCTATTGTGTTCACCCTGACTGGTTAATTGCCTTCATCCCTGCTTCAGCGTGTTCTCCAGTTGTACAGTGAAACTCTTACCACCTGCCTGGGGCTCTGGGTATTATCCTGTATTTGGGGTCCATCACCCTCCATTTTGCCTGGCCTCTAAACTGGAGAGACTGGGTTCACCCTCTGGCTTACACTGGCCACAGGTGGAAAAGGCAGGTGGATGGGAGGGCGGGTGGGGGAAAGTCTGCAGCAGCTCAAGGCAGCTGCCACCTCTCTGCTGTGGGCCCAGGGGGTGGGGGGAAGCACAGCATGAAAACTAGGCTGGACAGGCCTGGGTGGGGTGTAGCTGGGGCACCCAGGGGATGTCCTGGGGCAGCATTCCTAGGGCTTCTCCTAGGCAGAAACTCCTCCTGCCCCACAGAATTCCCCAGGGAGGTGGAAGTCTGGCTTAGCCCAAGCTGAATCCTTACTGGAGTGCATCACACCTGCCATCTGCACCTCCCTTCGCCAGCCAGAGTGACTTGGGGCTCAGTGCATGGAGGATCCAAGGTGGCCCAGCATGACAACTTGCCCTGGCTCTGTCTAGAGGCTCTGAGTTGTACCCCCAACCTCAAGTCCCATTGGAAATCCATTGTTTTTTCCAATCCCAGAGCCTATTCGTCCACCTCCCCTGGTCTCCACCACTCTGTATGTGTGACCCTGCTCCAGAAGGAACAGGGCGGCCCCCAGGGCAGTGGCAGTACCCCCCGCCCCAGGCTGTGTGGAACCAGCTCCCCTGGCTCCGCTCGGGGCTATGTCATGAGCTTGCACAGCCTCCTGCTTCATCCACAGCCCTTCGCAGTGGATCTTAGCATCCCAGTGGAAGGTGTACCCTGGCTCTCCAGGCTCTGGTCTTTCCACAGTGCAAGGAGCTGCAGTCAAATCCCCTTGGCTGAGCCCCCCTGCAGAAACAACCACGCCAGTTCAGCGGCCGCCCTGCTCCAGGGCAGCTCTGAGGAATGCGCCGGGTGGGCATTCAGTCACTCTGAAAGCAACATGGTGCAATTCAATACAGACAAGTGCCAAGTACTGCAGAGGGGGAGGGAAAGTCCAGTGGGCGACTGACTAGGTGGCAGTACGGAGAAAAGGATCTGGGGGTTAGGGTGGATCACAACTGGAATGAGCGTCGTCAGCGTGGTGCAGGCACACGGAAGCTGAGGGAAGATGTGGACAAATTGGAGAGAGTCCAAAGGACAGCAACAAAAGGGATTGATTCTCAACCAGGGGTCTTCCAGGGGTACATCAACTCATCTAGATATCTGCCTACTTTTACAGTAGGCTGCATAAAAACCACCCAGCCAAAGCCCACACCCCTGCCCCAGCCCGGTGAAAGTGAGTGAGGGGGGGGAAAGCGAGCGACGGAGGGAGGGGGGATCAGAGAAGGGGCAGGGCGGGGGCGGGGCAAGGGTGTTCGGGTTTGTGTGATTAGACCGTTGGCAACGCTAGCCTGAGCTGCGGCCCTGCCCACCACGCTGCTGCTTGGCCACCAAGGCCCTGCCCAGGCTCCCCTACCCCAGGCCCTGCTCTTGCTCGGCCCCCACCTCATGGGGCCCCCCTTGCTGCTCGCTCCTCCCCACCACCCCCTCCCCATAGCCTGCTGCCCCTCCTGCCTTCAGGGCATGTGACGGGGAGGGGGCGGAGAGGAGCGAGTGACGGCCCCCCCCCAGCAGCTGACAGGGTGGGCGGGTGCTGGGGGCCATAAGGGGCAGAGGCACTCCAAAGGAGCGAGTCGGCCTTTTTTGGGGAGGTTTAGCCTCCCCGGCCTGGGACACCCGCTGCCCGTGCCTGGAGCAAAAGCTCAAGTCATCACGGAAGCCTGCAGAGTGCCCCAGCACTGGGGGAGTGGTAAATAATGAAGAGCCCAGATCACTGACTGACACCGAACTGACACGGATTGCCATGCGTTTCTAATAGGGCTAAGTGTGTCTGTCTAGGAGCAAAGTGTGGGACGAGGGACTCTCTCCTGGGCCGCAGTGACAGCAGGATGTGGGGGTCGTGACACTGGCTACGTCTACCCTGGAATGGTCCGCTGACTCGGGCTCGCAGGGCTCCGGCCGCAGGGCCGTAACATTGCAGTGTAGACCTTCCGGCTCAGGCGGGAGCCTGGGCTCTGGGACTCTGCAAGACGGAAGAGCCCAAGAGTCCAGGCTCCAGCCAGGCCCCAAATGTCTACACAGCCATTTTTAGCCCCACGAGTCTGAGTCAGCTGACCCAGGCCAGACTGTGGGCCCTTCATTCCAGGGGAGATGTACCCGCAGTGGCCAAAAGGGCTAATGTGATCCTGGGATGGCTAAACAGGGGACTCTCGAGTAGGAGTACGGAGGTTCTTTTACTTCTGTGTTTGGCCTGGACGTGACCGCTGCTGAAATCCCCTGTCCAGTTCTGGTGCCCACAGTTCAAGAAGGAGGTGGCTAAATTGGAGAGGGTTCCGCAGAGAGCCAGAGGATGAGAAACGGATTAGAAGATATGCCTGATAGTGGTGGACTCAAAGAGCTCAATCTGTTTAGCTTAACAAAGAGACAGTTAAGGGTGTCTTGATTAGTCTCTAAGGACCGACGTGGGGAACAGATATTTGATAATGGGCTCTTCAATCTAGCAGAGAAAGGAATAACACCATCCAATAGCTGGATGTTGAAGCTAGACAAATTCAGACTGGAAATAACCGTGAGAAATTAGCCATTGGAACAATTTATCCAGGGTCGTGGTGGATTCTTCATCACTGACAATTTTTAAATCAAGATGCTTTTCTAACAGCTCAGCTCTAGGAATTACTTGGGGGCAGGTCTCTGGCTTGTGCTATACAGGAGGTCAGACTAGATGATCCCAATGGTCCCGTCTGGCTTGGAATCGATGAATCCGTCATGCATGCAGCAGTTTAGTAGGAAAGCTCCACACCAGGGTCTGATATAGATGCAACCAAGGTTCGAGGTGGAAATGGGACCGAAGTTCCCTTGAATATCTCATTGGGACCCTGTGCTTTTTTAAGGGCTTCAGGTTGCACTCCCTTGTCTCTTTCTAGCTCTGTCTGGTGCAGCAGCTGCGCTGGATCTGAGACACCTGGGCTCCCATTGCTCACCCACCATGCTGGATGTGCCCTCCCACAGGGATCTCCTCCTGGGAGAAGTCGCTGCAGCCTCGGAGTGCCCATGAAGCTGTCGGGGAGACAATGGCAGTTCAGTGCTGCTGCGTGAGGCCTTTCCCCTTCCAGGTGGAAATGGCCAGAGAAACACGCAGCGCTCAGGTGCAAGTAGCCTGGTCCCATTTCTCACTTAGGCGCTCCAGTCACGGAGCAGGACCCCCTGGCACTGGGAGCTGTAAGAACACATCCGTTGGCTAGGATTCCTTGGCAGTTCCAGGGACGTGTCTGCAGCATTTTCTAGCCTCCTGCACTGCAGCATGGTTTGACTTGTGCCTCCTGGCCAGAGACAAAGCAGTGCCTTATCTCTGCGCCGACCTCAATCCAGACCCAGTAGCATGAGCACACGGGGAGGGGACAGGGCTGCTAGTATCTCCCCTAGAAAGCACCAAGAGGGAGTGTGGAACCGAGGCTGGATCTATTGGTGCATCAAGGGAACGGCTGCTTGGAATGGCAGCAGAGAAGTGGGAGACAAGCATCCTTGGGCTGCAGGTCGGGGGTGAGGCCTGGGCCTGGGGTGGGAATGAACTGGACACTCCCCGCTGGCTCGTCTATGTGGGAGGGAAGACGGCGATCCCATCACACCTGAAAAGGAAAGACAACTTTCCTCCCACTGAGGCAAGGAACCGGGGAACATGCGGGCTGCGGCTGCATCCTCCTCCAGCAGCGACTTTATGTGGCAAGAGGAGTTTGGAGCCAAGCTGGGTGAAACTCCCAAGCCCCACTCCCTCAGCAGAAAAGGGAAGCTGCAGCTCGACCCAAACTTGGGGGGGAATTTATCAAATTTGCCAAGTTTAGGGCTTTTGGAAAAAAAATGTTTTAAACCAAAGTGTGACACTTTTGAAGCAAAACCTCTAACGTTTGGATTCAGAATGACTTGGTTTTGAAATTGGCCTTTTTTTTCTTGTTAAAGCTTGAAAATGAAACTCAACATTTGGTTCAACCCAAAACAATTTTTTCCCCAACTTCTTAGTACAGCCCATGAACCAAACCATGGGTTTCTTGCCCAGCTGTGGCTGAGCCCAAATCCCACTGACTTTGTGGGCCTCTCCCCTGGTGTTGCGGGTAGCGTGTCGGTGGCTTGCTGGAGGCCAGCACAAAGCCTCCATTCGGAACAGTTTATAGGCAGAGCTGAGAGCGCTGAGCAGGGCTCCTCCCACAGCCAAGGGCCGCTCTGCGTCTGGGCTCCAGAACGCACCCCTCCGGACGCTCCCCTGTGCTCTGTGTCGGGGGGCTGCAGGAGCCAGATCTGGGGGCTGGGCAATGGAGAGAGGAGATGGGGCCCAGGGGAAGGTGGTCCTGGGAGTAGGTGGTGAGGCAGGAGGGGGGAACTGGGACCAGTGGGGCAAGGCTGAAGGTTGATTGGGACACCTGAAGCCAATCGGGGCTGGCTGAAACTAGTTAAAAGCCTCCCAGTCAGTCAGGTGGGTGTGCATGTCAGGAGCTGTGGGAGGAAGTTGCGCTGTTGGAGAGGCTGTGCAGTACACACCATATCGGGCACAAGGAAGGAGGCCCTGAGGTAAGGGTGAAGTGGAGCTTGAGGAAGTGAGGACTGCTGTGGGGGAAGTAGCCCAGGGAATTGTACATGTCATGTTTCTAAAAGGTCAGCTACCATAGCTGATACTATTAGGGTCCCTGGGCTGGAGCCCGGAGTAGAGGGTGAGCCCGGGCTCCCCCCCCTTTGTCCCCTGACTAATCACTGAGACTGGGAGACAACAGAGACTGTGCAAGGAAGGATAACTTCTCCTCACCTCCCTTGCTGGCTTATGATGAAAATGGCTCAGTAGACTGTAACCCTTGTCTCTAGAGAAAGAAGGGTTATGTGGAGGGTCACAGTGAGCCTCTGAGGCTAGTGAAATCTGCCAGGAAACGCGGGACCCACGGAGGCAAGGACAGAGCTTTGCCACAACTGGTGTGAGAGTGGGATTAGCAGGGAGACCAGCCCGCCTTAAGGTGCACATTACTGCCTCAACTTTCTCCAAGTGGGTTCCCGAGTCTGGCATATGGATGATGACATCATCTAGGTATGCAGCTGCATAACTAGTATGGGGGCGCAGCAGCTTATCCATGAGGCGCTGGAATGTGGCTGGGGTACCACGTAGCCCAAAAGGGAGGACAGTGTACTGGAATAGCCCATCCGGGGTGGAGAATGCTGTCTTTTCTTTAGTTTCTTTGGTCAGAGGAATCTGCCAGTACCCTTTTGTCAGATCCAGTGTAGTCAAGAATCAGGCACTACCCAGTTGGTCAACCAGTTCGTCGATGCTTGTATGGGGTATGCATCAAACTGGGATATTTCATTCAGTCAGCGAAAGTCATTACAGAATCTCATGGTACTGTCAGGTTTAGGCTCTAGAACAATTGGACGGGACCACTGACTGTAAGATTCTTCAATAACACCTAATTCTAACATTTTCTTTACTTCGGCCTTGATTTCTTCTCTTTTGGCTGCTGGGATTCGGTAGGGTCTCAATGTTACCTTGGCTCTGAGGATCGTGTGGATATGGTGATAGGTTTCAGTCTTCCGCCCTGGTTTTGTAGAGAACAAATCTCGGTTGCGATTAATCATGTCGGCTGCCTCGATCTTTTGGATCGGAGTCAAGTCGGATGATATCCTCACTTGCTCGTGTAAGTTATCTTCCTGGGGAAGGGTCTCCTGCATAACTAAGCATGCCTCTCGATCATGCCAAAATTTTAGAAGATTGATGTGGTAAATTTGCTCTGATTTCCGGCGGCTTGGCTGCTGCACCTTATAGTTCACCTCTCCCATGGCTTCAATTACTTCATACGGTTCCTGCATGCAGAGTTCTTATAAAATTTAACACCCCCCCCCCCCCGTTTTTAAAATTTTTTTGGTGAAAATTGCTATTTCATAAACCACATTTCTGTGAGGTATGAAGTATGCATCAAACATAGCCAGAACCCTTTCACAGTCATCTTTATGATTGTCTTCAGTAGAGTCAAAGGATTTAAAGATCTGCTCTGCCTGCTTCCCCATAGCATCAATTAAAGAAGATACATGTATATCTCCAGTTTCTTTGTGGAGCTTGGTAGCAGCATGAAATTTTGCAAACTACTGTTTCCAGTCGGAAGGTTTTGTCAAAGGTGAAGTTCTCTAGGGCACTGAGGAGTGGCTTGTTGAGGAGATCCTGCAACTTATGTTGCTTTGTTCCTCCTGATGCCATGTCATGTCCCTGTACTTGCAATTTCCTGGTGCAAGTACTGGAGGAACCAACTAGAGGGGGAGCTTTTCTTGACCTGCTGCTCACAAACCGGGAAGAATTAGTGGGGGAAGCAAAAGTGGATGGGAATCTGGGAGGCAGTGACCATGAGTTGGTTGAGTTCAGGATCCTGACGCAGGGAAGAAAGGTAAGCAGCAGGATACGGACCCTGGACTTCAGGAAAGCAGACTTCGACTCCCTCAGGGAACAGATGGGTAGGATCCCCAGGGGGACTAACATGAAGGGGAAAGGAGTCCAGGAGAGCTGGCTGTATTTCAAGGAATCCCTGTTGAGGCTACAGGGACAAACCATCCCGATGAGTCGAAAGAATAGTAAATATGGCAGGCGACCAGCTTGGCTTAACGGTGAAATCCTAGCGGATCTTAAGCATAAAAAAGAAGCTTACAAGAAGTGGAAGGTTGGACATATGACCAGGGAAGAGTATAAAAATATTGCTCGGGCATGTAGGAATGAAATCAGGAGGGCCAAATCGCACCTGGAGCTGCAGCTAGCAAGAGATGTCAAGAGTAACAAGAAGGGTTTCTTCAGGTATGTTGGCAACAAGAAGAAAGCCAAGGAAAGTGTGGGCCCCTTACTGAATGAGGGAGGCAACCTAGTGACTGAGGATGTGGAAAAAGCTAATGTACACAATGCTTTTTTTTGCCTCTGTCTTCACGAACAAGGTCAGCTCCCAGACTGCTGCGCTGGGCATCACAACATGGGGAATAGATGGCCAGCCCTCTGTGGAGATAGAGGTGGTTAGGGACTATTTAGAAAAGCTGGATGTGCACAAGTCCATGGGGCCGGACGAGTTGCATCTGAGAGTGCTAAAGGAATTGGTGGCTGTGATTGCAGAGCCATTGGCCATTATCTTTGAAAACTCGTGGCGAACGGGGGAAGTCCCGGATGACTGGAAAAAGGCTAATGTAGTGCCAATCTTTAAAAAAGGGAAGAAGGAGGATCCTGGGAACTACAGGCCAGTCAGCCTCACCTCAGTCCCCGGAAAAATCATGGAGTAGGTCCTCCAAGAATCAATCCTGAAGCACTTACATGAGAGGAAAGTGATCAGGAACAGTCAGCATGGATTCACCAAGGGAAGGTCATGCCTGACTAATCTAATCGCCTTTTATGATGAGATTACTGGTTCTGTGGATGAAGGGAAAGCAGTGGATGTATTGTTTCTTGACTTTAACAAAGCTTTTGACACTGTCTCCCACAGTATTCTTGTCAACAAGTTAAAGAAGTATGGGCTGGATGAATGGACTATAAGGTGGGTAGAAAGTTGGCTAGATTGTCGGGCTCAATGGGTAGATCAATGGCTCCATGTCTAGTTGGCAGCCGGTGTTAAGTGGAGTGCCCCAGGGGTCGGTCCTGGGGTCGGTTTTGTTCAATATCTTCATAAATGATCTGGAGGATGGTGTGGATTGCACTCTCAGCAAATTTGCGGATGATACTAAACTGGGAGGTGTGGTAGATACGCTGGAGGGCAGGGATAGGATACAGAGGAACCTAGACAAATTGGAGGATTGGGCCAAAAGAAATCTGATGAGGTTCAATAAGGATAAGTGCAGGGTCCTGCACTTAGGACGGAAGAACCCAATGCACAGCTACAGACTAGGGACCGAATGGCTAGGCAGCAGTTCTGCGGAAAAGGACCTAGGGGTGACAGTGGACGAGAAGCTGGATAGGAGTCAGCAGTGTGCCCTTGTTGCCAAGAAGGCCAATGGCATTTTGGGATGTATAAGTAGGGGCATTGCCAGCAGATCGAGGGACATGATCGTTCCCCTCTATTCGACATTGGTGAGGCCTCATCTGGAGTACTGTGTCCAGTTTTGGGCCCCACACTACAAGAAGGATGTGGATAAATTTGGAGAGAGTCCAGCGAAGGGCAACAAAAATGATTAGGGGTCTGGAACACATGACTTATGAGGAGAGGCTGAGGGAACTGGGATTGTTTAGTCTGCGGAAGAGAAGAATGAGGCGGGATTTGATAGCTGCTTTCAACTACCTGAGAGGTGGTTCCAGAGAGCATGGTTCTAGACTATTCTCAGTGGTAGAAGAGGACAGGACGAGGAGTAATGGTCTCAAGTTGCAGTGGGGGAGGTTTAGGTTGGATATTAGGAAAAACTTTTTCACTAGGAGGGTGGTGAAACACTGGAATGCGTTGCCTAGGGAGGTGGTGGAATCTCCTTCCTTAGAAGTTTTTAAGGTCAGGCTTGACAAAGCCCTGGCTGGGATGATTTAACTGGGAATTGGTCCTGCTTCGAGCAGGGGGTTGGACTAGATGACCTTCTGGGGTCCCTTCCAACCCTGATATTCTATGATTCTATGATGCTGGATATGGACTGGCTACAGAGCTTGCTTTTACACACCAGATGTGTTGGTCATAGGATCTTTTAATGTTCTGCCAGGTATGGCTGAGGTTTGTTTAAATAAGGTATTTCACGCACAGTGCCACCTAGTGGCTCAACAGTACAGTACAGATCAGCATTTCACTAGGATGGTCTCCAGACATTAACTACAGTAACTCCTCGCTTAACGTTGTCGTTCTGTTCCTGAAAAATGCGACTTTAAATGAAACGTTGTTAAGCGGATCCAATTTCCCCATAAGAATTCATGTAAATGGGGGGAAAGGGGTTAGGTTCTTGGGAAAATTTTTTCACCAGACAAAAGACACACTCTCTCTCTCTATATATATACACACACACAGTATAAGTTTTAAACAAGCAATTTAATACTGGTACACAGCTATGTTGATTGTGAAGCTTGGTTGAGGTGGTGGAGTCAGAGGGGGGGATATTTCCCAGGGAATGCCTGACTGCTAATGATGAACTAGCCCTCGGCTGAGCCCTCAAGGGTTAACACGCTGTTAATCTAGCCTCACACTCTACAAGGCAGCACGAATGGAGGGAGGGGAGACAGCGTGGCAGACAGACACACACCCTGTGTGTGGGAGAGAGATGCGCATTGCCCCTTTAAGTGCATTGCCTTTTTAAGTTAATCAGCAAGCTGAGACAGCAGCTGCTGCCAGGAAGCTCCCTCCGTCCTGAGCCCTGTCGTGTGTGTCCCCTGCTCTATAGAGATGGAGTAAGTGGGGGGCAGGAGCAGGAGGGAGGGGGACACTCTGACATTAGCCCCCAACTTCCCCCACCCTGCCCAGCAAGCAGGAGGCTCAGGGAGCAGCTCCAAGGCAGAGGGCAGGAGCAGCACAAGGCAGTGGGGGGAGGGACAGCTGAACTGCTGGCAATTGCTAGCCTGCTGGGCGACTGCCGCACAGGGAACTTAGGGGAGCAGGGAGCTGATGTGGGGGCTGCCGGCCCATCCTGGTTCCAAGCCCCCACCAGCTCGCTCCAACGGGCTGCTCTTCCCGTGAGCAGTGGACAAAGCAGGCGGCTGCCAAACGACGTTCTAAGGGAGCATTGCCCAACTTTAAACGAGCATGTTCCCTAATTGATCAGCAACAAAACCACGTTAACTGAGACGACAAGGAGTTCCTGTATCCCTTGTTAAGGAAGGGATAAGTGGGACAGACCATGAGTGCGATTAATAGTGTCATGAGGGATAGCGGGTAAGGGCCCAAGCCTGCAAATGCTAACTGGCTGGCCCAGACCTTTTGGTACCCATAGCAGTATTGTGGCCAGCGGTCGGCACTGCCCCAGCAACAAGGGCTTACAGGGCTGGGCCCTACCTCTGGATGACTGAGGAAGCTTTCCCTGCAGTTGGTAGGCAGGGGGGTGATGATGCTGATTCTGATCGTGGGGCACACTGGAGTTGGGCTGTACTCATTGTGTGGAGGATGACTGGATCTCTGCCCTCTCTGTTCTGTCTTAGTCTGCTTACAGGCTACATACACAGACTAGCACATGATCATCTGGATGACTGATTCCTTAAGAGAGAATGAATTTAAGATGCTATAAAATATTGCAAACTTGTTCTTCGGCAGCATCTGTCATCTGAGAATCCTAGAGCGCCACGTCCATGCTCGCTACGCCACCCAGCGCTCTGGAGCGGTGGGGTAGGTCAGCATTATACCCACGTGCGGTACGAGTGGACTGAGACATGAGGAGAGGTGAAGGGACGTGCCCACAGAGCTGTGGGAATAACAGATTTTGGTTTTGTTTGGTGGCAGGACCAAAAACTGAAGAGGGAAAAATTTGGTTTTTGTTAACCCCAAACTAACATTTTTCAGGATTTTTGTCAAATAAAAAGTCAAAACTTTCATTTGGGGATGAACAAAATGTTCTGCTTTCAGGCATCTTAAACCGTCTTAAAAAACAAAAGCAAAGGAAATGAACGGCCAGATTCACAAGGAATCTCAGGTGCCATCCACAAAAGAGGAGGAATTGGGCCTTCTCTCCCATCCCCAGTGGCTAGGACTCCACCAAATTCATGGTCCATCTGGTCAATTTCATGGTCATAGGATTTTAAAAATCTTAAATGTCATAGATTCAGATATTTACACCTGACATTTCACAGTGTTGGGCCCCATGGTTACGACCCAAAAGGGAGTCATTGGGAGGGACGGCAAGGCGATTGTGTGTGTGTGTGGGGTGTGTGTGTGTGTGGGCGGGGGGGTCATGGTCTTGTCACCCTTACTTCTGCACTACTGCTGCTGGTGGCAAAGCTGCCTTCGGAGCTGGGTTCCCAGCCAGCAGCTGCAGAGCTCCCTGCAGCCAGGGGAGATTCCCAGAGGTGGGCCTGACCTGGTCCTGGGGGCGGCCCGTGCAGGGGAAGAGGAAGTCCTGTCCCTCCCCAGCCTGGCCAGGACTAGCAGCTGGAGCCCAGCGCATGGTAGGAGCCCCCGGCTGGGGCGTGCCCAGCCCTTCTGCTCCAGGCCCAGTACTCATGGGTTACGGGGGCCTTGGGCTGGCTGTGTGTGTGTCATCATTTCACCCTGGCCCATCTATACAGCCAGCCCTGCCCCCCAAAAAGTGAGGCCCCCATTCCATGCCACCCTCACTTCTACACTGCCGCTGGCCGCAGCTCTACCTTCAGAGCTGGGGGCCTGACCAACAGCAGCTCATTCCCCAGCTGTGAGCGACGCCCCGCGATGAGCGGTCTCCCACGGACTCGGCGGGACGGGCACCGCTAACCCACAACAGTTTGTCGAACTTTCCAGGCTAACACTTCTGTGATGGTAAAGGGCCCGATCCTGCTCTCCTTGAAGCCAAGGGGAGTCTGGCAGTTGAGTCAATGGGAATAAGAATGAACCAATTAGTTTAAAACCTTTAAACTTCCACCCTCTAGTGGCAAACACCTAGACGACAACTTTCTATTGCCTTTGGATCGATTCTTACGAAGGGGAGGAGCGTTATCCCTGGAATCAGTATCCTGGTCACCAGCCGTACGTGTCAGCACGGAAACTCCTCGTTTCCATAAACTGTCCTGCCCTTGGGCTCGGCTCCTTTTCCATCTTCATTGTCACCTTTGTACCCAAGCCTGCCACAGCTGGGATCAATGGGCAGCAGCCCCAGGCCCTTGTTTTGTGGGCTCCTCAAGGCAGGTGTTTGGTTCCTGCAATTAGTCTCTGATGCCGTGTGTGCCTTGACTGTGTGAAATCCGTCCCCATGGTACCTCCCCAGCACTTCCCAAAACACTGCATTACTGTTCCCTCTCTGTTCCACGGGGTCAGGGTCACGGTCTCCCTCATGTGAATGCGCACCTGTCGCTTGGGCGATTCTCCACCTTCCCCAGCTCAGTAGCAGAAGGAGCCCTGCAGGGCAACTTCTTACACCTCTGACACCGAGTGAGCCTGGGAGAGCTGGGAAGGATGCAGAGTTGACGTCAACAAAAACAAGGTTCTCCATAGCAGCAGGTCGGTGAAGAATCCGTTGGGCCGTGAGCTATAACTGCCCGCGGGAGGGGAGGTGTGTGTAGCAGGGTTGGTCTGCAAGAACAGAAATACTGGGGGTCTGGGCAGAGAGAGACTGTCTCAAGAAACAGGTTTTCTCATGTCCCCGAAATCGTTCCAGTGTGTGAACCAGGCACAATGAAACCCGAGCAGCAAGAACTGCCAGGAAACGTGCAATTCCGGTGTCTTTCCCTGTTTGCGGAGGGCGCAGAGCAGCATTGAGGACTCCCAGTTGCTGTCTGAAAGGTCCCTTTGGTGGGAAAGCCCGGCCTAGGACACCGGCGGAGGAAATGTGGTGTTAGGCTATGTTCTGTCTGCTCTGTGAATACATACTTGGATGGCAGCTATGAGTCTGCCGAGAGGAGGCTCAGGTTTGCTTGCAGTGCCCGTTCGAGGAGGGACTTTGTCTGCAATCTATAGCCTCTTCCGGAGAGAGCATGTATGGAAAGGTCAGTTCAGCCTCCCCTTCATATGGATAATGGGTCCTTGGTTTGCCTCGTGCTAGGTCTCAGCAGTTGCTCACATATGACTGGTCACTTGTGTTAATGGAGAATTAACAGTCTCCAGCACCGAGGGGCAGAATTTTGGGCTGGGGTCTCTCTCCAGGCTGGTGAGGAGAAGATGGATTTGCTGCTTTACCTTTAGAAATAAAACTGATATTTCAACTCTTCCTTCCCAACGGAGCCCTCCTCTGGGCTCCTACCTGAGTCAGAGCTCGGTGTGATCATCGCCCAGGCCAGCTTATTGTGCAGTGATCTAGTTGGTTTGGGAAGTCAGTTTATTTTCCTTCTCTAGAACTACCCACATCTTGTCCATCTTGGAGCACTTTACTAAGCTATAGTCGTGAGGGGTGGGACTTCCTGGCATTGGCCAAACTGGTCCCATTGCAATCCATGGCAAACCTCCCCTCGACTCCCATGGGAACAGAGTTCTGCTGAGCACGAATCTCACGTACAGAATGCCGACCCGTGCGACAGCCACCATCTGACACGCTTCATGGCAGTGAGGGGCTCAGCTTGGGTGAGGATCCCATAGCAAACTCTCTGCTTGCAGAGCGCGATGGGATTTCTAACGCCCTTGCAGAGCAGCTGGGACGTTGGCTCATGAGAACGACCCAAATGCAGTAACCTATAATATCTGCCTTAGGGTCAAAAAGTGAAGGGCTGAGCCGACCCTGCTGGGACTGGAAGCTGTGGTTCCAAGGAGTGCTGGCATGTTAAACCTGAGGCTGGATCACTGAGCTGTCTTGTCACTTTACTGGGATTTCACCCTTTGTCTCTTTCCAAGGCAGAAGTGAAACGTTCTGTAAACGCTTGGCTTTGCAGCCAGAGTCCCGAGCTTGCAGACTGCAGTGCAGTGTCAGCAGCATTCCAGCTGGGACCCACCAATAAGCACTTTTTAAAGCTACCATCTTCCAGTGGCAAGGATTATTTGTGGAAATGCAGTCACACAGCAGAGTACAAGAGATTAACCTGCTTAGCCAGCCCTCTTCCTCTCCAGGGCGGGCTCGGGGACAACTCTGAATGCCTCCGTGGTGGGGAAGCCAAAAACTAGGCTAATCGGGCCTTTAAAAGTCTGCAAATTTGTAAGCAAAAGGGAAAAATAAGGACTGAATTGCACATGTGCTTTGGAGCTAGGCCCCGAGCCAGCAAAGCACTTACATGCTTAACTTTAAGCTAATTAGTAGTCTTGTTAACTAAGCTAAGAATGTACCTGAGTGCTTTGCTGGCTTGGGGCCTTGATGCACTAGACGCTGCAGACGGCTCACTAGTCTGCCGCGACTCCATCCGGTGCAGAGTGTGACGCTCTTCTAGTTCACTTACAGACCGGCCGTTCTGCTCCCTATCGTCTATTTGGGTGACAGTCGCTTCTGCTGCTTTTCTGCTGCCCGCTGCTGGTTCGATGCGTTTATTCATGCGGCTCAGTGCAATTAAGGGTGGCTGGGCGCAGCCAGTTGTGCAGCGACTGATGCCGGGACCGGGGAGCTGTTGCTCGTGCAGGAGCTGGTAGGGCAGTGGATGGAAGGGCCACCTTTGTGCCCACCCCTCCACTTCTCTGGTCAGTTTGGCCCCAGGCAGGGCTGGCAACTCCAAGGGGCAGTTATGCCAGCTGTGGAATCCCAGAGCCTGGCAGGCCTCTGGCTGTGCCCCTGGCTGAGGCTGCCCGGCAGGGGAGTTGTGTGGAGCGAATACCCTGGCTCTGATTTGCTTGGGGGTTCCCCCTGTGACGAAGTGGGACTCTTCTTAATGTTTCCTCTGAATAGTGTGGGGGTGCCTCAGTTTCCCCTAGGCAGTTCTTAAGTATCTAGGTGGTGGGGTAAGGGTGTATGATCATTGCAGAGCCCTAGAGGGCCGGTGTGTGCAGGAGTCTGGACACAGAGAATGGCCGACACCCTGTTTCCTGGCAACTGATGGCCTGGCCCTTCCCCCCTGCGAGGTGAGAGCTAAAGGGTTGGAGAACAAAGGAATCAGGTGACCACCTGGCCCGGGAAAGGAACAAAGCCCAGAGGAGGAGGGGCTGGAGGGAGTTTCAGTTTGGGGCTGGTTGGGACATGGAGTGAAGTGCAGACGTGGTTGTCTGGCTCACTGCCCCCCAAAATGGACCCAGCTGAGGGGTCCCGTTCTCTGCACCTGCAAGCTCTGTTTTAGACCATGTTCCTGTCGTCTAATAAACCTTCTGTTTTACTGGCTGGCTGAGAGTCCCGTCTGACTGCGAAGTTGGGGTGCAGGACCCTCTGGCTTCCCCAGGAGCCCCACCTGAGTGGACTCACTGGGGGGAAGTGCACGGAGGGGCAGAGGATGCTGAATGCTCCGAGGTCAGACCCAGGAAGGTGGAAGCTGTGTGAGCTGTGTGTCCTGAAGACAGGCTGCTCACAGAAAGGCGACTACCCCAGAGTCCTGACTGGCTTCATGGGGAGCAGTTCCAGAGCATCGCCCAGGGACTCCGTGACACCCCCACACTGTGGGAGCCTTCGACTGCCTGGCTGGGGTAGCTTTCCGACCCCACTGCACCCCGGAGCCACACCAAGGGGCTGCCTCAGGCCTGAGGCTGTAGGGCTGTCAGCTACTGCCAACTCACGCCATGCTCTGCAAAGCACAGGCTCTCTGCTGTGCAAAACCATACTCGTACAACGCCCTTCTCATGGGCTTCACCCTCACCCTTACCTCTGCCCTGTCCTGCCCTCTGCCTGCTGTCGCTCTCAAGTTGCAGTGGGGGAGGTTTAGATTGGATATTAGGAAAAACTTTTTCACTAAGAGGGTGGTGAAACACTGGAATGCGTTACCTAGGGAGGTGGTAGAATCTCCTTCCTTAGAGGTTTTTAAGGTCAGGCTTGACAAAGCCTTGGCTGGGATGATTTAACTGGGAATTGGTCCTGCTTTGAGCAGGGGGTTGGACTAGATGACCTTCTGGGGTCCCTTCCAACCCTGATATTCTATGATTCTATGATTCCCCAGTCCGCCCTCCTCCGCTTTCCCCAGGCGCTCCCCTGCTTGCTGGCCTGCATTTCAGCATGCCCATCACTAGCCCCGGCAGGCTCTGTCTCTGTAGGAAATGGGTCTGCCCATCCCCTGGGCCCCAGCAGCTGTGTAACTAGAGGGGTTTGCACCTGGCTGCTGTAACTCCCACTTCATCTGCAGCAGGTGCCTCTTGCAGTGGGCTGCTGCTGGGAGACCTGTGCCTGCTGGCTCCAGAAAGAATCCCCTCCATGGTCACTTGATGGCTGAGGTCTTAGATCCGCAAGGAGGGAACTCGATGGGGTCAGTGAATGAGCTGAGACAACCCCACTGGCCCATGTGGGAGACAGTGATCTTGCCCCGCACTGGTGAGGTGTTTGACACGTGCAGGCTCTCACGTTCCTCGTTATGTAAATCACTGGTCCCAGCTGTTACAGTGGTGTTTCCAGGGCTGTCTTAAGGGCTAGGGTGGTTTTAATATCTCTGCTGAACGAAATTTCCTGGTTCGGCTTTGATGTCCCTCCGGCTGCTCGTGAAATATCCGGATTCTATTATTTTAAAGATGTGGAATTTCCTATTTATGGATTTAATAGAGAGGCTCCATGTTCTGCTGTTCAGCGCTTACTTCCGCTCAGCGAATGGTTTTCCTTTTGATCTGAAACTCAGCCGCCCGTACAGACCAGACTGGGCTTAGTTTCCCTTCGCTGACAGTGGGATTGCTATTGGTTCTGAGAACTCAGCTGTGTCATTCGATTCCCAGCTAGAAGTAAGCCTCCTTTTCATGGCTAATAAAACAGGCCGTGATGAATGAAATGTGAATATGCAACGACAGTTCTCAGGCAGCTCTGTTTAGATAGGGATCAGATGAGGTCTTGCCCATTTCTGAACTCCTCATGCCACGCTCAGCCATGGGAGCTCACAAACCTGGAACCCCCCATCCAGCAGCGAGCTGCAAAAGGTGCACAGTGCTGACCCTAGGAAAGGGAGGGGAACCGGCCGGCTCTTAGTCCCAGTGACTATTACAGCCACCCTGCTGGGGAGTAAATCCCGGAACGTGGAAGAGTAGAAGCTGGGACAAAGGCTCCTTTACCTGTGCTGGTGAGAGAGAGAGAGAGAGAGAGAGATCTACTGGTAACATAAGAGAAGCCCATTCAAAGGCAGACCCCTGAAGTGATCAGCTTGGTCCTTGGGGGTGGGATTAACTTTCTTCCCCCTTCTCCTCATCCTCTACATGCTCAACCTGGTCTCCGCACCCCCTGCCCTGCACAGTCCTATGGGCTGCAACCCCATCTTGGTGCCAGGTGTGCACCACGCCCAGTTCTAGACAATCAGCAATGTTCATCAGGCCCAGCTGCTGATTCCCTAAGGCACAGAGAGTTATGACCAGGCGACCCCGTCCTGCCTGGATAGGCAAAAATCCTCCAGAAAGCAATGGGCTGATAAGGAGCTGAGCCTCAGCCTGCCAGCCTGGGGCCTAGCATCTCAATCTTGTCATAAGCTGCACAAGGGCAGACCTGGAGCATGCATACATCAGCTCAAAAGATGCTTGTTGCAGGACAGGGGCTTTTCTGTGTGCAGGAGGCAGCCCCAACAACTAAAATGTCTATAGCGACGTTTGCTGGAGCACCTCCTGCCCTGCCAGGCGTGAGCAGGATCCACTAGCTCGGGTCGGACTTGCTGCGTGTATAAATGGGGACTAGAGAGAATATCTGCACTGGCACTGGGAGGGACTAGGGAGAGATGTGAAAGGAGCACAGGACAATGAACTGTCCAACTACTATTGAAAGTCAGTGGGCGCTGGGTGCCAAACCTCCTCTCCTAGGTAAACCAGTGTTCTCCACGTAGAATGTCTGTGTTTACCAGTGTTCGATGGCAGGTCCAATTTCATATGTACATCCAGGAAAGCAACCCTCTGGAGCCATTATTATTTTCAGGTGTATTGTACAATCAGCATTTTGTTCAGAGCCATTTGTCTTGACTTATATGAGAAGTGAACAATAGGAGAGCGGAAGCTATAGAAGTGTTTGTATTCAAGTTCTGAATAGTCCAGCCTGGAATATTCTAGTTAACAAATTTAGAAACCTATAGAAAGCTCCGATTTAATTTAAAATAAAGGTATTGTTAGTCTAACACTCAACTATTTACATAATGGGAAAATCCCTCTGACTAATACATGCCAGTCATTGATTTCATTAACAGTTGGCTACTAATCTCTTGTCTCTGACCACTGAGATGTGTGTTTAGGGCATATACTGGAAAGGGATCATGACAAATCAGTAATAAATCTCAGTGACCACTATAATCCCTGGCTAATTGAATGCTTTGCATTTGTAGCAGACCAGTAGCATCTTGTCTCTGCTCCCACAGCCCAAAATTGAGACTAAAGAATAATTCTGGTCCTAAGAAATAACTCTCCCGTGTCATCCCAATAAAGATCTTTCAGAAGCTTTAATCTCACCCCCTTTGCCCAAGCCCTGCTTGCTGAGCACACTGAATGGGACGGGGTTTGATACCCTTCTGTTTCCCCCTCCCTACCCTATGGAAGCGAATGGTGTCTCTGAGAAAGCCAGACCTAATCGCTCTCCTGACTAGACTCTGACCATGGAGCCTGAAATTACGATAGTGACTCGGAATTATGGTGGTTAGACTCTTCCAGAATTCAAAGTCCCTGGGGAAGAACTGGCTGATGTTGCTGGGGCGAGGTAGGCCGCAGAATATCCATGGTAAAGCTGGCAGCGTTCAGAGTACGGGTCCAATCCCGCATACTGGTGGTCCCCGATGGGCCCGATTCTATTCTGTAAAGGGTTCTGGACTGCGTTCCTCGCGCTTGTGTCTGAACGCCTTTGAGAGCGCAGTAAGCAGCGTGATTATGTATCTGTCATGTCTTGTTTATTCTCTCATCATCTCCCCAGATGATGAGAGAACAAACCAGCATGTGCGGTGGAGCGGCTTTCTTTGAATACAAATGTACCTGGTAAAGCAGGCCGGTCAAAGAAATGGGCCTGGCACTTGGAGCAGGAAGTAGCAAGGTTTGGGGTGATCCTTAGTTCTTGTGGGCGTTCGTTCCCCAGCCTGGGCCCACCCAGAGAAAGGCCTGCCTTCGACACAGACAAGCTTTACTCTGCCCAAGGAATGGAACTGATCTGGCCCCTTTGCCCGTGTTTAGTACCTTACTCTGCGCTCAGTTCCATTGTCGCCAACAAAACTACGTGTGCAGTGAGGCATCGCCACGCATCAGGAGTCAGGCTGGCAAAGTGCAGCCTGGGCACAAGGGTTTCTGAATCTGTAACAAACTCGACACTTGGGTCACTAGGGAACCCTTGAATTTCACAGACGTCCTTAAGCCAAACACAATGGCTCTAACTCTGCATTGACTTCACTAGGAGTTGCAGTGAAGTGGGACTTTCAATTATTAATGTGAGCGAGAGCCCAGCTGTAGACAACAGGCCACTCCCGAAATGGCGGGGAGAAACTTTCAGAGACCTGCAAAGGGGGAGGAGCGACTCCCGCCGCTAAGGCAGCCTGGCCACTGGTAGTGGTGGGGTGAGGCAGAACGCTCTTGTTCACGGACTTCACTGGAGAAGTGCTGCTCTGTCGTGAGAGAGACGTGTCACATGTGCTCCAGCCGCAGCGGGTTAGTCCTGCAGCACGTTGGCTGGAGGACGGGTACAGTGTATCAGCCACAGCTTGCTATAGTCAGAACTTTCCATTTATTTTAAACGGCCTTTCCCCACCCCTGAACCAGGCGGGAGCTTGAATGGCAGGTCAGGCCCAACAATGAGAACTAATGTTCGAAATAAAGACACTGCCAGGAATACCCCGAATGTTAGAGAAACAGGCAAGACTCTCAGTGACTAGCAGTTTGGGGGGCCAATCTGAGACTAAGATGTCTCAACCTGGACCCCCAGGCTCAGAGGGGGCCCCAAACCTGAATCTTCTCCATCATCTGTGGAACTGAGCTGAATGCCAAGAAGGGGCTGGCAGTGAGTGGGGGCAGGGCTGGAAGCGACATGGCCACTTAAACCAAGCTCCACCACCAAACTGATGCTTTCGGAGTTCCCGTGTTAATAAAATGGAAACGTGTTTCCTATGCACCAAATCTCTGCAGGATTTCACAGCACTCTGACACTTCCACCCCCGCCCCCGTCAGAGCCTTTCTGTTCTCCTGCGATTGGTGTACCACCTGGAGCTCTTGGCCACCCCGACCCGAAGGCCAGCAGAATCGGATTTTAGTAAACTCAGTTCAGCTGCTTTTCTCTTTGGCAGAGACCTTCTGCACTCACCTTCTGTCTCACTCACAGGAGTGCTTGTAGAAAGCAAAATTTAAGCTTGCAAGGACTGGAGCTCATGGGCCCAATTCTCCCCTTGCTCACTCCAGAGTAATTGCACTGAAATCCATGTAACGCCAATGTAAGCAGTAGGGGCTGGTGCATCTGCTACAGGACGGACACTGCTTGACAGCAAGGGGCCAGCGTTTTCCAAACCCCTCCCTGGTGCCGTGTCTCAGACAGTCTAACAGCCCAGATGAGATCCTGCCCACGCCCATCACAGGCAGGACAGTCTGAGCACCCAGAGTTACTCATTGTGGAGATGAGAGGCCCCTTGTCGCACTCTCTGGCTACTGGACTCTGCCAATAAGCCCTGCAGTAGGTTCATTCCAGCAAAGCTCAGGGCTCGTCTGCACCCACTTTTTGTACTGACCTTTCCAAACCGATAGAAACCCAGTTCAGTTTAAATCCATGCAATTCCCTAGCAGGGATGCAGTTTTGCCAGAATCAAAGTGCTCGGACGGGCCTAGCTATGAGCATCTCTGTGCTGATCTAACTCCGCCCACACAGGAGGGCTGCAGAGACTCGCTGGTTCAGTTAAGTGGGCACAATGTTTGTGTGTGCCAAGCCCTTCCAGGGGCTTTGCTTTTCCTTGGAACAGATCTGTGGGGCAGGAAGGGAAAAGGTTAGAACTCCTTAACTTCCTAATCCAGCTTGTGTCCATGTCCTTCCTCCCCCTGAACTAACCCTAACCCTTTCCCTGAGAAAGTCCAAGCTCCAAGGGCTTCTACAGAGCCGCCTGCTGCTCAGAAGGTGACCATCCTCTAATCCGGAGTGGGAACAGCGCCAGCTCACCATTCACTCCAAACTGTCCCAGGCTGGCTTCTGAGGCTTGAATGCTCGCTGCAGGCTGTTTAGTTGATCTACAGCACTGGGAAAACCCAGGTGCAAAATGTATATAAACGGGAATAAAAATACCTTGGCAGGAATGGCAATCTGACCATTCTGTGGGCATGAGAATAAATGACATTCTTTGCTGTGAATTTCCTCGTTTATTCAGTCGCCCGCTCAGCAACACATCTCACGGCAGCCCTTTGGCATTAAACTTGGAGACAGCCCTACACGGAGGCTGCCTGGGTTTGCGGATGAGTGAAATGACCTCATGCTCTGCAGCCTCCCTCTGTTTCCTTTGAGCCCGCTCATTGACGTGCCAGGCTGCACAGGTAACTGAGGGCAGAGTCTGACTGTGGTCAAGGGATAATGGTGTAGTTACCCAGCTTGGTAACACACCTTGCGATGTTCTGGTGAAGGCACCAGACAGACTCAATGCTATTACGTACCACGCTCGGTGTGTCATAATCTGCTCTATCAAAGGGGCCAGGCGAGATAGTTCACGGAAGACTTCCTGCTCCAAAGAGAGGCATTTATCCTTTGCATTCAGTGGTGAGGGTAGGTTAAAAAATAGAACCTCTGTGGAAACATTCTGGTAAATGAACTTGCAGACCCTTGCTTTTTGCACAGAAGGGGGCTGGGCCCAACCCTGTTATCACTCAGGGTGCTTTTTAACTCGGAAAATTCTCAGAAGTTCTCATTTGTGTGGCCAGTTTGGGAAGAGCCCTTGGTTTGGTTTGCCTCAGGCACCATAGAACGATAGAGACACACCAAGGGTCACCTAGGCACAGGGTCAGCAGGGCTCGGTGGATGGGTTTGGAGCTGCGTGCAGGATCGGGCCCCAAAGGGATCCATTCAGTGCAGCACGTTCTGTAGAGGTTTAAAAAGCCTGTCTAGCTTTCAGCACCAGCTGATACTCGCTTTGGAAAGGGCCATTTGAAGGGTCTGTCAGGAGATGCACAACATTGGGATGGGGTGAGGGGAAGCTCTCCAAAGAGATCCCCCTCAGGGGCTGATCCTGCCATCCCCACCAGTGTCAATGGGCGCTCTCCCTGAGCAAACTGGAGGATCAGGCCCCTGAGGTTTTTTTAAACTGAGACATTCTCTCCCCCTCCCCAACACACCGTCCTGCAGACAGGCAGCCCCCTCAGCTCTCCCAAGTTCCCTACAGTCAGCACAGTGCTGCGGTCCCTCCCTTCTTTTTATTTGTTAAAAATGATTGACTGTAGAAATCAAGGCTCCACTGCACAGAGGTCATGGGAGCTGGTCCCAGAGAAGCAGCGTTTCAGGTTTCCTGTATGAATAATAGTGTTGTCCCTCCCCCCGGTTTGGATCTTTGTCAGGCGCTGCAGCTCACGTGGGCTGGGATGGTTCGGGGCTTGCACAAGTGAAGTAAAAAAGTTAAGGATCGTGTACGTAAGAAAGGGCTGTACGTTGGGTTAGACTCCTCTTCCCCGCAGCTACGCATGCAGATAGTAGAGAAAGTAACAATACTTCGCGTTTCTCACATCAGAAAAATGCCAAAGTCTTCCACGGAATTAACCCTTTGCTTCTGTTAGTCAATTAAGTAATGCATTTCGGAGATCTCAGTCACTAGCTGTAGTCACGCTTAGAGTGTGTACATACACCCATGTGTACACCTACGTATCTAGCTACAGACACATTCATAGAAATATAATTTATAGTTAACTAACATTTTTGATTTATTTTCATAACAGACTACTTTTATTTTTATAGCTTTGGGGATATTTGCTGTTCCATAACCATTGTTTCTTTCATCAACAGTATTAAATGCCATATTGCAACTATTCATCTTAAAATTTAAAGTAAGTACTTGTCTGAAAATGTTTAATGTTTACAGTTCCAGAGGACTAGAAGAAGACATGAATTTATACTTGCACAGTAATTAATTATTCTCTTCACTTTTATACTTTTACTCAATAACCGCTCCCAAAGGACTTTAATGATGGAACTAAGTTCTTTGAAACACAGGCAAACTGTAACATCTAAAATATAATTAAACCCTTTTTATAAACATTATTCTCTATTTTTAAAAAACTGCAAATCTTGGCAGGAGAGCTGTTGTGGATGCTGAAAGATAAAAAGCATGTGATTACATAACATGTCACCGAAAGAGCAAAATCCTATGTTTAACCTTTGTGGTTGTATTGTAAGGAGTTTTACTAAATCAGAGACAAAAACCCATAATTTACGAAGATGCAGCTACAAAAGCGAACACTTGTAAAGTCACAGCGTAGCTACGGCGTCGCTCCCTCTCTCCTCAAGCTGACACCCGCACATCAGAGAATTCAGAAAGTTCTGAATGATTCAGGTGTTCGTCAGGTCGTTCATGTCAGTCACATACCCTTATCAGTTCTCCGTCCAACAGATACAATGAAAAAGCTGGGCTGGAAAAGTGATAAGGACATGAGAATGGCTACAGGAGACTTTTTCTAAAATTTCAGAGTATAAAAAGAGCTAAACAGATAACGATTGAAATAAAGTGTAAGACATCACCGGTCGTCTCTTCTCTCCAGCCCACATCTGGATTGCCTTTCAAACGCACGAGGTTGAACTTGTGTGCTGGCAAGCCCCCAGATGAACCTGCCGCCACTAGAAAGGCTACGCTCTGGTCTTCAGGGAGAGCTTGAGGGAAAAGTTTCAAGTTCTTTGGCTCTTATGAGGTGTCCTGCTGTGTTCGTACCAAAAAAGGAAAAGCGGAGGTGTATGATCTGGTCCCAGCAGCAAACACACCATGTGTGCCTGACCAGCTCTCTCTGCAAACTAACAGACACAGCCCATTCATAAATTTCATAACCTCGAGTCTCCTCCCTTGCATTGTGGGGATTGGACCTTCATGGTTCCTCATTCCTAGTCTACTTAAAGACTACATCTGAATGGCTGTGTGCAATGGTATGTCCTGTGTTAAAGGGGATTAGCCCGTGGGTGGAGTTTTGGCCGCTGAGGCTAATGATTAATGAGTGTAAATTGGCAAATTTGAACCCGTTGGGGTTGTCCTAACATTCCAGAAAGCCAGCGAGTAGCTCTGTCTAGTCTGGTGTCCGTGTTCATTACCTGTGCCTTCCCAAGAGGCCCACAGGAGGCCTGTGGAAAGCAGGACTTTACCAGTGATTTTGGTTGTACCCAGGGAACCTGGCTTTGTTGCTGTTTTTATTGGTTTGTGATAATCGTGGAACCGTGGAACCACACGGTACCGCAGCTGGGCAGACCTGCTCCCGTATTCCCTGCACATCTCCACTCCCAGCCATGTCCGTGGCACCTGAATAGTGACTAGTATCCCACTTGTGGGCATGGGATGTGGCTGTTGCAGCTTGCCAGTCATTAGAGTGAAACTCCATGCTTTTGCTAACCATGAAACCCTACTGTGCTCGGCTGCCCGAGAGGAAGCAGTTAGTGTACCGAGGAGTGGGGGCTAAACCATGGCCCCATGTCCTCCTCATCCATACAAAGCCACGGGCCAGTTAAGTTACAGGGAAACTCCATGAGTGAGGCTGCAGCCTTCCAGCTGGACTCTGCTGTTGTGGGGCTCAGGCCAGGGCCCCAGAAGCCTATAGCTGTCTCCAGCTCTGCAGGGATCTAGAGGCCCAGTGCCTCTGCGTTGTGTGTCCCGAGTGTACCATGCAACCTAGCAGATGGTGGGTTCCCTTAGGAGACAACTGGTCTCTCCAGCACCCAGGGGTGTGGGTGGCATTCAGTGACTCCCAGGAGCAGGCATTTGTGGGATCTGCTGCTCAGAGGCCAGCAGAGACATCCCACCATGTGCTGGAGAAGGATGCAGCGTAGTGTCCCTTCCTATGTACTGCCACCTGCCTGGCCCCCAGTTGAGCCCAGACCGGCCGAGCGTGTGCAGGGAGAACTCTGCAGGCCTAGGAGTGGGGGTGTTGTTGGCCCACACGCTCACCAGAGCTCTGGGGGCAGAGGATAGTCACTTACCTCGTCACAGCTGCACGTCAAACTGCACCGAACTGGCATCCTCAGAAGGGACGGGGAGGAGATGGCCCAGAAAGGGTGGGCGAGGGAGCTGGGCCCTGAAGGACAGTCTGAGGCCAGGTCTCTGTATCTAAGGCCAGTACCAAGGATCTGAATGGGAGACCCACACGTGGAGAGAAAGCAGAACACAAACTATCATAGAATCATAGAATATCAGGGCTGGAAGGGACCTCAGGAGGTCATCTAGTCCAACCCCCTGCTCAAAAGCAGGACACATCCCCAATTAAATCATCCCAGCCAGGGCTTTGATAAGCCTGACCTTAAAAACTTCTAAGGAAGGAGATTCCACCACCTCCCTAGGCAACGCATTCCAGTGCTTCACCACCCTCCTAGTGAAAAAGTTTTTCCTAATATCCAACCGAAACCTCCCCCACTGCAACTTGAGACCATTACTCCTCGTTCTGTCATCTGCTACCACTGAGAACAGTCTAGAACCATCCTCTCTGGAACCACCTCTCAGGTAGTTGAAAGCAGCTATCAAATCGCCCCTCATTCTTCTCTTCTGCAGACTAAACAATCCCAGCTCTCTCAGCCTCTCCTCATAAGTCATGTGTTCCAGACCCCTAATCATTTTTGTTGCCCTTCGCTAGACTCTCTCCAATTTATCCACATCCTTCTTGTAGTGTGGGGCCCAAAACTGGACACAGTACTCC
This sequence comes from Lepidochelys kempii, assembly GCF_965140285.1. Lineage (NCBI taxonomy): Eukaryota > Metazoa > Chordata > Testudines > Cheloniidae > Lepidochelys > Lepidochelys kempii. The sequence goes on along the minus strand of NC_136389.1, from coordinate 84,279,366 downwards.
AGATGAGGCCTCACCAATGTCAAATAGAGGGGGACGATCACATCCCTCGATCTGCTCGCTATGCCCCTACTTATACATCCCAAAATGCCATTGGCCTTCTTGGCAACAAGGGCACACTGCTGGCTCCTATCCAGCTTCTCGTCCACTGTCACCCCTAGGTCCTTTTCCGCAGAACTGCTGCCTAGCCATTCGGTCCCTAGTCTGTAGCTGTGCATTGGGTTCTTCCGTCCTAAGTGCAGGACCCTGCACTTATCCTTATTGAACCTCATCAGATTTCTTTTGGCCCAATCCTCCAAAACTACGAGTGCTCTGTACTGGGGCAAGAGGAGATTCTTGCCCGAAGATTTCGTCACGGCACCTGGGAGGTCTCATGTTACTTTGCTAACACATTCTTCAGAGGGTTGGCACGAGGGTGCAAAAGCTGCTACACGCGCAGGGATGGAACCAAGGCCGGCCTGCTGGCAAATCGAAGGCACAGACTTACAAAGAGGAGGCTTTTCTACTGCAGCAGGAGTAGGACGGATCCTGTTCTCCCCTGTAGGCTGCAAGTGCGCGGGCTGCTGCGGCACAAGTGTGGAGGAGACTCTGGCCCAGGAAGGACATGCTGTGAATAGTTTTTTACCCCACAAGCTGGCCTCTTGGCGCCCAGAGCCTAGTCCTGGAGGAGGGGTCTTCTTGGCGGGGGAGCGTGGCAACATCTGGCCCTAGCTGAGCGCAGTCTGTTTCCAGCTCCGGTTTCAGCGGGTGGGTAGCTGTGTACCCTCCCCAGCAGTCCTGGAATCCACAGCTCACGGCTGGCTCGACAGGGTGTGTGGGGGGGTCAGAACCACAGATCCCTAAAATCCAAGAATAAGTGAAATATCCCAAGTCTCCAGGAGCCCTGGGGTGGTGAAGAGCCAAGTTCCGTCCCCAGCGACCTGAGCTGTGAGGGCTGTATTTGCGCCCAGCCTTGCCAGGCCTGTGGAATGGAATGAAAGGTTCACCCTTTTTCTTGGCACTGCCGTTCGAGGAGGCCGGGGTAGAATGCAGGTGTACGACATTCCAGGGCTTTGTGCGTCCTGCCCAGGGAGTGGTTTGATGCCTCTTGCATAGTGCGGTGTGAACACTATTGCAGAACGTGTCCCATGCAATTACACGTCTCTGACTGACTAACTCTTGCTCTGGAATAAGATTTTTCTGGAGGCTGTTTTGGATCTGGGGTTAAGCAACAAAATGTAGCTCTGGATCTTAACTTTCCCACAGTTCAGGGGTGCTCGTATCAGGAGTTCAGGTACCCGCCCGCCTCTAGTCTTGCCTCTTGGTACCTGGCCAGGACTGGACTCAGGAGCACCAATGTACCAGGAAAATCCTACCATTATCAAGCTGCTAGCCCAGGTTTTCAGGCTGAAGACAGGTCAGCAAAGTTTCTGAGAAGCATCTGCAGTGAACATGGTACTGACCTTTGGAGGCTTCCCACCTCTAACTTTTGTTGTTAAATAAATCTCAATTTTTCAGTAGAGAGTGTGAGATTAGAAGTGCAGGGATCCCCTGCCCCCCCTCAAATCTTAACCTTTTGTTACCTCAGTGAAACAGGCCAAAAATGTCAAGTTTGGAAGCTTAAGTTTGACTCCTAAATCCATATTCAGGCACCTAATCAGTGGCTTACTTTTTGAGATCTCTGAAAATCATGCTGTTTATGTAGCCTCTCCACCCTGGAGGTAAGTGCCTACATCTAGGCTCCTGAGCTTAGCTTTTAGGGAGAACAAATGAGGACATTTGTATTCCCACTGTAGCAAATATTCTCCTATCTGTAGATTCCACTGCAACAGTGCATCTGAAATGGCCACAGTTACATGTGTCCTGATTCCGACTGACCGGTAGCAACGGAACAGCAGAGAAAATCACATCACGACTGGTTTGACTTTCTTCAGTGGGCCGTGAACCTGAAATGGGTTGCGACTCCGGTTTGCGGGGTCATCAGGGCAGGAAGCCGCAGCCGGGAGTCCCGCGGGGGGGCTGAAGGCGGGAGGGGTGTGATGTTTTTCTAGTAGAGGCTCCCAATTTTTTTTTTTAAGTCCAAATTAGGTCACCAGCATAACAAATTTGAGAACCACTGATCTAGCTACAAACCCAAGGCTAGGAATCCAGGCTGTCACTCCCTAACTCAGATACGTGCTTGCTTGGCGGCCTGGCATGACCTGTCAGGTCGATGGGTGCAGGCGTGTTCCGGTGGTGCCAATGATGAGAGAGTTACGTGCTGTTGTGTTAAGACCAGCTTAGACTTTTTTTAGTGCCTTTGTCATTGGCCAGAGGAATTAGAACAACTTCTCCAGAGCACGTGTAGGGCCAAAATCATCATGCCAGTCTTTGCTGAACAGCCCCAGGGCTAAATTCTGCTCATTCAAAGATCTCCAGACTTAGCAATAAACCCAGCCCCATCTCCGGAGTAGCAGGACTGGTGGCACTGTGCTGTGCAGGAGGGGAGCCACTGCCCAGGGAAGGGGCACCTCTCTATGACATGGGCCTGGCTCTGTGAGAGCTCCCTGCAGAGCAATCCACAGAGGAAAGAGGCAAACCAGGGCAGAAGCGAGGCTTGGAGACCTGACCAGCGGCTCAGGCTGGGCTAGGGCCTTAATGACTCTGGCACTTTGGTGGTCTCTGGCTGTTCCAGGGAGAGCTGAACGTTCCTGGTTTCTGAGGAGCTGGATGTTTCACCGACGCTGGGACCCTCTCCTAGAGTCAGCATGTGGGGGGCCTCTCTGCCTGGGCATGTCTGAGTCCAGCTTGTCCCTCCTGGCTGCCTGGCCAGGAGTAGCTACCCAGGCGATCCTTTAGTGAGTGCAACCTCGATGGGTAGAGTTGCCATGATTACGTATTCCTCCCTTTATGCTACTCTACAGCTCCATGGCTAGGCCCAAACAACTACGCGCATATGCCAGAAATACCCAGTGGGCCAACCACAGCCTCGACGTAAGATGCAGAACTCCTATGATCTCCAGGGCTGGATCTCATTGTCACTCCAGGGCTGGCCCGGCCCAACATGTATAGCGACTTCCCTCTGCTTCCGTTTTCCTCCTAGGTGACTGTGCCTGCCCCAGTCCGACCCCAGGACAGGGACTCTCTTGGCTGGGGTAGGGGAAGCAGTGCTGCTTCGGTTGTGGCTCTTGTGTGGGGTGTTTTTAACCCACACCATGGTCCCCAGAGCCAGGGAGGGGAGTTACGAGACGTGCCCGGCCCCCTGTGATGAAACACTTACCAGCAAAGGCTGCACCGGAGCCAAAGGATGCCAGGCTGGACATCACACCTTTGGCAGGGAGCGCTTTGGCTGAAACCTCGCTGTGGCCTACCTTTGCTTTCACCGAGGGGGAGATCATAAAACCTTGTGACCCCCTGTCGCACTCTGTGTGATCACTTTCCATCTTGTTTTGCCCTAGGACATGGGTAGGAGTGAGTGCACCCCCTTACCTTCAGTGGAGTTGCAGCCGCTTTCACAGCTCTGGATGGGGCCTGTGCGGGACTGGGATATGTTTGTTACTTTTTCAGTGTTGTATCTGGTGTTTATGGAACCCTGTAATCCAGCCAATGACTTCTGCATTTGGAGCCTGTAGGAATCGCCACAAGTCCACTTACTGCCTGAGGGCTGGAGGCTGCGTTTTGAGTCCTGAGCTCAGATGCGCACAGATCCTTGTTTTTTAGACTGTCGTACCGGCTGTGCAATGAGGAGTTACTGCTGCAGAACTCATTCCAGCAAGGGTCTGAAAGAAATTCTGCTCGGAGTGCGTAACTCTGCTGACAGTGACACCAGTGTGGGAATGCAGAGTAACTCCAGTGACTTCCAAAGGGTGTCCGAAGAATGGTAACAGCATGTGGTTGGGACAGCTGGCACAGCACTAGTCACATCCAGCAAAAATGGCCAGCCCTCCTCATGAGTTCTGGATTGTTTTAGCTTGGATCCAGTCCAGGGTCAGACTTCTCTCAGCAAGGGTTCAAAAGCCAATAAACGAGGGTTGATTCAGCCACAGCTCAATGTAAAGAGGAGAATTCCATCCCGTTTATAGTCCAAGTCACTGAATTTAGTCTGGTTTGGGGTTTGTAAAATCCCCATGAGCAAACTGCAAAAATGTGGAATTTATTCGTTCAAAACTATTTGGGAGTCTGTGCATGATGCAGATCCTGGATTTTAGATATTTGAATCACACACAATTCACCTTCAGCAAATGTTTGAGCAACAATTCTTTATGCTAGGAAAGCCTGAGCACTTGAGTGGTCACAGACAGCGAACACACAGAGGGGTTCTCTGTGTGTCAGCCTCATTGAGATCCATTTTCCAGCTGGAATTTTGTGGCTGTTCCCACTACACGCTCGGCTCACGAATCCCTGCAATGATAAAGAACATGGGGTAGCTCTAGGAGAGCCAGGACCTAACACCTGGGGTGATTCTGGGTTTGCCCAGGCTTCTCTGTTGGCCATGATGAGGGGACCATATCTGAGGTGCACTGCTGTTCAGAATGGCTGGGGCTTGTCTGGCTCTCTGATGCCACACAGTCCCCAGGGGGTGACATCCCAAAAGGCAGCCCTCGCTGGTTCAGAGGTAGAGATTGGTCAAGAAAAAATAGCCAGCTGACTCAAATGCCCCCAAAATCTCCCCTCTTTAATCTGGGATTTTAGGCCCTGACCCAGGGCATAGGGGCCCCTCAGCAGCTCCCATTGCACACCTCTAACCATAGTCAGCAATAGGTTACTTGTAGGGTGGTAGCACCGAAGGGCCTCAGCAGGGATCGGAGGTCCCTTTGTCCAAGGCACTGCACAGACAAATAGCACAGAGGCAGCTCCTGGCCAGAGAGTTCACCATCTAGGCTGCTGCTGAAACTCATGTCACATACTTTACTGAGCCTGCGATTCAAGCTTGGAATAGTCACAAGATTTACAGCAGATAATGGTATTTAAGCATAATGGTAAAGAGCAGTTTGGGGTTTGCATCCATTTCCTCTCAACAACTAGTGTAGCATGGCCCAGGTTTGGTTAGTTACATGGTTTTTATGTAAGTCTAAAATAAAAACATAGAGAAGGAAAAATTGCAAATAAATGTGGAGTCAATAGAATAACTATTTGGATCCATACTTTTGTGAGTGGAATGACCTCCCTAAACGGCTTTTCTAGCCTGCCTGTTTCTTTGTGTAGTGTGTAGTGGTCTTCATTCTGCTGGCCTTCCTCTGGCCCTAGTGTCTGTGTGTCTATCCCACCGTTTCTCTGCCTGCGTGTCGTTGCATGGGTCCCGGGACTTTCACAAGCACACAGACTTTGCTAGGCAGAGGTATCTTTTAGAGGGTTGGAACAGGTTTTTTTTTAACAAGACTTGATGAACTTTGGTTCAGTTCTTTCCTCACAAGATGCTGAGCTTCCTGACCCTTACTAAACTAACCTGACCTGAAAGCTCAGCATCTGTCCTAGACAGCTTATCTACAGGAACTGAGTCTTTGCACTTAGCGCTTACCGCTCCATGCGCAGAGAAAGCCCAACAGACAGAGCAACAGCAACCGCAGCCCGCTCCAGGTGGCCTTATTTTGCAAGCCAGCTGCAGAACCTACCACCACAGCTCTTTATTCTTATACTCTTTTGTGGGGGTGTCTGGGCTAAAGTGAGCACAGCCCCTAGGAGCAGTAAAACTCGCCATGGTAAAGTAACGCCCCAGTGAGTGAGAGCCACCTTTCTTCTCACGCAGTTGTCCTCCGTCTCCCAGCTGCATGATCTTTGCTGCCAGTTTAACGAGCTCAGGAATGTTATCTGTTAAAAGGCCCAATGTTTTATTAAGCCCTTTTCAATCTGGAGCTTGCCCCAGGCTCCTGATGTCCATTAGAGTGAGCGTACAGCTCAGCAACCGGAGCACATCCTGCCGACTCCATAGCCGCAATGGCTTTATAACCTCACTGCTTTTTCAAAACCTAGCTCTGAACTGCTTCCACTTACTGGTTTTAATAAATGTATGCCAGACACAGGCAGAAGTGAAATGAAACTATTGACCCTAGAGCACAAACTATGGAGAACTTAGTTCCTAGGTCCATCCTCAGCTTGAACCGTAACCAGCAAATCCAGCTTCCTGAGTTACTTTGGAATGATGTTTAAGAAGACACTACATCCCTCCCTCCTTTCACCTTGATTTTATATAAAGTTTGTGCCCTGACTCTTGGCCAAGAGCCAAGTTCAGCATCTGACTTTGCTCGAAAGTACAAAACACTTCACTTGAAACGTCTGTAAAGCGCAGAGGAAGGAAAAGAGACCGAGCTCTTTCTGAATTCTAATGAATTTCTCCTCCTTTAGTGGATGTAGCAATGGGTATTGGAAAGAGAGAAGGAAGCACCCACTCTTCTACTTACCAGCCAGTTGAACGTGTATTTGAAACACCAACTTAGTTCTGTTTGCTGCTGTATTCAGACCTGTACCCTAACGCTTTCTGTCATCTGCACGCCTCCGGTGTAGCTGTTTGCACTGGGAAACAAGGGTGGTACATGCCAAATTCAAATTGGTCTGAAACAGCTGCCCGGCTCATAACTCTGTGTGCGCACATGTAAACGAGGGAATTGCGGCCCTGGGCTCACTGGGCCTCTTTGGTGTTTCCCGAGAGCTCATGTGCATGTGGCTAGGGCCTGGCACAGGCTGTTGCCATGATGCGAATAGAGCTCTGACAATCCTTTCCCGAGAACACTTGCCAACGTTTAGCCAGGGTCCCTGGCCACCGAGCCGGAATGCGGGACATGGACGGGCATTTCAGGGGGGTCTCCTGCAGTGCAACCATTCTAGCTAGTGCTAGGCCATAGAGATCTGTGTGATCAGACTGGAACACCTGGGGCTGGTGCCATGTGCGGCAGTTCACACCTACAGAGTGGGTTCCCGCTTCCACGCAGCCTTGTGCCTAGCGCGATGGAGCTCCTCTCTTCCCCTTTCCATGCTCCAAGCTGCCCTTCAACCAGCCCAGCAGGGAAGGCAGCGCTCAGCAAGGAGAGCAGAATTGTTTCCGTGCCAGTCACTCCTGTTAGAGTCCCGTCCCTCTGCCCAGTGTAAAACGGGAGCTGGCTTCCCGCAGCTGGCAGGCCAGGCAGCTGGCAGTGCCCTGCATGGGGCGGTACCGGGATGTGCCTGCTGCCCAGCAAGACGCCCTCACCCCAAGGTGATGGGCTGGCTGCCAAGTCACAGCTGAGCCCTCTGTGTGGCGGGCGGGGCCGGGTCAGGGCGATGCAGCCAGCACCGGGGCTAGCGATTTCCCTGCTCTCAGCACGGCCCCAGCAGCGTACATGGCAGTGCAGCGGGCCCGTGTCTCCAGCAGCAGAGCAGGCTTGGGACGAAGCAGGCTGGGGATAAGGCCACCTTAGCAGCTCCTCGCTCGGGGCAGGGGACAGCCTCAATGGCTGCTAGGGTTTAGCACAGCCCCTGCCATGCAGAACCAACCATGCATTTGTTTCCTAGCCCAAAGATGAGCACTTCTCCCCGCAGCGCCAGGGCTGAGTCTGGCCTGGCCTCCTCCAGCCCAGCCTGCAGCACCTGGCACGGCACAGCCTCAAAGCCATTCCTGCTGGCTGTGGCCGCCAGCTCCCTCCAGGGACAGGCTTGAACCCACTGAGCCTCCTCCAGCCCCCTGTGCCCTCAGCGCATGTTCCGGCCGCCTGCCTGCCCTGGCCTGGCCCTGGCGCTGCGGTGGATGGCCGTGTGTGTAGCAGCCTTGTTAACCAAGAGAACTGCATTGCTGCCCGGTACGTCACTGTCTGACGTGCCGCCCGACTCCATCGCTGGAGCAGAGTCCGTGCACTCTGGCTGTGTAACTGGTGGCTGTAGCATCCCCTACGCAGAGCTTATTAAACTGCTGACAAGTGTTTACAGCCTGTCCGGCCCCAGGAGTCTAATAAAGCAATTCCGTCTCTCCAGCCCTGAGGCAAAGCGGGGAATCGGGCTGCTTCCCTGTCGCAGATCCTTGCAGTCAGAGAAGCAGGGCTGTGGGTTTGCTGAGGGTTAGCGGTCCCTTTTCATAGTTACCAGCGAGTACACGCTGCGTTCTCTGCCTTGCTATTTACCAGTGTCTGAGTGCAGGGCTGCAAAGACAGCTGCTCGCCGAGCTATCTGCTCACAGGCCTCGCCGCTGGGTCAGGCCACTGGGCTCTAGCCGAGCTATCTGCTCACAGGCCTCGCCGCTGGGTCCGGCCACTGGGCTCTAGCCGAGCTATCTGCTCACAGGCCTCGCCGCTGGGTCCGGCCACTGGGCTCTAGCCGAGCTATCTGCTCACAGGCCTCGCCGCTGGGTCCGGCCACTGGGCTCTAGCCGAGCTATCTGCTCACAGGCCTCGCCGCTGGGTCCGGCCACTGGGCTCTAGCCGAGCTATCTGCTCACAGGCCTCGCCGCTGGGTCCGGCCACTGGGCTCTAGCCGAGCTATCTGCTCACAGGCCTCGCCGCTGGGTCCGGCCACTGGGCTCTAGTTCTGTGCTCACTGAAAGAAAGGCACAATCTAAGCTGTGGGAAAGCAATGCCGGGCTCAGCTGAACAATGGCGCCAACATGGCTTGCGTGATTAGCCGCTGCCTGGCTGGAGCCTCCCTTTTATATTTGTGAGCTCCCAGCGTATAATTGCAAAGAGAACAGCCGTGGGCCTCGTGTTGTTTCTGACCATTATGTAGTTGAGTAGCTCGGAGGGATGTAAATGCTGGTTTCAAAGTCTCTGTAGTAGCTTCTGAGCCTCCGCCACAATATCTGATGATGTTGCTTCCCTGGCCATGGAGATAATCCCCAAAACTCAGCTGTGGACCAGGGAGAAGGGCCCTGTTCCAGCGCTGCCCCTGGAAGGAGGTGGGGCTGTTACAGCGGCAGCCTTGGCTGATGTGGCGGACAGAATCAGGGCACCCTGGGGCTGAACGGCTGAGTGGAAGAGCCAGGCGCTGTAGCTGGGGCTGTTACAGACGGGCACGTGCAGTGGGTCAGGCTTGGGGGGAGGAGGCATGTAATGAACACTGGCCAGGGCCACGCACAAAGGTGAGTTTAATGCTTTAGCTTCTCCCCTCCAGAACCAGAGAATCACACTTTACATAACGTCACAGGGCAATGAGTTCAGGCCAATCACTGTTGTGTGTCTGTCACAACCGTGCCTGGAGACCCGGACGGGGATCAGAGCCCTGCACACACAAGTAACAAAACACCCCAGTACCTGCCCCAAAGAGCTGACAGGCCAATAGGGCCAGAATCTCCGATTCAGCCCAGCTCTGACTGGCACAAGGCAGGGAAAGCAAAGGCACCTTTAAGCTGCCTTTGGCCTCCCCTGATCCTGGGGCCAGCCAGGACTTGGTCTGTTTCCCCCAGGTAGGCTGGTGTGTGACTTTCACCTGGCTGCAGGAGTGCTGCAGCACTGTGCTGATGTCCACAGCTGTGTGTATCCCAAGTTGCATGCTGAGGCTTTAAGCCATGAGTTGTCTGGAGCCCGTGTGTCTAGCACACATCAAACCTGAACACTCCAAATGCGGAGACATGGGAAACTGCTGGTTTGATGGTGCTATTTCTGTGTCCAATATTGAAACCCAGAGAAATGCCCCTGAAGCCAGCAGGAGGGGAACTGTAAACCGGGATAAAGAAGATAAAGATAAAGGGTTAAAGAAGCCCAGACATATCCAGCTGAGTCTGAAATCACTGTGGTGTGCACTGGTCACCTTAATCCGTGGTCTCCTCCACCCCTTAGTGTCTGAAAAACTCACTGCTTGTCTTCAGGCCTTTGGGTTGGGGACCAGCTTTTATTCAGTCTGTGCGACACCCAGTGCAACAGGTCCCTGATCCCTGACAGGGTCCCTTGGTATAACCGCAGGACAAGTTGCCTTCCTTCATATGGCAAGAGAGGTGATTAGCAATACTGGGTCAGACCAAAGGTCCATCTAGCCCAGTGTCTTGTCTTCCGAGAGTGGCCAGTGCCAGGTGCCCCAGAGGGAATGAGCAGAACAGGGAATCATCAGGTGATCCATCCCCTGTCACCCGTTCCCAGCTTCTGGCAAACAGGCTAGGGACACCCAGAGCATGAGATTGCATCCCTGACCATTGTAGCTAATAGGTCTATCAATAGCTTTCCTCCATGAATTTACCTAATTCTTTTTTGTACCTAGTTATACTCTTGACCTTCACAATGTCCCCTGGCAACGAGTTCCACAGATTGACTGTGCATTGTGTGAAGAAATACTTCCTTGTGTTTGTTTTAAACCTGCTGCCTGTTAATTTCATGGGGTGACCCCTAGTTCATAGAATCATAGAATATCAGGGTTGGAAGGGACCCCAGAAGGTCATCTAGTCCAACCCCCTGCTCGAAGCAGGACCAATTCCCAGTTAAATCATCCCAGCCAGGGCTTTGTCAAGCCTGACCTTAAAAACCTCTAAGGAAGGAGATTCTACCACCTCCCTAGGTAACGCATTCCAGTGTTTCACCACCCTCCTAGTGAAAAAGTTTTTCCTAATATCCAATCTAAACCTCCCCCACTGCAACTTAACTGGGTCCAGTTCTTGTGTTAAGAGGAGTAATCAACACGTCCTTATTGACTTTCTCCACACCAGTCATGATTTTATAGACCCCAATCATGTCCCCACCTTAGTCATCTCTTTTCCAGCTGAAAAGTCCCAGTCTTTTTAATTTCCCTCCGATGGAAGCTGTTCCATACCCCTCATCAGTGTTGTTGCCCTTCTCTGTATCTTTTCCAATTCTGATGTACCTTTTCTGAGATGGGATGCCCAAAACTGCAGGCAGCATTCAAGGTGTGGGCGTACCGAGGATTTATATAGTGGCACCACAGTGTTTTCTGTCTCATTATCTATCCCTTTGCTAATGGTTCCTACCATTGTTGGCTTTTCCGACTGCCGCTGCATATTGAGCAGGTGGTTTCAGCGACGTTCAAATAGCCAAGTCCAGATTAGTGAGTCCATGGGTAGCTTCGGAAGTGGCTCTCAGTCTGCCTGAGATGCCACCAGCAAACAGTCACAGCAGGCACTGATGTACGCTGTGGTCCATAGTTTGTGACCGGTGTCCACAGCCATACTGTGCATTGTCCCGTATCTTCCAGAGATGTAAGAGATGTCATCCCAGCCAGGCGACGTTCTGAAATGGCTCAGTGGGGACCACAGTTTCCAGGGTAGATTGAAACGTGGAAGTTGTTTTGTGAGATGGGCTGCCAGGTATTTGTTTGGGGCATTAGCATTACCTCAGAGTTCTTCCCAGAGTGCCTCAGGATTGAATGAGGATCCCAAAATGGCTTGTGAGATTTCAGGTGTGTCTTTGGAAGGTTCTGGAGGTCCTGGTGAATTCAGATTGGCCATGCTTCGCTTGTCCTTGGGGTCTCTCTGGATCTCGGGTGGGGATTTCTGTGTCTGTGGGCAGCCATTGAAAGGGTGCGGATTTTAATGCTCCAGTTAGAATTCCTATTGCAGGACTAAGCAGCACGCCCAGAGCCTTGGTGTGTCCCCCGCACAGACTCGTGTGCAATATTCAGCAATTGATGCCGCAAGCTGTTTGCAGGGTGTCTGCCTCTGCACCCCCAGTTGTGCCCAGCAGAGTTTTGGCTGAGTTTTTGGCTAAAACTCCTTGCTTTTACCGTTATGCACGTCTCTCCCACCCGAGCTGTAAACGTCAAACCTCTGTCCAAAGTCACCCCCAAGGACTGGATGGGGCTGTTGACTGCAAAAGGTACCACTCAGTGGTTCCTGGTGGCTCTGTTTAGATAAAAGGCTTTGGAGGTCTTGGGGTACAGCTTCCAATCCTGCCAGTGTCCTGCCATTCTCTTGAGGTCCGTGCGGCGTGTCGCCCGGGTGGTGAGGGCTTTGCCTTGTCCCTCGAGCGGTGTCGTCCGCACAATAGACGAGGGGGGAATTGTCGGGCAAGTTGCTGTGTGGCGCTCTTACTATTGCTGAGCCGTACAGGTGGCTACCAGTAGCGACAGAGGGCAAAGCCCCCAGTCTTCTCCGGGGAGTGAGAGCTGGGTCCATTCTTGGCCCCCGGCAGCAGGGTTTGTGATGAGGGGGAGGTTCCTGGAGCTATTGGTAGGAGGTGGGGTGTGATGGGAACGTGGCACAAAAGGGGCAGGTCTGTGCACCGTGTCCATAGAGCTCTCTGCAGGGTCTCCTCACAGAGGTAGCAGGACCCCGGGGAGGGGGAGAGGGCAGCAAACGGAGCAGGGCTCCTCCCTCCCCAGGGTGTTGGGAGCAAGCAGAGCGGATGGCTGTTTACTGAGCTGTCACCTTGAATTTGCCCAGTGCTACTGTTCCATGTTTCTGCGGAGCACAGAGAAGGTCAGGCCGTTAGTCATCCCAGCCAGTCCGTGTCCCCACTGACTGTCCCTGCCCAGGCCACGGCGGCGTGAGACACGGGGGGGGGGGCGGCAAACCAGTGCTCAGGTCGGTGCTTTCCTGAGAAACGGGAAGCAGCATGTGCGTGCTGGGCTCCTCCCAGCAGTCCCAGCCACACACCTGCTCCCAGAGGGACAGGCGGCTCCTCCCCGCAGGCCCACGGGTGGGAAGAGCTGCATGGTGCCTCCTGCCGTCTACTGCAAGCATCACAGCATGGGGCAGCATCAGCCCCTAGGCTGCTTTCCCCCTCCCCTGTGCAGGCTGGTGCAGGATGTGAACGGAGCCTGGACTCCCCGCAAACCTAGGAACCCTGCCGGGGCAGGGGGGGCAGTCGTCTGTGCCAGGCAGCGAGGGCTATGCCGCATTCGGCCCCGCGGGAGCAAGGAGGGCCAGGGACTTGGTGTGTTTGAGGCACAGCCAGTCCTGGCCAGCTCATGGGGCAGCGTAGCTGTGCACTGCCCCTTCGGCAGGGCTCCTAAAGTCACGGCCCAGCCCCACCTTGTCTCCTGTGGGGGGCCTGGTCCAGGAGCCCCTTGTCAGCCCTGACTCAGACACCGCCCCACTTCCCACCAGTCCTGCCAGGGTAAGGGCTCAGAATAGGGCTGACAGTGGCTTTGTCGCATCAACAGCGATGCAAGGTGCGGGCAGATCTCTTGGGGCACTGGCCCGAGTGAGACAGGGCAAGATGCTGCAGTGACCAGCACCAAACGGCTTCCCCCGCCCGGGGGCAGCGGGGAGGAGACCAGTGCATGGGGCAGGACGGCAGCTCCAAGCCCAGAGGTGGAGGTTTCAGAAGCATTTGACACTGACCAGGGCCTGCCGCTGTTGAGGAGAGGCTCAAAACGCCCAGGTGTGGCTGCAGTCCTGACCCTGGATTTGCTCTCCATGCATTCGGTGGGGGTAGGTCAGCACCCATTAGGATGACCCTGGCCTTCCAGGGCCCTGCGAAGAGGCCAGGCCCACACGGGAGCCCGTGTTCCTGCGCTCTCCCGACAGGCACGATTCCGGCTCACGAGTCCCGGGGGCAGCGGTGAGAGGTCACGGTGTTGCATCCTAGTCCTTTGTGACCGGCATGCTCCCCTCGAGTCCCAGGAGGCACTGCACAGCTAAGGGCAGCCCGCGGGCCGCGGCCCTGCGCGGTGGGACTCCCGTCCCGTCCCGGCTGAATTCCAGAGCAGGCGTGCGCTCCCAGCGCTGCCAGGCAGCCGGCGGGGCAGCTGGCTTAGGACCCTCCCCTCCCCTGCCAGGCTGGAGCTGGGGTGTTGGCAATGCCCGAGCGTGCGCTGATGGGGTTAGCTGGAAGGCTTTAAACACCTCAACTCCTAGGGCCCTCTGCCCTGCTCCCAGCTTCTGCCCCAGGGGCTGCTGAGAGGAGAGGGAGTGTGTTCTTCCGCCGCTCTGCCTCGCTGTTTGTGCTGTGTTGTGCCCCCAGGCAAAGCCCCCCGGTGTACAGATATAACCGGGACAGTCCCTGCCCCCAGACGCCTTCCATCTCAGCAGAAGACAGAGACCACGGCGGGCCGCGAGAGCACGCGTTGCCGTGAGACTGGGCGGTGCTTCAAGTGAGCGGTGGCCTGCACTGCCCGGCAGACGGTTCCCCCACGTTGTCACCGCCACAGCATCCGTGTCAGGGTGCAATCCTGCCCGTTGCTTCTGCAACACGGCACCACGCTGTGCCGAGGGGGCTGGCTGCATGCCGGAGCTCGAGCCAGCCAGGCAGCTGGAGCTGGGCGAATATTGCAAAACACTCACTGCAAATACTGGCGGTCGTCCTCAGGAGGATTTCGTTTGGCCCCGCTCGCACCGGGGGTGTGTGTGTGGGGGGCATGAATGGAAACTGAATTTTAAATTTCCATATATGAGCATTCAGACTGGAACCGCCTGTAGGATACCGCCGATGAGTCATCAGCTGGGACAGAGGTCCAGCACCAGAGCACAGGTCTCTAACACTGGCGCAGGAGGAGTAACTCCAGGAGCTGGCTGCAGTATGAGGTTGTTATCCTCTCTGGGTATGTCAGCACTGCAGCTGAGCAGACAGACTCGCACTAGCTCAGCTCAAGCAAATGCGCTAAAACTAGCATGTGAATGTTGCAGCTTGGGTGCTCGAGCCCTCCCCACCCCCTGGGGCCGAGCTCAGGGTGCCAGCCCAAGCCACAGCTTGTGCCCTAACGGCCACGGCTATTCTTAGCACGCCCGCTCCAGCAGCATAGCATAAGTCTGTCTGCCAGGCCAGGAGGCTGGCTCCCAGCTGCGGCATAGACACATCCCTGGTGGGGGGACATAACCCGTTCAGCCACCATTTCGTCCTTGCACAGCCAGCCAGGCAGGGCACCGAGACCATGCCATGTGACCGCCACAGCTCAGAGTGACAGCACACAAGTACCGAATGCAGAGGGGGAAAGAGCTGGAATACAAACACTGCATCCTTTCGGCTCTGCGGATGGCACGAGCCCGGAGGCGGGGGTCTCACTGGGGACTAGCCACCAGCTAGTGGGCCCAGGGCACTGCCAGGCTCACTCTGTGCTCCTCTAAAACAGAGCAGCCGGTGTCCCCGGCTCGCTCAAGCTGCACCCCACAGGCTGCCAGCTGGGGCCCGGCTGTGCCGGCAGTGGCAGGAGCAGCCCAGTCCCATGGAGCTCCGCTGCGCCCCGTCGGAATCACACCCTGCGGAAGCGTGGCAGGCAGGAAGGAGCTTCTTATGGGCTCAGCCTGTCCTGACCCCTGTCACAGCCCCCACAGCAACGCTCAGATCCAAAGGATTAATCCTGTGAGGGGCTACAGACGGGAGCCCAAACTTCTTCTCCCCGTGGCCTTCTTGCCATGACACGGCACTGTGGTAGATGATGGAACAGCCATGGACCAAGTCTGGACTCTCTTAGTTTAAAAGTGAGGCACCGCTGAGAAGGGCAGGAGGGAGCTCAAGATCGGGAAACGGTGGCTGCTCTGTCCGGCTGTCTCAGAAACCTGGGCTTGTGGATGGCCGAGGCTGACCCGGCCCTGCTGCGAGAGATTTTTCAGCACTCCAGTAATTACTGAAAGCAGCCACTGGATGTCAGTTGTGCTATAAACGATGCGGGGATCGTGTGGTGGGGGGTCCTGCAGGCTCTGAGTGGCAGATGAAGGTGCTGGGACTGACAATAGCGAAGTGATGACTTTGAAAGTCCTGGGTTTTGTTGTTTTCTGAAAGGGGCCTTGGAGGCAGCTTGGAAATCAGTGTTTCACCAAACTCCTTTAAGGAAAACAAGGAATTTCACCATGGCCAAAGTGCTGGATCCAGGCCGGCCTTAGGACCCCGCAGTGCTGTTGTTTGCACGCTCCCGTGTTCTGAAGTGCCAGGTGTGGGATTTAGCTGGGTTAGAACAGGTCACGTGGTGTGGCGGGGCTTCTCACAGGGCACCCCCTGCAGGGTACCAAGAACAGAGTCTGGCAAACCCGGGCCCAGCTCAGCCCCTCTCCAGAGACACATGAGTCCAGCCTGGGCTCTGTTTTTGCAAGTCACAAAGCAGGGCCTTGTAGCTCTGGGTCACGCTTCCTTCAAGCCCCCCAGGGGCAGGGCTGGGCTGTTCGGAGACTCGGCCTGCCGTTGGAACCCAGCTCTGCGGTTCCCGGCACAGCAGCTGCACAGTGACTGGGTTGCTGAGCACTTGCGCAGTGTAAGGAATTCCTGATGCTAATGCGAGCCTGCCTCAGGGCCCAGGTGCCCAGCGTAGAGTCAGGCCAGATTAGTGCTTTGAAGGGGATTGTGGGCCAGGGCACCTGGGTTCCGTACCCAGCTCCGCTGCTGACTTGGGCGGTGACTTGGACAAGTCACTCCTTCTCTCGGGTTCTCCCTCACCATTGCAGTGAGTAGAGTTCTTACCTACTCAAGGCATGAGTGACCCCTCCCTCTTCCTCTCAGCAGTGCTGTGAACCCAGACCAAAGGGCATGCTGCTAACCGCTTATAATCCGTGAAACGGACGGAACCAACCAGGCTGGTTTCGCTCTCCAGGCCTAGCGACGTGCAGGAAGGAAGCGAAGAGCACGCATGGGGCCAGGCCATTAGCTAGACTAGCGCTATTCAGGCTGCACTTCCTGTGGGCTTCTGGCAGAAGGGACAACAGCATCTGCCTCGGTGGGATTGGTGCCAGCAGCCGGTCCATGCGCCCTTGCAGGAGAGGTGGATGAGAGAAGAGGCTGGCAGCAGGTACTCAAGGGCTGAACGGCTGCTTCTGGCTGGAGAGCGAGAACAGCCAACCCTTCCCCGCCTCGCTCTCTGCCCCATCAGAGAATTATCCTCCTCCCCAAGGCTCTCGGTGTAGACAGGGCCCTTGCTGGAAGCAGGGGCTTGTTGTGGGCTATGACACCTGCCCTGTCTTCAGTGTTGGACATGCAGGTGAAGACAACTGGTGTGGGGGGTGGGAGCTAACAAGGGCTGCTTTTGAGTCTCTGGGATGTCTGAGTCATGTTTAAACACCTGATAAACCCTGCACACTGGCCCCTCTCCTCACAGCTTGCCAAGTCGTACGCTGACACCAGGGCTGAATTGGATTCAGCGTCTCACTCTCAGTTCTGGGTATGAGGCCAAGCTCCACTTCGGGAATTAAGGCTCGAGAGGTGAGAGCGCTCCCAGCTGGGCCACACCATCACCGGTATTTCCAAGACGCTGGCTCAGCCCCGGACCGGCAGAGCTACAATGGAACTGTGGAAGGTGCTGGGAGTTCATGGCATCGGTGCCGAGGTGCCAGCTAATGCAAGAAACAAAACGCTCAGCTACTTGGCTGGTCCTATAATAGCTTTTTAATAGGGCTGTCAAGCAATTACAAAAATTAATCGCGATTAATCGCGCTCTTAAACAATAAGAGAATACCATTTATTTAAATATTTGTGGATGTTTTCTACATTTTCAAATATATTGATTTCAATTACAACACAAAATACAGAGTGTACACTGCTCATTTTATATTTATTTTTATTACAAATATTTGCACCGTAAAAACCAAAAGAAATAGTATTTTTCAATTCCCCCATTACAAATACTGTAGTGCAATCTCTTTATCATGAAAGTTGAACTTACAAATGTAAGTAAAAAACCCCTGCATTCAAAAATAAAACAATGTAAGACTTTGGTGCCTACAAGTCCAATCAGTCCTACTTCTTGTTCAGCCAATCGCTCGAACAAGTTTGTTTACGTTTGCAGGAGATAATGCTGCCTGCTTCTTGTTTACAGTGTCACCTGAAAGTGAGAACAGGCATTCTCATGGCACTGTTGTAGCCGACGTCGCAAAATATTTACATGCCTGATGCGCTAAAGATTCATATGTCCTTTGATGCATCAACCACCATTCCAGAGGACATGCATCCACGCTGATGACGGGTTCTGCTCGATAACAATCCAAAGCAGTGTGGATCGACACATCTTCGTTTTCATCATGAGTCAGATGCCACCATCAAAAGGCTGATTTTCTTTTTTGGTGGTTCAGGTTCTATAGTTTCTGATCAGACTGTTGCTCTTTTAAGACTTCTGAAAGCATGCTCCACACCTCGTCCCTCACAGATTTTGGAAGGCACTTCAGATTCTTAAATCTTGGGTCGAATGCTGCAGCTATCTTTAGAAATCTCACATTGATACCTTCTTTGCATTTTGTCAAATTTGCAGTGAAAGTGTTCTTAAAATTAACAACATGTGCTGGGTCATCATCTGAGACTGCTAGAACATGCAATCTATGGCAGAATGCAGGTAAAACAGTGCAGGAGATGTACAGTTCTCCCCCAAGGAGGTCAGTCACAAATTTAATTAACACACTTTTTTAACGAGTGTCATCCGCATGAACGCATGTCCTCTGGAATGGTGGTTGAAGCATCAAGGGACGTATGAATCCTTAGCGCATCTGGCAGATAAATATCTTGCGACGCCGGCTACAACAGTGCCATGAGAACACGTTCTCACTTTCAGGTGACACTGTAATTAAGAAGTGGGCAGCATTAGCTCCCATAAATGTAAACAAACTTGTTTGTCTGAGCGATTGACTGAACAAGAAGTAGGACTGAGTGGACTTGTAGGCTCTAAAGTTTTACATGGTATTGTTTTTGAGTGCAGTTATGTAACAAAAAATCCTACATTTGTAAGTTACACTTTCACAATAAAGAGATTGCATTACGGTACTTATATACTTATATATTGAAAAATTCCCAGAAGTCACCTACTACAGGACAGGGCTAACAAAGAAAATAACAGAACGCCACTAGCCGTCACCTTCAGCCCCCAACTAAAACCCCTCCAACGCATTATTAAGGATCTACAACCTATCCTGAAGGATGACCCATCAGTCTCACAAATCTTGGGAGACAGGCCAGTCCTTGCCTACAGACAGCCCCCCAACCCGAAGCAAATACTCACCAGCAACTACACACCACACAACAGAACCACTAACCCAGGAACTTATCCTTGCAACAAAGCCCGTTGCCAACTGTGCCCACATAACTATTCAGGGGACACCATCATAGGGCCTAATCACATCAGCCACACTATCAGAGGCTCATTCACCTGCACATCCACCAATGTGATATATGCCATCATGTGCCAGCAATGCCCCTCTGCCATGTACATTGGCCGGACTGGACAGTCTCTACGTAAAAGAATAAATGGACACAAATCAGATGTCAAGAATTATAACATTCACAAACCAGTTGGAGAACACTTCAATCTCTCTGGTCACGCGATTACAGACATGAAAGTTGTGATATTACAACAGAAAAACTTCAAAACCAGACTCCAGCGAGAGACTGTTGAATTGGAATTCATTTGCAAATTGGATACAATTAACTTAGGCTTGAATAGAGACTGGGAGTGGCTAAGTCATTATGCAAGGTAACCTATTTCCCCTTGTTTTTTCCTACCCTCCCCCCCGACATTCTTGTTAAACCCTGGATTTGTGCTGGAAATGGCCTAACTTGATTATCATACACATTGTAAGGAGAGTGATCACTTTAGATAAGCTATTACCAGCAGGAGAGTGGGGTGGGGGGAGAGAAAACCTTTTGTAGTGGTAAACACCCATTTTTTCATGGTTTGTGTGTATAAAAAGATCTTCTGTATTTTCCACAGTATGCATCCGATGAAGTGAGCTGTAGCTCACGAAAGCTTATGCTCAAATAAATTGGTTAGTCTCTAAGGTGCCACAAATACTCCTTTTCTTTTTGCGAATACAGACTAACACGGCTGTTACTCTGAAACTTGAAAAATACTATTTCTTTTATCATTTTATCGTGCAAATATTTGTAATAGAAATAATATAAAATGAGCACTGTACACTTTGTATTCTGTGTTGTAATTGAAATCAATATATTTGAAAATGTAGACAAACATCCAAAAATATTTAACACATGTCAATTGGTATTCTATTGTTTAACAGTGCAATGAATCGTAATTACTTTTTTTGAGTTAATCGCGTGAGTTAATTGCAATTAATCGACAGCATTACTTTTTAATATTCCCCTGTGGACATGATCATCGAGCACCTGTGACATGTTAACCAAGAAATAATGGCTGCAAGGCACTATTATGGGGTGTAGGATCGAGGTCCAGCTGTAGCCTTGATACAAAACAAACGCAGAGATGAAGCAAAGACACTTATTTCACAGCCAGAGCTATTGATCCTGTTGTGACAAAGCTTCTTCATGGTGATTTTATTTCATTTATGCCAAGTGACTGACACACATGTAATCATTCTGTCTGTTGCTTGCTGTGCCATTATTAAATAAATGCATTCAGATCGTCTTAGAGAACAGACATCTGTGCTTGAGTCCGAGATCACCCAGCCAGAAACTACTGTGCTCTTATTAATAATGGGTTGGCCTCTGACTGGCTGGGGGTTGGTTGGCCAGTGCTCACCTCTTTAGTATATTCCAGATATTACATTCCTTTCTGTTTGGTAAATGTGGTCAGAGGCTGGAAGCCCCCCTGTCTCTGTGCAACCTGTAGTGAAGTCTATGGAGGATGCTGAAGTGCAACTGAAGGGCTAGCTGGAGCTGCTGGAAACCCTCCGTTGACCGCAATGCTTGGTTCTTTAATGACCACAAGGCATGGGTGCTGCCCTCAGTGGGGTGGGCTTTGGCCTCTTGGTGCAGTGCTCCCCAAGGCTGACCCTGCGCTGCCCGGACCTTTTCCACTCTTCTCCTTGGCCGCAGCTGTGCAGTACGGTGAGAGAAGGCAGAACTCCTGGCAGCAGAACTGGCTTCCTGCTAGGCCTCTGAGACACCCCACAACCGCAGGCCCCTCCCTCACTCCCTTTTCTCTGCTTCAAGCAGCTGGCTGGAATGGGCCAGAGAATTGGGTACTCGGGCTGGCAGGAGCCTCGTGTTAGAGATAATGGCAAAGGGTTGCAGCTCCCACAAACATCTGCACTCTGCCCCCTCAGAATTCCCCGCAGCTGCACCCCCAGGAAGATGCCCCTGATTTGCTTCTTGGGAAACTAGTGGGTTAGGCCAAAAATCCTCCTTTAGTTCCTGTGCCCACTCCTGAATCCCAATTCGTACCTCGGCGCTCCGCCAGGCGGATGCACTTACGCACAGCCAGAGACTGGCGGGGATGATTCTGGCTGATGCCATGTTAATTAACATGATTTATCAGTTTAAATTAGGTGGCATAATCTAAGCATTTTCGTGCTTCATTTCATGTGCTCTGCCTGGAGGCAGGGCGTTTGCCCACTGTCTTAGGGCTGGCAAACCATAGAGTGCGCTGGAAGCTGAATGAGAAGAGGCCCAGAAGCTGCTACTAAAGCTGCTACATGAAACCTAGAATTACCCTGCCTGGTGAACTATACACACCTGCATGGGTGGAGAGGGCCAGAAGGTCACGCCCAGAAGTTTCGCTCTAAAAGGGCTGAAATTCGGCTAATGTCACCAGCTGATGCTATTTTTTTCGAGCAAAAGCATCACTTTCAAATAGGATCCTTCCGCTACTGTCTACTTAAAATAGAGATGGCCACTGCTCTCATGCTTCCAACTCCTGACTTGCTTTCAGGCTTCTGGGATCCCCTTACATTCTGAGATGTCACCTAAGTAGTAACCAGTGGTTGAGCTCTGACAGCCAGCCCGTTTCCCATCACTTTATTGCCTGCGAATGAGCCTGTGTGGTTGACAGCCGTGGCCTGTAGGTGCCAGTCTTGTTCTGCTCAGTAAGCAGCATAGCTGGAGGCAGGAATTTGTTCCTTGACTCCATTTTTTAGGTAGCAGAAGAAGAATACCTTATTTCCATAGTTCTTTTCCAGAGGGTCCCTAACCAGGTTCCAAACCCAGGTGCAACCTGTGACTCCCCAGGAAGGGGACTGTCTCTGTCTCGCACATGGTATAAGGCAGGCGCAGAGAGCGTAAGGCCTGAATTTTCCAGTGTTGGCTAGTTTTGGGTGCCTCCATTTTGGGGTATCCAAGGAGGGAAAGCGGGGACCTGATTTAAGAGGATCTGAGCAGCTGAAGCTCCTGCCAGCCTCAGCTGGTTTTCTGAGTGCTCAGCACCTCTGAAAACACGGCCCCAGGAAACCCAGCCAGGCACCCAAAATTAAGGTCAAAATTGTTCAGAGTTGGGAGCAAGTGACTTGGTCAAGGTCACTGAGCAAGTCATTGGCAAGGGCAAGGACTGAACTCAGCTGTCACTGTCTGTGCCATCTGCTGGCGACTAGACCATACTCCCACTGGGGTGTAAGTGAGACACTGCGCATCCTCCTTGTGCTGGCTCTTTGCACGAGGGAGAATCTCGTCACAGAAGCGGGGGCTCTGCCCTGAGATTCCTGGTGCTTCCCACTCCATAGAGAAGTAACACAAGTACAGCTTCTCATGGCCTTTCCCCCTTTCCAGTCTGGTCCTGTCCAGAAACCAGAAGGGAAAAAACACCTAGCCCCAAGTTCCACAACTTCATATTAAAATGGTTCTGTTCAAGCTAGTTCCTTAAAATGGGGAAAGACTCAGTACAGGTGTGGGAGGAGCGTCTGTCTGTCTATAACCAGTTTGCAACTCTGTAAAACTAAGGAAAAGATTTGTAATAGCCCCTCAATATCTGGGACTTACTGCCTCAGTCTCCATCTCTTTTCAACAGTCTCCTATCTGTTTCAACTCAGGTCGCTGGCTAGCGCTTGCAAGGACTGGCTCACTGGGACGTCTGTGATCTCAGCCCATTTCCCAGCTGCACGGGAGTCCCAGATGCACCAAACTGCTGCCCTAGATGCGGTTCCTCCAGTCTAGGGTTGAATCATGGGGACAGCTGCCTGCACTCCCCCTGCCCCTGCCACAGTGCTGCAGCCAAATACAGGAGCTGTTTGTAGGGCAGGCGGGCGGGCACTTTCCATCTGAAAGCTAAATGCACTCCATTACAAACGTGGCATTTAAGAACCAGGCCCAGGACTGGTAAAATCTCTATTTGATACCCTGCCCTCCCTCCTCAATGGAGCAGCCTCATTTGATAACTGGCCCCATTCCCCACCTCATGCAACAGCATGAAATAACCAATCTGCTCATGTTCTCGTGCTCACCGCTCCCTTGCCGTTCCCCTCCCTCCTTGCCAGGCGGGCCACGCTGGTATCTTCCCTGGGCAGGCGCCTGTTGGAAGGGCGCTAAGGGCAAGGTTGGCCTGCGTTGTGGCTGTTTGTGGTAGTTCTCCACAGCCAGCAAGTGGATTCCCCTGGATGCTGAGGGCAGAAAAGGGATTTCTGAGTGCCCCAGCCCGAGAGCCTCCCCCTGCCCACCAGCCCCGTCTGGAATCCGCTCACGCCGGGCCTGCTGCAGGGCCTCGGAGGGCATCCAGCATGTGACAGAGATGCCTCCCCAGGGGTATGTTTGCCCTGCACTGCAAAGCAGAGGGATTGGCAGGAGGAGCAGGGCAGAGCTGGGCAGAGGAGGGAGGTTCTCTGTCCCACACCTGAGCCCGGTCGTTTCCTCTCGGATCCTGGAGCTACACAACTGGGTGCAAAGTCTAGAAAAAAAGGAATCCCCTCCACACCCATTTTTCCCAACCACTCCCCCACTCACTGCTTCTGAATTGTTTCTTTAGGTCTTGTGAGCGTGACAATTAAACCATGTCCAGCACTAATGCCTCCTACCCTGAAATCCCAACCACCTGCTGGGTCCAACACACCTGCGGGTGAGTGAGGTTCTCCCTTAGCAACACAGCAGCACCTCTGAGCCCAGCTGTGCCATGCGCTCACTCAGTGAATTCCCTCCCCCCCCGGACCTCAGTTTCCCCATTTCTCAAGCAGGGATACTGACTCTCGGACCTGCCTGTGCATCTAACCATCACTATTTGTTTGCACCACCCTGTAATGCTGGGTCTTGGATTCAACAGCAGAGCCGAACTCCCAGGGTTCTCATATTCCAATATAGTCAAGACATGCTAATGCTGGTTGCTGAACTTGGCCCTACCAGCTTCCCCAAAGACCAGGTGATCAGAGAGGGTGCCATACCCTACCTGAAAGTCATTGTTCGACACCACGTCCTTGACATGACCCAAGGAGCTGGGTCTGATGACCCCAGACTGAACTTTTCAGCCCAGGCCTTGCCTCCTGCGTGGCTGCCTTTCGCTCTCCCACCTGCCATGCAAACAGCACCAGCTCACGTGCATTCGGTCCTCAGCAGGCTGCCCACTTTGGGCCGCCAGCCACGCTCTTTGGTGAGCAAAGGAGTGGCTGCCTAAGCTGCCCGTCCAGGAGGGTGAGTGTTCAGAACTTTGGCCGCTCTGAAAAACTCGTACCCTCGTCTCTCTGATCAGCAGGGAAGTGTTACAGCTACTACCATGACGTTAGCAAGGCCGTATACGCTGCACCTGGTCTTCCTCCTCACTGGGCTGTGGTCTGGATTGTGGGACCACATGGACATTTAAAATGGCAGTGCCCTCAGCTGGGTCGCAGAGCTGTAAACTGTCCTAAGTGTGTGGCTGAGGCTGGTAAATGCCAACATGTTATCGAGCTGACGAGACCTGTCCCTGGCACCCCAGCAATACTGTAAAGATCTAGAACAGCACCTGCCGTGATCTGCAAGGGCAGGTGGAATTTACAGGGCAGCGGGACAGGAGGAGCCCGTGGCTTCCTGTCACCAGCAGGGATGTAGCGCTGGCTTGAGAGGGGGGACACACGTTCTGAGATGGCTGCTTTAAAAAAAAACATGAGAAAGTTAATTTTTCCCCCGTGTCACTGAACCACTGACCGTCCTGAGTGCCTGAGTATATCCTGGGTCCGTCCTCAGCACACTGCAGGCTCAGTCTGCCAGCTACCTGCAGGAATTCTCTAGCATGGTAAATAGTACTCCCTGCCCTGCTAATATACCTGCAAAAGGAATAAATCTCCAGGACTCCCAAGCACACGCCTGCTGGGAATATTGTAACAGAACTGCCAATCACCGGAATGAACCACACCTGCAAATCTGCACTGCACAATTCAAGTCCCTCAGTCAAACGGAGGGTCCCACAAAAGGAGTTCTCAGTCAGTAAGACAGGAACTCTTCCCATTTCTGTCTGTTGCTTTTGGCTGGAGCCCCTTTGGCTGGCTTCCCTTTGTGAATTTGCAACAAGACTCAAAGCAGCGTGAAAAAAAAGAAGAAAAAAAAAGGGCAAGTGAAAGATAAGAATTTGTTCAGTTCTTACCAGTTCCCCAAGCTTGGCTCTGTGGTGCTGTTCCCAGATTGCTGTTTCTTTTCAGCAGCTGTTGACACCTCCACATTCAATTTCCTGAAGCTTGGCTCTGTTTCTGCTGCTCCCAGATCATTATTCCCTTCTGCTCCTGTTGACACGTTTACATTTGATTTCCCATTTTGGATTTTTGATACCTTTCTGTCAGCGCTCAGACCAGTGAGATTACAGGATTGTGGGCTATTCTCTTGCAGGGATGTGGAATTCTTCCTGGGAGTAGTTTTTAGATTTATTTATTTATTTATTTATTTTTAAGGAGTGCTGTTTTCATGAGAGGTTGGTAAGAACTATAAAATTACTACAGCTGTAATGACATGACTGCGAGTACAATATACTTCCAGTTGGCATTTTCCCCCTAGAGAGCAAATTATTCGTTATTAAGTTTCATTTTCACATCTACATTGTTCCGCTATTGTAGGAGATGCCCTTTTAATATTTAATATTAGTAACTGAAAGAATGATATGCAAAAATGTTTCCAGTTTAGCTTCTGCACCAAGTCTCTCTTGTAAAGCACCCAACAGAAGAGCAGGATTTTAGCTGACATTTCATTGCACTGCTCCTATTAAAGGGTCTGATCCTGCGAGGTGCTGAGCCTAATTCCTACTGACTCTAGCAGGAGTGGAGGGTACTCAGCACCTGGCAGCATTGCTCCTAATTTTGTTTAGATTTTTTTAAGTTCCCATGAGTATTTTCAACTAAAATATTGAATTGATATTGTGACTATTTTTCAAACTAAAGCTGCAGCACCTGGCGTGTGGCTGGGGATGTGCAATTTATTATAATGTTTTAAAAGGGCCATAGGCAGCATGATCACGTCCTGAGAACTATTTCACTCTCACTCCCACCCACCAACCGCCCCTGCACCCTGCTGGATTAATGCTGTACTAGAATCCCCAAGTGTTCGTCCACTTGGTATCTCAGAGCCAGCGGCTGTGTTCTGAGCAGCCCCATGGAACGGCCAAGCAGGTGGGCTGGGCTGGCGGCCAGGTGTTACTGCAGGGACTCTGTCCCATGGCCCATGCAGCCAACTGCTCCCAGCTCCTGCCCCTGCTATTTGCCTGGCTTTTAACAGAGGGCTGTCTTGTTACACCTGAGCCTCTCACTGATCGGGAAGGATGTCATCCCACGGTACCGCCCACAGCACAGGTTCAGGTGTGGACACTCCGGTAGCACGGTGACAGGCCGTGCTATGGAGCTGTGGGTGCTCACCACAGCCGCTCAGCGGATCTCGTTCTCCTCCAGTCCCCTTTTGCTCTGGACTGACGGTAAACGCTTTGCTGTCAGTTTGCAAGGCCGGGCACTGGAAAGGTGAACTGTGTTGGGTAGTTGTTGTAAATCGTCACATAGGCCACTCTGACTGGATGCACCTGATTA
Source organism: Lepidochelys kempii (assembly GCF_965140285.1). NCBI lineage: Eukaryota > Metazoa > Chordata > Testudines > Cheloniidae > Lepidochelys > Lepidochelys kempii. The sequence goes on along the minus strand of NC_136389.1, from coordinate 84,253,013 downwards.
GCCCGAGGCCTTGAAAAGGCCAGTTGGGTTCTGTATCTCTTGGGAAGAGGGAGCAGGCCAGGGAGTGAAGCAGGATGAGGAAATTGTAGACAAACAGTAACCTTTTGCTTTCCAGCTCTCCCAGGCCTTGCACGAGGGCTTCAGGCTTACTGGCTGGGAGCAGCGATTACTTTCACTTCTGTTGCCTCTTTCCCATTGATTAGTTGCATTTGCCTCCCTAGTCCCATTTGTGAAGGGTGTAGCCAGATCCTCGACTGGTTTCTTTAATTTCTTCTGTGCCAGGGCTCTGGTGAGAGGTTTTACAAACATGGACCTCTCCTCCCTACCCCGCTGTCAAGCAGTGGCCTCTTCCAGGTAAAATATATCTTCTCTGATGCAAATGCTCAAGCAAGTGAGCTCAGACTTCACTTTCTGTGGGCAGAGCATTCACAAGTCACTCAAATGAGCCTGGCCAAAATACAGTCAGCTGCAATTCAAGCAAATGGAGCAGTTCTTGTTGCGTGTGCTATTAGTGACTGGACACATGGAGAGGAGGCTGGCTGGAAAACTCGCCAGTGTGGGGGTGGTTAACGCTGGCCAAAACCCCATTGCAGGCCCCCCAAAGGAAGTATGTTGTAGGGAGCCCCACAAAGCTCCACACTTCCCTCCTCCTGGGCAGGGGGTCTTCATGGGGTGCTATTACAGTGCAGTTGGCCCATTGCTGTAAACTACTGGGTAGGTCAGGCTTTCAGAACAAGTATCGCATCTGGGGGGCATTCCTCACCTGGGGCTGAGTCAGCACCTCCTGTGGTGAAACCCAAGACCCCCCCATTCATGCCTGGGGGTACCCAGGTCTGCCCAGTCCCCACCGAGAGCCCTCTGCGAGGGCTGGGGCAGGCAGTGCAGTGGAGACAGGTGCACCGTGTCCCAAGGTCTGCTCCAGGCACAGATCTGGCAGGCAGGCTGACCTCAGGGTCTATGTGCCAGGTCCTTGACACACGGTGTGGTCAGGCCTAATTTCACAGTGGCCTTGGAGCAGTGGCAAACGCAGCTGCCCGCTCCTGTACCGATTCCACACCTGTGTGTAAGGCCAAGACTGGGGGCTGGGACTGGTGGAAAAAGCATATTTCCTGTGGCTAATCCCAAGGCATTCAAACATGCAGACTTCCCCTTTTGCAGTTGGGGACCAGAGGCCCAGAGAGACCAAGGCCTGAATCCCCCAAGGTGTGTCGGCATTGCACTACCTAGCCCCTAGGCAGTTTGCCCCACCCCCCGAGTCCCCAGCCTCATGCTCGGGGAAAGGAGGACAAACAAAATTGTGTTGAAATCTTGACCTGCTCACCTGCTTGCCTGGCTGTGCTGCTCTTCCAAACACCAGTGTCCTGCCCCTGACCTTCCTGCAGCTCTCAGGCCTGCTCAGAGCACACGGGCAGGAAGGGGCCCCGCTGCCAGTCCCCTGTCCAGGGCTCCGGCTTCAGAGCTTTGGCTTGAGCCAGGGCTTGTCAGCTGGGGACAGCGCCAGGGCATCACACACTGACTGATGGGAACTGAGGTGTGAGGTGGGTTTGAGGGCAGTGTTGGGAGTGTCAGTGATGCCATGGGGTGCGCGTAGGCCCAGACCCTGCAAGATACATAGGCTCCTATCCGCCTCTCCAGGTGCCTAATGGCTCGCCAAGGAGCACAGGGAGTCTGTGGCACAGCCAGGGATTGAGCCCCATCTCCTGGGTCCCAGTCCAGTGCCTTAACCAAACAGCCAGCCTTTCTGTTGCACCCACAGTGTCATGGGGTGGGGGTGACATGAGAACATCAGAACGCCCAGACTGGGTCAGACCAAAGGTCCAGTCAGCCCAGTGTCCTGTCTGCCGAGAGTGGCCAGTGCCAGGTGCCCCAGAGGGAGTGAACAGAACAGGGAGTCATCAAGTGATCCATCCCCTGTCACCCATTCCCAGCTTCTGGCGAACAGAAACTAGGGACATCATCCTGGCTAATAGCCACTGATGGACCTATCCTCCATGAATTTATCTAGTCTTGGCCTTCACAACATCCTGTGGCGGAGAGTTCCACAGACTGACAAACTACAGCCTCGCTGGAGCCTGCTACAAGCAAAGCTGGGTGAAGTAGGCACCTGCCTGCACAGGAGAGCCTCCCTCTGGCTGCGTCATACCCCAGAGATGAGATCAGCAGAGGTGTCTGAGCTCCAGCTCTGCGGCTATGGATGAGACGGGGCAGCTGGTACCAGGTGTTCTGCAGGAGGTCCTGCAGCTTTGGAATTTGCTCCCCTCCTTGGTCCAAAACAGCCTGAGGATGTGCTGCAAACGAAGCTTATCTCTTCATGGGCATTTGAAAACCAGGAGGAGAGAGCATGTGTGTAACTGGAGGGGGCTTGTTGGGGAGGGGTGCTCTCCGGTGCGTTGGTTTGCCAGGGCGGGGTATAGTGCAATGGTGGCGCACCTCGGGGGCCAGTGTTGTGGTCGGAAGTTCTGACACAGACCTGTAGAGACGCTCACTTTCATGTCACCTTCTAACTCAACCCGTTGCTGTTCAGAAACTTTGGTGCAAACAGACCCGGCATGTTCCTGCCCACGGCCGCTCACTGGGGCACACCTTTGTTGGCTTGGAAGGAGGGAGGCGCAGACACGGAGGCTGGACATATTCGTGTGGCTATCTGGAAACTGCGGGGTTATGAGAAGTCCACTTAGGAAGCAGGACTGTACCCCAGGACTTGGGTGGCCAGTCACACAGCATGAAGAGCACATACTTGAAGCTACAGTCGTGGTGTCTGCAGCATGAGCCTCCCCAGGCTGCCAGGTGCTCACGTGGGCTGGCGAGCACGGAACGTGCGAGAATGAATACGTCTGTGAAAACTGAGTCCTGCTTGCAGGCCATTCCTGCACAAAAAGTGTTTAAACTTACCAATCGATGATTTGCTGTGAATAAGGTGCCACCAGCCTGCAAGCTGTGGTAACCGTGGTTTGGGGCTGTGGACGCTTGCCCATTAGAAAATGGAGTCATACCCATAGCCATCACCTTTTGGTCACTTCCAACCTGAGCTGGATTTAAACCAGGGCCTCAGATATGAATTGTTTGATATCCCATGGCCAACCACAAAAACCATCCCCCTCTCTCCACTCCTCATTTACGGCATTGCTGGGGCCAGTTCTTTTCCTTCACACTGGCTCCCTGATCTCTCTGTCCACAGTAAGAAACAAATCACAACTTTACTCTGACTGCAATGTAGTCCTCCCCCATAAAGCCTACCCTCTGTCAGCATGCAACTGTGTAGGCATCTGTTGGAGAATTAGCCCCCTACAAGCAATTCAACATAAATAAGCAAGAACAAAGCTGGGATTTTTGAAAGATTTCCAGTACAACCAAGGAAAATGCTGATTAAACACAGTAGGGTTGTTTTTTTTGCAGTGAAGCACAAGCTTGAGATTTCAGCTACCTAGCTACCCATGTGCCCTTCAGGCTCCAGGAGCTCCTGGGGAGCAAGAGGGAACTGAATTTCAGCAGCAATTGCTGGGAGAGGAGGAGAACCCCTGTTGTTTCTATGCAACATGGAGTGTGTTTCAAAAGCTATTTTAACAGAAATAAACTCTAGGTTTGTGGTGGTTTATTTTGTTATTCAAAACACAGCTAGCAAGAAAAGGGATCTGGATCTGAAACTCGCATCTCAGCTGCGTTGACACCTCCAGGCCAGAGAGAAGCAGCGCTCGAGAGGTGCTGGGCCTGAGTTGCTAAGCAGGGTGGTGTGACGTAGGCTAGTGTAAACCCAGGCCATGCAGCAGAAAGTGCTGGGGATTTGAGAAAACATGTTTTTTCATCATCTCCCACTCAGCTGTTTGGGGAAGCGAACACCCAAGCTGCATCTATTACTTCCCTCAGCTAATTACGGTGAGGAGGAGAACAGGCAGGTTCCCCCAGTTCAGCACATAAACAATACTTGGGCTGATTTTTCCATCAAGCCTTAGTCAGGGAATGGAGGGAGTTCTGAGGAAATATTTCACTCGCCTTATTCGCTAAAGAGCAGGGGCTACCCAGTGTCAGAATGTTACATGCCAGAAAAATCCAATAATTGGCCTTCGGTTCTGGAAACACCTTTGCCTCGCCTCCTGCTTCTTGTTAGTATTTGTAATAGACAGTTGGCACTGCAATCATTGCCAGCGTTCCTCTCCAGTTTGGAATCATCAGCATTCTTTTCATCTCTTTAGTTTTCCAGAAGAATGAAAATTGAATAAAAGATCAGAGTTCAGTGATCAAGAGGGCAGAATATTTCTGGAAAGCCTGCAAGCAGCAATTGTTTATGTTCCACGGCACATCACATCCAATGAACGTCGCCGCGCAGCGGAGAGCGGGAGGAAAGATGTCGGGTCATTCCTTAAAGAAGTGGGGGATTTAAATTGACCGACAAAAATGCTTATTGAGAAAGATTTGCATCATGCAATGTGGGGATCATTAGTACCCTCGAGTGTTCTTTTAAAAAGCAAGGTAGGATAAAAGATCTGGGTATCACTGTCTACACGGAAAGAATGTTTTTCATTAGAAAGCCATACTAGGTGAGCCTGGCAACTAAGACAGGCCTCAGCTCCCAGTCCTGAGACTCGCAGTAATGAGAGCCAGCTATTTCTAGTGCATTTGCCTTCTTTGTGTTGGGGGAGGGGGGTGTTTTTTCAGGGAGGCCTTTATTATAGAGGTTAAAATACCACATCGGGCTAATAATGCCCAATCCAGTCTGTGATCTTAATGGGTCCAGGTACACCTGTGAGCTTACATTAGTCCCTCTTTCAACTGGCTGCATTTAAGCTTGTTGCAAGAAGTCACTTGGAGTGAGCACAACATGGAGACGGACATCTGGCCTATGGAATGGCACAATGCGAGGGAGGCCACAGCAGCTCCAGTAAAATGCGCTATCAAAATCTTGTGCCTGGGAAGTGATCGGCCAGGAGAAGAAAGCTTAAACAATCTGCCTCTTAGGAGCTGCTCACGGGACTGACAAGACCCAGGTGCTTAATGGGAGTTGGCATACAATAAAGACGGAGCAGAACGGGGTTGACACGACACAACTGGGACACTTGGGCAGTCTCTTCAGACAAAAGGTTGCCTGATAAGGGCACTCTGAATCCCCTCTATGTGCTTTACTGTCCTTCCTACATATTCCAACCTCATCTGCTCAGAGCTCCGCGAGGTACAGCCTGGGGTCAGCACACAGCCCAGTTCGCCAGGCTGTGCACTAGTGATTTTCATCAGGCAAAGAGCTGACCAGGCCCTAAGCCCTAGTGACAGTGAGGCTGTTTTGCAGCCACTGATGCAGCTTGCGGCCGCAGTGATTTGGACTCCTGCTGCACGGACACACGTGCTCTGCATGCAGGGAGTAGATGGTGCATCTTGGGAGGTGTGGAGCCACCAGTCCCTCCCCAGGGCTCCAGATGCCCCGTCTGCAGTGCCAGGGTGGAGCTTCGGGAGAGCTGTCCGAAGCACAGGGCTCTGTGTGTTCCCAGCGTTTGCTGTGAGCTGTGCTCTGGGGGCAGAGGCCACTGGGATAAACGCACAGGAGCTCTGCTGAAGTCTGTATTGCTGGCGATATAACTGAAATCAGGATCTGCCGCCTTCCGTCCTATCACGAGCCACTTACCGTGCAAGCCCAGCCCAGCAGTGATTTAATTATCCACGGCATGGGTAATTATGGTGAAAAGTGCTCATGAGGGCATTAAACACTAGCCCACACCACGAGCCATGTGCTAACCTCGGTTCGGTTCAAAGGGGATTGCTCAAAGATGTCGCTGTTTACCACGGGGCTGGGTCTCCAGAGACCACACCTGCCTGCAGTTGCTGTCAGTACCAGAGCATGTTCTCCAGCAAATCCATTTATCACAAAGTTGCATTCGCTCATTGGTAAATGATGAGAAGCAATGGTGTGGGAGAGACCCCAGGGAGTACTTGTTGCCCACACTCCCAGGAAAACCCTAGAAATCATTGGGACTTGGAACGGAAAGACAGGGTGGTATATTATGCCTATAAACTAATGGGGTCTAAATTAGCTGTTACCACTCAAGAAAGAGATCTTGGAGTCAGTGTGGATCGTTCTCTCAAAACATCCACTCCATGTGCAGCGGCAGGTAAAAAAGTGAACAGAATGTTGGGCATCATTAAGATAGGGAGAGATAAAAGACAGAAAATATCATATTGCCTCTACATAAATCCATGGTACGCCCACAGCTTGAATACTGGGTGTAGATGTGGTCGCCCCATCTCAAAAATGATTTGTTGGAATTGGAAAAGGTTCAGAAAAGGGCAACAAAATGATTAGGGGTTGGAACGGCTGCCGTATGAGGAGAGATTAATAAGACTGGGACTTTTCAGCCTGGAAAAGAGACGACTAAGAGGGGATCTGATAGAGGCCTATAAAATCATGACTGGTGTGGAGAAAGTCAATAAGGACATGTTGATTACTCCTCATAACACAAGAACTAGGGGTCGCCAAATGAAATTAACAGGCAGCAGTTTTAAAACAAACCAAAGGAAGTATTTTTTCACATAACACACAGTCTACCTGTGGAACTCCTTGACAGAGGATGTTGTGAAGGCCACGACTATAACAGGGTTAAAAAAAGAACTAGATAAATTCATGGAGGACAGGTCCATCAATGGCTATTAGCCAGCATGGGCAGGGGTGGTGTCCCTAGCCTCTGTTTGCCAGAAGCTGGGAATGGGCAACAGGGGATGGATCACTTGATGATTCCCTGTTCTGTTCATTCCCTCTGGGGCACCTGGCATTGGCCACTGTTGGAAGACAGGACACTGGGCTAGATGGACCTTTGGTCTGACCCAATATGGCCGTTCGTATGTTCTTATGTTACTGCATGCGGGCAGAGATGACCAGCAGTGAGTGTCAGCTTAGCTGACATGACCATGCAATTGGTCACAAGTGTTTTTGAGCATTTTCTCGCTGCAAATTTAAGCTGTGCCTATCCTGAGAACTGAAGCTCCTGGGAAACTTCTGGCATTTCTCATTTCACTCAGACCAGAAATTCCACACAAAACAGCCTCGTTCTTGCTGTTTTGTTCCCTTCAGTCCTGGTCAGAACCAAGATTCAGTGGCTGGAAGTTGAAGCTTGATAAATGCAGGCGCAAGGCGCCCATTTTAAAGTGAGGGTGATTAACCCTGGAACAACTTGCCTGGGGATGTGGCGGGTTCTCCGTCATTTGGAGAGTTGAAATCCAGCTTAGGTGTCTCGTTCTAAAAGACCTGTTCTAGCTCAACCAACACTGCAGAAATCAGTGGGTGAGGGTTTCTGGCCCATGTTATCTACGAGGTGGGGCTAGATGGTCACAATGGTCCCTTTAAGCCTTAAAAAACCCCAAACCAACCAACCAAACCCCCTGTGAATCTAAGAAGGGCAGAGGAGCACAGAAATGAAAAAATAATTTCAGATGCTCTCTGGGTTTCTCCTTTGAACCTTAAAATTGTTTTGAGTCTTGAAAGAAAATTCAGCATGGGTGGGTCTGCCTTTCTCTAAACACGTTCCCACTCCAGGCCAGGCGGGTGCAATTTGTCCCAGGCATACCGGGGGAGTTTTCCAGCTCCAGCATTTTGCTGTCTCTTAGTTTAGCTGAGCAGAGTTTCAGTGGACTCCAACTGTTTAAGATTTTGGTTCTGGAGGATGAAGGGATTGCTGAGTTTGACATTTCTCACTGGGGTTCAGGACTCGAGACCTGCATTAATTTATTCGGAAATTCAAAGTGATCTTGCAGGGGAATATGGATTATTCTGAGATGGCTCTTTACATTAAATTGTGGCTCTGATGGTTTCTACTTCAGGGTGTATGTTTGTGTGTTTGGTTCTCTCTGAACACATACATAGGTAGGAATCCTGCTGGTAAGGTAGTTTATAAAAGTGTCTTTCCACATCTCCTCTTTCACTGCATATGCCTGGCCCTGGGAAATCCTCTCCTGCAAGCTAACATACCGTGATGGCGGGGGATTACTTGGTTAATACAATGCAATGTTGCACACACCGAGAAACCAAAAGGAAAGAAACTTTCTGATGCTCTTCTGCCAAGCCCAAGCCCTTCTAATCTAGTATCCTTTTGTTCTGACGTCATATCAAATACTGACCCCGATATAGCGTGGGTTAAAGAGAGACCGGGGCACATGCTCCATCACTCTGAACACATCACTGACACTAGGCCTATTTTAGGAAGGCAGCAAACTGCTAACGCCATTAATAGGCTGAAGGGTATGTAAATCAGCTCTGGAACGAGGCTACAGCTCCCGACAAGACTTTTCTAGGTTTAGCAAAGAAGCTGAGGTTTGCTGTCTGTGGGTGAGGCCCTGAAACGGCCCTTGCACTTGCTGGCCCTACAAAGGCAGCGGGCACTCCGGGGATTGCACCGATCACCTTCGGAGCACTAGTCCCCACAGCGCCCCCTGCCAGGGTGAGGGAGACTCTGATGGCGATTACTGCAGAGGTGGGGAAGCTGAGGCAGAACGGGGGGCCTGGTGTTCAGAGGCGTTATAACGCACTGCTGTCCCTGACTTCAAGTGGGATTTTGGGTGGCCAGCCCCAGTGAAAGTCCGGCCCTAGTGTCTTACCCAGAACCAAGGCGGGAGCTTGCTTTGGTACCAGGACTGGACCCAGCACCTCCACAGCGACCAGGCCCGTGCTCCCCCCACTAACCCCTTCCAGGGAAGAAGGGGAAAAGGGGTGCGTGTTAATTTCAGCTCCCGGGGCTGCTCCTCTTTCCAAAGCAGCACGTGTGACCATGGCTTTGGTGCCTGTGCCGTTGGGCTCCCTCGCTCCCGGGGCTGCTGTGAGCCTTGCCACGTTCTCACCACCATTCGCTCTTCCCTTCCCCTCATACGCAGGGGCTGTGTCTGCTCTCCAACAGTTTTGTCGCAGAAGGAGAGGCCGGCTTGCTCCCTCGCTCGGGCTGCTGGGTCTGGCCCCACACTCTCTTGCTCCGCTCAGGCTGCAGTCCGGGAAATGGATTCTACTCTGGGCTGTGGGGGTGGGAACGTTACCTTGGGGGGGCTCTTGCAAAGCTGTTTAGGATTGAGTGAGGTTCTCAAGACCTAGTGCATGACTATGCTTTGCTGATAGCCCCAGTCCTACTCCCCTGGGGGCAGTGGGCCGAGTAGATTTCCAGGCTGAGAAGCTGGGAGGAGACAGGAGTTGCCTGTGAGCAGCCCCAAAGATTGACTGATGGTTGCTGGCTGGTTTTTGCTGAGGAAAACGGGTGGGGGCGGGGGGCTGGAGACAAGCTACTGCGGGCCCAGATGGTACGCTGGCCCTTGCCAGCACCTTGGCTAAAGCAGGAGGCAGCAGAAGGGAGTCTGGAGAGCTGCTGATGCTTTAAAATGGAGTTTGCCACCACGGGCCGTCCCCTCCCCACGCCCAGCTTGACTCTCCCCTAGGGCCAGCTCTCAGCCAGCCGTGGTCGTGGCCTATATGTTTGTCTAGAATGAGCTGTGCTTTGCGGCCAGGATTCCAGAACAGGGTGTCCAAAGTTAGGCAGCGAAATAAGTGGCCGGCTTAGGACCCCATTTTTATAACTCAGCCCATGGTGCTGTGCTGTTGTGACCAGTGTGTATAGGGTTATGTTACCCATTAGCAAGGGCTGTGGTTCCAATCTCTGGTGGCTGGCCCACACAGGAGAAAAGCCCACCACTGCTACCAGGCCTACTTTAGCTCAGCCCTGGTAGGTCTGCCGCGCTGAAGGTCGCCTGTTCACACTCTGCTGACAGCCCCCGGGGGCGGCGTTGCTACACGTACACTGAGACAGGCGCCGAGTTGTCCCTGGGACAGCTGGAGTGTGTTCTGAAAAGCTGCTCTCCATATCGTTTTCAGAGTATTGTTCCTGGTAACGAATCCATCCCCAAACTACTAGTGTGAACGCAGGCTGCAGGAAGGCTGCAGGACTCCTGACGCGGGAGGCCAGTAAAACTTTCCAGAGGAAGCCATGTGGGCTAGAGGAAAGACCCCCATGCGCCGGAGCAAACTCCCTGCAGTTCAAATAGCTCCACTGAAGCATAAAATGCAAGAGTCGCGGGCTGCCGGGGGAGAGCAGAAATCCACGTCGGAGACGTGAGGCTCAGTGAATCTCCCCCAGCAAGGAAGTAACTCCCAAAAGTGTCGCCCTGCCCCGCCCCCCGCCGACAGAATGATGGTTTTTAGTAGCACTGGCAGTTACAACACACACTATTTTAGGGCTGTTTTCAGCATAAATTACAGCCAGACTGGGAATAAGTGCAATAACGAAGGCTGCAGAACGGTTTTCGTTATTGAGGCCTGTAAATAGACAGGGTAGAGTCCGTTTCCTAACTCTGTGAGCTAGTCACCGTCTCTGGCTCGGGCTCGGCCCAGAAGAGTGTCTGCTGGCATTCGACAAGTGAACAAAAGTGGTTCGGCCATTTTGAGGTGAGGAGGGCGAGGGACACTATAGAAGAAATCTTGCAACCTCTTTTTAAACAGCTCCCCAGGTAAAAAGACTTTGCTGTGACTAAGTGAATAGGCCTCCCCAAGGAGCAAACACATGGTCTTGTTCTGGAGAACCCAGCTTTGGTTTGGCTGAGTTCTGAGTGCCCGCAGGTTGCTGAGTGTGTGTGCACAGCGGCGTCTATTGCTGAGCTCATGAAGGCCCTTGCCCGGCAAACATTGGGCCACCCGACAGAAGCCAATAGGCCTGCTTAGGAGTTTAAAGTTAAGCATGTGCATGTGTGTTTGCAGAATCAGGGCCATAGCTGTGCACCAGTGTCGTGAAGGGGTGGGCAGGTGTGGCTACATGCCCACTGACCTCTCTGTTCTCCAGTGTGCTCCCAACTGGCCTGGACATGCCTCAAATACTCAGTCATTGCACCAGCGGGGGAATAGTAGGCAGGGAATATGGAACAAGTGACTCACTCAGTCACACAAAGGCTGCCGTGTGGAGAGTTCAGTTCCTTAGTGCAAGGAAGTAACTGCCCCCCTCCCCGGTGAGAGTGGGTGACTGCCAGGTTCCCCACTGGGGGACAAGGGGGGCCTGGAAGGCCTAGTGGAGAAGCCATACGTTTCAGAGAGATGCAAGAGCACAGGTGAGCCTAGCTTGCGGGACTGTGTCTCTCCAGCTCCAGATCCTGGTGCCAATTCCTAGCGGGATGGAAGGAGAGAGTAGCAGAGTGGTGGGGGCTTGCTGTGAAGAATGCAGGGGGAAAGCTGGGCAGAGCCTCTCAAAACTAGAACCTTCTTTTCTTTCCACTCACCTGCGCCCACGCTTTCCAAAGAGCCCATTCCCGTAGGTTCAGAAATGAGCTGATGAGTTTTTCTTAAGCGTCTAGTTTCCAGTTACTAAAATACTCCAGGAGATGCTCCTCACCCGTTATCTCCATCCATGGGCAGAAGTGGACATGGCAAAAGGGTCATGCAAAATTCTCAGAGATTCTGAGCCCATGTTTGCATGGTTCATATAAGCACCTGATCCAACCTGCTGGATGTTTTTCCACACTGAATTGGAGCTCCAAACCCTTTGAGTTTAGGGTCATCACTGGCTGAGGCTGGGACATTGGGACATAGGGAGATACTGTGTTTAATTCCACACAAAATAAAATGTACACAATAAAACTAGTCTTAACATCTGACTGGAAGTTGTTAATTTTTCTGGAGAAAGAGGGACATATAATTCCCAAACAGCATCTTTACAATGGTTCCAGGGCGTGCTTTGGCTTCTTTTATGCCATAAATTCAATACTTTCCTTTTTGTTTTCCCTAAAAGCTCCCGCTGTACTTTCTCTAAGGACTGTGGGTTAGTAGATGGAGATTTGGTTTTCCAAAAGAATGCTCTGGGTCCGAGTTGCTTCAGACTGAGGCTACGATCCAGGAACTTGTTGTGTTGGAGAAACAACTGCTGTTCATTTGGGGCTCTTTATTAGAGATATAATTCTATTTATAAGAAAAGAATAGGGGAAATGTATTATAAATCCTTCAAATCTTGCTCCATCGAGAAAGAGTCCAAAATGTTGTAGCAGATGTCTCTGTGTTTGCCTCGGCACAAGTAATTTTTTGAGTGGACGACAGGAGCGATCACGCATAACTGCGCTGTCCTGTGGATCTGGTATTGGCCGATGTCAGAGCCAGACTGTTTGTGGTCTTAGCCAGCATGGCAGCTCTGATGTTCTAATAGGGGCTAGTCTTTTACAAGGAGTAGGAAGAGCCTTGTAATGTACCAAAGTTATGAAAACTCAATTCAATGCTAATGTCCCTCTGGTGACTGAGCATTGCAAATATATACTTGTTCCTTGACTTACATGTCATTTTGACTTACTTTACTAGTCTAAAGCATTCTTGCCACCTTCTGCCCTGCAGGGTAAACATGGCTAATCGCTCAGACTGTGGTCTTTCTGTTTCAGACACTGCACAAATAACTCTACCTCCTGATCTTCTGTTCTGCTGTTTTGAATGTTGCTAGTGCTGATGCGTGTTATTCCAAGGAAATCTCTGGTTTTCTTTGATCTGGAGACATACAGGGAAAACCTTCTGATTTGACTTGCAAATTGAACAAATGTGAGACATAAAGCAGAGAAGGACTTTTAAATGACTCTAATAGGTACATTTTAAGTACAGTAAAGAAGACAGAAGTAATTATTAGCTGATAATATTCTACTGTGGTTGCAGCATGCGTTATGGACGTTCTAATGGTATGTTATTAGTGCTGGGGCTTTGTAATTTTTGCCTAGTTATTTCATATGCATAATAAAGACAATCGGGAGGAAAAGTAAATGTATCCACACCAGAGCCGTATTTTAACAGCACCTCGGAGATTGTTATACCTCTGCTGAGCATATCTCAGCCCTGGAGAGAGGCTGGAATTTGTTCACTGGGCTGGAAACCAGTCAGGCGCATACTTAGCAATTACCGAACTTTGTGCATTTTTCAGCATGTCACTAACATTAACCTCTAATCCTCCCAACACCCCTGCATGGAAGGGAGGTGTTTGCCCCCGTTTGACAGATGGTGCAGCTGAGACAGACAGAGCAATGACGTGTCTCAGGACGCACACACTCAGCAGCATCAGGAGTTCCTGACTTTGGCCCTGTCATCAACCCACAGGAATTTGTTTACTTTCACAACTAACATGCAAGGCTCTGAACTGCCAAGCCCAGACATGCCAGGGCTATGAACTGCCACGCCTAGAGGTGCCAGGACTAGCCCTGGAAAGCCTTGGCACAGATTAAGCACTGCTTACACCACAAGATACTCAGCATTTCTCTGCTGTGTAACATGCAGTGGAATGAAAGGAGAGCTGTAAGGCCGTGCTCCAAAGATGATGAACCAGCTGCACCCAGTAACAGAGTCAAGGAGATAACGGATGGAGTTTGGAGTGCTAATGAGTTGGACACATGAGTACAGCTCAGTGACTGCACTGAACAAAGCCAGGATCCTTTTGGTTCTCTGCTCAAGCTTAGAACCCCAGACCCTGCCTTGTCAAGATCCCTGCCATGTTACCAGCTACCCGCTCTACGTTTGGCTCGTGGAGGAGACACTTGGATGCAATAGAAGAGAGACTCTGATAATGGGAAGAAGTTTAAAAGATGAGGTAGTGGGCAAGCCCTGTTGCGCAAGCCATGTCACACAGCGTGATATGTGAGAGCCACCCAGGTTTCCTTGACATGCACAGGAGGGATGGGAATAGGCAGGGAGTTCCACAGATTAATGGGCAGGAGGCCCATGGACAAAACAGCTACTGTATGTTGCTTCAGTACCAGCATGGAAAGTACCCAGAGCACCAGAGGACTCAAAGCAAAAGAACATTTGTAATCACACAAAAGTGTGTGGAGAAAACTTTGCTATAGACACATACCGCGAATGCATACCAGATGAAAGAAAATGGCTAATAAATCTTTTTACAAATAAATATGAAACCCACCTTAACTAGAGTGGTTTAAAACCTCACCTTGTCTAGAGGCAGATAAAATGGTGAGGTTCCAAGGTTGTGAATGCTGGAAAACAAATTAGTGACCACCTACCCCTTCAATATGAAGTTTGTCAGGATGCAGCATCCTGTGGCCACCCAAACCTGATGTCTGCAGCAGGGATAGAACTCAGACTGACCTCTTCTAAAAGTCACCGACTTGAGCAAAAGAAGAATCTCCTTTAGCAGCCTCTGACCCACAGTTGAGCAGTGCCTAGTCCATGCAGCAGGGGGCAATAGCACACACACACACACAAACACTACCCGTTTCTGTGCAATGATGTGTTAAGGGTTCCTCGGAGACTTGGCTTATGAAGATCTCATAAGGCATTCAGTTTTGGGTTGATTTTTTCCCCTTCTCTTGGGGTTTATTTCAAAATGTTTTTTTGAAGTTAGTGGGTGTCTTGTTGCATTTGGTTTCCTGCTAACCCCGCCCTCCAGAATGGTGCTTTCATGAGGGACAAAGTCATTGTGTGGGGGCTTGTGCAGTAGTTCCTGGACATACGGCCTTCTGCCAGCGTTCTTACCTCCAGGGAAAAGGTGAAAGCGGGGACATACAGATCAGTGAAGTCTTTTGGGCGTGATCCTGAGAACCAGGATCTGGCTGGTAAATTCATCTCTGATTGACCTCACGGCCTTTCGCTGGAAGTGGGGGGCATTTACCTGTGATGTGTCTAAGGGGCTGGAATTAGTACAACTCCATTACACTGGATGTTATCTAATGTGTTTAAATGAAAACGCTGCACTGAAAAGTGTCCTCAGCGTCTGTTTTCACCATCCGAAATGAGACCGTGATGACAGTCGTACTGCAGGAGGGTGGCAAGAAAAGGCTTGCATTGTTCTCCCGTTTGCAGGAGCCGTCCCTGGATCATTCCTACAGCCTGCACTGTGGCCAGCCAGTCCCTGAGTTGCCTTGCAGCCAGCTGCACGCTCGGTCCCCTCCTTAGCTGTGTTCTTGGTGGGAAGAACATTTCGGTTTCTTCTTTGCCATTTATTTTTGGCTCCTAAGATGTCATAAATGATTTGAGCTCAATAGTTCTTTTAAATGCGAAATTGAAACCGCTATTTAAAGCCTTTGCCAGGATGCAGGAGTGTAGGAAACACTTATTTTTAGAACCATTTTTAGCAGAAGAGTCTTGGGCAGAAGCAGTCTTGTCTCCTTCTGCTTCAGGCTGATTGCATGAGACACACTGAAAGTCGAATAGGGAGCCGCCTGGGGACCGGGATACAATGATGTCACTCTTCCCACTCCGGCGCCGTTGCTCTTCCCAGAAGCTTCTCATTGTGTTCTACATTGCAGGCATTGGTCCCCTAGCCCTTAACCTCCTACTGAAGCCTGCCTGCCTTGTCTCCTTCTCTCCTTTGTCCCTTCTCCTGGAACTTCCTCCTCACCCCATCGTGCCCACCTTCTCTTCATTCAAATCCCTCCTTTCAACCACTTCCTCCACTGAGCTCCCAAAGCCACCCCATGTCAGGACATGCTGTCACCACCCTGTTATCCACCTTCCTTGGGCAAGCCCTTGCGCCGAGGCATGGCTCTGTGCCTGCAATTTGTCCTGCTGAAGTCCATAGGGCCACTACTATTGGTAGTTGCTGGGTTGGGGCTGAAATTTACACTGTTCTCTGAGTATCCCAGTGGGTTTGTATCCCACCTTTGTCTCTTTGGATTGTAAGTTCCTGGGGGCAGAGAACAGGTCCTCCCTGGAGCCTTGCATGCTGTCTGTGCTTAACAAACAATAACAATGTTCCATGCCAGTGCCCTGGGGTTTCTTGGGGCCAGGGGAGATGCTGTGGTAATAGGCACCCCTGCATATGCCATAAAAAAACAGTCTGACAAATGGGCCATTCACTGCAGCTCCTGTCCCTTGCTCCCAAAACGGCTTCCCCTGCCAAAGAAGAAATAGGCGAGTCCTATTTAACACGAAGGCCATCATAGCAGAAAAGCAACCCATGAGGCATGACAAGAGCCAGTCTTGTTCTTGAGGTGGCTCCGTGCGTGAGGCTGGCCGCGCCGGCAGGAGGCATGGCATGAGGCTGGCAGGGCTCAGTTCACCCAGTGCCTCTGTGCAGCATGTGCACGTCTTGCTGACTTCTAATTTTTAAATGCTGTGACAGTAAAACGTTGCTGCCTGTCTCTGTAAGATCTGCAAGGGATGTAGGGCTTGGGGGGCTATGAATGCTTGTGACTTTCTCCGATTGCAATACGTGGTGCGCTGACCGAGAGTGAGTTCATCGGGAGTAGCCAGCGTAAAGCAGAATGCAACGATTGCAAAGAGGTTTCCAATCTGACCATTTTCAAAGGTCTGATTAACGGACAGAGAAACTGACTCCATCCATTGTATGCGCGTTGCTAGCAGTCCCAGATGCCAAGTCCTCCTCTCTCTGTATTTTGGTGAGGAAGCCTCACATGTACATTTGTCTTGCAAAGTCCAGGAGTTCTGTTGGCCTCAAATATTTTATTTTTCCACAATGGGGGACTCTAATTCTGATTTAGACTCTTTCTTTGGCCTGCATGTAATTTGCCATAATTCAGAGGTTTTCATAAGTCATGCCTCATATGCTTAAGTGATAATGTGGTATTTCCACGCTGAATCACCAAGTAATGATTTACAACGATGATTTTGTTATTAAATCTGCAGCCCCTGGTTCCAGAGAGTAGCTTTCTGAAGCCGTCTGTTTGCTAATACATGGAGACACTGGAATGCAAGCAGAAAATATTATGAACTCATCATTAGAATGCTGACATATTGATGTGACACCTGCACCTGCCTGCAGCGTTTTCCAAAAAATGCTCTTGAATGTAGCTGACAGATTGGTTATTTTCAAATTCAGCCTGCTTGTTTAATGTGCTGGAGCCAAGCTCATAAACAGCCTGTTTAGGCAGCTAACTCTAGAAAAACACATCCAATGTGGAACTGGAGATGTTTGGGCAGTTACCCTGTAGTCTTGAGTAACCTCCAAACACAAGCTAGCCCCACTTCTATCCTCTCCTTCCAAACGCAGAACTGCAGGGACAGAGAATTTGCGGACAGTCATGCTTAGCTCTCTGCTCGGTACCTGCTGCTCTACAGCATCCCTCCATCATCACTGCTTTGGGATTTCTAGAGAACATGCTTGTGTGTGGCCACTTTCCCCAGTTTCTGAGTGGAGGTTAAGGTCATCTAGGGGAGTCACGCTCAGTTCCAGTTTGACTTACTTTCGTAAGTATGCTGGAAACCAAAACCAGCCCTGAGTTGTACTCTCTCCTGAGCCTGGTCTGTCCTGAGTGCCTGGGAAGCTTTGCTGGTCTGGAGAGGTAGGTTTTCTTCTCTCCACTTTGAGAAGTTGACTTTCCACCAGGCCAAAAAATGCTGCAGTGGTCGGGCATGGCAGGTCTGGTAAGCCGAGGCTTTGAAATCGGAAATCGGAGAAGGCGCCATCTCTCAAAGTGCTCTCAGACGTGAGGTGAGGCCCAGGACTGCAAGGGATCAGTGTATCAGGACACTGGGAGTTGGCTCTCTCAGTGTGAGGTGGGGCCAGGGAGTGGCACAGGGGAGATGTGTTGCAGGCCCAATGTTTGGACTCCAATCCAAATTTCCCCACAGCTCAGAGTAGTTCAGATCTAGGGTTTTGGCTTGGGCCCATTTTTAGTTCTGATGGAAGATTTTCTGCTTACCTGTGTGGGACCTGTGAGACCAAAGAGGTCCAAGCCTTGCCTAGCTCTGCAGTAAAGGAAGGAGAGTTTGTATCACAGACACACCCTGACTGTCCAGAGTTGTGATTACCCAACACTCTGGCCATCGGTCTCTTTTGGATGTTCCAAGATATTCTGGGCAGACCTGGACTCAATTTACTAACTGAACAGACATGAATAAGAATTGGGATTTGCTGACCACCTTACATGACTAACATTTGCATGTTTCAGGCTAGTAACTATCATCGGTTCACAGTTGGTTTTGTAGGTGGGGAAAAATATAGATACCTTAACGTTCAGCTAGCAACTTAGCGGGTGCGCAGAAAGCTATTTACCGGAAGTCAGGGTTCAGGAGCAAACGTTCCCATCAGGGAAGCCTGGTTTCAGTGGCACCAGCAACGGCACAAGGCGTATTATGACATCATGTCCTTTTTCTCTGCTGCAGCTGCTGGTCCTCTCCTGGTGCTAAGGGCACCATCTACTCCCAGGGCACAGTGCAAAAAGAAGAAACGATCTTGTAGCTCTCAGTGAAGCTGACGGCTTTGGCAAATTGACCTCAGCTCCTCCCCACCCTTGGAAGGCAAACCAGATGGGAATTTTTAACAAATTCAGTGGATTGTATTCATGGGGCAGTACAGCAATTTCTATCTGTGGTGATTTCCCCCTAGGAAAATGTGAAGAAATGCATCAAGTAGGTTTCTAGCAAGTAAACACAAAAATGCCTCCCTCAGGGAAAAGGTGAAACAAGTCTCCAGCCGTTGCTTTTATTCATGGTCAGGGTTGCCCAAATAACCATATCCCTTTGCATAAGTTATATATACACTGGGATCCTAGCTACCAGGCAGGACCTCCCACCCCTCACAAATGGGCCCTGTCTGATGAGTGGTGGATATTACCAGGATCCAAGCAAATCACTGCTCCCAGCCCCAGAACAATCCTCAAGGTAACAGTGAATGATGCTCCTGTGGGCTGTTTAAAGACTTATGGGTGTTTCCAGGAGGTTTTAAACATTTGGATATTTTCTGATGTATCAAAAATCCCCAAATGACCAATAACATTTGCAAATAGATGCATGTGAAAGCTGCAAGTATTCAGAGTTCAGTAAAGACACAGGTGACCTCCATGATGACAAGGCAGAGGAAAGCTTTCAGTGACGGTGATTGACAGGAGTGTCCTTTATTCATCTTCACTTCGGTATGACCCAGACTAGTTACATGTGTCAGGTGAAGTGACATGAGACATGCTCTGCACACAGGCTAATATTGGCTACATGCTAGTCATATTCCTTCCCGGGTTGGTATCAGAGCTATGCAAAGCAAAGGGGCAAGACTGTAAATGACCTCTCCTCCTCGGCCTGGGCTAAAGCGGGAAGGGATGCCACAGGTACGGTCTCGTGTGTGAGCCTCTTTGATTCGCAACTGAACAACGGGCCCTAAAGAGGCCTAACTGAGTGATGGACAGTTACCTGGGTGAGCTGTTGTCTTGTGGCTCCTTTCTGTGCTGAAGTAAAGGTGCACAGGTATGAAAATATGGGCTCATTCCGATCTACTCAGGAGCGCTGGGTTTCCCTGATTTCCCATGCTGCCTTTCCTGCTTACAACAGAAATCACTGGAAGAAGCCTCTCCGTGCTTGACATTCCTGCCCAGCAAGGGACGAGCACAGTCCCAGTGGGTGTTCTGGAGGAGAGATGACTTGCAAAACCCAGGTTAGCTCCTGGTTGTCAGGTAACTAAGGTTTGACAGTCGCTCACTTTTCCCTGGAGCTCTGTGTGGCATCGATAATTAATTAGCAGAAGGTTGTAAGGTGCTGTGTAACAGCTGGATGCCGTTACTTACATATCTGTCATCTCAAATATGGATTTGAAAAATTTTATTTTGACACAATGTAGCTTTTTCCAATGTACTTTTTCAGAAACAAGAGCCCTTTGGAACCAGTTTGCATGCAGGGATCTCCACTGAAGAGCTGACAGCTATCAGAAGCTGCTTCACCACCGCTGTTAGTAAATGGCAGCTACTCCAAGACTTGCCCATGTGGCTGTAGGAACCTCACACACCAATGACCAAGTCAAAGCTAAAGACTGAGAAGTGCTTCCTGACAACCATGGTATCAAATGTTGCAGAGGCCAAATCCCATGAAGTGCTGAGCCCCTCCTGCAAGGGGATGGGCTCCTTCAGCTCTCAGCGAAGTCGATGACCCAGGTCCATGGCCACAGAAGTCCATGAGAGCCGAAAGCACCCTGCATCTCACTGCATCAGTCCCTGCTATCAGAAATACCCTTTACAAAGCAAGCAATCCAGGAAGTTTTTGGAAAGCGTAGGGGACAATTTCCTGGCGCAAGTGCTAGAGGAGCCAACTAGAGGGGGCGCTTTTCTTGACCTGCTGCTCACAAACCGGGTAGAATTAGTGGGGGAAGCAAAAGTGGATGGGAATCTGGGAGACAGTGACCATGAGTTGGTTGAGTTCAGGATCCTGACGCAGGGAAGAAAGGTAAGCAGCAGGATACGGACCCTGGACTTCAGGAAAGCAGACTTCGACTCCCTCAGGGAACGGATGGCCAGGATCCCCTGGGGGACTAACTTGAAGGGGAAAGGAGTCCAGGAGAGCTGGCTGTATTTCAAGGAATCCCTGTTGAGGTTACAGGGACAAACCATCCCAATGAGTCGAAAGAATAGTAAATATGGCAGGCGACCAGCTTGGCTTAATGGTGAAATCCTAGCGGATCTTAAACATAAAAAAGAAGCTTACAAGAAGTGGAAGGTTGGACATATGACCAGGGAAGAGTATAAAAATATTGCTCGGGCATGTAGGAATGATATCAGGAGGGCCAAATCGCACCTGGAGCTGCAGCTAGCCAGAGATGTCAAGAGTAACAAGAAGGGTTTCTTCAGGTATGTTGGCAACAAGAAGAAAGCCAAGGAATGTGTGGGCCCCTTACTGAATGAGGGAGGCAACCTAGTGACAGAGGATGTGGAAAAAGCTAATGTATTCAATGCTTTTTTTGCCTCTGTCTTCACTAACAAGGTCAGCTCCCAGACTGCTGCGCTGGGCATCACAAAATGCAGAAGAGATGGCCAGCCCTCTGTGGAGATAGAGGTGGTTAGGGACTATTTAGAAAAGCTGGACGTGCACAAGTCCATGGGGCCGGACGAGTTGCATCCGAGAGTGCTGAAGGAATTGGCGGCTGTGATTGCAGAGCCATTATCTTTGAAAACTCGTGGCGAACGGGGGAAGTCCCGGATGACTGGAAAAAGGCTAATGTAGTGCCAATCTTTAAAAAAGGGAAGAAGGAGGATCCTGGGAACTACAGGCCAGTCAGCCTCACCTCAGTCCCTGGAAAAATCATGGAGCAGGTCCTCAAAGAATCAATCCTGAAGCACTTGCATGAGAGGAAAGTGATCAGGAACAGCCAGCATGGATTCACCAAGGGAAGGTCATGCCTGACTAATCTAATCGCCTTTTATGATGAGATTACTGGTTCTGTGGATGAAGGGAAAGCAGTGGATGTATTGTTTCTTGACTTTAGCAAAGCTTTTGACACGGTCTCCCACAGTATTCTTGTCAGCAAGTTAAGGAAGTATGGGCTGGATGAATGCACTATAAGGTGGGTAGAAAGCTGGCTAGATTGTCGGGCTCAACGGGTAGTGATCAATGGCTCCATGTCTAGTTGGCAGCCGGTATCAAGTGGAGTGCCCCAGGGGTTGGTCCTGGGGCCGGTTTTGTTCAATATCTTCATAAATGATCTGGAGGATGGTGTGGATTGCACTCTCAGCAAATTTGCGGATGATACTAAACTGGGAGGAGTGGTAGATACGCTGGAGGGGAGGGATAGGATACAGAAGGACCTAGACAAATTGGAGGATTGGGCCAAAAGAAATCTGATGAGGTTCAATAAGGATAAGTGCAGGGTCCTGCACTTAGGATGGAAGAACCCAATGCACAGCTACAGACTAGGGACCGAATGGCTAGGCAGCAGTTCTGCGGAAAAGGACCTAGGGGTGACAGTGGACGAGAAGCTGGATAGGAGTCAGCAGTGTGCCCTTGTTGCCAAGAAGGCCAATGGCATTTTGGGATGTATAAGTAGGGGCATAGCGAGCAGATCGAGGGACGTGATCGTTCCCCTCTATTCGACATTGGTGAGGCCTCATCTGGAGTACTGTGTCCAGTTTTGGGCCCCACACTTCAAGAAGGATGTGGATAAATTGGAGAGAGTTCAGCGAAGGGCAACAAAAATGATTAGGGGACTGGAACACATGAGTTATGAGGAGAGGCTGAGGGAGCTGGGATTGTTTAGCCTGCAGAAGAGAAGAATGAGGGGGGATTTGATAGCTGCATTCAACTACCTGAAAGGGGGTTCCAAAGAGGATGGCTCTAGACTGTTCTCAATGGTAGCAGATGACAGAACGAGGAGTAATGGTCTCAAGTTGCAGTGGGGGAGGTTTAGATTGGATATTAGGAAAACTTTTTCACTAAGAGGGTGGTGAAACACTGGAATGCGTTACCTAGGGAGGTGGTAGAATCTCCTTCCTTAGAGGTTTTTAAGGTCAGGCTTGACAAAGCCCTGGCTGGGATGATTTAACTGGGAATTGGTCCTGCTTCGAGCAGGGGGTTGGACTAGATGACCTTCTGGGGTCCCTTCCAACCCTGATATTCTATGATTCTATGATTCTAAGTTTATAGTAACAGGGCGGATCTACAATCTATCCTGAAGGACGACCCATCACTCTCACAGATCTTGGGAGACAGGCCAGTCCTTGCTTACAGACAGCCCCCCAACTCCGCTCTGTGTGTCTGCAGTAAAATATACTGTTGTAGCAAACCCATGTTTACACAATCTGAATCCCACTGGACACCACGGAAATCTAGCAGGCTTCTTTGTTTTGCAGCCTTGTTTTATGAGACTTGCTTTAAAATGGGTCAAATATTGATTCCTTAGTTTTCTCAGCATTGACATGTTTTTCCATGAATGAGATGTTGTAGTTCAAATCTTTCCAGAGTAGCTGGTGTGTAGAGATATAAATAATTTGCCTAGAGCAACATGGTGCTGTCCACTTCTAGATCTTCTCTCTGGCCAGAACAGGTTCACGCACACCGATGTGTATGGCAGGGCTGTGATAAAACAAGGAGGTACAAACTGGGATGTTTGCCCAGCAAGTTGTCCCTGTGTCTAGTTGCCTTATGAATCCAGCTGCAGGGGAGCTCAGATAACTGCAGACTGACTCAGCTGTGCCATCTGAATGTCTCTCTCTCAGAGGCCTAAAGGACGAAGTCAACATGAAAGGGCATCTGTGCTGCCTGAAAAATCACTGTCAGCAATTAGAGAAATTGTCACGGGATCCAATACATGTTTGTGTGTGCGTTCCCAGTGGGACTGACTCTGAACCGCACTTGCCCGAAGGCTGGAAGGGGCTGGGCCCACCGCTTGCTCTAGAATTAAACTGTGAAGTTTAACAGTGTCCCGGGGTCTCTGCTGGCATCATTTGTACGCAGCCTGGCATTCTCTAAGTTAGATGCTATAAAACAGGTTGAAAGTGAAAGCAAAGAAGATAGAATCCAGCAGACCTTAGACAGTCCTTGGGCAAAACTCCCAGTGAACTCAGTGGGAGTTTTGACTGAGAAATGACTGTGGGATTTGGCCCTGGCAGTGCCTTGTTAGGAACATGGAAGTCACTAGCCCTGCATCCGACTTTCAGACCAGTTGTCCCTCTAGTTCAATAATCTGGTTCTGACAGTGGCTAGCATCTGATGCTTCACAGCCAGGTACAGGGCCTGCAACTGCCTGACCTGCCTGAGGAGACACATACTAACCTGAGCAGTCCCACCCAACTCACCAGGACTGCTCATCTCCATGAACGTTTGTAGGCTCAGGGCCTCAAGTCACATGGCATTATGCCTCCCGGACGAAAAGCTCTCCAGGTTATTCAGTCTCTGTGAAACATGCCAAGCCAGTTTATGCACCTATAAACAAAGCCCCCTAGATGCCTGTTAATAGCAACTAGAGGTTGGCAAGTTTCTTGAATAACTCTCTGTGAAGATTCACACAAAGCCTGGCTGTGTTTGCCCCCCTTTGCTTGCTACACCATCACTGTTCCAGCCAGCATTACTGGTAGGAACCTTCCCAGGAAAAGGTTTCAGAGTAGCAGCCGTGTTAGTCTGTATCAGCAAAAACAACGAGGAGTCCTTGTGGCACTTTAGAGACTAACACATTTATTTGGGCATAAGTTTTCGTGGGCTGATGAAGTGGGTTATAGCCCATGAAAGCTTATGCCCAAATAAATTTGTTAGTCTCTAAAGTGCCACAAGGACTCCTCATTGTTTTCCCCAGGAAAAGTAACTATCAGCAAATAATCTCGCCACAAACCTGATTCTACGAATTACGCTGACTCGGTCCTGGAACAGAAGCAATGCCATGTGTGTGTGCATCAGAAGCACCCCCCAGAGCGTGAATTTCAGATGTGGATTACTTGTAAATACCAGCCCACGAGTGTTCTACAAACCCAAGATGATTTGTGGAAATCCTTCAGTGACTAACTCTGAACGCGGAGGAGATCTACAAACATCATTAAACTACTTGTGGTCAGTTCACAAACCGGAAACGATGTCCTGTTGCACGGAGTTAGTGGGACTAACCCGTTCTGGGAACGCCCCAGCGAGGCACTGTGACAGGCCTTTACTTTGCCTCTTAAACTGTGACATACACCGGGCACCGCAGCTGGCTTACTGGAGATGCCAAAGATACCAGTAAAAACTGAAGTCCTCTTGTAGCGTGGCGAGCCCTATGGCCAGCCTGTCTGGATGATCCTATCAATTAATTCTTCTGAAAACTGCCTCGAGTCAAGCCCTGCCTTCAGTGACCTCGTTTGGACCCCCATCTGAGGGCTGCGCGGTGTTACTCGGTGCGTTGCTCCGGGGGGTTGACAAGGGCAGGGGCCAGGGTGTGCAGATTGCACTGCTGACGCAATAGTCCCTGCACTCACACATTCGCACCGTCCTGACACCTCAGCAGCTCCAGGAATCAAAGGGTTGCCTTAAAGATTTTGTTGCTGACTATAATCTCTTCCTTAGTACGTACCTGGGGATACGCCTCTGAGGCCTTTGTGCCTGTGTGGGTTCCAAAGCCAGAAGGGACCATTGTGATCATCTCGTCTGACCACGTGTAACACAGGCCAGAGACCTGCCCCCACAATAACTCCCTGAGCTCGGCTTGTAGAGAAACATCCAGTCCTGATTTTAAAATGGCCAGTGATGGAGAATTCACCACGACCCTTGGGAAATTGTTCCAATGGTTAATTACCCTCCCTGTTAAAATGTGACCCCTTATTTCCAGCCTGACCTTGCCTAGCTTCAACTTCCAGCCACTGGATGGCGTTTGACTTTCCTCTGCTAGACTGATGAGCCCGTTATTAAATATTTGTTCCCCATGTAGATACTTCCCTGCGGGTTCCAGCTCCAGCATGATGCCAGGGGCACGAGCCAGTAAAGCCGTGTGGCACTAGTCCACTCGGGTGCGGCGCAGGCTGCCTGTCTATTGCAGCGGTTGGTACTGTTGAGCCAGCCACAGGACCCTCTTCTCTAGACTAAAGAAACCCACTTTTTTCAGTCTTCCCTCAGAGGTCATGTTTTCTAGACCTTCCATCATTTTTGTTGCTCTTCTCTGGACGTTCTCCAATTTGTCCACATCCTTCCTGAAATGTGGCGCCCAGAACTAGACACAAGACTCCAGTTTAAGCCTAATCAGAGCAGAGTAGAGCAGAAGAATTACTTCTTGTGTCTTGCTTACAACATTCCTGCTGATACATCCCAGAATGATGTTTGCTTTTTTTGCCACAGTGTTACACTGTTGACTCCTAATTAGTTTGTGATCCACTATCACCCCAGGATCCCTTTCTGCACGACTCCTTCCTAGGCAGTCATTTCCCATTTTGCAAGCGGGCAACTGATTGTTCCTTCCTAAGTAGAGTACATCACATTTGTCCTTGTTGAATTTCATCCTATTTATTTCAGACTATTTCTCCAGTTTGTCCAGATCATTTTGAATTCTAATCCTGCCCTCCAAAGCACTTGCAACCCCTCCTGACTTGGTATCGTCTGCAAACTTTATAAGTGCACTCTGTATGCCACTTTCCGAATCACTGATGAAGATGGTGACTAGAACAAGACCCAGGACAGATCTCACCTTGCCCATGCAGCTTGACTGTGACCTATTGATAACTACTCCCCGAGTGCAGGTTTCCAACCATTTGTGCCCCCACCTCATAGTAGGTTTGTCTGGCTGTGGTTGCTCATGAGACGCTCCTGTGAAGGTGTGGTAAGGACCCAGTGCTGGTGCATTAGGAAATTGCATCCTGGGGATGATATTCTCTACCTACAGCAGAGGACAGTCTGGTAAGTTCTCCACGCTGCTGGCAGAGCAATTCTCAAACATGGGTGGTGACACCTGGAATTGGTGTGTGGGAACACAGTCAACATTAGATCTGGTGATAACTGCACAGACGCTGACCAGTCATTTGAACCTGGTGCAGCTGTTTGGTTTGACCCTGCTCATGCCTCTTCTTACCTGTGAGGGGTGAAATCCTCCCTCTCCCCCCACCCCTCAGAAGACCAGCACAAGGCATACGCACCACATAAGTCCCATGTAAGCAGCCATGGAGGCTAGGCTTATCCAGACAGAGCCATCAAACCTTTGGAGAGTTTTTCAATCTCTGTTTCTGATTTGCAATGAGCTAAGAGACTGTAGGCCAGAAGGGCCCATTGTGATTATGAACCTCGCCCAGGGATTCTGCATCAAGCCAATAACTTCTTTTTGCATTCAAGCAGATCTTCTAGAAGAGGCATCAGGCTTGATTTAAAGACTCTGAGTAGTGGAGAACTCACCAATCCGCAGATGAGTTGTTTCAATGGTTAATTCCACTCCCTGTTAAAAGTGCGCACCTTATTGCTAGTCTGAATAATTTGTCCAGCTTCAATGTCCCACCACTGGATGTTGTTATGCCTTTGTTTGCCACATGGAAGAGCTGTCTGCTACAGGAAATCTCTTCCCATGAAGGTACTTGCAGACCATGATTAGGAAGAGAGGGCTCCCCAGAGCTGGACACAGTAACGCCCCTGGGGGAAGAAAGTTAGGAAATGACAAAGGAAGGAGGAACAGAATAGAAGAAAAGTTGACATTTCAAAGCCATACAAAAGTATTTTTGCCAGCTCATCCCAGTGAAGGAGGACTGGAAGGAGGCAGCTGAGAATGGGTCAGAGTCAAATGGATGTAAGCAGAGTCAGGATGAGCTCCACCCTGACATCTGGTGGTGAGGTGTGGCAAGTTGTGGAAAAGAACTTCAGGGGCTGATCTCATTTGCATAGGAACACCCACCCCGCCTGGAATGAGGCCATAGCTGCCCAAATGGTCACTTTGGCTGCTGTGGGATCCCCAGTGTCTCTGTTATTGGGGCAGGAAGAATAAATTGTGATTACCCTGATTATGAGAACTGTGCTGGGAACTGTACGTGGCCTTTTGTTATGATGGAGGGACTCACCATCAACGAAATAGCACTCGCTAGGCAAGGGTCATGGGTTCCAAAACTCTGTGAATTGAGAGAGATTGGGGATAAGTATTAATACTTGGTGCCATGGGCCCCTTGGTGAGGGCCTTATGTGCTAATTGCACTTTCTCCTCTCTTCACTGTGGACTGTCAGAGCTGATTTTGATTCCATTAGGAGTCTAGTCACAGGCTGCTGAGCTCACTTTGGGCTAATGATGCACCAGCACTGAGGCTCCCTTACTACAAGCTGAATTCACCAAAGAGCTGAAGTCACCAAAGAGCTGAAATCACTGAGCGTTGTGTTAAGCAGTGGGGGAGCCTGAAGATATATTGTGGAGCAGTTTGCGGGACGGCTGGAGTGCCTCGGGGACAGGCTGGTGGAGCAGTTCATAGGATGGCGAGATCCGCTTGTGGGACACGGAGCAGTTTGTGGGACAGCGGGAGCTGCTTGTGGGATGCGGAGCTGGCGGAGAGGAGCCCAATGGAGCTGTGGGGCGGTCAGCTTCAGATCACGTAAGGTGCCCCTTACCTCTCTCTCCCTCCCCCATCTCCGCCCAGGTTGGGAGGTAAAGCTCTGCAGATAAACTTTCGAACTCTGGGGCTGCCCTGACCAGGGACAGAGACTTTTGGGTCATTGGACTTTTGGGGATTTGGGTGATTTGGGGTTGCTGGACTCAAGAACCAAAGGGAAAGGGGCATGCCCCAATTTGCTTGGGGTGGGTTTTTGCTCATGGGTTGTGTTATGAATCCTGTTGGTGGTGTTTCCCTGACATAATGCCACATTGTTTCTCTCTGTTATTAAAAGGCTTTTTGCAACACTCAGACTCTGTGCTTGCGAGAGGGGAAGGATTGCCTCTGGGAGGCGCCCAGCGGGGGTGGTATATATTGGTCCCAGGTCACTGGGTGGGGGCTCAAGCCAGTTTTGCATGGTGTTATTGGAATGGATCCCCTAGATATTGAACCCGGCCCTTGTTGCTGCCAACTCTGACGGGCAGAAGGATTATATGTAGGTCTAAAAGGAGGATGTGTGGCAGGGTGAGATTTGAAGGACAATTGGCTTAGAGGACCGGGAAGAGAGAGCTCCACTGAGAAGGGACAGCAGAAGCAGAAGTAGCAGCCTCCATGTGTGGATGGCTGTGGGGACCGGACAAGAGGTAGCTGAGATTGGCAGATAGCAGATTTAGAGTAGATGCGCTGGAGGTTTGAATGACCAGGGGGGTGAAACCTGTGAAGAGTTTGCATACCCTTTGTGAATTGAGTTTCCATGTCTTTAACGGTGCTCGTGACAAGCAAGGTAGATATTTTCATCTGAGCTTACAATGTCTGGGGCAAACACAACCACTCCTACAACAGGGCTAAGAACAGAAGTGGCTTTGGCATTACTCTTGTAGAGTAGTCAATAAAATAAACAGCTTGTGGCAAGCCATCCCTTCGGGTGGACTACCCAGTGTAGAAACACGGTTTTAGCACTCTGCTATCTGTGTTTCGAGTTAGCTCAACTGAAAAATGCTGTTTTAGCTACAGCTTAGTTTCCTTTCTTTTCAAGGTATCTGGTAGCAAAGGATGGGACACATTTACCAACACAGGTTTCCACTCAAGTTCGTGCTTTAACTGTCTGTAAAGTGCCCTGTGCACTAAATAAATAAGGAAGCACGGTACAGTTTAAGTACACATTCTCTAGCGTATTATCCCTGCTTTCTTCTGCCTGAGACTGAGTTCTGCCCGAGAGCCCAAGGCCAAGCCCTACTGGCGTCCACAACCAGATACACCAGCCTGCTCCCGGGCCATTTGTCTGGCTTAGTCCAGCGCAGTTATAGCAATCCTGTTCGATCTCTGCTTTTGTGGTTTAAGGAAATAAGACTGTATTCCTCCTCTTGTGCTAATTGCTAAGGGGCTGAGATCCAAGCTTGGGGATTCAGAAGGATATAGTGCCATGAATGTTTTAATTGTAGTGGTTTTTACTCTCCACCGCAGACTGGACCAGCAGGCCAACGTTCTGTTCGAAATGCTAGAAGCTAATACAATATCTGCAGATTCTGGCAGAATATTCCAATGGGAGATGCAACCACAAGGTGGCTAATGGTAAGACACTGAATGGACATCCACAGCTTTCAGCAAGGAACCAGAGCTTTCCAGTATGGATTAACTCTTTCACAAGGGTCTTTAAATTGCTAGCTGGTTTTATACTGTCGGCTCTATGTAGTCGGTGTCAGATCTGACTATCCTAGCAGACTGTGTGGAGAACGGAGCAAGAATGT
Organism: Lepidochelys kempii; assembly: GCF_965140285.1. Lineage (NCBI taxonomy): Eukaryota > Metazoa > Chordata > Testudines > Cheloniidae > Lepidochelys > Lepidochelys kempii. The sequence continues at coordinate 84,223,629 of NC_136389.1, read as the reverse complement.
ATAATGCAATTAGATTTGACAACCTACCTTCCTGGGAAAATCAATGTAATCTGTAAAAAACTTAGATCAGCCATCTGAAATTGCCACTGAGCTACTGCTAAATCAAAATGAATTTCTCTCACGAAGGAATCCTGTCTGTTTCACCCCACACTAACTTGTCAGGTTTAGTTGGAGATCAACACCTTAAGCAGTGAAGCGTGTGCACGGTGTTTTCACTGTTTTAAATTAAGAGCAAAAGGCAGATGAAATTTCCTGGTTCATGCAAATAGCAGAGCCTTTTGGCTGAGGAAGCATCATGTGATACTTGACCAATGTAGCTGCAACCAGCCTGTAGCTCGCCCCAGCAAAGCTTGTCCCGCGCAGTCTAGGCCTAGGGCAGCTACGGCCTTTTTTGGAACCCTCTGGTTCAGAGTGAGGCACTGGGGCCTCGGATGGGACAAGGTCACTGCAGTCTGCAGCCATTCACTTTCATTTAGGAAACAAACCCCTTTTCTCGCTCCTCCCCTGATCCCTGTCCCCTCTCCTTGTGCTGGAGTGAGAGGGTTCCCCGTGGGTTTGTCATTTAGCTTGACATTGTCACTTTGATTTGGTTTTTACAGGTTTAGGTTCAAATACTTTTTAATTTAAAAGAACTAATGAAAATGAAAAACTTGGTCAGTATCTTTCTCCTCTTGTACTTCAGAGGCTTTTTGGCTTTTTTAATTTTCTCTTGAATGTCCAGCCTTCACAACCCAGACAGACAGAACTCGGTACTGTTATATGACCAGATACCTCTGTAGATTTTAATCAGTGCGTAGACTGCAGTTAACTGGTCTTTCCTTTGAGGAGATTCCATTTTCTGACTATACATTCCCTACCCTGCTCAATGAGAAAAGCAATATTGTGGTGAATTTGCTTTGCTTTATAGTTTGCTGTATCTTTTAAAACCTTGATTAGAAGCCTAAAGGGGACAATTTTAGATTCCTATCTAGCTGCTTTTCCTGCAGCACAAGAATGCATCAGATTTACATTAGATGCTGATTCATGTCCTACTTGTTAGTGTTAATTTTATCAGTAGAAGCAATGCCTCTTTGAGCATTTCAAAGACTTATGCTCTTCAACTAACGAACTAGGTAAATGTTTGAGGCTGCTCCTATATTTGCACCGTTGGTTAGGAACATAAGGTACCGAAGAAGACACAGAAACCATCAAGGTCTGCATCTGTAACCAATATTTCACCTTCAGCTAAAAACAAAGCATGAAATGTTTTAAAACTAACAATTACCATCACCAGTGGGCAAAGTGAGCAATCTCTAAATCCCAATTAAATTATAGGGTTTCTGCTCAGCTGCCCTGCAAATCACTCCTCAAACTGACACACAAACAAAGAAACGTAAGCTGAGTGGGAAAGCCAGGAATGAAACATGTCTCGTGGAAGAGGTGGCTGCTGTACCCTAGTCCATAAGGGAACTAGCTCTTCTATTTGACAATTGCTCTCCAAATCTAGCTTTCTTCAGCATGGCTGGTTTCCCACATTAGCCATGTTGTCAGCAGGCCCTGAACTCTGAAAGCCCAAATGTTGAAGACGGCTAACATTGCGATAGCAGCACCCAATCGTCACTGGAGTTAAATTGCATTTAGCGTTGAATCAATATATATTGCGTGACCCACTCAGAGATTCTCTCATTCCAAAGGTCCGGTGAAGACTTGATTGAGACTTGGCTGAACGTAAGGGTGGCAGAGGGTAATTACTTTGCCATAGGTGTCCATTTGGGAATTGCAACATGTTCCAGCTTTTTAGCTCCTTTTCTTCCAGAGCCTGGCTGGTTGTAACCTAGAGAGATGACCTGCTGATTAACAGTTAGAGCTGCTGGGTGCTCAGCACTTGAAAATCCAGCCACTTATTTAAGCTCCTAACTATGGAGTTGAGCCTCACTTTAGATGACCGTTTCTTGAAAAGCTTGGCCTATATGTATGAAGTTCCACGTCCTGCCAGCTCAGACAGGAACTAGAGCCGCGTTGACTGCAACAGTTGTTCACCTCGTAAGATCCGTCCGTCTATTAAACGGGTCTTGGGAGCCTCAATATTTGGAGATCACTCAAAAATGTCCAGGAGCCTTTAGGCCTGCACAATCCAACATCTCAACTAGCCTTTGCACGCTAAGAACAGAGGGTGGGAGAAAGGGAATGTTCAAGGCAGATTCAGCTGTAACAGGGCAGGAATACAGAGTCCAGATCATTATCTGTATCCTTTGGCAGCATACGCCAGAGTGGCAGTTCTTGGTTACTCAGAGTTACGTTTAGTGCAAGGTAACTTCTTACCTTGACCAGGCACTCCTCAGACTTCTCGGAAACCACATGGTTTTGGTTTCGCCAGATCGGCTGGGTTAAGCAAGGGTGAAGTGGATGATGTGAGGAGTGTCTTGCATTGTGCCACAAAGTATAATTCCAATCTCTTGGCTTTATGTTTTCACCAGCCCAGCTTTGTAAATATATTGTTTGTTTAAGTTTTCCTATCTGTATTTTCTTCAAGATGCACTTGTTGGGGGCGATGGATCCATGTCTGATTGTACTGTTCTGTGCGTTTAGCTGCAATGGGAACCAAAGTATAGGCAGATTTCAGAGTAGCAGCCGTGTTAGTCTGTATTCGCAAAAAGAAAAGGAGGACTTGTGGCACCTTAGAGACTAACCAATTTATTTGAGCATAAGGTTTCGTGAGCTACAGCCCACTTCATCGGATGCATTCAAATGCATCCGATGAAGTGAGCTGTAGCTCACGAAAGCTCATGCTCAAATAAATTGGTTAGTCTCTAAGGTGCCACACATCCTCCTGTTCTTTTAGAGTATAGGCAGAGTAAATCTTGTGCATTCTTTATGGATTGAGTACAAAAGGCAGAGGGACACTGAAGGGCATGGGTACTTGTGCACTAAGATTCAGTCGGACTGGGAAACATGCAGCCAAGAGAGAAAGCAGTGTGACTAATCTCGTCACGCTGAGCCATGGCAAGTCAATTTAGGCATTAGAATAGTGGGAGGAAAGTTCCAACCATGCTGTCTGGGGCATGAATTCTCAAGGACCATAGTACCTGGTGGGCAGAATGCAGAGGACAGGCAAGAGAGAATTCCCATTCTGATAGTTGGAGCAGAGATGTTGAAATGTGTTTGCTTTCACTTTGGCCGAGTTTGGGTTCCACATTACCGCAGCAAACCAGCAGGCCTGCGGAAACGTTCTCCAGATAAAGGGAATTTTGTGCAAAGATTGCAGAATTCATAATCACCACCACTTGTCTGATTTTAGGGGTTTGGCTCATCCAACTGGAAAACAAAAATGAAACGTGACAACTGTCCAATCCACACAGCTCAGATTTTGAATACTGAATACATACAACAATATGAATAAACAACAGACCAAGCATTATTCTGAGAAGTTATTTCTACTATTGATTCTCTGTGCCATTCATTCCTGGCTTCACTTGATTTATGTGATCCATCGGTCAGCAGTCCCAGGTCCTCCAAAGCAGGCCACATGACTGAATCTGCGGTAGAGATGAACAACGCATAAAACACACCGACAGCATTGCCACTGGATTTTAATGCAATTCCACTGATGTGCGCCACCCCCATCAATTGCCACCATAGTGCTCAATGTGGTTTCATCTAGAAATAACGGCTCAGACTTGTGCATGGGGTGATTTCCCTCACATCAGTGCTATTAAACCAGGGATGAATTTGGCTCAGTTTCATAGTATTGTAGCCCATCGTGAGATCTCCTGGGGAATGGATTAATGCAGTGACTGGGAAACGAATGCAAGTCACCATGGTAACTAGATCTAGAAACATCATCAAAATGTGTCAAACTCTGGGAATTCAAAAATACACGTTTTGGTGCCAATGAACATGAATGTGTTTTCGTTCAATGCATGTAATTTCTGAAAATATTTTGGTCACATCTTTATGTCATTTTATGGGTAAATTCCTGAGTAGAAATTTAGTATCTAAGCTCCCTGCAGATGCTCCGCTTGGAAAGATCCTCAGGTCTCAGGACTGGCAATAGCCCGTTATCTCATTACCAGACAGAAGAAAATTATTTTAAAATTGTTTCCTCATTTTCAGATTTTCTTGCTCTTACTGATCCACAGAGCTAGCTCTGGTATAGCACTTGGCAGCAGAGGTGAGTATCATTATCCTGAGCTCCCAGAATGGGGAGCAAGATGAAGAGACTTGCCCAAGGTCAGCCCACATGGCAGTGGCAGAGCCAGGAGGAGAATGCAGGTCCTTCGAGTCCCAGGCCAGGGTCCTGTCCAGTATGTACTGCCTCTGTATTATTTATATTACAGTAGCACAAAGGACCCCTGTCGGGGCTCAGGCCTGCCATGTGTTGCGCTGGGAGCTGTACAGAGACACACTGAAAAGGAGGAAGAGCTCCCGGTCTAGGTCCTGACAAGAGGCAACCGGAGAATGAGACAGACACTGAGGACGGGGGCCGGGAAGGACGGGGGGACGGCAGAGCGAGTGAGCTGTCACGCCTTCAGCAGAGGAGAGATACTGAGCAAAGGAGGTCAGGAAACAACCTGCTCTTGTGATGCCGTCACGCACTGAGGAGCTGATCAGGGGAACGTGGGGGACCTGATGCTCAGCCTGGGTGACGGGCTCTGTGTATGGATCCCAAGGAGCAGGAATTCATCCCAAATGGAGCAGTCTGGAGGGCTGACGTGCTGCCGCCCTGCACTTTCTATGCAGCTCTTCCTGACTGCTGGATCCAAATACACGGGATCCAGTTGCCCCTCCCCCAGCCCGCTCCCCTCCATGCTGACACATTCGGAGCCAGTGTAAGAACTTACCCCCCAGTTAAGCTGGGCGCCCAGAAGCTCTCTGGGGCCCAACCCATGCACGGCAGCTCCAGGACTTCAGGGAGGGCTAATGTAACTTGTACAGCTCCCCTGGATTCCCCTTTCCCTTCAGTACGGCTGTGTGATCCTCAGGCTCATGCCGTCCCCGCTGTGTGAAACAGTGGGGACCCCTTGGAGCCAGGTTGGCAAGAGCCAGCTCTGAACACCCTCTGTACCATCCTAGGGGCCCATCCTTAGGGAAAGCTCCTGCCCCAAGCGAGGGACAGTTCGTGTGTAGCCAGCATGTTTCTGGAGGTTAGAAAAGAAATGTTACAAGTCAAACTTGGCTGCCTTGGGAATTGACATGCTTGGGCCCACATGCCGTGACAGGAGCAAGTTATTAATGAGTTTAGTTTAGAAGGTTTAATGCAGAGGCTGGAAGGATTATTCAGAGCACAGTAGCTAGGGCTGTGACACTGAGCAGTGCTTTGTTGTCATTTGGGGGCTCGGGTCATGTAGTTTAATGTGCAGAGTGAGCCCAGAATTCAGGCTCACGGCCCCCGGAGACACGCAAGTGCTTCCTGTCTCCTCCTTTACTCTCTGGCACATTAATTTTCAATACGAGGCAGCATGTTTGTTTTCAAAAAAATAAATTAATTTGTAAGGCATTTGTGCTATTTTAATTGTCACTTTACCATCCCAGGATTTACAATTTAATGCACTACATCAGTTAATCAAAATTCTGTTCCAGCAATTGATTTAATTAAACCCACTTTCGTTCTTTTTTGCTAATTCAATGCGGTAGCTAAAGGCTGCTAATTAGATCATGATTTTCTTTGTTTTATATTCACAACTTACATTACAAAGCAGCTGCAGAAAAGAGCCCAGCCTTGAACAAGCTGTCCGTGAGGGTGGTTCAGTGCATCTCACACACATCAAGGTTCTCTTTTCACTGGCCGCTTTTCCTGACATTTCGCTTTCAGTGACCTAAGGCCAGATACAGCATCCGGAGAAGGGGGCCAGAGACAGATGGCCCAGGTTATTGGAGATCTGAAGGGAGAGACTCCTGAACGAGGACAGTGAAAAGCTGGAGACTGTTTAGTTCAAAGAGGAGGTAAACAAGAAGGAAACAGGGTAGAGGGATACAAAACCATGGACGTTACCTAGAAGTTACACTGGACACTTCTGTTGGTGCTGTGCTGTAATACAAGAAAGAACAAAGGGATCGGGAATGAAGCTGAATGGCAACAATTTAAAACTGGCAAAAGGTGTTTACATCATATATAATTAACCTGTGGGACTCGCTGCCACAAGAAATAATTGAAGCCAAGAGCATAATAGGAGTCACAAAAAGGATAGAAAGTTTATATTGATAATGAGGATGGTTGCAGGTACATCAGGGATTATAAACAACAGTTTCTTAGCAGGAATAATAAGCCTCATGTTTCAAGGCACAAATCAGCTGCTGGGGATCAAGAAGGAATTTCACCTGTGAGCAGGTTTTTCCATAAATGCATCTGGTGCTGGCCACTGTCAGAGGCGTGGCTAGAGGGAGCCCTGTTCTGATCTGAGCAGTTCCTCAGTTTTGCTTGGTGTAGCTCAGTCCAGCTTTTCTGAATAAGGGGATCACCTGGCATGTGTTTCAAGTTACCCGTTCAACTCTAGCCGATAACATTTCTGATATCAATGAGTGCGTGCGCATGCGTGTGAGAGGAGTTTGGGGGGACGGCAGTTCTATAGCTAGAGAAACCTATAGAGCTATGGGGAAACAGGGCAGCATTCCTAGGGGAGCAACTGCAAAGGTTCTCTCTGCAGAAGTTCAATATTTTTCTTTTAAAAGAGCATGGAAACCTCAGTTATTCCATGATGTTATTCTGCTAAATCTGGAGATCACCACGGTGTGAAACAGAGGGATTTTCTTCCTGCTTTCAGTGCAGATTTCAACAGAACCTTATCTTTGGATACCTGCCCCCACCCCACCTCCCACCCCCAGTACCCCATAACGCAGATGGGTTTGATGTTTAATAATGGTTAGAAGTTGGAGCAATAAATTCATTCTTTAATTGTAACTCAGCTTACAAAGTGCAGATCAAAGGCTAAACTGTCAGAATGGAGCAAGTGTCTGATCCATGGGCCCCTTTACAAGTAATTTCCCCGTTGGTTGTTCCAGGTATTGCCGGCTGTGGCTCATTTATTCAGGCTGCGTTTGTGTCTCTGCTAAACGTTCACTTGACATATCAAGTGAAACATGGTGTGACTGTGGCTGCCAGGGCTGGGGTTGTTGTTATCTCCTTTAGCGAGCTCAAGCCGGATTGATCAATGGCTTTGGTTCAGCACGCTGGGAGAGGAGGTGATATTTTAGAAACAGGGGGGCCAGTTCTGCTCTCAGAAACCTGCCCTCATTGGAGTTACTCTCGATCTGCTCAGTGTAATGGAACTGCAGCCTGTGCTGGGTAGAGTACAGAGTTAACAGGGATCAGTTATTTGCCAGGAAATGAGACAATAACGTCTGGTATAGTCAGAGGCGGCCCAGAACAAGGCGCTCAGTGCTGAGGAGCACAGATAAGAGACCCAGACTTCCTGGTGGCTTGTGCGCTGCTGGCCTGTCTGCGATCCCAGCACTGCCTCCTTCTGCAGGGGGACGATGGATGAGCTGGTTTAATCAAGGGTTTGGGTACTGGAGGGAATTTCAGTAGACACAATAGATGGGGACATGACCTGGTTTCAGAGGATGGGGAACTGGAGGTAAGTGAGGATCAGGTAATTGAGGCTATGCAGGGTTCCTGTGTATTGTCAAGCATAGCATGCAGCTCGTAGTAACTCCATGTCTCCGATTTAGTGTTGCCAGCCAAAGCGCTACTGCCAGACAATTGAAACGTGGCAAGTGTTCCCTGCTCCTGACTGGGGTTCTGAAGGATCTCTTTTGTTTGCTCTGTTCTGGTGTCTGTGTTCAGTCTGAATGCATTCTGGAAAAAATCCTCCAGTATCTCACAGGATGTCCAGGAATATGACAATGAGATGGGGGGGGGGGGAGAGGCGGGGGGGAGATAACCCAGAGTTGTGCCTCTCTGTCTTTTATCAATTATCCAGTCCTCCCCTAACACCTAGATCAAACCACTGTCCTAGTTAATATTACAACCCAACACCAAAATTACCAACATCCTGTGAGATCAGCCATGAGTCAGTGAGCCTTGGGCCTGTTCTTGTCTCCGAGACACTGGTGTAACTGCACTGACTCCAGGGGAGTTATTCTGGATTTACACCAGTGTAATAAATTGCACCCCTGGCTTGTACACCCCCCCCCCACACACAGTTACAGTCTGCCTAAGAAATGAAGGTTTCTGTGAGTAGGAAGAGCAGCGGGAGATGAGGCAAGCTCTGTATATTTCATACCAATGGGATGTCACTTCTAATGGGCCAGTCTTGGTAACAGGGGTGACCAGAAACGTTTGACCCTGGACTCCCATTCAGTTAATGTGCTGACGCTGCAAACAGAGGCTAGGTCTGGAGTTAGGGTGCTGGTAAAACACTCGGGGGGAGGCGGTGTGTTCACATCCCTGTCTACTCCACGACAGATTTCCTGTCTGAGGTTTGGCCAGTCACATAGCCTCAGTTCCCCATCTGTATGGCAGGGACAATAGCCCTGCCCTGCCTCACGGGGGAGTGTGAGGGTCAGTGCATTAAAGTCTGGGAGGTACCTAGAGACTGGAGACGGGGGCCACAGAAGTATCTAAATAGACAGAAAGATTTTCTGATCTGCACCTGCTGAAGCCAAAGTGACTTAACTGGGAGCAGGAACCAGCCCCAATTTAGCTCCAGATTGGTTCAAACAGGCCTTTAAAATGGGTAAAATAGAATAATTAAAGGGATGGAACTCAAGATAGCCAGACGGTGATGGATTTTCAAGAGTTCAGCTCCCAAAATAAGTGGCCCATGAGGGGGTGACCTCCTTGAAAAGCTGGCTGTGAATGGCTTTTCAGCTGTGTCTGTCCAAAATGGTTCACCAGAGTCGTCATTATAATGTCATTAATCACAATGGGCTTCCTAAAGTGAGGTATGACAAGAGATGAGTCTTCTCCAGAACTCCCCATGGACAAGCATCCGCCTCCTAGATCAATCACACTGGGCCTCTGGGTTATGCCAGGGGGAGTTTTTAATGTTATGCAGGTTTTAAATGTAAAATCCCACATCTGATCACGGCTTCCTTGTGCTCAGCTGGGCTGAGGAGTTCTCCTCAAGGCAGCCCCTCCCCAGCTAGCTGGGGGCAGAGATCATCCTTTGGCCTGTTGGAAACAAACAAAAACAGAATCCAGCTTTTGTAGGACTTATGGACAAGGCTTTGGAAGAGGACGGGGCAGCCTGGCCGAATGCTCAGAATTTCCTACCAGCTTCTTGCTGGGTTGTGTGTGTGTGTGTTTGTGCGTGCCCTACTGAGGTTGCGTAAGCACTAGGATCTGTGCACTCTCAGTCAGAGATGTTAGTTGGCAATGCCCACAGCTCCATGCTTACACCCTACACATCCCTGTTCTCAGATGCGAGGGTGTGTAGGGAGGGGTAGACCCACCAACCCTCTGCCCACAATTCCTTCTCAGCTGCCCTCAGCTCGAGACGGAGCATTGCAGTGTCTGCTGCTAGTTTTCAAAGTATTTCGTTTTGGTTTATTCCTGTTTGTTATTTTATTTATTTACTTTCAGGTGTGTTCATTCAGGGTGGCTCCCCCCAGGCCTTTTTTAGGGGCGACGAGGGCCTTCTGCCCTCAGCCATCGTCGTGTGCAGCCTCCCTGCTTGGGTAACGTCAACGACTCCAGGTTTCATAGCCTGCCAGGCCCACTACAGGTCTGTCCCCTCAGTGACATGCATTTCAGCGCCTCCCCTGCCTCAGAGAGTCCAGCATCCCATCGAGCACAAGGTCCGCTCCAGATATAAAAGCAGATCTCACAAGCTGGGGGGGGATAGCTTGAAGCTCCCCCTGATGGAGCGCTCCTGGAGGCTTGGAGGATCCGACTCTCCCCCGTGTACGTCAACCTCAGTCTCTCGGGCTGCACCAGTGACTTCCATAGACAATGGGCATTTAAACAGGGCAAGAGACTCCGACAGGAGGAGAAAGTCAGTCCCCTCTCAGGACGGGAACCAAGGAGACTCTGTGTCCCAGTGAGGACACCGCTGAGGTTTCTGCGGGTCCCAGCACCATGCCAGTATCCCCCAAGAGCACTTCTGGCACCACTTGCATGGACCAGTCTTCTAGCAAACGGCACCATGAAGCACCACTGCTGGTACCAGAAGCAGGTGCCACCAGACGCAGAGACTTATCCAGGCAGAAGGACTCTAAGCAGCCTTCTTTGAAGGCTCTGGTACGGCTCCCCTCCAGTCACAGCTACCAGGGGCACGGATGAAGACTCTACCCCAGGACTGCTGCACCTTTTGGAGCTGCACCCTTATCTCTCGTACTGCATCAAGCCCAAGATCTCACTGCCAGTACTGACCCGACTGCCAGCCCCTCCTCAGCCTCTGGTACCAGTACGACCCCTGGTACGGATGCCTGGAGTTCATGCTTTGGACATGGGAGAGGATACCTCCTCTAATTTGGACATTTCCACCTCCTGTCTGTAAAATCCTCCTCTGCAGAAGATCTCAGAATCCCGCAGGCCTCCACATCACCCTGGCAGGAAAATGCCTGGGGACCTTTCCCTTATGCACCCACAGTGGGTCTTCTGGAACCCTTGGGGTCCTTATAGTGACCGGAGCAGAGGGTGCCCTCTTATAAGAGACCCTGTTGTATCAGCAGCCACCAGTATCTCAACAGCCACTGATACTGCAGGGACCTTCCACCGGCAGGAAACCCTGGAGGAGAAAGACCCAGAGGTGGAGGAGGAGACACCTCCACCATCTGATGCTGATGACTTAAACTTAACTGGATCCCTCCAAATCCCACGGAAGGAAGTCCAGGAAACTCAGCACAGCCTGATGGACATTCTGCCCCCAGGGCAAGGTTGCCTGAGCTATTAAGAGGGCTTTACTGCCATCAGCCCATACTGAGTGGCAGTCACCTGCCAGCATCCTGCCCACCTACACGAGGCCAACAAAAATATTATTTACTGGCTAAGGGGCTCCCCTCGCCCCGCAACTCCTTGGCATTGGGCATGGTCAGCAAGAAGAATCAACAAGTTCTCACCAAATCGACTCCCTTGGACAAGGAGCTCAAGCTGCTCTCCAGTTTAGGGTTGCGAACTATCAGGCCTTGATGGCAAAATATGATTAAACAAATTACGCAAAGCTCACACATTTTATTGGCCACCTGCCACAACACCAAAGGCAGCAGTTTCAAGCTCTCATTTCAGAAGGCCAGATGGGTGTGGAGGCTTCCCTTCCGGCCTTCCTCAATGCTGCAGACACAGCCTCACACTCTAGGCAAACGCCATCACCATGCGCTGATCCTCCAGCTTCCTCCGGGAGTCCAGAACGCTGGGGAGAACCTTCCTTTTGGAGCTTTCAATAGCGACACCGACAGCTCCCTCCACTCCCCTCAAGGGTTCCAGGGCGACGCGGCCATGCTTCAGGATCTAGACACCTGTAACCGAGATGATGTAACAATCACAGACTGCTGGGCCCTAAACAAACTGAATCAAGAGTGAGCGGTCGCTATCCTAATAGCACCATCCTGGCCAAGGCAGGGTTTTGTCCCTCTCTGCAAGCGCTTCGTCCCTTTCCTCTCATAGCACATCTCTTGACATGGGATTTGGTTGCCATCGCTCATCCCAGTTGCTCTTCTCTGCCCCTCAGGGCACGGCTCCCAGGTGTAGAATTGGGCAGCTCTCCCACGGTTCAGTCTGGACTCCTGGGCAGTGGGAAACCAGGCACTAGGAAAACCTATTTGCAGAAGTGGAGGTGCTTCCGAGTGTGGCGTACCCATCATGCTATGCCCACCTCTGAATCTCTCCTCATGGGCAGCTGGATTTAAAACACAAGGGTCAGTACTGAGCCATTGCAGCCTTTCATCCTCCAGCCAAAGGATTTTCTGGTTTTGCTCATCCTGCCACAGCCAGGTTCATTAAGGGTTTGACTAATCTGTTTCCTCATGTCAAGGATCCCACCCACCCTGGACCATAATCTGGTTCTCCATGTTTTAAGCAACCCTCTGTTTGAACCTGTGGGTGGCTGTTCACGCCTCCACCTACCTTTCAAAGCTTTGTTCCTTGTAGCCATAACTTTGGCCAGAAGGGGAGGGGAGGAAGGAGACTTGCCTCTAGAGCCTGGAAGTGAGGCAGGCTCTTGCTTTCTACCTCAGCAGAACAAGATCTTCTTCGCCAAGAGAATCTAGCGGCAGGCAGGTGTGACGCAGAGGGGATGAAAGTGGATTTCTGGATGCAGCCTAGCTTGTTACAAAGCTGCTGGAGCACATCCTTCTGGCAGAGCGACTGCCCATTCTGCCAGGGCCCAACAGCCCGGCTTCAAGACATTCCCCGTGTGGACGCAAGCCGGGCAGCAACCTGGTCCCCCATTCACACAGTCACCAGGCACCGTGCTCGTCTACCTGCTTCCAGAGCAGAAACAGCCCTAGGTGACGCTGCACTGGATCCGCCTCCTCGTTAACGTACCACGGGGGAGTCTCCTGGGCGCAAGCACCCGCGTGTCTCCTCTACACGGCAAGAGACACCCCCGTGGTGGGGAGTCTCAGAGTCTGCGTCACCTGACAGGCTCACGCTATGGGGCTAAAAGTAGCAGTGTCGACATTCCTGCTCAGGCAGGAGCCCGGGCTCGAAAACTTGGCAAGGAGGGTTGGGGTTGCTTAGTCCTGTTCCAGCACATGGGGCTGGACCTGATGACCTCTCAAGGTCCCTTCCAGCCCAACATTTCTATGATTCTGTCTGAAAAATAGGGGGGAAATGAATTTGCTATTTTCTTTCTAATTTTCCTCAATCTTTTGACTCTCGTGACCTGTTCAGCCCAGTTCCTGTGGCCCGGGTCTCTGTCCTCTTGCTACATTGCTAGCCCCTGCCCCTGCCTGGCTGAGCCTGTGGGTGAGTCTCGGCCTTGCAGAGTCACACTGACTCTGAGCAGTGATTGCAGGAGGATGCCTGTGTCCGCGTACCGCTGTCTGTGGTCACAGCGGGCAGAGAGAATGTGTGCCTGAGTGGTGGTGCCGGCCTCCTTCCTTCCCCAGCCTCCGGCCACACAGCTCATGTTCCTTCCAGCCCGAGAGGCCTCCCTTCCCAAGGCTAGGAACTGCTCCTTTACCTGAATAGCTCCTCCGAAACAGCCACGCTCTGCGCAGGCTCCCTGGAACAGGGGAGCCCTGCAGCAGGGGGTCCAGAATTTCTGCTACCTTGACTGTCCTTTTTCCATAGATACATATTCCAGGGGTATCAGCCCAGCACGAACGCCTTTTAGTGGTGAGGATAAAGCACATCTCGTCTCAGGCTCCAGACATTCGGTTTGACTTTGGATGTGGCTTCAGAAGGGTAAGGTTTGTATTACAAGGTGCATGGACTTGCCAAAATACTCAGGCTGCCAGGTCTAGATTTAAACATTAGCACAATGGAGGTGCTGCCTAGGCGGCTGGACTCTCACTTTCCCAAATCAAAGCAATAAACGGGAAGAAGCCACATTTCGGTGCTGTTTCCAGTAGATCACTCTTATGTAAATAATCCACCTTCTGCAGGCTTCAGAGCTGGCTAGCATGCTAATGGGGATGGGGCATTAATGTCATCAAGACAGTTTAATTAGGAAAACCAGCTTGAGATTTCTTGGTGCACTTTGCTGGCGTGGAGTCTGTCCCCGTTAAAGATGTCTGGGAAACGACGTGCCGGCACAGGCTCCTGCTGGAGGGGTGTCGACAGAGCTGTGCGGGCAGGAGATGGTGCTGTGCTCCTGCTGATGGCGGGATTTCCGTTCTGCCAGCGAGGCGTGCTGCAGAGTGACTATGTAACACCGCTGTATTGGGTACTCGTTCGCCTTCGCATCTCCAGCCGGTTTTTTTTAACTATGAAAAGAAGCATTTAAAATCCTTGTTCAGAATACCCGTAGGCTGGATGGATTGGCAGGAGTTGCTGGTGCAATGCATATATAAATAGCCAGACTTTGAATCGAGAGCAGAGCTTTGGCCTGTCTCAGACGGGTGTACTCACAGAGGAGAGAGCCCAGGTGTGTCTCCTAATACAGAAGAGGCAGGTCTGAGGTTTGATGGATATACAAAGGATTCTTTATCGAGGCTGCTGGATGCAGACAGACCCTGTGGTTCTCTGTGCGTCTAGCTCCCAGACTCACTAACACAGCCTCTGCTACCTACCGCCTACTGTCACCACGCAGGGTCGCCTCACGTCTTGCCCCGGACTCACCACCACGGGTAGGTCTCTCACCAATGCAGGAGACCTCTTCCTTTTCCCCTTAGCGCTCACAGGTAGGAGCAGAGCAGGATACAGAGTAGCCCGGGTGAGACACCCTCCTGCTCCATTGGCCCCAGGGGATTGGTCACCCCGTCAGATGTCATGGGCAGCCTTGGGACCCCGGTCCCCTGTGCTGCTGGGGGTGGCTGGCATTGGGCTGTGGTGCACCTGATTCTTTATGGAGCAGCAGCAAGAAGCACTGTAGAGCGATTCCCCTCCCCCCCCTCCCCACCCCCAGACCTGCCTGAGCTATCCTGCCTTGTGCTTGCTGGATGGGACAGAGACTTAGCAGCCCCTGCTCTGCTTCTCTTCCCTTGCCTGCCCCAGCGGGAGTTGCAGGCCTGCAGCCTAGGTGTTGCCTTTAGCGACTTAGCTGCAAGAGCAACTTAGACTTAGTGGGATAAAGACTGCAAATAATGATCTGCTACGGGCCTGATTTCCGGGGGGGCAGGGCCACCCCTGCAGTGGAGGTCAATGAGAGCTGCAGGTTGTTGGCACCTCTGAGCATCAGGCCCGAATAATGTTATTGCCCAAACTTATTTCAATCTATACAGGAGATTTCTGACCTCCAGGAGAGGTTAAACCTTAATACATATATTTTACTAGTCCCATGGTATTAAACATGCAACCAGTGTACAGTTAAGTGTAAACCCAATACATGGTTGAGGTATTTTAATGTTACCCAAGGAACTATTATTGTATTTGGCATTGCTAACGTCTTTTGTCCCCATCAGACTTCCAGTCTAGGGCTTACTTGTCTCTGCCATGGGTGAAAAGCTAATGAGATCTGCACTACGTTAAGATACTTGCAGAGGAGTTCTTCAGTCCATGCGTTTATATGGAATATGCTGACATGGCATGCTGTGATAGGCACAGGTGAAGTCAAGGTGTGGACCCCCTTTTTACTCCTGAATGTATTTGCAAAGCAAACTAAAATCAGTATGTTAAAAATCCATGGAAGAATTTAGCAAAGGAATTTCCTTCCAGGGAAAATTCACTGCAAGGTTCAAGGTGAAAAGTACTAAGCCACAGAGACTGCTGGAAAGAAAGAACGGAAAATGCCGGTTTAAATAGATTGAAGCAATGTACACATTTGACTAGAGAACGTAACAGTGCTGGGATTGTTAGGTGCGGTTAGAGAAGGATAAGGAAATTGGAGTACTGTACAGGTATTTGGAAATGATACATACAGCAACGGAGAAGACAGAACGTGGATTTGATATGTAGAATCTTTGAATGGCTATCGCACTCGTTGACAACCGCAAGCAGCACGAATTAGCATTAGCAAATCTAAGCTGAGGAGCCCTGCTACAAGCCCTGGTTTATTCTTCGCTTGGACGGTAGTTTTCGTTTGATCACAGTTAAATAAATTATGCTGCCACCTGAGGGATGCAAGTCGTATTGCATTTTCAGAGCGATTGCTCAGGAGTAAATCACTAAAAGTATCTGACTTTTGATAAGAAAGGTATTTATGCCTTATTGTTGGTAGGTTTCAAAAATATCTAACGCTGTTGTTAGTCTGGTTCTCAGTGTTAGGCGTCGTTTACACAATACTGTTCTTTCTCTAACATCGATGTGCTCCCGCTTCTAAAGACTTGGGACACGAGTAAACAAATCACAGGTTACTTCATAGAATCATAGAATCATAGAATATCAGGGTTGGAAGGGACCCCAGAAGGTCATCTAGTCCAACCCCCTGCTCAAAGCAGGACCAATTCCCAGTTAAATCATCCCAGCCAGGGCTTTGTCAAGCCTGACCTTAAAAACCTCTAAGGAAGGAGATTCTACCACCTCCCTAGGTAACGCATTCCAGTGTTTCACCACCCTCTTAGTGAAAAAGTTTTTCCTAATATCCAATCTAAACCTCCCCCACTGCAACTTGAGACCATTACTCCTCGTTCTGTCATCTGCTACCATTGAGAACAGTCTAGAGCCATCCTCTTTGGAACCCCCTTTCAGGTAGTTGAAAGCAGCTAACAAATCCCCCCTCATTCTTCTCTTCTGCAGGCTAAACAATCCCAGCTCCCTCAGCCTCTCCTCATAACTCATGTGTTCCAGTCCCCTAATCATTTTTGTTGCCCTTCGCTGGACTCTCTCCAATTTATCCACATCCTTCTTGAAGTGTGGGGCCCAAAACTGGACACAGTACTCCAGATGAGGCCTCACCAATGTCGAATAGAGGGGAACGATCACGTCCCTCGATCTGCTCGCTATGCCCCTACTTATACATCCCAAAATGCCATTGGCCTTCTTGGCAACAAGGGCACACTGCTGACTCATATCCAGCTTCTCGTCCACTGTCACCCCTAGGTCCTTTTCTGCAGAACTGCTGCCTAGCTATTGATAAAAGCCTCCATTGTTCTACATGTCAGACATGCAAATTGTGCATCGTTCACCTTAATCCCAGGCCTGCATTACTATCACCGCCCTCTCCAGTACCTTTCGGAAGCTCTATCAGGTACTGTTTGTATTTCATGGCTCTGGTCCCAAGCTGGTACTAGGGAATGAATCGCTGGTGTGGGTTGTATATTTTGGGTAACTGATTTTGAAAATTGTATTTATTGATGTCACTGAAATCAGCTGGAACTGCTGTCAGCTCCAGTTCTTTTCTCACGTAAGCAAGAAGACAAAGCGCTCTCTCCGGTGCCCAACGCAAGCGACTTAGCTGGCTGCTGGGGAGCTCTGTGGAAATCTCACTCCCAGGGTATGGCGTCAGTGGAGCTGTTCCCAGGCCACTGCTCAAGCCTAACGAATGAAGCAGCCTAATGAACAGTCCCACGTACCCCACTGTACTGGGAAAAGGCCTGGGGAATTCATATACACATTGTATCCTTTTGCCACACCAGGGTCCTCTGCACCCATGGAGGATGGAGCAGGATATGCCCCACACCAGTGCAGGATCATCAGCTATAGTACGTTTTAAAGTCTATTTTTAGAAGTCTCTAGGAATAGGGCATCTGCTGCTCACCCTGAAAGGTTCTGGCTCTGATCCCAATGGCACAGAACTACAGAGCTTAGCCGTCTAGATGCTAAAACAGTGAAACTGTGTGTTCCGCTTTGAGGCAGGTGCCAGAGCTCCCTGGTTTACTTTGGAGCAGATTGTACAAGGGCTGTGGCTTAGATTTTCACTGGAACCCATCGATTGGGGTGGTTCTGTATTCTTCCCACCAACACAAGGTCATGACTCATCTGCAACCCAGTCTCAGCCAGGCCCTGGGAAAGTGCAAATGCACTGAATCAGGTGGGCCTGATTTCAAGCCAAGTATCAGCTATTCTATCCAATAGAGACATAGGAGTTGCCCATTTGGATGGGTCCCAAGGTCCATCTCGCCAAGGGTCTGGTCTCTGACTGTGGCAGCACCCAAGAATCCCACAAGAGCAGATGGGGATAATCTGCTCCCACATGAGGTCTCAGCCTGGCGTCTGATAGATAGAGTCTGGCTGAAGCCCTGAAGCAGGAGGCTGAATATCCCTTGTTCCCATTAGCTATTAGAACTCTGGATGTCCTTGTTACCCACATGAATGTTCAGTCCCTTCTTGGTTCTTGTTAAGTTCTTGGCCTCAAGGACTTCCTAAGACAGTGTGACAGGGCATTGTCCCACTTCTCTTTCCTAGCCACAAACACTGGGAGACCTTTGTCTGGTCAAACACCTGGTGCAATTTATTTACACTGTTCTCCCCAGCAGCCTTATAAACTTTGTGCAGCTCTGTATTTACCTCCCCAGGTCACTCAGCCCTGGGAGGGGTGGAACAGAAAGTAGCTTCCCCCTGAGAGATCTCTCCTGGCTCCGACTCTCAAGGATCGGGTCAAGGTCAACATCAAAGCATTTCCTTCCTCTGCCTTTTGTACTTACTGGGCTAATGGGTAAATTAGTCTTGTAGCTCTCTCCAGCCCATCCCCCAGAGACCAGTTAGGCCCAGCGTTACCCTTCAGGTTTGCTCCTGGGCGATTTAATTGGTGAGCAGAGTGCCCAGATAACTGCTGTTGTCCGCACCCTGTCACACGTGGTGAGTTCCACCATCGCATTACGGGCTGTGTGAAAAAGTGTTTCCTTTCACTGCTTGTGAATTTCCCACTTCTAGAGTGTCTGAGTGTTCCCTTGTGCTCTACTACAGGAAAACGGACATTCCTGATCTCTGTTCTCTAGACCAGTCGCTATTATACAGACTTCTGTTGCATCCCCTCTTAGTGGTCTCCTCTCTAGAGCAACAATCCAGTCTCTTCAATCTCTCTTTACAGTAGAGTTTCCCCAGGCCCTTGATCATTCTCATCACGCTTCTCTGAACCCCTAGTTCTGCTAGATCCATGTGGAAGTTCTAGTTTCATGTAGTTGATACTCTACCCGGAAGCAGCATACCCAGGGATGCAGTGCCCGCGTGCATGTTGGCGATACACCCGTTAAACGGTGTCCGCAACAGACTGAGGCAGTTTGCTCAGCTTCAGAACCTCCTTTATCACACAGATGATGCCGGGAGATCATTAGAACCAGGTTCACTCTGAAATGGTGCAGCCTGCCATTCTCACTGAGTAAAGACAGTCCACTTAAGCCAGTGTTGCTCTAAAAATGAAGCCCCTTAGCCCTAATCTGTTTTTAAGTGGGAGCAGGCATCAAGGATTTTGAAGTAGCCTATTGTTCTTGCTGACTATATGTTTTACATTTCAGGTAACTCCTAAATTAGCTGCTTTCCTCAGGAAATTGCACAATGAAATGACAAAGCCACTCATAGAATACTGGCATACAGAGCTCATAAAATTCCTCACAGACACAGTTCCTTCTCCTTCAGCTGAATTTCTCATTCCATCCCAAAACCAAACCGCTCCACAGCAATTGACACCTGATCTGTTATTCAGATTCAACAATGATACCTGCTCTGACAACTTGCTAACAAGCTTCTATGACAACAGTCAACATTCTGAAGTAAGTGGCTTTGACAGTGCCTTTGCTAAATTAGCAAATGTAAATGTAATGCAAAATGTTATTCTGAATTTATGGTAGTCATCTTGTGGCAAAGGCGGACTAAATATATTATCACCATTGCAAAATGCAATATGTATTTACATGATATTTGGTACTCTGCAATAAACTGTATCCCTCATAACGGCCCAAATACAACCTTCAGTTAAACTTCTCCAAGGAGGTCTCTACAGACTCCCATTTGTGGGATGTTCCTTCTGGTGCTACTGGGCTCCATGAATCTTCTCATTAAGCAGTGCCATTGAGAGTATTCGCTCTCAGCATTGAATGCTGAGAGCTGAGGTTATAACAGGTTATGCTGCACCCAGCTGCCTCTGTCCCTACCATGGCTTGGTGGGAATGTTAAGATCCATAGTGCTGTGCATGGAGAACATACGCTGGGGTCAGAGCAAGGGTCCATCTAACCCAATATCCTGTCTAAGACAGTGGCTCGTGCCAGATACTTCAGAGGGAATGATCAGAACAGGACAGTTATTGAGTGATCCATCCCCTGTTGTCCAGTCCCAGCTTCTGGCAGTCAGAGGTTTAGGGACATCCAGAGGATGGGGTTGCGTCCCTGACCATCTTGGCTCAGAGCCATTGATGGACCTATTCTCCGGGAACTTTGTCATTCCTTTTTTCAACCCTTTTACTGTTTTGGCCTTCACAACATCCCCTGGCAAGAGTTCCACAGATTGACTAACACTGCATTGTGTGAAGAAATACTTCCTTTTGTTAGTTTTAAACCTGCTGCCTGTTAATTTCTTTAGGTGACTGCTGATTCTTGTGTTATGTGAAGGGGTAAATAATACTTACTAATTTTCTCCACCCCAGTCCTGATTTTATAGACCTCTATCATATCCCCCCTTAGTCGTCTCTTTTCCAAGCTGAAAAGTCCCAGTCTTATTAATCTCCCTCATATGGAAGCTGTTCCATCCCATTAGTAATTTTTATTGCCCTTCTCTGTAGCTTTTCCAATTCTAATATTTCTTTTTTGAGATGGGGGCAACCAGAACTGCACACAGTATTCAAGATGTGGGCGTACCATGGATTTATATAGAGGCAACATGATATTTTCTGTCTTATTATCGATCCCTTTCTTAATGGTTCCCAACATTCTGTTCGCTTTTTTGACGGCCGCTGCACACTGAGTGAATGTTTTCAGAGAACTATCCACACTGACTCCAAGATCTCTTTCTTGAGTGGTAACAGCTAATTTAGACCCCATCATTTCTTATGTATAGCTGGGATTGTGTTTTCCAGAGTTCATGACTTTGCATTTATCAACATTGCATTTCATCTGCCATTTTGTTGCCCAGTCACCCAGTTTTGTGGTCCACCGTGCTAGGCATTCACATCTTACCATGCCCCATTAATGTGTTTAAACCTGAATGGACCATAATTACAGGCAGTCTTTGTGGTTTCCTCCCCTGAGGTCTGACTCTAATCAGATCAGCAGTTGCATAGTTGAGTACAGAGCATTGTTTGTCAGTGCTAGAAATGGCTGAGCAGCTCATTGACCTGGTGTTGGCAGCCAACTTCAATGTGGTCCCATCAGGTGGAAACACTAGCACTTGGAAAGTGGTCAGGGAACCTTTCTGCCACACCAGCTGTCCCCGCTGCACATCACAAGAAAGGCTTTAAAGATGTTTTGCTGCTCACTTGGGGCTTTTCTACACACAAAGTCTGACTGGACACTCTTATTCTGGAATAGTTACTGCGCTTTAAATTCATGCCCTATCTTATGTCAGAATAGCTAGACAAGCCCTTTATCTTGTAGCTCGAAAGCTCATCTTCTCTACTTTGCATAAGGGGAGAAGGTTCTACCGAAGCAGGCTTTCTATTTCAGAATGGCTCCCGTCTTCTAAAACTTACACCATGCTCTTCATCCCCAATCCAGTTTGTCAGCTTCAGGTGATCAGGGACAGTTTGCCAGCAGGCAGCCTGGAGGGAGGCAGGCTACTCCTCCGGTTACCAAAAATGACAGCAATTAGCCGAGCTGTCACACAACAAGGCCCCCAGAGGCTAGGCCGTGGAAGGTCAGGCCGAAAGGACGTTTCTGTGCTTGCATGTGTGTCTTTTTGGATCCTAGATGTTCTTGATACTTGTGATTAGTTAATATTGTTGATTGGATAAGCTGAAGTTCTGGCTAAGTAAGTGGAGTCACTTTACTTTCTAGACCCTGTTTTATGTTGCTTTGTTGACATTTCTCCATAGTAGACCTTGGGTGACCCATCCTGGAGATCTAAATATTGTACTCCTGGCCTTAATGGATCCCGCACTGCATCATGCTGACTTGTAGTCCAACGGGGGAACCCAACCCATAAAGGAGATTAGGGACATGAGGCCCCAGAACTACAAGTCCGATGACTGCAGAGGTATTTCCATTTTTTTTTCAGATGTAATTTTTCAAATTTTTAATGTTCTTTTTTATGAAGTCAAAATTTTCTACAGAAAGATTAAATGAAATTTTTCATAATCAAAAACCTGTTTTTTCCATAGAAAAACAGTTTTGTCAGAAAACTTTTGCCCAACACTCGACCCTTTCTCTTTTTTTAAAAAAGTGTTTTAATTTACTGAGGTGCAGAAACGCACAGATCATGGTTAGATTTCCCTGGCTCTGAAACATTCCTACTGTTCCTCTTCACCACACGTACACACCAAGACCAACTGAATGAATCACGTTTGGCATCAAGCCGGTTTTGAAACTAAGTAACTGACATGCTGATGACAGGAAATCTGTTCTATTTACTTGTACAACCAGTAACGCCAATCGCCGCTTTTCCTTTCCAGCATCGTTTCGAAGGCATGCTCATCCATTTACTGGAGTCAACGGGAACCAAGAGACCAAACCCAACATTTGACACATCTTAGACTGCTTGGAAAGATTGTTTTTATATGCAGCAAAACCCAGCAAGCTTGACATTTGAAACTCACTTATTTCACTGCAAGGCAACATCTTATGCCTTTATACAGGATTTTTCCTGCTGTTTCTCAGCCCAGGAACGCTTGCTTACTGTAGCTTCAGATTGTTATGAACTGACCAGCATGAAAACAATCTATGCAGTAAGAATAACACTGGCATGGAGACTGCCGAAATCTGGATTGTCCAGGTGGGTCAGCCTTAGAGGACAACTCCTGTACCCACCCACACACTGGCTTTGTTACTCCCATATAGTCATAAGCAAGGAAGAGATGAACAGCAGTTCTCATCCTGACCACCTAAGCCACAGGAAATATAAGACTTAAAAAGACTGTTTGATGTTTAGGTTTTTTTAAATTAATTCATGTATTAAATAATAATGGCTGAAGTGCTGCAGCATGCATTAATGTAAAACATTTACCCTGCAGGGATGAAAAAAAATTATATTTTAAACTTTCATGGACTCTGAACGTTCATACAGCTGCTCCAGATACTTGAAACCTTTAATCCATCACTTGAGTGATTTTCCTCTTCCTTTCTCAGACCCTGATCGTGTTGAGTAGACTTACACTTACACCTGCTTTGTTAAGGCACCTCCTATCCTTGATTTTTTCCTGCCTTTCCCTTGGTTTGCCGGCGGAAGGAGTTCAGGGGAAAATGAGTTGATTGGTGTCCAAGGTTCTGTTTCGAATGCCTGGAAGTCAACGGCCCCTTTAGCTCGTTCTTCCTACAGCTGTTATCCCATGGCTGCTGTTGCACCACGTAGGGGGGCGGTTAGAAAGGGGTTAAAAGCAGTCAGGGGAGGCTGGTTGGGTGAACAGCCGCAGGTGTGGCTGCACCCAATTCGGCCACAGCTGACCCTGATAAAAGGGCAGGCTGAGGGAGTGAGAGGACCAGGCTGCCTGGGAGAGCAAGCAGGGTACCTGGGGCAGAGCAGGGCTGAGGAGCTCTGGCCTGGTGAGTCCCCAGGCTGAGGCCTTGCTAAAGGCCAGGGGAGGTACTAGGGCTGCAGGGAGGCAGCTGGGGCTGGAAAGGCCGCAAATCCAACCCCCCGGCCGATGATGAGTGTCCATTACAGACTGCAGTTTGCCCCTGAGGAAGGGGCTAGATAAGGACTGGCAGTGGGTCACTGAGGCGAGGTGGGCTTAGGGGATTGGGTTCCCTGGGGAAGGGAGACCCAGAGTGTGGGGGCACTGCTGTGGGGCAGCACCCCAAGGTACGGGGCACCAGGATCCGGGAGGGACACAGGGCTGGAAGTGCTCTAAGTGGTGGAGGTCGGGAAGAATCAGGCACTGGTAGGAAGACTCTGGCCAGCAGGAGGCGCTCCGAGGCTGGAACTGAGCTAGTTCCCAGAGGACCAGCAGGAGGCGCCGCAGCGGTGAGTGCCCACCGTGCTGCACACCAATAAACCCTTCTCTGAGCCACAAGAGAGGGCAATGGTGGCAAGTCATCTACCAGAACTCTCTTTTCCACAGTGCCGTTCTGCCTGTGTTCCACTGAGTTGCCTCCATTGTTTGGACCTTGTTCTGTATGGCCTCTGATAAAGCCATTGCTTGTCCCCATTAAATACCTCCTTTATTCTTTCACATCTCTGATTCTGGGACCTTGCGGGGACACCCAGGGGTTCAGAGCTGCACAATACAGGAGCTGGATATTTTCAGTGTTGTGGCCTGGTGGCTCATGAACCAACTGTGGTTCTTCTCTTTCTTTTGTGGAGGTGACGAAACCGCTACGGCAAAGGCGCACAAAGCGGAACCGCTGCAAATCGCCAATGGTCAAGTCATGGTTTTCGGTAATTCCAGGAAGTGGGGCACACGGGGTTGAATTAGTGTTGCACAGAGGTCCCTGCGGTTCAGAGGGTAACACGCTATGTTACGCAGGAGCAGCGGGGGTGGGCGAGTCAGTCCCATGGAGCGTGCAAGACCCCACACAGCCCTGCACTAGTCCCTGGAGTGCATCCAGTTCAGAACTCTTCTCTTTGCTGCCAAGGCTCTGGGCAGCTCTGTCCCAGCCCGCTGCCCCTTGCAGCTGGTCACACACCACGCCCTTGTTCTGGCTCCTCGTGCTTCCATTCCTGCTTCTGCCCAGGCCCTTACTTCCTCCTGGCTCCTGAGCTCCCAAACCTTCTCCTCTGGTGCCCCCGTCCAAGCATGTCCTCTCCTCACCTGTTCGCTAGGATACCTCCCACCCCTCCTCTTCCCTGCTCCTCAGACCCCTTCTTTCCATTCTCCTTTCCCCCAGCAGTGACTCCCTGTGAGTTATTTAGAAAGATGACCTGCTCTCTGAGCATATGTGTTGTGTCCAACACACCACCCAGTGCCGCACTCATACATTCCTCCATCCTCCGCCGGTCCTTCCTCTCTTTGCTGGCTGTGTCCAATCGACATTATACACGCCTGGGCAGGCCCATGGCCACATTCTCTCTCCATGCACCCGGCACGCCTCTGGCCCAGGTGCAAATGGCAAAAACAATGGGGACACACCCGTGGTACCCAATATCGACAAACCCTGGGAGTTGACAGGGAGTTGGCTGCCCGAAACCCCAGACCATGTCCCTCCATCTTCTCCACATTCTTTCCTGCCTTGCCGTGTTTCCTTCCTGTCTTCCCTTCCCTCCCCCCTTGCACGAAGATACAATTCATGTAAAAGAGACAAAGCCCCACCCCAAACCCTATCTAAACAAAAAGGAATTTTGGGACTTCCATGCGACCTGCATGCTGCTTGCTCTGCTTGCACCACAGACCCCTGTGTCTCTCGCCTGTGGTGTGTAGTCTCTTTAGGGCACGGATGGGTTTGTACAGCCCCTAACACAGTGGTGCCCTGCTCTTGATTGGGGCCCTACCATAATACAAATAACAGCAGTGCTATCTTTCCTGTGCTCCTCTAAACTAGTGATGCTTTCTCAAATCTTCAAAGGCGCATGGGGCTCAAGGGACTCGTCGTAGGAGGTATGGATATCACAGTGAATGATTTATGAGCTATTTTGAAAACAGAGTTGAAGCCCCTAGAGCCAAGCTGTCTTTTCTTTCTAAGCATTATCCCAGAACTGCACGGTCGCTCCAACGCTGGAGCACGTGGAATGATTTTTATAGCTGTAGCTAGGGTAGAGGTTGCCAAAACAGTCCTTCAGCTTTAGTCAGCTATTTGCCAAGCAGGCTTCTCGCTGTCGTGGGCTGGAAGAGCGTGTTGTAGCTCTGGGTCACTCCGCACCGACATTGTCAACACTTCCTTGCTGCCCTGCTTGAAATGCCGGCTGTTCCCAGAGCCTGCAGAAATCTTCCCTTCCTGGGGGCAGCTTGGCTGGTATTTATTAGTATGTGATCTCACGTTGCTAGCCAAGATGCAAAATGCAATGGGAAGCCAGCTGCCAGGTCCTCTCCTCAGTAATGATCTTTGTGAGAGGTTCCAGGTTAATGCATCAGTGTGGACGGAGAACCAGGGACCAGGTCCCTAAGAAAGGAGTATGACATGTGGACTGGCATTCAGCATTACAAGACCCGGGGCTATTCCTCGTGGCTGTCTAAGACCAGCTCAGAGGCACGGACACAGAGGTAAGGGCTTGATTTTTGGAGGTGTTTGGGTGCCTCGCTGCATCTTTAGGAGTCTAAAATATCTTTACAAATCTAGTCTAACTCCCTAGGGAAGGGCTCCTTCTCTATTGCCAGGGGATAACTAGCTCAGATCACACAAAATGGGCAAGCAAAAGTTTCAGAGACTTACAAGTGGAACAGGGGAAAGCCAAACTAATGATCACTGAAGGCCAATTAATGTCAGTTAGTGCTTGGCCACCAGGTGCACTGAGCTACATCAACGGAGAGCTCAAGAAAGTAGTGTGGGAGTATTGCATAGTGCTGGTAAGAGCCAGGGTGGGCTGGCTGGAGATTAGACCAAGCCACGTGCTTTTCTGGTTTGTGCTAGGCATGCTTTTCCCTTCACCTGGCTCCTTACCCATTGGGTCCTGCAGCAACCACCCGAGCAAAGGGGTGGCAATTCTTGTGTGCAAGCTCTATTTTTCATGCTTTTCAGGCTTATATTTAAGGTGAGTCAAAGAGGCTGGAAACCCCCCTTGAAGCCATTTTAACTTCCTCTGTCCTGGCTGGCCTGACGAATTACAGCACTGCTTACAAAACTATGAAATTAACACTCTACAAAGTCAGTGCATTAATTAGATGGATTAAAAACTGGCTAATAGATAGATCTCAAAACTAATTGGATGATGATTCCCCATTTACAATTAGGGTGTGTCTACTGAGGTCCCGCAGGGAGCTGTTCTTGGTCCAGCGCAATCCAATGTCTTTATCGATGATCTGGAAGGAAATGGAAAATCGCTGCCGGTAAAGTTTGCAGATGACACAAAAATTGGTGGTTTGCAAAATAGCAATAAGGTCAAGTCAATTCTACAGAGCAATCTGGATCTTCTGGGAGCTGGGCACACTGGAACAAAATGCATTTGGATACACTGAAGTGCAAGGTCAGAATCCATCAGGGGACAAAGAATGTAGGTCACACGTATAGGATACGGAATGTACTTTGGAAAGCAGTGATGTAGAATAGGACTTGGGGATCCTCATGAATAACCAAGTGAACATAAGCTCTGAGTGGTGCAGTGGCTGAGAGCTAATGCAATTCTTGGATGTAAAAACAGAGGGGTATCAGGTAGGAGTAGGGAGGTCGTATTAGCTCTGTCTATGCATCAGTGAGATCATTACTGGATACGGTGCCTAGCTCTGGTGTCCACACTTCTAGTAAAAGGAAATTTGATAAATTAGAGAGGGATCAGAAAAGAGCTACACGAATGATTTGAGGTCTGGAAAACTTGCCTTACAGGGAGAAGCTAAGTAAATTCAATCTATTCAGTTTAACATGGAGGTTAAGAGGCAACTTGATCACAGTCTGAGAGTATCTACATGGAGAACAGAAATTTGATTCTAGAGGGCTCTTCAGGCTAGCAGACAAAACTATAACAAAATCCAGTGGTTGGAAGCTGAAGCTAGACAAATTCAGACTACAAATTAGGTGCAGATTTTTAACGGTGTGGGTATTAACCACTGGAACAATGAGCTCAGAAGGGAATGGACTCAATGCCATCTGAAGTTTTTAAATCAAAATCTCATGTCCAGCTTAAAGATCTGCTCCAGCTCAAGCGAAAAGTACGGGCTTGAAGCAGGATCCCCTAGCAGACCGTCTCTGGGCTGCGTTCAGCAGGGGCTCAGGTCAGAGGACACTCGCTTCCAGCCTTGGAATCTAGCACTCAGTGCATTGATTGCAGCACGAGGAGCTGCTCAGTCACTCAGGGCAGTGAGCGCATACACACCTGAGAAACAAAGTCGCCTCAAGCCTGAGTCTTCTCTCCCCAGTGCGGGTACGAATTGAGGTGCTGGGTAGCTGTGGGTGCACCTCAAAAGGCTGGGTGCGGAGAGACACCCCTGAGTGCCCTCGATTTGTTCATCACTGCTGCGGAGCTTTGCAGGAGGCGGGTGTTTGCAGCAGGGCCTTTTAAAGGGCCAGTGAATCTCTTTTTCATATCTCCCATTGAACCCAATCGCCCTGTTCTCCCGTGCTGCAGTCGCATGAGCATTTCTAGGGTTACCCTCGCGGGCAGTAACTGGCTGCTCTCCTGGTACCCACCACTTCTGGGAGCCCTGATTCTCCCGTCTCTCCTGGATCAATGTAAAGCACTGAAGTGAGTGAAGTTCTGCTGGGCTGAGAGGAGACCCCAGCCCTGGGTGTGCACACAATGGTCTGGATTGTCCCGTGGCAGGCGGAGTGACAGCAGCCTGTAAGTGCTCTCCTCATGCTGGGAAGCTCGCTGCCGGGTACAGCTGGTGGAGGCCGCAGAGCTGTCTCCTGGGCCAGCTGCTTTCCCTCCCCCTGGCAGGAAGGGAGGAAGGAGGCATGTCAGAAGTGTGCTAGGCAGGGTGCATGGCGGGCAGGGTCCCTGGGGCTCCTTACCACAGCAGCGTTAAATGTGAGCTCTCATTTGGGCCAGGGTTCTGCAGCTTATGCTCCAGGACCTTGGATGCAGGTAAGAATATGGCGTAGTGTATTTGTCCAGCCTACCATGCGCTGGGGACCAGCAGGGAGTCTATTCAGGACTCTAGCTTTACCAGCTGCATTTTGTTATTACCGATAAACATAGACAGGAAACTCGGCTTTCAGACCCAAAGTGCCCACCAGCCTACGGGCATCACCAGAAATCAATAACAACACCCCATTGCCCTGGGCGTTATGGCTGTGCACCCCAGGGAGAAGGGCTCCTCAGATTGATCAGTCTGATCTCCGAAATGAACACCAGGAAGAAAGTGAAACATCTCTATTATTTGCACTGCCTGCCTGAAGTTTCTAACTAGGTCATGTCACGTATGCAGCAGCCATGGTCGAAGTCCAGTAACCACCTGAGTGAGCAAACTGATGTGAAGGGCGTGATGGGTGAAATGCTGGTGCCGTGTGCTGGCATAATCCTCCTCAAAGACAGAAATATGGATGGACTGGGAAATGCCAATCGAAAGTGCTTGTACTAGAAAGCCACTGGCTTAAAATAAGTAATTGACATTGTGACAAAGTTCTTCCTCTGCCTTGGTGGGTCCTGCGCTTATTGGTGGATTTTCTCGCCTCAGAGGTTCACGGCAGCCCTCAGTTTGGCCACTTTCGTGGCTCATATCTGCCGTTCACTCAGTTAGCCTCATCACTGGCCAGCATGGAGAAAGGAAGAAGAACAATCCCCGCAGTCTCTGCTGATCCACCTAGTGGATTGGGGAACAGGCCAGAGACCTTCCCCCCAGTGGAACCCACAATCCAGTTCAACTCCTCCGGTATCAAGTAGGGAGTTGGGGGGATGGGGGGAACCCGGGCCCGCCCTCTACTCCGGGTTCCAGCCCAGGGCCCTGTGGAATGCAGCTGTCTAGAGTGCCTCCTGGAACAGCTGTGTGACAGCTACAACTCCCTGGGCTACTTCCCCATGGCCTCCTCTCAACACCTTCTTTATCCTCACCATAGGACCTTCCTCCTGGTGTCTGATAATGCTTGTACTCCTCGGTCCTCCAACAGTACGTGTTCTCACTCTCAGCTCCTCGTGCCTCTTGCTCCCAGCTCCTCACACATGCACCACAAACTGAAGTGAGCTCCTTTTTAAACCCAGGTGCCCTGATTAGCTTGCCTTAATTGATTCTAGCAGCTTCTTGGATTGGCCGCAGGTGTTCTAATCAGCCTGTCTGCCTTAATTGTTTCCAGAAAGTTTGTGATTGTTCTGGAACCTTCCCTGTTTCCTTACCCAGGGAAAAGGGACCTACTTAACCTGGGGCTAATATATCTGCCTTCTATCATTCTCCTGTAACCATCTGGCCCGACCCTGTCACAACATTAACCTACTAGCAAGATAGCAGGGACAGTGGGGGCATTACTTCAGGGACAACTCGCAGGAGAGGTAACTGCATGACAGCGAGGTGGCTTCAAAATGTTGATATCAATACAGAGCTGATAATTAACATAACTTGGGGGGGGGGGATATTAGGTAAGGAAGATGCTTCTCTTCCATGCATTGAAACAAAATATATGTGTCCTAGAAGCAGGGGAACTGCGAGTGAGATCTGAAATGAACCAAATTAAGAGAAAAATTCAAGTCCCAAAGCAGGACAAGTAGAGGGGACAGAGGACTCCTCATTAGACCTTATGAAAAAAAGAGTGAGCCCCATCTTCCTTCAGCTTCGCACCTAGGAGGTGGTTTCTTTGGGGCATCCTCCCCCTGGGGAAGAAGCAAGCAAGGGGGATGTTTTTCTTCACCTAACTGAAGAGAGAGAATTTGGTACCCAGGATCCAAGAAGTGGGAGTTATGGTGGCAGGTTTTTCCCAGATTTTTCCACCCTCTTCCTGTTCTATGCCAATCCCTTTCCCTACCATTTTTTCTGGAGACGAAGTACCTAATATGCATGTGCTGAAGACGAAGCCCTTAAGCACACGGGTAAATCCCACTGAAGTCACTGAGATTATGCATGTGCTTAAATTCTTTGTTGAACTGGGATGGACTTGAGCACGTCTGTTTGGCTGATTTGGGGTCTAATATAGCCCTGCTTAGTGTAGTCAATGAAGGCTGCCTTCATCCATGTAGGAAATGGCTAGTGCTCAGATTCATACTTACTCCGTCTGTCTGCATGTAGCTTTTTCATTCCACATTGTGTCTCCTGCATTTGATCTTTCAAATTCATCAATGAAGGAGAGGAAAACTTGCAGTGAAAAGTCTTTCACATCCCCTGAAATAGCATCACTCCTCCCTCCCTTTGTGGCAGACTGCTGAACAAAATCCCCATTATTACAGAAAAGTCACTTGTAAGATACAGAAGCCGCACATAATGTCTGAAAACTCACCCTCAGTAAGGCTTTCTTGTCTCAGGTGGTGCTAAGAGCCAAATGCCAGTTCATTGTTACCTCCAAATGTAACTTTGGAGCCACACATAACTTGGTAAGAAGCAGTGGCTTTACTCCTGTCTATTTGTGGATAAAGTGTCACTAAGAGTTGTGGATCTCACCGTGCTAACCAGGGATCTGACTGGAATCAGCCGTTTTCAAGAAGAGAAATAGATTTCTCCTCATAATGCGCCGCGAAGCACAATATTTTCAAGCTTCTTAGCAGATGGATCAGGCCCGCTCAGTAGATCTCAAACTCATCAGCTCCCCGACAGCTCAGAAAACAAAACAACAGTTTGAGTCTCTTGGTGAGAGAAGGGCATTTCTAATCCAACTAGCTACATGCCATGGTCTGGTGATTTAAAACACCCAGCACAGTATTTGATTCATGGTGTTGGAAGGGCCCCATTCTTACTCCTATCTTGCCGCGTTTGGTAGTCTCATTTTAGTGGTCACATAAGGAGCAACACAAAGGAAGCCATTTGTTGTGCACAGCAACAAGTGTTATTGGTCCTATAAAACCTGATAACTATGCTACATCCTCTTGAGTGCCATCTGTTTGGCCCTTCTCTATTAACTCACCAGTGACGCGTACAGCCATAAAACACTCCCATAACGCCATTGATTTTGGCTGAGCTGCTCGTGCAAAGGGAGGCAGAGAAACCATCTTCGGGCCCAGTCACGCAGAGCAGATCCGTGGGGTCTGGGGCTGTGAGAGTTAATGTGCACCGTTTCTGTTACGCTGCCAGGCCGGAGTGGGGGGCGGGAAGGTTCCAGGAGCAGGGAGAGAGGCCTGAGGAGCATTGAGCATAACTGTAAAACGTGTTTCCAAAGCCTCCTTCATTTAAAAAACCTCTTTCCTGAGCCCCATGTGAAGTGCTGCACAGACGTGACCCTTCCTCAGGAACCAGTTTCTAGCCTAGTTTCCAGACAAAGGCGTTTGGCTAGCAAAGTGTTACTTCCTAGGGGCTCCTCTCGTGAGAGCTCAAGTGTTTAGCTGAGGCTGGTTTTTAGTTCTATCCAAACTCATTCTCCCATCACACCTGGGGATGAAATGGGGACGCCCCGGTAGCCAGTTCAGCTGGCTTTCTGGAACCTTTGCAAGGGGCTGCCGGCGCAAAGCAATGAGAACGGGGCCAGAATCAGAATCCGCATCAGAACTGCGTTTCAAGGCAACAAAATCCACCCTCTGCTGTGCGCTCTGTCCGGGAGATTCTGTTTGATAGAATTGCCAAAGAAATGTCACGTGAGTGTGTTACTATCCAGTGCAATAGGATTTAGTAGAAAATTCCTTGTTTTCAAATGAAATTGATTTTGTCTCCCCCCATAGTCCTGGTTTCAATAGACCAGCAGTTTGTTTAAAGTGCTTTCCTCATGACAGAAAATCTATGGGAAAGCAGCAGCGTGATTGACTATTCTGAAAGATTTTATCATCAGTTCTCACCCACTGCAAAAAGCAATTTATTTTTAGTGAGCTCTGGGAACTGAGCAGTAATATTTTTAAAAAATTCATTTTTTTTTTGTCACAGAGCCTGTAGTTTTGTCACTAAGTTGTTGTTCTTTGCAGCCTATTTGTATTCCAGACCATACACTGCTGGGGATGATCCATGGATACAGGGCCTGGGTTTTAAAAGGTATAATTTTCTAACACTATAACTTTAAACACAGTCAGGTAGTTAATGCAGAGCAAATGCCTCAGGCCCCAGCCCTGTAAACACGTACATCCATGGTTTAGCTTTACTCACACAAGGAGCCCCGCTGAAGTCAAGGAACAATAGGCGGGATGCCGGAGCCAGGGAGATGAGTGTATTAATGAGGAGGAGGTGCAAGACAGACACGCACACCCCCTCAGAGGGTTATAGACACCAGGGATCACTTGGCCACATCTTGCAGGCAGGTGGAGACAGCCAGCCAGAATCCTCTCTGCCCATCTCTCCTCTTTAGCTGAGCCATGAGCCAGCCAGTCCAGTTATCTGACTGTCAAGCTCTCAGGATTTTCCCACGGCTGGTAGAAGATTCTGGCTGTCTGCCTTTCCCGCCTCCCCACCGATTCCTTCATGGTGTGTTCAAAGTGACCGCAGTCTCTCAAACCTGGTGAGGGTTCCTGTCAGCCTGCCCACACCTCTTGCTCCAAGGGCTCATTGTTAATGCCCTGGGTGAAATACTCTGCATGCCTTGCTGTAACCAGCTGTAACATAGGTCCCCATCCAAGGGGACTCAGCCATTTCTACCTGCGCTCCTAGTTCCCCCACAGGGTCCAAATGGGCAGGAATACCCTCAAGGGAAAAATACAATAAAAACTAGAGGGATTTTCTTGGGCACCTAAAGGCTGAAATTCAAGCAAGTGAAATTCATCTCTGGGTGTTTTAAAAACTTTTTCTTCATTTGGGGCTGTGATTCCGAATGCAAGGCTGCCACTCTGACTAGCTGCTAGCTTGGATTCTCCCCCAGTGCTTGACTGCACTGCTGTAAAGAGAGAGATTTATAAAATATCCTCTCGGAATGGAGATGTAACCCTTTGTATCTCGTTAACAGATGGTGCCCAAGCAGCTGGCAGATGGACCTGGTGTGGTTTAATTGCACTGCTAATATGTCCTTTCCAACTATGAATCACCACATTTACAAGCAAGCATGTTGGCCGGTACAGAAAGAATACAGCTGTGACATTCCATTCCATATTCCCTAGGAAAATATGCTTACAGTATGAATACGACATAGCGGAGATGTACTTTATACACGATAGCTCATGGGAGATATCACTGGAAAGGTTCTGATTTACTGAATGTGATTATCCAGTTTGTATGCCTGTATCATTTCTGTATTTGAAGTTAGGAATATTAACTATGTATCTGTATTTAAAATGTGCTACTTTGGGTGTCACCCCCAACCAGCCCTTCAGGTACAACAATGGAAAAGCCAGACAGGGATAATAGGCCATTAACAGAGACAATGGACTGTGAAAGCGCTTAGCCTTCCTGTGGACGCTGGAGACAGCCCATGAGCCATGGCTGCCACAGTCCTGCAGAGACATGGGTCCGAGTCACCTGGGGCTGGATACCTCTCCTCCCCTTTTGGAATGCCAGTGGTTTTCCACTAGAAGACAAAGGGTTCCCTGCCTTACACAAGAGCTATATAAGGCAGGAGAGTGACATCATCATGGTTCTCCTCTGTCTCCCCACTCGAAGAGACACAGAAAAAGACCTGGAAGCAAGAACTGAACAGGGCGGAAGAAGGGTTGAATCCAAGCTGGAAGGGCATCTAGCTTGTGAGTCTCAAGAGGGAGACCAGTGTAGCTGCCTTTCAAGACTTTCTGTAATCTGCCTGTAACAATATCTAGGGTGAGACATACTGTTTGTTACCAATTTCTTTGGTGAAATTAGCTTCATTTGCATGTTTGGTTTCATTTGCTCAGTAATCTGGTTTGTTCTGTTCGATTCCCCTTTTACCACTTAACATCTGCCTTTTGTAGTTAATACAGTTTGTTTTGTTTATAATGTAACCCAGTTTCTGTCATTTCTAACGGGGGGGGGGGGGGCGTGAGAAGCTGTGCATACCTTCCTCCACACTGAGGGAGGAGGCGAATTTCATAATATACCTTTGGGTCTGCACTCCAAGAGGGGGGGTCACCTGAGTGCTGGAGCAAGTCCCTTAAGCTGAGTCTTCCCAGAGCTGATCTGCAGCTGGGTGTGGCCCTGCCTGTGTGTGTGTGTTAGAGGAGGTTTTACTAGCCTGGCTCAGCAAGACAGGTAAAAGGGGGCCAGGCTGGCAGAACAGGTAAACTTAGTGGTATCTCAGATGGCTTCCTAAGGGGAATAACCCATCACAATGGCCGCTGCAGCATGCTGCAGCTAGAGGAAACCCAGATTTTAAAATTGTACCTTCCCATCCATTAATTCAGTGCAGGAAACCAAAAACGATCGCAGCTGCTGTTTATTCAGGCTGTACAGCCAGCCTCAGGTTTAGAAGCACATATTCTGTAGAAGATTTATGGCAAGGGATAATAGCTTGTTTCCATGTACTTATGGAACGAACTTCTTACTTCATCTTTGGCCCAAAGACCTGGAATAGCCGTAGTGTCACCAAAAGAGTACTTCAGAATAAAATACTTGATCTCACACTTTTTTAACATTTCAGAAGAATCTACTTTAGGGAGGTAAAGTTTTCCTAGAGCCTGTTTTCAGTGAGCAGGGTATTAGGAGAGAAATCTGTGCATTGAGGTTTGGTTTGGTTTTGACAATAATGAACAGCCCTTGCTGTACCATGATATTAGCTGTATGTAAGGCTACACACAGACACTGATGCAGCATATATGCTCACATGAACTTCGTAAGCAAAAAAGATCATATAATTTCATTGAATTGGTTAAATGATGAAAAATGATATTTGTGAATAATTAATTAAAGAAAAATGCCAAAATTCATCAGATAATTTATCTGAAAATAATTTGACCCACTTTAGTGCTGAATAAACACTCAGGGCCTGATTCAAATTCACTCTCAGACCCTTTTACACGGCTCTGGCTCTGCACTCCCACTCTAAGTCCCCTTTACACTGCAGGAGCCTTAGTGTAGATGAGAATCAGGCCCTCGGATCTCCATTTCGGGAGCACAGAATACATATCGCAAGTGTTCAAGGCAACAGTCTCTTCTTCACGAAGAATGTAACTGGTGGGCCAAAAACTAAAGTATGTTCTCCATGTTTCCTACTCTGCACATTTCCATGGAAGAAGAAAAAGATACATCTTGCTAACAAGCTTTTTAGCTGTGCATAAATCATAGAATCATAGGACTGAAAGGGACCTCGAGAGGTCATCTAGCCCAGTCCCCTGCAGGACTAAGTATTCTCAAGTCCATCCCTGACAGGTGTTTGTCTAACCTGCTCTTAAAAATCTCCAATGATGGAGATTCCACAACCTCCCTAGGCAATTTATTCCAGGGTTTAACCACCCTGACAGGAAGTTTTTCCTCATGCCCAACCTAAACCTCCCTTGATGCAATTTAAGCACATTGCTTCTTGTCCTGTCCTCAGAGGTTAAAGAGAACAGTTTTTCTCCCTCCTCCTTGTAACAACCTTTTATGGACTTGAAAACTGTTATCATGTCCCCTTTCAGTCTTCTCTTTTCTAGACTAACCAAACCCAATTTTTTCAATCTTCCCTCAGAGGTCATGTTTTCCAAATCTTTCGTCATTTTTGTTGCTCTTCTCTGGACTTTCTCTAAGTTGTCCACATCTTTCCTGAAACGTGGCGCCCAGAACTAGACACAAGTCTCCAGCTGAGGCCTCATCAGTGCTGCTTAGTATTGTTAATAATACTATTGGGAGGAGGAGTGCTAAGAAAGTGGCCCCTTACTTCTGAAATACCGTGTTGGCTACCCTAGCTCCCAGGGCCACACCATGGCCCAAAGGGCTAATGCCATCCTTCGGTGCATTAAACAGAGGAATCTTGAGTCAGGTAGGGACTTCTGTGACCTCTGTATCTGGCACTGGGATACCACCTCCAGCTCTGGTGCCCACAAGTCAAGTAGGATGGTGGTGGATTGGAGAGGGTTCAGAGAAGAGCCCTGAGGCCGATTAAAGGATTGGAAAAACCTGCCTTACAGTGAGAAACTCAAAGAGCTCAGATGACAGCTTATCAGACAGGAGGCATGAGGATTTGGGAATCTGTCTGCACAGTTTAGTAATTCAGTGTGAGATTATGAACTTTCTGCTCATATCAATACCAAACTGCCAACTCCATTGTGAACATGGGGGCAAATTGCCCTCTCTGTTGGGCTGTTACCTCCATATCAGACTGAAATGCCAAGGCGCCAGGCTGGCAAAAGAGGGTAATTAACTTGGTTGGCCTGCTATTCAAATACAAACATCCTCCTACACAATAGACTAGCTCCTAACCAGAGGTCACCTGGCAGGGGAGGGGTCACCTAGCAATGAAGTCACCTGGTAGAGGTTTGGGATCACCTGAGGCTGATCCAGGAATCACCTGACGGAGGGACTGGGAGGTTATAAAGGGCAGGGCCTGAGCTTCAGCCATCTTTACCAGCTCATGAAGAGGGAAGCTGCTGCAGAAGCCTGGTGAGGCAGGGGAGCCCCGCCTACCTGAACCCAGGTAGTCTCCCAAGGGACGGGTGAGCTGAGGGAGGGGCATTGTGTTCGGGGGCGGGGGCTTTTCTCTGTGATCCGCACTTGGTGAATTACAGCAATACTCAGACCTCAGGGGTTCAGGAGCCAAATCAGTGATCAGCATTACCCCAAAGAGCCACAGGAGAGTGACCTCATTGTGTCATAGCGCTGGAGATTCACGTGGAAATATTCCATTGCTATTTATTATTCTCACAGGAAAATGACTGCCCAAGTCGTAGTATTTTACGTACAGTTGCTTAAGAATGCAGGAAAAGGCTCCTGATGGTTAATATCCTGGGCTGCAAGGAGCTGCAGAAGACACATTAAATAGCCACTTGGGCTTGCGGGCCTCGGACCACCCCGGGTGCATGACGCTGCATGCAGGGCATGTTAGAATCTTCTGCAAAGCGTCTGCGTGCTAAGGGTTCCCCCCTCCCTTGCAGATCCCTGGAGAAGTAACCCTGCGGGCTCGCGCCTGGCGGGGAGATCTGGGAAAGGGGTGACAGATGAAGGGTCCGTTCCTGGGAAAGGTGCCCAGGAGGAGCCAGGGCTGCAGCAGCCTGAGGCCCAGGGACGCTGAAAGCGCATGGGGGTTTGGGGTCTGGATCCCCTTGCAGCGAGCTGGGGAGCTGCCAGCAGGGGACCAGGTCTGTGATGAGGGCTCAGGGGTGAATGGATCATAGCCTGCCGGGGGACCAGATATGTGATCCCAGAGAGCTCGTCAGCCTAGCAGACAGAGGCGCAGTGAGGCCCCGTGGCTGGAAGTTGAGGTTCGATCATTCAGACTAGACACAAGGGGCACGTTTGTCGCAGTGAGGGTAACTGAGCGAGGGGGAGGGGGTGGATTCTCCGTCCCAGGCAGAAGGGGAAGGTGCTTTATCAGTAGCAGAGCATCCGTTGTCCAGCTGTCCGTGCTGACGGGCCGGCGTTTCGCCCCAGGCTAGGTCAATGTGGGGTGGGGTAGGCGGCAGGCCTACGTTACCCACCGAAAGCTAGTTTGAA
This sequence comes from Lepidochelys kempii, assembly GCF_965140285.1. Taxonomy (NCBI): domain Eukaryota; kingdom Metazoa; phylum Chordata; order Testudines; family Cheloniidae; genus Lepidochelys; species Lepidochelys kempii. The sequence continues at coordinate 84,186,039 of NC_136389.1, read as the reverse complement.
CTCTGGGGATGGAAAGCGTTGCGAAAGTGCTAAGAATGATTGTTATAGCCCCAAATATACGAACTTCCTTCACCAAAAAGCAATCGCGTCAGCTGGCTGCCAGCTGGAGCGCCTTCCTGACAAACCAGGGAAACACAGCAAGGGGGGGAAGTTTCACACATAATCCCGAGGAGTCTTAATATAGCCGGTCCCCCAATGAGTGATGTCACAGTCTGCAGCGCCAGAGCTGAGGGGCCCTTGCTATCCTCGCAGATTTCCTGCAGGAGCATCGAGGGGTTCCTTGCACGCGTCAGTCCGTAGTGCGAGCAAAGCCGGGCACACAGTCTTGTGGCCAGGTAGCGACAGCTAGTACAGAAATCCCTGCGTGGCCGTGGTTCTCCGGGGAATGGTATGGGGTAGCGCTGTGAGGCCCACGCACAGCCACTGCCTGCCCTGTCTCAGATCCTGGGGCGTGGTAACTCCAGGGAAATGCTTATGCCTTAATGATGACCACCGTCCAAACCTGGGAACGGTTCGGCATTGGAGTTCCTCTCCAGCCCCGTTGTGCCAGCAGCGAGAGCCGGCTCCCGCTGACCTCCCTGCAAATTGGGGGGCTTGACACCAGGCAGGACTGAGCCCTTGGCCCCCGTCTGGGACCTTCCAGGGGAGCGATTCTGACAGGAAACGTAAACACTCAAGCCAGGCGCTGGGAGCGCACCCCAAAAGCTACATCGTTATTGGGGTCCAAGCCCTGAGATTCTTACTCCGGTGTAGGAGGGGCGGGACTCTCCACAGCTGTGCCATAGTCAGCTCACTCCCAGATCCCCCCTCCACACAACGGGGGTTCTGCTTGCGGAAGGACTGCAGGGTCAGGCCCTGTACACTTTGTCCCTCTCCTGCGTCTTTGCTTTCGCTAATCCGCAGCTGGGCTGGGTTCCACTCCAGCGCAACAAGGGAGTGAGGGGCCGACGCTGTAGCCCAGACAGTTACAGGGCTGGGATTTCATACAATTTTTGTACGTTTCTGCGACATGGGATGACACCAAAAGAGAAAAGCCTCCTCAGGGAGCAAGAGCGTAGCGTTCCTGAGCTTGGGCTGTTGTTTCCTGCCTGCAGGGTATGTTCAGACGGGGGGGAGGGGCTTTCTGATCTTCACGTCAGTGGGGCAGAATAAACTACCCGAGGTACTGAACACCTCATTCCCCTCGCCAGCCCCTTACCATGGTCCAGGGGCGGATTCCAGGGAGGAAGTCAATGCAGACATGTTACCACATCAGGCATTTGCCAAATGTCAAAGTAGCAGCAATCAGGGAGATGCATTTATGTGCCGGGCAGCTGCATGAAATGTAACTTACCTGCTTTTGGAGGGTTGAGTCAAACCTGTAGCTCAGGCCAAAGCCATCAAGCTGCCAGTGAATCTGGGCTGGGGTTCAAGTGAAACTGCTCCAGCTCGAAACCCTGTGAAATGTGGCAATTTTAAAGGAGTTTTGCTTTCAGCGTTTGGTTCCATTTGAAGCAAGCAAGACTCCAGGTAGAAGTCGTGGGGTAGGGAGCTAGGAGGAGAATGGACGTGAAACAAGACCGGGAAGTAGATTTGTGCAAACCCCTGCAAACTCAAACTGCTGCGCAGTGCAAAGTTAGCTTATTTCAGACCCACCAATGGCAATAGGCACCAGCTTGGGCTCCGGAGACCAGAGCTAAATTCCCAGTAGTGCCACAGATTCCTGGTGTGACCTTGGCAAAGTCATTTAATCTCTGTCCCTCTGCTCCCCCTCTTTAAAATGGGGGTAATATAATAATGTGCCTTTTCTCCCATCCTTTGTCTCGTCTGTTTCATTCTGAGCTGTTCAGGAATGAAGAAACCAGTAACAGGTCTCCCAGCCAGTAACTACATGTCGGGCAAACCAATCTCGCCAATAACAAATGTTTGCTGAGAAGCGAGGAATAAATGCAGCATGTCATGGATGCATTAAAAAGCCAGACTGAAGCTATCAACAGCGCATTTATCGCCTGGGAGAAAACCAGCAAGGTTTAGAAATATTCACGTTGCCTCATAGAGAGCTGAGAATAGCCTTCTCCCCCTCTGGCGAGGCCGGCCACATCCGTGTCTCAGAAAAATTAACAGGCTCAGATTGAAATTAGACACTGGTGGTTGTCAAATGAAGATGTCAACGGGTTTAATTCTGCCACCTGGTGGCTAGCGGATATAACGCTTTAGCAAACTAGGCAGCCAGGCAGTAAGAGGAAATACCGTGCACCTGCTTCTCTGTTCGGTGTCAGAAGAGGTTTCATCAGGGCTCTGCTCTGGTCTCTCGGGCTTGAAGCATTTAGCAGACACATACTAGCTGGAGGCCTAGACGTACTGGCCAGAAGAAGATACCAAACATGAGGGCACTGGGCTGGGGGCAGGGCCCTGCTGAGAAGTCAAGCCAGCCCGTCCCCCTCAGCTGTGAGGAAGAAGGAGAGAGCTGGGATTTCTACCCAGGGGGGTCTCTGCTATTCTACCCCTCCCCCAGCCTGGCAACGGCATGGGGAGGGGTCTGCAGTGCTCTCCATCTCCTGTGCAGCGTCAGCGTGAGGCCAATGTGATTCCTGACAGGTATTTGTGCACCCTTCCAGGAACACGCTCCTGGCTGCTGGGCACCTGCCCACTGAGGCCAAATGGTCTTTGCAGCTGCTCAGGTTCCTAGGGCAGCCCCACGTCTCCGGGAAAGATCTGCTTCTCTAGGATAGCTGGCCCATCATCGGATTCTCCCCTGCTCCGTTCTGTGCATGCTGCAGGGATGCTATGGGAAAGCAGGATTAATCCTGTAGCAGTGTAATTCCCTGACGGATTCTATTTTTGCAAGGTGTGGGGGCTGTGGCATTGGAAGTGGGGCACTCTGCTTGCCAAACAGCAGTTGTGTGCAGACAAATAACTTCATCGGGACTCTCGTTTCTTTGCAAAGCAATTTGAGTGCAGTGGGGTTGTGGAGAGGAGCAGTTAATCCTTCTGGGCATCCACACAGTGGCCTTCATTTGTATAATCTGACCCGCTTGCCTAAGCAGCTACTGGAGATCTTCTTAGTTTATAACAATGAAACATTTGCCAGCCTCTTCTGAATTGGAAATCCACCTGACCATTGTAACTGATGGAAACCTGGCCCCTCTGCAGCGCCTCAGATTGTTGGAGCTATTTATAGGCCTGTCCTCTAGTAGGACTCATTTCACACATTAAAATCCAAACTCTGCACTTATCACACTTCTTCAAACAATCGCTTATTAATCCAAAGGTCCGTGGGATTTTTGCTCCCTCTTATGCCTGCTGGGAGGAAGAGAGGCAAAATCCATTTCTCCCTGATACCATGTATCACCATCAATTACTCACCAAGAGCCAGATATGAAACTCTTAATTAATTACCAATGGGTAAGAATTAAAGTAATAGTGCCCACAAATTCCAAGCTGATGAATCTCTTCCTGGGTGAGCAAAAGGAACAATCCCTGGTTCACATTATTTCCAGAGGGTTGTTCCCGTGACACTGAAATCTTACAAAAGTGGGTCCCAAAGGTTAGGTGCCTCGCTGCTTCTTTAGGCCCCTAAAGTCTTTTGAAAATCTGGCCCAGGCTGAGCTGCCTTCAGCTGCCCAACTCCCACTAACCCTAATGGGAACTGAGCAGCCAAATCTCTTAGGGGGCTTTGAAAACCTCACCCCTAAATTCCTATTTAAATGAGCGCGGCTAGATGTCAGGTGATCGGCCTGGCCCTAGCAATGTAAAAGCTTAAATATGGATTACAATGACTAATTTTATGCACCCAAGTTTGCACCCAAGTATGCACCAGTCGGCCCTGGTGTTTCCCATAACATACTAGTCCCAGAATGAGTCTCTATCAGAACAAGTTATTTCTTAGTCCCTTACCTGGCTCTCACACGGCAGCAGAACCCGAAATGTGCCGAGTGGTGTCGAGTCCTAGAGGAAGAGACGGTCACTGCCCCCGTGCAGCATCAGGTCTGTTAGTGGCCACGTGGCATTGCACTGACTCCCTAGGAACGCAGGGGCCGGGCTAGCGGGTCCCAGGCAGAATCAGCGTCTCAGGTCTCGTGTTCAGGTATCTCCCAGAGAGGGATCTTTTCAGTTTTGCCTTTTCACCCTCCCTCATTTGGGAGCATTCTGTGCAGAGCCATCCAAAGCCTGGACCTTTCGCACTCCCTGGAGGTGGTGCTCAACATGGGGGCAAACAGGCCCCAGTTCTTCATGGTGTCTCTTCCCAGCCCAGAGCCTGGCTGTAGGGAGTCATCAGCACGGTCCCTAAGATCACAACAGCTGCAGGTCGTTTTTAAGTTTATTTTTATTATTGCTGTTTGGAACGGCCTTCAGAGGCCTCCTATGGATGAGAGGATCTGCACACACAGGATGGCTGCATTTCATCAAGGGGCAGACTAGGACAACCCTTAAATCCCTGATTTCTGGTTTTATTTTTGGATGATTCTGAAGCCCACTAGAAGCTGGAGAGACCATGTTACTCACTGGCACCCAGACTCCCCGTTCTGTAGCTGGGACAGGCCCGGCTTTCGAGTGTCCTTCATCCTGTCCTGCAAGCTTTGTGTTGTGTGTTCCCAGCCCTGCCCAAGGTGCTGTGGGCCTGCCTCCCTTCCCGAGCAGCCTGTTACCAGGACCCAGATCAGGAGAACTCAGTGTCTTACAGTGTTGGATCAGGAGCGGCTGAGTGATGACTCTGAGTGCCAGATGTAATGGATTAATCCTTGGCCACGAGTGTGAAAGGAAACAGCCCAGCAACTAGGAAGCAAAGTCACTTCCCTAGTGAGAGAGTTGTCACAGAAATGGCCTCGCTGAAATACTGCATCAGAGGAGGCATTCTGACATTTGTATAATCTTATCTCCCAGCCCGGCTTCTCAGTGGCCCCTGCATTTATTGTAATAATTGACAGAGGGGCCCTCCGGACGGCATCTGGGATCCTCACACGCTAAAACTAACATCCACTTATCAGCAATCACAACAGACAGCTCCACTGGCTCATCTGTGCTCAGCCAGCCATCCACAGGCAAGGGAGAGGAGACAAGACCATGTCAGCGTAGACCCATCCAGCAGAAGTATAGCTGGGAGGGTGGGCCTTGCTCCAGGCTCTGAGCGCTACAAACATTCAGGCTCTGATTAACTCCCAGGGATCAAGGGCTGGAGCCTAGGATGTCCTCGCCCTCCCCCCACCCGAGAATGCCCAGCCTCTTGGCCTCCAGATCTTCCAGCTAGGGGCAGGCAGTGGGATCTGGCCGTGAGACTTTCTTTGGGAGATGGTTGAAGAGCTGGGGATCCAAATGTAACCGGAGATTGGACACCGCTTTGCCAAAGATGCTCCTATTCTCCTCATAACCCCCATCAGTTCCTCTGGCGGCTCCCTGCTTTAGATAAGCATCGCCTTTGTCTCCTCCAGCATCAGCCAGCTCATCCCTATCCCAGTCTCTGTCCCAGCTTTGCACTGGGCCAGCAAGGAAGCAGCACAACCTGGATGCGATGAAAAGCGGCAGTGGACCTGAGCGCCCTTATTACATCCTGATAACGCTACACCCTGAATGCCTCCCCGCCCCAGCCCAGTGCAAACCTGGCCAGCAACTACCTAACGCCAGAAGGGGACCAATCTGCTTCTGAGCTGAGGCCTTCTGGATTCACCAGGCTGCTCCTCCCAGCCAGGGGAGCGCACTCCGCCCATTGCTCACTCAGCAGCTCTGTAATGACAGGGTGTGACGCAGCAGGGATGGGGAGTGTTGACCTGGGAATGTGGCAGGAGAGTTTCACTGGGGATGGGAGACCTGAGAGCCTGTAACTGAGCAGGGTCACTCTGACCAGTGACCTGGGGAAGTTCGGGGCCCCCTCTCCGGGACAGCGCATCCGCTATCAGGTTGGCACTTCCCTTCACGTGGACCACGTCCATGTCGTAATCCTGCAGGAGCAGGCTCCATCTCAGGAGTTTGGCGTTGGCTCCTTTCATCTGGTGCAGCCAGGTCAGGGGAGAGTGGTCGGTGTAGACGGTGAAGTGCCGCCCGAAGAGATAGGGCTCTAGTTTCTTGAGGGCCCACACCATGGCCAGGCACTCCTTCTCGATGGCCGCGTAGTGTTGCTCCCGGGGCAGCAACTTCTTGCTCAGGTACACGATGGGGTGTCTCTCCCCCTTTTTCATCCTCCTGCATTAACACCGCCCCCAGTCCCGTGTCGGAGGTGTCGGTGAACACCACAAAGGGCTTGTCAAAGTCTGGGTTTGCCAGAACTGGGCCACTGACCAGAGCCTCCTTCAGCGCCCGGAAAGCCTCCTGGCACTGCTCGGTCCAGACCACCTTGTCTGGCTTCCCCTTCTTGCATAGCTCGGTGATGGGGGTGGCTATGGCGCTAAAGTGGGGCACAAATCTTCGGTAGTATCCTGCCATCCCAATAAAGGCTTGGACCTGCTTTTTGGTGTGGGGAGCGGGCCGGTCTCTGATCACCTCCACCTTGGCTGGTTCCGGCTTTAGGCTCCCCACCTAATGGCCCAGGTAAGATACTTCAGCCATCCCCACCTTGCCCTTCTCCGCTTTTACAGTCAGCCCAGCCCCCTGGAGTTAGTCCAGCACTTGTCTAACCTGGGACACGTGGTCCTCCCAGGTCTGGCTAAAGACACAGATGTCATCAATATACGCCATGGCAAAACTCTCCATCCCCCTCAGGAGCTGGTCCACCAGGCGCTGGAAGGTGGCCGGCGCTCCCTTGAGGCCGAAAGGCAGGGTCAGGAACTCATAGAGCCCCAGAGGGGTGATAAAGGCCGATTTCAGCCAGGCATCTGCATCCAGCGGCACTTGCCAGTAGCCCTTTGTAAGGTCCATGGTGGTAAGGTACCGAGCTCCTCCCAGCTTGTCTAGGAGCTTGTCAGGCCTGGGCATGGGGTAGGCATCAGATACAGTGATGGCACTGAGCTTCCGATAGTCCGCACAGAACCGGACCGACCCGTCCTTTTTGGGGACCAGCACCACCGGTGAGGCCCAAGGGCTGGCAGATGGCTGGATCACCCCCAAAGCCAGCATGTCCCGGACTTCTCTTTCCAGGTCCTGAGCAGTTTTCCCTGTGACTCGGAAGGGGGAGCATCTTATCGGCAGGTGCGACCCTGTCTGCACCCGGTGGACAGTCAGATTAGTGCGTCCAGGCTGGCTGGAAAACAGCTGTCAGTACGGATGCAGCACCCCCCTGACCTCAGCTTGCTGGGCAGGGGTTAGCTGATCCGAGAGGGGAATTGTTTCCAGGGGGGAACCAGCTCTGGTCCCAGGGAATAGATCTACTAAAGGGTCATCTCCCTGCTCCTCCCACTGTCCACACACGACCAACACCACATTCCCCCTGGCATAATATGGCTTCATCATATTCACATGGTACACCCGGCGGTGGTGCGCCCGGTTTGACAGCTCCACCACATAGTTTACCTCATTGAGCTGCTTGACGACCTTGAAAGGGCCTCCCAGGCGGCCTGTAGTTTGTTCTTTCTCACGGGGATGAGAACCATCACCGGATCCCCGGTGGCGTAGGCACGGGCCCGCGCCGTGCGGTCATACCAGACCTTCTGCTTCCTCTGGGCTCTGGCCAGATTCTCCCTGGCCAGGCCCATGAGTTCAGCCAGTCTCTCTCGGAAGATCAGGACATACTCCACCACTGACTCTCCATCGGGAGTGGCCTTCCCCTCCCACTCGTCTCTCATCAGGTCCAGGGGGCCCCTCACCCTCCTGCCATATAACAGTTCGAAAGGCGAAAATCCGGTCGACTCCTGGGGCACCTCCCTGTACGCGAACAGCAGGTGAGGTAAGTACTTGTCCCAATCCTGCGGGTGCTGGTCCATAAAGGTTTTCAGCATCATCTTTAGCGTCCCGTTAAACCTCTCCACCAGCCCATTGGACTGGGGGTGATAAGCTGAGGCCCAGTCGTGCCGGACCCCACATTTCTCCCACAAGCACCGGAGCAGGGCCGACATGAAGTTGGAGCCTTGGTCTGTCAAGACTTCCTTGGGGAACCCCACTCGGCTGAAAATGGTCAGGAGCGCATCGGCCACGGTGTCTGCTTCAATGGAAGCTAAGGGCACTGCCTCGGGGTAGCGGGTGGCAAAATCTACCACCCCCAGAATGTATTTCTTCCCCGACCGGGTCGTCTTGCTGAGGGGCCCCACGATGTCCATGGCCACTTTCTGGAAAGGTCCCTCTATGATGGGCAAAGGTTTCAAAGCCGCTTTCCCCTTGTCCCGGGCCTTCCCCACCCTCTGACAGGGGTCACAGGATCGCCAATACTGCTGGACCGTGGTAAAGACCCTGGGCCAGTAAAAGTTCTGTAGCAACCTCTGCCAGGTGCGCCGGATTCCCTGGTGTCCTGAGAGGGGGGTGTCATGGGCCAGGTACAGTACCTTATGGCGATACTTCTTGGGGACGACCAGCTGCCTCCTGATCCCACAGGACTCCACTTCCCCTGGGGGAGCCCATTCTCAGCACAGGAACCCCTTCTCCCACAGGAATCTCTCCTGGCAACCTCTCCTCATGGTCCGTACCACACTGAGGTCGGCCAGGTCCCTGAGTTTCCGCAAGGAGGGATCTTTCCTCAACTCGGCCTGGAACTCAGCGGCTGGGGAAGGGATGGGGACCGGTTCCCTCTCACTGGCCAGGTCTGAGACCACAGCCTCTCTGAGCCGTGCCCCTCGGCGCTCCCTCCCCACCGGCGCCTCCAGTGTGGCACCCTCCCCAAGGTCAGGGCGCAGTGCCCCTCACCGGCTCTGGCTACAGGTCACAACCAGGGCAGTCTGGGGGTTGCTTGGCCAGTCCTCTAGGTCCCCCCCATCAACACCTCAGTGGGCAAATGGTGGTGTACCCTCACATCCTTGGGGCCCTCCTTGGCCCCCCATTTCAGGTGTACCCTTGCCACGGGCACCTTAAATGGGATCCCGCCCACCCCTGTCAGGGTCAGGTAGGTGTTGGGCACCACCCGATCTGAGGCCACCACCTTGGGCCGGGCCAGCATCACCTCCACGCCCGTATCCCAGTATCCATTGACCTTCCTCCCATCCACCTCCAGGGGAACAAGGCACTCTCTCCGGAGGGACAGCCCCGCGCCCACCCTGTAAACCGAGCACCCTGAGTCCAGAGCATCCAGCCCTCTAGCGGGGCTGGTCTGGGGTACTCTTCCCTCCTGAGCAGGTGGTAAGCTGGCAGCCCCCCTTGCCTGGGCCGTCTGCCCCTCGTCCATCTGGGTCCCTACCCAATTAACCCTGGGTAGGTTGGGTCTGCTCAGTCTGTCGCTGAGCCTGGGGCCCTGGGTCCATACGTGGCCTCTCTGGCCACAGTGATAGCAGCTCAGGTCACGTTGGTCCCCTCGAGCAGGTCGGAGGGTCCCGACGCCAGGCGTTCCCCTTGGGAGGGGGTTCTCCCTATTTCCCCGCTGGGGGCCCCCTGGTGACTCTCTCTCTGCATCGGGGGGGGGAGGGCGGGACCTGTTCTTTTGGGATTCCTCCCGGCTACCCCCTGAACGACTGTTCACAAACTCGTCGGTCAGCTGCCCTATGTGCTGGGGGTTCTCGAGCTTTTTGTCCACCAGCCACAGCCTCAGGTCGGAAGGGCACTGATCATACAGTTGCTCCAGTACGATTAGGTCAAGCAGGTCCTCTTTAGCTCGGGCCCCAGCTGCCCACTTGCGGGCTTATCCCTGCATCCGGTTGACCAGTTGTAGGTAGGTGACCTCAGGCGTTTTACGCTGACTCTGGAACCTTTTCCTGTACATCTCGGGGCTCAGCCCAAACTCACGGAGCAGGGCCTGTTTGAACAGTTTGTAGTCTCTTGCCTCCGCCCCTGTCATCCGGCTGTACACCTCCACGGCTTTGGGGTCCAGTAAGGGGGTGAGAAACTGGAGCCTGTCTGCAGGGTCAACCCTGTGCATCTTGCAGGCTTTGTCAAAGGTCGACAGGAAGCTATCTATGTCCCCCACTCCTTACGCTGGGCCAGGAAGCACTTATCAAAGCTCCTTGCAGTCTTGGGTCCCCACTCATGCACCGCAGCCGGGGCCCACTGCTCCTCAGCCTGGTGAGCTCCAGTTCATGCTGACGTTGCTTCTCCTTCTCGTCCAGCTCAGTTTGCTGCAACTTCTCCTCATGCTGACGCTGCTTTTCATGATCCTCCAGCTCCCTCATTTTCATCTCCCTCTCCCATTCCAGCCACCTCCGCTCCAGGGATGGGGAGCTCCGCCGGGAGGATCTCCTGCTGGCTGCCAAGGTCAGGGTGCCCTCGGTATTCGCTGGGCTTCCCCCAACCCCTTCCCGAGGCCTAGGTAGGAAGGGTCTTGGGATGTCCTCGGCAGCTGTCTGACCCCTCCCAGCCCGGTCAGGCCCCAGGGCCCACGCTGTGTCCACCAGACAGCTTCCCTCAGGGGCAGGGATCGGGTCATCCAAGCGATCCCTCTCCTCCAACTGGGCAATCAGCTGTTCCTTGGTGGACCTTGGCGCAGCCCCCTCTGCCTGCACAGCTCCACCAGGTCACTCTTAAGGCGTTTAGCGTACATCTCCCTGCTGGCCACTCACAGGCCTGGGCAGCTTCCCACGGTTTCCAGGGAGAATCCCTAGTGTGTCAGCCCTTCTTGAGGTCACCACCTCTTTGCCAGGGTCGAGCTGCAGACTCCTCCGCCCCTGGGACCGCTCGCTGCAATCCCCCGGGGGACCCTGTTACTGCGAAAGTCCTTCTCTCTGGTCACACACTCCCAGGGGTTAGCCGCCCCCTGAAACCGTCTCTCTCTGGACAACAGGAACACAGTCTAAAACAGAGCTTGTGGGTACAACCAGGACCCCTCAGTCAAGTCCTTCTGGGGGCGCAGGGAGCTTAGACCCCAGCCCTGGGGTTCCCTGCGTTCCACCACCCAGCACCAAACTGAAACTAAACCCCCCCAGCAGGCTCCCTCCTGCAGCCTCTGTCCACATTCCCGGGCAGAGGTGTTACGTCCCCCTCCCGCTCCTGGCTCCAGGGCTGGGGTCTAAGCTCCCTGCTCCCCCAGAAGGACTTGACTGAGGAGTCCTGGTTGTACCCACAAGCTCTGTTTGAGACTGTGTTCCTATTGTCCAATAAACCTTCCATTTTACTGGCTGGCTGAGAGTTACAGTGAATCCCAGGAAGAGGGGTGCAGACCCCGGACTCCCCCACACTCCGTGACACAGAGTTCAATGACAAAGCCCTCATCACAACTCTAACCTACTGGCAGAGGTGTGGGACATGAACTGGTAGGGGCAGCATGGGAAGGCTTGGCTGGAGGGTGTCAGTCTCCAAGTCTGGTAGTCATGTGCCTTTCACTAAATTCACACTGGGGAAATAATGAAATACATTCATTTCAGGAGCCAAACCTTCAGCAGGTGCGGAGAGGGAGTCAGCGTGGGAACAATGTGCCCACGTGTCCCTGCGTTGACCTGCAGATCAGGCAATTGTGCAGGCAGTCAGGTCGCTGTTCACATGCAGTCTCCATGTTCTGGGTTCAGATACAGGTGCCCACTTGCCAGTGTGTGTCCAGGCTTCAGCGTCAACTTGTTGCAGATTTGGATCTAGCTGTTGAAGAGCGGCGAGGAAAATGTTTGAAAACACTTGTGCAATTGGCTGATTTGGTTGGAAATGAGTTTGTGGGGATCTTCATTGCCACATTTAACACAGAAAAGAACCTTTCCCCCTTCTTGCTTCTCTTTCTTCTAATGTAAAGAGACAGCATTTAAGGAACAGGAGCCAATCAATGCTCTGAAGAATGGAGAAGAACATAGCTCATGCCCCATAGAGGGAATTGAACAATTTAAATGCCTAGGACTCGGAAAATGCTACTTTCTGGGCCTTTGAGAGCACAAGCCCCAATGGCAGGGTGGGGTTTTTTACCCTAGTGTGCAGCCTTCAGAGTCTGCTGATGCCAAGGAAATGATAAAGGGAGGAGTGCAGATGGGAGAGCTGGCACTGCCTGAGGGACACGAAGGGAAGGAAATGTCATGGGATGAGACCCGTCTGTAACTCGCCCATTGGTCCTGCTGTTCGTTAATCTCAGACCCTAAACCACTGTTCCCCATAAACGCCCTGCCTGTAACTAACACAGAGCTTCCATATCCCATGTAGCTGCATTAACCCCTCAGAGGGACAATGCCATGGAAAGGCACTTCCTAGCAGAACTGCTGAGCTGTATTACCCTGGCAATACATCAACCCTACTAGGTCACTCCATAACAGCACTTCCTATCCAGATGATGCTAGTGGGATAATTATTAATGTCCATATTTAATACATAAGAAGAAATGCACCAGCAGAGCAAACTATGGCTCCCAGTGTGAGAACTATGCATGATCCAGCCCTAGTTCTCACCATCCGTCTGGAAACACGTGCACAGAGCAAACCGGGCAGCACGCCAGCCACACGCTGTGCTAATATAAATAAGAGTCTCGGATACAACAGCTTGTCTGTCCGGCTGTGAACAGGCTGCTGCCCGTCCTGCTGCCCCCTCGCTGCAGTCTGCACTGAAGAGCTCTGCCCTTTGCTTTCACATATATTATGCAAAATGCAGATATTGCGATCGCTACATTAATCACTGCATGTGAGTCGACATCTCCATCCTGCCTTCAGTCTCCCAAGCACACACTCCACCCCCCAGGGCAGAGCTGACCTGGTGTCTTTCTAGGTTTGCTTGTGCCAGCTGGAGATGGTTTCATGACCCCTGGTAACATCAGGTGTGCAGGGTCCCCCAGAGTTACAGTGAAGCAGGAATCCACATTAATGTCAGTGGTGCTCAGGAGACAGAGTCTGCCTCTGCCAGCTTCTGAACTGTCCAGAGTGTTTGAAAATTTTGGCATGATGCCATTTGCCTGGTCTCCCCATGCACCTGTCCAGGAACCTGCCACAGGGATCAGGCTTGTGCACCAGGGGGTAGTCCCTCTTCTGGTAGTGGGCTCATTAGGGTGCATAGACTGGGCATTTGGGGCCCACCAGTGGCTCCTGCACATGTCAGGAATCCCAGGTTTTTAAATCCCTTGGTTAGCTCTGCCCCTCTGGCCAATTGAATGTATCTGGAGTTAGCGCGCATAGCAGAGCAAGCATGGCCACACTGTGCTGTCATGCCCTCGGTTCAGTGACAACAATTCAATTCCCTAGTACAAACACAGCCTCGCTGTTTTATTTAGCGCCTTCACCAGTGTCACATTTAACACTTCATCACGGCTTTAATTATTTGTTTACTTGTTCTTCACCAGTGCAATGCCGCATTCGTTCAGCGGGAGGACAGAAAGTCGCACAGTCACTCTCCTAAAACTACAGTTTAAAAAAGTATTTAACGCTGCAGTTAGTCTTTCCTCTTTCACCTCAGCTGAGAGCCTGCTTAGAGGTGGGACTCAGGATAAAGGAACCCCGCCAGCATCCCTCTGAGTTCAGAGAGCATCTGCAGCGACATTATGGTGACCACACACAGGTACCAGGCTTGTTCAGTTCTGCATCCCAATGGGTAAGGCAGGAGCCACTTTTGCCTTTTGCTTGGAGGCCCATGCAAATATTGTTATGCCCCTGTAATGATAGCTCTGGAACAAGTGTGACCTGCTGTCATTCATCCCAATGGAGCATTAACTCTGAACCCTAACAAGGGCAAGCGTGCGATTAGGTTAAGTTGAACGGATATTCCACAGGAAAAGGTTTAGATTTAAGCATGCAAACAATTGCACCAGAATCTGTGACAGGGTCCTGGTACTAGGGCGCAGATGCGTTAGAAATGTTAGTGGATAGATGAGATCGATAGAAGGCTACAATTGGATGGTCCATGAGAGGGGCATGCTGGGAAAGGCTTCTGTATAAAGGATAAGCCCACATGGAAGAGTTCACTGGTACCCAGGCAGGCAGGCACAGAAGACATGGCCAGAGATCTGGAGGAAGGATGTGCTAAGGGTTTTGTTGAGGAAGCTTGCGATGATTCAGCCAGTTATGCACTTTAACAGGTTTCAGAGTAACAGCCGTGTTAGTCTGTATTCGCAAAAAGAAAAGGAGTACTTGTGGCACCTTAGAGACTAACCAATTTATCTGAGCATAAGCTTTCGTGAGCTACATCTCACTTCATCGGATGCATACCGTGGAAACTGCAGAAGACATTATATACACAGAGACCATAAAACAATACCTCCTCCCACCCCACTCTCCTGCTGGTAATTATCACCCCACTCATAGTCTCTGTGTATATAATGTCTTCTGAAGTTTCCACAGTATGCATCCGATGAAGTGAGCTGTAGCTCACGAAAGCTCATGCTCAAATAAATTGGTTAGTCTCTAAGGTGCCACAAGTCCTCCTTTTCTTTTTATGCACTTTAGTTTACTTTGATGATCTGTTTTTTGTAACAACCATCCAGGTGTCTTGGGGATGCCTAGAGTTTTTCATCATCCTGTTGCTAGGAAGACTAAAATAAAAGATAAGGCCTGTGGAATTATAAAAAATAGTTTGACTTTAAACTACCAGCTGAATAAATGCATCTGTTAAGTTATTAATACTCATCTGACCGTGCTTTAAAAGTCCCATGGATTTTCTGGCAGGTGTTCTGAAAATTTTCCACCGATTCTGGGACAAACGTTCCCATGGCTTTCCAGTGGCTCTAGTCATGATCTTACCAGAAAGCAGGCCGCTCCAGAGAGAGTGCCAATGGAAGGTTTCAGAGTAACAGCCATGTTAGTCTGTATTCGCAAAAAGAACAGGAGTACTTGTGGCACCTTGGAGACTAACCAATTTATTTGAGCATGAGCTTTCGTGAGCTACAGAACATTTCCAGAAGATAATGGCCTCCTGCTGCTAGATAAATGCCTTGGCTGTCTTTCTGATTCTATGGAAATGAGATGCTGAAGCAAAGCTGAGATGTTTATTTTCTAAGCAAGAGTCACTGGTCCTGTAGCAAAGGCCTGTGAGCTAGTTTGTTGCTCCCAGAGCAAACAGGGTGTCTTGCGTGTTTGCTCAGTGTGTGGTGCAGTGCAGTGACCGTAGCTCCTGCTGTGTGAAATTCACCCAGTGCAAAGTGCCACTGCAGAGACAGGTCACGTCTGCCGTACGGGACACGGTGCAGGCCAGGGGCCAGGACACCGGGGAGGGGGGGGAACCAGAGACGCCGAGTTCTAGTCCTGCTGTCGACTCAGAGTGTGACGGGGAGTACGCCCTGCAAATGGCCCCAAACTGGGCACTCACGTTTAGTGGAGGCTTTTGAACTTAGCTTCAGCCTCTCTGGGTAGGTCCCCGCTGCAGCTGGGAGACGGCCTCGCACACTTGCACGAGCCTGCTCGAGGTAGCGTTAGTGTGGACAGGTGGCAGCTTGGGACCAGGGGATTGGGCAGGCTTGGATGCCGGCGGGCTCGAGCTGCTGTCCAGGCTGCAACGTCCACACTGTTATTTTGAGCATGCTAGCAGGAGTCTGCCTGCCTGGGCTCAGCCGCTCACTCCTAGCTGCAGCGTGGACATAGCCGCTGCACCTGAGCTAGGACGGCAGGTCTGGGCCTGTGCTCAATAATAGGCAGGAGCCCAAAGATACAGTCCTCCAGTCCTTATACACACACAACGTATTGAGTTCACTGGACGTTTTAGTTGAGTAAGAACTGCAGGATTGGGCCCCAAAACTGTCCAGAACGTTTCTTCCTCCACAGAGAACTGCTGCAGGGACACTTCATTTAATTACCAGGCAAGTTGTAAAGGGCCAGGGTCAGCAAAGAGCCTCACCTGGCCCAAAGCCTCAGAAACCTTCCAGCATGAATCTCATAGACTGGAAGTGTGGTCTCTACAACTCGGGCTGGGACGGCAGAAGGGTGGGGTCCCTTCTCAGCTCTTCCCGGCACACTGTATGGCCGTCACTTTGGCCTCAGAGGAGCATTGTAGGGAGTGGTTCTTTCATACTGAGACAGTGCTTGGAGATCTTCCGACAGGAGGTTCTAGAAAAGCACAATGTGTTGTCTGGCAGGCTGCCTTCGAGGTATCGGCACGGCCCATTTAGAATTACCGTGGAGTCTGGAGCCACGTCCCGTGCCGGACACCAGACGAATGGACTTCACTGGGCAATTGGTGCATGGAGTAGCTGGGCCCTGCGGAGAGAGGTTGAGAAGGAGATGAGAAATGAGTCAGTCACTGATATTTATTCCATTCCCTTTCCCTCTGTCATTGTTAAGGTTCAGGCTAAGAAGTAAGAGAGCAGTTCACATCTGCTGCCAGGAATACATCAACCCTCTAAACGTCTTTTTTCAAATCTATCTGCAAAGACACGCGTAATAGATCCTAGAAATCATCTCACTGCTTTGATGTGCGGCTCTCTCCTTCCCAATCATCTGATTTACTAAACAGAAATGATACAGAACCATGTGTTTGCGCTCTCCCACGCAATCCAGAATATTAATAAGGGTCTGTTAAATGCCACGGGAAAAAACAAGGCTCCGGCTGGAAATCAGTAGTAAATAGTATTAGGAAGTAATTTCAGATATTCCATATGTAGCCCTGTAAATTGGGGAAAATGCATTGGTTCAAACCAAAGGCGTAGATTGTCCATTTCCCTTTCAACTCACACCTTAAATTCTAATCTAAATGCTCCAGGAGAGCCCCTGTGGGCTCCGATGTGCAAATAAATTCCTGGGCTCCTCCAAATAATGTAACTCTTTAATATCTAATCCTGTCTCTGTGGGAGGTTTGACAAAGTCAGTGTTGCCAACAGCAGCTTAAGGCAGCCTTGCGGTGAACAGGCAGGAGGCAGGAAGAGCACAATATCCAACTTTTCCTTGGGAGGCAGCTTTCCCTCTGATCATCGGACAACAAGCTGCTCCTTGTATTTGCTGTTTAGCCCCTTCACACTTTTCATCTGCAGAACTCCGCGTCCCCCCTGCTGCCAGCTGCAATGCACCTGCTGCCTCCGACCCCCTTAATATTCTGCATCAGGAAGCGAGTGTATATTCTGTTGAAAGAGAATGGAAGGAGATTTCTTAGGTGTCTGCCTCAAACTGAGGCCGCAACGCTAGCTGTTGCTATTAAAAAAGAAAAGAAAAGAGCTGTAGTTGGAAGATGCCAGGTAACTCCAACAAGAAAATGGCAAACCAGGTGCATCCCAGAATGAAGGCTATACAGCAGGGTGCAGGTGCAGGTATTTGTGAATTACATTCCTGTTTCTCCAATGTCAGGGGACATTTAGCAAATCTGCAATTATGATCTTCAGTGTATTTGCGGGTTTCAGATGGCATCCGATGAAGTGAGCTGTCGCTCACGAAAGGTTATGCTCAAATAAATTGGTTAGCCTCTAAGGTGCCACAAGTCCTCCTTTTCTTTTTGCGAATACAGACTAACATGCCTGCTACTCTGGAGCCTCTGATAGTGTGGCTGCTGTGATTAGGCCCTGTGATGGTGTCCCCTGAACAGATCTGTGGACACAGTTGGCAACAGGCTTTGTTGCAAGGATAGGTTCCTGGGTTAGTGGTTCTGTGGTGTGGTGTGTGGTTGCTGGTGAGTATTTGCTTCAGGCTGGGGGGCTCTCTGTAAGCGAGGACTGGCCTGTCCCCCAAGATCTGTGAGAGTGATGGGTCGTCCTTCAGGATAGGTTGTAGATCCTTGACGGTGCGTTGGAGAGGTTTTAGTTGGGGGCTGAAGGTGACGGCTAGTGGCGTTCTGTTATTTTCTTTGTTGGGCCTGTCCTGTAGTAGGTGACTTCTGAGTACTCTTCTGGCTCTGTCAGTCTGTTTCTTCACTTCAGCAAGTGGGTATTGTAGTTGTAAGAATGCTTGATAGAGATCTTGTAGGTGTTTGTCTGTGTCTGAGGGGTTGGAGCAAATGCGGGTGTATCGCAGAGCTTGGCTGTAGACAATGGATCGTGAGGTGTGGTCAGGGTGAAAGCTGGAGGCATGTAGGTAGGCATAGCGGTCAGTTGGTTTCTGGTATAGGGTGGTGTTTATGTGACCATGACTTATTAGCACTGTAGTGTCCAGGAAGTGGATCTCTTGTGTGGACTGGTCCAGGCTGAGGTTGATGGTGGGATGGAAATTGTTGAAATCATGGTGGAATTCCTTAAGGGCTTCTTTTCCACGGGTCCAGATGATGAAGATGTCATCAATGTAGCACAAGTATAGAGTAGGGACGTTAGGGGACGAGAGCTGAGGAAGCGTTGTTCTAAATCAGCCATAAAAATGTTGGCATCCTGTGGGGCCATGCGGGTACCCATAGCAGTGCTGCTGATTTGAAGGTATACATTGTCCCCAAATATGAAATAGTTATGGGTGGGGACAAAGTCACAAAGTTCAGCCACCAGGTTAGCCGTGACATTATCGGAGATAGTGTTCTTGACGGCTTGTAGTCCATCTTTGTGTGGAATGTTGGTGTAGAGGGCTTCTACATCCATAGTGGCCAGGATGGTGTTATCAGGAAGATCACCGATGGATTGTAGTTTCCTCAGGAAGTCAGTGGTGTCTCGAAGGTAGCTGGGAGTGCTGGTAGCGTAGGGCCTGAGGAGGGAGTCTACATAGCCAGACAATCCTGCTGTCAGGGTGCCAATGCCTGAGATGATGGGGCGTCCAGGATTTCCAGGTTTATGGATCTTGGGTAGCAGATAGAATACCGCAGGTCGGAGTTCCAGGGGTGTGTCTGTGCGGATTTGTTCTTGTGCTTTTTCAGGGAGTTTCTTGAGCAAATGCTGTAGTTTCTTTTGGTAACCCTCAGTGGGACCAGAGGGTAATGGCTTGTAGAAAGTGGTGTTGGAGAGCTGCCGAGCAGCCTATTGGTCATATTCCGACCTATTCATGATGACGACAAAACCTCCTTTGTCAGCCTTTTTGATTATGATGTCAGAGTTGTTTGTGGTGTTACATTTGTCACATTTAACTGCTGCCTGCCAGCAGGGACCCTCTATCCTTTACAGGATCAGAAAAAATATCAAATCCATTTTGTGCTCAGCAATGCTGAGGCATTTGTAAAACCTTGGAGGTTTCAGAAATGCCTCGATACTATGGTCAGCCGGCAGCTTGCTAGTCTGATCTGCCATGTGATGAAAATTCATAAACCACTGTGTTGTATCACTTCTTACCACAGATTATCTGTCGCAGCAAAACCAGCTTCCCTGTAAGAGCTCAGCAAAGTATGTTCAAATGCACCTAGCTAGGATGCCTATAGGAACCTATTTGTCCCTAACACTGTACTTGTATCTCTGAATGCCACTGTCAGTTCCCTGTCTGACACCATCACCAGTGACATATTTGCCCTTAATCATGCACTTGTCGTTCAGCGGTAACACCATCATTTCAGGTTTCAGAGTAGCAGCCATGTTAGTCTGTATCCGATGAAGTGAGCTATAGCTCACGAAAGCTTATGCTCAAATAAATTGGTTAGTCTCTAAGGTGCCACACGTCCTCCTGTTCTTTTTACTATCATTTCAAACATTACTTCATATTTTTCCCTGGAGGCTCACTGTCTGGCGCTACCAACCCCACCCCGGTATGTTCACAAGCACATAAAAGGTTGTTACGAGGAGGGAGAAAAATGGTTCTCCTTAAGCTCTGCGGACAGGACAAGAAGCAATGGGCTCAGATTGCAGCAAGGGCGGTTAAGGTTGGACGTTAGGAAAAACTTCCTGTCAGGGTGGTTTCAGAGTAGCAGCCGTGTTAGTCTGTATCCGCAAAAAGAAAAGGAGGATGTGTGGCACCTTGTTAGTCTGTAAGTTGCCACAAGTCCTCCTTTTCTTTCTGTCAGGGTGGTTAAACCCTGGAATAAATGGCCTAGGGAGGTTGTGGAATCTCCATCATTGGAGATTTTTAAGAGCAGCTCAGACAAACACCTTCTCAGGGCTGGTCTGGATACCTAGTCCTGTCAGGAGTGCAGGGGTCTGGACTAGATGACCTCTCGAGATCCCTTCCAGTCCTATGATTCTATGTTATCACAAACACTGACCAACAGCTTCCAGGCTCTCAGTAATGTTCTCCCCTGATCTATGACATTCGTATTTATTTGAACGTATTAAGGTGAGGATCACAACTGAGGTCAGGCCCCCAGGTGCTGGTGGGGTACATACACAGCGTGAGAACCGGGCCCTGCCCTGAAGGGCTCTAATTGGAGCTGCCAAAGGATGTTCTGGAGGGATGAGGGCCCACCACGGACACCCTGGCGTCTGTTGGGGGTCCAGCTCTGGAGTCTCAGCCCCGTGCCTTCACCACAGGCCCCTCCTCCTCCCACACTGCCGGGCCGTGACCGCAGCACTGCCAGGACTGGGCTGGCAGGTCTCCCGGTGTTTCCATGAGTCCTGCGGTGCTGAAGCTTTCCACCTGGCCTCTCGCAAGCCGGGCCAAGCCTCTCCCTGAGCTGTCGCTGATGCGGATTGCTGACCCCAAGGGCAGCTGGGGAGACTGAGCAATGGGGGGAGGGATAGCTCAGTGGTTTGAGCATTGGTCTGCTAAACCCAGGGTTGTGAGTTCAATCCTTGAGGGGGCCATTTAGGGATCGGGGGCAAAAATTGGGGATTGGTCCTGCTTTGAGCAGGAGGTTGGACTAGATGACCTCCTGAGGTCCCTTCCAACCCTGATATTCTATGATTCTATGAAACTGTTCTCATCCTGCAGAGTGAGTCTCAGCTCCCCTGTGCCAGGCTTGGTCCCAGGCACCCTGGGGCCGGGGCAGCAGCAGGCTCCTCCTGCCCTCTGCAGCTGCCCAGCACTGAGTGGGGTGAGAGAAGCAAAGGGGAACGGGAGGGGGAAGGGTGGTAGATGGAGCCTAGGCGTGGGGCCCCGACCTCCCCAGCGGGCTAGGCAGGGGCACTGTCTGAGAGGAGGAGCTGGGCAGAGAGCAAGGCAGGAGAAGGAGAGAGGGCAAAGCAGAGGGCAGTTTCCAGGGGAGGGAGGTAGCTGAGATCAGTGCCTGGGGAAGGGACGGGGAGTGCCCCCCGCCCAACCAGCAGGTGCCCAGGTTGGACGTAGCTTTGTGCATTTCAGGGCCAGTGGCCGGAGTAATTTGGGATTCCTCCCTTCCGGTTCAGGAGTCGGAAAATGCCAGCGGAGGAGGGGCTAAAAGTTCATGAGCGGTTTTTAGTCTCTTTCTTGGGGGGGTGGGGGAGGGGCAGGTGTCTTGTCTCATGGCGTTTGGACTGAAGGGCAGCCTTACCCACCTCCTGTTAGAGGGGAAAAGGATACACCTGCCCCAGACACAGCTGCCCAGCCACCGTCCGGCTCCGTCAGAGATTGCTTGCAAAGAGCCAGGCGTTCTCTGGGGTCTCGTTCCTAGCGCTGCAGACATTTACACGAGGGTCCCTGCAAGCTCCGAGTGGCCATGTCTGTCTGTCTAGTCTGAGTCAGATCGGCAGAGACCGTGGGAGGTTTCGCCTTCCTCTGCAGCATGGGGCACGAGTCACTTGCAGGGTTAAACTAGTGGAGTCTCTGTGACCTGAAGTGCTTAAATCAGGAGTTGAGGAGTCCAGGCACTCAGTTACTGGTCGTTACAGGTTAGGGGACATTACAGGAGGGGGTGGGCAAGATTCTCTGGCCTGCGACGCGCACGAGGTCAGACTAGAGATCACGATGGTCCCTTCTGGCCTTGTAGCCAGGAGTCTGTTTGAGAGGGGCCCATCTCTGCTGTTGCTCTTGCCTGGATCACCCAGCCTGGACCCAGACGTCGAGTGATGCAGAACAGGGAGCGGTGCATGTTTGTGTTGATGCCTCTGTGCTCAGCACTTGCGCTGTGCACCGGGACAGGTGCTGGGGCAGTGGGGAGAGAAACAAGGTAGGAAATGGGGCCCAGAAAGGGAATCCAAGATGGTGTTTGTGGGCTCAGCCCTGACACCTGCGTTCAGTGCTAGACTGCAGGGAGCAGGGCATCACTGTGCCCAAAATACTGGGGGATATTTGGGGGGCAGGGGGATTTACCTTCTCTGTAGGATCACAGGACCCCAACACTCACCCTCAGCCTTCATTAGGTTCACGCCACATGGCTTTCTTTCTCCCCACCCCTCTTAAAGAAAGAGACCCCCCAGTACTTACATTAGTTCCCCTGCCTCTCCTGTCATGCCCCCTGCCCCATCTCTGCCCCCCAATAGATTCCTCCCCCTTGTGCCAGTCCCCCCATCTCTGCCCCCCAATATCTGCTCCCTCCCAATAGCTGTCACTCTCTTTTGGAGGCTGGGACCTGTGCCCATGCAGCTGTCTCTCCCCACGCATGACTCTCCCCGGGGGGACGTCCAGTGAGAAGCTGCTGCTCTCCCCCAGCCCCTGGCTCTGCGGACTGCGACCCAGCAGGGGACAGGCCCTGAGAAGGACAGAGCTGAGCCAGCTGCTAGGGGCATCCACAGCCACGGGAGTGCTGGAGACAGGCCCAGCTCCCCCAGAGGGCCGGGGGCACATGTTAGAACAGCCTTGCTGCCCCCTTGTACGTGGTGAACAAGGGCTGCCACTGGCAGTAGCCTCGGGTGGCCCCAGCGCTCCCCTGATGAGCACAGGGCTGGGCTGGGGCCAGGGCCCTGCCATGGGGTGTGAATGAGGAAGGCTTCTTGCCTGCTTCTCCCACCCTAGGGGAGACCCTGCCGCGTGGTGGCAGTGAGAACCCAGGAGCAGCAGGGCAGGGATGCCCAAAGAAGCAAGGGCCGGTTAGCGTGACTGGCTACAGATGGATAAAAGGCCCCCTCTGAAGAGTCCGTGGCAAGGTGAACAGCTAAAGAAAGACTCACCTGGCTACCCACAGCCTGGGGCCCTGTGGTGCCTGTCTCCTGTCAGGAAAACTGCAGCAGAGAGTTAAAACTGGACTCCAGGGACACCCTGAGCTGAGGACCGGCTCTGAGAGCAGGGAGTGGTCCTGGCCCGCACCTGGGTGTGTCAGTTCAGATCTTCCGCTCAGATGGGTGTCGAAAACTGTAGCTACCTGAGTTGACAAAGTGATTGGTGGTGATGCAAATCCATACAGCTCTTGAACCGCAAGACAAAATCTGGCTCTCATTGCCCCTGCTCACCTGACGCTGCAGAACCAGCTCAGCCACCAACGGACTTTACAAACAAACAGCTGGTTCCCACTGGAAAAAGAAGGCAGGTCCCATGAGCCTGGCGTGAATGGAGCCTAGCAATGAATGAGGCTTTGGGCTGTCAGCATGCGGGGCAGAGCTGCACTCCACTTCAGTGCCCCTGCTTCCGTTTCACCATCCCTGGATTTTTGGTCATTTCTTCAGCACCATTTACCTCAGCCTCCTGGTTAGACCCTGGCGTTTCTGCTGTAAGCCTTGCTTTTCTGAAGCTTCTGCCCTGGCTGGGAGGAGTCATTCTGGGCAGAAAGCTGGCCTCTCTGTTCCAGGCTGTGCAATTACAAGCAGTATTGTCAGGGCTGGCGAAGTTGTTTTCGTGCTAGGGCGGGACTGTTTGGTGGTCTGTGTGGAATGAGTTTGGTGGCCTCACCCAATTCCCAGTGGACACGGGTCTACACTGCAGAAAGTGTCTCCACATTTGGCATGGACTGACCTTCTTCACAGCCCTGGAGAGACTCCGAATTGGAAACAGGCCTGGAGCCTGACCTCTCCTCTCATCCGCCGAGCGCTGGGCCTGGCAGGCTGGGGCAGAGTCACATTGGCAGGGCCCTGTTGGGATGCTCATGGCGCCACGGTCTGTTCTGTGGATGGAGGACTTCAGTCCCCCGTGGGCCACACACCATCATTAAATCACAGAATCGTAAGAGTGGAAGGGACCTTGAGAGGTCTCCTCGTCCAATCCCCTGCACATAAAGGCAACACTTTTCTTCTAAGTCTGTTAAGTGGCGAATCTTGCATCCCAGCACTGCATAAAGAGGAACAAGAAGATTTGCCAACAGTCATCTCTGCATGCTCTGAAAGTAAGTGAGAGAGATGTTGGCATAAATTACCACATTGTCATCCAGAGCTCTGAAATTCCCACAGAATATTTAGCGGTTCAAAGGGCTGTTGAAATAATTTTGCAGAGCCTAAGAACAGTTGGTGAGCTTGCCATTTAAAGTATGTCAACAAAACCCTGATTTCCTAGCACAGAAGATTTCCTGGCATCAGCAGGTCATGTGCAGCCGGCCCTTTTTTACACCAAACACAGCGAATTTAGTCCCGAGTGATTCATTAGCCTAATGAACACGCTGTGCCTTCGTTCTTGCCTGGTAGGCCTGAGGTATACATCACGCTCCCCCTGCACTTCAGCCCGAATGTCACTTTCCCGTCTGCTCCGCTCGCATGTTCCTGACTGGAGTCGCTGGCAATGTAATCACAACTTTGAAACATCAGTGTTGTCAAACCAACATGGTCCGAGCCCAGCCGGTCAAAGGGAGCTGTGATATGAAGGTGTCCAGTGCAGTCATCACAGCAATGTCTGTGTACAAAAGAGAGGCCGGCCGTTCCAATGACACTGGACAAGCCCATCACACACTGAAAAGCCAGTTAAAAACCAGTTTTGATTTTAACCACTAGATGGGAGGGAACTGCCTTCTGGGTAGAGTCACAGAGTCGGGCCTGAAGGGAGCACCACATCATCTAGTCTGACCTCCTGTGTGTCGCAGCTACCAACAGAAGGACAGGGCCATCACTGGCTATTAGCCAAGATGGTCAGGGGTGCACCCCATGCTCTAGGTGTCCCTAGCCTCTGACTGCCAGAAGCTGGGACTGGACGACAGGGGATGGATCACTTGATAATTGCCATGTTCTGTTCATTCCCTCTGGGGTACCTGGTTTTGCTGTTGGAAGACAGGGCACTAGGCTAGATGGACCATTGGCCATTCTTATGTTCTTAACACCATCCAGCACCCACTCACTAAACCCAGCAACCCAAGTATCACATCCCACAGCAGACTAGACTGTGATGTGCCACAAGCAGAGACTAAGGGGCACCAGTGCCCCAGGCCCCCACAGGGGCAGGGAATGGATTTAGTGAGATACACCCAGACAACGCTGGGAAGTGTCCCACACCCACGCGCTGCAAAGGAAGGCAAAACCCCTCCAAGGTCCGGAGGGAAAATTCCTTCCCGACCTCATGTATGGTGCTCAGGTAGACCCTGAGCATGCAAGCAAAAACCAGCCAGCCAGGCACCTGACAGAGAGTGCTCGGAGAAACTAGCCTAGTGATGCAGGCTGCAGGAGCTTTTTGAATGGCTTGAATTTTCTCTTACAGCCATAACTGATTATTTCAGATTTCTTGGTTGCTGGATTCTCACTTGAAATCAGGGCTGTGTACGCAGGGAAATGCCACTTTTAGAGCCCACTGCTGGCAGTAGCTCACGAAGAGCCCAGTGGCTGGCCACACCCAGGAACTGGAGCTTCCCATCATTGGGGAAGGTTTTTCTGTGGCAGGAGGAAGGTTCTCTGGTGAACTGTGAGCCAGCAGGGTGCACAGGCTGCTCCTCCCCTTCCCAGTCCAGTGATTTGATGATTAATGGACCCTTTTCAGTTCCAGGCCCCTGCCAGGATGGGCTGTTATCTGTACGTAGGAGTCAGCCTTGTGCAAACCCCACAGCCTGCCACTCCCAGCTGCCCTATGAGGTTCCTGCAAGTGAACGACCAAAGCTGGTAACTGCCACCCACTCGCCACTAATGAAAGGAGCCTGTGTGTTAGGCGTGACACGGCCCCACACGGCAGGGACTTGGCTGGAGATCTAAACCCTCCTCTGGCTGATGGTGCAACACATTCATGTCACTGGTGATGATTATGGGACTTCTAGAGGTCAATATCCATGGGAAGGTCCTGCCAGGGGAGCCCCTGGTCGTGTGGGGAAAGGGGGGTGGGTGTGATCTCCCAGGCTGATAGCTCTGTTCTCTCCACCCCCTTCCAGGCACTGGGCGGGGAGGGGGGAGGTTCCTAGCCAGAAGCAGGGGTTACGCTCCCCAGTGAGATTCTGGCCAGCCCAGTGCAGGAATAACAGGGGAAGGGGAGCTGATTATGTCCAACCCCTGGTGCGTTGGCCCAAGGCTGATCAGGACTAGCTCGGTGATGCTGTTGATTCTGGAGCGCTGACCAGTGTATCCTGCTAACCGGTAGAGGGGAAAGATCACTGTGTGGTGCAGTGGCGGATAGGAACCCAGCCAGCGTGCCTATGGATTTGGATGGAAGAGTCGCTGAGTTTGAGGCCTAGGCAGGACTTGTTTCCTCTTTAAATCCCAAATTGTAGCATTTCTTAGGCAAATACACAGAGCACTTTGCAAATTGGTGTGTGATACAAAGTGGGGGCGGAAAGGGCACTGCTGAGCTGTCATTTACTGGCTCTTCTGTTGGTTTGGGCAGAACATATGGAAAGCAAAGAGTGGAAAAGCAGCTGCTCAGGGCACCCCTTAGGTAGGGTGACCAGACAGCAAGTGTGAAAAATCGGGATGGGGTGAGGGGTAATAGGAGCCTATATAAGAAAAAGATCCAAAAATCAGGACTGTCCCTATAAAATCAGGACATCTGGTCACCCTACCCCTAGGATCTGCTGTAGGTCACTCAGTGCAACCAAGCATCCCGTTAGCACATCTCCAGTCACCGAACTCCGCAGGTCTCAGCTCGGAGCCACACAGCGCATACAGGTTTATCACACAATGTAGACAGCAGAGTTGTGTCTGACTGGCAAAGACCGAGGGCAGATCCAGCTCTGGTTAGGGCAGCTTTGCACATACCCTGCAAAGCTGGCAGATCATGCCAGTAGAGAATCTCCTTGTCTAAGTGAATCCCCAGTTGGCACAGACCTGTGGCATCTATTCCCTATCCCCTCCCATCCCCTGGCAGAGTGGGCATGGCTAGGGAGAGAAGGGTGTGGCCAGGGCATCCCTTTCTCTGTCATGGGTGGATGGTACGATTTAGACCAGCCTTCAGACTGCTCTGAGTTGCACATCAGGACATGACCAGCTTAAAGCAACCTCCCTGTCACCCACTTCTGCTGCACCCCCACCCCCCCCTGCACCGGGTGCACAAAGCATGGACCCCAAACTCTGGCCCACTGTTACCCCCTGTGTTGTTTTATTCAGACTCCTTCTCCTGCTGTGCTTGATTGGAACATGGATTTAAAATGATCTTGACTGGTTTCTTCAGTAAAGAAAGCCCCGTGATGGATTCAATCGGTATCTAATAGCACTTCACTTCTACCTGGCATTCAAACAATTGCTTAGCTACTGCTAAGGTTTGGCTTGATTGTTCTCCTGTCCAAATACGCAGTGAACAGAGATTGTGTTAAGGGCCATTTACAGCCACTGAGCATACACTGCATGTAAATGCTTCTAAACCAAAACTATCAGTCTCTGTGATTGCACATGTATACACAACAGGTTATTCCTGACTGGAGCCCTGTTTGAATTTTAACCCTATCCTCCAAAGCACTTGCAACTCCTTCCATCTTTTGTAATTTGACCTAGTTTCCACTTTTTGTAGGACTTTTTTTTTCTTTTCTTTTTTAAGATCATTGAAGGTCTCCTGGTTAAGCCATACTGCCAGACTTCCTGTCTTTCCTATGCAGTGGGATAGTTTGCTCTTGTACCCTTAATAATGTCTCTTTGAAAAACTGCTAATTGTCTTCAGTTGCTTTTCCCCTTAGAATTGCTTCCCATGGGATCGTACCTACCAACTCCCTGAGTTTGCTAAAGTCTGCCTTCTTGAAATCCATTGTCTCTATTGTGCTGTTCTCCCTCCTACCATTCCTTAGAATCATGAACTCTTATGATTTCATGATCACTTTCACCCAGGCTGCCTTCCACTTTCAAATTCTCAACCAGTTCCTCCCCATTTGTCAAAATCAAATCTAGACCAGCCTCTCCCCTGCTAGCTGTCTCCACCTTCTCAACTAAAAAATTGTCTCCAATACATTCCAAGAACTTCTTGGATAATCTGTGCCCTGCTGTGTTGTTTTCCCAACATATGTCTGGGTAGCTTGTCCCCGATCCCCACCAAGGCCTGGGCTTTGGATGATTTTGTTAGTTGTTTAAAAAAAGCCTCACCCACCTCTTCTTCCTGGCTAGGTGGTCTGTAGTAGACCCCTGCCGTGACATCATCCTTGTTTTTCACCCCTTTTATCCTGACCCAGCGACTTTCAACTAGTCTGTCTCATTTCTATCTCAACCTCAGTCCAAGGATGTACGTTTTTACTATATAAGGCCACACCTCCTCCCTTTTTTCCCTGCCTGTCCTTCCTGAGCAAACTGAATCCTACTCTACTAATATTCCAGTCATGTGTATTAGCCCACTAGGTCTCCGTGATGCCAACTAGGTCATAGTTGTGTTTATTTACTAGCATTTCGAGTTCTTCCTGCTTATTCCCCATACTTCTTGCATTAGTATACAGACATCTCAGATACTGATTTGATTCCCCGCTCCCCCAGTTCTGTCTTGTCTCTCCCTTATCCCTGCTATAACAGCCCATGCTCCCCCCAAATTCTGACCCTTCTCCCAGGTCTCCATGTTTTTGACTTACGCGTGCGCTTTGGTGTCCTGCCCCCTTCGAACCTAGTTTAAGCCCTCCTCACTAGGTTAGCTAGTCTGTATCCAAATATGCTCTTCTCCTTCCTCGATAGGTGGACCCCATCTCTGTTTAGCAGTCCTTCTTCCCAGAACAGCATCCCATGGTCAAGGAAGCTGAATCCCTCCTGGTGACACCATCCTCGCAGACAGGCATTCACCTCCAGGATGCATCTGTCTCTGCCTGGGCCCCTACCCTTGACTGGAAAGACTAAAGAGAACACCACATGTGCTCCGAACTCCTTCACCCGTACTTCCAGAGCCCTGGAGTCACTTCTGATCTGCTGAGGGTCATACGTTGCCCACATGGATGAGTAGCATGGGGTAGTACTCAGAAGGCTAGATGATCCTCAACAATCCCTCCATAATGTCTCAGATACAGGCCCCTGGCAGGCAGCATACCTCCCGGGATGCCATGTCAGGGTGACAGATGGGTGTCCCCGTCCTCCTCAGAAGAGAGTCTCCAACCACCCCTACCCTACGTTTCCTCTTGGGAATGGTGGGTGTGATTCTCCCAGCCTTGGGAGTACATGGCTTCTCCTCCTCCTCCCTTGGGGGTGATTCCTCGTTGCCAGGGCAGCATAACTGTTCTCCATGACCATGGTTGGGGGGTTGGGAGTAGGGTTGGAGTACTGTCTGCTGCCAGAAGTCACCGGAGCCAGTGTTCTCCCTGTGACAGAGCCACGTCGTCCTCCCCCGAGGGTGTGACAGCAGTCCTCTGTAGCTGGATAGCTTCCTCAGCCTTGGATGTCTCCAGGTGAATACTCTCGAGGAATTCCTCGTGTGCAAGGATGCTCCTCAGCCAAGCCACCTCCTCCTGTAGCTCTCCCACCTGCTTCCTGAGAGATTCCACCAGCAGGCACCTCGCACACCGGATGGTCCCCCCAGCCTGGGTTTCTGTGAGTGGGAAATGCAGGCTCCTGTCTCTGCAAGTCCACACCAGGATCTGGGTGGAGGCCTCCACGGTCAGGTTCTCCGTCTGGACACAGGCGCAGGTGGAGGAGACAGGAGCAGCGTGGGCATTGGCGATGCGGCCTTTCCTACCCGTAGCGACTATATTACGTCTCCCTCCTACGAACTCCCTCTCAGACGCCCCTTGGTCACTTACCCTCTGGCTTTCAAGGCCTTCTCTCCTAGCTCAGCCCTGCCCCCTCGTTAATCACACAGGGGGAGGGTGATCACAAGGCTGACTGAGGCTGATCAAAGATGATCAAGGATGATCCAGGGAACCAAAGGTTCAAACAGGCCCCAGACACACAATCCCAACTGACCCAGTAACTGAAATAACTTGAAAGAGAGAGAGAGAAAAACACAAACAGCCAAACAAACTCACTCACCCCAAAGTTAGTACTCGCGCCCTGTTCATTCAGAAGGGAGATCTCCTTCTCCCCACCTCAGACTCCCCTGTTTTATCAAGTGATCCATCTCCTGTCATCCACTCTCAGCATTTGAAGTCAGAGGCTCAGGGACACCCAGAACACGGGGTTGTCCCTGCCCATCTTGACTAATAGCCACTGCTGGACCTGTCCTCCATGAACTTATCTAGTTCTTTTTTTGAACCCAGTTATAGTTTTTCCCTTCACAAGTAACATCCCCTGGCAATGAGTTCCACAGGTTGACTGTGCATTGTGTGAAATAATACTTCCTTCTGTTTGTTTTAAACCTGCTGCCTGTTAAGCAAGGATGTTGTGTTTTTACACAACAATTGGTGTAGATTTTTCTTTGAGATATTGTCCCAGTCAACCCATGGTTTATGTAAAGTCCGAATGGGCTTGCATAGCCTCTGGTACCCCAATTTTGCACCAGTGAAACTTCATTAATGACAATAGAGTTACTCCAGATTTACACTAGCCCAAAGAAGAGGAGAATTAGACGCAGTGTGCAAGTTCTTGTTTGCTTGTGAGGCATGTGTACATGTGTGTGTGCGGGGCGTCTGAGCACGTTGTACTCCTGACCTGGGCTGCAAAGCCGTTGGTCTGCTCATTTAAATCCCTGTGACGATTCACTTCTCCCACAATCCCTACAAGAAACGACCTGACTGCGGGTGCCGCTCATTCACTCTAGCTATTTATCTGCTCATTGCAAAAAATAGATTCGTAGCTGCATTGTGCTGTGCACTGCCCCACTCTGAACAAGGACATCGGTGCCCCTGATTTTCAATTCCTGCCCCCACGTCCTCTTTGCACCTCTGGTTGGGCCGTCTGCAGATAGTTTGTACACTTCTTACGGCAGGGCTCATGCCATCCCTCTGCCCTGAGAGGCACCTAGCACATCCTACTGCCAGTACAGTAATAAGCAATAGTAACAATTGAATGCGTACAATTTTCATTGTTTGTCAGCGGACTGGGGTACCAGAGCAGATAAAGCATCCAAGCCTCTTAACGAAGTCATTTGCTTTTGCCACGAACCAGGCTGCAAGTTTCTGACTGCGTCCATCGGCGTCAGTGTTCGTTAGAATGTTGATTTTCAGGCGCTGAGCGTATTGCACGTGTGGGAATCATTAAGTACGCTTCCCTCCCAGCTATTGAAAGGAACCTGTGTTACGTGCACACATCAGCCATTGATAACTGCAGCCTGGGGAAACGAAATCCATTACACACAAATCGCAGCTCCCAGGGGAGAGGATTTGACAGTGTCTGACAACGCGTCTGGTGCCCCCGCTGCAGGTGGGAGCGTTGCTGAAGCAGGGCGGAGGAAACACCGCCTCTGTCTGTTACACAAAACTACAGGGTTCGTGGAATTTGGGCACTTTTACAACCATTTCTTACGGGCTTCTTTCATTTATAATCAGCCTGCTGGGCTCCCCAGAGCCATCCCAGCCCCAAGCCACTTCTATCTCCAGCAGGGCCAAACTGCAGCCCCTTTGGTTTAAGCAGCAGCTTATCCGACTTCAAATCTTCCTCGCTGCGGACTGGGTTATACAGAACGGCTCAGGACAGGCCCGCACTGGGGTTTGCTGCCCTGGCGTGCAGGGAATGAACCAAGGCCCCACAGACCAGTCGGAGACACGTGACGGGATGAGCTGTGGCCTGGGGGGCTGTCAGCCTCAGCTTTGCTCTAGCTTTAGGGCTAGTGCTTCACTGCAATCGCAGCGGAGCGGAAGGTTGGTCTTTAGACAGTGAGAGTGGTTCACAAAGCAGCCCCCACACCGAGGGGTCTCCCACCAGCACATCCACGCTACGTCTGGCGCTGGTGTCCAGAGTCACACAGCTAGCGGCTGTGTAGCCATTGAAAAGACCTGGTAG
Source organism: Lepidochelys kempii (assembly GCF_965140285.1). NCBI lineage: Eukaryota > Metazoa > Chordata > Testudines > Cheloniidae > Lepidochelys > Lepidochelys kempii. The sequence goes on along the minus strand of NC_136389.1, from coordinate 84,154,400 downwards.
CTCTTGGCCACCCGCTCGTGGCTGCTGCATAAGTCCGCACCCGCCGCAAACCGGGAACGCGCGGTGGCTCTGCAGAGCGCTGAAGGAAGAGAGGATAGCGAGCGATGCAGTCTGAGGCGTGTGCGTCCCACGGGGACGGTGCCGGGGCAGTGCTTCACTTCCAACCATCTGCCTGCTGTCAGCGCGCACGCATTCAGTCCTGGCAGTAGGATGCAGGTGGAAAAGGAAACCGCCCTAGCTAGAAACCAACATCCCACCTCCACCAGCCTTTGGGGGGTGTATTCAAACCAAGGGAAGCAAGCTAAACAAACCGGGGCGGTGAGAACCCCGAGCCAGCGGCGCACGGGCAGACCTCGAGCACACGTGGCCCCGGGTTTGCAGGGCTCGCTGATGGAAGCAGAGCTGAGCCTTGGCGTAGCCTTCCGAGTGTGGAGTGGGTATGGAGAGCAAGGGCCTCTCTGTGTCCTGCCTGTCAGAGCTGCCAGGGGCTTGTCCAGTCCGTCTCTGCTCCTGTTCGGGCACCTGCGCCCACTGAGGCCAGTGGTAACAGTCCGCTACACGTCGATGGATGCAGGACCGAGCCTTAAGGCCTGATCCAGTGCTCATTGGCTGCAGTGGGTGTCTTTCCACTGAGGTGGATCAGGCCCTGATTCACAGGGGGTGTGTTGAGTCCAGTAAAGGCTGTTTCCTGCCCGTCCCGTGACTGGGCCGTAAGGAGAGTGAAAGGAAGGTATCGTCTGAACCCCTTCTTTGAAAGTGGTGCCCAGCCGCTCAGCGCACAGCTGGTGTAAAGCAGGCCTCGGCTCATTCTAATGCAGCAGCAGCAACAGAGGGAGAGAGGAAAGAAGCTGGGAGGGCGGCACTTCCAGGAGCGCCATGCAGCCCCCGGTAGTGCTCCGAAACTCTAGCTGCAAGGCCCCCCTTTGGTGCAAGCACTGGCTGGGAAGAACTCCCGGGATAGCTAGGGCAAGGAGGGTATTCTGCTGCAAGTTTCATGTGGGTTATTTTGGCTCTTCTCCAGTTTTTTCACCACCAGAGCCTCTAAAAACTTGAATCTGATTCAGGAAATCATGAAGGTTATTGTACAGTGTAAATCACTGTAGTTTGGTGCAGAACCAGCATTCCTTCCTTTGTATTTGGTGTTTTGTGCCTTTGGGAGAAGAAAAATTCAGACGGGCGACTGGGTCATGATCGTTCTGTGGGGAATTCTGAAATTCTGCAGTCCTGCTGTGGATTCTGCATTTCATTATTCAGGACACACCTCTGAATTTTATGGGCAGGTTACAGTGAACGCAGGCTAGCTGTCACTGCAGTACTCAGAACACTCTGAACAGGATTCTAGTGACTGTCTGGGCAACAGTCCTTGTGTGTGTGTGTGTGCACACGCACGTTCATATTCTCTCTCTCTATTTATATGTTAACAATATCTATAACAATCTATAATTAATACAACCCTAATAGTTTCTTCACTTCTAGTCATGGAATAGTTCCCTTGCACTGGTGCAGCTGAAATAGTTTCCTCTGATCATCCAGAAGAAGCTGTTGAAACAAGGTGATGCAAATAGCTCACGAAAGCTCATGCTCAAATAAATTGGTTAGTCTCTAAGGTGCCACAAGTCCTCCTTTTCTTTTTGCAAATCTAGTCCGCAATCCTGCAAACTCTTATGCATCCAAATAGGCCGGATCCACCAGTCACCCAACTGAAGCTTTTCTATGAACCTCTGACCTTGCAACAGACCTGCATGTGGCTCTTTAAAACACTCAGAGTTCTTTGCTAGCGTGAAGCTTTCTGTTAGTTTGTAGTATCCACGCTCCCACACACGTGTCTTTTTCTGTCCCCAGCAGCTTGGGCCAGCGTCTGCATTCACGCTGACGGTCTGTTGCCCCACACAGGGGGGCATGTGAAATGCCTGAGCCCAGTTCTCTGAACATCACTTTCTCTCAAGCTTCATTTAACGTGAGAGCAGCATGATCGTTAATGTGAGCAGAGAATTGCTCAGCCAATACCGAGCAGCATGACATCTGCCGACTGCAGTCCAATCTCATCCTTTCAGCAAGTCTACAAACCTTTCGAGTTCTTGCAATCGGCAAGCGTGCTTCAGCGTCGCATTCTCACTGCTATGGCCTGTGCGCCTGAGCCCCATGGTACCTTGCACGGGCTCTGCAGCCTGCCTCGTAATCATGGTGCGCCTTCTGTGCGCTCAGCGTCGCCATTGCTCACGGATGGTGCTTCAGAAGGCTACAGCATAGGATGCGATCAGGAGTAGGGACCCTGCTAGCTGGTGATGTCAAGAGTCCCGGTGCATATTCTGGTAAACATACACATCTCAGGAAAGCACCTGGACTTGACAAGCATGTCGTGTCCGAAGGCTGAAATTCACATATCAACCAACTGCGCAGAAAGAAACCTCTCTGCTTCCAAGGATGAGGAATCTGCTTTACAAGTAGGAGCACAGGGAGTAAAACACTTGCCAATAGCGTTGGATCAGTGAGAAGTAACGTGTGTAGAATTACCAAAGAGCATTTTGGCGTGGGAGGGACGTATTCCATGCGGGTACCTATCAAACGGGCGTTCTTCTGCCAACCCACAGGCAGCAGAGGTTGATTCTGGCCAGACATGTGCCAGGTGACACAAAAGTAATTTGATCAGTTGGTGAATATGGATGTACGTCAGTGAGCTACCAGTTGGGATACCAGGATTTAGGATCTGTCCTATTCCTATCTGCCTGTGGAGCCAAGTAGAAGAGTCTGGACTGCCTGGACTGATGATGGAAAATGGCAGATTGTGACCAGCGTGTGTACATAACTTTCTTTATCTGTAAGGGAGATTATCTACGCACACTGAAAGTGAAGTATGTGCCTCTTTCTTCACTATGACCTACTTTGCTTTCTCTCTCTGTTAATTCCATCCTCTTGGTCCATATCCATTAGGAATCATTGAAATTGATGCCCAAATATCTCAAAAACCTCCATGTTCTTAGGCAGGTACCCACGCGCATGCGGATTCCCAGTATTTTGCAAACATATGGTCTAGATAATAGTTAGTCCTGCCACGAGTGCAGGGGACTGGACCAGAAGACCTCTTGAGGTCCCTTCCAGTCCTACATTTCTATCCAATAGCTGTGCAAAATTAACAGTTGATGTTTGATGGAATGTGGTACTAACTTCTTGTGCTGCTTTGTGGAGAGTTCACCCTTCTTTTGACAAAGTGGCTATTTTTGATCAAAATATGCGTTTTTATGGTTTCTCTGTGGAAGCTCCCAAAACAATCTGCTTTTGCTCAGGAACAGGCCTGGTGAAGGGGCCCATTTTCACTGGGAAGTGCGTGCACCTTAACGGAGATAGCTGGGAAGACGGCCCCTTTCCCAGTTCATATGGAAATATTGAACACCTTGCATTGCAAACAACTTTGCCTTTCTTTCTACCTATTTTGCACATCTCTGAAGCGGACCCTGCCCCCAGCTGTTCCATTCCAGGGGGCTCTTGTCTAGGGTTCAGTTTGTATTTAACGTGTTCATTACACAAAGTAAAACTATTTCCCCATGTTTATTTCCCCCCACCCCCACTGTTTCTCACATGTTCTTGTCAACTGCTAGAAATGGCCCACCTTGATTATCACTACAAAAGGTTTTTTTTCTCTCCTGCTGGTAATAGCTCATCTTAAGTGATCGCTCTCCTAACACCCATTGTTTCACGTTCTCCATGTATATAAATCTCCCCACTGTATTTTCCACTGAATGCATCCGATGAAGTGAGCTGTAGCCCACGAAAGCTTATGCTCAAATAAATTTATTAGTCTCCAATGTGCCACAAGTCCTCCTGTTCTTTTGGCGGATACAGACTCACACGGCTGCTCCTCTGATTCCTGAGCTGAATAACCCTGGCTAAGATCACAGAGGTTTCTTTACTAATGAAAACGAGGGGGAAATGTGGTTGGCCAAGATCAGTTTGTGCCTACTGGGGCCTGATTAAAATCAACGTGGTTGTTGCTCTGGCTCATATAATTAGAGACACTCAGTTGTTTCTATCCTCTCTATACAACCACTGTAAACTGTTTTGTGTTTGGCATTTCCCTTTTATATTCCTTTTCATTCTACATTGTCCACGGGGCAAGTAATGACCACGTGTGTCTGATTTACATGAGAAACGCAGGAAAAGCTTGCAGAGAGATCGGTCATAATCTAGCCGACTTCACATTGCCAGCCATGCGGTGGGACACGCACCCATCCCACTGGTGGACAGGCTAACGAGCATTCCTGCACTCAGACAGTGCCAGCTGGTGCCCCTGCATAACATGCTCCACCTGGAGAAGTGGCGTTTAAATGGGTGAGACTGGCCGCAGAAGAGGGGAGGAGTTTTCCCAGGAGCAGGAGGCTGTTTGGGACTGCTAGGAAGCTGCAGAAGTAAGGGAATCTCAGCCTGAGGCAGTTGTTAGCCTTCTCCCACCCCCCCTTGTTTGGGGGCAGCTTGATACTATGAGCTTGGTCCTAACAAGGGGCCCTGGAGGGCTGCTCCCAACTGGTAACCTGTGGTAGGACCTGGGGGGGCCCTGCCAAGAGACTAGAGGTAAGTGGACTATAACTGGGCTCAGAAAGGACCCCAGGAGTGAGCAGAACTCCCGCTGGGAACAGTGAGGCTGCCCAGGAGTGCAGGCTCCAGTAGGACACGTGGGGGCAAGAGCCTCCGACTGGTGCTGAGCCCAGGCTGGGGGTCAGCTGCCTACCAGTAGCTACTCGTGATAACGAAAGAGCTTTCCCGTGCATGGACAAGGTAACTCCAAGGGGCCCACCGCGAATCCTCTGGTTTGCGTTCATCATCCGATGCTCTGGTCCCAGCCGCAGTGAATGGCCATGAAGATAGAGGGCTACATTTGGATTTAAAGCCCTGGCGGCCAGGCAGTGGGGAGCAGGGGTCACCTCGCAGAGTGTGCTTCAGCAGGGTTATGGATGACCCAGACAAGGCGCCCCCAGGAGCTAGGAGAGGTGCCAGGGGTTATGAGCCCTGCCCCTTTTTATGGAACCGGGGGTGGGGTGGGGGGGGTCCTGTTTCTGTCACCGCTCTCTTGGCCTCCTTTGGGGAGTCTAGTACCAGCCGTGAACACCAGGCCTGGGTTGCCTTTGCACTCCCCACTGGTCCCATGGGTGGCCCTGGCACAGGGCACAGTGTGGGACGGGGCAGGATATTTGTGCCCTGCTGCCATGCAGGGCCAGCCCCGAATGCTCAGCGTGGGCTCTTCGAAAGCACTCAGCGATGGCCCAGCGCTGCCCTGGTTGGGATCACAGGCAATTTGCCACCGACTGCGGCGGAAGCAGGGTCAGGCCAATGTGTAGAGCTTTGAAAACGCCACCCGTATGCCACACCATGGGGTTCCACAACCCGTGGGTCATGACCCAAAAGTGGGCCACCAGAATGTGTCAAAGGGTCACAGGGGAGATGCGGGGGAGGGCCAAGATTGGGTCCTACCTCCGGGAGTGGGGGGAAGCCCTGGAGGGGTGGTTTGCAGAACCTACCTCATGCTCACCCTGCCACGACGGCTCCTCTCCTGCGGCACCACTCAGGTCTGGCCCAGCCTCCCCTCTGGCGTGATGACAGGGGGGCTGGCCTGGGCAAATCTCAGCGACCGGTACTGTGACCCCCATCTGCCAGTCGCAACCCCAGCGCAGGGAGCTGAACCCAGCCAGCCCTGCAGGACAGGAGCTGCCATTGCAGGTGAGTGTGGGGCAGGCTCTGCAAACACCCCCCAGGATCGCCCACCCCCCAGGGCAGGACCCGGCCCCCTCCCAGAACCTCCCACCCCCACAAGGGTGGGACCGAACCCCCACACAAAGCTTGTCACGTTGTGACAGGATGCAATGCCCAGAGTGGGGAGCCGAACTGAGCCAGCCCCACAGGACAGGAACCATCGTGGACCGTTGACAATTTAGGGACGTACAGGGTCATGCCAGGCCATCGAGGTTTACAAATGGGGTGTGACCTCCTGAAAGGGTAAGAACCGCTGCTCCACAAGGGAGTTCCCTGGAATGTTTGCTGGTTGGGTGAAAGAGAAGCTGGATTAGGAAGGGGTAAGGACTGGAGATGAAAAGAATGAGACGAGACTTGGCCTATTAGCAGAGAATTATTTGTGCAATAAAATGCTGAAGCTGTCTATCTGCCATGGCTCTTGGTTACTGTGAAAGAATGACGTCCAATGAAAGGGGACAATGATCTGACCCTTGTAGCACTGAAAATTTGTGAGAGATACTAAGTAGAGGGTGGAATGATCTATAGTACATATGGATCCTCACATGGTGTAAACTGGCATAGCCCCACTGTCTATGCTTGGTTTGTTTCCTCCTCACTGTTACTTGATGGTTGCATTTAAAAAATACGGCTTGTCTCAGAACCTAAGCTAGGGTATCTTCTTATGTAGAGTTGATGGAAAGATTTTCTGCTTTGGTTTCTCATTGTGAGATATCTATTAATATCTATTCAGGTACCAGTCCCAGTGTGTATTCAGTGAAATCTGTTCTTAATAGAAATCCACAGGACTAGCAAAAATTGTTTGCCTAGCGAACTAAAGGTTAAATATACCTGCACTGGAAACTTTACAGACAAGGGGTTTTCTGTTTGGGGTTATCCCTCATGTCGGTCTCACCATAATCACACTGGGCATGAATTTCATATGTACCCCGTGGGCTGGGTGCTGCTGAAAAGGGGAGGTGCACTGGAGATGTTTGCCCCACCCCAGTCCTAGGGCTGGTTCTGCACCAGCCCAGACTCTGGCGTACGTAGAGCAGCCTTGGGGCTGAGGTAAAGTATGCTGGCTCCCAAGGACATTCCAGCCGTCAGAGATGGCTGGCGCACGCTCTCTCTTCTCCAGGAACCTCCCCCTGCCATGACCAACAGCCAGCAGGTTCCCCTCTCCAGGGCCAGAACTACTAGGTTTAAGTCCAAGCACAAAGCCGAACTAGTGGAGCCCAGGCTCTGACCCAACGACGTCTCACTTCTGGCCAAGTGCAAGAAGCATATAGGGAAAAGCTTTTCAAAGGTGTAAAGGGCAGTTTGGCACCCAACTCCCACTGAAAGCCAGTGAGAGTTGGGCACCAAATTCCTATTCATGCCTTTGAAATTTTCTTCCCTTGACTTCATTCCCCCAAAGGTGAGCAAAGCGAGCTGGCTAAGGAGGGCGGGCAGAAAGGGTTACTGGAGCACGTGGGGGTGAGATCAGGGAAAGGTGAGCAGGCTTTCCCCAAATCCTCCATTGTTCTAACAGCCCAGAGCCTCAGAAATAAATGTCCGGGGACTGACTCTGATACCTCCACATCCACTGATGATCAGGGGGCTAGGACAATTTGGATTGTGGGAGTGCTGAAAGCCATTGAACCAAACTGTAACCCCTGGATATGATGGAAACCACGTCAAGCCATGGCGTGCGGCAGCCTCCCAGCACCTATGCTGGTGATCTAAGAATGAGAAGACCTGGCTTGGCTTTGCTCTCTAAATTGCCTTTCCGATTCATCCTGTGATCAAACAACTTTGCATTTTTCAATTACAGAATTACCATGTAACTATCCAGTCTCCTCTTTACCCATCTAGTCCTGGCCTAAAGTACAGCCTCAGTGAACAGGAATTAAACTTCGGTAGGACGTCACATACCTGGTACGTGTTAGCCTTGTTTTTATAACTGAAACGCTTGTTCCCTGGCCCCTAAAAGTGCAGCTGAAACTCCTTCAACAAAGTGGGGGGGTTTCAAAAGCACCAAACAGTACATCTACACAGCAAAAAAACCTCATGGCAGCGAGTCTCAGAGCCCGGGTCGCCTGCCTCAGCCTTGCAGGGCTCACGCCATGGGACTAGAAATAGCAGTGTAGCTGTTCCTGCCCGGGCTGGAGCCCGGACTCTGAAAGGCGGGGAGAGGTGAGGGTCTCACAGCTGGACTCCAGCCCGAACGGGAACAGCTACACTCTGTTTCTAGTGCTCCGTTTGCTTGAGCCAGCTGATGCAGGTTCGGAGCCTCGCTGGTGTGGGATATTGTTTTGCAGTGTAGACACACTGTCAGTGTCTTAGGCACAGAAGTCCCATTGGCCTGACTCTCGGTCGTGCTCAGAATCCTAAATCACGCAGGTGCTTTTCAACCGCAACCCTGCCCCCCAGTGTTCATGTGGGAGTCAGGTGCACGTAGCTTGTTTCCGCTCTAAAACGTACCTCACCCAGGGAAATCTGAGCATTCAAACTGGAGCGTAGGTGAGGGCGTCTGAGGTGTGCATCGTGTGGTCACTGTCAAGATTTTGGTAAAGAAAACGTGACCCAATTGTCACAGCTCTGGAAGTTGCTGTCCTGGGAAAGACATTTCAGTGACCTCAAGTGTCAACCCCTGACCTGCCCCCTCTGCTGCTTCCCTGGGCCAGAGCTGACGACCAGGCCGGTGCCGCAGAACCGTAGCTGTATGAAAATGCCCAGGCTTCAGTGCCACCTCGGGAGTCGGGACACTAACGTGCAATCTGCCGTGCGAGCAACTGAATGGGCTGCGGCGTTTGGAGCTCATGGAACAATGTCCAGGTTCTGACTTATGTGCTGGCTTTTGGCGAGCTGATCCGCTCTGCTAAGCTAGCTGAGGTTTGTAGGCATGTCAATCAAACCAGGCCTCGCAGTGCAGGTCTGAGACAGGAGGGGAGCATTTGGTAAGCCCCAGCTCCCACGTTGTCCAGCAGTGTGTGGTAGAGAAGGAAAGGGTTTTGTTTTGTGCACGTGTTTAAGGTTAGTGTGCTCAACCTGTAGCTAAACCAGGGTGGCTGGTAAGCGTGAGGACCTTGTCCGGAATCCATGAACAAAAGAGAGAGACCAGCATTACACACAGGGCTGATCACTGCCCACGCTGCAAGGCTGCATTCCCCCCAGGTAGTGCATTTGGAGCACACCTTTGCTCCCTGCATGCAGCCTACACACTGCTGGTCCCTGAATGTCAGCAGGGGGAGGAGGCCTGGGGGGTGCACCACACTGCTCTTTGACCTTAGGATGAATGTTTATTAACCTGCTGTTTGCCCACTGCTGGCTCATGTCCGCAACAGATGCAGCAGATGCGGGCGCCCTGGTAACCAGCCCCCTGCTAGGTTCCTCTCGAGTGTATTTCACACACACCGGCAGCACCGGTACTGAAAAGCCAGCCTTGGCGTGTGCTGGGTGTCACAGTCAGGTGGGGGAGGGAAAACGGAACATTCTGAAACGAGGTTGTCAGGGCACAGGGAGCAAAGCCAATTTGCGTTGTCTGTGGCTTTACAGCAGCACTCAGAATAACAAATCTTTTCTTCCATCCAAGCTTGAATGCTGGCGGAGACTCTGTAGAAACGGAATTGATTAGCAGGGTGCTGGCACATAAAAGATAGCTGTCTGCACAGTAACTGAGCTGGCAGTGGGCAAACGCAGGAGCCTAAATCCCCCGACAAAACAAATCCCAGCCCATCTCACCCCTCTCTCCCCACTATATTGGCACAGCAACGGTGCCAGGCTTGTGTTAGTAGACAGCCAATCTGCAACCCTAGTTATTGTAACCCCCACAACAAGCGCTGTGAGATCAACTGGAACTCAGCAAACCCACATCACCGGCCTTCTAGTATTATTGCCAAAATGACCAGCCACTCGACTGAGCGACCTTCGCTGTGGGACAGGCGAGGGGCTGGACTCAGATTTTTAGAACTGGACATTACAATGTCTGTAGCTGTCCATGAAAATGAACACTACGCCCTGGAACCGCTTATCTGCACACACACTTACCGCAGCTGCCGGTGCAATCACAGCACCTGCAACTAACTTATCTCGTTGAATGTTTGACATGCAGAATTGTTCAGAGCATTTCTAAATGTTGGGGCCTTGGTTTGGTGCCTTGGCCAATGGTCCAAACACCACTTACTCACCTCACTGTCGTCGCATCCTTTGGCCCTGCAAACCATTCAGAACATGTACTTTAGAGCTGCATGAGGCAGCGTTCCATTTCTCTTTGCAGTATGTTGAAATACACGCTGTATAGAAAATATACAGTGCGGGGCCCTTTCCCTTTGCCACAGTTCTGTTATTACCTGCTCGTCTCTCCTGGGATTCTGTCCTGGGCCTTTGTGCACCACTCATGTTCCTCCTCCTGTCCTGTGCACTGGGACAGCAGCCCAGGGCCCGCTCTTTATGGGTGTTGCACTTTTTTCATCTTTGCCGTTACATCTTGCACTTTTTCTCAGGTATATGGGTGGGACTTCAGACTGGAGGCCTGGGAACATACTGTGAGTAAAAATACATGAATGAGCTTCACACAGGGCGTGGATTAGAGTTGGGCTGGGTGAATGATTTTCTGCAAATAACATATTGGGAAAATACATTACAGATCTAGTGTGGGCAGCAGCCATCTTTGTTCTGTTTTTATACAAGGAGAGCCTGGCCCCTAGGTGCTTCTCCAAATAAAAATAACGTAAGTTTAGGCACAAGTATGAAATCCCAGGCCTTGGCCTTAGACTGCTATCATGAGCAAGCAGCGCAAGAGAGAGCTTTAAAAGTTGATTAAGGACAGAGAGAGAGAAGAAAACATTGCCATTAAAATATTTGGAAACAGAGAAAGAAATTAACATTTGTTCTGGAAAAAAAATCCTTTTTATTATTGGTTACATAAAGGTTTCAGAGTAGCAGCCATGTTAGTCTGTATTCGCAAAAGGAGGACTTGTGGCACCTTAGAGACTAACTAATTTATTTGAGCATAAATAAATGGGCTACATGGGCTTCGTGGGCTACAGCTCACTTCATTGGATGCATTCAGTGGAAAATACAGGGGGGAGATTTATATACATAGAGAACATGAAACAATGGGTGTTACCATACACACTGTAACAAGAGAGTGATCACTTAAGGTGAGCCATTACCAGCAGGAGAGCAGGGTGGGGTGGGAACCTTTTGTAGTGATAATCAAGGTGGGCCATTTCCAGCAGTTACATAAAGTTTGTAAGTTAAAGATGTCAGTAAAATGCCCTGGCAACTCACCCTGTTCCTTTGGGTGGAAAGAAAGATCAACTCAAACATTCTAGCTTGGGCCTGATTCTCCAGCTGTCAACTGGAAGCAGATCCACAGGAGGTCCCAGTGTTACAGCACTACAAGACTGGAGTAAGGAAGAGCAGAGGCAGGCCCATTTCCTCAGCAGCTGGGATTAATTCTGGCTAATTCATGTAGAAGACAAGAGAGAGGATAGAAAACAAATCAAAGTTTCTTGGTGTGGTGAATTATTCTTTTCCCAGCCTGCTGCTCCTGGACACATGGGCTCATTTTTTGCTGGCATGTTTGACATTCAGCCACCAGTTCTTTCACCCCAGCTGCGTGACATTCAGCCTGTCATGGTACAAAGCACTTGAGTCAATTGTGACTGCCAGGACTGGAAACAAAGAGACAAAGCTACATGCTGGAGAGTGCCTAGGACAGGCTAAGACCGTATGTTAGGGAATATTAGACTGGGGTGGGGGGATAACACAAGGTATCGCAGGCACTTGAAGCCTGCGTTGTCTTTGTGGTTAAGGTATGATGTCCTCTCTGGTTTCCGCAAGGGTGTCGCTGTAGCCTCGATGTGCTTGCCAAAGCCACACCTCCAGATCCAAACACCAAAAGGTCCCCGTGGGGCACTAGACATGGCCACCAAGGGTGTGGTCACATGAAATGTCCAATCAAATCAGTTCCTCGGTGCCTGCAAATGTGAACAACCTTCTTATTGCCCAGACCATTCCTCGGTGTTACCATGGCAATTTGTGACCTCATTAAAGTCCTTGGAGGCCTTCTAACATTTTCAGTCAAATTAACATAGTTTTCCCGATTCCCTTCGTGCCTGCTTATGGGAGCTAGGTCACACCCTGGGCCGGGGGCCAGGGGTTCCTTTTCCACCTCCTCAGCTTAGCCATGTTTTCAAGCAGCAGGTTCATTAGTTCAGGGCCTGGTCCAAAAGCCCATTGAAGTCAACAGGAGCCTTTCCACGGCTTCCAGTGGACTCCGATCAGGCCCTTGCAGTGTTTACACCTGTGCGGATGGGGAAACTGTCACAAAAGCATGATGTCAGATATAACTCTACAGAAGTGAATAATTGTCCTCTGTGCGGCTCCCCGCGAGGCTTGCAGATCGGCTGGCAGCCGATATAAAGTGCACGGCATTTGTGGACATACAGGGCCTCACTGTCTTTCAAAGGCCTCAGCCCAACACCTGACTTTGCACAGGTGCAGTGCTGCAAAGGCCCCTCTTCCATCCCCCTTGCCCCCGATCAGCTGCCACTCCACTCAGGGAACTGAAATTTCTGCCTGGCGTAGGTTTTACTTACCATGGTATCTAGGGAAGCTGGGCAGAGTTTGGTGCCATAGCTCCTGTGTAGGGGAGTGGGATGATACACATTGGCAGAGCCCTGTCCTTCCTGCCGGCCAGAAAGGGAAGGGGTAACACCCTACAGCTTCCCCTTCCCCTTCCCCTGCACACAGCTCTCGCCTGGCTGCTTCTGTGATTTTCTTCCACTCCGGAAGTACACAAGGGCCAAAAGGAAGGAATTGCAGGAAACTAAATTAGCCCAATGGAAATAAGCAGAGGGGTCTCCCTTTCTCCCCCTCCCCCACCTGTTCCTGTGCTCAACTGGTACTAAACCATTGGGGTGGCCTGGAATATCACCTGGGGGTTGTGATGGGAAGCAAAGGAGCAAAGACAACCGGGAATGGGGTTGGAGGTTTTTGGATCAAGAATGCTTTGGCGTTCAGAGGGTTGGTCTCACATTACCCCAGCCTGGGAGGATCCCAGCGTACACAGATTAGGAGATTCCTATTCAAGCTGAGAGCTCAGGGTGGGAAACTGTTTACATTACTCCAGCCAGGCCACAAAGCCCCTTACAATGTAGCCACAGGCGGTAGTTAGTAGTTAACAGATTACTGGGCCGTTAATCAGTGAGACTCCCTACGCTGAGGGAGAGCTCCCCGAGCTCTGCTCTCGGGGGGAGGGCGGCACTGAGGGGCGATGGAGGGGGCCGGCCTCCTTCAAATCCAAATCCAACTGCCCCAGCTCGCAAAGGACGGCCGGGCTCTGCAGCCGGACTGCGCGCTCTCCTTGCCCCCGAAGGAGAAGCTGCGCATCTCGCCGCAGGGCTAGCGCCTGCCCGCTCCCGTCTCTGCTCCCGGGCGGGGGACGCAGCCTTCCCTGTACTTTCCACGCCAGTGTGTAGGCGAGGAGAAGCTAAAAATACCGCCGGCTCTGCCGTTAAGGTGCCGCCCGCCGCACGCCGCCGCTGCGCCTCGGACGCGGCTGGCCGCACACTCGCGCTTCTCTCCGAGGGGCCGGGAAGGGCTCGCCCGGCGCGGGGCCGCTGGGGTCCCGCGGGGCCCGGCGCCAGGGGCGCTAATTGCGCGCCCGCGGCCAGGAGCCGGGGGCTCTGCGCGCGGCGCTGAAATTCGCGGTGCGCGCCGGACGCGCTGAGCCCGGGGCAGGGCGCGATGCAGCGGGGGCCGCCCCGGCGGGCTGCGGGCACCCGCCTGCCCTGACCCCCCCCCGCCCCGGCCGCGCCCGCCCTGCCCTGCCCTGCCATGGAGACGCGGCCGCCTGCGCGCCCGGCAGGTCCCCCCTGCCCGTAGCGGGCCGTGCGCGGCGCGGTCCATGCTGCCGCTCCTGGCTCGGCTCGGCTCGGCTCGCATCACATGACTCCCCCGCTGGCAGGATCCGGGGCTCCCGCATCCAGCCGCGCTGCCAGCCCAGCGGGGACGCGTCGGGCTCGGGCTCCGTCCCCCGCGCGCCGGCCGGGGCCGGGCGCCGGGCGCCGCTCGCCGGGGGCCGGCTGAGCACCATGCAGAAGGGGATGCGGCTGAACGACGGGCACGTCGCCTACCTGGGGCTGCTGGCGAAGCGGGACGGCAGCCGCCGCGGCTACCTGAGCAAGCGCGGCGGCGACAACACGAAATGGCAGAGCAAGTGGTTCGCGCTGCTGCAGAACATGCTCTTCTGCTTCGAGAGCGACTCCAGCTCGCGGCCCTCCGGCCTCTACCTGCTGGAGGGCAGCGCCTGCGACCGGGCGCCCTCCCCCAAGCCCGGGCTCTCGGCCAAGGACTCGCTGGAGAAGCAGGTCGGTGCCGCGCGGGCTGGGCGGGCGGCTCGGGGCCCCGCAGCCACCCCAGGGCGCGGGGCTGCGGCTGGCCCGGGCCCGGCCCCGCACAGGGCGAGCGGGCAGGGACCGCTCCTGGGCACCCCGGCAGCGCGCTAGGGACCGCCCGGGGCGGGGGTCGCAAGGGCCAGGCTGCCAGGGAGCCCTGGGGTAGAGTGTGCAATACGGTGTGCGCGTGCAAAACAGTGCGTGCGTGTGCAATGCCGTGTGCAAGGCAGGGCGCGCGTGCTCCATCGCGTGCAATACGGCGTGCAATGACATGCATGCAGCATAGCGTGTGTGTGCAAGATAGGGCGTGCAACACAGTGTGGCTAGGTGTGCAGTCTGGCGTGTAGGTGTGGGCAGTACAGGCGGTGTGCACGCACGGTCGGTAAAGCCCCGGGCGGGCACGGTGCTGCCGGGGATGCTGGCGCGGCCAGGTAGCGCGGGAGCTGCAGTGGCGGGGGCCGGGCCAGGAGCGGGCTGTGCCCAGCACCGGGTGCCCGTCGTGCCCGCAGAGCCGGCGGGTTCGCGGGCGCTGCGGTGCGAGCTCTGGCTCCCGGCCGGTCATTAGCAGGCTGGAGCCCGCTGCGAAATGCACCGACCGGCGGGCGGCTCTTGGAGGCGCTACGGAGCCGCAGTGGCCAGCTAATTAATTAGCGTTCCGCTGGGGACTATCAGGAGAACGTTTCCCCTACATTATGGGTAATCAGCCGGATTTAATTAGGCGGGTCCTTGCAACGCAACGGCGCCCTCCGATGGGCGCCGAGGGGAAGCGGCTCTTCCGCAGCCCCCTCTGCCCCCAACGCAAAATCCGCGCCGGAGCCGCGTTTCCGCGGGGGGAGGCTGGGCGGGCGCAGCTGGCCTCTGTCCCTGCCCGGCCTCGGGGCCTCGCTGTGCAGCGCAGGGTGCTGCTGGGATGGCACCAGACGAGTATCCTCATGTGCTTCCCTTGGAGCCTAGGGACAAACCAAGACTGGGCTCCCTTGTGCCCGGCGGGGCACAAACCCAGAGGTGCCATGGGCCCTGGTCCAGGACGGCTGCGGGGTGGGCGAACAAGGGCATGGCAGCAAATATGTGATTTCCGGGGGGTGTTTCAAAAACCACTGAGGGTGTGAGGAAAATACCTAGGAGCGTGGGGCTGGAGAAGCCCTGTGGGGCCAAGGAATCCGTGCCAGGAGCTGGTGCAGGAGAGCGCCTTCCCACTTATTTCCCAGCGCTGCCCTTTGCATTAGTTCAGGGCCTGGTCCAAAAGCCCGTTGAAGTCAACGGGAGCCTTTCCACGGCTTCCAGTGGACTCCGATCAGGCCCTTGCAGTGTTTACGCCTGTGCGGATGGGGAAACTGTCACAAAAGCATGATGTCAGATATAACTCTACAGAAGTGAATAATTGTCCTCTGTGCGGCTCCCCGCCAGGCTTGCAGATCGGCTGGCAGCCGATATAAAGTGCACGGCATTTGTGGACATACGTGGCCTCACTGTTTTTCAAAGGCCTCAGCCCAACATTTGACTTTGCTCAGGCTATGTTGTGCTCTGGCTGTGGGCACGCACGGCAGTGTTGACATCTGCCTTCCGGAGCTATGCACACAGGAAGATAAGTAGATGTCTCCATGCTGTCAGTTGCGGCCATAATTAATCTTGGGTGCCCAGCTGCAGGTGCAAATATGTGGTGCAGAATCACATCTGACACACCAGAGGCCAGTGGGAAGCCCCTGGAAGATTCAGGGCCGTTATGTTTGTCACCAGAGCTTTGTCTCGGTTCTACACGTCAGAAGACTCGCTACGTGTTTTTCCAACCAAAGGTCCTATGCTAGGTTCCCGCCATCTTGGAGGCACTTAGGGTCGAGACTCTCACGTAAGATAACATTTCATCAAGCGTTACGTGTTTCCAGTGTGCCCATTAGGATATCATCTGCCTGAATTGTGGTATGTCTCCCATAAGGGAGACATTAATGCAAATTCTACAGCTACAGGAGAAAAAAAGTGTTTTCAAATCCGTGAATGCCAATCCACATCCCAAATTTGACAAATGTATCCCAAGCCAGCTCTGTTCTACGGTGTAGGCAGTAACTGCTTTATTGTAATGGCATTCACCACTCAGATTATATCCTTTCAGTGACACTGCACATGAAGGTCAACACCTGAGGTCGAGAACATACAATCGAGCATCTCAGAAGTGTCAATAAGGATTCATTTCTCGTCATTTGATGTCAAGTCTGTGCATTGACAAGAATCCCAATACATTGTGGGTCTAGTCCTGAAGTTCTTACATAATTCTTCCTCGGGCAGAACTCTCACTTACAGCAGTGAGAGCGGCTTGACTCAGAAGTGCAGGATTGGGCCCCCAGGGGAAGATTTAAAAGGTGACATATTCTGGTGGATCAATCCGTGCCTAACTGTCTCCAGATGAAGATGGAATGCTCAGCACTCAGGAAATAGCAACGTTACATTAGTAAATCTATGCTGTAGCCCTCGCACACCCTGGCAGATTTTGCTGAAGGAAACCTTTCCAGCGTGGGTTAGGGTACAAATGGATATGTCCTCATTTGCAGTCACTGGCCTTCTTTCAGTTTGCAAGGCTGAGCAAAAGGGAAAGTTCTATTCTCAAATATTTATAAAGGTAGGAGCCTGGCTTCCTTGTATCTAGCCTGCATGGAGTGTGATCAGCTCTCAAGGGGACTTTCACACTGCCGTACCAATTACAACAGCCCACCTCCCTTTAGAACGTAACTCTATAGATAGTCCTGCTCACATCGAGTTGCTCTTACACAGTGCTGGCTAGCTGCATTATCACTGTTTGTATTTGTTGTAAGGAGCTTCAGAGCCGTTAAGCCCTAACATAAGAATGTCAAAATCCCTTCAGATTTCAAATTGCTCCTAGAAAAATGATCCTAAAGGTAAAAGGCAGATTGTTATCACATGCTGTAGTAAGCGCCTGCCGAACCTGTATCCAGCGTAAATACTTCGGAGTCAGTGAAACTACGTTGATTTACAGTGGTTTTGGATCTGGCCCATACTGTCATATAATTTGTTAGGGCAAACAATTATATAAAACTACTCAAGCAGTTGAAGGCCTACTGCTTTGTAAATGAATTAATCAGCGCTTTAGATGAGGTAAATGGCAGCACAGTTGTGTTCTGGATCTGCAATATGTTCTGTCAGAGGCAGTGGAAGAAGAAAATGGCTAGCAAGATTTGAGGTTTGCAGCTCCTAAAAAGAAAGGTAGCTGAAGTCTGTAAAATGAATGCAATATTTCCTTAATACACCCCTTGAACAGAACCATATTCCAGGGACACAGGCCTTTCCCTTCCATTCTAATAATAGATCATTGAAACTAATTTGAAAGGAAAAGTGCTGAAGACTTTTCCAGCACTAGATATGGTTGTTTTTTATTTGTTGCCTATGGATACTTATCTATCTAGACAGCTATCATTAGAGCCGTGTGGAAGATGGAAGTTCTGTTTCACAAAGGGTTTTGAGATTTCACAACATGGCTCCATTCTGAATCATTGTGAAATTGTTTTGGGCCATTCAAAACATTTTTTGTTTTGACAAAATTATATCATTTGTGTTTTGACTTTTTGTATTATACCTTATAATAATATCGAATATAATACAACATAAATGACAAAAGGAAAAGCCATTTCAAAATGAAAAATCAAAATGTTTCATTCCCAAAATGTTAAAATGTCCTGTGATTAATTTCCCCCCAATTTTTCCCTAAACAAGTTCCAGTGAAATTGATTTGATCTGTGTTTTGATTTCAGCTGAACCATGTATTCCAGCAGACTATGGTCCCATCAAAGTTTCTCTGCCCAGCTCTAGCTATCCCACTCATCCCCAGAGTCTCTGAGCACCTGGTCTGTTCTAAAGAGACTACTCGGAGGGATCTTTTCTCTCTCCATCCATGCCCCGTTCCTGGGTTACTGTGTGTTTTGAACTGATGATTGTTGTTGTGGGGAGCCAGTTTGGAAGAAGCCAGCCTGGTCTTTCAGTCTGATGGCAGTGAATTGTGATCATTCTCATCAGCTCCGGACTGAGCCAGCTGTCTGAAAAGCTCCATCTCCAGGGGCAGCCCTTTCATCCTAGGATTCAGCATTGTAGAATCAGTAGATTCAGTTCCTTCAAGTAATCTCACTTGATGTTATGCTCGTGATTACTGAGTTCTATAGGAGAGACCACATGGGCTAAACAGATGGGGGTATGTAGGGTCGCTGTAGGGCTATTTATGGTTTATGGTCTGAGTTCATCAGTGTGCTAAAGGAGCAGTTGAAGGGATGAGTTCCGCTTTCAAGGCACTCTCTTGGTTGTCTATGCATCACTGTGTGTGAGCAGGGCAACAGAAAGGAACCTGAGCCTTGTCCTTTGAGCAGCGCTGGCCTGTCTGCACTGGCCCTGGTCCAACACGGATTGCGGGCTGTGCACCTCTCAGTTGCACAATTTGTTTGTAGCCAGCAGTTGTCTCCGCATCTGTTACCTGAGCGCGTGTGGCATGGAGTCAAGGGGTGGTGCTGGGCCAAACCCTTGACTTGACATTCAGATCCAAGGATTCATGGACGTGCACTGTCTAGCTGGAGCCATTTTCCCATCTGTGAGACTTGTGCCAGGCATGACGTGGATTGTTCGCCCTGTCAGGATGGCCGTGGGAATTTGAGGAAGCTTTGCATTATGTACTGTAAACCTTGAGTTGAGTTGGTCAGCTGGTTGGAATCACATGGGATTTGTTCTGGTTCCCTGATTGGCTGGATCGACTGCATGTGGTTAGAAGGACTGCAGAAGCCATTTCCACCAGTGTCTCGGAGGAGAGGCTGTCTTCCCGCTCTCTGTAGCGCTTTCATTTCTGTCCCTTTCCTGCAACAAGCTGAAGCAAGAGCTGGGGGCCCCATAGAATTTCGCCTGCACTGGCTGCAGGAGCTGGATAAGCAGTGTAAAGCCATCCAGCCTGCACACGACACCTGCAGAGTTTGTGTGCCACTTTGCAGCTGTCTGGCAGCAATGGCCCCTGCGATGGGGTGTACCAACCCCACCCCAGGCCAGAAGGGGTTAACGAGAACCTGTGGGCTCAATCAGTCCTGCCCTGCTACACCTGCAAGAGGTGTCAAGCCTGGAGGGAGGAGTTCAAGGGACTGAACCCAGGTCAGGCGGGGCTGATCAGGAAGGAGAGCAGCCCTGACTCTCACTCAGTGAGAGAAGCCTAGTGGGAAACAGGGAGCTGAGATGTCCTGCTGGCAGACACCTAGAGGAAGCTAGGCCTGCCACAGGAAGCCCAAGAGAGATGGGGAGGAAAGCTGGAGGGGGTGAGTCTGCCCAGGGTTTTCCACGCTGGTGGAGGGGCCTGCGGGGACAGCCCTGCCAGGGGATTAGAGAGAACTGGCCTGCAGCAGACCCGGCTGGGTGGCAGGCCATGCTAAGAAGCTCTCCAGGGAAAGGTTTAGAGCAGTGGTTCTCAACCAGGGGTACGCAGGGGTCTTCCTGGGGTACATTAACTCAGCTGGATCTTTGTCTGTTTTTACAACAGGCTACATAAAAAGCACTAGCAACGTCAGTGCAAACTAACATACAGACAGTGACGTGTTTATACCTCTCTAGGTACTATACACTGACATGTAAGTACCATATTTCTATTCCAATTGATTTGTTTTATAGCTATATGGTAAAAAGGAGAAAGTCAGCCGTTGTTCAGTAACAGTGTTGCTGGGACACTTCTGTATTTTTATGTCTGATTTTGTAAGCCAGTAGTTTTTAAGTGAGGTGAAAGTTGGGGTACGCAGGACAAATCAGCCTCCTGAAAGGGATACAGTGGTCTGGAAAGGTCGAGAGCCGCTGGCTTAGAGCACGTCTGATACACTGCATGCCCGGGAAGAGGCTGAGGCAAAGGTTGGAGACAGGGCAGGGTAGCAGGTGCTCTAGAGGAACAGCAAGGGGGGTAATAAGCTGGGGAGGCCCGACAACAAGGGGTCTCTGGACTGGAACCCAGGAGAGAGGGCGGGCCAGGGTCCCCCACCAGGCAGCGGGGAAGGTGGAAAGGAACCCCCCCTGACTGAGGTAAGGACTGTTGGAAACCCCTCAATCCTGGGATAAGGACTACTAAATCCAGAGTCTGACCAAAGGCCCCTCGTGAGATGGATGGCGGGTTGTTGGTTGGACTATTGGCTTGCTCTGGAGGGGGTGAGACTGCATGTGACCCAGCTGGAGAGACCACTGCAGGTCAGAGCAGCTGTCAGCAGGGGCTACAAAAGGAGGGGAACCAGCTACCTCACGCCTAGCCAGGAGGGGTGTACTGGCTGGTGAGTCGGGCCCCTACAGTCCAGCAGCCCTGAGCAATGTCCCCAGGCCCACCTGGCTCTGCAGTGAGACACAGGGAAAGAAGCAAGCCCAGCATTGGGCCTAGACTTGCCGGGCGTGCGGGGCGGGAAGCTGGTGCACTCTGCTCTCAGCTGTTCTGTGTGGTGGCAGCCTCACCTCTGACATGATCCCCAACTGCTGAGCGCCTGGCTTTGGTACCGTAGCGCTCTTTCAGGGCAGTTTGGTATGCAGTGTCCATGGGACGGGGCGCAGGTTAACACAGCAGGGGACAAACTCTGAACCTCTCAGCAGAGCCCCTGCGCAGAGGCAATTCAACAGGGCAGACCAGGGTCTGGCCATATAAGCTGGATGGGGTGCACGCATGCTGCTGCTCTGTGGGAAAGAGAGGAGGAAAGGGTACATCTACATGCTGCTTTGGGAAGGAAAGTCAGATGCTCGAAAGTACCCTGATCCTGTTCATCTGCAATCCCTCTCTGAGAGGTCTGTGCTCCAGGGTTTTTTTTGAAGTCCTCCTGATAATACAAGTTCTGCTTATCCAGTCAAAGGGTAGCATAGGTGTGTGTGTGTATGAGACAAATTACAACTAGGCAACAGAACTGAAAGTTTGACGAAAGAACGTCTAGTACTTGCAGTGACTGGTTCAATCCCCAGACTAAAAAAATTCTCCCCCAAATTTGACACGTCAGTCCAAATAATGAGGAAATTTGAGGAAATCAGTCTTCTTGCTGGCTCTCTGTGCACAGGAAAAGAATCTAAAGTCTTATAATTTATTCTCTCAGTGGTAATCGTAACACAACTGAGAAAAACAATAACATATGAGGCAAAGCTACGTTTCAAGCCGAAAGCTAGATTTATTGCCATTTACAACCATCACCTTGAATCCAAAACCACGCTGCTGGCAGTGGGAAGTAGAGCAAATGAATGTGTTGTATTTATGAACTGTTCAGTGCAGGGTTTGCTAAATATCCTAATTTACCACAAGCAATCAGGGGTACATTTTTCGAAACACTGACATAAGAAAGGATTCAAATGTGCCTTGATCAATACAGTTCCCTGTTGTACATCATCAGAAATACAAATCACATTTTAATTAAAATAGTTTCTTGCACAGTTTCCCCGTCTGTCACATACAGCTCCAAGTATATCTGTTCATCGCACCATCAATATTAGACACTCAAATGCCCCTGAGCCCTCAATCAAGTGCAAATTTCACCAGATTCCTGATATTTTGCCAGCCAATATTATGGGCCAAATTCTCTGTAGGTGGAAATAGGCACAGTTCTGCTGCAGTCAGTAGAGCTGCACCACTTAGAGCTGCCGGGAATTTGGCCTTGTGTTTCTGGCATATGTGTAACCTCTACCGTTAAACAGTTAAGATTTATTCGGTTTTTTTGTTTTCTCTGTTGCTATTAACTTGCATTCCATTCCATGAAATCCTGGCCCCATTAAAATCAATGGCAAAGCTCTTAGTGACTTCATCAAGGCCTGAATTTCACCTCTTGTATCTTTTTTACTTTTGATACTGGGAAATCTTAGAGCATGGACTTAGCCCTGCTCAGGCCCAGCTTGTTCCCTCCTGCCTGTCTCTGCCGCAAAGGAGGGTCAGATTCTGCTCTCCCAGCTGTGCGAAGCCCATTTGCCATTTCTCTGTTCACACGCACAGCTATTGGCCTCTCATTCTGGCTCTGAGAGAGAGTTGTGGTTGGAGCACAGGCCTGGCATCAGGAACACAACGGTTACAATCTCAGCTCTGACACAGGGATGTCTAGGTGGGTTTTGTGATATGTTCCCCCTGAGGTGCCATTTGGAACTGGGGTACCACTGAGCCCACCTGACCCACCAGCCTGGGCTCCCTGTGACAAGTTGCCAAGCTCTCCAAGCTTGCTTTTTCACCAGCATACACACAGGTAGGGACACACCCAGCTGCAGCTTCGCACAAGTGCTGAGATCAGCTCTGCATGGGAAGGCTTAGCTAAGGAACTGCCCAGTTACTCAAGTGCACCCCCCCTTTGAAGGGTAAACCTTAAATTATACCCTCTTGCACTACACAGGGAACTGTACAGCGTAAGCTCGTGAAGTTCACCCCCTCCCTCCATGTGGAGGAAGATGTGCAACAGCTCTCTGCTCCCCGGCCCCCAGTTATGATTTCCAGACACTGGGTTTAGACCAAACAAAAACAAGTTTATTAAGTACAAGAGGTAGATTTTAAGTGATTATAAGGGCTAGCAAACAGATCAAAGCAGATTACCTTAGTAAATAAACAAAAACCGCAAACGGAGCTTGACATACTAGATAGGAGGATATGAATTAGCAAATTCTCACTCTGGGTGATAAACAGGCTGGCAGAGGCTTAAGGCACAAGCTGCCTTGGCTTTCCCAGGTTTTCATACACTGGCTAAAAATCCTTCTAGCCTGGGACCATCATTTCTCACAGTTCAGTCCTTGCCCCTCAGGTGTTTCCAGGTATGTTGTTGCAGGGAGAGTGGGGTCCCCCCATGATGTCATTTTCCACTTGCTGGAAAGCTCTTTTTTTGTGACCTGGGTCAAACAGTTCCCATAATGTAGTGCTATCTTGGAGAGGTTTCTGTTGTACACAGTTCCTGGGGTATAACCTTTGTGCTTGTGTGCATTTCCTCCATGAGCCATTAACATTGTTTGGCCTTTTTGCGGTTGTACCTGAAAGGCTGCTTATGGGTGTGTTCAACCTCACAACGTGTTTCAGTAACACATACATCTCCAAACTTCATACGACGATAGCATGTACAATCCAACGAGATATTACTGTCTAGCAGATCAAGATTTTTAGAACGATACCTCACAAGGCATACTTTGTACAAAACATATCCTGATACATGACGGGGTGAATATTGGGGTGCCAGGGTGTCATAGGTTTGAACAAGTCTCTTAATCTTCCTGTTCCATGGCTACAACGAGGAAAACGGGGACTTTTTCCAGAGCATCTCAGTGACAAGTGACATTAGTAACTGTACAGAATTGCTTTGGCTAGTCACCAAGGTGCTTCTGAAAATGTTACCACCTATTCAAAACATTGTTTGAGTCTACATCCTTGGAGTTTCAAAACGATTCACGCCCCCTCCCAGGAGTGCAGGGAGCATTAATGAGTTATTCTGTACAGTTTTTACTGTGCCAGCTCACACTGGAGTTTAGGGAAGATGGAATAAAGCTGCTAAAGTGACTAGGTGACCAACCAACCAAGACTGCTCCTGGCTGCATGGCCAGAACCCTCCTCCAAAAGATTAAGGCAAAGTTTTTCACAATTTCATGACGAATGCTAGGTTCCAAAATCCAGAGCTAGACCCCTAACTGAGTGGCCTGATTTTAAAAAAAATTGGGAATATGTGATTTGTTTTGATTTTATGATTTTTTTTAAACAAAATTATAATCAACATTTTAATAAAATAATTTAAATCATTATCAAAATGTTTATTGAAATGTCATTTACTGAAGACTGGATTTTCAGTAAAACTTGGTTCCTGATAAACAAAATATGTTTTTGATTTTTAAAAAGTCATAAAAATAGCAAAAAAATGAAAAATTTTGAATAAATCAACAAGTTTTGGGGGTTTGTTTTCAAAAATGAAAATTTGATGGGAAAAATCTTTTGTCCATTGCCTCTCCTGAGTCTGCAGCTGTTCCCATTGACTTTAGGCACCTGGCTTTGGGAACCTTGGCCTAAGCCTCCATCACATGCTAGATATCCTGTAGACATTTAAAAGCTTTTAATTGAAAACTTTTTCTAGGCTCCCGCATCATTAGCCAAGACCACTGCAATAGGTGGAGCCTGTCAGAAACTCAGCTTCAGGCTAGTCAGTGTTAGAAACCTGAATTTATCCAGAGGAAATCGGAATTTGGAACATACACCTACGAAGTCACAGACTTCCCTATTTGTTTTTGAGCCAGGACCCTCATGTCAGTCCTTCCATTTTTTCAAACATTCTCATCTGATAGATCTCTAACGCCTGCTGCCAGAGACCCAAATTGCCCGAATAAGAACGATACCATCCCTGACAAGCACAGCCACGGCAACTCCAGGACACCCTGTGCTGTATTCACTCAGCGACACATACCCGGCTTGCAGATTGCTGTAGCATCTCAGCCTCTTTACAAGCAATCAGAATATTAATTATGTAAATATTTTACTGCACTATGAATGTCAAACATTGCCAGGCGTAGGGACGTCATATAAGAGTAATAAGTTTCTTCCAGTGACTATTTTAATGAAGAATAAGGACCCTGCATATTAACACACTTCATTTTCAAACCCACAATAAGGTGAATTTCTGTATTATTTGGGGCCTTCTCTTTCTGTCTAGCTCCCAGCAGTCGTTTGAGTGCAGTGTTACCTGCTCACCTGAGCTTGGATAGGTTTTCACGCTGACATTCACATTTACCACATAAAAAAGAGACGCAGGGGATGAGCTTTTCCATTCCATTGCTCCAGAGGCAACTAAGCACATCATCACTGCGTCTCTCAGGGAGCAAAAACCATTCACACAAGCAGTCCTGTCATCTTCATTCCAGCCCTAACCTGCCAGTAGAAAGCACTGCCCAGACTCCCAGTGCAGTAGAAATCAGCACAATAATCAGAGCAAGGTAGGAGAATTCAAACGAAAGAACCCAGAACTGGGAATCAATGCCCCAGAGAGAGAGAGGGAGAAATTGATCAACATTAAAACAAATCTAAATATTGTGTTACTACAAAAAGCAAAGGAAACAATTAGGATGAAATTCACACCGGGTGAAATTCACTCCTGTGCAGCGGGGTTCACTCCAGGGTCGGGCAATAATTAAGTCCCAGCAGGCCAATGCGCCCTCTATCACCCAAAGGCTGAAGCAGAACATAAGGGGTGCAAAGATCTGGTGCAAGCTCTCTGCAGAATGCCCTGGAGTGGGGATTGGAGCAGGGAGGGGCTTGGTAACAGGTCACCAATTTGAATTCAGCCCCAGGTCAGTACTGACCACAAGTTGCTACCATCTGCTGTTGTATAATGAACCCGTTCCCAGTAGACATACGTCCAGACTACAGACAAAAGCACGTTGCAACTGGCACTCTTGCTGGCTATGCTCCGAGGGAGCCTCGGACAGAATAGGCTGTGGAAGTGGCTACACATCCTATAGGAAATTAGTAGTTGCTAAAAATCAAAATGAAAATTGAATGGGAACAGGGTGCAGGTCCAACAAAGGTGATTCTGCACCTTGCAGAGCGGACCCCCCTGGCTCTGCGTTTTCTCCACTCACAGGAGCGTGCTTGTATTCGTCATTTATGTGCACATGCACAAGGAATATTACTTTATGGCCTAAAGCTGAGGGCAAACATTTTGGCCTTGGGATTTTCTGTTCTTTTCTGTAGGCAAATGAAGGGTATGGGTCATTCATCCCCTTCTGTCTGCATGACAGGCCCTGCCTTCTGCAATACAAATGAGATTTAGGTCAATGAAGTTAAAAGCTTTATTGCTAGCTGTTGATTTTTAGGCTCATCCACCCAAAGCAGGAGAATGCCGCCGTCTCGCCCTTTATGTCAGCTGCGATAACCGTCAGCTGCTTGAACGCACCTACCCGCCATGACAACTGGAAGGCAAATTGGGTCTCGGGTTAGGCACTCTCGCCAGTTCCAGAAGGCACTCACAAATAAGTGAACGTTGGGAGACTAGGATAGTGCATAAAAGGCCCTAGGTAATGACACGACAAAACCACTTCACGTACTCAAGGAAAGGGATTGCTGCTTGTGACTCGGCATGGTTTCTAGTGGCCATCTTCCGTCAGCGTTGAGGTCTGCTGCAGGTCCGATGACTGAATTTCTGTAGAATTTCCTAGCCATCATATCTAGGGTTGAGCTAGAGGAAGGCGGTGGCCAGGGGAGAAAAGCAGTGATTTTCTACCAAGCCCCACCCATGGAGCTGCCAAAGTCCCATGTATTCTGTTGGGCTCCACTGCCTGCTCTCTCTCCCTGAAACTTCCCAGCAGTGTTGAACGGGAGGGTAAATGAGGGGGAGCCCTGCTGCCCCCAACCAGGGAGCCCTCAGGATGTGTGACGGGTCACCCCACCACACCTGAGCCCTCTCGAGGTCTGCTCCACCCCGCCCCCCGTAAGCCGTGGTGGCAGCACCTTGGAGTGAAAGGCATCGCAAGGGATCCACATGGTCACTTGATTCTCACTCGTCCTTGGCCTCCAGCCCAGACAGACCAGGCTGATGGCCGTCGGCACCACCGGGATTACTCGGGTCACTTTGGCACAACCTGATCTAGAACCTTCCAAAGGGTCTTCTCATCTGAGCAGTCCGCAGGCACCCAAGCTGTTTCCGCTCCTCACAGCCCCGTTCAGCCTCGGTCACCCGCCAGTTCTCACAAAGGACGGTCGTACTGGCTTTACCTGCGGATTGCACACCCAGATGCTACGGTAGCAGCCAGGTAAGTACCACGGAGAAACGAAGGAGCGAGAGTCCGGGTAGGAGCAGTGGACCGGGGACCCTGGGGTGAAATTCACCCCATGCAGAAGCCAGCACAAATTTGTGCATCACTTCAGGCCTCGCTAAGTTCCATTCTGAGGGCTTCCGCGGTACACAGGCCCTGTGCTGGTCCTCTGCGAGGCAGGGCCGGATTAACCGATTAACCCTCCCCAGAGCGAGGGGCCAGCCAGGGGCAATGGGGCATGGCATGGCAGGGGCGGCCCTGCTCCGCCCAGCGCGAGGGCACTAGTCCCTTCCCCTCAGGGGCGGGCTCATGCCGCGCCACACAGCCCCCCCACCCAACACCCCCCCGACTCCCTATGTCCAGAGCCCCCCCGAACCCACTGTGCCCAGCGCCCCCCCAGATCCCCACACACAAATGCACAGTGCCCTGCACAACACCACCACTGCCCACAGCCCCACCACAACTGCCCAGCACCCCCCGCAGAACCCCTAGTGCCCCAACACACACACATCCTCCCCGCCCCTTCACAGCCCAGCACCCCCCCAGACTCCCCACAGCCCCACTCCCCCACGCCCTGCCTCCCGGCCGCACGCACCGGCCCTGCTGGGAGGCGACTGTGTCTGCCGGGCTGAGCCGGCAGCGCAGCCAGGGCTGGTCCCAGGGCCGGGAATCGCTCCGGCCCCTCGGGAGTGGCGCGATCAGCTGGGCCAGGGCCTGCCCCGGCCGGGCTCCCTCAGGACCCACTTGCCTGGAGGGGCCCAGCCAAGCCCCCTCTCCCCCCAACAACCTCCCCTCCCCCCACCTGGCTGAGACTGGCCAGGCTTCTGCACCAGTCCCAGGCGGCTCGGCTCCGGGGAGACAGGCGGGGCCCCACAGGTGGTGGAAGCGGAGCCTGCCCGGAGCTGGAGGTGTCCTGGGGTCTGGCCCGGGGGCTGAGAGGAGCAGGGGATGGGGCCAGGAGAGGAGAGGATTCCTCGGCCAACTGGCAGGCAGGCCGAGAGGAGCAAGTGGTGGGCGGGGGGAGCCAGCGGGGTCTCGGGGCGCAGTGCAAGTGTGGCAGGCTGGGGCCCCTTCTGAGCATGGGCCCAGCTCCATGGAGCCTCTGGAGCCATTGTAAACCCGGCACTGGCAGGGGGTGAAATGGGACAACTTGCCCGAGCCAGAGGGGCTACCAGATGGGCTCTAGATATGAGGGGAAAACCGTCTCCTGAGGTCGGTCAGTGGAAGCTGTTGGCAGGACCTGGACAGAAAACACCTGAATGTGCTGAATGGGAAGGTGTTGCAGGATTCTGCTAAAGAGAACGGGGGAAGGGAATGACTAGACGCTGTCAGCCGAACACACTGTACAGCCACACGGCTGTAACGGAGACAGGGAGAAGGGTGCTGGGTGAAACTGCTGGAGTAACAGAATATAAATCAGACTGTACACCTCGACCCCGATATAATGCGGTCCTCGGGAGCCAAAAATCTTACTGCTTTATAGGTGAAACTGCGCTATATCGAACGTGCTTTCATCCACCGGAGTGCGCAGCCCCGCCCCCCCAGAGCGCTGCTTTACCGGGTTATATCCGAATTCGTGTTATATTGGGGTAGAGGTGTGTTTAGATGTGAAGTTCTTTTTAGACCTCCCCTGGAATACTTAACCATCGCTGCAGGGCAGATTGTCCTCGAGGAAGTGCAATGTGGAGGATCAGGAAGGTTTGGGTCTCAGAGAACTGGAACAAAAACCAGCTTAAATAACATTGTGGTTAGTTTAAAATACAAGTGCCGCTAAAAGCCAAAGGTGAAGGTTGCCTCCACACTTCGCTCCTGCTGCTACGCCTGTTTGACACCTGGGCTGGACTGAAAGAGCCCAAATGTCACAACCCTTGGGCACTGAAACACTTTCAAATGGTTATTTTTACAGTATAAATACCTAGTGGAGAGGCCACGAGGTTGGAACAGAGACTGTGTCTGAATCCAGTCCCCACCCCGTTCGCAGACATTGAGCCCCATGTTCAGATCCGTATTATCAAGCTTTAGGCTGGGATTTTCAAAGCAGCCTAAGGGGGTTAGGCACTCTGTTCAGTGGGAGTTAGGCATGGCAGCTAACTCTCGTAGGTAGGCCATGAGAATCCCAGCTCAAGACACAAGTCTGTAGTGCAGTGTGATCAGTGCAGTGATCGCTGCAGCCAGCTCCAGTCTGCCCCACAAACAGCCCCGTGGGCTGATGTCCCAATCTGCCCAGGGATCAGACTGTTCCACTGAACAAGGAACACGATGTGGGGAGCCATGCGGGGTGCCAGAGAGCCCAGCTCCCCACACAGGTAGGTCTGCCATCAAGGCAGGGCTGATGGACCCCCCGCTATCCTAATCCACTAGCCATTGCCCCACGGGGATGGGATGCAGGTCAAGGGGCTGGGAGTACTGCAGCCTCGGGGGAATATGTCTGCCCAGTGGTCCGCTCCCTTACCAGGAGCCACCCTGTACCTGGCTACCCAGTCAGAACAGGTGCAGAGGGTTTACCCATGAAGCAGTCGGTCTATGTATGTAACATGTACATTATAAAATCATAGAATATCAGGGTTGGAAGGGTCCTCAGGAGGTCATCTACTCCAACCCCCTGCTCAAAGCAGGACCAAGCCCCAGCTAAATCATCACAGCCAGGGCTTTGTCAAGCCTGACCTTAAAAACTTCTAAGGAAGGAGATTCCACCACCTCCCTAGGTGTCATGTGCTTCTTCCCTTGGCTGTGAGAGGAGGGTGATGATACCGATCTCCTTCAGAGAGCGCGTGGTGATGTGCTGATGAACAGTGCTAGGGGTTGGCATTGTTACTGGCTGTTAATGGCATGGCCTGATTCTGCAGTGCGCTGGATCTGGTGCAGTTCTGTACCAGACAGTGAATAGCTACGTAGAAAGGCTTTAAAGTATCGTGGATTATAAGGGCTCCAGTGTGCTGGGTTCCTAATACCCCGGGAGGGACATCAGATGCATCAGGATGAAATTCCTGTGGAAATAGTTCCTGCCCATTAATGGCTCGACCAGTCTCCTTCATTAATCCAGAGTCATTTGTGAATGACGGGGAAGTGGAAATAGCTTCTAGGCAGACGCTTTGCTAGTGTCTGCACTTGTCTCAGTAAAAACAGCCAAACGAGGGGTTGGGGCTGGTCGGAAATCAGCAAATGCATCAAATGAAGCTCCCGGAGTTGAGAACGCTCTTGTGCAGCTTCAGTTTTGTACAGCTCAGCTGCGAACCCCAGTGTGACGGGGTGTATGTGTCTCTGGCTGTACCCCTGAGAGACTCCAGCCCCTGGGCTGGGCTGAGAGGAGAGTCCCAGGCTTTAGAGACTGCTCCAGCTGCTAGGCCCGGAGAGAGGTGCTTACAGCTCTGGCCTGTTCAGATATGTCTGCGCTGCAGCTGGGGCAAGGCTCCCAGGCCGGGTAGACAGACTAGTTCGTGGGGAGCAGTGCAGCGTGCTAACAGTAGCTGTGTGGACGTGGCGGCTCCGGTGGAGACCTGGGCCAACCACCTGAGCTCAGACCCAGGGGCCGAGTGGGCTTCTGAGCCCGAGCTGCTATCTGACCCACAGTGTCCACACTGGTGCGTTTGGTGCGCTAGCCGGAGCAGAACTAGCATAAGTTGGTTTCCTGGGCTGGGCTGCTCGCTCCCAGCTAGCCATACCCGCCGGCTGCTAGGAACCAGCGCTGACCACTGTGCCCCCAACCAGTGCTGCCAGGTAAGATGCAAGGGGCCCTGTGGGTTTGGTTCTGGAGTCTCTCGGGCTAAGAACAACCAAAGCATTTCTTCCTTGTCCCTCCCTCACCTCAGAGTGGGAAGTAAGGAGAACCCAGGCAGCTGGCCACCTTTCCTATACAGGAGGGTACACAGGTCCCCAGACGGTATAAATACAATGAGGCCCACTTTATTCTCACTGGGACCAGGTGAAAGGCAGCTGCCCTGGCTTGTTATGTTTCCCTCTGGGTGAGGCTGCAGGAAGCTGGGACTGACACATCTTTTCTTTTGGGCTGTGGCTTCCAGGGGCTGTGACCCCAAGGTGGGCTGGTCCCATGACACTACTGCAAACCCAGCTGTGGGAGTGTGAATGGTGCTGACCTTGTAGGGATCTCTTTGGTACAAAACATAGGTACAGGAATGCCCATCCCCATCTCCCAAAACTAAAGCTGTCTGCTGCGTGGAGAATCGGTGTTGTTTGGGCTGCAGTGAGACAATCATTAATTATGTGTGTTGCAGTAGTGCCCAAAGGTTTCAGTTAGGGCCCTGTTGGGCAAGGTGCTGTGCAAATACTCAGGGACATGTGGTTCCTGGCCTGAAGAGCTCACGGTCTAAATAAGTAGGTAAAACAAAAGGTGGGAGAACGGGGTGCTGGGTCCCTGCAGTGATCAGGCTGAAGAGGGGCTTGTGGACTGTCAGTTCTGTTACTGTTTTTGATTCTGGGGTGCTGCAGTGGAGATTGGTGGATAGGAAGCATGTAGTTGGATGGCAGGGGCCACTGGAGGACAGGTGCCTCCCCATCATCAAAAATGCATGGTCTTCTGAAGAGCATTGTGCCAGCTAGAGAGATCCCACCAGGCCTCGTGCAATGAAGTGCAAAGAATCTCTGGGACAGCTTCACAGGCAGCACCAGGTAGGGTCAGGGCATGCACGGTGTCAATGCAGAGATCGAGAGAGAGCGCAAGGTGCTGCGGTGGTTTTGTCCATCCCAGTGACATGGGTGTATGAGGCTGCTTTTGAATGTAATGAGGGACTGGAGCAAGGCCAGATCACTGTGAAATGGGGACTGTTTGCACAGGCAGAAGAGTTTATGCTGTTAGCATATACCCTGCTCCAGAGGGTCCAGGTTTCTGACCCATAGAGCAGTACAGGTGTACGCAAGTTTGAGAGATCCTGAACTTTGTCTCTGTGCAAACATGTGGTTGTGGCCATAGGCGAGACTGGGTGTCACTCAGGAGGTGGCGAAACCTGTTCATTGAAGAATGTCCTGACTGTTTGAACTCTGCTTATGGCCTAGGTAGATGAACTTGTCAGTGTTCTTCACTGTACTCGATCCCACCCGCACCAGGGGTTCTGGTGGCCCAGTTCAGAGGTTCTGGACCTTGGTCTTCAGCCACAAGACATTCAACCCCATAGTGTGGGTGGCAAGTTGGAGACCTTGGAGGGTGGGGCTGAAATTCTGACTTCTCCTCAAGCAAGGCAGCGTCATCAGCCTAATCTTGGTCATTAAATACGTCTTGAACAACCTGGATTCTGATGTATGCAGTGGCAAGTCCTAATATCCAATCGATAGCTCAGCAGAATGGTGCTGGGGCTAGAATGCATCCCAGTTGCTCACCTGAGATTGAGCAAAAACATGGCAAAAGCCATGAACCGATGCACACTCTTGCACCAGTGCCAGCATGAAGACCATGCACATTTTTAGCAGAACATCTGGAATGCCAAAGTGCTGACCTGTCAGCTGAGTCAAGAGCTGCTTTGATGTCGATATGTGTCATGTGAAGCGGGTGGTTAATTCTTGGGACAGCTGAACCAGAAGGGAAGGACAGCATTTGTTGCTGACTGCCCACAGTGAAACCTGATTGCTGTGCATGATGATGTCTGTTAAGGTGCGGCTGCCTCCTACCCACCAGCATGTGCACAAAGACCTTTCCAGGGGAGCAGTAACAATGAGATTGGTTTGTAGTTCCACGCTCAGTGTGGTGTGTCTCCACGAGCTCCACTCCCTCACCCCCAAAGTCTGGGGTACATAAGAGAGCTCAGACTGGGTCAGACCAAAGGCCCCTCTAGCCCAGTGTCCTGTCTTCCGACAGCAGCCAATGCCAGGTGCCCCAGAGGGAATGAACAGAACAGGTAATTTTCAAGTGATCCATCTCCTGTTACCCATTCCCAGCTTCTGGCAAACAGAGGCTATGGACACCATCCTGGCTAATAGCCATTGATGGATCTATCCTCCATGAACTTATCTAGTTCTTTTTTAAACCCTGTTATAGTCTTGGCCTTCACAACATCCTCTGGCAAGGAGTTCCTCAGGTTGACTGTGCATTGTGTGAAGAAATACTTCCTTTGGTTTGTTTTAAATGTGCTGCCTATTAATTTCATTGGGTGACCCCTAGTTCTTGTGTTATGAGGAGTAAATAACAATTCCTTATTAACTTTCTCCACACCAGTCCTGATTTTGTAGTAGGCTAACTAGGAGGCAGCCACCTATTCTTTTAAGGTTGCTTATTCTTGAAAAGGGCCAGATTAACAGTCTGGACACTGATGCTCCCTGCAAATCTCTCCCCAGGTTGTACCAGGGTAATCCCCCCTTTGACGTGGGACGCGCACCTGTGAGTTAGCTCAGACTCCGGGTCCACTCAGGTCCTTGGCCTGGTTGCTGGGACTGATCACTGCTGTGCTGGGACTGAAAAGAGAACCCAGGCACGACTGTGGTTGAATGCTATTGAGAATGAATGGGTGTTTGCAAAGCTCTCTGAGGGCCTTGGAGGTGAAGTACTAGCATGTGCCAAGATGCAAATATTATTACAGGTCTGTCGTTAGGGTTGGCTTTGCATTAGGAGACTCTGATGTCTGTTGTTTATAATTTTTGCCAAACTTAAACCATTCAGGGTAAAATTTTCCCTGCTGGGTGTCTGCCACAGGCTGAATTATTTGGGGAAATTTCAGCTAAAGTGGTTCCGCCATTTCTGAGGATAAGATCAGGGGGAAAATACCTTGTTTTGCCCATGTGAAAACATTCTTACCACGGTTTCAGTGAGAAGCTCTATTATGTCCAGGATTAAGCACAGAGAATTGAAAGTTGGCGAGGGGTGGGTATGCTGGTGGCAGGGAGTTGCCTTTGCTGCTTGCATGAAAATTTGCCCAAGTTATAATCCTTTGAAAAATCTCAGTTCAGACATGCTCAGGAGAGACGGGTTACAGTTTGGCTACTAAATTCTCCAAAGAGTCTGTGTGCACTGAGCATGCTCCATCCCCTCGCAGCTCCTACATGCCGAGCAGACTGCCTGCACCGTTCTCACCGATCAGCCGAGCATGCGGCATCCTGGGACTGCAGGGGTGGAGCAGGATTTCCCTGCAATTGCTCCTCCCGCTGCTGGGGGCTGCTGTGCTGCTGGTCACCAAAATAACCTGCAGGCGGACAGTCTCTCCTCTGCTCTCAGTGCTTCTGCTGCTGGGGCCACGAAACGTGGTGCGGAAGGAGGAATAGAGGGCAAGAGCTATGGTATGGGAGGGTGGGTCAGAGGAGAGAGGGATAGGAGGGAACCCAGGAGTCCTGAGCCTCACCATTCCTCTGATAGCACATCGATGTGGACTTATTGTTGCAACATAAACTTCCCAAAAGTATGAAAAATCATAATCTAGTCACCTGACACAAAACAGACAATTAATTAACAAGCAAGAAACCCCAAGAGACCAACAAACCAAACCAGCAATAGATTAAACATTGTTTAGAGCAGGCCCAGGCCCTATGCTTTGTACAGCAATACATTAGCTGCTGCTCAAAGCCTCAGTGACTTCTGTTTTTGCCTGTTGGCGTTTCTCGCGGAAGGTTAGTTAGAAATTACAAATGATGAATAAATTTGTAATTAATAGTTAAGGCCAGGCAGCGAATATAATAGCGGCAATCTAGCCCTATGGGCTACGGAACCCACTGGCAACGTGTGTGATGCTTGCTTCACATAGAAGCTAAGATTACTACGGCTACCCGTTACTCTCTGAGCTCAGATGGGAGAGTTCTGAGCTGTGGATCGAAATGTCCACATCCTGCTGATGACTCGTGTGGTTCCTCGTGACAGCATTTCTGTCTTTTTGGTAGTGGGTTTTAAAGTAGAAAATAACATTTAAAAAACCTGTGGTAAAAGAATGTTAAGGGTGCAAAGTGAAGCCCTCAGAAGCTAGGAAAGGCCAGAGTTAAGGTTGCCTGTGCAACGATTGGCGGGCGGGAGAAAATGC
Organism: Lepidochelys kempii; assembly: GCF_965140285.1. Taxonomy (NCBI): domain Eukaryota; kingdom Metazoa; phylum Chordata; order Testudines; family Cheloniidae; genus Lepidochelys; species Lepidochelys kempii. The sequence goes on along the minus strand of NC_136389.1, from coordinate 84,119,614 downwards.
CTGACAGCGAGAGGCTTGAAGAGCTCGATCTGTTTAGCTCGTCACAATGCAGCCTAGATGACAGCGTCAAAGCGCCGTCACAGAGGAGATACTGGGAGCTAAAGGGTCTAGGAGAGGAAGGCAGAACAAGAGGCAAAGTCTGGAAGATAAAGCCAGACAAATTCAGATTAAATCCAAGGCACAACGTTTGAACAGTGAGGAGGATGAACAAACTCCCAAGGGAAGTGGGGATTCTCCAGCCCTTGGTGTCTTCACATCAAGACGGGCAGCTGGGGGATGCTGTTAACCAAACACAAGTTATTGGGCTCGCTGCAGGGGTAACTGAGGGAAATTCTGTGGCCTGTGATATCTACAATGCCATGATCCTGCCAATGCAGGCAGACACTTGTGCCTGTAGGGTGCCCTATGGGGCACAAAGGCCCACTTGTGTGGATCTGACTGTAGCATCGAGGCTCAGACAGTGCTTGCCGGGTTCCATCCCTAGCGCCAAGCGAGGTCAGAGGCTGTGACGTGTGGGAGCCTCAGCCCACAGTGTTAGCGTGCTCCTTTCAGAAATAATGCCAGGGTGTTGAGTTTGATGTGTGAGTGTGATACCAGAGAGGGATCCTAATTCAGTAAGAGAGAAAAGGTGGTGGGAGTTTTATTATTCAAACATAAAATAATTTCCTTCTTTCACATGCACCGTGCTTCCTGAGTTCTGTCTGGGAATAAATCCGTCAGAGTGGTACAATGAACCCCCAGGTATACGTTCCAGCAACTCCCTGAATTAGATTTTAATTGTATATGAACTGACTTTCACTGCTTCTAGCATGAGCAAAATCCTCTGGTCTAGTCACATGAGTGACTTCAGCCGACTGCCTGCCTGACGTGGGAAGATTTAGCCCCCATGTCTTCAAACCTGAAATTGGAATGCAAGGTACAATTACAGAGAGGATTTAAACTGCAATTCACTGGAGAAGTGAAACAAAAACCCCAAAGGTCCAACTATCAGAACCGGCCAAAAGACAGACACTGTAGGTGGAGTTCCCCACAGGAAAGTGCATTGCACACAAAGACATTTTTGATCCTGGCCCTGGCATGTGTCCCACTGTCCCTGAGCTGGCAAGGACTTGTGGCTAAAATCAGTGATAGGATGGTGGTCCAAGATAGATCCTCTTATGCTCATTTCAACCCCCTTGGTCCTGCTCCTCCCTGTTGTAGCCATGTGAAGGGGAAGCTTAGTGCCTGTCACTTGCACTCACACCGTCTTCTGGCTCCTGACATCTGACATGGATCCCAGCTACTTTATCTTTCATCTTCTTAAATCCTCACGCTTCAGGGCATAAACCAAGCTCCAAGAAATGAAACTGATTAAGGCAGATACTTCCCTGCAGGTAGGTCACCCATAATTGCCTCCTGCTGAATTTATTGCTCCTTCCTCTTAAGCAGTCGGTGCTGGCCAGTGTCAGAGACAGGAGAATGGGCTAGCTGGAGCCCTGCTGGGACCTGCTCTGGCAATTCCTACGTTCTTTCTGTTCCTCAGGGTGTAACTGGGACCCACTTGGGCTCCGTACCCATTGGTAGAGAGGAGGCAGGTAACCCTAAGGGGTTCCAACTTCCACCTCCTTGCATGTCCTGTCTAAATGTGGCCCTGTGTACGATACAGGAGAGGCAGCTTCTGGTGCTTCTCCAGCCCGTGAGGAGTGACGGGAGGAAAGCTCAAAGCTGTTCTAGTTCCTGGGACGAAGGCTGGTCACTGTGATGTGGGGCTTTGCTGGGCAGGGGTGTACAGTGCGGGGCTCCCAGGGCTCAGCGGGAATACAGGGGATCACTGGGGAACACAGAGTTGGACTGTGACCTGAACTGACCAATGCAGGGATGTTTCCTGGTTCAGCACAAGGGGCTAGAGCGGGGAACGTTAAGATAGCAGCATTCAGCTTTGACACTGCATGTTTGAGCCTTAAATGGGACTCTCCAGATTTTTGGACTCCTTAATTTTTTCCTGTAGGTTTTATGGTGTGTGTTTATCTTGAGGACACAGTAGGTGATGCCTCCCTTCCTCAAGTCAAGGCTGAACAAATGCCCCAGCTCCTAATCGCTGGGCCATTCACAGAATCATAGAATATTGGGGTTGGAAGGGACCTAGTCCAACCCCCTGCTCAAAGCAGGACCAATCCCCATCTCAAAAGAAAGCATTTAGGTACGTGTATGGCCCTCATCACCCCCGGATCTGAGCAGCTCCCAAACTGATATAAAGAACAACCAAAAGCTCTCTCTCTTCTCCACCTGTACAAGCAGCTTGAAAGACAGCAGAATGCATTCCTTCCACCTCTCCCTCCGGCTGCCCCATGCAAGCCAACGGTCAGAAGAGGCAGGAAAGCGAAGTCAAAGAAATACTTGCATGTCATTCTGAGCACAGTGTGGTCTCTTGTGGCACTGAGTTCCACCGTCCAGGCCCAACTCTTGTGAAAGGTTTCTCTCCCATGCTCTCAAACCTTCTCTCACTGCCTGACAGGTTCGTTGTGCCAGTGGAGTGTAGCTGGCATGGGAAGTCCTGGTTGCAGAGGGAGAGGCGATCTCTCCAGTAGCTCAAGCCATTCCCATGGTGGGCATTGACTAGCAGGACAGAGGTCTTGCACTAGCCTCGTTGCTCAGTGGGGAGCGATTGCAGAGAGCAGAGCACCTGGCTGTTGTGTTCGCGGAGACCCATGTTGCTGAGCAGAGAGGCTGCTGAGGTTGGTACCAGTTGGAGATGTTTAAGATGCTTTGGCTTCATGCGCAGATCTATGAGGTACAACACTGGAGACCAGAGATCACAAAGGCATGAATCCCGGGGGCAGATCTGTGCCTGATGGGGTGAAGTGCAGACTTCTGGTCAGCTCTGGGTCACGAAGGGCATTTTCTGCAGCTGTGGCTATTTGAACATCCGGAAGCCCTGGGGCACCCAGAAGGGCACAGAGGCTGTGAACTGACTTTAGCATCATTAAAAATCCTATGGCATGATCAGCAGGAATGCTGAGTCTGTGAACTCCAGTGCCCCAGGCAAATGCTTACACAGGCAGTTATGTTCCTAGCCCATCGTACACCCCTCTCAAGTGCCCCGCATGGTGCAGGACATCCTGCATCTGCCCTGACTTGTAAAGTAGTCCTGTGGTCCCAAATTGCCATTGGGAAATCCTGCTCCAGCAACTGGACACACCCATGCCCGACAGCAGTGGTAGATCCCACCTCCGCCCTCTCTGCATGCACCGCACGTCACCCCACGTCCTTCCAGGACAGTGGGCAGCTGAGAAAGCTCTCCGTGGGGCTGCTGGGGACCAGGCTGGGCAGCAGGGGTGGGACAGGCCCCATGGGGAGGGGAGGGAGTTCTGACATGGGGAGAGGGTGGACTGGGGATCTCTGACACAAGGACGAATGGGGGGTAGGGAGGGACACAACACAATAACAGTGAGCATTAGCGCAAATGGACTTTTTATTTTGCTGTAAATAGTGGCTTTCTGCATAAAGTGTGCTGTGTGCACAGCATCCTGGTTTGGCTTCAGTATCAGAAGTTCCAGGTCATTTGTTGGTTTAATAAAACAGTGTGTTCAGTACAGAAAAAATGATGTTCCTCAGGGTCCCCCATTTCTGAGGCCAGGGGGTCAGAGCTGGACTGTAGGACTTACGTTCCCAGGCTGGTTTCAGCTGGGGAAGTTAATGTTCTCTTCTGTCTTTAACAGCTAGGTCCTGTTCTGTGTGCTGTGAAATAGCCACCATGCCCTTCCCCAGAGATAACCGCATTTCACTGCGGAGGAAGTGATCCCCATGTACAGCCTATAAAACAGGGCCAGTTCCATTGAGAGATGAGAAAAGAAAACCTCCATTTACATCTAGATGCTGTGAAAAGGCTCATTTCCATAGCTTTCAAAGCCTTCCTTTCGGTAGTTACATTTACAGTGTAATTATGTTGGAAGCTTAATTAAATTCCCAGAACGGTAAAATGTATCAGCTTTAAATCAAAGGCGCTGGAGTGGTGCTAGGCCCAGTTCGCTCACGCTCTCCCAGGCTTGTCACAAGTAACGTAGCAAACGCCACAGCAGGCCCCTGCGGGGCAGCACCCACAGATATAGAGGTCTGGCCTTGTGTCATTGGATCTGTAATTATTGGTGGGCAACTGCCCTAGCTGAAAGTGTGCAAAGATCTAAGTCATGACCAAATCCTCTAGAAGAACAAGCTGGATGGCCTTGAGCCTCCAGCTGGAAAGAGTGCGACCGGCCCTAAGAAGGGGTATGGGTTTGCTCCTGAGTAAGGCAGCTGTCATCTTCTGCTGGAAAATCAGTTGTGACAGGCTTGCAGCTCTGCGTCCACGCCCCACGGAGCTTTGAGTTTAGACTCCATGGCAAAGCAGTGAGATGTTTTGCATGCATCAAGTGAGAACAATATCCCCTTCCTAACAGGGCAGCATGCCTGGGGGACGTGGGCAAAGCCGGCAGCCCTGCTGACAACATGGCCTGGCGGAGGAAGGGAGTTCCTGAGGGAAAGAGGGGGACTTTTTTTTTTCTTGCAAGCAAGATGCAAGAATACGTTGGAAGGATAAATCTTGTCCGTGGGATCAGCAGCGGAAAGGGACTCAGGGAGACATCTCAGGCGGAAAATTCTTCATGAGATGGTGGGAATAACCCGGCATTAGGTGGCGAAATCAGCGCAAGACTGCTGGCATTTTCAGAAAAGTTCTGGAGAGGTCACTGAATACATGCGAACTCTGAGGGGGGCGGGAAATGTCCTTTCCATGGCTGGTACAAAACACTGAAATGTTCTAAAGGCTTTGACTGCCAGAACCCCCGGGGTTCTGTGTGTTAGGTTCAGGCTGCAGCCACCTCTCCCCCACGCCATTGCGCACCCTTCCCTGCGCCGCGCACTGTAGCTAACACGCTAGAGCGGGTTTATGGTGCACATTCCTATTTCACTAGCTGGGGAGAGCTTCAGGACTAAGCTCTCTTGCAGATCTAGTTAGAGAACTGCAGCAGGTAGAGAAGGGCGACAGATTCCCACCTCTGAAAGGACCATGTGTTGGAGCATGTGAAGAGCCTGCCCCACCTGGAGCGATGTACAGGAAGTTCGCTCGGGGTCAGGAAGAAATAGAGCAGACCCTGTTGGTATCCAGTGATGCGCCAGTTACTGAGACAGGGTAGCCAGCCAAGCCGGCCTTGTTCTAGAGGACAGGCATCACTTCAGTCTTCCCACAGGTCTGTATAAACCAGCCACAGCAGACGGTTTGTGCAATACGCTCATGTGCTCTCTGCATCTGCCTGGAGCTGCAGGTCAAAGCCGCCTACAAACTCCGGGTAGCCCAGCACTCTGCTCCTGGCCTGGGAGCAACAAAGGCCTGTGCACAAGGCCCCGCCATTGCACTGGACTCCTTCATTTCTGAGCTGAATGAAGAGACCTCGTCCTAACCTACAAGGGCCAGGACTGGAGACGTCAGAGGCTGCCTCTCTATCCACGACGACCCACCAAGACGAGTGCTCTCTGCAGCCCGCTGCAGCTAGCCAAGCCCAGAATAAGGTTCTCAGACCTGGGGGCCCAGCGTTTCCAGCAGTGAGACCTGGCTTTGGGAATGCTGTAGAGAGGAGATCGGACTGAGGCCACACCTGTCCCAAGTCCTGGTTTAACTGAAAACCTCTCCTCTCCTCAGTAGTGACACCTGCCTCTGGCCACCCCAGGAGGTGCCTGTAATGGAAGTTAGGACAAAAAGAGAGAGTGGAGGAAGAGAAGGATCAGAACAGGCTGTGGGGGACGTGGGAATGGGGGCAGACGGAGTAGAGCACCTTTGGGGAACACTCAGGGCTGCCTTGTCCAGCACTTGGAATATCACTGTGATGAGCAACTTATGGCAGGTAGGTAGATAGGCATGCCTGACCCTGAGTGACCTTCAGTATACAGTTAGCACATTTCCCACAATAAACCCTTCTAACCAGGGAGAGAATTGCTGTGAAATGTGTGTGTCTTGTCTACTAGCTGACAAAAAATCCAAATTCAAAAATAAACGGCCATGGTCCATAACCGAGCTACTGTCTGCCTGTAATTACTGTACCCGCTTATGTGGCTCAATGGAATTTGTGCTAGCAGGCATCCTGTTACCTGGAGGTCTCGGAAATATTTAGACAAATCATAGAATCATAGAAGATTAGGGTTGAAAGAGACCTCAGGAGGTCATCTAGTCCAACCCGCTGCTCAAAGCAGGACTAACACAGACTAAATCATCCCAGCCAGGGCTTTGTCAAGCCAGGCCTTAAAAACCTCTGAGGATGGAGATTCTACCACCTCCCTAGGTAATACAAGTGAGTAAGCTGCAAGCTGTTAGTTTTTTGCAGAGATCTCTGTTAATTCAGGTTTCTTGCTAAACTTTACTACAGACCAGAAGCTAATGGCAGAATGAGCATGTTCTAACAGGGTTTGTATGAGTTCGGTGTAGTGTCTGACATTAGAGTACATTACCTGTTTCCTAGGAGACAACAGGAAAGTTCATGAACAGCGAAATCCTGGTTCCTGTGCTGGCTGCCACCATGATCACAATTAACACAAATACTGTAAATGTCAAGGGAAGCTAAATATAGTTAGTGCGCTGAGTCTTATTGTGCTGTTGGCCATTTGAGCCTTGCTCTCTGCTGCAGGCACATGGAGTGGGGCCTGCACTGAATGTCAAACCAAAGTCAAGGCATCAGGGATTGAGTTTAGGACACGCTGTGCCATGGTACGTCCATGGTCATGCCTCTCACTTCCATTCGCACGTAGGCAATGGCTAAAGGCCAGGCTGAGATTCCCCAAGCCTGCCACAGGGGATTGCCGTTTGTACCCCCCTGTGCCAGCTCGGCCCCAGGGGCCAGGGTGAGGTTTACTCCGAGAAGCACTCACCTGGCTTCTCTCCTGGGTAGCTGCAAGCGGCTCACCCTGAATGTATATGGCAGATTCTATTTGCCAGTAACAGAATTCAGTCGGACCCTCTTCCCTGCCTCTTTCTCATTTCCACCTTCATTCCCACGTACAACGTGCTGACCTGGCCTTCCCACCGGGCGCCACTCTCTTGTCTGACGCTTTGGGTCCAATATATCTGTTTCGCAGGCTCTTCTTAGGCAATATTTCAATGAGCTTCGTAACGAAATGAAACGTGGATGATCATAAAGTAAAAGCTCTGTTCCTAGTGACCCTGGTATGTTGGTAATCGTAGTATCTTTCTTTTTGCAGCATTATTTTACGGTTAGTTTCAACCATGACAATCAGAAAACCCTGGAGCTGAGGACAGAGGATGCCAAAGACTGTGACGAATGGGTAGCAGCGATAACTCACGCAAGGTATCACCTTCTGAAATCGCAAATGCCAAGTGACCTGGAGCATTTGGCTGCCAGGTGCAGAGCAGCAGTTTCAGAGTCCAAACAGGAGTGCTGTTCAGTTAATGGAAAACGATGGTTTGGTGAAGGGGCCTAAATTGTCACAACTCCCTGCTGCTTAAACAAGCTGCAGTTGGTCAACCTGGGGCTTGCTCTTGCAAGAGGCCGCTGGTGTCACTGGGAGTTGCGGGAGTGCGGCAGCTTCATGGGAGCAGAAATGTGTGTGTGTGCAGGAGGCCCAGCTTCAAACCCTACTGCCCTGGGGGAGCAAGAATTCTAAGGGCCTGATCCTGCAAGCTGCTCTGTGTGGATGGATTCCAGGTAGGTGCACCCACAGGCAGAAGCTGGCAGAATCTGGCCCAGGTTAATAGTTGCCTCTCTCTGACCCGACTGACTGGCCAATGGATTAGACCCAACTTTGGTTTCAGAAAAAGTTACTTAATTTTTGTTCTGATCTAAAGAAAATCTGCAAAGAGCAAAGATGAAAGAATAGCATTGGACAGAAAGAGATACTCAAAGCCCATGTTCTCCTGGTTTGAAAAGGGGAATGCAGCTCATTTACAATTTTTGGGTGGGAGAGTCCGTGTGGCCAGCAGCCTGCATCGCTAAGGAGAAATACCCAGGCTGGGGATGGGGGGAGAAGATGTATAGTATTTGTGGGATGTTGGATAAACCTGTCTGGTGCAGTCTCTTAACAAAGGTGGATGTTTGTAAGAAAAGCAAGAGACAGCGACTTCCCTTCTGCTAAATTCATGGAACTTGACTGGCAGCTGTGATGGGAGAGGGGAATCTGGCCCTGAACGTTTTAATCTCTTTGCCACGTCTCTAGAAGTCACACGCTCTCTGGGTTTGATTCAGGTTCAGATGCTGATGCCTCTCACTTGTCATCAGTTCTGACTGAGTGTGTGCAGCCAGGCATTTCCGCACCCCATGTCAGAGAAGGGCATTTGCCCGGCGGAAGAGGCTTCTTGCCTGGTGATAAGGAGCTAGGAAACACTGGAGTAGTGGCCCTGATCCTGCGTAGCTTTACTCATACGAGTAACCTCATCAGAATCACGTGAGCAAAGTTATGCACGTTCTTAAGTGTCTGCAGGATCAGAACCAGCAGAGCCAGATCCCGCATGACTTAGTCTGGCAAAGCTTTCGACCAGCTTCAACAAGCCCTTGGCCTGAGCAAGGCTTGCAGGGTCAGATCTGTAGAATATTCCTCGCTGGCGGAGCGTCCAGTGGTTCCTGAGCCCCTCGCCTGTAGTGGGCTGGTGTCCGTAACCGCAGGTACCATAGCACAGACTGAGCAAGCAGCAGAGAATAGAGAGCAAGGAGGTAAAGGAGGATGGAAGGGAAGGAAACATTTTAACTGATGTGTCTATATAACAGTTATAGGAATCTTGCTACAGAGCATGAAGCTTTAATGCAGAAGTACCTCCATTTACTTCAGATTGTGGAAACCGAGAAAACTGTTGCCAAGCAACTAAGACAACAGATTGAAGATGGGGAAATCGAGATTGAACGTCTGAAATCGGAGGTAAAGAGCCCAACTCTCCAATGATACCGATCATTCTGAATTCAAAGCAAGAGGCACTGTTGTTTCATTTCCAGTAGGTTACTGGAAACATGCAGGTCACTTGGTTATATGGGTGTATTTATCACCTCATTTATTCTGGCATAAAGGTGAGAGAAAAGGACCATAGTCATTGATGGAGTCATTGGATGCAGTTACACCAGGAAGAGGATTTGGCCCTATGCGTTTATATTGTCCTACAAATTCTCCTACTCAGGGTCCCTGCAGTGGGTTGTCAAGGTGTTTTCTAGTGTCATTGCAGTGTTGGTCTAGCTGTATTGGTCCAAGTACATTAGAAAGATGCCCACCAGGTGTTTCTAGGGTCATGAAATTTTCAGCAGAATCTGCGATCCCATCTGAACCAATGACCTCTCTGACTCTCCCCTGCCCTGCCCCTTGTGTGGTTATTTACAGCAGTGCAAAGGAGCTGTAAAACATTCTCTTTTGGAATTGGAGGCATGCCACGCCCATTTTGCAGTTACTTTACACCGTTGCCAGTGACCACAAGAGCTACAAGGCAGTGAAAATTCTGCACTGTTTCTAGCAATTAGGGGCAGCCGTTCAGCCTGTTGGATGCATGCTTCTGCCTAATGCCTGGAATAGAAGGCCTGTTTGGGCTGCATGTAACACATAGGTGAGTGATTTTAAAAAGTGACTATATTTTACAGGTCAAGGTTAACGCTGGTGGTTTGAGGTGGTGGGTGGAGAAAAGTAGAGAATTCCTGTGTTATTTTTGCCCGTTGTTCTATGTAACCCAATAATTAGATGTCCATTTACAGTAAAAACTTTCATAAAGAAGTCAACAATTAGGTGGCTAGAAAGAAGGAAAAGGAAAAAACATGAAAATGGATATGATCTGCTGTTTCTAGGGCCAGGTCAAGCTTTGTAAGTGACTCTCCCTTTGCTATATACAAACTGCCATGACGTTGGTACCTAAATACATTCAGGGCAATTCATGTTAATGAATGCTTTACATTACATTGACAATTCACTAAGACTAAGCAAGTGGCTTTGAAAAGAGAGCAGCTCTGAAAACGTTTCTAAGTGCTGCACTGCCTTTACCACATTGCAGCTGTGGCATATGCATCAACTTAATGCCCTGTAATTGTAAATGTGCAGGATACAGCAGGAATAGAGACAATGGAAATTAAAACATGCAAAGCAGCAAAACACAAAAATTATTCAGCAGAGCAATACTGAATACGAAAGGGGGAAATCATTAACGTAATTTAGACTGAAGGCAAAAGTCTGGGGATCTGTTATACTTTATATATTTGCCTCTATTGTTAAGAGTGTAAACATATGGGGATGTATGTTCCCCAACTTGGCATCCCATTAATGATATCATGAGCTGTAGAGATGACTAAGGGGAGAATTACACCTCATAAGCTCAGTTCCATATCTCTTGTTTTACCATTTTTAATAGATTTTTAAGCTGATGGTGTTGTAATAATCAAGGTGAACCAGTAGGTGGCACTCTTCCTTGAGCCCCTACTGACTACCGGCCCACTCTTACCGTACAGTGCTGGATCACTTCGGGATGAGTCATAACTGGAGGAGAGCGGGAAACCGTTTTCTTCTCCTGCAAGAATTTTCGAGATTTAGAAGAGGGTTCCCATCCCAAACCGGCATGAAAATCCGGCAGCTCGAAAATAGTCACGAACCAATGCGCTGAACGTTTATTGGATCAGGTCAATCAAAAGGGAATGTTTTAATAATTTCAAAATGTTTGGTTTACATTTTGCCCTTTCTGTATTTTTTACCTTTTTTTAGTAAAAATTACCTAAAATTTCGAAACAAAAAGTTGTGCTGAACCGAAAACAAAACTGTTCAGTTAGAAAATGTCCAAGTGGGACGCTTTGACATCTCTGAAACTTTGTTAAAACAAAGTTCCGATTGGGAGAGTGGTTGAAACGGAACCTTTTTTGGACAATCCCTGACCCACTCTGGTCCTAGCACTCGAGACGCTAGCCGGGAGGGTTGTTAACGATCCCATGGCAGTATTCTAGGCAAAAGAGTCAGCCCTGGGATCCTGGTTACTTGGGATACTGATTCTTCCTTTTTACATTTTAATGATGCTTGACTACAAAAGTCTCTGGGTGCCTGTGCACCAGCACCCCCCCAAAGTAATCAAAGGGACTCCCTCTCCCCCAGAAACTATGCCCACCCACCTCCCAGCCAGCAGCCCAAGGACAGAGAGAAGCTCTGGGCCACATCCTACAAATTAACAAACTCTGTCGGAGCAGCAGGGGGAGAGAACTTCATAGCTGAGGGGCTTTGCCACCAAGAACGCTTGGTCACCAGCTGCCTTGCCCTGAAATCTGGTGCCTGGTAGCTCAGTTTCCCCCCCCCCCCCCGAGTTTTCCCCTAGCAAGGGGCTCTCTGTGCAGTGCCTAAAGCAGAGCCAGCATCTCAGCCAGGACCCTGGGCTTTAGAGATCAGTGCAACACTTTGAATTACACCCAGAACTGAACAGGCCTGCAGAGCAGCTGGCAAAATAATTACAGCTAACAAAACTGGGGTGTCCTGGGCTGTCTGTGGCTGGTTCCACTATGCAGGGCTGGCAGTGAGAAAAACACACTCCACTCTCTGGACCCTGGGCGCAAGCTGGTGCTTGCCAAAGGCAGAGAAGTGAGCTCTTCTGAAACACCCGGATGAGTCCGGCATAAACGTCACCTCTGCAAGGGTTATCTTGCAATATGCAAAGAGGGAGTAAGTGCCATCCGCAGTACCCTCCATTTGGGGGCAGGATTTTTACGAGAATGTCACTGAGTCCCAGGCCTGCAGTTGGATCCACCGGGGGGCAAGTGCGCACACTGCAGGACAGAAAGGCCGAGCTGACCCTGAGGAGCTCTGGAAAAACAACCCCACGGTCCGGTGTACTGAGATTTTGTAATGCAGGCTTTATTATTTATAATCACCAATTCCTAAGTGTTAGCACTTGGAATTAAAAACAGCTGGCTGGTGTTGAACCCCTGAGGCCTGATAGAGATGGTAAATGAAACCCTATGGACCCATGGCAGTTGTTAAATAAAAATACAGCTGTTACCGCTCTCCGAAGCGATGGATGAAGTGAGCTCTCCTAATATCCATTTTCTGCTGTTAATCTCAGCTGGGTCAAGTTTTCCATCCCGCCTGTCCCTGGCGATAAAGGCCTCAGTGATAATTATTGACATTTTAATAAGGCAAATATGGGAGTTGTGTGCAAACCCTAAAATTGGCCAAGGGATTATGGATTAAAAATGCCAAGCAATCAATAATCTAGGAACTGGCCAAGTGCTAGCAGTTAATTAGCACTTCCCTGAGCCCAAATGCATTTGATTTTACCTTGTGGTTTTTTTCCCCTCTTCCGTGTTCTTTGAAGTAGAGATCAAATAATCAGCTTCTGCTTTAATGTGCAAATTCTGCTTACTTGATTTAAAAAAGAAAGAAAAGAAAACCCAGCCCTTTCCCACACTGTGTATTAGTTAGATGATTTAAGCCTCGCTCCCAGCTCGGAGAAGTAATTTCACCCATTAGATTGTAGGAAATCTGAAATAATTCAGTTTTGTCATTAATGTGCTGTCTTTGATAAATTCTAATTATTAATTAATTATGCCGTTTTGCGGCTGGCCCTGTGGTGCAGTTGGCAGAGCTGAGGAGACCTGCTTCCAAGTGAGGCATCTGCTATTCTGGAGCCAAACCTTAGAACTCCTGTTGCTCGGCCTAGCAAGGGGCTGGGAGCATTGTGGAAGAGATACTCAGGCCAGATCCTGCATAGTTCTGATTGCTTCCGAGTAGTGCTGAACCCCAGCAGCTCAGAGAACGCAAGGGCGCTTGGGACCTCTTGGGAGCGCTCAGCACTTTGCAGGTTTGGGCCCTTAGGCCCAAATTCAGAAAAACATCCTTGTTCAGCAACGCGCTTGAGGAGGCGCATAAGTCGAGTGGATTGAAACATATACTTAAAGTTAAGCACATGCTGCTTTCCTGAATGAAATGCTTCGCGCTAGAGCAGAGCGGTGGCAGTCTGGGTCGCTCTGTACGAACGGCTGCAGCTGGCTGTGCAGTGAAAATTCAGCTGCAAAACGACCTGTTGCCTGTCAGTCATAAAACAAGGACTGGAAAGGGAGATTTGAAAAGTAAAAGAGGGCCCTGGAAGGACGGGAAAGAACAACTCTGCTTCATCTTGTCTTTCCTTTGAATCAGCAATTCCTTGGCTTGGAAAGCCCCATACCCATACGGAAAGGCCGGATAGAATTGGATAGAGAATGTTACCACCTTGCTGTAGCGTTTTTCATGCAGCCTATCGAAGTCTATTGCAGAAGTGCAATTTCTTTAGGTTGGTTTAAAATTCTGTAGAGAGGCACCCCATTCCGTATTAAATTCTATATGTTAAAAATCACTTCTATAGGAACCTATTTAATTTCTATAGGGGTTACTGATTTCATCCCTAGTAAATTCTATAGGGCTTTATAGGGATATGGAAGAAATGTTTCCTGTTAGGGATACAGCAGGTGTTCTGTCAAGATCCCAATTGCCCAAGATTCTAACCGCTTTGTCAGAATGGTCTTGGCACAGTTCAAACCCTGGAGAAGGCCTGTTTTGGATATTCACACAGTTGCCCCCATGTGACAGAAGCTATTTCAATTTCAAACTCCACCCACCTTCTTCTGCCTCTCCTCTCTTGTCCTGAGATGATGTTCTCCGCCTCCTTGCACTGGTGACCCCCCAGTAACCCAGCGTATTGCTGTTTTGCACCATAGTCACCCCGTTCCCAATACTAGGACAGCACATTGAATAGAGCAAGTTGATTCCTTGTTGGAAACTCTTTTAATTTTAATTTTAGTTTTATTTGACAAAATTGAAAAAAGTCAATTTTTTTTCAGTTTTGTTCTTTGAATTATGGTGTTTTCTCTCCCCCCCCCATTCCCTCTTTTCCTGCCCCGTTTTCAGTGACAAGATGGGGGAAGGAGAAGGGAAGGGAGGAAGATTTTTTTTAAAAACTGAAATTATTTTGACAATGAAAATTTAATAGCCTAAAATGTTCCATATAAATGTTCATGCAAAATGGTGAATAAATGAAAACTTGTTCATTTTTGAAAGGTGCAGGATGAAAGTGACTTGAGAATTTTCTGCAATTTCTTCCCACCCTATTTCTTGACAAGCTCTGTCTGGAGACTTTATCATAGAGCAGGTGCCCAGTTTTGCATTTGGTATCTGGCAACGTTTCTAGCCTAGAACTGTTACATGCTATTTCCCATTTTTTAAAATATCTTGGATAAAATGTGTTCAACCCATATTTCAGATACATTCTGATACATACAACTGGTTTATTTTGTTGATCTTTACGATACTCTTGTTGTCTTTTCATCAGTGCATCCGTAGTGCTTTCTCATTAAAGGCAGAATCAACACAATCTATTACATTGTAATTTAAAATGGAATCAGGGCTAGATCTCAGCACTGCACGGGAGTCGAATGACTTTATCACGATTCACTTCTGACCCTTGGAGTTACTGGCTGGTGCCTGCATGTAACTGGGGACAGGACTTAGCTCACACATGTCTTTTCACTTCCCGCGCTTGTGTACCGAGATGTCTCGCAGTGCCGGTGTTGGACCTGTTGGTCAGCGTGTTTTCCTGTGTGTTTGTAGATTGCCTCCTTGCTTAAAGATAACGAGCGCATCCAGTCCACTCAGAGCAGTGTGCCAAATGACGATGACAGCGATATCAAGAAAATCAAAAAGGTTTGTTTTGTCGTGTTAAAGACGTTCGCAGAAGTTGTGACTAAACCCTGGCACTGGGTACTTGCTAATGGCCTTTAAGGAGCTGTGACGTGAACACTTGACTTGAAATTTATTTCAGGGAGTGAAGCTTGGTCTTTGCTACCTGTTTGGGTGTTGCCTGGGCTGGGCTGTTCGACGAGCCGTCCCCACTCTATGAATTCATGAAGGAGAATGTGCACCACTGCTCTGCAAAGCTTTATGTTAATTGTCTCTGTCTTCTTCAGTACTGACCCCTTCTGCTGTTGGCGTGGGCACCTCACTGCCCTAATGGTGCCAGCACCTAGATGAATAGCCCCGTCTTAAATCTTGCCACATCCGTGCAGTGGGGACCTGTGAAAAGCAGGATTCCCTACAGGCAGAGATTTACAGACTGCGAGATGCTGCAAGGAAATTGTGTTAGAATGGATTATTCCTTGCAGAGAACAAATAGTCCTTTAAAGCAATCACTATTTGTTATACAGCCTGCTCTAATATTTCTAAAGCTACCAGCAGAAAAGGAGTTAAATCTGACCATTGCAGGAGAGCATCTTGGGCTAACTACATCTTGCACACAAAATCATCACCGTCTCTTCTTGGGGTCAGTTTCACCTGCACAGAAACCTGGTCCTGCAGTTACTCCACCTCCATGGAGAACTCCCACTGACTGCAGTTAGAGTGACACATGTACAGGAGAAGGAGTCCTGGCCATGCCCCCACCAGTGCAGAGCTGTTGAGTTGTTGGGATGCCTTTGTTTGTTGTGTAGGAGATTTCAGCCTTAAAACATTGCACTTTCAGGTTTAAGTGGGTGTGCGGGGCTGGCTGCATATATCTGTCTGTGGCTAGATCTAGATACAGATTTGGGTATATTCCAAAAGCTTTTTGTTTTTAACTTAGCAAATCTGTCTCTGTGTGCGCACAAACCTACTGGTTGATCAGTTAATTGGTAGATGGACAGATGGACAGATATGTGTTAGGTACTGGGTTGGTTGGGTATTTTCATACCCTGACAGTCCTGCTGACAGTATAAGGCGCTGTACTTTTTACATGTGCAGTGGAAGGGGCAAATGTTAATGGGGTTTTCTTTTCATTTAATAGTGAGACTTACATTCATCTTTGTAAAAGGAGAAAGAGGCGATCTCATTTAAATGAGTTATTGTTCATTTCCCTGCAGCGAGGACATACCGAAGTACAGATAACAGAAACCGTTATGAACGGTTCAGCACAAAGCCCCATGAACATCATTAGCAAATGTATTGAGGTAGAACTGCCACACAATGGTCTGTTAATAGAAGAGCTTTTTGGTCTTTGCACCTAAACTGCTGCATAAATGCTAGCCCAGGCTATCGTGTAAAACCCCTAATGAGATTGTCAATCTGTTAACAGGTCCAGAGCTTTCTACGGGGCTGGCTATGCAGGAGAAAATGGAAGACGATCATTCAGGACTATATCCGATCTCCTCACGCTGACAGCATGAGGAAAAGGAACCAGGTTGTCTTCAGCATGCTGGAGGCAGAAGCAGAATACGTTCAACAGCTGCACATTCTGGTCAACAACTTCCTTCGCCCGCTGAGGATGGCAGCGAGCTCCAAGAAACCTCCCATCACCCACGATGATGTCAGCAGCATATTCCTGAACAGGTGAGCACCGTTCTTGGATGACCCATGCTCAGAGGAAGCTGGCGGTGTACTGACGGTAACGGGACAGGATGCAAAGGAAGCGGGGGTATATGCCCAGTCCCCCCTTCACAACTGGCTGCTTGGTGATTGCAGGCACTTTTGCTGGGTTTAGAGCACTTGGTGTCGGTGACTGTCCAACCAGGGAGCACGTTCCTGCGTCAGGGAGGTCAGGGTTGTCAATGGATTCACTAGACCTGCCATGGGATTTTGGTCACTCTGATGAGCGCCTGCAGGCCTGGGCAGTGCCCGGCAATGTTCCCGACGGAGGGACTCCTTGACAGAGCTCTCTGCAGCTAAGCATTCAGAGTCACCCCTAAGGGTGCTCTTTCTCTCGGGAGCAGGGGTTTCAGAGGCCTGGGGAGAATGAGCGGGAGAATACAAGGAGACTCTTGGCCCCCCTCTTGCCTAGCCTGTCACCTACATTAGGCCTTTTCTGCATGGGACCAGATTTAGGAGTTTCTCAGCTCACCTACCCATCCCCCAGTCCTCTTCTTACTTATCCAGAAACAACTTCCAGTGTTCCACACGGGGGAGCATGAGGCCAGGTGATGAACAAATAGCCCAGGCCTTGAAGAGCAAATAAATAGAGGAATCAGCTTCCCTGATTTGCTATAAGGTGCTTCTCATACCTAAGGTTTCCCCTAGTTTTTGGATGGCTCCAGGGCTTACATCAATCCCACCCACGTTCCAAGCGTAAAAAAGTTTCCTTACGGCTCTGCTCCCTGCAGTAAGGGTGGGTGCCTGGTATCTAACTAGAAAAATGTCAGTCAACTCCCTGCCACAGGAAGAAATCCAAATGTGCAAAGGGTCTGTTGTGCACAGAGGAGCCATACAGTGAAATCTCTCAGCAGCGACTGTGTGTTCATGCACTCATTGAAAACGGGAAGTGCTACGGATCCTTGTTTTTCAAAAGAGTTGAGTTCTGTGCCAGCTGCTCTGTCCTGAGACAATGGGATGTGCACCGGGACTGACAGCTGAAGGAGCTAAGTTAGATTGCTTTGGTTTCCCATTGGCTTAGGCAAGAGAGCTGAGGTTATCTCTGTATAATGAATGGGTCACTGAGGAAAAGGAACCAGGTTATCTTCAGCATGCTGGAGGCAGAAGCAGAATACGTTCAACAGCTGCACAGAAGAAAAAGGGAAGGAGAGAACATACTATCTGGGAGATGTTTTGTGTAGAGAGAGCAGGTGTAATCCCTCACCTGCGGTCTGCATAATGCTCTGTGCTTTGAGCGATGCTGTAGGTCAGAGCCACCATGAACTGCACAGAGCCCAATCCATCCACAGGCCCTGGCTGAGGAGGAAGAATTAAGATGCGTAAATCCGGCCTGGGCCAAACAAAGGCATTGCCAAGTGTGTCTCTGTGACATGCCAGGTTTAACAGTAGCAATCCCTGCTGAATCCTGCATGAGGACATCGACTCTCGGACAGATCGTAATACAAAGTCCTACTCTAGAGCTGGTCTTGCTAGAGAGAACGGAAACCCGCCATGGCCAACATCTGCCCGATGGGTAACATCTGGTGTGCGACATCCCCTAGAGCACAGTTCAACTCCTCGGCGGTTGGGGTACAAAGCTCTTTCAATAGAGTCGTTCCTGGCTCACTCCTTTAAGGTTCCCAGTGGATACGCTCAGTCCGATGTCAGCCTTAGCAGGCCCCTGGTGTGGGAGGGAAAGTTTAGCACTATGTTACTATTTACTACACAAGTTGATCATCTGTCTCCCCCTCCCTCCCCTCCACCTCCTACTGTACCCCCAGAAACCTCCTACTCTCCCTGTCTGGGTTGTCAGTCCAACTGACCTAGGAAGAGAGGGGAGAGACGTAGAAACCCCAACCCAGCATCAGTGTTATTTTCCCAAGGGCCCGTCAGAATTCAGTGCTGGTTTAAGGTGCTGATACCCGAGTGGTTTTGTTCTGGCTATTTACTTTCACGGATCATGTGACAGAAAATGGTTCAGCAGGAAGCAAGGAGAGACTCTGCAAGGCCTGTGAGGGAGGTGGTCTAGTCTGGGAGAGCAGAACTTCGCACTGGCTGCTGTCGGGTTTGTCCATTGACGGGCTGAACTAACTAACCTAGGGAAAGAAAAATCCCCTAGTGAGTTAAACTGCAAGAGGCCAGCTGAACAGTGCAGGCCATGCCCAAGAGGGATTTGGCCTCCTAATTACTAGGAGAGGACTGCAGAAGGCACGAAATTTGGACCAAACCTTAGGACTAGAGGAGATTGCAACCTCCCCTGGGAAGAAGTAAGTTCTTCAGCGTTAAGGACACACACACTTGAGGGGATGCTGCTGCCGTTATCTCGCTGCAACTTCCACAAAGCTGTCCAGGAAACCAAACCCGCCTCATGTGGGATTTTCCAGTGCACGCCCATGGCAGGCAGTGCTGAGCTCACCCCTTCAGGCCAGCCCAGTGCAGTGCTGAATGCTCTGTCAGAGGGAGCTGAAACTCCCTGAAATCCTGCTTTCATCACTGCGCCTGTCATCCAGAAACCACTCGCTCTGTTGCTATGGCTACAGATGCACTGTATCCTTCCCAGCACTGAAAGTGCCAACCCGGCATTCATTTATGGGCAGACTCTCTAGCCTGTTTTCCCCCTCCCTTAGGTTGGGGCCAGTTTTAACTGGGATTGGACTAATGAAAAGTAAAATACTTGTCCTAGAGTGTTGTAACACCCAAAGGACAGAAATGGTCCCTGGCGACAGAATTCCAATCCTCACGTTCCCAAAGCTCCAGGCCCATTTGCAGCTGGGGTTTGGCCCATTATAGAGAGATGGAGAAGCTGCAATTTGACCCTGGATCTTGATCTGAGCTTTCCCAAACTCTGCAACTGTTCACATCCAGGATTTTGATTCAGGACCGTTTTTAATTCTAGGCCTTCCAAGATCTATGTAAATGCATTAAGTTAGACCACCCCTTAGCCCCCATGTTGCCTTGTTTAGCTTACCTAAAGATAAGCCCTTCCTTTGGATTAGTGTTGAGTGGATATTGAAATATTCAGAGACACATCTGAACTTATCAGAACAGCCCTCTCTGTTCTGGGAATCAGGAGATCTCATTAATTTCCTGGTATTTCCCAGTTTTAGGTAACTCAGAACTATACTAAGAAGAGAATTTTTCAGGCTATTTCTGATTCCAGCTTAAACCAGAAAATGCAGAGCCCTACGGAAATGGGCGAGAGAAAGTTAGTTGACTTTTACTGACCCTCAGAAACGGTTTGGCTGAGTTAGCAGTGAAGTATCGTTAGTGTGTTCAGAGGGGCCACACAGGAGAGGGAGCCCTGTATCCTGACTAGCTTCCGACTCTGGGGATTCCTTTCTTCATGTAGGACAATGGCAGAACCTATTTCCCCGTTTCCTTGCTGTCGCATTGCTGGCTAGCGCAATCCACCCCACAGCTCTCCGTGCTTCAGTTGTGGGTGAGCGGTTCCATCCCCTCTGGGAAATGCAGTGACAGCTCTTGCTCCTGCTGTAATGAGACGAAGTAGGTTGAAGAGGTGATGCTTTCAAGAAGATGGAGATTATCTGATACAGCCTCAGGGAAATCATCAGACATCAGACTGGAAGGGGTCATTGAGTCCGGTCCCTGCTATCCAGGGCCGGCTTTAGGGAAAATGGCACCCTGGCCAAACTTCTATATAAACTCCCCCCCCCCCCATCACCCCTAGCCTTCACGGGCTCTCCCCCACCCACACCAATCACCTCCAGGCCCTGCTGCCTCCCCCAGTGCTTAATTTGTATTGAAAGGGGTGCCAGAGCTCAGCCCCGGCACAAATTAAGCCCTGGCAGATCCTTGTTGGGCGAATGTCCATTTTTTCAAACCCAAAATACAGACACGAACCCATGAGTGAAATTTCACTCCTATAAATGTGGCACACAAACCCAGAGCAGTGGCTACCATCTTCATTCAGACCGGGCGGAGGTGAGTGGTGTGTGAAACTGTCCACCAGGCACCGATGCCAGGGGGAAGGGAGGGCCCTGAGAGGTATCCCCATCAGGCACCAAGAAGCCTGCAAACACAGCCAAGTGACTTTGAGAGAGCGTGAAAAATGAGGAGAGCAGCACAGCCGCACCCAGCAAAGA
Source organism: Lepidochelys kempii (assembly GCF_965140285.1). Classification (NCBI taxonomy): domain Eukaryota; kingdom Metazoa; phylum Chordata; order Testudines; family Cheloniidae; genus Lepidochelys; species Lepidochelys kempii. The sequence continues at coordinate 84,099,209 of NC_136389.1, read as the reverse complement.
AAAACTCTGCAAGAGGGTCACAGAACTAATGAGATCTGTGCCTGGGGCAGCAGGTCAGGGAAGGCAGCAGGAAGGGTCTGGCAAGCAGATGGCAAAGGTCATTTATGTACTGCTGAAAATTAAACAACTCCTTTGCCTCCCTGTCAGTAAAGGAAGATGAGGGAAATGTAGCAGGGGAAAGCAGAAATTCCCCAGAGAAGGAAAAAGTCGTAGCAAAGGAGGAAACCCTAATCGGCACCTTGCCTGCAAACTGGGGAGGAAGAGACCTGACAACTGTCCCAAGCCGGGGGCATCCCGCGCTGAATGCAAAAGACAACAAAAACTAGGCAACCCTAACCTACCAAATCAGACACCTGTGCAGAGGGGGGGTGGGCGGGGAATAGCCGAAGGACTTGCTGATAATAAAGCCAGGTCCTTGGTACAGGAAAGTACAGACCTGCACATTTGAATTCTGCAGGTAGGATGATAGTGGTAAAACTAATTATGGCTGTAATGGTGAAGCACCTAGACTGATGAGTTAATCGAGGACTGTCAACTCTGAATGCTGGAGGGAAATCGTAACTAATTGATGCAAAATTATTTTGGGGTGCTTCGATAGAGAGTGGAATGGAAGCTGGGGAAATCTACGGGGCAGGTGCAAGGTCAGGGCCCACCTGGGCCGCTGTGCAGCCTTCTGCTCACCTGGTTATTAAATGAAGAAGAGAGACAAGGCAGGGACAGAGCAGAGGCTAGGAGCAGCAGACAGAGGCTCAAAGAGGTTATTTAAGAGGGTGTGAGAGAAACTCGACAAGCTCCAGCACTCTGCATATCATTCCCAGTCCTTTGTGGAGGGGAGCAGCAGCCAGCTGGACTCAGGAATGGCCCCAGTCGAGGTGTGGTGTGCACGTTTGGTGTCTTGCTAGGGAGTGGCTTTGGGCAGCTGCCCGTCTCCAGGGAATCCGTCTCTCCAGACTGAAATACAGGACGCCTCTTGCTAGTGCACGGTTCTCTTGTTGTCCACGTCCCCGGGTGTGGTGCTGGCTGCTTGTTTTAAATGTTCCCCGGGATGATCCTTCATTACAGCACTTAGGAGACTATTCACGGGATCCTACATCTCACTACTGGGAAACAGGACCTGCTCACACTTTCCCTTTCTTCCTCATATCCCACTATTCCCACTAATTCTTCCCCTCGTCCCACGCTGAGGAATTTCTCTCCATCCGTCACTCTTTCAGTCTCTCCTCATCAGCCAGTCCACCCAGTCTCATCCTCATTTTGCAGTGCTTATCTGGCCTCCCCCCGTTAGAAGTGCCAGGAGTCTTACATTGTTAGCTGGTTCTTGTTCATCCACCTCTTTACCTTTTGGTTTATCTTTCAGTGAAACAATCATGTTTTTGCACCAGATCTTTTATCAAGGCCTGAAAGCAAGAATCTCTAGCTGGCCAACGCTAGTGCTTGGTGAGTAGATGCTGTTTCTTTATTGCATGTTCTTCCTCACTCTCATTAGCTCTTGCCTGTCCTTTCTTCTAATAAACTTTACAGTTGTTCTCTCTGAGCTACGTCACTGCACTGAATTGTTGCTAATTGTTGTGGTAAGGCATACATTTTTTTCATTCGTGGGAAAAAACCCCAAACCCATTCTAGTCGACCATGCAGCTCAGGTCCTAGTTTTGTAATCCAGTGACCTGACTGGCTGACCTCATGGGACTTTTCTTTATTCACAGAAGAGTTTATTGTGATGCTGAAGGTTCTTGACATGTGCCCAGGCATGTTACCCACACAGCCCTGGTGGATCCCACAGTTACATCACAGAGATTTGCCAATCCAGCAGCTCCTCGCTGACTGTTCCACCCCAGCTCCTCGTTCAGGAGCTGCTCCAGTGCTCTGCGCAGTAGTTCTCAGACAGGGAGCACAGTCTTGAGTCCCCCATTGTAAAGCTCTCTTCCTGTGGTTTTTGTGGGCGCTCAGAGGGTGCAGGGTGACATGCCTCACCCCTCAATGCCATAGGAAACATGCAGCAGGCAGGGCTTCTCCACCTGGCACGATGCAAGTCCCAGCACCCCCACCTACTGCCTGACACACCTTGGAAGGTGCATGTCCCTAAAGCGGTGAGCTCCAGGAAGGCCAGCCAAACTGGGCTTGGATTTCCTCGCTGTGCAAATGCCCATTTCTTCAAACCCAAAATCCAGGCACAGAGCCAGCGTGTGACGTGTCACTCCCGTAAATGTCAGACACACCCACAAATCAGTGGCTCCCGTCTTCATTCGGGCCAGGCACGGGTGAGTGAGCCTGTCCGCCCGGCACCGATGCTGCCGTGGCTGGAGCCCAGTGGGAGTGCGAGGCTCTCATGCGGTGCTGTAACCAGCTCGTTGCCTGCTTGCTTGCAGCTGATTTGTTTGACATCCTGCTGCCCATGCTGAACATCTACCAGGAGTTCGTGAGAAACCATCAGTACAGCCTGCAGATCCTGGCCCACTGCAAGCAGAACCGCGACTTCGACAAGCTGCTGAAGCACTACGAGGCCAAGCCGGACTGCGAGGAGAGGACGTTGGAGACCTTCCTGACGTACCCCATGTTCCAGGTGACACGTGGCTCTCGTGGCAGGCGCTAGCGGGCCATAAAATTCAGCGAGGAAGCCTCTTGCTCCCCAGATCTGTTGAGTCTCCTGCGCGCTGCGTATAAATAGTCTCCCAGGGCAATGGAGAAGGAGGGGGCCTGGCTGGCTGTTTAGAAGAGGAGTTCCTTTGCAGTATTCCAGGCCACGAAGTGACCAGCCAAACGTAGGCTCAGCCTCTCTGAGCCCGGTCACAGCCCAGCGGGCTCCCTCCCTGCAGACAGTCATTCGCACCCTGCATGGGGGCAGGGATGGCCCCTAGGTTGGCTTCCTAGCCTTCCAATCCCACCTCCCACCCCCTCCACCCCAGCACCATAGACCATTCTGGAGTCGCTCTAGACTGAGCTCAGGGGGGTGCCTCAGCCTCAGCCCCTCCTTACAAGGGCACTGGAGACCTGGCAGTGTGAGAGCCCGACTCCCTCAGCCGGGAAAGCCACACCCAGCTTGAAACACTCACCCACCAGGTAACGAGCCTGTTGGACTCTGAGTTACTCCCATCGCCGGGTCCCTCTCCATTCACCCACGGCCTCCGGCTGATCCTCCAGAGACCCCAGGGGGCAGAGTCAAAGCCAGCCAGTACTCCCCGGGGCAAGCCTGGGGCTCCTCACTTTGCTGCCATGCTCAGTGATGGGAAACGAAGCCCCTGTAAGTCTCAGCATCCCTAAGCATGAGCATTGGGCGGGGCCCGCCACCCTCTGCCTGTCCGAGACCGTGGCAAGCAGAGTACACGTGAGCGCGAGAGCCGTTCTCGCTTTCCCAGACACAGGGAATAACTCCGCTTTAGAACCACCATCCTGCGAGCCCCCTGCCCGCCATGGCTGGGTGGGACATAAGGGTTATTTTTGAAACGAAGCCTCCAGCTGAAACTTGTGAGTTCCGGAAAGACCAGGGTGAGGCCCAGTTAACCATTAAATGCTGGTACCTGAATTACAGGATATGAACCGGGGCTTGGTGGAGGACCCCAGTAGTGGTGCTGGGGCAGGACCTGGGCCTGTGCATGGGGAAGGGGTCGCTTTCCGGAGTGGGGCTCGGTGCAGGGCTGGATAGGTGGGCGCTCGTGACTTTATGGAGCAGCACAAAGAAGTTTGTGGAGGCTGGGGGCCCAGCCTTCCCTAATTGCCCAGTTCACTTTGTACAAACCAGTCGTCCTTACGTGAGAGTTAATGCTAATTCGCTGCCGTGATTGTTCCTTCTGCTGACCCCTGATTTCCGGTTCCGACTCAGATTCCCAGATACATTCTGACGTTACATGAGCTGCTGGCGCACACGCCCCATGAGCACGTGGAGAGGAACAGCTTGGACTACGCCAAGTCCAAGCTAGAAGAGCTTTCCAGGTCAGAACCATCACGGGTCGATTCCTTCTCCTTCCAAGGAAGGCTTCAAAGGCTCTGCCACGGCAGCGGTTCTTGTCTCCATAGGGCAGGCGTGGTGGAGAGGCCGTGTGTATGCTGGGGGAGGGGAAGGGGTGTTCCTTTTGAGGTGAAATATAGGAGAAGCTAAGGGGAAGCTGAATCCTTTCTTAGCCATTTCCCTCCCAAATGCGTGAATATCATTCTGGTCTGCTGCTCCATGAGGCCATCCATGAACTTGCTGAGTGTGCCGAATCTGTCGGCACTGCTTTGTGGCTCTATGGTAGTGAGTCTGCCGGGGGGACCAAAGTGGCGTCCTGAGCAGAATCTGTGGTGCACAGGGTGCAGGGGAAAGGACGGGTCCAAGGTGGCCTGTATTATTTCAGGTTCGGACCTTCCCTTTGAACATCATGATGCTCGTTGTACGAATGCTGAGAAGCATTGAACGCTCCTTCACCTGCGGGTGCCAAGGGCATGAAACCACAAACCTCCCAAATAGAACCGAGCACTTGTGTCACATCCTGTCGTTCTGAGCTCTGTGATTTACAAATCAATGAATTAGATTTGTCAATGAATCAATGAATTAGTCCCATTTGCCTCCCCTCCCAGAAAAGGACAGAGTCCTCCTAAAACACAGTAGTTTTGTCCAGACCAGGACAAGAAGCTGCTGCTGAAGCTGGTTGTCTGTGTCGATTTCCCCTGAATCAGTACTGAGAACAGAGCAAGGGTGAGTAAATCAGTTCCAGCAGCACTTCAGAAAGTGTCTTGAGACACTGCTAGCATTCACAGCCTCTTTAGCACTGATCTGGGGGAACCAGTGCTGAAATCCATTTTCAAACCCTGTCCTCCAGACAAGACTGAGGAGTTCGAGCTCGCGGAATCGTTGCTGCACGGAAGGGGTAAGAACCGGAGCCATTAAATGCATCCGATGCATCCGATGAAGTGAGCTGTAGCTCACGAAAGCTTATGCTCAAATAAATTGGTTAGTCTCTGAGGTGCCACAAGTCCTCCTTTTCTTTTTATTAAATCCTCTGGAACCCAGAATTTGTCATGCGAATCACAGGGCTCTGTGCTGGCTGCTCCCGGAGCCAGTCACGTGGGTGCCAGCCTGGCAGCACCTGTACTGGCTCGAAATGAGTCTGCTTTCAGGTGCATGCCTGCACAGAGGGGCTTTTCCTCTCCTTTCCAAGTGCGGCGTGGAAACACTCACATTTCAAGTGGTTTCGGTTTCCTTCTGAAAAATGCAAACGCTGTTGGCCATGTCCTCGCAACAGTGCACCGAGTTGATCTGAGTGGCATCACTTGTTGCTGGCACAGTCCAGCCTGCACCATTTCTTCCTCCTCGAGCTGTAGAATCAGCTGATGCAGGCCATGCTGTGGGCAGAGCCCGGAACTGCAGCACTCGCATACAAAATGCAGAAAGCCTGTCTCCGGCCCTGACCCTGCAGCTGGGCCCACGAGTGCAGACCAACAAGCCTGTGTGGAACCTAGTGGGCTCTGGGGTCCAGGGTAGGACCCAGAGCCAATTGCAGGATTAGGGCCTATATTTTTATCTGCAGTCTGTGCTCTGTCACTGGCTCTTGCAGTTAGGTATCACAGATTGAGTATGTTGAGGTATTTTAGGCCCTGATCCAGCTAATCACTTGAGCACATACTTACTTGTAAGCGTGTGCTTCTCCCCACTGACTTCAGCGGGGCTGCTTGTACGCTTAAAGTTAAGCACACACGTAATTGCTTTGCCGGGTCAGGAGCTTGACGCTGACTCAGGTGGGTGAGGAGCTCGCTAGCATGGCACGCCCAGTAGCCCCGAGACCAGTGCCACAGGCTTCCTCTTGTACGTTGTCTGGCTGTTGGAAGAGTTTGTACAACGCACTGTGCTTTCCTATCGGCAGAGCACATCTGGAATAGGCCAGCTCCAGCCGAGAAGGGCTGCCCAAACCGGAGTGCTTTAGCATTTGTAATCCGTAACGAGTCGGCCGGTGACGGGGTGGTGGGGTGGGATTTGCTGCTGTGGATTCAGGGGTATGCTGTGTAGCAGCAGATGTTGGAGAACATCCCAGTATTCCCGGAAGTGCCATCCTGGGGTCAGAGGTCTGAAAAAGGCTTGACAGACGCATGGGCCTGTGAACACCCTACCCAGGGCCAGCTTTCGGATTGTGGGGGAACCCGAAGAAGCGCTCTTGGGGCTGGGGGGTTTCTAGCCTCGTCCTGTTCATGGCGTGATGATGTCAGTGCTTGCCCTTCCCTCCTTTGTGACGTCTGACGACACCGCCGACACCATTTTGAAAAGCGCCTGCCACCCTGTGCCCGCATGATCTCGTGCAGGAACAGCGCGTGGGGTCACGCTGGCGGGGGCGGAGCTGCGCGCTCTTCAGAAGGACGTCATCTGTCTGTGATACTGGGCAAAACCACGTCCAGTTTTGTCTGTGCTGGACGGGGATAAACCACAGGGAAAAAAGGACCCTCTGGCTTAAAACCAGACAAATGGCCTGCCTAGGGAGAGGTCATCCAGCCAGACGGGGCAGTTCCCAGCAAGAATGGAAATTCAAAAATCCGCCAACATTTTTATATTTAGAAACGTAGCAACTCCAGGTGGACGTGTGTTGTCTCCTAGCCTCCAGGGTATAGGGCTGTATGTAGAGGGCAGTGCTGGGTTCCTTTTGCCGTCCTTTATCTCAGCTATGCTTAATGCAGCTACTGTTGAGTGTAAAAGCCACATTGCCATCTTCACCAACAGTTCTCTGGCAGATTTCACTGTCTCCAGTTGTCTCTTCTCCTCTTTAGGATAATGCACGACGAAGTGAGTGAGACAGAAAATATTCGAAAAAATCTGGCAATAGAAAGGATGATTATCGAAGGGTGTGAAATTCTCCTGGACACCAGCCAGACTTTTGTCAGACAAGGTATAACGTTTACACCTGTATAACTCCCCCCTCCTCTGTCCGTGCGATGCATTGCACTGGTGAGCTGCCTGGCTGCCCGTTTCCAGTACGGTGACACCGCGTCGGGCACAGTGCCATGACATTGCGTGGAGAGCTGTAACATTAGAAATAGGGACCATTCATTCCTGCTGTAAACCTACTGGAGTGCGGACGGTCTCTGTTCCTGGATTGCCCTGCTCCACAGAGCTGGCATGTGTGTTATAGCATGAAATAGTTTTCTAGTGCCAAGTATTGGGCGGGATCCTGACCTTCTGGTAACCGGCACCCAGGGGAATGCCCAGGGTGGCGAGTCAGTTTAGCCTCCAGCCCTGTGGAGTGGGCATGGCCTGGAGAAAGGGGCATGGCCGGGGTGCTGCTGCTCTCTGGCAGCCCCCCACGGTCAGACCAGCCATTTGGTAGCTTGTGTGCCACCACAACTTACAAACGCTGCCCTGCAGGGCTGGGCCAAGCAGGGAGGGCTGGCCCTGGGGCTCCAGCTCGCTGGCCCTGGCCTCCTAGTAAGCGTTGCATCCCGTGAAGGATGTGGCTTTGTACCAGGGCCATTCCCCAGAGAGCTCGTGGTGGATGGATCCCTTTCTTTGTGCCTTTTCCCCGAGGTCTAATTGCAGCCCAGGTTTGGGTCAGCCATGGTGAGGTGCTGCTGTTCTCCACGGGGCTCCCACAGAGACTTCCCCTTAGTGGGGGACACGCCAGTGTATTGGATCCCTGCCCTTACTGCCCTTAGATGTGGAGAAGAGTCAAGGGCCTTGTCATGAGGAGCTCCAGCAAGCCTCCAAGGGCCCCCTTCTCACCACGTCATGGCTCGGAGGTCCAGTGGCAGGAGGCGGTCGAGCACGCTTGGCTGGAGGGGCTCGGGGCCTGCCATGGAGTGAGAGTGGCACACAGACCCCCTGCAGCACAGCGGGTGTGCAAAGGCCCCCCTACATGGCTACTCCGCCAGTAGTGCTCCCCCGGCAGCCCCACCATGGGACCTTGGGGGTGGGAAAGTCGGTGTGGGGGCCCCTGGGATGTCTCACCCCGGAGCACTCTTTGTGTGCCAGGGCTGCTAACGGAAGCCTTCATTTGATCCGCTTCCCTGGTTCACAGCTGTGACAGCTGGGTCTTCCTGCCCTTTGCAGCACATGGCTTCCTGCCTGAGGCATCCGGCTACTTTCTTCACCAGCTGCCTTGCCAGTCTGACTCTGTCATCGTGTGTCTGAAACAGAACTAACTACACCCCCTGCAGGCGAGAAGAGACACAAAGGGCCAATAATGGGATTTTGTCCTCTCAACAGGTTCCCTCATCCAAGTGCCGATGTCCGAGAAAGGGAAAATCACCAGAGGGAGGCTGGGCTCCCTGTCCTTGAAGAAGGAGGGCGAGAGACAATGCTTCCTCTTCTCCAAGCACTTAATTATCTGTACAAGAGGCTCAGGTGGCAAATTACACTTAACCAAGGTGCGAATTGCAGAAAGGGCCAATTCTCTCACACTCGTGCAGATAACGAGCCCAGTACGGGGGGGAGGGGGGGGTCACCTCGCCCAGCAATCCCCTTTGAAGTGTCATTTCACTGTGGGAGCTCAGGGTGACCCATCCGCCCCCGCTGCTGGGCAGGGTCAGTACAGCAACGCCGGCATTCAGAAGAAGATCAGGGGTGGAATTTCCAATTGGCCTCCAGCCAGACCCTATTTCCCTGCCCCTCCGTTTGAATGAGTAACTGACTGTGTGCACAAAATCCACCTCTAAGTGAGCAACTGTGACTGCAGAAGCAGGCAGTGGGAAATGGAGGGTGCAGCTGATACTTTGTCCTAGAAAGCTTTAACCCCACCAGGCCCTGAAATGCAGCAGGAGCAGTTCCATGGCTTCTCTACTGTGGGACTTCAAAGTCAGCCATGCTCCAGGGCGACAGCTTTCCAGGCAGTGTTGTAAGAGAGAGATCTGCCATGAGCAGCCTTCCAGTCCCCTAGAGCCTTATTCTCCGAGTGCTGCTTTCTGCAGCTGTGTGGGACATGGATAGTCCATGGAACACCACTGGAGAACTGCAGCACTCTAGATTCCCAATGGGAATTAGGCACCTGAATACCTTTGAGGAGCTGAATTTCTGTCTCCGTTAAAAGTAAAATGGATGGGGGGACTCCAGGAAGCCAGGCCTGCCAGACTAAGCCTTTCCAATGTCCTATCAAACTCAGTAGGTCTGGAATGCGGGTTATAGTCTGTCTTATTACCGTCACCTTTGCAGCTCCTAAAACAGGTTTCTTAAGGTGCCAATTTCCCTCACATAATTGTAGCTTTGCAGATGTCTAAATGCAATCAAACAGGGCAGTTCAGCGTATTGCATGTGATTAGGACATCCTGTCACTTACGGAATGAGCTCTGTGTCATGTGCTAAGATAAAAATTACAAGTTCTCAGCAAGAGAAGTTATTTGTGATTTGCTGCGAGAATACTGACAATCTATGCAGTGGGAATCTTTAATTAGGCCTAAATTTGTACATAACACTTACAGGCTTCTCCAAACCATTCCCAAGACACTCACATTTGTCTATGGATGTTTTGCAGTTAATTTAGTGAGAATCTTAGAAAAATGGTTCTTTACTGACATTAAATTACCAGTTTGAAAGATTACAGTCCATGGCAAAGAGTTGCTGATTATCACAACAGACTTTGGGGAAACTTAATTTACTGTTCTTATTAAATAATTTATAAACAAATTCGTTTGATCAGCAGTACAGGGAAAATTGCAATTTCCAAGCATTTAATAACTTATTTTCTACCAGTTAAAACACTGAATTCATTGGCAATAGGATCTGCTTTCAAATTGTAATAAATAAGGCCCCGATCCTGCAAACACTTGAGCACGTACTTAACTTTATGCCCAGGAGTCACCCTGGTGGGTTCCTGTTTGCAGGAACTGGGCTCAAAAAGCAAAGAAGATGGACACGTCTCCCCCTGGCCGCCCCTCCGAGGGGTTTCTGCAGAGATTGATTGATGTGTGCCTGTGCGAGTGTCACATTTCTTCCCTCTGTGGCTGTTCCTCTCTTTCAGAATGGTGTGATCTCTCTCATCGACTGCACCTTGATGGAGGAGCAGGAGAGCACTGATGAAGAAAGTAGGTATCAGCTGGAGCTGGGCAAACCCAACCCCCGAAATCCCTGTCCATTATTATTGGTGCGAATTTAAAAAAGAATTCCCTTCGGGCGCGTGCAAGCCCCGGGTGCGTTCCTTGGAGCTCTCCTCACGCACCTGCTAATGGAAGGAGTCATGTTGGAAACGAGTACTGGCCCCGTGTTTGGTGTGGGCTTGGACGCTGCCTGACCCAACAAGGGGGCAAAGTCTGCAAAACCCTCCTCAGAGCCAGGACCCAGAAGCGTTAGAAAAGACCCATAAGGACTGACCATCCGCTTGCGATGAGGATTAAGGGCATGTGCAGTTAGGTTATGTGTATGTGATGCAAGAAAATGAATATAAATTCGGGGTCCAGCCAGTAACTCAATCAACTCATTTTGCTCCCAAGGCAAAACCTACGCCTCCCAGACAGAGAAAAGATTTCAATGGCCCAACCCTGCTTAGCAGCTGCTTCTCCCTAACCTGCCACCTGCGTCTGGGAGATTCCAAGCCCAGGCGGCTTCTAAGGCCACAGTCTTGAATACAAGAGTAATTCTCATCAGACCAGGACACGGACGTCGTACTCTGTGACCCACAGGCCATTTGCAATCATCCAGCATGGCTGGAGTTTTCATGGCAGTTGACAGCGACTTGCAGGGAGCTGTTTGCAATCAGTCCATAGAGGGTAAAACCAAAAGTGCAAACAAGTTGGTTGAGCAAATTCAAATAACGAATAATTCAAGGACAGTGTGATCCACTGGCAGCCATTCCATAAGCGGAAAACAAGGTGTCATGAATCAAATACATTATCTGCCGTGAACAAAACAGAGGCACGTCTATGCAAATATAACTAGGGTGACCGGATAGCAACTGTGAAAAAACGGGACGGGGGTGGGGGGTAATAGGCACTGTGACAAAGTTCCTCCTCTACTTTGGTGGGTCTTGCGCTTATTGGTGGATTTGCTCACCTTGGAGCTTCACGGCAGCCCTCAGTTTGGCCGTTTTCATGAACCCTCAGTCCAGGTCAATTCCTCCTGTGTCTGACCAGGACTTGGGAGGTTTGGGGGGAAACCGGGCCCACCCTCTACTTCGGGTTCCAGCCCAGGGCCCTGTGGAATGCAGCTGTCTAGAGTGCCTCCTGGAACAGCTGTGTGACAGCTACAACTCCCTGGGCTACTTTCCCATGGCCTCCTCCCAACACCTTCTTTATCCTTACCATAGGACCTTCCTCCTGGTGTCTGATAATGCTTGTACACCTCAGTCCTCCAACAGTCCACGTTCTCACTCTCAGCTCCTAGCGCCTCTTGCTCCCAGTTCCTCACACGCACACCACAAACTGAAGTGAGCTCCTTTTTAAAACCCAGGTGCCCTGATTAGCTTGCCTTAATTGATTCTAACAGCTTCTTGATTGGCTGCAGGTGTTCTAATCAGCCTGTCTGCCTTAATTGTTTCCAGAAAGTTCGTGATTGTTCTGGAACCTTCCCTGTTACCTTACCCAGGGAAAAGGGACCTACTTAACCTGGGGCTAATATATCTGCCTTCTGTCACTCTCCTGTAGCTATCTGGCCCGACCCTGTCACAGCGCCTATATGAGAAAAAGTCCCAAAAAATGGGACTGTCCCTTTAAAAACGGGGTGGATGGTCACCCTAAATATAACCTTCCGAAGGTGGCCAACCTCGTCATGCACTGCAGTGTTAATGGCCTAATAAAACCAGGCTGCTGTAGGAGTGCAGCAAGCCCTGTCTAATTACAGTCTTTGTCATGGAAAACTCAGCTTGCTATTTTCTGTCCTCTTCAAAATCTTCCTCATACAACTAAGAGCAGTGTGGCGAAACTCCGCCCACCTGTGACAGCCGCACACCTGGCTGTCGGGTTGGAGGAGTGACCCAGGGAGCCAAACGTTTGCAGCCAAGTTCTCAAAACTAGCCTCTTGGCTTTTCCTTAATCTAAAACTGGGGAGTCCCCCACTTTATTGCCTCTGTAGGTCACACTCCTTGCTTACCTCAGGGGCTCTTTCCATCCCTCCATTCCCCCCACAAGATCCCTGTGGGTCATGCTCCCACCCACCCCCCTCTCAGCCCACTCCCCTTGCTCATGCTAGGGGTTCTGCATGGCCCCCCTTCCACCCACTGTTATTTCGCAAAGTCACTCAGGGTGTTAAACTCTATTGGGAGGATAAACAGAGTGTAACCCAGTTCTGTGGTCTATGGATAATTACAGACCTGGCTGAGGATGATGGCTCTGCTAACCGGACGCATGGGGCTGTATGTGTTCCCCATTTCTCCTTTCTGGCTTTCTCATTTTGACCAAAATCAATAGGATTTGGGCCACTGATGCCTAAAACATTCCCAGAAGTTTTGGAATTGATCGGATGCAGCATTCAAAAGGTATTGCATTGAAAGAGCCAGATACCATCAACTTGAGAACAGGGCCTCACTTTGGTCAGCCAAAAAAAGCTATTCAGAATGAAAGTATGGGTTTGCTCTCTCTGCATGAAAGCACAAATCCACAGGCTCCCCCCAGTAATGATGCTCCTTGCATCTGCGAGAAGGAGAAGAGGAAAGCAGTATGAGTTGGTGATTCATGGCCAACATGGAAGCTTAGGCTCTGAATTTGTATCCTCTGCACGGTTAACTCTGCATGCCATGGCCGAACAAAACCACAAAGTGCAAATGTTGTTTACAAGCCTATTGGAAAATGTCCTAGAAAAAAACCCTCAAACCTTACTCTGCTTGTTTATCTTGTCTATTACAAAGCAAAAGCATCAGGGCAAGACATAGACCATCTTGATTTCAAAATTGTAGTGGAACCAAAGGATTCTCCATCCTTTACTGTTATCTTGGTGGCATCATCCAGGCAAGAAAAGGCTGCATGGACCAGTGATATCAGTCAGGTAAGAAGAAATCGAGCAAAAAACCAATCCATTTTTGGACACCTAACGAGGTGGGCTGATTTCAGAGTCGCGCTGGGTTTCCATGGCTGTTGCAGATTGCTTACTGCCTCTGAAATCAGGCCATTTATTTGGAAGCTCACATATGGGTATCATGCCTGACTTTAGGCACCTGAGTTGGAGAACATCTGCATTAATCTTTCTATGCATCACTTTTCTTATCTAGAAAAATAGAGACAGTGCTTAACTCATGAGGGTATTGTGAGGTTGAAGTCATTAAAATAACTAGAGCATCAGGAGAAAGTGCCATGTGAAGTATTAATAATTCTTATTTCTTATTTTATTTTGTTGAATTCAGGCCTTTCTGGCCACTCGGCAGTTCACACGCACACATCAAAGGTGGGAGTAAATCTATGCTAAAATTGGGGTCCATTCCATTTGGAAAAATACTATTGGCCCAACCCTCCCTTCCCGTGCAGCCAGCGGATCATTTACATTTGTGCAAAAAGAGCATAAAAGGCTGCCAGCTCTGACTTTCCCACTCACTCCCACCAGTGGCAGCCATTTACACCGACTTTGCACTCACTTTGCAGACCGTACATGATGCCACAAGGTGCAAAGAAGTGAAGAGTTGGGCCCATATGGTTACGTGAAATGTATGGTCTGCTCTTCCAGCTGGGAGGAAGAGAAAAATGAATGATTTCAATGGCAGATTTTTATAACATCTCGTTCTTAGCCACCTTTTCGCTGTGCAATGTCCTGTATTCTTCAGCGAGGAAGCAGTGTAGTATGTTTAACTCTTATCATAGCTTCCCAGGATAGATATAGGCAGGAACCTTAGATACGCAGGTGTAGGCCACATGCTGAGAGAGGCTGCCATAGAGTATATAACCGAAACTAGGTGGGCCAGGTAATATCTTTTATTGGGCCAACTTCTGCTGGTGAGAGAGACAAGCAGGGCAGCTTGAAAGCTGGTTTCTCTCACCAACAGAAGTTGGTTCAATAAGAGATTATCTCACCCACCTTCTGCACTAGTATCCTGGGACCCACACAGCTACAGCAACACGGCATATAGTGTGTAACCGGCAGAGGAGGAGGGGTCAGGGCACTCAGACTAAGGTGTGAGAGAGTATTTCTACCAGGACTATCAGGCAGAGTCCTCTGAGAGGAGACTTGGGCTGGAAGAGTCTAACTGGGAGAACAGAGGTGGAGAGAGCATTTCTGGAGATCCCTGTCTGTGGTTTTGCCCAGTCCACCTCTGATAGTTTCAGTCTAAATATGCCAAATCCTGCATTAGAAGAAAAGCTAATTTGTGTAGCTCTCTGTAACATCTCCACTAGCAACTGGAATAAAGACTGACCGCCATGAACTCTTCTCCCTCTGGTCACCCAGTATTTATTGCCATTCATATCTGAGGAAAGCAGCATTTCGAGCATCAATTTCATATCAAATGGCCCTTGGCAGATAAAATGAGTGAGGATGTATCCAGTTTGGATTAGTTCAACATCACGTCCGCTTATGCTGTGATCTCAGCAACTGATCAAATCCTATATCGAGCCTCGAAACAAATTCTCTTTCAAGTGTAACTTGCGTTCTCCATTCCCCTGACCCTTCTGTGTTTCAGTGTGTAGACAACATTCGATGCAATGGCCTCATGATGAATGCATTTGAGGAGAACTCAAAAGTCACCGTTCCCCAGATGATCAAGTAAGTGCTTTGTGCGTTGGGAGACGTGTAACGTTGAGTGCCTGTGCAAATGTAGCTTGGCTACAGAGGCACCTGGGTTTAACTCTGCCCCTGAACCTGCAGAACTCCCTTTGGACCCCATAGCGTTCAACTCACTGGGATGGCTCCATTTGGAAGCCGGTGGGAGCTTTGCCTGCGTAATCAGTGCAAGACTAAACCCTTTGTATGTAATCCTACTTGTCACACACCAGTAATCGATGACCACCATAGAAATATTGTAACAGTTAGTGATGGGCAAGGCTGAGGAGACATTCTACAACAAAGGCCTGTGATGTTTGTTTGGGGCCCTGGAGATTTTTCTTTGTGTCTAGGAGCTGTTGTGTGCTCTGTTGAGGTAACGAAGCACATTAGCAGGGTTTTGTCGGTGGTGTTTGGGGAGAGGACATTTGCTCAGGGCTGTGTGAGGGGAGGTGGGAGGAGCTGTGTGGGAAGGGGGGAGCTTCAAGAGGACAAATGCGGAGGAATAAAGAAAGGGAAAAACAAAAGATTAAAAAGAAAGGGCTCAAGGAAATAGAAAGGCAGCTACCTCTGTGGATGCCGTATATACTGGTGCAGTGTGTATTTCTCCTGGTCTCCTCCCATGCTGCTCACAGGCCTTTACATTGGCGTAATTCCATTCTGGGCGTTAGGATTCTATGGTTTCTTTGTCAGTGATCTGGCAATAATTATTACTGACGTAATGTTTTCTAAAATACAGATGAAATGGGTATGGGGGCGATGAAGGTGGGGAAGGAACCAGAGTCCCCTACCTCGCAGTACACTAGCAACCAGGCCAGGCGGATATGGTTCTATGACAGGACATCTTCCAGTAGACACCCATCATGTTCCTCCTGGTCCACAGTCCAGCGAGTCAGTCCTAGCTCTTATCAATGCCAGGTGGAGGTGCTGGAACTGGGGGTGCTGGGGGTGCTGCTCCCGCGCCCCCTGGCTTGAAGTGGTTTCCACTTTGGGTCGTTGGCTCTCAGCCCCCCCCGTACACATTGTTCCAATAGCCTTGATGCCAGGAAGTTTCCACCCTCGACCCCATTTCATTCTAGTCTCCCCTGACCACAAAGCAGTGTTGAGCCTCGCTCTTGGCTGACCCTTTGCTCCCTGTGACAGATGGGGATGAGCCCAGTTCATCCCTGCGGTAACCCCACAGCTCTTAGTGCATCTCGGGGAGGGCGGGGCTATGGCTCTGCCCTCTTCCCCGTACCCAGCCAGCCTGGCATGGCCTGGGGAGTCCTCTGTGCCTTTTCCAGGGCGGTGCAGCCTGCGCACCTGCGTCTGTTGCAGGGGAAAATTCCTGCTGATTCAGGCTGCAGCCGATGCGTGGCCGTCCTG
Source organism: Lepidochelys kempii (assembly GCF_965140285.1). Lineage (NCBI taxonomy): Eukaryota > Metazoa > Chordata > Testudines > Cheloniidae > Lepidochelys > Lepidochelys kempii. The sequence continues at coordinate 84,083,284 of NC_136389.1, read as the reverse complement.
CCCCCTCTCTGAGGCGCCTGGTTGTGTGGAAGCCACAGTAAGAGTGTGCGCATCCCTAAATTCTGACAAACCCCTCCCGGGGGCAGGGGCTGTGGGCCGCTCTGCTCAGCTGCTTTCTCACGCCGCAGACACTGCAGAACTTCAAAGTTTAACTCGTTTACAGCAAATCTGCTGCTTTTGCATGTCCCAGAGTGTTTCCATGCACACTGGGATGGCGATTGTCACGTTCCCCTTGGGAGGCTCACAAATCAGAACGTTAATTAAGAGGCTCTCCAAGAGAACACCAGTGTTCAGTTAACCCTGGATATTAGGAAAAACTTTTTCACTAGGAGGGTGGTGAAACACTGGAATGCGTTACCTAGGGAGGTGGTAGAATCTCCTTCCTTAGAGGTTTTTAAGGTCAGGCTTGACAAAGCCCTGGCTGGGATGATTTAACTGGGAATTGGTCCTGCTTTGAGCAGGGGGTTGGACTAGATGACCTTCTGGGGTCCCTTCCAACCCTGATATTCTATGATTCTATGATTCTATGAACCGTGGGGAGTCAGTACTGTCTCACTCTGCACCCCACGTAGGTATATCCAGGTGAAGTGTATCTGCCTACACAGCGCAGTGGTGTCACTCCAGGCTGGATCAGAGAGTTTCTGTATCCCCCGCAGGTCTGATGCCAGCTTGTATTGTGACGATGTCGACATTAGGTTCAGTAAAACGATGAATTCCTGCAAGGTCCTTCAGATCCGCTATGCAAGCGTGGAGCGGCTCTTAGAGAGGCTGACGGACCTGCGGTTCCTTAGCATCGACTTTCTCAACACGTTTCTGCATTCGTACCGGGTGTTCACCACGGCGGTGGTCGTTCTGGACAAACTCATCACTATCTACAAGAAACCCATCAGTGCAATTCCTGCCAGGTGAGGCTGCTCAGCCTCCTCTGTGCGTGAACCGGAGCCCTGACACCCAGGGGAAGTGGCCTGTGATCTGGGGGCTAGAGAAGGGGCTCTGAGGTTAGGACTCCTGGGTTTTATCCCTGGCTCCCTCAGTCCCTTGCTGGGTTATGCTGGGCAAGACATACATTCACTTGTGTCTCAGTTCCCTGTCTGTAAAATGCTCAGATGTCACCCGCCCGCCCACCCCATTATGAATTTAATTTGGCTGGAGTGTTGTTCTTTAAAGTTCCTTGATAATTTGAACACTACTGTTACTACTGCTCATATTGTAATGACACAACTTCCCCCATTTATCCACCGTGTTGCAAGAGTTAGCTACTTTTAGCTTTGGCTAAGCAATGACTTGGGAAAATAAGTCTACAGAAATCAAGGAGAAAGCAGAGTCTTTCAGAACAGTGAAAAGGGCTGGAACGAGGAATAAGAGGCAGAATTAGGAAGGGGAAGATTCGGGCTGAATAGTGGGTCACGCGAGCCCCTCCTGCTGCCTGCCTTCTTGGGGATGGCCCAAGGTCCCCCCCACCTCCTGCCCGCTTGAGACCAGCCCGAGGCCCCCCTACCTCCTGCATGCAGGGCTGGCCCAAGATCCCCTGCCACCAGCCCGAGATGCTCTCCCAAGCCCTCCCTCCCACTCAGGGCTGGCGTTGCTGCTTGCCCCCTCCCCCTCACATGTTCCTCTGCACTCCACTAGGGGTCGCACCCCACTAAGGGTTGCACCTCGCTTTTTTGGCTGATCATCAGTTGACAAGAGCAAAAGGGACAAATGCCCAGTTTTGCCAAAAAAGTCAGGACAGCCAGGACAGGGCTTAAAAAAGGGACTGTCCCAGCCAAAACAGGACCTATGGTCACCCTAGCTTTAAAGCAGGATGAATGGGAATCCGCTTTTGTTTCAACGCAGGTCACTGGAGCTCTTGTTTGCAAGCAGCCAGAACACCAAACTGCTTTACGGCGAGCCGCCCAAATCTCCAAGAGCAAATCGGAAATTCTCATCCCCTCCCCCGCTGTCCATCACCAAGTCATCCTCTCCGAGCCGAAGACGGAAGCTGTCCTTAAACATCCCCATCATCACGGGAGGGAAGGCTCTGGACCTGGCTGCACTGAGTTGCTCCTCCAATGGCTATGCAAGCATGTACTCTTCCATGTCACCCTTTAGTAAGACCACTCTTGATATAAACAAACTTTACGTGTCCAGTAACTACCCCAATAAAATACCTGATGAAGGTGAAACTGCATCTGAAAAACAAGAGGAGACTCCTCCGAACAAGCCAGGTAAGTCACTGTTAGTTCACAGGCTGGTGAGAGGTTCTCAGGCAAACAGTGGGGATCTGAGCAGAGGGAGGCAGTAGCAACGGGCCCAGTTTTTTCTTGCAAGAGAAGAGTGTGTGGCATTTGTAGGCTTTAGCAGGAATGTATAATTCACATGCAAGAGGCCATGAAACTTACCCCAGCCTGCGGGGACCATGCGGCAATCCAACCAACCTAACGTGGGGAAGAAAATGTCTGTAGGTGGCTGAACACACACATTAGTGCCTGGCTGTGGAGAAGTGAGGTCAGGGCACCCAGAGCAACAGCTGAGGCGTGTGAGTCAGGCGACATGGAGAGGCCAGGACACATGGAGACCCCCATAAGGTGCTGAAGGAAGAGAGCCTGAGCCAGGTGGGAACACAGCTGTCTTACCACAAACGGAAGGTGAACTGTCCTGGCTGCTGGCTGCCGGCAGCCCCAGCTGACATCAAAACACAGACCTATAAATGCCAGAAAGACAGAGCAGGAGAAAGGAAGGGGAGGCCAAACCTGGCCAAGTGTAACTGTAACCCTGGCTCACAGCACAATCCGTGGGGAGGGACACTCTGAGCCGGGCAAACTGACCAGCCCCTCAAACTGCTCAGTGCCAGGGATTTGGGATTAAACACCCACCCGACATTAGCCAGGTCTCCTGCCAGGTACAGCTCTAAGGATCTGACCAGAGCCTGTCGGATCAAGGACCGGGAAGAGCATATTAACTTGGCAGGCCTGGCACCGTTTCTCTCCATCTGATTGACAAAGTCACAGTTATTTGCACCTGCAGTTTGTGGGTGAAAGAGCAAAGGGCAGCTTTAAAAAATCTCTCCCTTTGTGTCCAAGCGGCGCCAGTAGGGAGCCAATCCTGCAGATACCACTCAGAACTGGCCTGTCCTTCGCCAAATCCAGGCTCCCACCCCTTTGCGCCAGCCCAGTTGCATGGTGCAAGTGAGGGCAGAGATGGGAACTTGGCCTGGCTAAGGAGTGCAGGGTCAGCTACTACCAGTACGTTGAATTAAATGAGGCTCATGTCAGACTGCTGCTGGGAGAAGCATGTCACAAGCCACGATTCAGACATGTTCCCAAACCGTCCCAACTTGTCCTGTTGGGAACACAGTGTTACTGGTGTGTGCCGTGGTTTATCACAGGTCAGTGAAAATTCCTGGTTTGACGTTGCCAGCATCTCCCTGGAAGTTATCAAAGACAAAGAGCCTGATCCCCGGTTGGTGTAAATCAGCTTAACACCTCTGACTTCTGTGGAGCTACACCCATTGTAGGAACGATGGGGACAGATTGGAGAAAGTCCAGAGAAGAGCAACAAAAACAATGAAAAGTCTAGAAAATATGACATATGAGGGAAGATTGAAACAATGGGGTTTGTTCAGTCTGGAGAAGAGACGACTAAGAGGGGACATGAAAGTTTTCAAGTACATAAAAAGTTGCTATAAGGAGGAGGGAGAGAAATTATTCCCCTTAACCTCCGAGGACAGGACAAGAAGCAATGGGCTTAAATTGCATTAAGGGAGGTTTAGGTTGGACATTAGGAAAAACTTCCTAACTGTCAGGGTGGTTAAACACTGGAATAAATTGCCCAGGGAGGTTGTGGAATCTCCATCATTGGGGATTTTTAAGAGCAGGTTGGACAAACCCCTGTCAGGGATGGTCTAGACAATACTTAGTCCTGCCACATGTGCTGGGGACTGGACTAGATGACCTCTCAAAGTCCCTTCCAGTCCTATGATTCTAGGATTTACACTAGCTAAGAATCTGGCCTCAAAAGTCTAGAAAACGTTGTTTGAAAGGGAAATGCTAAGAAAGAGATGGACAGATCTATAACTAGTTACTCCCAATTAACACATGCGCCTCCTAGAATCTGCCCCATTTTCACTTGGTATTCACTTGGGTTGTGAACACCACTAGGCCCCCTGCTGTCCTGAGGGCACTCTCATTTGTACGCACACACCTCAGCTTGTGTGTGGAAATGTTATCATTTGAGTGTACAAAGTGCACTCTGACCTTGGTTCATGAACTGTACCCACTGGTGATTGGATACACACAGTTAGAGGCCCTGAGCCAGGCAGAAGACCAAAGGCCCATGTGGTGACATTCTGAGATGGCATGGGATGTGCAAGTGGGGTAGGATAGGCATCATGGAACCCCACTTCCCATTGACAGGTTTCAGAGTAACAGCCGTGTTAGTCTGTATTCGCAAAAAGAAAAGGAGTACTTGTGGCACCTTAGAGACTAACCAATTTATTAGAGCATAAGCTTTCGTGAGCTACAGCTCACTTCCTCAGATGCATATCGTGGAAACTGCAGCAGGCTTTATATATACACAGAGAATATGAAACAATACCTATTCCCACCCCACTGTCCTGCTGGTAATAGCTTATCTAAAGTGATCATCAGGTGGGCCATTTCCAGCACAAATCCAGGTTTTCTCACCCTCCACCCCCACACACAAATTCACTCTCCTGCTGGTGATAGCCCATCCAAAGTGACAACTCTTTACACAATGTGCATGACAATCAAGCTGGGCTATTTCCTGCACAAATCCAGGTTTTCTCACATCCCCCCCACCCCCATACACACACAAACTCACTCTCCTGCTGGCTATTACCAGCAGGACAGTGGGGTGGGAATAGGTATTGTTTCATATTCTCTGTGTATATATAAAGCCTGCTGCAGTTTCCACGATATGCATCTGAGGAAGTGAGCTGTAGCTCACGAAAGCTTATGCTCTAATAAATTGGTTAGTCTCTAAGGTGCCACAAGTCCTCCTTTTCTTTTTTCCACTTCCCATTATACGTAGTGATTTGGCCTGAAGCGTTCAGTGGATGACCAGTATAAATTCCCCGCGTTACACCATTAACCATCTATTCCATCCCAGTGACCTTACACCTACGTTTAATTTGCACTAGGCTGTTGTGTTGCTCAGCAGTTCTGTTACCATGTTCACCACCAATAAACAGAGCCTCCATCTTCTGAGCCCGACGCAGACATTTCAGCGTAGAACTTCCAAACCCCGGGAACACCGTCAGCTGAAGTTATTTACATGCCGTGTGGCAACTAAAAGCTGAATAACTTTCTGAGCTGTGTAAAGGCTTGTGGGTTACCCAGGTCAGACAGTGACCAGTTTAATTGTGCAAAACATTTTAGAATTCAGGACCAAAGAAAAACCAAAAATAATTCTCAGGCAACAGAACTTTGGTGCTTTTGATTCTCGTGTGTCCAGTGCTGAATAAAGCAGGGTAACGAGTCCCTTTTGGACTGTAGAGAGATTTGAAGGCGCTAAAACGTGCCTGGTTCACACCGGCTTCCAAACCTTGTTTTGCTGCAGTATCGACAGTTACAAGTGGGGAATCTGAACCAGCTCCTTGTTTCCTCCAGGTTCCGAGGTATCAGTTCGGGAGGAGTCAGACACTGATCCAAACCAGAGTGATGAAGCAGAAACGGAGACCTCGCCAACGAAATCTCCAACTACTCCTAAAGCCGTCAAATGCAAAAATTCATCAGGTAACGTGTGCAGAAAGTCATCTAGCACCTGGGATATTTGCACCACTACGTTTAGGATCTTTAGACCTGATTCTCCTCTCAGCTCTGCTGGAGTAAATCAGGAGAAGTTCCATTGAAGTCAGTGGAAATACACTGGTGTAAAACTGGTGTACATGGGAAGAGAAGCAGGACCTTTCTCTTGATTTTTTTTTTTCCTACAAGAATGGTGAAGGGCAGAGTTTTGTCTAGTTGCACCTGTGTCCTGCAGATGTTTCACTCTGGCCCAGTGGATGAGTACCTTCCTCCAGGGCTGCAATGCATTCTGCAGTGAATGTTCCTGTGATGATGTGAGCTCTGGGGTGACGCTAGGAGCCACGCTCTTTGAGTGTCTTGTCAGAAATAGTTCTCTTCTCCTTTCTGAGGGTGTTAGCAACCTGAGCAACAACTGGAGTGTGTTAGCCAGAGCCCCTTTGTGAAGCCATTCAGCCTGGGCTCTGAACTGCAAGGCCTAAGAATCAGTGCTGCATCATCGTTTAGGTCTGCCTCAAACTTCTATGCTGTGCTAGGTGTCCCAGGGAGGAAACTAGGCCTGCATCCCATAAAGGGGTTAGGGTGTGTGTAGAGATTTGTGAGATAATAGACTGTGCACACAAGAAATAAGTATTGCATAGCTTTGTGGGGCAATGCCTAGAGAACATGAAAGCATTCTGTACGTTTTAACCCCCATTCTGTGGGATTGAACAGAGAACTCTGTCGTTCAGTGAGACGTTTGATAAAGCCTAGGGGGAGGATAGACTCCTCTCGTAAACTCTCCCGTGGTAGATGTTTTGAATTTCTGTAGAACACTCTTGGTTTATGCCCTGCTAAAGCTGAGAAGGTGGCAGTTGGGCTACGAATTCTGGGGATGCTGCTCATGCGTTTCCAAGGGCAGCATTCTGTCCCATGGGGAAATGGGTAAACGAACGGGTAAAGCTGAGGAGACGACCTTTACCTTCTGTGCCTGACCTAGTTCTCCCGCTTCCTTTTCTAGATTTCTCATTGTTTTCTTATAACAATGGAGTCGTTATGACGTCTTGCCGGGAGCTTGACAATAACCGCAGTGCCCTGTCAGCTGCTTCCGCTTTTGCGATTGCGACTGCTGGAGCCAACGAAGGCACCCCGACCAAGGAGAAATATAGAAGGATGTCGTTAGCAAGTGCAGGTGAGGATGCACTTGGGAGAACAATGCTCTGTAGCTTGGGGCAGGTTGCAGTTCTCCCACGAGAAACGTGAGCTACACAGCTATGGAGTATGGGACAAAGAGTTTATTTATAGGGCGACCATCACCGCTGTATCTGGTTACTGTTCCCTCAAATAAATGCAGCATCATCCCATATTATTCAATAGGATGCTTCCCTTAAAAAAAATAGACTAAGGACAAAGGACAACCCACTGCATATTAGATCATGCTGCAGCAGAGAGCATGTGGCCAGGTGTAGTCGGCTGGCCCTCAGCTTGGACTTAAGCCGTGGTAGCTTTGAGTCTCTTGCCCCTGGGTGCCCAACATGAGCCCCCACTTGTGGGCAATCTCATTGTTCTCGGCGGGAGTTCCCCTCACTCCTCGAGTCCTTTTCAGAGCTCGATTGACAGTCCCCTTCTCGTTAGCCTCTAGGAGCGCTTCCCCGCCCCACCCCCGCAGCCCCCCAGGGCCTTCGCTTGTATGCATCTTGTCAAATCCGACTGCCTCAAACAGGGGGCTGAAGGGAAAGGTTAGCAACTGCCTCAGGCTGAGCTCGCCTTGTTCCTGGGCACTAGCCTTCCCTGTCCCTGGGAAAACTCCCCACCCCCTTCTGCGGCCAGTCTCACCCATTTAAACGCCACTTCTCCAGGTGGAGCACGTTCTGCAGGGGCACCTGAGTACAGGAATGCTCGTTAGCCTTTCCACTGCAGGGATGGGGGGTGCCCCACCACACCAGGGGACCAGCAGCTCAAACATGGCTACTCACCTGTGCGGTAGCTGGGCACAGTGGGAAGGATGGACTCTGAGAGAAAGGGATCCCAGAGGATTTAGCCCTGTGCAGGTGATGATCAGTGTATTGTATTGCACCCATCCATTTGCACATGCGAATGCCGAGTCTCCATTTGCATGTGCAGTTTTGTTTGCGCACCCAAATCCAAGTGCTTGAATGCACACAGCTCTCTCGTGTGCCCGCCAGAGCCTCTGCCTACAAACAGGGTTAGTTCTCAGAGTTTCCCTTTAAATGTAAGGGATTAACTGGCCATTCGGGCTGTTCCACATGATTTCTGTTAAATTGTTAATATTTTTAAAAAAGAACAGGAGGACTTGTGGCACCTTAGAGACTAACAAATGTATTTGAGCATAAGCTTTCATGAGCTACAGCCCACTTCATCAGATGCATGCAGTGGAAAATACAAGTGAGGAGATTTATATACACAGAGAACATGAAACAATGGGTGTTACCATACACACGTAGCTCACGAAAGCTTATGCTCAAATAAATTGGTTTGTCTCTAAGGTGCCCCAAGTCCTCCTGTTCTTTTTGCGGATACCGACTAACACGGCTGCTCCTCTGAAACTTAATATTTGAAGTAATTCCTAAAATAATTGTATATGTGCTAAGTTCTTTGCAATGATTTTAGGCTTTCCCCCTGACCAAAGGAATGGGGACAAAGAGTTCGTGATAAGGAGAGCTGCAACCAACAGAGTGCTCAATGTTCTGCGCCACTGGGTCTCCAAACACTCGCAGGTACTTGTTAGCCCTGGGACAAAGGGATGGTTGCGCGTCTCTATGGCTGTGTTAGGCGGAGGCTGCACTGAGGCAATAGGATGAGATTTTACTGAACAATACTGGGACAATGAGCAGTCCTGTTGATTACGGTGAAATTCACCCAGTGCAGAGGGCTCTGTACACCCCTTAATAGGCCTTGGGGGTGCTCTCTGCTTGGGGGTGAATGCCACTGTACGCTTATTGGCTGAGCATGTTGGCCATCAGCTGGAAGAACTGCCTTTCCCTGTGTTTGTATAATTTGCACAAGGAGAGAAAAGCTCCGAGCTGCTGAAGAGGGGAGGCTGAGGAATCTGCAGATGCAAAACAGAACAGTCACTGATGTTACAGCAACGTAGCATGTACTGAGCATCCAAACCAACAGAACCCTCATTGTTTGTCCAACCCGGGTACCAAAATACAAGGCTGGGTCATAACAGTGGGTTGGGTTTTGTGTGCAAGAGGAAGGGGTTGCAGGAGGAGGTTAGTAAAACGTGTTCAGGATTGAAATGGCCTGAGGGCTGCTCAGCTCCCTGGGGCACCATTCCCCTTTCTCTCTCCTGCCTCTCAGCGCTGGCATTGCTTTTGGTGCTATGTGGAGCCACAGGAGCACCGCAGTTTATTAACAGTCGTGCCCCAAACTCTGCTCTGTCCAGATGCCGTTCATGCAAATGCAGAGACCAAAGTGGGTGCAGGGCCCTCCCTTTTCAATTCCTCTCTTGAAGATCTTCTGCGGCACAAACAGATTGTAACTGACAAGAGGACAAGCTGTTTTTCTTCCTTAGGAGGAGCAGACAGCATGTTCTGTCTCTTCTTGCAGGCAGAGATACCATAATCTCTGCCTGCAATTAATCGCGGAGAGGTTTATAAAGGGAAATAAGACAGTGAACCTGCTTGTAATGTACTATAATCTGAATAAAATGCGTGAAACCCTTTAACTGTACATGCTTTTGGCAGGACTTTGAAACCAATGATGAACTAAAATGTAAAGTGATCAGCTTTCTGGAAGAAGTTATCCATGATCCTGAGCTCCTGACCCAGGAGAGAAAAGCAGCAGCCAACATTATAAGGTAAAGGCTTATTAGTGGGAATGCATGTTTTCCCAGAGCATTATGCTGTTGTTAGCAGCTACCACCTGCTTTCACCCAGGATGGAGGGGGAGTAACATGTTCTTTGAGCAGTTTTACCAGTAATTAGATTATACGATTCGGGAAGCAAACATCAAAGATGAGCCAGATTCTCTGTTCAGTGACACTGCTGTAAGAGCGGCAAGTTACTCCCTGCCCAGACTGAGTTTGTATATTTAGATTTTTACAAGCTCCAATGAAAGAGCACAACCCCTCCAGGGCCCTGGGCGCCGGTCAATACTCCATGAACAACATACTAAACAAACACATCCTTCAGTCCCCCCCAGTTGAATCAGATAACCCAGCATAAATCACCCACCCCTCCCCGCCCATGATATCCAGAGTCCCACACCACTTCTGCCAGCCCCGCCCAACACCCAGCTCCCCACAGGTGAGGGAGAGAAGGTGGGACTGATGACCCGCTCTGAGGGCTGGTAGAGCCCTGAGGAAGGAGAGAGTTCCAAAGGTCAGCAGCAGGAGTAAGTGTCACGACTGGGGCTTGGGTGGTCACCCCAAGTGGTCAGAGTCAGGCTCAGAGCCAGAGTCAGAGCGTCAAGCCAAGAGTCGGAGACGGGGGCAGGAACCAGGTGAGGCGGCAGGGTCCAAGGTAGCAGCCAGCCAGGAATTCGCCCAGTTGGACAGAACTTCCTGTGCCTCCTTCTGGCTTAAATATGGCAGCTGGCTCAATCGGGGCCGGGCGCTCCTCCGATCAGGACGCCTGTGGGCGGTGCTTCTGGTGGGGCCAGAGTTCCATTGGCCACTCAGCCCACTAGTTACTAACCAGCCCCCGGACGGTGGCTGTGCAGGCTGCTTGGGGACCCGCAGACCCGGGTTCAAGACCCAGGGATCCTCGCAGTAAAACCTGTTGGCCAGTCCTGCAAACAGTCACTGCAGCACGGTGAGTTATCCCTGCGGGGAGGCCTGCTGACTGCAGTGACACCCTGCGCAGGAGGAGCTGTCCGCGCCGGAGTACCTGATGGCGGGATTGAGCCATGCCGTGGCCTCCTGGGCATGCCACGGGCTGCCCATTCCCTACACACACACTACCTCTTCTCTTACCTTGCAGTGAAGAGAAGTGGGGGGGGGGGGTTGAGATGTGCTGCTGTCTCAGTACACAGGGCTACGGCTCATGCTTACCCTTCTCTGCACCAGGGACAGTCTCCTATCGCCCTGGATCTGGAAAGCAGCAGCCCGGCATGCCTCGCTTCCCTGCGCACGAGCACCTGCAGGCCCAAAGCCTTAGCTAGAAAACTCGTGGGGCTGGGAGCCAGGCACACGGTTCCCATTCTCCAGGGCTGTCGCTGTTTGGCATGTGCTTTGTGCGCATGAGCGGGCCTGTCCGTATGGTGCGCTACTGAGCAAAGGCAGCGTGCGGATCTGCCTCCGTTCAGTCATTGTCCGACTGACATTAGGATGGCGCTGCCTGTGTGCAGGAACGCATTTGTTACACTGATCCTCTGCCCACTCAGCATGTGGCATTCCCACCGAAGTCAACAGGAGGCACTGGGGTGGAATAGCCATGTAGACCGGTGGGAAAGAGAAACAGACCCACCACTTCACACAGGACGGTATTGGCTCACACCTTTTCAGTGTGCGGGGCTAAGTCTGCAGACCCCTACTGACCCCAGTGGGAGTTGGACTCACAGGGATCTGAGGTCACAGTTTGGCGCATTAACTTTTTCTTTTTAAATAAGTAAAATGACAAATCTGACTCCACAGAAGCAGCTTCTTCCATACTCCTAAAAGTTTACTCTATCAAAATATCCACGGAATGAAACTCTAAATGTAAAGCTGTGTTCTAGACCCGCGGCTCTCAGTCTTTCTGGACTACTGTACCCCTCTCAGGAGGCTGATTTGTCTTGCGTACCCCGAGTTTCACCTCACTCAAAAACTGCTTGCTTACAAAATCAGAGGTAAAAATACAGAAGTGTCCCAGCCACTGTTACTGAACAACGGCTGACTTTCTCCTTTCTACCAGGGAGCTTTAAAATTAATCAATTGGAATAGAAATATGGTACTTCTATGTCAGTGTATAGTATATAGAGCAGTATAACCAAGTCCTTGTCTGTATGAAACTGTAGTTTTTTACTGACTTGGGTAGTGCTTTTTATGTAGCCTGTTGTAAAACTAGGCAAATATCTAGATGAGTTGATGTACCCCTGGAAGACCTCTGCATACCCCCAGAGCCAAGAAAATGTATACAACCTGTTGTTCTTTCAGCTAAAGTAACACTGCCTTTCTATTGCATAGAACTTTGACTCAGGAAGATCCAGGAGACAATCAGATAACACTGGAGGAGATCATACAGATGGTAAACAATTTTCTCCCCTCACTTCTTTTAATTATCATCAGGTTGATAGAGTGAATTACTAATATTCTGCTGTGAGGCACCCAGTCAGTTTTCGCATAGCCTAGATGTATGGTAGCATGATTGGCTGGTAACCCCTTCCAGCCGTGCTTTATTTGGACTGCTCAATTTGTCACATAACCCTGTCCCTTTGTAATTGTCAACAGAGATTATTTTCTTTAGGCTCTTTTATAAGGTGCAGCTCTCCGTTACCCTGTGAATCATCTGGTGCTAAAGCTGGGTAAATAATGCACAAAATGTCTAGAGAATTTATGCTTGCATGTTTTTGTGTGCCTGTACTTGGCCCTTTGTGTTAGCTTCCAGCTAGTCATGAACATTACTAGTCACGTTTCACTAGCATGCACTCATGGAAAGCAGATTTCAATGTCCCATGTGCAAGTATTTTCAACGATGAATTTTAAATTCACACACACAATTACCTCTAGTGGAAGGGCTCTTGTGCTCATCCAATCTGGGACAGAAACTATCTAACCAATCAAAATTAAGAAATACAGCTAATTGTAATTGAGAGTAAAACAAATTAAAAACCTATTCCTAGCACAGATTAAAATAATGAAAACACATGAAAAGTTAGCCTGCTCTCAGGCAAAAAAAGTCAAATTTCATCCAGCAAATCATTCATTGTGAATTATTGACATAACTCTATCCAGTGTGATACAGCTGACCACTGTCTCCCCTAGAGCCACCGAAAGGTAATGCACACTTTCAGCATAGTGCATGGGGAGCTGGTCACACAACTCTCCATGTCTGCAGAATTTGTGTACAGGTTTCACCAGGAACTGGATTGAAATAACAAACCCCCGTACATCAGGGTTTCAGTTCACCAAAGGGTGGCTTTTCCCTTGTGCTGGTAAATCCCCAGACACATGTAACATGTATTGATATCTGAGTGCTTGTTCTGACTGCATCCAGTTCAGTATTGCCAGCCCCAAACCTTCAGAAATCCTGAGACAGGTCCCAAATGTCATGAGATGAGCTTTCAGGAGATTTACCGAAATAATAAACGTTGTTGTCTTTTTATTTGCCTTCTGGCTTCTGGTTCCTTAGGGTTCATTCACTTCACGTTTTCAAGCTTTTCTCTACAATCATGAGGGCTAGAAACTTACTTTAAAAATACCAAACAATGTGGAGATTCTTGTGCAGTCTCTCGATCCCAGCAGCTGGGATTTTAGGAATAACACCAAGCACTGCGAGACTCACAGGGAACTCCTAAGAATTGGCAGCACTGTGTTCTGGATGTTAAACATGCCCATGTGCACTCAGTCATTTGGGCGTGTTCTGATTTGAGGTTTCATTTCACCCTAATCATGAACTTTGAGACCAGGTCTGGGTCTGGGTGTTATTCAGGGTTCTGGTTTCGGCACATCTTGAGTGTTCACCTAATTTTTGTCCCTTGCAGCATTTCCACATTTTGTCCCTACTGGAGAATCAAAGGGTTAGAAGGGACCATGGGGTCATCTAATCTAGCCCCTGTCAAGATGCAGGATTTGTTGTTTCTAACCCATCCCAGAGAGGTGGCTCCAGATGTCTCCTTTTGCAAACCTCCAGTGAAGGAGCTTCCACAACCTCCCCGAGCATCTGTTCCATTGTCCCACCGCTCTTACAGTGAGGGAGGTTTTCCTGAGGTTGGATCTAAACCTGCTCTGCTGTAGTTTGAACCCACTGCCTCTTGTCCCGCCCTCTGTGGCAAGAGAGAACAAATTTCTCCATCTCTTTCATGGCAGCCTTTCAAGTATCTGAAGACTGCGATCCTGTCTCCCCTTAAGCTCCTCTTTTCCAGACCGAACATACCCAGTTCCTTCAGCCTTTGCTCGTATGGCTGCATTCCTTCCCTTTGTCATCTTTGTCGCTCGTCTCGGGATCCTTTCCACATCCTTTCTGTACATTGGTGACCGATGCTGGACACAGTTCTCCAGCTGAGGCCTAACCAGTGACAAGCAGAGCGGAACTATCTCCTCCCGTGACTTGCATGCTCTGTACCTCTGTCAATGCAACCTCAAATTGCATTGGCTTTTTTGCAACAGCATCGCATTGCTGACTCATGTTGAGGTTGTGATCCACCCCAACTCCCAGATCCTTCTCAGACGTGCTGCTGCCAGGCCAGTTCTCCCCCACTCTGGAATTGTGCATTTGGTTTTTCTTCCCAAAGTGGAGCATCTCACATTGGTCCTTGTTGAATGTCGTTGTGTTGTCAATAGCCCAGGTCTCCAATTGATCCGGATCCCTCTGAATTTTAGCTCTGTTCTCCAAAGTGTTGGCAACCCTCTCCCCAGCTTTGTGTCACCTGCAGACTTCATCAGCGTGCTCTCTAGTCCTCCGTCCAGGGCATTAATAAAGATCCTAAATCACACCGGGCCCAGAACTGATCCCTGTGGAACCCCACTGGAGACCCCTCCCTCCAACCTGACCTCATTCCATTCCTAGTCACTCTTTGTCTGTGGTTGTTTAACCAACGATGTGTCCGCTTAATGGTAGTTCTGCTGAGCCCACATTTCTCCAGCTTACTTGTCACAATGTCTTGTGGGACTGTGTCAAAAGCCTGGCTGAAGTCCAGGTATATTATGTCCACCGCATTCCCGCTATCACCAATCCAGTTACCCTGTCAAAGTTGGAAATCAAGCTGGTTTGGACGATTTGTTCTTGGTAAATCCATGCTGGCTACGAGTGATTGCGCCTTCATCCTCCAGATATTCGCAAACTGAATGTTTTATACATTGCTCTGATACATGGGTGGCCAAACTTTTTGGCCCAAGGGCCACATCTGCAAACAGAAATTGTATGGCGGGCCATGAACGCTCACAGAATTGGGGTTGGGGTGTGGGAGGGGGTGAGGGCTCTGGTTGGGGGTGCAGGCTTCGGTCTGGGGCCAGAAAGGAGTTCAGGGTGTGGGACAGGCTCCAGGCTGGGGCAGTGGGTTGGGGTACGGGAAGTGGTGCAGGCTCCGCTGGGGCTGTGGGCTCTGGGGTGGGGCTGGGGGGCTGGGGATGAGAGGTTTGGGGTGCAGGAGGTGCTCCGGATTGGGATCGAGGGGTTTGGAGGGGGATCAGAGCTGGGGCAGGGGGTTGGGGCATGGGGAGAGGCTCGGGGGTGCAGTCTCCCAGCAGCACTTACCTCAAGCGGCTCCTGGAAGCAGCGGCATGTCCCTTCTCCGACTCCTATGCAGAGGCGCAGCACGTCGGCTCTGCACACTGCCCCGTCTGCAGGCACCGCCCCTGCAGCTCTCATTAGAGCGGGGCCATGCTTCCGGGGAGCTGCGTGGACCGGCCCCTGATGCTGCGCCCAGGCTGGAGGGCCAGAGAGGGGCAAGCCCCAGACCCTGCTCCTCAGCAGGAGCTCAAGGGCTGGCTTCAAACAGCTCACAGGCCGGATCCGGCCCAGGGGCCGTAGTTTGCCCATCCCTGCTCTAATAGCTTCCCAGGTATCAAAGTCGTTAAAGTTTCTGTTTATCTGGCCGCGTAAAGTATTTGCTGTAGCCTCCATTTGGATAGTCTGGCCCCACTTTGGCTGGCATGGGACCTGCCGATAGGCCCCCTTGACTCTGTGGGCACTAGAGATATAGTCACAAAGAAAATCCACTTGGACATTTTCTTCCTGGAACCCATTTGTACAGAACAATTCCCTTTGGCCAGCAACAGACTTTAACTAGCCTCTTGACTCCCGTTCCACCTGGCTGGCTTTTAGCTGCTGCTGTCAATGAGGCTGGAGTTAGTTGCTCAGCAGAGCCAAGCCGTATTTTACTTGAGCAGCCTAGGAGATTGCTAGCACACTCCAGTGCTTCTGCTAGGGAGGGAACCCGGGTCTAATTCAGCTCGTGTTCGAGGACGTCTCTCCCCGTCCCCCTCCCCATGATGTCTTCTTGCACAGGGAATGTCAGACACCGTTCTGAATTCTCTTTCTTTGCTGGAGTCCTTGGTTTCTGGACAGTAGCTGGGAGAGTCTGTTCCCGTTCGGAGGACAAAAAGCTCTATCAAAATCCACTTTAAAAAACAAATCAGAGAAGGGAGAAGCAGCCTTGCATTTCATACCCCCTGCATGTGCAGGCCATGCCACTTCACAGCTAAGCCCATTGCCATGACTGATCAAGGTATACCACTTCCCCCCAGGAGCTAGACAAGTGCCCCTTATGCTTCGCATTGCAGATACTCACAGGACTGAGGCCAGGACTAGAAGTGCTGAAGCAGCAAAGTATGCCTGGCTGTTAATTCCTTGAACAGAGCTGAGATACTCTTCAGATCAAAGACCGTATTAACATTGCATGGCACACTGTGCAGGGTACAACAATGCAAGCATTTCCTTTGGCAGACATTCTTCTGTAGGAGGATGGGCTGTGGGCATAGGGCAGGCACCCACTGGCATGCTGGGGAACTGTATGGGGTCTGTGTCGCACGTGGGAGCGACCAGGAGGAATTGCAGCAAAGCCATCCAGAATCCCTCCAGGGGAGCACATGCCAGAGCAGGGGCCCCACCATGTTTTCAGGGAATGCACTGTGCTCTCCGCTCCACATCCGGCCAGTTTGAGGGAACGGGGGGACATTGCTTGGCCTTGCCTTATGCTGCCTGCACCCTTTCAGGCAGCTAATGCCCATGAAGGTGTGAGCTGAGGGCACAGACTATTTGCCCCAGGGAGATTCAGGCCAGCAGCCATACAGAGGACAAGAGCAGGGGCGTGAGTGCCTTGCACCCCACACAGGGGCACTGCCTTGGGGTCCCTGAGAGTAGCCAGGGGAGCAGCAATCACCAGTTTAGAAATTCCTTATCATGGCACTTCTCTTAGGTGGAGGCCCAGTCAGGCACTGACCATGTCTCTAGCCCTGGATTGCTCCTGGCACAATCTGTTCCTAACTTCCTTACGGCCTTGACAGTTCAAGGTACCCAGTCTGCCAGATCCCCTCTTGCCGGCTGCTGGGAGGATAGAAAATCTGCTTGTTTTCTGGGGAGAGGGAAGCTGTGGTGGTCTATGTTTTCCTGGCAGGCCCCCCAGGTTGCTAGGAGCATGTGCCTCAGCCGGCTACTGATCTCCCTGGCCTTGGATTAAAAGGGGACAACAGGTCTGAGGAGGCAGCGTTCAGGCCTGGCTCTGGATTAGGCTTAGGTAGGGGACATGGTTCAAACTGTGAAGTCTTGTGACCAGTCGTGGTGACATTTTGGAGCCAATTGCTAGACTCTCACTGTTTGGAGATGGCAGCCATTTTATCCCAAACCAGAGTCGGAAGATAGGCACTCGCACTCTTAGCGCCACCGCAGAACCAGACCCAGAGAGGTGGGTTTGCTCCCCCGGGACTCAAATCTGAACCTTGTCCCCTAAAACGTGCAGGGGTGGGGATATGAAATTCCAGTTTTGGCTCATCTCAAGTTTTAATGCTCTGGGCTGAATTCTCCGCTAAATTCACTGGTGCAGTCATCTACAATTGCTTTGCTTGGTGGAGGCAGCGGGGAATTTTTGTGCTCGTTAGAAATTATCCCATTGGCTCTATACAACCTGGAACTAGTATTTTTAAGCCCAAGCAGTAGGCTCTCTATAGATCACTTGGTAAACTGGGTGCCAGTGAACAATATGCATTTCAACATGACAGATGTAAAGCCCTACATCTAGGGACAAAGAACGTAGGCCACACTTACAGGATGGGGGACTCTGTCCTGGGAAGCAGGGACTCTGAACAAGATTTGGGGGTTGTAGTGGATAATCAGCTGAGCATGAGCTCCCGGTGTGATGCTGTGGCCTAAAGGGCTAATGTAGTCCTGGGATGAATAAACAGGAGAGTATCGAGGAGGAGCAGACAGGTTATTTTCCCTCTGTTTGGCACTGGTGCGACCGCTGCTGGAATCCCCTGTCCAGTTCTGGTGCCCACAATTCCAGAAGGACGTTGATAAATTGGAGAGGGGTCCGAGAAGAGCCATGAGAATGATTAAAGGATTAAAAACCTGCCTTGTAGCGATAGACTCAGGGAGCTCCATCTACTCAGGTTTTCGAAGAGAAGAGCAAGGCCTGGGTTGATCCAAGTCAGTAAGTACCTGATAACAAGGATGTCGGGTGAAAAGCCAGCCTGTCACAGGAATTAATGCTCCTTGATTTGTTACATTTTAACATTTAAATTATTTAAATGTAAACGTTGATTACTTGTATAGTATCACACGGAAGCAGACGATTCCTTAATTAACCTGAGCAGATTCTCAGACATTTGTAAAGTCACCCCGTCACAAATCCATCTGTGTAGGATGGGTTTCGCTTCAGAGCCCAATCCTGCTTCTGTTGAAGCCAATGGCAAAATTCCTATTGACCTTAATGGACACAGGACCAGGGCTTTGTTTTCGGGCCACATTCGACAGTCTATCCCTGCTCATGACAGCACTCAGGTACGTGCTTAGTCAAGCTGGTGGATTTAAGCATGTGTTTACCTGCTCTGCTGGCCTGGGGCCTTGGTGTCACCAGCCTAGCAACAGCAAAGAAGTTTGGCCTGGAAAGTCCTGGTGCTGATCCGAATGTGGGTAGATCAGACAAGAAAACAACCTGACTCAGAGACTCCGTGTTCACATCCGCACAGATCGTTTGAGCCTCAAAGAAAACCAACTTCCAGGACATTATGGACACAACTGGGCTCCTCTTCCTCTCTCTTTGCTACCTAAGCTTGTCGGTGTCGTTCACGGAACAGCTGCTACTGCATACTCATGACCCTGTAGAAAGATCTGTGGCTCAGGGCACCACGGACAGGGTATGGTTGCTGGTAACTGGCTGTGTCTACACTATATCATGGATAGCGCCGCCGCCGCACTGACGCACCTGGGCCGCGGCCGCACCTCTGGTGAAGACGCTCTACGCTGACGGGAGAGAGCCCTCCCGTCGGCTGAATCACTGCTCCCTCCCCCAGGGGGCGCTCTCCTGCCGGCATAGCGCTGTCCACACCGGCGCTTAGGTCAGTGTAACTCCCGGCGCTCGGGGGGCGGATTATTCAAATGACTTCTTATTACTGATTGGTTGATTATTACTTCAAGTTATACCAAAGTGATTTGTAATGTAGACGTAGCCTCGGAGTGTGGTGGTGGACCCCTCGCCCATATTGGTGGGCAGTTACTCACACACGGAGTCCCATTAAGAGAATGGAAATACTTGTGTGAGTCACTGGCCAGTGTGTGTAAGGGGATCACAGTGTGGCCTTCAAATGATGCTTGCTGCATAAGCTGCATTCTTATTTGTTTCTGGCTAAGATAGCAGGGCTGTAACACTTTGGGGAGACTCTTGTATTGGATCTGACATTCGTTTTATTTCAGTGCACAGATTGCAAATGATTCTTAATATATTCTTAACTAAATCATCCAGTAAAACACATGTTGACTCTTTAATTTAGGCAGAGGGAGTCAAAGCAGAACCCTTTGAAAATCACTCCGCTTTGGAAATAGCAGAACAGCTGACATTGTTGGATCACCTGGTCTTCAAGAAGATCCCATATGAGTAAGTACTGACCGTTCTCTGGCATTACACTTTGTCGCCTCTCCCAGCCGGACGGTTGCTGGTTGCGATGATCAGGTCTACAGCACGATGATACAGGCAGGATCCACCTGCAGCGTAGCAAAGCCTTGTACGGACTCCAGGACTGTTTCTAAATGCCCCTCGCTAGGGGCAGGGGAAGTAGCAGTGTTGGGGATGTGCCTGCGAGGTGGGTGGCCTAGGCAGATGAACACGCTCCCCTGCTGGCATCACGAAGGCAAAGCCTTGTCCTTCCCTAAGCGGGGCTCTCCCGTGGCTTTTCCAACCAGACCCCCACCCTGTACGTGCCCGCTGCTGTCAGCACAGCTCTGCCCTCTGTAAACTGGCTTCCCGTCTCCACCGCCAGATGCTGAAATGGGGAGTGAAGCAGTGAGTTTCCCATGAGCCAGCCCTGCCTCACCCGTCCCGGGGCTCAGGGTAGCCATGGAGCCGGTGGCACTTCTCCCGGTTTACCTGCGTATGCTACTAGGACACGGCCTGTGGTCCCCGCCCCTCCCAGAGTCACTGGTTTCTGGGCAGGCTGTGTCCCGGGCCAGCACCGATATCAAACCGGGCGCGGTTTGGCTGGTATCATTGTGCACGCACGGAGGGTGCCGTTTCGCAGAGCGCACTGCCCTGTCCCTGCCACCATCACCTTGCTCGTAGCGCTCGTGCGAGGTCGCACCGGTAGGGACAGTAGAGTTGCCAACTTTCTAATGGCACAAAACCGAACACCCCTGCCCCGCCCCTTCCCCTAGGCCCCGTCCAGGCCCCGCCCCTTTTCTGAGGCTCCGCCCCCACTCACTCCATCCCTCCTCCCTCTGTCCTTCTCTCCCCCCACCCTCGCTCACTCGCTCATTTTCACTGGGCTGGGGCAGGGGGTGAGGGCTCCGGCTGGGGATGCAGGCTCCATAGGCCAGAAATGAGGGGTTCGGGGTGCAGGAGGGGGCTGTGGGCTGGGGCAGGCCAGGGATGAGGGGTTTGGGGTACAGGAGGGGGCTACAAGCTGGGGGGTGGAGCCAAGGGGTTCAGAGTTTGGGACGCAGCTCTGGGCTGAGGCAGGGGGTTGGGGTGTGGGAGGGGGTACTGACTCTGGGCTGGGGGGTGCGGGCTCTGGGGTGGGGCCAAAAATGAGGGGTCCAGGGTGTGGGAGGGGGCTCCAGGCTATGGCAGGGGGTTGGAGTACAGGGGAGTGCGGGCTGTAGGGTCCAGGAGGGAGATTGGATATGAGAGGGGGCTTAAGGCTGGGACAGGGAGTTGGGGTACGGGAGGGGGCTCAGAAGGGGGTGGGGTAGGATGCAGGCTCTGGGAGGGAGTTTGGGTGCACAAGGGGGCTCAGGGCTGGGATGTGGTTGGGGTGCAGGAGGGGGTGCGGGCTCCGAGCGGTGCTTACTTCAGGGGGCTCCCCGGAAGCTGCAACATATCCTTCGGTGTAAGCAGAGGTGCAGCCAGGCAGCTCTGCGCGCTGCCTCCGCCCCCGCAGCTCCCATTGGCCGCACTTCCTGGCCAATGGGCGCTGCGGAGCCGATGCTCAGAGCAGGGGCAGCGCGTGGAGCCCCGCTGACTGTGCCTCCGCCTAGGAGCTGAGGGACATGTCGCTGCTTCCAGGAGCTGTGCGGAGCCAGGTAAGAAGCCTTCCCACCCTGCCAACCGGACTGTTAATGGCCCAGTCAGCAGTGCTGACTGGAGCCGGTAGGGTCCCTTTTCGACTGGGTGTTCTGGTCAAAAGCTGGACACCTGGCAACCCTAAGGGGCAGCCCCAGAAGTCCTGTATTCTAGGGATGCATGCGTCAGTGGTTTCTGCAGAGTAGCAAGACAATAGCCCTTGTCTCTCAAGAGCCCAGCTCATGCGTGACAGCTGTGGCTCCTCTGGTCTTGGCAATTCATGTGTCAAAGTTTTCTGTTATGCGGCAAAGATGGGGGTGGAGAGAGGGAGGGAGGGAGGGAGGCCGCCTGATTCCTTCCCCCTTGCAGATGCAGGAAATTAACCTTCTTCTAACAGAGAATCCCTCCTCAGTGCTCCAGGGATGACTTAGAGCCAGGGGGTCTCAACCTCTTTCTTTCCAAGGCCCCCCCCAACATGCTATAAAACTCCATGGCCCCCCTAGGTCACAACAACTGGTTTTCTACGTATAAAAGCCAGGGCCGGCGTTAGGGGGTAGCAAGCCGGGCAACTGCCACCATGCTACAGGGGCCCCCACGAAGCTACATTGCTCAGGCTTCAGCTTCAGCCCCGGGTAGCGGGACTCAGGGTCCCAGATGGCGGGGCTTCAACTTTCTGCTCTGGGCCCGTGAGTCTAACGCTGGCCCCGGACTCCTGGTTTAGAACCACTGACTTAGAGAACCCCAGTGTGTCTGGGGAGAACTTCCTTCCTAACCCTGCATGTGATGAGTTGTGAGAGAGTATCTCTGTCACCAAGCCTCTTCTATCATTTGTCCTGGGATACCGCTGAGGCTGACCATTGCCCAGTTTTTCTCTAAACGAAGGAAGGCAGCTTCTTCCTGTACATCCGGATGCTTCGTTCTGAAGGGTGAGAGCCCTCCTGGTGAGAACTCGTTCCCCAGGGTATTTCTTAGGCAGTGCAGGGTATGGGGAAGAGTCAGTGATCCAGGGAGATGCAATAGAATTGATCCTGGATTTTGTAATTTGCAGAGAGTTTTTTGGGCAAGGTTGGATGAAGCTTGAAAAGAATGAAAGGACTCCTTACATTATGAAGAATACTAAACACTTCAATGATGTAAGTACAGCGCAGGCAGGCAGGGATATCGTGGTGCAGGTGGTGTAGGAGGAGTCAAGGCTTGCGTTGCATACCCTACGTCTGAGATTTACTGACCCCATTTCTATGGTGATTTCCACAGTGGGAGACGAGGCTGAACGGAATCCCAGTACAATGTGCTGATCCAGTTCTCTTAGAATGGGCCAAACCAACCCCCAGACCCAACACAAGGGAGTGAGGGGGTAAAATCTGAATCCAAACTTCCCCCTAGTTCAGGTTGTTCAAATCTGGCCCATTGTACAGGGAGATCTGAGCTGAAAACCTGGGTCCAGGGTTTGGGTTTTGGACCCATCTCAGCATAAAATATGTCGGAACTGTGTTCTTACCCAGAGCAAAGTGAAATGGCCAGGGAAATACAAACTGAAGAGCATGGGCCACCATTTTCAATTTTGGACAGTTGAAGTTCAGCTCCTAGAGTGAAATCCTGACTCCCTTGGAGTCCCGGGCAAAACTCCCTATGACTTCAGGGCCCTGGATTTCCCCCCTAAATCTGTATCTGGATTCCTAAATCCGTGGCCTGCTTTCAAAGTGCTCGGCACCCGTCGCTCTGCCCTCTGAAAACGAGGCCTCTGCTCTAGGGGCTGATGTTTGAACATGTTGATCAGAGTGTTCCCCATATCCATCCGAAGGAGCCTGAGCTCCCTCTCTAAGACATGTATACCTCTGTACGGGCCAGCTGCAGGCCAGTCAGAAATGTTGATACAGGCACTTAAGTACGTGCTTACATTCCATTGACTTCAGAGTTAAAGTTAAGCATGTGCCTAGGTGCTCTGCCGAGGCAGGGAGTCTCTGAACGTTTTGTAAGTGGACTGCAGCTGGTCCATACATATGCTGCAGCTGGTCCATACATACGCTGCAGCTGGTCCATACATGTACTGTTAGTTGCTGTCTCTGTGAATTCCAGGAGGTGGCAATATTTAAATTCTCATCATGAATGAGATGCCAGAGTGGTGGATGTCTCAGAATGTGTTGCTGCAATAAAGCTACCATGCGGTTAGCACCTTCTGCTGGGAAAGTGCTTGCAGCAGAATCAGCCCTGTTCCTTCCTGTGGCTCTTGCTGAGAAGGACAGTAAAGGAGTGTCCGGGTAAAAGATCTGCAATGAATTATTAGTACAAGCCCTTCTATGAAAGTGTTCCTAACATGATGGATTGTAACCTTGATCTCCCTGCAGATCAGTAACCTGATAGCTTCTGAAATCCTCCGCAACGAGGATGTCAATGCCAGAGGGAGCGCCATTGAGAAGTGGGTGGCTGTGGCAGATATCTGCAGGTGTCTGCACAATTACAATGCAGTCCTGGAGATCACCTCCTCCCTGAACCGCAGTGCCATCTTCCGGCTCAAGAAAACGTGGCTCAAAGTATCCAAGCAGGTACGTAGTTATAGCCGTTCTTTACGACGTGTCTCGCTGTAGAGCCTGGGAGCCCATCCTGTCCCAGGACCTATTGTGTGAGGTGCTGTACCAACAGGATAGGATTGGAAAGAACTCGCAGCCAGAGGGAACAGGGGATAGGCTGGAGAATCGCACTGTCACCAGGAAAAGGCAGGTCTATGTGATCGGGGACTCTTTACTGAGAAGACTAGACAGGCCTGTAGCCAGAGCTGATCCAGAGAATAGAAGGGTGTGCTGTCTTCCAGGTGCTAAGATACGGGAGGTAGACCTGAGGTTGAAAAGGATCCTAAAGGGAGCAGGAAAGAATCCCCTAATTATCCTTCATGTGGGAACAAATGATATGGCTAGATTCTCGCTGGAAAGTATTAAGGGAGACTGTGCTAGGCTGGGGAAGACGCTTAAGGAAATCAAGGCGTAGGTGATCTTTAGTGGGATTCTGCCTGTTCCTAGAGAAGGGCAACAAAGGTGTGACAAGATCAACAGACAGCTCAGGCAGTGGTGCTAGAAGGAGGGCTTTGGGATCTATGGCCACTGGGAGGCATTCCTGGACAGAGGACAGTTCTCTTGGGATGGACTTCATCTGAGTAGGGAAGGAAATAGACTTCTAGGATAGAGGCTGGCACAACTGATTAAGAGATCTTTAAACTAGGAATTTGAGGGAGATGGTTGGGAGATGTCCAGGTAATCTCCACGCTGGATTTTAGCATTGAGAGGGAAGAAAACGAAGGGAAGAGCAGTGTGGATACCAGTCTAATAGGTTATTCTGGCAGTAGAATGACCGTGCCCAATAGGGTACAGAATGTGAGCGAGGCCAAACAGCAAAAATGAAGATGTTTGTACACCAACGCGAGGAGCCTGGGTAACAAAATGGAGGAACTAGAGCTCCTGGTGCAGGAAATGAAACCAGATATTCTAGGGAGAACAGAAACAGGGTGGAATAGTCGTCATGACTGGACTACGGGTATTGAAGGGGATGTGCTGTTTAGGAAAGACAGAAATAAAGGCAAAGGTGGTGGAGTAGCACTGTCTATCAATGATGAGGTAGAATGTAAAGAAGTAAGAAGCGATGGAATGGGTAAGACAGAGTCCGTCTGGGCAAAAATTACACTGGGGAAGAAAACTACCCTAGAGCCTCCCCTGGGATAGTGCTTGGGGTGTGCTAGAGACCGCCGGGATCTAATGTGGATATAGATAGAGTCCTCTTTAATATTTTTAATGAAGTAAATACTAATGGGAACTGCGTGATCATGGGAGACTTTAACTTCCCAGATACAGACTGGAGGACGAGTGCTAGTAATAATAATAGGGCTCAGATGTTCCTAGATGCGATAGCTGATGGATTCCTTCATCAAGTAGTTGCTGAACCGACTAGAGGGGATGCCATTTTAGATTTGGTTTTGGTGAGTAGTGAGGACCTCACAGAAGAAATGGTTGTAGGGGACAATCTTGGTTCAAGTGATCATGAGCTAATTCAGTTCAAACTGAATGGAAGGATAAACAAAAATAAATCTGTGACTAGGGTTTTTGATTTCAAAAGGGCTGACTTTCAAAAATTAAGGAAATTAGTTAGGGAAATGGATTGGACTGAAGGACTTGTGGATCTAAAGGCAGAGGAGGCCTGGGATTACTTCAAGTCAAAGCTGCAGAAGCTGTCGGAAGCCTGCATCCCAAGAAAGGGGGAAAAATTCATAGGCAGGAGTTGTAGACCAAGCTGGATGAGCAAGCATCTCAGAGAGGTGATTAAGAAAAAGCAGAAAGCATACAGGGAGTGGAAGATGGGAGGGATCAGCAAGGAAAGCTACCTTATTAAGGCCAGAACATGTAGGGATAAAGTGGGACAGGCAAAAAGTCAAGTAGAGTTGGACCTTGCAAAGGGAATTAAAACCAATAGTAAAAGGTTCTATAGCCATATAAATAAGAAGAAAACAAAGAAAGAAGTAGTGGGACCGCTAAACACTGAGGATGGAGTGGAGGTCAAGGATAATCTAGGCATGGCCCAGTATCTAAACAAATACTTTGCCTCAGTCTTTAATAAGGCTAAAGAGGATCTTAGGGATAATGGTAGCTTGACAAATGGGAATGAGGATATGGAGGTAGATATTACCATATCTGAGGTAGAAGCGAAACTCGAACAGCTTAATGGGACTAAATCGGGGGGCCCAGATAATCTTCATCCAAGAATATTAAAGGAACTGGCACATGAAATTGCAAGCCCATTAGCAAGAATTTTTAATGAATCTGTAAACTCAGGGGTTAGACCGTATGACTGGAGAATTGCTAACATAGTTCCTATTTTTAAGAAGGAAAAAAAAAGTGATCCAAGTAACTACAGGCCTGTTAGTTTGACATGTGTAGTATGCAAGGTCTTGGAAAAAATTTTGAAGGAGAAAGTACTTAAGGACATTGAGGTCAATGGTAAATGGGACAAAATACAACATGGTTTTACAAAAGGTAAATCGTGCCAAACCAACCTGATTTCCTTCTTCGAGAAAGTAACAGATTTTTTAGACAAAGGAAACACAGTGGATTTAATTTACCTAGATTTCAGTAAGGCGTTTAATACCGTGCCACATGTGGAATTATTAGTTAAATTGGAAAAGATGGGGATCAATATGAAAATTGAAAGGTGGATAAGGAATTGGTTAAAAGGGAAACTACAGCGGGTCCTACTGAAAGGTGAACTGTCAGGCTGGAGGGAGGTTACCAGTGGAGTTCCTCAGGGATCGGTTTTGGGACCAATCTTATTTAATCTTTTTATTACTGACCTCGGCACAAGAAGTGGGAGTCTGTGCTAATAAAGTTTGCGGATGATACAAAGCTGGGAGGTATTGCCAATTTAGAGAAGGACAGGGATATCATACAGGAAGATTTGGATGACCTTGTAAACTGGAGTAATAGTAATAGGATGAAATTTAATAGTGAGAAGTGTAAGGTTATGCATTTAGGGATTAATAACAAGAATTTTTGTTATAAGCTAGGGACACATCAATTAGAAGTAACGGAGGAGGAGAAGGACCTTGGATTTTTGGCTGATCATAGTATGACTATGAGCCACCAATGTGATATGGCCGTGAAAAAAGCTAATGCGGTCTTGGGATACATCAGGAGAGGTATTTCCAGTAGGGATAAGGAGGTTTTAGTACCATTATACAAGGCACTGGTGAGACCTCACCTGGAATACTGTGTGCAGTTCTGGTCTCCCATGTTTAAGAGGGATGAATTCAGACTGGAACAGGTGCAGAGAAGGGCTACTAGGATGATCCGAGGAATGGAAAACCTGTCTTATGAAAGGAGACTCAAGGAGCTTGGCTTGTTTAGCCTAACCAAAAGAAGGTTGAGGGGAGATATGATTGCTCTCTATAAATATATCCGAGGGATAAATACTGGAGAGGGAGAGGAATTATTTAAGCTCAGTACCAATGTGGACACAAGAACAAATGGATATAAACCAGTCATTGGGAAGTTTAGACTTGAAATTAGACAAAGGTTTCTGACCATTAGACGAGTGAAGTTTTGGAATAGCCTTCCAGGGGGAGCAGTGGGGGCAAAAGACCTATCTGGCTTTAAGATTAAACTCGATAAGTTTATGGAGGAGATGGTATGATGGGATAACATGATTTTGGTAATTCATTGATCTTTTAATATTCATGGTAAATAGGCCCAGTGGCCTGTAATGGGATGTTAGATGGGGTGGGATTTGAGTTACTACCGAAAATTCTTTCCTGGGTATCTGGCTGGTGAATCTTGTCCATATGCTCAGGGTGTAGCTGATCACCGTATTTGGGGTCGGGAAGGAATTTTCATCCAGGGCAGATTGGAAGAGGCCCTGGAGGTTTTTCGCCTTCCTCTGTAGCATGGGGCACGGGTCACTTGCTGGAGGATTCTCTGCTCTTTGAAATCTTTACACCACGATTTGAGGACTTCAATACCTCAGACATAGGTGAGAGGTTTTTTGCAGGAGTGGGTGGGTGAGATTCTGTGGCCTGTGTTGTACAGGAGGTCAGACTAGATGATCATAATGGTCCCTTCTGACTTTAGTATCTATGAATCTATGAACAGAACAGAAAGCCCCACGGAGCCGTGCTGAAGTGATTCTTCGTACGCATGGGGTGTGATGAAATGGTGTAGGGAGCCACTGGGGATATCTCCATTTGAATGGCCTAAAATGAACGCACACTAAAAACCCAGGGAGTAAAGAGATTAACCCTTTCAGATCATTGCAAACAGCCTAACTTCTGCATTATCGTCAGGTGACACTTCACCCCGGGGATTGTTCACCCCGCAGGAGTACACTTCTCAGGCACGAATGCTGCTTCACGGCTAATGCTGTAAGCCCAGTCATTTCAGTTGTGGAGTTGGAAAGTTACCGCTGTGGGTTAATGCGTTTGTGTTTGGAATGGGGGGAGGGGTTCCCAGGGGCAGGGGCATGTCTTGCCCTGGGATTTGCACAGTGACATGGCCACGGCAGGTCCTGCTCTCCTTGCTCTTCTAATGCAGTCTGGTGGGGGCACGCAGGAGTCAGCTCCATCGAGCCCCAGCAGTGGAGGAAGTTGGAGTGAACTGGGGATGTTTTACAGCATTTCAATGGCCATGGGGCCAGAATAGGCCCTTTCCTACCCAGCGCAGAGGGTGCAAATGGGGTTTGCATGCCCCATTTTCCTACAGGGCCAGGTTCTCCTGCCCGTACAGTGAGGAGTGCCCCGTCCCACAGCTAGCGTGAGTACGAGCGTGAGACTCCGGATCATGGCAGCGGTTTAGATCTGGTGAAGTCAGGCGCCATTTCTGGCCTGTTTCCTGGTCTTCCTCTCCTCAGTGTGTCTTTGCCAGCATTGACACCCCACTGGCAGTCAGCCGAGAGCCCTTCTCCGGGCTCAGGCACGTTGCTCTGATGGGGAGGTGAGAGCAGTCTTTTCGCACTTCGGGCTTGTTTCCATGCATTTATTGCTTGACCGGCCCTCAAAATGGCCGCCAGGGTTTGTGCACGGCACAGCGTCTGTTTGGCTGATTAGGCTTTGCATCCCCCTGAACGCTCCATATGAAAGGCGAAGGGACGAGCTCCCAAAGCGCCGGCTGCCAGGCGAATACCGGATTGCCTCTTAGGATGTGTCTGCATTGGAGCTGGGAGGCGTGATTCCCAGCTGGTGTAGACGCACCCACACTCGTTCTGCCTGAGCTAGCGCCTACAAATAGCAATGCAGCAGGGGAGCATGGGCGGTGGCTCGGACTAGCCATCCAAGAGCCTGCTCGGGGGAGCGGGTGGGCAGGTACTTGGGCAGCTCGCCCAAGCCGCCGTCCACACTGTCCCGGCAACGTGGCAGTTTGTGGGCGCTAGCTCAAGCACCCCCCTTGTAGACATACCTTTAAACAGCTCGGGTCCATTCACTGTCCCAGGCTGAAATCCTCATCCCTGCACACAGCTCTGGTACATGCATTAGGGCCAAGAGGACAGAGCTCTTCTCCCCAAATCCAGGCAGATCCACCCCGCGCCCCGCTCTCAGAACCTAAAGACCCCATGTGCTGGGGCGATCCCATATGGGCTCCTCAACGCCTGCGCCTCCTGCCGAGTGTGTGCACTGCGCTCAGGACCCTCCATGCCCACAGTGGGGAACGGGAGCAGGATATGTGCCTAGGGCAGGAGTCTTAACCCGTGGGCTGCAAACAAGGGTCCAGGGGTTGCAAGCACCCTGCCCTTCTCATGCTGCGTAATGGGGCAGTGGTTGTCCCAGCTAGATGGGAGGGGAGTCTTAGGATGGAAAAGGGGTCCCTGGTCACGAAAGAGGCCAAGAACCCTATCCCCCTAAGTCATTACATTGCATATCCTGCTGGCCCCTTTCTATCACAGGCCCATTCTGTGCAGGCAAGGTCTGCTTCTGTGTAAGTTGTCAGTTGCAGGAGCCTTTTGTTTCTTTGCACTGTGACTTGGGAATGACGTCTCTGCCCTGCCTGGGCTCAGGTGGGGAGTCCAGATGGACAAGTCAGCAGTGCAGTCTCCTGTCAGCTCCCTTTGCGCTGTCGATGTTGCATCAAGGGGCACCTCCTGCTTTCCCTGCTCTGTGGGTGCAGAGGACACTGACCAGGCTGAGAGGCAGGATATGGGGTGACCTCTCAGGAGGTCTGCCCCTCCGCGCACAGCTCTGAACATCTCAAACGAAGGCCCAAGCCCTTGACTGTCAAAGGTTTCAGAATCACTCTCACTTCTGCCCCAGGGGAAGGGTGCAGCTTTTCCCAGGGCCTTTTTCTAACTCCTACATGCTCTTAATTCCTTGCAGACGAAAGCTCTGATTGATAAGCTCCAAAGGCTGGTGTCGTCGGAGGGCCGGTTTAAGAATCTCCGAGAAGCTCTGAAAAAGTAAGTGACACGTGACTGTCATTGTGTGTTTGCTGTTGAAAGCCTGTTACACATGGTTTCCGACAGGCAGCTTGCCTGGGTTTGTCACAGGGCGTGTGTCCTCCTGAAACTCCCCGGGGACCCAGCCTCGTCCAGGGGCAGCTAACACAGGGCTGCCAGCCTCTGCAGATAAGACTGGGATGTCATTATGCCAATGCATGTGTTCCTGTTTCCTACACACAGCCCCCAAGTGAGAGAAACAGTCCCTGGAAAGGAGCTAAGATGACATCTGCAAAAGCCTTACTAAAAGCACCTCTGAAGGGCAGGAGCTAACGTCAAGGACAGGAAACATTTTTCCATAGATGCATGGAGTTGGTGGCCAGAAGCGACCACTAGATCATCTAGTCTGACCTCCTGTGTAACACAGGCCCTTACATTTCACCCGGTCACCCTGACTGGGCCCAGTAACTTGTGTTTGGCAAACGCATGTTCCAGAAAGGCTCCAGTATGGATTGGAAGCCATCAAGAGATAGAGAATCCACTGCTGGCATTGGGAGTTTGGTCCAAGAGTTAATCACCCTCCCTGTTGAACATTTGTGCCTAATTTCTGATTGAATTTGTCTGGCATCAGTTTCCAGCCATTGGTTCTGGCTCTGCCTTTCTCTGCGAGATTAAAGAGCTCTTTAGTACCCAGGATTTTCTCCCCATCAAAGTGCCGATACACCAGGCTCAAGTCGCTGCTTGCTCTTCTTTCTGATAAGCTAAACCCGTGGAGCTCCTTAAGTCTCTCACTGTCAGGCATTTTCTCCAGCCCTTGACAAATGTTTGTGGCTCTTCTCTGCACCCTCTCCAGTTTTTCAACATCGTTTTTAAAATGCGGACACCAGAGCTGGATGCGTTGTTCAGGTATCGGTCTCAACAATTAAACTCCCCTCTTTGCTCCTGCTCCTCCCCTGTTTATACGTCCAAGGATTGCATTAGCCTTTGTGCCACAGCATCACGCTGGGAGCTTGTGTTCAGTTCTTGTCCATTGTGACCCCTACATTCTTTTCAGAGTCCCTGCTCTGCCCTGACCCCATCATTATTTACCATTCCACCAGCCTTCGGGTCATCTGCACATTGTATTAGCAGTGATTCTATATTTACTTGCTGAATAGCATCAGGCCTAGAACCAATCCCTGCAAAGCGCCACTAGATGCATCCCCAGTGATGCCCCGTGGACAGCTATTTCTTGAGACCTGTCAGCTGGCCAGTTCTTCATCCATTTCACTTGTATTGTATTGATATGGTATAGCGTTGATTTTCATCAGAATGTAGTGAAGTGCTAAGTCCAGTGGCTGACAGAAGGTGGAGTGTATTACGTCTGCACACTTACCTTTATCAACCAAACTTGATTTCATTCTTTGATGAGATTACGAGTTTATTCGACAAGAACAATTTTTTGTAAAACCATGTTGATTGGCATTAATTATATTCCTATCCTTTGATTCTCTATTAATTGAATCTGGTACCAGCTTTTCCATTATTTTACCTGGGGTGAATGTCCGGCTAACCTGCCGTGTCATCCTGCTTGCCCTTGTTGAATATTGTCAGGACATGAGCACTCCTCAGGTCTGGAATTTCCCCCGTATTCCAAGATTTATTAAAAATGAACAGAAATGGGCCAGAGATCTCCTCAGCCTGCTCTTTTAAGTCTTGTTTGCAAGGTATGGGGGCTGCTGATTTAAAATGTTTATCCCCAGTAGATGATGTTTAATATCCTCCTCAGCTCTGCCACATACCTACACCAGCGACAGCATCACAGGACCTAACCAGATCAGCCCCACCATCACCGGTTCATTCACCTGCATGTCCACCAATGTAATCTACGCCATCACGTGCCAGCAATGCCCCTCTGCCGAGCGTGTCGGCCAAACTGGACCGTCCCTACATAAAAGGATAAATGGACACAAATCCGATATTAGGAACGGCAATATACAAAAACCTGCAGGAAAACACTTCAGCCTCGCTGGACACACAAGAGCAGATTTCAAGGTGGCCATCCTGCAGCCAAAACACGTCAGGGCCAGACTTCAAGGAGAAACTGCTGAGCTTCAGTTCATTTGCAAATTTGACCCCATCCACTCAGGATTAAACAGACTGTGACTGGCTCACCAACGACAAAAGCCATTTCTCCTCCCTTGGGTTCACACCTCAGCTGCTAGAAGAGGGCCTCATCCGCCTGATCGAACTAACCTCCTTATCCCGAGCCTGATTCTTGCTTGCATATTGATACCTGCCTCTGGGAATTTCCACTCCACGCATCCGACGAAGTGGGCATTCGCCCGCGAAAGCTCCTGCTGCAATCCGTCTGTTGTCTCTAAGGTGCCACAGGACTCTCTGCCGCTTCTACAATATCCTCCTCAGTTACTGGGGTAGACGCCGCTGGGTCTTCCACGGCGCTGTGCGTGCACTCAGCCCACCAACGGCAGAGCTTTGCCTGGCAGTGCCTGGCGGGGCGGCGTTCACCCCCTGGCCCTAGCCCCTCCCCTGGCTGTATAGGAGCAGCACCGCTCTGACCCCTGCTCCTCGGCTCCTCCTCACGGCCCGCGGCTAGCACCGGAGCTCTGCGTGGCGTTTCATCCCGTGTGTTCGGTCTCAGCTCTTGGGAGTCTTTGCCCCTAGATAATAGTCAGTAGTACCCTAGGTTAGTCTGGCGTTAGCGATTGGATGCCCTCACCAGGGTTCAAGTGCCGTCAGCCGTATGGGGGGCCTTCCCCAACAGTGATCGTCCCCGAGGCGCTCGCCGTGTCTACGTTACGGAACGGCGCTCCGTCTGCAAGGCGTTCCCCAGGAGGACTCGGGTGGAGCGAGACTTACGGCTGCAGCAGCAGCTCCTGGAGCAGTCACGAGGCTCGTTTCAGCACCGAGACCCTCGTCTGATCGGCAGCCGCCTTCGGAGCCGGCAAGGGATGCTGCGCTGCATGGGGGCCTGGGGTTCCCCCAAGAGGAAGAGGAGTTGTTCTCCCTCCTCCTGTGCAGCGAGGAAGACGTCCTATAAGACTAATTGGAAGCACAGCAGGGCTTGGGGAGACTCTCCTTTATCTCCTAACGAGGTGTGTGGACCCCATGCGGGATGGAGCAGGTCCATCGAACCACTCCCCAGTACCGCACGGAGACCAGTGAGAACCCGGACTGTTGACTCTCATTGCGGCCCTGGCTCAGTGCCAGTGACATCGGCAACGGCCCGACTGGCTCCATGCTGGTGGCAGGTCGGGCAGCATCAGACCTGCTTTGCCTCTCACTCCCTGACTCTCCACTGGGCCAGGAGTTTCCCGGTGCCGCTTCCTCCTTTGTTATGCCCTGGGCACCTTCTGGCCAGGTCGTAGAGCTGCCAGGTTCGTCCCCAGATGCTGGAATTGAGCCTGACACTGTGCCCGCACCGACAGCCCCCTCGACGCTGGTCACCCTGTGTCGCTGTCACTGCCCTGGCACCAGATCCCCCCGCTGAGCTCAGTACCGCCCTTCGGGCCTCTTCCAGTACTGGGCCAGAGTGCGTCTCGCTCATACCGCCAGTGCAGAGCCCCCGTTCCTCATCTGCACCGAGGCCGCCCCCATGCTGGGCTTCAGATGAGTCTGATTGTTTGCTCGCCCCATGAGGGCTGGCTCCCCGTGTCACCAGAGAATCTCCAGGACTTCTCGAGATCCAGCCCAGGGTCATTCTCTCCGTCGTCATCACCCGATAGGCACCAGACCATCCTCGGTACCAAGATCGGTGTCGTTCCCACAGTGGGGACAGGGGCTCCTGGTGCCTCGTGGCCATCAAAGCCTGCTCCATTTGCCCAGTGGCCCACCTTGTGCCTCAGTCCGAGAGGTCCCAGTCTTCGACCCGCTCCAGAGTGAGATCACTGGTCCCATTGGTGGCTCTTGTTCCCAAACCATGGCAGCTACAAGGGAGTGCTGAGCCTGTTCCCGCTGGGCCTGCAGGGTTGTCCCACCCGGAGCCAGTGGTTCAGAAACAGGATCCGTTTCTGGCATGGGAAACCACTTCTTTGTCCTCTCCGGACGCCTCTGCCATGCCAGGCTCCTTCCCTACCTTTGCCAGGTTGCCTCTTTCTTTCTTCAAATGTGGCTGAAGTGGATCTATCATCCAAACCATCATCCCTTGGACAGACTGCTCTGACTTCCGCTGCCGATCCTGGACGGCTCATGGCAATGTGTGACAGGGCATCCCCGTCGCTCGGTACCTGACGACCACAACAATTGTCACCTCTGGGGTTGCTGACAGTTCGAAGCCTGTGGTTGGAACAGGAAGTCTCTCTGCATATCAGCACCCTGCAGCTTCGTGCTAGCTCCCATGGCCATCCAGCCCTTCGAGATCATGTCAGGGACACGGTGGTGAACATCCTGATAGTCCATACCCCTGCAATGGATTATGTGAACAGATGGGGGAGCCCACTCCAGTGTGCTGGGTCAGGAGCAATCAGGCTCTGACCATTTTTCACCAGGGAAGACATTACCCCTGGGGCTGATCACTTTCCTGCTTAGCTTTTATTTGAAGATTGTGTCCAAAGTACATAACATAAGAATGGCCAGACTGGGTCAGACCAAAGGTCCATCTAGCCCAGTGTCCTGTCTTCCAACAGTGGCCAGTGGCAGGTGTCCCAGAGGGAAAGAACAGAACAGGGAATCATCAAGTGATCCATCCCCTGTCACCCATTCCCAGCTTCTGGCAAACAGAGGCTAGGGACACATCCCTGTCCGTGCTAGCTAACAGCCATTGATGGACCTACCCTCCATGAACTTATCTAGTGGTTTTTGAACCCTGTTATGGTCTTGGCCTTCACAACATCCTCTGGCAAGGAGTTCCTCAGGTTGGCTGTGTGTTGTGTGAAGAAATACTTCCTTTGGTTTGTTTTAAACTGCTGCCTACAGTATTCATTTCCTTTGGAGACCCCCTACTTCTTGTTATGAGAAGGAGTAAACAACACATCCTTATTTACTTTCTCCACACTAGTCCTGATTTTATAGACCTCAATCATATCCCCCCGTAGTCGTCTCTTTTCCAAGCTGAACAGTCCCAGTCTTATTAATCTCTCCTCATACAAAAGCTGTTCCACACCCCTAACCATTTTTGTTGCCCTTTTCTGAACCTTTTCCAATTCCAATATATCTTTTTTGAGATGGGGCGTCCACATCTGCACCCAGTATTCAAGCTGTGGGCATACTATGGATTTATATAGAGGCAATATGGTATTTTCTGTCTTATTATCTATTTATACAACAGTTGGAAAACCCCCCAGAAATTCTGATTTCTGCATTCTGTGCTGCTAAGGGGGTGGAGATAGGAGGAGGCGAGGGTCATTTTAACACTGATATTATTAGAAAAGAAGTTGTGAAAGTTCTTTCTAACCTTTTGCTAAAGCTCTCGTGGACTCAGGAAGGCGTCTGCTGGGGAGGGAGGACTCTGAACCTGCCCTTTTCTGCTCCCTACAAAGCATGTTCCCTTTAGTAGGGACCCTGTCCAGCACACCATTCACCACGAGACTCCAGTGGGGGCTAGGCATGAAAGTGTGCGTGGGACGAAAGGTCTGCAGGGACAGGCTGTAGACGTGCCATCTTCTTGCTGTTCGAGAAGAGCAGGAGGACCCAGAGGTGGATTGAGTAGATGGGCTTCTTTATTGCGGTGCTTGTTCCCCTCAACCCAATTGTCGAGTAAGCCCTGAGTTAATTACCTTGCGCTCTTTTATCTAAGTTAATAGGTAAATACCCACATTTACTACAATGCCCCCCACCCCTTTAGGTGATCATATAAACGTCCATCTAATGAATATTCCTAGCTATATACTGAATACAATTATACCCGCCCCTGTTTACAGCATTATGCATATTCTACAGACATTTTTACCTTGAAGATACATTTCTTTGCAGTAATTGTGGCCATAAGTTCCCTTACTCAGCAGTTCCCAGGGAAGGGAGTATCCTTTAGTCCCCCACATTCCTTATGCAGCTCCAGCGCTTATCAATCCTTAACAAGCAGAAGGGAAGGGAGAGGGGTAGCACTTTATCTATCAAGCCCAGAAACGGTGCTTGCCCGTGCTTCTAACCACTAATACTATGCCAGCACACCAGCAGTTTCCCAGGTCTCTGCTTAACCCTTACATATCCCAACATTTGCTTCCCAGAGAGAGGTGGTTTTTTTCTCAAAGCTGATTGAACAGTTTCTCTATAGCTTCTTTAAAAAACAAAAAGTATGATTATTTTTTTCCTTTTCTCTGATTTGCTTTTAAGTTGCGACCCACCCTGTGTTCCTTACCTGGGAATGTATCTGACCGACCTGGCATTCATAGAGGAGGGAACTCCAAATTATACTGAAGATGGCTTGGTGAACTTCTCCAAAATGAGAATGGTGAGTTCCACTTTGGGGTAACTTATCAAGGTGAAATAAAGGAGAGTTTGGTACAATCCAGGACCAGGCTTGTGGAGGACTGTAATTGGAGAGAGCCTCGTGGCAATTGCACCAAGACGTTGCTGTGTTCGTACTGCACCAGAGTCCGCGTCCGCGTTGCCCTGCCCCAGAACTCCGCTGAAGCCAGCTAGTGGCTGGAGGATGAGATGCAGGTCAGCACGGCCAGAGCGTTAAAGTCTGTGGTAGAGAAGTGCCTCTAGAGATAATGCCATTTGTTGGGGCCACATTCGCAGTGGGTGTAAAGCGGCATAGTTCCAATAAGGTCAGGGGAGCCACGCTGATTTACACCAGGTGAGAATGTGGCCCTATGTTCCCAGTTAGTTCTTGAATTTCTTACTGCTCTACAAATACCTGGAACTACGGGAGCTGAGTAAAACTGACGGCCTCGACAAACTCTCCCTTCAAGGCGAAGGTCTCAACCCCCCCACCCCCACCCCACATGGTGGCTTGTCAGCAGGGTTTGAACCCAGAACTTTCAGCTCCACATCACAGACTCCCATCACCTGAGCAGAAGGAATAACTTCCTTAACTGACCGACCGCCCCCCCCCCCCCCGCACCCCACAGATAAATGTTCTTGCAGATGAAAGGAACAAATATATTTTTAGGGAATAAAGAGAGACTTTTTCATTGAAGGCTAAATAATGTCGTGTTTCAAAATTACATTAATATACAGAATGATTCTCTCTCTCCGCCCCCTCCCCCATTTGTGTCTGGGATGGAGCATGAGGTATTTAGGGAAGTTTGATATTGGCAGCTGCAGTAATATAAGACATTACACTGTTTTATCTCTGGACAGATTTCCCACATCATTCGAGAGATCCGCCAGTTTCAGCAAACGTCCTACAAGATAGAACACCAAGCCAAGGTATGTTCTTCCACTTCGATCTTCACAGGCTCTCCATCCTGCTCTTCTCAACTGCTGCTGTAGCGGTCACAGCAAATCTGCTTTGCCTTTCCGACTGCTGCTCCAAAAAGGGTTTGATATTTTTAAACTAAATTTAAAATAGAAGAAACTAATTGGATCAGTTTCTGATGGTTCCCCGTGGAGAGCCTTCTGGAGCTGAGGGTGTGCAGGATGGGGTGTGTGGAGCAGAAGAAATGCTACATGGGCTCCCCACTGAGGGACTTGATGTCTTGCATTTCTAGAGCAGCTTTCATCCCCAGATGCTGGTCTGCAAATGTGCTATCCTGTCCTCAGGCATCTCTTCGCTCCACACTGCCCCTCTGGCCCGTATCACAGCACAGCAGCGTGGCAAGGGAGCACGTCTCATTTGCGGAGTAGGGTGGCCTGGGGATTCTTCTACCTTCCCCATTTCTGAGACACTCTCCTATTCTGCCCCAAGCCCCTCAAACCCTTTAAAATGGCACTTCTCTCTCTGTTCAGTGTGTGTTGAGAAATGTCAAACTCACTCGAGAGCCATGTGGTTTGGGGCTCTAGGCTCATGCTCCTCTGTCTCCTTCCTCTTTCTCTCCTCCCCTTGTTGGCCTGTTCCCCTTCTCACTTCTCTCAGCCAGCCTGAGAAACCAGAACAGCAGCCAAAGGCTGTAAACACTTCAGTCATGAGACCAGAGTCTCCCTTAAAGTACCAGCTCCTGTTTAAACCAGTGGGAGTGGTACATACTTATCTACAATGCAGTGCTTGTTCTTTGTGTGCTTTGTGGGGCATTTCATTTCTTAATGTTTTAACACTTCTAGGGCTTGACGCTCATTAGCTTCACTGGGGAGCAAGGTCAAGTCCCTACTTAATAATGATTTGACTCTGCAAGTTCAATTTCTTTTCCAGGTGACACAGTATTTACTGGACCAATCATTTGTAATGGATGAAGAAAGTCTTTATGAATCTTCTCTTCGAATAGAACCTAAACTGCCTACCTGAATGTAGAGCAGTGGCCGGCAGTTCGTCTGTACACATCCTATATCATACTGTACATACCTGTTTGTTTATGTTGGGCACCCTAGATTGACTTCCTCGTATGTGCTTCTCAACTAAAACAAAACTTCCTCTTGCTATTGGAACACAGTAGAACTTGACTAGAACTTCCTGCATTGTTTAAGGATTCATGCATAAAGCATTTTGTTTATGGCAGTCCCGGTTTATTTTAAACAATGTTATTTTTGTCATTTGGTCTTCTCAGGGGGTGGGGAAGAGTTGGGGTAGCAGGAGAAAAACAGCAAATACACAACAAACCACCGGCAGAGCTCCAGTCGCCTTTCCTTTCCACTCTAGACACTGCTGTTGTGTTGGACGCACAATCAGGGCACTCACCTCAGCATGTTTCACGTAATTATTGTAACTGAAGGACCCTTGCTCTGGAGTCAGGCAATTTAAAAAGATTCTCCTATAATGCAGTTTAAAACAATAATTATTGGTCAAGCAGGTGATCTAAATCATTATATCACTGAGCCAACTTTGAGGCAACAGACAATCTGTAATTCATCACATCTCCATTAACCTGCGCTCTGTTTCTATCCCACCATCCCATTGGCTGTTCTGGTAACACCAGATAGCAGGACTGAGCTGGATGAGGCCCTGTGCCTGTGTGGGGAAAGAGACATATGTGTAAATTACACAATCCTTCACTCTTGTTGGTTGCTGCCCAGAGTTCATTAAGAGTAGGGGAGAGACAATATATCTTTTAATATTTTAGCTGCATAACACTCATTACACGCTTCTGTGGATATGCTATAAATCTGTATACCTTGTGACAATTATTAGTAACACAATGTAGAATTAGGAAAAAATGACCAAGTGTTTTTATTACATATACTGTAATCCTGTCTAACCACCGTCTAGCAGGAATATAGTAATGTAGTGCTTATTCTGTGAATACTACCATGTATTTTTTACATTGTACAGTATATAAACACAGTTTAACTTTAAAGTGGCAGGCATGCTCCACTGTAACAAACAGAAAACTTTTGCTGTAAGCAATACCTAGTGGTATGAGAATTCTATTTCAAGCCCTAAAATATTTCAACTTACAGCTTGTTTGGAAAAATATTTCCATTTTTGTAAAAATATATGTTTCCTGATTACCTCTTGCTAATAAATCTATTCTATCTCAGGGTGAACAATGATTTAAGAATTTTTTTTCAGCCTTACTTAAATGATTGTTTGCTTTGCTGAAGGTTCCTTTAAATAACTCATATCAGTCACTCAATTTCTGTGATTAAATGATGTGAATGCAGGGTCGATCCAGATGTTGGGCCCAATCCTACAAGGTGCTGAGTGTGTTCAGCTCCCATTCATTTCTCTGGGAGCTAAAGGTGAGCGTGTTTACGCTAAGCAGAAAACAGGAAGTCCATTGGCACCCTCTTAACCTTTGACTCTGAGCTGCATATGAATGTGTGTGGCAAGAATGGAAAAGCATCAACAAGAGGAGCGAGGGGTCTCTGTGTTTTTATAGAATTTGTTTATTATCTTTCCTTGAAGATGGATGATCCTTTCCTTTCCTTTCCTTTCCTTTCCTTTCCTTTTTCCGTTCCTTTCCTTTCCTTTTTCCTTTCCTTTCCTTTCCTTTCCTTTTTCCTTTCCTTTCCTTTCCTTTTTCCTTTCCTTTCCTTTTTCCTTTCCTTTCCTTTCCTTTCCGTTCCTTTCCTTTCCTTTCCTTTCCTTTTCCTTTCCTTTTTCCTTTCCTTTCCTTTCCTTTCCTTTCCTTTCCTTTTTCCTTTCCTTTCCTTTCCTTTCCTTTCCTTTCCTTTCCTTTCCTTTCCTTTCCTTTTTCCGTTCCTTTCCTTTCCTCTTTCCTTTCCTTTCCTTTCCTTTCCTCTTTCCTTTCCTTTCCTTTTTCCTTTCCTTTCCTTTCCTTTCCTTTTTCCGTTCCTTTCCTTTCCTTTCCTTTCCTTTTTCCTTTCCTTTCCTTTCCTTTCCTTTCCTTTCCTTTCCTTTCCTTTTTCCTTTCCTTTCCTTTCCTTTCCTTTTTCCTTTCCTTTTTCCTTTCCGTTCCTTTCCTTTCCTCTTTCCTTTCCTTTCCTTTCCTTTTTCCTTTCCTTTCCTTTCCTTTTTCCTTTCCTTTCCTTTCCTTTCCTTTCCTTTCCTTTCCTTTCCTTTCCTTTCCTTTCCTTTCCTTTCCTTTCCTTTCCTTAAGAATCTGGTCTACGATCTAGAATTTGTTCCAACAGATGCTCTGAGATACTCATTTCTTTCCAGGCCTTTGAAAAGAGTGATTTCCTCCTGGAACTGATAATACTGCATGTCTCCTTCCACTCCTCCTCCTCCTCATGGGGGATGGTCTGAAAACAGTCTGGGCCCTTGCAGATGTACAGAGCAGAGCACGTGGGCCAGGTTCTTGTCTGACGTGGGTGTGTTGTTCCATTAAACTCAAGGTGAAACCCAGAGCAGAATTCTGGCCTGTGATCAGCAGAAACAAAGATCAGCACTCAGGTTAGTATCCACCTAACCATGTTCCCCTAGCATGTACCGAGTAAGGGCCAGGTCTGCTCTCCGGTGCATGCGCCCAGCTCCCTGTGGCATCAGCTGAAGTGTTGGATATTCAGTTGACAGCAGGTATTTAGAATCAGAATCCCTCTGAATACCAGGGAGAGGCATTGTAATAAAAACGGGAACAGTCATTGCCCTGCTAGCCAGTGTGGTGAGCTACCTGGAAGCTGGGCTAGCATTGCAGTTACCTGTCAAGACGTGGATCCTGGGCTGCAGCTAAGGGGGACACAGCTCAGCAGGAATGAGGTGCAAAGGGGGGTTTCAAACCCCTTTGCTCTCCCCTGGTCCTGGGTCCCTCACACCTGTCCCCCTGCATATATTAGAGCACAGTGTAGGCTGTGGTGCTGAAGTGGGAAATATCTGTATTACTGTTTGTGACGATGGGGCAGGCCTCCGAGTGTTTGGTGATGGTGGGTTACAGGAGACTACAACTGGGCATCCCACAGGAAATGAAACAATGGCAAAGATAAGACAGCCCGGGGTACGCACCTTCAAAGGAGCCATGCTAACAGTGGCTTGGCCATCAGTGGGGAAGAAATTACCTGTCTGGCTCCATCCAAGCTAGAGCCTGGGTTAAGCCTGGGATGAAAGGAAACCTAAAGCCTCAAAGACCCTAGAAAAATGGAGCTCAGGGAGGCTCCACAAGCGTGCCAATGCAAAGCTTTGTGCCACCCCACAGAGGGAGAGAGGTAGAAAGTGCAGTAGGAGCAGTCTGCTTCTCCTGGCTCAGAGCTGGAGTTAGCTGGGCCGAGGGGAAGGAATCCCCAGGCGTGCAGGGGCTTGTCTCTCTTCTCACCCTTTGTACCTTTGAGGAGTGAATCCACGACGACGTTTTGTTTGGAAGACGCGGGTTCTGTGTCCCTGCAAACAGGTGATGTCACAAGCTCCTGAGGGGAAACTGCCAGGTACAAAGGCTGCATGAGGCTATGGTGTAACCACAGTTGGGAGCCAGCCAGGGGCGCCGCAGCCCAGACTCAGTCTGCGAGTGGCTGGACCACGAGGCTCTGCCCAGAGCGAGGTGCAGGAAGCCAGGCTGGTCCCCTGAGGGTACGCTTCAGAGGGACTAAAGTAAGGTGTTAAGTCGCAGTTCGCCCTGTAGCTGTCACAGGCCCCAAGAAGCTGGTGAGCAAGATAGGGATTAGCAGGGGGCAGGTATATGTTAGGGGGAGGATGGTGGAGGGTTTCGGGCTGGTTTGCAGCAGCTGAGTATCTGGGCCTAATACCCAAATTGGCAGAAGGGAGGGAATCCATAATGGCAGATTTCAGAGTAGCAGCCGTGTTAGTCTGTACCGCAAAAAGAAAAGGAGGACGTGTTGGCACCTCAGAGACTAACCAATTTATTTGAGCATGAGCTTTCGTGAGCTACAGCTCTGCATTAGTGACTCCAGGGATCCTGGCAGGAAGAGGTCAGAGTGTTTGCGTATAAATCAAGCTGTATTTCCAACTGGCCTTTTATTATTATTAATTTGCATTTCAGTTCCATGTCGAGGTAGCAGTCGTGAATCAGGCCCCCCAGGGAGCTAGGTGCTGTGTAAATGCACACGCACACTACACAGACAGTCCTGGCCCTTATGGTCCCGAAGTCCTCACTCTCACACACTGCCCTTGGAGGTTTTTTGCCTGAAAAAGGCTTACAGATTTCAGGGAATGTGGCCTCTGGTGTTTCCCAGCTGCTGGGGTGTTTCTCAGGAATGAGGGGTGAGCCCGTGCTCTCATGACCGTGTGTCATCCCTGCTGAAACGACAGAGCCTAATTTTAATAAAAGGAGCCATAAGCGTCTCAAAGTCCACGAAGAGCTGCATGGAGCCCGGCCTGCGAACTTGGTTAATGATTCTATCGGCGCGCAACGAGGAGGGAGCCTCAACTGCAGGGTTAAGACTGGGCTGAACGGAGTAGCGAGGAAGGAAAGAAAAGAGGGATCTGGAGCCTCCCCTTCTGCAGCAGGAAATCTGGGCAGCAGCAATCAGGAGTGGAAGCTGCGCAGTGCTTCATTGCAGGGAGGCTCTTCAGTCTTTGGCCAGGGCTGAACCCTAATTCTCCCCCTTTTTCTGCCAAGGGGTCTAGACCCCAGCCCCAGAGGGAGGGTTACAGACCCAGGCCCGGATCTCCACCGGCAGCCCTGGGGACCTAGGAGGGCTGCAGGGCCCAGCTCCAGGCCAGGCCAAAAAACCGAGGAGTCCAGTGGCACCTTAAAGACGAAACAGGTTTATTGGGGCAGAAGCTTCTGTGGGTAAAAAACCCACTTCTTCAGCCACTCCTTCAGATGCATCCGTCTGAAGAAGTGGGTTTTTCACCCACAGAAGCTTCTGCCCCAATAAATCTGTTTCGTCTTTAAGGTGGCACCGGATGCCTGGGTTTTGCGGATACAGACTGACAGGGCTCCCCCCTACGTGATGCCAGGCCAGGGGCCTGACTATTCCCCCCTCCCCGCAGCTGCTCCTCCTCCTGCCCCCGTCCCCCGCCGCGCCCCGCCTCGCGGTGGCTGCCCCAAGGCGGCGTCTGCAGCGGATCCTCCCCCCAGGGTTGAGTCCTGGCCGCTGGCCCGCCCCCGAGCGCACCCTGCGCCGCGCAGCCGGCTGGAAATGCGCGCAGGCATGCTGGCGGGGCGGCGGGCTCTGCTGGGGCTGCTGGCGGCGGCGGCGGCCGCGCTGCTCCCCTGCGTTTGCAGCGCCCCGGCGGTCAGCGCGGAGGGTAGGTGGCGGGGTCCCGGCCCGGGGGTCCCTGCCGGGGAGCGGAGGGACGGAGCCGGGCGCGCTGCGGGGCTTGGCTGCGGCGCTGGGTGCGCCCCGAGCGGGCCCGGGGGCTGCGGGCGGTGGAGCCCGGGGCGCTGCTGGGTCTCGCTGCCCAGGGTCGCGGTGGGCCCCGGGCAGACGGAGCCGCTTCCACGTCTGTCTCCGGGCGCGGGGTCCCCGGGGCTGAGCCGGGTTGGGTTCATTTCC
This sequence comes from Lepidochelys kempii, assembly GCF_965140285.1. Classification (NCBI taxonomy): domain Eukaryota; kingdom Metazoa; phylum Chordata; order Testudines; family Cheloniidae; genus Lepidochelys; species Lepidochelys kempii. Next base: position 84,039,521 of record NC_136389.1, on the reverse strand, counting down.
CTGCAGTCAGTGGGCCCAGCGAGTCACAGCCGGTCGGGGGAGCCCGGCGCTGCGCAGCGCTGAACAAGGCGCTGGGCTTGGGAGCCAGGGGGGATCCCAGGCACCGCTGCGGGCTGGGGACCCGCCGGCGAAGCGGCAGTTCTGCGGAAAAGGACCTGGGGTGACAGTGGACGAGGAGCTGGATAGGAGTCAGCAGCGTGCCCTTGTTGCCAAGAAGGCCAACGGCATTTTAGGCTGCATTAGCAGGATCCTTGCCGGCAGATCGAGGGAAGAGAGTATTCCCCTCTATTCGGCACTGGGAGGCCACATCTGGAGTATTGCATCCTGTTTTGCCCCCCCCCCCCCCGAAGGGATGTGGACAAATTGGAGAGAGTCCAGCGGAGGGCAGTGAAAATGATTACGGGGCTGGGGCGTATGACTTATGAGGAGAGGCTGAGGGAAGTGGATTTATTTAGTCTACAGAAGAGACCAGTGCGGGGGGGATTTGATAGCAGCTGTCAGCTACCCAAAGGGGGGCTCCAGAGAGGATGGAGCTGGGCTGTTCCCAGGGGTGGCAGATGACAGAACAAGGAGCAATGCTCTCAAGTTGCAGTGGGGGAGGTCGAGGTTGGATATTCGGAAACACGATTTCACGGGGAGGGGGGTGAAGCGCCGGAATGGGTTCCCTAGGGAGGTGGTGGGCTCTCCATCCTTGGAGGTTTTGAAGGCCCGGCTTGACAAAGCCCTGGCTGGGATGATTTAACTGGGAATTGGTCCTGCTTTGAGCAGGGGGTTGGGCTAGATGACCTCCTGAAGTCCCTTCCAACCCTGATCCTCTATGATTCTGTGACCTCGCCTGCTAGTCTCATGGCAAACCCGCCATTCAAACCCTGTTCAGTCTTCGATGAGAGATACAGAAAAAGAGGAAAAGCAGTTAAAGGATTTGAAATTTAAAGTGTTAATTTTAACAACATCCCTTGTTCCCGTTCCCTGTAACTGCAGAGAGTTTTGGTGTGGAATCGCCCCTGGTTTGACACTGGGTTTGAGGGTATTAAAGAGAGTAACTGTCTTTTAGGAAAAAGAGATGAACTTAGTTGAGCTGGGTTGGAGCTGCTGCTGCTGCTAAAGTCTGATCCGCCCTCCCCTCCCCTTAAAGACAAGAGAAGCCCCCCCCCCCCCCCGCACGGAGAGAGAACAGAGCCGCACAGCTAGAAAATGCAGCTTCTGGCTTTGGAGATGACTTTTCTTTGCTTCCTCGCTGCTGGAAAAACAAGAGGCCCAGCACACGGTCTCATCAGCCGCCCCGAGACCTGGCAAACTTGTACCCGCATCAGGCTGTTTAAGGCCCTGCTTTCTGCTCCTTTCTTCTCATGGGCTCAGAGCAATGTTGCAAATGCTGCAGGCTTGGCCAGCTGAGCCAGAGCCTTATTAAACAGAAAGCAGCAGGAGAGAGAGGTTGGGGAAAGAGGAAATAGGGAGGAAGGCAAAGGCCACCCAAGGGAAGGGTGACAGCCGGAACCCCAGTCGCATATTCCAGGTGTAGTTAGCTGAAGTCAGGGGTGGCACCAATGTCACCTGGGCCACTGTAGGGAGACAGGATACTGGGCGAGTGGGATCATTGGTCTGACCCGCTCTGGCCATTCTCAGGTTCTTCTCCTGGGGTCCCAGGAGACAGTGGGAGCCTGATGGTGGAGCTGACTCCTTCCAGTCCACTCACCCTCCATGGTTTGATCTCCCTGGAAAATCTCCGTTTCCAAGGACCCCTAACAGGGGTGAAATAGCCCACCCCCCTCATTACTGTGTTCACCAAGTCAGCCTCATTTCCGACACACCAGTTTGGATCCGTTCCTTCCCGATTCCATTCTTCTTTTGTTCACCAGTCACAATGTCAGCGAAGCCTCTGAGTCTTATCAGCGACCTCTGCTCTGCCAGTAACTTTTGCTGACTGTTATAAACAATTTCACACAAGAGGCTGAGCTGGACAACTTAGTTCACAGACATCTGCTCGACGGCTCTTGTTTACTGAAGGGTACAGGTGCTGGAACTAGGGGTGCTGCAGCACCCCATGGCTGGAAGTGGTTTTCATTACATAAAGGGTTTACGGTTTGGTTCAGTGGTTCTCCGCACTCCCACCATACGAATTGTTCCAGCCCCCTGGCTGAAAGGTGGTTTTTTCTGTCGATATTAGGCTCTGTAAACACTGTAAATTCTGAATGCAAAATCACTTTAAGCCCCAGCGTGTCTTTTTAAACACCAGGTTTTGTTTTAAAACAAAATCAGATCAAACGCAGGTGGGGGTGGGGAGGGGAGCAGGCAACATCCTTCTTCTAACTTTCAGTTAAAGTGGAAATTGATGTTAGCTAATGGAGGCAAACCCTTTCTTTAAGCTACACTAATATGTAACATTTTGGTTAGAAATAGGCAAAGATTGGTGAGGCTGTTATCCTAAACGAGTAAAGTAGTTTATTGAAAATTCAAGTTTAGTTTAATTTTTTTTCACTTGATAATGTTTATTATGGTAGTATGGAGGGGCCACCCAAGAACAGGGCCACATTGTGCTGGGGGCTGTACAAACACAGAATAACAGACAGGCGTTTCATGTACTTCAATGCTTGTTTCTTTATTTCTCTTTCCAGAGGAATTTCACTTTAAGTCCTGGATGCTGCAGGTAAAACTTCTTCTTTTCAAAGGGTTCAGAAGCCAAATGAACTGTCACAGGTTTGCTCCCCTCAGCAGATGTTCAGAATGGTCAGTCAGTGAAATAAACTTCTGCAAATGGAGAAAACAGACTAGTTTCATTATTGTTGTTCAACCATTTTGCACGGCAAGGGACTTCCTGGAAGGGGATTTTCCATGCTGGCAAGTGACCAGTTGCCAGGGACTCAGCCAAGGCTAAGTCTGGAGAAATAAATGCTCACAATAATACTCATGCATAACTCAGATTACAAGGTGCCTCCTGCCAAGATATTTCAGATGCGGTACAGTTACATTAAACAGCGTAAAACAGCTCACAGCAAACTCCCTGCATCCACCCAAACTCCCTTTCTCCTCCACTGAGCGTGAGGATATCTCTTCTCACACCGCCGGTCCTCGTGGTTTTGTATGGTGGACTCCACTCCCGTTCTCCACCCCCAACCCCTCTGGGATCCGGGAGCAGTGTGTGATGGGAAATGCCCTGGCTATGTAGCTACATGTGTTTTTTAGAGGAAGATCTCTGCCCAGTCGTGATATGCACTGTGTGTATTTTCACTTCTGTATTCTGCACCTGCCATTGACTTCTTTTGTGTCTTTCATCTTTAGAACAACAGGAAGTACAGTCTGGAGGAGTATTACCAAAGGCTGCAGATCTTTGTCACCAATAAGAGACGAATCGACAAACACAATGCTGGGAATCACACGTTTGAAAGTCTGAGTTTATGCTCTTTAATTTCATTTCCTAATTCTCTCTTTTTATCTGGAGTGATGTTTTTGGTTTAGCTCTTTGATTAATAAAACTTCTTCTTCTTTTTAGTGGGTCTAAACCAATTTTCAGACATGACATTCACAGAATTTAGAAAAAAATATCTCTGGAGTGAACCTCAGGTAAATGTATTTGTTTAGTTTCGGCAGAGTTTTTGCTGACTTACAAGTACATGGCTCCTGTGGCCATGTTACCCGGGTTAGGGTCCCCTGGACACTTTTATACACCTCAGCTTTATTTTGTTCTGCCTCTAGCTATGGCTTTTAATGCCTCCAGAATTGTATTTTTCTTGGGAAGTCAGTGGGACTGATCTTGTGGTATGCTGAGCCACAGGATCTCACTTAACTTTGAGGGTTGGATTGAGTCCCTGACGAGCCCCCACAACTTCCATTGGCTCCACTGGGTGCTATGGGGGCTCAGCGCTTCCCAGGATTAGGCCCAACATAAATATTTTTCAAATCCACGCTGCAAACAATGCTGGCATGGTGAATCTAGCCATAAGGGCTGGTGCATGGAGCCCCAGAGTATGGGCTCGTGACATGATAGCTGGTACCACCTCGGCCGCAGGAAGAGTAATTTCTCTGCAGGCTGCCGTCTTAGAATCATAGACTATCAGGGTTGGAAGGGACCTCAGGAGGTCATCTAGTCCAACCCCCTGCTCAAAGCAGGACCAATCCCCAATTTTTGCCCCAGATCCCTAAATCTGATGTTCCATAAGACACAGCTATCCGCTCATCAGAACGCTCTCCTGTTGGTTGTAGAACTGCTCGGCCACAAAAGGGAATTTCCTGGCCAGCTCCGGGCCATGTCCCTCCGCTATCGACTGGAGGAAAAAAGGAAACTATGTGACCCCAGTGAAGAACCAGGTAGGCAAAGTCTGTCAGCTCCACCACGCTCCGAACGGTTCTCTGGCACGTCGCTGCCTTCGCACGTTCTGGACCAGTGGGAGAGAGGGAGAAGCTGGGGATAAAGCCACAAGGGCAAGTCTCTGACATCCCCCAGCCCAGCTGGGAGCACAGCGGGTATCCTGGGGTCTGTACCGTTCCCAAGGGGAGCATCAGGGCTTACGGGAGCCCCTCCATAGGGCTAGGGGGAGCATGGGCAGGCAGAGAGGTTGGGTTGGGGAACAGCTGCTCTTTATGATCCTATAGGAAAAATCCCCCAAGAGCGAGTGAGGCGCCTGTTAGCCCCCCAGAATCCCACGGCGTGCTAGCTGCACCCCACTGGAGGGACAGGGGAAGGTGCAGCCCAGGATCAGATGGAAAGGGAAAGCTAGGTGCTCCTAGGGAGAATGGCTTCCAGCACACAGCGGAGGGCCTGTGGGGTAGTGCCCATTCCCACAGGTCTGCACAGAGCTCAGGGTAACCATGAAGCCCCAGCCCCTATCCCTGATGGGATGGGGCATCTGGAGCTCATGAAGCTCCCGCTCCTCTGGGCTTTCCCGCGGGAAGGGATGATACAGCCCACAACATTAGGAACCTGTTAACCTCCTGCTCCTGGTTCCTGACGCAGGGCGGATGTGGCAGCTGCTGGACCTTTTCCACCACTGGGTGTTTAGAGTCTGCAATTGCCATAGGAACAGGAAAGCTACTGTCACTGGTAAGAGATTCTCCTTTTCAGTGCACCGCTGCCAGAGAGCCTGCCTAGCACCTGGGGCACGTGCCCAGGCTGTGCAGAGCCCTCCGGGCGGCCCCAGCCCTTGAGTGTTCTGTCGATTCTAGTCCCTCGGCTGCTTCTCCTGAACGGCCAGGTCACGCTCTCGTGCACGCGACGGCAGCAAAATACAGACGATGCGATGCAAACTGCTCAGCAGCGCCATGTGAGCACAGCAAGGCAGCCACAGGAGCAGCGGTGTGCAGCAGATCAGGGAGTCTGTCCCGCTCGAGACGTGTGTATTGCTGTCCTCACTGCAGCATCTGAGCACCAGGCTGGGGCAGTACCATTCATCTGGGAAAGGGAAATGGGAACTGATGGGACCTGACCTGCAATCCCTGGCTCCTGGGAGTAGATCTCATTAGTTAATGGGACATCTGAGTCATGTTCCCACAGTGCACCATGAGCCTGCGGAACTCAGTGCCACAATAAAACAGTGGATGAAGGAGAACCAGATGATATAATTTATCTATAGACTTTTAAAAGGCTTTTAATTATTGGGGCCAAGAGTAGAGCAGGATTCCAAAAGGGATTAGAGATTTGGATGGATAACAGACTATCCAAAGCAGTTGCAACAAGTATTGAAAATAAGCAAGAGCATGGGAAGGGCTCTAAACCATCCTGCTCTGGGCATGAGCCAACCTCCAGCTATAGGGGCTGGGAGGAACGTTCCCTGCTGGCCAGTTAGCCCATAGCTGCCTGCTGAGGGATTCCTTGCACCTTCCTGCGAAGTAGCTGGTGCTGGTCCCCATCAGTGACACAAGAGCGGACAGTGCGGTCGCTGGCTCTGATCCAGTCTAGCAATCCCTGATCGCACTAGAGGAACACCCATTGGTGTGCAGTAAGGAAAAAGCTTCAGGGTGATACTATCTGCCATGTCATTTTAAATACAAAATACAGAGAGAGGAGGAGATTGCTCTTCTGGATATACACTGATTCAAAGTATTTCTCTAGGCAGAGCAACAACTGGTTGACTGTGCTCAGGACTTCAATAACCATGGATGCAGTGGGTATGTAGCGTAAGCTGGGACCTACTAGAGATAAGAAAACTTGGCAGTCATAGTTTACAACCTTCAAGACTTACTGGGGGGGATCTTGAATTCCGACCTTTCTGGAATATGTGATGTGTGGAGTTTGTTGGGCTTCACCAAACGTTTCCCAACACTCAGGGTTTCTCCCTCCCACCGGCTGTTTGGCCACATCTCTAATATGACAGTTATTGGTGGCTGAACACTGCAGGGGAAAGTGAGCGAGGTTTTGGCAGTTTCTCTGCGGCTGGATGACATTTGTCGGCGAGGCTCTGTGTTGAGCGTGAACCAGAAGGCCCCCCCAGACACCTCGGCCTTGCCTTCGGGAAACTCCACTGGCTTTCTTAAAGTGAAAGCTGCAGAAAATAAGCCCTTTTCAAATCCACTGCCTCCCGGAGCTAAACGCACCCTGAAGCGCACAAACACCTTCGTTGTATGAGACCATGTTCTGGCACCATCTCCGGGACATTCTCGACTCCTCCTCACCTGCCTTCTCATGGCCCGTCCTTGTCCTCCTGGAAACAAGTTGTCAGAGAATTGCTGCAGGGGGCTGAGTCCCGTCCCCACCTCCCCCGTGCCCCGTCACATTTCCTTTGTCAGTTTGCTCTGGCGGGGGCGGGGAAGGGACATGAGCAGCTCCTCGCTCAGGGCTGGGGATCTCCTTGCCAGCCTCTTCTTGTGCAGCGCTGGCGTCGCAGCCAAGAGCCTCCTGGCCGCAGGCCCCCAGCAAAGGTCTTGCAGCCTGAGGGCCAAATTCACCCTGCCCCGGAGCTGAGCTGGCATCACACGGGGAGCGGGCTTGGCTGGCAAAGATGGTTTGGTGCCTCCTGAGTGTTGGAGCTGCTGGGGCCTGTTCTTCCCCAGCACAGGTTACACTGAGGGGCTGCTTTCACTTGCTTCTCTGTGGGCCGTTTGGCAGCCAGGGTCTAGGAATGGCCCAGCCATGTCTCCCTCCCCCACAAATATCCCTGATGTGCCTCCTGCACCAGGGTCCCCGATTAGGGGTGGGGCATAAGTCTGCAGTGGCTGATTCTGCAGCTGTTGGGGGCGCTTCTCATCCAGGGGAATTCCTTGTTCCTTCACCCCGCCCAAGCTGCCCACCAGGGACTTTAGGGCTCTGATGGGTCAGGCCCCGAGAGCCCTGGGAGGAGAGTGGTAGCTGGGATGTGAAGGGTGGGTGACATTTCCAGGTCCGGCGCTGTTAGCGGTACAGGATGTGGCATCCCGCTGCCCATACTCGGATCACAGTCCAGACGCTTTATGGCTCATCCTTGAGAGAAAGCACATGGACTGATTTTTGCAGAAGATACAATGTTGTGGCCCTAATGAACTCACGGTTTTGCTGTGGTGTTTTTCAGGGGCCTGCCAAGCCAAGCTTTTGAGTACATCCTATATAACAAAGGGCTCCAAGGAGAGGATACGTATCCTTACAAGGCTCAGGTATTCTTACCACTGCAGCAGAAGCATATTCAAATGCTGGACGTGCTGGTGACGAACGTGGGTTTAACGTTGATTCCTTTGTGTTTGCACAGAATGGAACCTGCAAGTTCCAGCCCGAAAAGGCTATCGCTTTTGTCAAAGATGTCGTCAATATCACCCTGGTCAGTTCCTCAGGCTTTGATTTAACAGTCACTAATGAATGCACTGAGAGGCCCTGGGAATGGGGAGGCCAGTGCAGCGTGCACATTCCGGCTGTTGCTTCTCAGATGAGGCTGGTCTGTTGAAGTATTTCAAGTGCGTATTCTTCCTTCTTCCTGTGCATCATCAGTGAAGCTAATTTCCTGGATGTACCTGGGTTCAGTTGATTTTTTGGCACCTAAGTTACTGCCTTCTACTGAGAGGCCAGGGCACTTCTCTTGGTGCCATTGTTTCAGAAAGTTCATCATGACAATTCTGAGTTCCCGCCAGGCTGTCTGCATTCTTACCGATATTTGCCATAGAAGTGGATCAGGTCTGTGGACACTAACAAAGCTGTAGAACCTGGTTGCTAGTATTTCATAACAAGCCAACCTCTCTGCACGATTCTGCCTGCTGGACTGAAAATAACTTGTTTCCCTTATTTTTAAAAGCACTCTGTGCATGGTAGACAGCTCTCAGGTCCTGACTCAGAAAGTTTTTACAGCCGAACAGGCTAATCCAGAAGGGACAAGGGTTGCACCTACTACTTCCTTCTGCTCAAGTTTGTTTCTCTCCTCTCTGCCCCCAACTTTCATTCCCCATTATACAACTCACCTGTCGTGCCTGCAGCAAACTCCTGCTGCCTCTAGAGGGAAGTCATAAAGCACACTACAACCTCTGCAGACATGGAGTGTCCCATGGCCAACTCTTGCTGCTGGCAAATGAACTTGCCTAAAACAGACGGATCTGCTAGCAGCTCTTCGACAGGGTCAGTCTCCTATCTCCTGGGAGAAGGCTGGCCCCGTGGATGTTAGTAAGGCATGGCCTTGCCCTACCTGGGGAGCCCAGCTTTGCTGCTCCCTGTGTGAACAGGGCTGAAGTGTCTGCCATCTGTGTGTGTTTCCTCATTTGCACAGAAGAGGAAGCGAGGTTTATTCAGCTTGGCCAGTCTGTCTTTCTGGGGTGTCTGTCCCGTAGTGACGCTGACCAAGAAGTAAATAACGCTTGGAATTGTCTCCTTCCAGTACGATGAGCTGGGCATGGTGGAAGCGGTGGGGAAGCATAATCCCGTTAGCTTCGCTTTTGAGGTGACTGACGACTTCTTGGGCTACAAAAAAGGCATTTACTCCAAGTGAGTATTTCTGAATGCAGAGGATGCCGCTAACCCATAGCAACGGAGTTGCTTTAACCATGTTCATTCCCCAGCTGGTTTCCCTTTGGGTTCCCGAGGAGAGTCATTCTCTGGCTGATTAGCATTTTTTAAAGACAAAGACAAAAAGAGTGGGAAGCTGCAGTTAATCTCTGAGTTCCCAGGAAGATGAGACAGTAGCGTAGAGTAACAAACCAGGGCCTGCAATGTATTTGAAACTTACAATTAGGAGTAGAGCCAGTCAAAAGCCACTGAAGATTGTTCACAAAACACTTTTAATTTTTGAAATGTGTTTGAAATGCTGTTGACCAGCTCCAAGGCTGAGCCTGTCCCTGAATGAGCTGCTGCATGCTTCAGACAATCCAGGGGAGGTCCAGTCTCTGGGAGAGGCCTATGGGAGCTCAGCAGGTAATGTGTGACCTGTGAGATGTTTGCCTGCAAACTCCCATAACAAAGCTTGGGGAAATTCATTCCACTGCTTAAAGCCTGTGTGTTTGAGCTCTGTGCAGGGGAGTGTGGGGAAATCTGCCTTTGTCACGCCAGGCGAGGGTGTGGGGCAGCCTCGCTGGGGTGGCTCTTCCATCCCAGGGGCTGTAATAGCAGCTGTTGAACTGCACCTGGCCAGCCTGCACAGCTGCCTTCTGTGCTGTGGTCCTGAAGCTCAAGAGGAAGCTCTGCAGGCCAGATTTACAAACGTGTTTAGGCCCCAGAGATGCAGATAGACACTTAGTGCAATTTACAAAAGCACCTAAGCAGGTTAGGTGCCCAGTAATTTCTAATGGGAATTAGGTGCCTACCTCACATAAGGTGCTTTTGAAAATCCCATTAGTTGCCTACCTGCATCCTGAGGCACCTGAACTCCTTTGTAAATCTGGACCTACTAGAAAAGAGGCAACGGGAGAAGTGTGGGTTTGAGGATGGGAACTGATCGGGTATAAAAATGGCTCAGGAGAGCAGTGTGTCCGCTCCACAGCCAAGGTGAGTAGCTGCCGAAGGGGCTGATGATTAGATTTCGGAGAGGTGGATTAATTCCTATTCCTGTGTTTATGGGGGCAGCGTGGGAGAGAGCTTGAAGGCGCTCATTTGAGAATGTACCAAGTGGGTGATGGAGGCTGGCAGCAGGGGCTGATCAGAGCGGGGCATCGACAGCTTGACAGTGAATGAGAGATGACTGGTCAGGTGGGGATAGGCCACGAGGGGCTTTGAAAGTGAAGACATGCAGCTCGTGTTTGATACCATACAGAAGGGTGGGGGAGGTGTCTGTGGAGGGATGCAAAGATGGGGTGACATGGGCCAAGTGACAAGCTGGAAGGAAGATCTTTGCAGCAGGATTCTGAATGGGTGTGAGCAGGGCAAGGTCACATTTGTCAAGGCTGGAGAAGAAGACACTGTGGTAATGGAAGTGAGAGGATGAGAATCTGGACACGAGTTTTTTGCTGTGTGGCTGAATAGGAAAAGCCATATCTTAGAGACGTTACGCAGAAAGAATCTGCAAGACTTGACACAGCCTGGATGTGAGGCCCTAGAGAGAGGGCTGAGTCGAAGCTGATGCCCAGGTGATGAGCCTGAGTAGCAGGTAGTATTGTGGTGTTCTCCACAGGGGTTGAGAAAGGAGCTTGGGGTGTGGGTGGAGATTAAAAGCCTTGTTTGAGCCATGTGGAACTTGCGCTGATGGCTAGACAGCCACGAGAAGGTGTTGGAGAGACAGGCCGAGATTTTAGCTCAGACAGGAGGAGACTGGTCTGGTGTAGAAAGATAAATCTGTTTGTCAATACAGTGATGGTAACAGAATCTGTGTTTGTGGCTGAGATGCACAGAGATACAGTGTAGAGGGGAAGTGAAGTAAGAGGATCGGGTTCCCCTCATGAGTAAGCAGAGACATGATAAACAGATATAAAATAACAAATGCTGAGAGAAGGTCGATCGGGGCTTCTGGTCTCATAACACAAGCACAAGGGGACATGCAATTAAATTGAAAAGTGGGAAATTCAAAACCAATGAAAGGAAATACTTCTTCACACAACACATAATTAGACCATGGATCTCATTGCCACAGAAAGCCATTGAGGTGAAGAATTTAGGAAGATTCAAGAAGGGGCTGGACGTTTATTTGAATAACTAGAATATCCAGAGTAATGGTTAATCCTAACACACATTTTGGCAGGGATATTAAACCTCATGCCTCACAGTTTAAGCCAACCTCTGAGTAGCAGAGACCAGGGTGTGGGGCAGATTGTCCCACATCTGCTACTGTGGGGTTCTTTCCCTTTCGCCCAGAGTGTCTGGTTCTAGCCACTGCCAGGGACAGGATACGGGATGCGATGGACCGTGGATCTGATCCAACCTAGCAGTTCCTGTGTGTGTTTGAGAGGTGCACGTATTTGGATTATAATGGCTCTGTGATCTATACTCACCTTCTTCCCGCCCTCTGGGCCCGTGATTTATGAGTCCACACCAACCATTCGTCAGTGCCTGCATTTCAAAAACTTCTTTAGACGCAGTTGTCCAAATAATCTGGGACCCCTCCCCTGCTGGGACGCTCCCCCCGGGGGTTGGAGCTCTCCTGCAGCCACGGGTTTCCATAAAACTGGAAAATGAACTACAGCGCTCCAGTGGAGATGGCCTTCAGCCTAGAAACATGGGCTGAATGACCCCGCTGCCTAGGCTGTGCGAAGTGTTCAGTACAGAAATCAATACGTTAATTTTAACTGTTAAAATCCTGCTTGGTGAAATCCTCTGGCACTTCATGCTGAACACGTCCCCGAATGCACCGTCCCGCCACATGTGGCCCAGGCTACCGAAGAGCAAAGTTCAGTGGAGTGGAAACGAAGATGCGAGTGAAGTTGCTGCATGTCGTTAGTCTGTTTTCCTTTAAGAAACTGGTTGTGTTAAAGGGCCAATGTGTCCCGCGTGTGGGGCCTGGGAGCTCGTGCAGTATTCTCATAGCAGTGGGTCAGAGTGGTCCATTCGCTTTAAAATAACAGCTATCCAGTCTCAGCCAAGATCCTGCAGACGCACTGGTAGGTACCGTCACTCACAGCTCCAGTCCCATTGAATAACTGTACTGCGTGCATAAGGGTTTGCAGGATCAGGCCCTGGAACTTGAAGGCTGAGCAAATGGTTACAGCTACAGCTAAGACTTTGCACCCCAAAATTCATGTGCTAATTTCCTCCATTGTAGTTCAGTCTTGTGAGTAATCCTGTTGATGTGAATTGCCTCTTTCGACTGAATAATGCGTAGTGCTTTTATAGCCTTTTATATCATCAGAGTACAGTGACTAATTAATGACAAAATAGGTTTTCATATAATAAATGTGCTTTATTTTTGCCGTTTGTTTGCAGCCCAAAGTGTGATAAGACTCCAGACAAAGTGAACCATGCAGTTCTGGCTGTGGGTTATGGAGAAGAAAATGGAACTCCCTATTGGATCGTTAAAAACTCCTGGGGCCCATTCTGGGGCATGGATGGGTAAGGAGCTTCTGGCTGATGTCCACCACAGCTGGACACGCTATGGCCTAACTGAACCTAATCAAGAACCTCACATGCCAGTGTGCCTATAAAGCACCAACAGGTTCTAAGCGACTGTTTATCAACTAGTGAGCAGCCAGGCTTTCTGCAAAGAAGCTAGTGCAATGGCTGAGGATGTTAGCACCTTAAAACTGCTCAGTGTGACTGGTCAGATCAGCATCCAAATATTACAAACAAAGCCCTTTTGTAGCCACAGTACAGTCAGGCAGGGCATTTCTGTGAGAGGCTCAGGCTGTGTTGAAAAGTTTTCTTAACATTCGTCATAACAGCCCTTCCTCATACAGGGGAAACTTATCCTGGGACACTTCCTGGCCCCCGTGTTGCTGCTTCACACTGGCGTGCGGCACAAAGTAGCCACAAGCCTGGCTTACTTGCAGGGGTGCTGGAACGAGGGGTTCTGGGGGTGCAGCAGCACCACTGGTTTGAAGTAACAATAACAACTAAATATATGGTTTCCCGCTTGCCTGGCTACATGAGGAATTCTCCCTGCGGTGGTGTAGCCAGCTCTCTAGGACTCCCCTGCATCCCATGACAAGAAGGTCAAGGGCAGGCGAGAACAGGGCTTGGCTGGTAGGCCCTTGCCCATGCAGCAGTCCAGCCACTCACATTGCTAGCGGATACAATTTAGAGCAGCCCCAAGGGTGAAAGTAAAATTTTGCAGGATTGGGCACTAACTTGGCTAGTTTATGAAAGTGACTCTGCCAATGAATTCCATTGCCTGGTGCAATCCCATTATTTGCAAAAACAAAAGACTCTGACGTACATCAACTCCTTGCACTGATAGGAGAAGGGAATTCACTTACTTTGTGCCGAATGATGCCGATCTGAACCATAGGTGACATGGTAACCTCATGCCAGGTCAGTTGTGTCTCGTGCTGCTGAAGGGGAGTAATGGGGAATGCTCACTAATCTGTGTTTATTTCTCCCTTTAGCTACTTCTATATTGAACGTGGCAAGAATATGTGTGGTCTCGCTGCGTGTGCATCTTATCCAATTCCTCAGGTCTAAGGTGGGGTCAGTGGCTGGGAAGAGTGGCCAAGGAAAGCAACCGATCTACTGTGTAAGCGTCTCCTAAACACCAAAGTACAGTACGTCAGAAAAATGAGAGATGGTAAAGGCCCACTAAGGTCCTGATCCTGCAAAGAGCTCCACACAGGCAGACTCCTGCATTTGTGGAGAGCTCATTGCAGGAGACAGACCTAAGTCACCTCTTCCTCTCCTACTTCAAATTCATGTATGTTTCTCTGTAGCAGCAGTTCTCAAACTGGAGTCCTTCAGGGGGTCCACGAGTCATGTCAGGTCCGCTGGCCTGCTGATCAACTCCTCCCCTCCCTCCCAGTGCCTCCTGCATGCAGCGGAATAGGTGCACTCGGGGGAGGGGGCAGAAAGAGGAGGGGCAGAGGTGGGGCGGGTGTGGGGCCTTCGGGGAAGGGATGGAGTGGGGGTTGGGGCTGAGCGGGGTTGAGCACCTCCGGGGAAAATTAGAAGCTGGCTTGGGGGTCTGCGAAAAATTTTAAATCAAAATGGGGGTCCTCGGGTTGCTAAAGTTTGAGAACCGCTGCTCTGTAGTAAATTCTCCAGCGTTGTGGTGTGTTCCATGGACACGGCTGAGAGCCAGAAACTCGTGTCTTCTAATCCCAGCTCAGCTCAATTTACCATGTGCTCTAGGAAAAGTCTCTGAGCCTCTCTGCCTCAGTTTCCCCATTTGTAAAAAGGGGGTAATACTACTTAACCTACCTCTCGGGGTGTGGTGATGGTTGATTAGATAATGTTTGTAAACCACTTGGATGCTGAAAGCGCTGTGCAGTTGTATTATTATTAAGTAGCATTTGTCAGCCCAGTTTGAAATTACTCCAGCAATGAGGCTTCCCCTTCCCGGGGGAGACTGTCCTGCACGTCAACAGATCTCCCTTCTAGGAAATCTGCATTCTTTTGACAAATGATCTATTTTTAAATAAATACTAATAAGTGTGTAAGAAAGCTATGTCTATTTTCATTCAATCTAAGATTTGATTATTTTTGCAAAAATAAAGAGAATATTTTAATGAATATTAAAAGCATCAATGATTTTCTATACAGTTAAGGAAAAAGCAGAAACCTTATTTCAGCTTTTAAGCAGGTTTTTCAATATATTCTGTCTTAAGAGGACTCATGTCATGTATGCAAAAGGCATTTCGACTGCGTGTCATTTCACATTGCAGTACCGCCACCAAGACGTTACTGTGCGTTATGGAAATGAATAAAAACAACTTGTCACTTTTGTGGTATCTTTTGTGTTGCCTTTTCAATGTTTCTTCCATTAATTTAGTGTTTGTGAAAGATGCTCTATTAGCATTTGAAGTTCTTTCCTTTGGAGTTTTGCCATTGAGTTCATTAGGAGCAGGACTGAATCCTTCGTCTTTAGACACATACATCACCAGTTTTTTGCAGTGCTTTAACTATATCTGTTTCTAAATTGATATAATTAAAATCCCCTCCAGTGTGGATGCAGTTAAACTGGTTTAAAGGTGCTTATATCAGAATAGCTTATTTCTGTAAATAACCTGAGGAACTAATTAATATTGTTAAAATGATACAAAAGCTTTGTGTAGACAAGCCCCAAATCCAGGTCATCGCCCCAAAGTGTTTACAGAGTAGGACCCAAGTCCTGCAAGATACCCCATGCAGTTGACCCCATGTGGAACCCTACTTATGTCACTGTTACTATTCATGTGCATAAAGCTGAGAACAGGTGTAAAACTTTGCAAGATCAGGGTCATCATTTGAATCAATGGACTGACATCTGCTTACAGTAGCTCTGGATTTAGCTGGCAGAATTCAGGTTCAATCTGGTATACACATGTTCCAGTGGTATGTTACAAAAGCAACTAGTAGTGTGTTGCTGCAAACATGCCCAATAGCTGATTCTACAAAGAACATAGCGATGTGTCTACAAATTTCTGGTCAAAGTCAAACCCAGAGTGTCCATTAAGATGCACCCCTAAGATTATGCAGCATTTTTAAAAAATCAGAGTAAATAATTAAGGTGGCCTGATATGTTCTAAGACCCTGTTTTCGGTTGCTGATAACTTTTCCAAACCTAAGCCATTTGGGCTGAAATTTTCCATGCCAGGAGTCTGCCTCAGGCAAAAGTTTTCTGGAAAATTTCAGTAAAACAGTTAATCCATTTTTCAGAACAAGATTAGGGAAATAGACATGCTCAGAAATCCCTACAACAATTCAGTGGATGATCTCTAGCACTTCCCTTTTTCGAAGGAGAGACGTGACATTTTGCAGGGGGGTTCCCCTGGTGTTGAGGATGGCCAGTGCCACATCCTTATGAACATCCACCCAAATTTGGCCAAGTTATCAGCCTCTGAAAGTCTTTGCACATGCTCAGTAGAGACTTGTTAAAGTTTGGAATTGGCAGCTAAATTCTCCACATTCTGTCTGCTCTGAGCATGCTCCCGTCCCTCACAGGATGTACGTCCCAGTCTGGAGCTGTGGGACCTGAGCAGGATGCCCGGCAATTGCTTTTCCTGGCAGCCAGGGGCTGCTGAGGCAGTAGACCTAGGAACTGATTGCAGAGAGGCTGAGGGCGGGCAGAGAAGGCCACACAGGCTGTGTGCGCTCTGGAGCAGATCTCTGGTGACCGCTGTAGTGCAGAGGAAATCTTGGGGCAAACTGGGGAAAGGCAAATGTTTAATCAGCAGGCTTGACTGCTGCCCACAGCCCCTAGAACAGCCGAGAGGCTGCAATAGCAGTCACAGAAGGGTCATGTGCCAGCACCACAAGCGGGATTCAGGTTGGGATGTGGACACTTTCTGCCCCTTTCCCCCCGTCTCTGCCCAACTTCCCCCAGCAAAACTAGGGTTTGCTGGGTGTTGAAAATTGTGCCATATAGTGTATTAGACATGAATCCCTTTGAAGTCCCCTAAAAGCCAGTTCTGAACAGCAACCTTCTGAGTGCCACTAGGGGTCCCGTGAATGAATGCCTCACTGGGACACCCGAAAGAATCCCAATGGCTTTCCTTTCCGTGAAATCTCAGGTGGTTGTCAGAGCCTTAATGCAGCAATTCATGATAAATCACGCTTTCAGCATAATGATGTCCTTTATTCACCAACTGCAAACAAAACACGAGTGATGCAAAGGAGTGCAGCTGTAATGTTTTC
This sequence comes from Lepidochelys kempii, assembly GCF_965140285.1. NCBI lineage: Eukaryota > Metazoa > Chordata > Testudines > Cheloniidae > Lepidochelys > Lepidochelys kempii. The sequence goes on along the minus strand of NC_136389.1, from coordinate 84,022,954 downwards.
ATAATTGCTTTTGTTTAAAAATTGGATAGCACAGTGTTTTTGAGCTGCTGCCATGCGAATTTAATGCTAGGTGGTCTACAAAGTGCTCTTTCAAAGAAACACAAAGGGTGATGTGAGAAGCTATAGTGATGACAATTGGGAGGTTATTTATCAGCTAAGAATAGTACAGTATTTAGTTAGTACAGTATTTAGCAAAACAGTTAATCACAGAGACAATGTGTCAGATGTGGAAAAATATGTAAAGTCTCCAAGTTCAGGCTTTCCCTATTACTTGAGTTTATCTGCTTTGAGAATAGAAATATGCCAATGAAGATGGAAAAGATGGTTTTGTAGTTAAATCACAGAAATGAGAGTTGAGAAATTCAGATTTTATCCTTTGGGCTACCACAGACTTCCTGTGTGACCTCAGGCAAATTACACAATCTCTCTGGTCTGGTGGCAACAGCTACAGTTCCCATCCAGGTTATGCCAGGGCTGAATTTGAGTTCCAGAGTCTGAGGCAGAGCTGTTAGACTAGGACGAAAGGAGATTTGCAAATAATTTAATGAATAAACCAAGCAGCTTTGTGCTACTGTTATTTCTGAATCTGAATCCTTACATGCCATCAGCCATTGTTTAGGGCATCAACAGTTTGGGTCATATTATTAGTTATTTGTGAGTATTCAGGCAGCCGCAGGTTTAGTCTTCAAAATAGTATAGAATCATAGAATATCAGGGTTGGAAGGGACCTCAGGAGGTCATCTAGTCCAACCCCCTGCTCAAAAGCAGGACCAATCCCCAATTAAATCATCCCAGCCAGGGCTTTGTCAAGCCTGACCTTAAAAACTTCTAAGGAAGGAGATTCCACCACCTCCCTAAGCAACGCATTCCAGTGTTTCACCACCCTCCTAGTGAAAAAGGTTTTCCTAATATCCAACCTAAACCTCCCCCACTGCAACTTGAGACCATTACTCCTTGTCCTGTCCTCTTCTACCACTGAGAATAGTCTAGAACCATCCTCTCTGGAACCACCTCTCAGGTAGTTGAAAGTAGCTATCAAATCCCCCCTCAGTCTTCTCTTCTGCAGACTAAACAATCCCAGTTCCCTCAGCCTCTCCTCATAAGTCATGTGTTCCAGACCCCTAATCATTTTTTGTTGCCCTTCGCTAGACTCTTTCCAATTTATCCACATCCTTCTTGTGGTGTGGGGCCCAAAACTGGACACAGTACTCCAGATGAGGCCTCACCAATGTTGAATAGAGGGGGACGATCACATCCCTCGATCTGCTCGCTATGCCCCTACTTATACATCCCAAAATGCCATTGGCCTTCTTGGCAACAAGGGTACACTGCTGACTCATATCCAGCTTCTCATCCACTGTCACCCCTAGGTCTTTTTCCGCAGAATTGCTGCCTAGCCATTCGGTCCCTAGTCTGTAGCTGTGCATTGGGTTCTTCCGTCCTAAGTGCAGGACCCTGCAACTTATCCTTATTGAAGTTTGCGATTATAAACATGGAAAGATTTAAAATAGTCTCTAGCTGAACATTTCCCAACCATTTCTATGGCTGAGTTGCTTTGTGGGTGTGTGTGGAAAGCAGAGATTCTGAGCCTCAGATGAATAATCAGTTCTGTACATAAATCAGATTTGGCAAATCGTGTATTAGTGTAAAATCCATATTTCCAGGGAGCCACATGTGCACATTAAAAGGCAGAGCTTGACCCAAGGTATGGAAATTACACAGTCAGTTACCTGATGAGAACCCCATTTTTCAGATAATATATATACCTGTGTTTGTGTATATAATTTATCTGACATTTCCCATTGTACTGGCTATCATGCCTTTGTATTTTCTATAGCAGGCTTCCTGTGTGAAGAGAATTAACAATTCCAAAAGATTTTGGCTGCTTTTGTGAATTGTCCTTATTTGTTTGAAATTGCCTAACTGCCCAGGGCTAGAGAGTAACTTCCTCTCTTTGTCCACTAAGGGTTATTGCACCTTTCTCTGAAGCAGCTCGTGCTGGGCACTATCAAGAGGCAGGACACTGGACTAGAGGGACCCTGGGCCAATCTGGTCTGACAAGCCCTATATCCCTAAACCTAGTGCTCAGTTTCCCACAAACGCTCCACTCCATCTGTGTCAGATATGAAACATATCCTGTCTGTTCCTCTGTTCCTGCACCTGGGACAGAGATTGAGGGTGTCACAAAAGTGGCTTTATGTGACCTCTGCACACCCTGTCTTTTGAGTCTGCACAGCTTCTGGCGTACACCAGAGCCGACTCAGAGCTCTCCAAGGCCTGGCTTCACCATGCACCGTCTGCGCGCCAGGGTGAAGCTGAAGGGTGGGGGGCCGGGGACGCTCTGCTGTATTGCAGCCCAGGCTAAGTGACACCCTGATTCCCAGGGCACTCCTTATCCTCTCCACGGATAACGAGTCAGCAGGGCCCCGGCCTAGGTCACGACCCTGGCCGTAAGGGGCTCAGCACTGCCCTCTGAGCAGGCCCTGCCGATCGAGGCTGAGCCCTGTTCACCCCGTGACGCTCCAACAGCAAACCGCCCGGTCTGGCAGGAAGGGCAATGCCACAGACTGGGGACGGGCTGCATCCCCGTTCCAGGGGGGTGGTCAGGGTGGGGAATATGGAATAGCCACCAAACAACCCACCCAGAATGATGTGGTCCAGAACCCGCCGCCAGCTGCAGAATGGAGTGACCTTGACCCCCCCCGCCAGCTGCAGAATGAAGTGACCCTGACACCACCAACTCCCCCAGATGCAGAATGGAGTGACCCTGACACCACCAAACCCCCCCCCCCCCCCAGCTGCAGAGGGAGTGATCCTGACAGCACCAAACCCCCCCCCCCAGCTGCAGAATGGAGTGATCCTGACACCACCCAACCCCCCCCAGCTGCAGAATGGAGTGATCCTGACACCACCAAACCCCCCCCCCCAGCTGCAGAATGGAGAGATCCTGACACCACCCAACCCCCCCCAGCTGCAGAATGGAATGATCCTCTCTCTCACACACACACACACACACCCCCAGCTGCAGAATGGAGTGATCCTGACACCACCAAACCGCCCCCCCGCTGCAGAATGGAGTGATCCTGACACCACCCAACCCCCCCCAGCTGCAGAATGGAGTGATCCTGACACCACCAAACCGCCCCCCCGCTGCAGAATGGAATGATCCTCACACACACACACACACCCCCAGCGGCAGAATGGAGTGATCCTGACCTCCCCCCCCGCCGCCAGTTGCAGAATGGAGTGATCCTGACCCACCCCCATGTCCAGAATAAGTTCGCCCTGAAGTCGCGCCAGAACGGACAGTCCCATTCTCTGTGTATATATAAAGCCTGCTGCAGTTTCCACGATATGCATCTGAGGAAGTGAGCTGTAGCTCACGAAAGCTCATGCTCTAATAAATTGGTTAGTCTCTAAGGTGCCACAAGTCCTCCTTTTCTTTTTGCGAATACAGACTAACACGGCTGTTACTCTGAAACCAGTCTTGAAATTAGTTAGCTCCCCCTCCACTCCAGAATGGAATGGCCCCAAACTTGTGCTCCCCCCCGCCCTGCAATGGAATCACCCAGAACGCCCGGCCGGCCTGCGCTGACCGCGCACACCCCTAAAGCGCTGCTGGCCGCTGCCCTGGGGGGAGGGGACGGAAGCGTTCTGTCGTCACTTCCCCCCGAGTCCTGCAGCCAATGGGGAAGCCGCACTTTGGGGAGGTGGGTTGGCGCCAAATGCGAAGGGAGCGGGGCGCGCGGGGGCCCAGGAGGGGGCCGGGCCGGGCCGCGCCGCGCCGCGCGGCTGGGACAGGTGAGGGGGCAGCGGGGCCGGGCCTGGGCCCGGGGCCGGGGAAGGGCCCGGCGCTAACACAGGCACGGTCGGTGGCCGCGGCTCCCGCCGGCCGGCCGGTCAGGGCCCCCTCGAGCCTGCTCCCGCTCCTCGCCCTAGCTGGCTCGGGGGGGGTCCCGGGGGGCGGGGGGGAGGCTGCCCCAGAAACGGCCCCCGGCCTGGCACCAGCGCCTTGGCGGTGGCCCCCGCCTGCCCCACGGGGAGAGGCGCTCGGGGGGCAGGCCGCGGCAGGAGCCCTGCCTTCGAGCCACCGAACGGGGCGGGGACGCGCCGGGCCGCTCGGGAGGAAAATCCTAGATTATCAGGGCTGGAAGAGACCTCAGGAGGTCATCTAGTCCAACCCCCTGCTCAAAGCAGGGCCAATCCCCAGTTTTTGCCCCAGATCCCTAAATGGCCCCCTCAAGGATTGAACTCACGACCCTGGGTTTAGCGGGCCAATGCTCAAACCACTGAGCTCTCCCTCCCCCCGAAAAGGCCACGAAGCTTCTGCCTAACTGCAACAGCATGTCCCCAGAGCATCTGCTGTGGCTGCCGTGAAGGATCCCGAAGGCCCCGAGTCTGACAAGGATCCCGAAGGCCCCGAGTCTGACAAGGATCCCGAAGGCCCCGAGTCTGACAAGGATCCCGAAGGCCCCGAGTCTGACAAGGATCCCGAAGGCCCCGAGTCTGACAAGGATGGCTTCAGTTGCTGCTAAGCTGACAGGATCCTTGGGGTGAAACATGGCAGCCGTTTGCCAGCGCACGTCACCACAGAACAACAGTTTGGGGCAACGTGTCAGACTCGGAATTCAATTGCATTTTGCTGACCCGGCAGAATGTGATTTGCCCTCCTTTCTGCAGGCTACCACACTGTGGCCCTCTTTGTTATCTGGTGCGGTTCATGATCATGTTCAAACTTTTGATAGTCTTTTAAGGTAGACAAGTCCTCAAACATCACAAAAAGAAAAGGAGGACTTGAGGCACCTTAGAGACTAACAAATTTATTTGAGCATAAGCTACAGCTCACTTCATCAGATGCTGTAGCTCACAAAAGCTTATGCTCAAATAAATGTTAGTCTCTAAAGTGCCACAGGTACTCCTTTCCTTTTTTCAGAGTAACAGCCTTGTTAGTCTGTATTCGCAAAAAGAAAAGGAGTACTTGTGGCACCTTAGAGACTAACCAATTTATTGGAGCATGAGCTTTCGTGAGCTACAGCTCACTTCATCGGAAACCACTCTGAAACCAGGTCCTCTTGGTATGCCACTCTGAACGGTCCATAATATTCTGGTGTGATGACAGTTGCACTTTGGTATTTTGGTACTCTCTTGACTCAGCCACTACCAATAATGGTTTAAGCCTGACTGTTAAGGGTTTCTGTTTTTTAACCTAGTTCATATTAATTCATGTTTTCAGTTTTAAGCTGCACCATGACTTGAGCCAATTGGTGGTGATGACATTTCCACATAAGAGGTGCTACAGTACCTGAACAGAGAAGTTGATCTTGGAGGGAGGCATTAAATGGGTCCTGCTTATGCCTTTTCTAAAAATCCACATAAATGGCCAAACAATTTCAGCTTGGCATAACAATAACTTTGCTTTATTGGTCACTCACAAGTAATGTCTTGAATCGGAAATGTGCTGTGTAATCACTTACACTTACATAGCACCTTTCATCATGAAAGATTCCGTAGCACTTTACAATTTAACAAACTTAAATGTCCTTTTGTTCACAGAGCTCTGCTTACTTTTAAATTAGCCTACTGTGTATGTCTCTTATATGGTCTTATTTTACTTTAACTGTTAACCTTTCCTGTTATGATGATGATAGGATGAAGTTTTTGGTCTTATTAGGGAAGCAATGTATATACCGTAATCTGTCAAAGATTGTTAGCACTCTTACTGTCCATATTTACACTTGTAATCATCAATGCCCAGTATATCACTCTTCCACAAAAATAGCCTGTAGGTGGCAAAATTTCAAAAAGCCTTCTTAGTTTGAACCCATAGGAGAGTTTGTGTAGCCAGTGATATTCTTAATGTAATACCTTAAATCGTCTTTTTTTTTTTTTTGGATAGCATGGCTGATCTTCCACAGAACAACCTCCAGAAGCAGCTAGAGCTTCATTCAGCAAAAGGAACTCACAATAAACTAGCTCTTCCAAAACATAAAGCAGCGTAAGTATCAGTCTAGCTTGCTGCTCATCATCAAAAGTAACAAAGAAAAGTACCATGGTTGTCAACTTTTGTCAGTTTGGGTTCTGGTCTTTTTTTTTTTTTTTTTTACAATTTCTCTGCTTAAAGTTGATGCAGAAAATTAAACAGAGGGCCTGCTTCTGGGTTTTTTTAAAAATATTCTTCTGTGTCTCCTAAGTAGAATGGATTGTGTGGGCTTCCATGGAGTGGCCAAGATAGGCTTATTGTTTAATTGGCATGGAAAAACTACACTCACTACAATCAAACTAAAGTATAATTTTCTTACTAACTGCATGGAATCCAGACCACTACTTCTGGTGACATGCTGCTTTATGCTACTGAGTATCAAAGTATGAAAAATGTTTTTATCAATATTGAAGTAAACTTCTTAACATCTGAGTGATGTTCAAAGCAAAAGTCATGATACTTAAGGCCAAATGGCCTGATTTTCAGAGGTTCTGTTAGCACCCACAACTTCCATTCTAGTCGGAGGGAGCCTTGTGTGCGCAGCACCTTGTAACACTTGGTTAAAATGACTTAAGATACATAATTATGGACATAAATCATAATCTGTGGCATTTAGGGTGCTTAATCCACATAAAATAAATACTATAATCCATTAAAAGCTAGAATGCCTATGTGTGAGACTGAAATATAGAATTCAGAAAAAATAGCTACCAATAGCTTCTCAGTTATGTTAAGTGCACACTTTTGATATTTGGTCGTGTGAAGGGATTTTTGATGTTGATGAAATGTAGCTTTATTTTTGTTTTTCCAAAAATAAGTAAATTTTACAATGTTAAAAACTCTGAAAAAATCCATTTTATTTTGCAGAGGTTTCACTTTCAAAAAGAAAAGTGCTCCAGGTAATGCTGTATCCATAAACTGTTTCAGTGTTACAAAGAGCTCTGCATTGAAGGAGAAGGACGTTAATACTTTCCAGACTAAATCTGTTGCATCTTTTCCCACATCAAAGGATAAGCAGATAAAAATCAATGACCTCTTTGAGAAGACATCCAAACAGCACGAAATACAACAACTTTGTCCAAACTGGATATCGTTAAATTCTTTTGAATGTTCCCAGCAAGTTTCAAATTATTTACCTCCTAGAAAGGAAGAGAATGTAAGCAAGAAACCAGGTGATTCTGCTTCCCAGAAAGTAGACCACAATTGTTCAGATGACTCCATTATTACTATAGAAGATGACTGGGATGACATAAATGACTTTGATATATCTGGTAAACAAAACTCAAAATCATTGGTTTTGTCCCCCAAAAATCCAATTGTAAAACCCAGCAAGACTCTTCAAATATCCAATTCCTGTACAGTTAGATTATCTAAGGCATCCAGGACTGTGAACAGTGAGCAACGACTGTCAAAACATTGTCTTTCTGAGAATGATGAAAAATCACTGAATGACAAACAGCCAGCTCTATCAAACAGATCTTTGATTTGTCTTGATGTTTCAGATCCCAAAGATTGTAAAAGACTTTTAGGTGAAGATCTTCATGAGAAAAAGTTGTCTACAGAAACTATTCTGAGTGACGAAAAAGAAGAAACTCATACAGGTAATGCATTCTCTTAATGTATTTTATATGTAATATTTCAAATAAAATTGGCCTGATCTCATAATAAACTTAGAGGACTATTTTCAGGTCTACACACTAAGGGTCTGATTCTCAGAAGTGCCTAGCCCTCACCACTCTAACTAAAGTCAAATCAGGGAGCTGAAAATCAGGGTCTAAGTGTGTAGCATATGGATTTTGTTGTAGAAAGTGCCATCACTGATGTTTAGAACCTCTGTTTGACAATGGACTTTCACTCCTGGGGAAAAACCAGTAAGCCCTATAATGTACTGTTGGAGAAGGAAGATCTCCTGGAGTAGCATTCAGGAAAAAAAGAGGCACTTGCAGATGCTGCAGTGAAATTAGACTCCCAATTTTAATTCATTGCAAGTGCTTTCAGTTTCCATTTATAGTTCAGTGTGACTATGGGAAATATTGAGTAATAGAAATTAATCTGTATCACGGCATTTTAATCCATTACATTTAAAAAGTGCATGAAATGGGGAGTTTACTATCCGTTAACTTTGAGCTGTTTCCTGCTTAGCTGCTCATTGTTTGCTTTAGCCTCTAAATAAATTTGTTAATCTCTAAGGTGCCACAAGTACTCCTTTTCTTTTTGTGCTTAATGTTTCTTGATTGTTACATAGGGTAGATTCTTATTCTTCATTTTCCTTATGGAAAGGAATAGGTACTTTATCCTTAGACTGTAATATCTTAATGGCACAGGGAATAACAAAAACCACCTCAGTAGTCAGGATGTGATTTCTCACATTTCTGAAGAATCCATATTTTGCTAAAGATACCTCATTTAATTCTCACAATAGGGAGGGCAAGTAATTAGAATAGATAATAGGTCTTGTCTAAACACACATTGTGCTGCTTTAAAATGGTACACTTCCCTCTGCCCCCCTCGCTTGCCACCTCCCCTCCCCCCCCAGCATGGATGCAGTTATATCAGAATAAAGATGCTTTATACTGGTATAACTCTTCTCATACAAGAAGGGAAATAGGCTTTACCTGTATATGGTATCTTTATGCTAGTATAACTGTGTCTACACTAAGGGTTGTATTGGTATGACTCTCTCATTTAAAAAATATTGCACACCTAACAAGAAATAGTTATACCAGTGCAAAAAAAGTGTATAGATTTGGGCCTTAGAGCAGAAACATCTTCTGTATACCAGAGATTCCCAAACATTTTTTTTTTTGGCTGAACCCCCGTTTGGAGATTCATGTCCTATGCATGCACACCCTTTTTCTAAGGGGAGAGGGGTGCCCTGTACTCATGAGGGGTGCCCGAAATCTCCTGGAGGAGTGACGGGGGAAAAACTCACCATATGGCAGTTGAGGAAGCCACCTGGTTCCTGCAGTGGTCATTTGGTCTCAGCTGCCTGGACTCAGTTCCTTGCCTGTCAGGAGGGGAGCAGACAGCTGCACTCCTTGAGTACTGGCCCCCTGCTGAACAGAGTTCCTTGCTGACCCCAGCCCTTGAGCACAGCTCCATCAGCTTCCCCTGCATAGGCTCTTTCCAGCAGAGGACAGGGCTCTGTGCCCTAGAACTGTGCTGAAGGGTTGGCGTCAGCAGGGGGCTTTGACTGGCAGGGAAGAGTCAGTAGTTCAGCTTTCCGCTCCCTGCTCACATAGTCCCTGGTGCTACCCCAGTAGAGGAAGGTAACTGTCCATTGGTGGCTGCTGCAGCTGTGACAGTGGAGCAGCAAAAAAGACAGGGAGCCTGGTCCTGGCAGCTGAGACCACCTGTATAGAGCCCCATCTACTTCCAATTTGTACAGAGTCCCCTGCTGACTCCGGACCTCCAGTGCACCCTGTCAAGTCTTTGTACCCCTCGATAACCTCTTTGTGTGCCCCAGTTTGGGAACTTCTGTCTTACACTACAAATGAGGGAAGAATACATAAACTGTAAAAATCTATAATACCTAATCCATATTATGGAGATGGCTTCTGTTTATAAGGTTAGTTTTCTAGTTCAGCTATAGAAGATGTAACTACTCAGAAATGTTTTGAAGTTTCAGCTCTTGAGAAGACACTTGTACTATAATAAGAAAAATCTGCAAGATGTACTTTATAGAAGTTGTGTTTGAAGAAGCACCATTTTTGTCCTTTGTAATGCCCCAGTTTTCTAAGCCACTTATTTAAAATTATTTTGGAGGGATTTGCTTTTTATGCAAAAGAACATTGTTGTGGGAATAGAGTCTGTATCATTTATTAAAGCTGAGAAATAGTAAACTCCATTTGAAATATATAGAATCCTAGGTAGTAAAGCTTCATTGTTCTTTTTTTCAGTTGCGTCTTTGGTTATTTCCAAAATGAAGAAAAGGTTATAACCTTGCCCAACATCTCTCTTCTGTTTCAGCTCTCAGTAAAAAACAGCATAATGGCAAACAAAAGCTAAATGAGGGTGAGAAGAATAGCTATGCGTTGAAGGAACTGGCTAAAGGATCGGATGAGACTCCTGATTACACTGGAATTGAGGAGGATGATTACCTAGATTTCATTCCACCCTCTCCAGAGGAAGAAGTGCTTTCTTCCTCATCTTCTATAAAAAACATTAGGTAAAACAAAATTCACTATAGCAAATGTTTATCACTAGGATGGTTTAAACAGGTTAAAAAAGGATGCTAGTCCTAAAATCTCCACTTGTTAAAATGTTACTGGCTGAATTGACTGGGTGAATGAATAGACTTGAGACCTTGTTTCTTGAACGAATGGCAGTGTAGCAATTGGCAATAATGAATGTCATGAAATGCAGTCTTCTACTATGCTCAGAGTGGTGTTAGCTTCACAGGAAGCACCATTTCCACCCTAGCCAAGCCTGTATCAAGGGCCTAATTTGGTTGTGAATCAGGTGGGTGGAAGATGGAGTTACTCAATTATTTACTTGGGGTTCACTCGTTTTTGAGAGTTAAGTAGTTTTGTGTAATATGCATAGTGCATAAAACTGTTATCCTAAGCATGCAAATTAATTTCTCCTCCCGTGAAAATAATTTGATTTATTGATATGTGTTTTAATGACTTTTCATTTTAATATTAGTAATATTTTCAAAGAACCTGCTGTAGATGGAAAATTAATGATTGATAACAGTCTGTCAAAACCTGGGAAAATCATCAGAAAGCAGCCTACCAGTGGGACCAGTATAGAGCATGCAGGTATAAGAAACACTTCAGCTGAAACATCTATGCATTAAATGTCTCTTGAAGGGTGTGCAATTCCTTTTGTTCTCATTTTCTTCATCTACTGTGCTACAGGAATGAGCATTTGCTAGTGGTTAAAGCACAGGACTGGGAGGCAGGAGATTTGGAGTTCCGTTCCTGATTCTACCATTTACTTGCTATGTAACCTTGAGCACATCACTTAGCCAGAATCACTGGACTCTTTTGAGGCTATCTGTTCCTGGGTGCCCTGCCAGGGATATCTTGGGCCTGATTTTCTGAAGTGATGAGCACTCACAAGGCGTCAAACTGAGTTCTCAAAGTGATCACTCTAGAAAATGTTTCCTCTTAATTTTTAATGCTTGCCCCCCCCTTTTTTTTAACTATGGAGATCATACTCATTTTATAAGGAGCGTTGAGCTAAATTAACATTTGTAAAGAATTTTTCAATTCTTGTATTGAAGATAAGGTTTTACCATTGGTGCAACATTAAGACTGCAAATTTAAACAGACAGTCCAGGCATATAACAAGTTATGGCTCAGAGTAATATAAACTCTCTCAGGCTTTACATATTTCATATATGAAGTTACACATTCAACATTACTAAAAACATATGTGCAATGTGGGTTAGTTAACAGTACTATTCTGGAAGCCAGACTCTGAGAGACAGAGGTTGATCATATTTTTTTCTTGTGCACCATCAACAAAACAGTTTGCCAACTTTCAATGTTAGGGCCAAATTGTGCCCTGGGTTCCACCTGTGCAGCTGCATTAAAAACCAGTTCCATGGGCGCAAAAAAAAAGTATGTATGTATATATAGCTTAAAATTTAATGTTGCATGCATAGAAATAGTCTTTTGATTGCTAATAATTACATAACTTTAAAATATACCAAATAAGCAGTTTAAACTTTTATACATATTACATTTTTCTTTGCCATTTGGGGAAAATATTGACATCACATAATTAAAACTTTATTAAATGTATACTATATTACTTTGCAGATGAATTCTTAAGTTTGGAACAGCATCTCTTCAGTGTGATGGAGGACATCTGTAAACTAGTAGATTCTATCCCAATATATGAACTTAAGTCTTTGTCTTGTGGGAATGACCTTCTTCAACAGAGAAGTCTCAGGTGTGTTTTAATTAGGAGTCTTTAGTACTACTTCTGCATTTTTGTGCGCATCAGCATCTTGATTGTATGTTTCAGAGTAGCAGCTGTGTTAGTCTGTATTCGCAAAAAGAAAAGGAGGACTTGTGGCACCTTAGAGACTAACAAATTTATTTGAGCATAAGCTTTCGTGAGCTGCTCAAATAAATTTGTTAGTCTCTAAGGTGCCACAAGTACTCCTTTTCTTTTTGATTGTATGTGTTTTCTATCAGACTGGTAAGGTGGCAGTTAATATTTTTAAACAAGTTAATATTCCTGGGTAAATGAAATGATCTTTTCAATGGTGTAGAAGTGTTAACTCTTTTTGGATAGAATAATTAGGGATCTGTAAGAACAGAAACTGCCAGACTGAATCAAATTTGAGGTCCAGCTAGTCCATTATCCTTTCTCTGACAGTGCCCAGTACCAGACACATCAGAGGAAGAACCCCTGTGGTAGGCAGAAATGGGATAATCTGCCCTCTGCATTAAGTCTAACCCTGGTTTCTAATAGTTAGAGATTGCCTTAAGTCCTGAAGCATGAGGTTTAATATTCCTGCCAACATTTTTGTTGGATTAACAATTATGACTCTAGATATACTAGTTTTTCCTATAATTGTCTGTCTAATCCTGTTTTTAATCTTGTTGTGCCAATGGTTCTATAGTCTAATTATGCATTGTGTGAAAAGTATTCGTTTTATTGGTTTGAAGTTCCCAGTTTTTTTTCTTGTGTTACGAGACAGGAGAATACAAGCTCCCAATCTACCTTTTCTACACCGTTCATTATTTTATATATTTTTATAATGTCCCTTCTTATTCTCCTTTCTTAAGTAAACAATCCCAATCTTTTAAGTCTTTAAGAAATAGATAGGGAAAATAATATAGCTCAAGCATATTATTTTCATTTTCTTCAAATTGAGGCCCATAATTATTAAACTATTAAAACTATTTCCCCCTCCAACTGTGTTCGAGGATTATCTATTTATAACATTACTTCAGTGTCATGCTGGTAGCAAAACCAAGGATTTAAATCTTTTTGCTAGGACATTTAATTATTTTACTTTTTAATTGAAAGTAAGGTTTTTTCTTTTTATTTATCATTTCTTAATAATTGAGATTCATAACAAAAGACGAGTTTAAAAAATTATAAAAATAAAGTATGAACAGTTTTTCTTCCATAAAAAGTTTTTCCTTTTTCTTAAGATATCTGATAACTACTCAGATCTCAATACTGTATCTTTGATCTCAGAATCTCCAGGGTGCAGGTATAGCAAATGCTTATGCACGTTTGACTTTAAGCATGTTTGTAGTCCCTTGACTTCAAGGGGGTTAAACAAGTAAAATTAAGCATATATTTGCAGGATTGGGGCCTAAATTAGTCAGCTAACTCAATCTGATAGAGGTCTGTTGGGTCAGTGTCAGAATGATTAAGCATATTCACAGAACTGTCTTCTATTTTGAGAATCAAGAAAAGCTGTCTACATAATTTACAGTAAAGAAAAAAAAAATACAAATGGAATGCTTTTGGTCTTTAACTTAATACTGTCAGGAAACAAAACAGAAGCAGAAAAAACAAAATAGTAACAAATACTGTCTTAAGCAGGTATAAGTTTTTACATCTGGAAAAAGTGATTTCTAAAAATCCAGAGATTATATAATTTGTTATATCTAACTACCACTCTCACTCTCCCACCTCCTTCCCCCCGCCCCCAATGGTACTGTTACATTTGCTCTTACCTGGTTTGGATTTAATAACGTCTGTCTCTGTTCAGCCATTGTTACAAATTTCAAACCCAGTAGTCTAATTCAGCAAGATACTTGACAGATTTTTTGTTTTTTACCCTCTGCCAAGCAGTGTAGAATTGCAGAGTAACCTAGAAGTGAGAGAGGTTGTGCAAATAAGAACTTGTTTTCATTTCATCCTCTCTCTGACCAGTAATCCTGACTGTCTAGGAGTCTGGAGAGGTGAGTGGTGGTTCCTGAAGCCAGCCATTGCACTCTCTTCTTTTTGTACAGTTGGCTTTACAAATCAAGAAACATTCCATAGAGCAAAATATGGATATGGAAGCTCCTATTAGGCCCTTTAACAAATCAAAGCTGCACTTAAAGCTTCTTCAAAGCTGCTTCATTTGTCTGGACCGTTTTTTTGGTTTTGTCTTTGGCTGTTGGAGAATAGGAAATTTTCTAGCTTGTGAAAAGGTTCCCAAACTTTTTTTTGCTAAGCCCCACTTCAGAGATTCATGTCCCATGCACATACCCCCTCTTTTCAATGGGGTTATGGGGGAGGAGTACCCTGTAACCATGGGGGACAGGTGGGGTGCTGAAAGGCTGGAGTCAGGAGGGGGCTTCTGTTCCCTTCAGCAGTCAGGCAGTCTTGGCTGCAGGAACCAGCTCCCTGCCTGTGTCACTCCTCACCTGTGCAGGGGAGGTGAACAGGGCAGCACTGAAGGGCCCTGGGATCGGGAGGGAATGGAGAGATGTACCATGTGAGTACTGGCCTCCTGCTGGACGGGGCATCCTTCTGACTCTAGCCCTTGTGTGCGACCCTGCCTGCTTTTCCTGCGCAGGATCTGTCTGGCAGTTCAAGTGGATGGGGCTCTGTACCCTGGAGCTGCACTGAAGGGTCAGGAGGGGACTTTGTCTGGCAGTGGTGTCAGTATTCCTGGGGTGTAGCCTTCTGTTCCCTGCTTGCAGAGTCTCTGCCAACCTCCCCAGCAGAAATGCGTAACTGCTTGTTGGTGGCTGCTACTGGTGTAGCAATGTGGGAGTGAGGTGCGCAGGGATCCTGGTCCTGGCAGCTGCAACCACCTGCACAGAGCCCTGTCTGCTTCCCCAAGGTCTTCGTGCCCCCTTGATAACCTTATTGCTCTCCCACAGGGGTCAGCAATAGTTTGGGAACCTCTGCTCTACAATTTTTAAACACCAGAATTCTGGCACAGTTGTGTTATAAACTAACTCACTTTATTTGTATATTTTAAGGAAGCCTTATTTTTTCCTGTGGTGGCAGAAGACAAAAGACAATATTTGAGTGTTGTAAAATTTATGATGTCTTACTACTCTGTGTTTTGTTTTGTTTTTTCAGGAGAGAACTGTTAGCTAATCATATTGATGCAAATGCAAACAAAAGTGACTTAGGTATGCTCTTTGCCTCAAACTGGAAATCCCATCCTGGGCATGTTACCTCTATGGATGACAGCATTCCTGTTCAGTCAGGTCAAAAGTATAGCTTAAACTCTGAAGGAAACTCATTCAAATTTACAAAAGTTCCCTCTAAACTTTCTGTTGCTGTTGAATGTCAAGGAAACCTTAATATGAGCACCTTCTCTACAACAAAACTTCAAACCCTAGATACCTCAGGTACATCAAATTTTTTGCAGTGTGCTGCCCTGGATACCAACATCACAAAAAATGCAGGACTTTCTTTTTCGAAGATGGATGTCAAAGAAAGAACATCACTCAGCTTTCACTCTGAGATATCCTCTTTCAACAGTAGCTGGTGTGAAAAACCAAGGATGGAAAAGGATGGAAGCTGCCTCTTTTCAAAAATGCCTGTAACAAGCACTACTTTGAAAGTTGAAAATAAAAGGTCTACTAGTATTAATAACATAGGAGGAGATGACAATTTAGGAGCAAGGGACATAGACTTTGATCTTGATAATTTTGTTCTTGATGATGATTTTGATGAGAGGTGGGATAATCCACTGTATGTTTCAGCAAATGAAAAGACATCTACACCACTATACCAACCTATCAGGGAAGGTCAATCTGCAAAATCATTATTGAAGTCATTTTCGACAGTCAAGGAAACTAGCCCTATATCTAATCCTGTTTCAAAACCAAATATCTTGGTGTCAGCCAAGAACTGCTCAGGTAAATTATACTAATTTTGATTAATTTATCATAGCAAAAATTATATGCTAAAAAGTATTGTGAGGGGTGAATTTAAGTAATTTACGATAGACTGTAAGTATATTTTGTTGTGGAAATTTCTACTGGTGTATTACTAATTGCAACGTCACAATTTCTAGGTAACATGCTCTTTCGTCTAATCAAATCACACTTCACAGCAATGTGTATTTGCAGGGCAGGTTTCTGACTTCTAGCAGCTTCAGCTTTGCAAAATTTGAAACAAATGTATTTATTATAGTAACAATCCTGCAAGCATTAGAACTAGGCAGGTGACTTGGAATTAACTTTGTTATATTGTGCAAGAGAGCATATTTGCATATACATCACTTCTTAAAACAAATCTAATCCTTCTGGTAGGATATAGGTCAGACTATCTGTCCCTTTGTTCACAGGTGCTATAATGGCTTTCAGCCTTCTTTTTGGCTCTTGAATTCTAGTCTGCAGTGTAATTTAGAGCAGCTTTGAAGTTATGCTAAATTGCACAAGCCTGTATGTAATGGGACCCTTCCAGACAGTTATACCAACTGGAGCTCAGTATGTTCTGGCCACACCTTCTCCTGAGGCACCATGCTTAAAGATATGGGGTGTAGTGGAGCCATTCTGTTCGCTTTATGTCACCTGGCAAGCCCCCTTATGTTGTGAACACTCCTCAAGGACTGCTTCCTTTCTTTTACAGCTCCTTTGTGCTACAAGAACACTGAGGGCTGGAGTGTTCTGCAGAAGTTGACTCACTGTTTTTTATGTGGAAGAATTTAAATTAAACAGGTTTTTGTCTGTAGTCTACAAACTCATCCAAATTATTGGACCATCGTCATGGGAGAATAATTTTAAAACATAACCAACCTTGACCAGGCTTATCTAAAAAGAGGAATTCATTGTTGCCTAATCTGGCAGTTTGCATCCTTCTGTGCTGTCATATCTACTTACTAAATCCTGTTCCGCTGATTTTTAAAACAGCCCCTTTAAAAATGAACACCACAAATGTATGCAATTTTGAAAAAGGTATTTAACAGAATAAGGTTATGCATTTCATATAATGGGCCACTGATATAGTGCTTTTCATTCACTGAAATCCAAACAGTACCCAAATGTGGATGTAAGTGCTACAGAGTTCAAAATCTACTCTCTTGACTATCTTGAGCGCTATATGCATGCATTTTTCTTTAGATAATTCATGTTTTTGTAGTGATGAACAGTTAAGTGGTGAATTAGTCATCTGCGTTACACTTAAAGCAAAACAGTTTTTGTTTTATATTGTAAAACATGTCCAGTGGAACCTGAAGTCAACCTTGGAATTAGCTGAACTTTTAGGTCACTAGGTTACAGTCCTTGTTTGACAGAAGAATCTTGATTTGTATATTAGCCACTTTTGAAATGATCTGTATTGTTTTATAAATGCAAACAGGAGCATAATGAGAATTTGCTAAATTGCGCATGATTTAAAATGTTCCCTAACTTACACACACATCCCCATTTAAGTAAAATTTTTATAACATGGGTCTTAATTTGTGCTGCTTTAGCAACTGCAAAAAGAATTAAAGGTGTCCATCCCCCGTCCCTCCCCATTTGGGGCTACAGTTTTTTCATAACTAACACACATATCGAAATTGTTTTGTATGTGGTCATAAAATGTCTAAAAGTAAACTCTAATCCTGATGCTTTGCTCTGAGAATCACCTGGATTCTCTGCAGGGTTTGGCTCTGTGTGGAGTGTAAAATAGTAAGATTTCTCTGTATCTGACTGTTTTATTGGTAACCAATTATGATGCTAATTTTAATAGGCTTTCCTTTTCTGCTAGACCCACCGCTGAAAAAATCACCATCCGAAAATCCAGCACTAGCACGCTTCAGAGGCTTTACGTTTTCCCATTCTAAAGATATGATGAAGATATTTCACAAAAAATTTGGTCTGCACCATTTTCGAACAAATCAGCTGGAGGCCATCAATGCTTCCCTGCTGGGTGAAGATTGTTTTATCTTAATGCCCACTGGTACGTATCTATGTACATCAGCCAACTGGAAACTGTCAGTGGTGTATGACTGTCACGGAGTGTGGGGGAGTCCAGGCCCTGCACCCCTCTTCCTGGGATCCACTGAGACTCTCAGCCAGCCAGTAAAACAGAAGGTTTATTGGACAACAGGAACAGTCCCAAACCGAGCTTGTGGGTACAACCAGGACCCCTCAATCACGTCCTTCTGGGGGAGCAGGGAGCTTAGACCCCAGCCCTGGGGTTCCCTGTGTTCCTCCACCCAGCCCCAAACTGAAAACTAAACCCACCCAGCAGGTTCCCTGCTGCAGCCTCTGTTCACATTCCTGGGCGGAGGTGTCACCTCCCCCTCCCCCTCCTGGCTCAGGTGACAGGCTCTCAGGTCTCCCATCCCCAGGGCACATTCCCAGGTCAACACTCCCCACTCCCTGCTGAGTCACATCGTCACATCTCTCCCCCCTTCGAGACTGAACTGAGCAGGGTCACGCTGACCAGTGACCTGGGGAAGTTCGGGGCCCCCTCTCCGGGACAGCGCATCCGCTATCAGGTTGGCACTTCCCTTCACGTGGACCACGTCCATGTCGTAATCCTGCAGGAGCAGGCTCCATCTCAGGAGCTTGGCGTTGGCTCCTTTCATCTGGTGCAGCCAGGTCAGGGGAGAGTGGTCGGTGTAGACAGTGAAGTGTCGCCCGAAGAGATAGGGCTCTAGTTTCTTGAGGGCCCACACCATGGCCAGGCACTCCTTCTCGATGGCCGCGTAGTGTTGCTCCCGGGGTAGCAACTTCTTGCTCAGGTACACGATGGGGTGTCTCTCCCCCTTTTCATCCTCCTGCATTAAGACCGCCCCCAGTCCCGTGTCTGAGGCGTCGGTGAACACCACAAAGGGCTTGTCAAAGTCTGGGTTTGCCAGAACTGGGCCACTGACCAGAGCCTCCTTCAGCGCCCGGAAAGCCTCCTGGCACTGCTCGGTCCAGACCACCTTGTCTGGCTTCCCCTTCTTGCATAGCTCCGTGATGGGGGTGGCGATGGCGCTAAAGTGGGGCACAAATCTTCGGTAGTATCCTGCCATCCCAATAAAGGCTTGGACCTGCTTTTTGGTGTGGGGAGCGGGCCAGTCTCTGATCACCTCCACCTTGGCTGGTTCCGGCTTTAGGCGGCCGCTCCCCACCCGATGGCCCAGGTAAGATACTTCCGCCATCCCCACCTTGCACTTCTCCGCTTTTACAGTCAGCCCAGCCCCCTGGAGTCGGTCCAGCACTTGTCTAACTTGGGACACGTGGTCCTCCCAGGTCTGGCTAAAGACACAGATGTCATCAATATACGCCACGGCAAAACTCTCCATCCCCCTCAGGAGCTGGTCCACTAGGCGCTGGAAGGTGGCCGGCGCTCCCTTGAGGCCGAAAGGCAGGGTCAGGAACTCATAGAGCCCCAGAGGGGTGATAAAGGCCGATTTCAGTCGGGCATCTGCATCCAGCGGCACTTGCCAGTAGCCCTTTGTAAGGTCCATGGTGGTGAGGTACCGAGCTCCTCCCAGCTTGTCTAGGAGCTCGTCCGGCCTGGGCATGGGGTAGGCATCAGATACAGTGATGGCATTGAGCTTCCGATAGTCCACACAGAACCGGACCGACCCGTCCTTTTTGGGGACCAGCACCACCGGCGAGGCCCAAGGGCTGGCAGATGGCTGGATCACCCCCAAAGCCAGCATGTCCCGGACCTCTCTTTCCAGGTCCTGAGCAGTTTTCCCTGTGACTCGGAAGGGGGAGCATCTTATCGGCGGGTGTGACCCTGTCTGCACCCGGTGGACAGTCAGATTAGTGCGTCCAGGCTGGTTGGAAAACAGCTGTCGGTACGGATGCAGCACCTCCCTGACCTCAGCTTGCTGGGCAGGGGTTAGCTGATCCGAGAGGGGAATTGTTTCCAGGGGGAAACCAGCTCTGGTCCCAGGGAATAGATCTACTAAAGGGTCATCTCCCTGCTCTTCCCACTGTCCACACACGGCCAACACCACATTCCCCCTGGCATAATATGGCTTCATCATATTCACATGGTACACCCGGCGGTGGTGCGCCCGGTTTGACAGCTCCACCACATAGTTTACCTCATTGAGCTGCTTGACGACCTTGAAAGGGCCCTCCCAGGCGGCCTGTAGTTTGTTCTTTCTCACTGGGATGAGAACCATCACCTGATCCCCGGTGGCGTAGGCACGGGCCCGTGCCGTGCGGTCATACCAGACCTTCTGCTTCCTCTGGGCTCTGGCCAGATTCTCCTTGGCCAGGCCCATGAGTTCAGCCAGTCTCTCTCGGAAGATCAGGACATACTCCACCACTGACTCTCCATCGGGAGTGGCCTTCCCCTCCCATTCGTCTCTCATCAGGTCCAGGGGGCCCCTCACCCTCCTGCCATATAACAGTTCGAAAGGCGAAAATCCAGTAGACTCCTGGGGCACCTCCCTGTACGCGAACAGCAGGTGAGGTAAGTACTTGTCCCAGTCCTGCGGGTGCTGGTTCATAAAGGTTTTCAGCATCATCTTTAGCGTCCCGTTAAACCTCTCCACCAGCCCGTTGGACTGGGGGTGATACGCTGAGGCCCAGTCGTGCCGGACCCCACATTTCTCCCACAAGCACCGGAGCAGGGCCGACATGAAGTTGGAGCCTTGGTCTGTCAAGACTTCCTTGGGGAACCCCACTCGGCTGAAAATGGTCAGGAGCGCATCGGCCACGGTGTCTGCTTCAATGGAAGCTAAGGGCACTGCCTCGGGGTAGCGGGTGGCAAAATCTACCACCACCAGAATGTATTTCTTCCCCGACCGGGTCGTCTTGCTGAGAGGCCCCACGATGTCCATGGCCACCTTCTGGAAAGGCTCCTCTATGATGGGCAAAGGTCTCAAAGCCGCTTTCCCCTTGTCCCGGGCCTTCCCCACCCTCTGACAGGGGTCACAGGATCGGCAATACTGCCGGACCGTGGTAAAGACCCCGGGCCAGTAAAAGTTCTGTAGCAACCTCTGCCGGGTGCGCCGGATTCCCTGGTGCCCTGCGAGGGGGATGTCATGGGCCAGGTGCAGGAGCCTGCGGCGATACTTCTGGGGGACCACCAGCTGCCTCCTGATCCCACAGGACTCTACTTCCCTTGTGGGAGCCCATTCTCGGTACAGGAACCCCTTCTCCCACAGGAACCTCTCCTGGCAGCCTCTCCTCATGGTCCGTACCACCCTGAGGTCGGCCAGGTCCCTGAGCTTCCGCAAGGAGGGGTCTTTCCTCAACTCGGCCTGGAACTCAGCAGCTGGGGCAGGGACGGGGCCCGGTTCCCTCTCGCTGGCCAGGTCTGAGGCCTCCGCCTCTCTGAGCCGTGCCCCTCGGCCCTCCCTCCCCACCAGGGTAGGGTCCTGCGCCTCCGGTGTGATACCCTCCCCGAGGTCAGGGCGCAGTGCCCCTCGCCGGCTCTGGCTACGCGTCACAACCAGGGCGGCCTGGGGCTTGCTTGGCCAGTCCTCTAGGTCTCCCCCCATCAAAACTTCAGTGGGCAAATGGTGGTGTACCCCCACATCCTTGGGGCCCTCCTTGGCCCCCCATTTCAGGTGTACCCTTGCCACGGGCACCTTAAATGGGGTCCCGCCCACCCCTGTCAGGGTCAGATAGGTGTTGGGCACCACCCGATCTGGGGCCACCACCTCGGGCCGGGCCAGCGTCACCTCCGCGCCCGTATCCCAGTATCCATTGACCTTCCTCCCATCCACCTCCAGGGGAACAAGGCACTCTCTCCGGAGGGACAGCCCCGCGCCCACCCTGTAAACTGAGCACCCTGAGTCCAGAGCCTCCAGCCCTCTGGTGGAGCTGGCCTGGGGTACTCTTCCCTCCGGGGCAGGTGGTAAACTGGTAGGCCCCCTTTCCTGGGTCGTCTGCCCCTCGTCCAGCTGGGTCCCTACCCAGTTAACCCTGGGTAGGTTGGGTCTGCTCAGTCTG
Organism: Lepidochelys kempii; assembly: GCF_965140285.1. Classification (NCBI taxonomy): domain Eukaryota; kingdom Metazoa; phylum Chordata; order Testudines; family Cheloniidae; genus Lepidochelys; species Lepidochelys kempii. Next base: position 84,001,201 of record NC_136389.1, on the reverse strand, counting down.
TCCCTGAGCCCGGGGCACTGGGACCGTACGTGGCCTCTCTGGCCACAGTGATAGCAGCTCAGGTCACGTTGGTCCCCTCGAGCAGGTCGGAGGGGCCCGACGCCAGGCGTTCCCCTTGGGAGGGGGTTCTCCCTATTTCCCCGCTGGGAGGCCCCCTGGTGACTCTCTCTCTGCATCGGGGGGGGCCTGTTCTTTTGGGGCTCCTCCCGGCTACCCCCTGACCGACTGTTCACAAACTCGTCGGCCAGCTGCCCTGCGTGCTGGGGGTTCTCGAGCTTTTTGTCCACCAACCACAGCCTCAGGTCGGAAGGGCACTGTTCATACAGTTGCTCCAGTACGATTAGGTCCAGCAGGTCCTCTTTAGCTCGGGCCCCAGCTGTCCACTTGCGGGCATACCCCTGCATCCGGTTGGCCAGTTGTAGGTAGGTGACCTCAGGCGTTTTACGCTGACTCCGGAACCTTCTCCGGTACATCTCGGGGGTCAGCCCAAACTCACGGAGCAGGGCCTGCTTGAACAGTTCATAGTCCCCTGCCTCCGGCCCTGTCATTCGGCTGTACACCTCCACGGCTTTGGGGTCCAGTAAGGGGGTGAGAAACTGGAGCCTGTCTGCAGGGTCAACCCTGTGCAGCTCACAGGCATTCTCAAAGGCCGTCAGGAAGCTATCTATGTCCTCCCCCTCCTTCCGCTGGGCCAGGAAGCACTTATCAAAGTTCCTTGCCGTCTTGGGTCCCCCCTCACTCACCGCAGCCGGGGTCCCACTGCTCCTCAGCCTGGCCAGCTCCAGTTCATGCTGTCTTTGTTTCTCCTTCTCCTGACGCTCCCTCTCCTTCTCCTGACGCTCCCTCTCCTTCTCCTCCTGCTCATGTTGACGTTGTTTCTCCTTCTCCTCCTGCTCATGTTGACGTTGTTTCTCCTTCTCCTCCTGCTCATGTTGACGTTGTTTCTCCTCATGTTGACGTTGTTTTTCATGATCCTCCAGCTCCCTCATTTTCATCTCCCTCTCCCATTCCAGCCGCCTCCGCTCCAGGGATGGGGAGCCCCGCTGGGAGGATCCCCTGCTGGGTGCCGGGGTCAGGGTGCCCTCGGTATTCGCTGGGCTTCCCCCAACCCCTCCCCCGGACATAGGTAGGAAGGGTCTCGGGATGTCCTCAGCAGCAGTCTGACCCCTCCCAGCCCGGTCAGGCCCCAGGGCCCACGCTGCGTCCCCCGGGCAGCTTCCCTCAGGGACAGGGATCGGGTCATCCAAGCGATCCCTCTCCTCCAGCTGGGCAATCAGCTGTTCCTTGGTGGACCTCCCGATGCGCAGCCCCCTCTGCCTGCACAGCTCCACCAGGTCGCTCTTCAGGCGTTTAGCGTACATCTCCCTGCTGGCCACTCGCAGGCCGGGCAGCTTCCCACGGTTTCCAGGAAAAGCCCCTCGTGTGCCCGTCCTTCTTGAGGTCACCGACTCTTTGCCAGGGTCGAGCTGCAGACTCCTCCGCCCCTGGGACCGCTCGCTGCAATCCCCTGGGGGACCCTGTTACTGCAAAAGTCTTTCTCTCTGGTCACACATTCCCAGGGGTTAACCGCCCCCCGAAACCGTCTCTCTCTGAATCTTCAGCACGCCTGGTCCCCGTCAATTCCCCTTCGTTTTACGGCTCCCCAGTCACTTACTGCAGGAAGCGCCGTTCACGGGGTGCAGTACATCCCACCTCTGCCATGGTAGCGTGGCCGAGTGGTCTAAGGCGCTGGATTTAGGCTCCAGTCATTTCGATGGCGTGGGTTCGAATCCCACCGCTGCCACCAGTTGTCACGGAGTGTGGGGGAGTCCAGGCCCTGCACCCCTCTTCCTGGGATCCACTGAGACTCTCAGCCAGCCAGTAAAACAGAAGGTTTATTGGACAACAGGAACAGTCCCAAACCGAGCTTGTGGGTACAACCAGGACCCCTCAATCACGTCCTTCTGGGGGAGCAGGGAGCTTAGACCCCAGCCCTGGGGTTCCCTGTGTTCCTCCACCCAGCCCCAAACTGAAAACTAAACCCACCCAGCAGGTTCCCTGCTGCAGCCTCTGTTCACATTCCTGGGCGGAGGTGTCACCTCCCCCTCCCCCTCCTGGCTCAGGTGACAGGCTCTCAGGTCTCCCATCCCCAGGGCACATTCCCAGGTCAACACTCCCCACTCCCTGCTGAGTCACATCGTCACAATGACATCTTGCACAAACTTCTGATAAGTAGATCAGAAGCTATAGAGATTAATACAGATTCAGTTCCTATAGGAAGACTAACAGAATTTGTGGTAAGCTTAATAAATTCCCTACATTTGGGGAAGTGATAATACATTACTATGCTCCCAGAATCTGTTGGCTGTAGGATTCATGATATCTCACTAACCCTGGAATTTATTTAGCCTTTGTCTTTAGTTTTAGATTATTAGATTTCTGTAATAATCCACATGGTAACTCTGCTATGAGATTGTAGGTTATAGAATATCTTATTATATTTAAAGACTTCAGAACAGTTGAGATATGTCAATGTAATTTTAAAGTTACCTAGTGATATAACTTGCATCCCCGTTGGTAATAAGTTTTAAGAGGACAAAGACTGCAGTAAAATGAGACTTGAATGCTGAACTCTAGAACATGATATTTTTTATAAGAGTACTTCAGAAGACATCAGGTTAAAATTATATTTAATAGAACAAAAATCCTCATGTAAATTACAAATTTCTTTTATTCTTAAATCTGAGGAGTTTAATTTTCACTATTTAGGCTTTGTTTACTTCTGCAATTCTCTCCACTTCAACAGTTAAAATGGTTTCATTATCTGGTTCACATACGCTAATGCAATATTGTAATCACTTCAGGGAATAGTGTTTTAAAAACAAAGTTATAATTCAAATCCATAATTTAAACTCTTCTTTGGGCCTTCAATTTTTTAGATATGTAATTTGACCCACCTACATTTTGAGATGAACTTAACAAATTTGATTCCATCTTTTCCACCTTAAATAATCATATATTTTGCCTTGCATTTTATATAGGTGGTGGTAAAAGTCTGTGCTACCAGCTACCAGCCTGTTTATCCCCTGGCGTCACTATTGTAATTTCTCCACTGAGGTCATTGATATTAGATCAAGTTGAGAAGCTAATGACGTTGGATGTAAGTTCAAACAATTTCTTTGCACTTAAGGAATGGGATAAAGGTTTGAATTGTTCCTGATGAATTTTATTCTCTTTTTATTTGTTTTTTGTATATGAAATAGTTGCATATTTGAACAGAGAACCAGTAAGCATACATACATTGTACAAATACCTAGGAAAGGGAAAACAAGAGTCACATCAGCTAACTGTAAATCAGACTAATTAGAAGTAACCAGCAATTTTATCATTGACTCTGTGAATGCACACAAGCAATAATTGCTAGGGCTAAACTTTCAAATGTAATGCCTAAATATAGGTTCCAAAGGCCATGTTTAGACACACAAAAAAGCAACCCAATATTTTCCGGGAAGCTAAGCACATGCAGTGCCTGTTGACTTCAGTGACAGCTGTGGCTGCTCAACATTGCTGGAAAAATGGCATGCATGGCGGGAAGGCACTTAGAGAAAGCATAATCATGGTGGTACATTGCAAAGGATGGTTGAGAATTTAACTAGGAATTGCCTGGTGGCTTTTTTACTGGTTATATTGGTGGACATTTTGAGCACTTTTCTAAAAAAAAACAGTTACAGTTGAATAGTTTTTGTTTTGGGGAATAGATAATACATTTTAAGGGCAAAATGCTGAGTGCAACTAAGGTGGGGGAGAGGTGCAAACAGGAGCATGCTACAACTTCCCAATCCTAAGTCCTTAAACTGCAAACTGTTACTCTGGCTGGCTATGATCCCCAAGTGACAACCTGCCATCCAGGGAATGCTGGAGCAGAGTGCTTTGTCCATGCTCTCTCACCACACCTCCTTGCTGCCAACAAACACATCTATGCTGAAGGCTGCAAGGGTGGTGATGTAAGACCCAGCTATACTTGCTCTGTGACTGCTGGGGACTTGCCTGCACTGGAGGAATTCCCGACTGGAGAGCTGCAGCTGTCTTTTTCCTCCACCTTAGCAGAGCTGAGGGCCAGGATTTGTCCCTGTATGTTGATTATATTACACTTTCAAAGTAAGTTTGTCTCTCTTTCATAGCAGAGTCTAATTCATATGTTACAATTTACTGTTTATACTGAAGTTAATTGTTAGAGTATAAATTACTTTCTTCCTTGGAATATGGGTCATCTGTTCTGGCACCACATTATTATATGTTTGTGGGTACTAGGGAAGATATTAATTTTATTTAAAAATACTTCGTGTCTTCTAAGAATATCCACAGTGCTTCTCACATAAGATCTCAAATCACTTTACAAATATTACATAAGCTTTATGACACCTATTAAGTAAGCAAGTATCATTACAGCTATTTTATTGATGGGAATACTGGAGCACAGAGTAGGTAGGTGACTCCCAAAGTCACACAGTGCTTCCTTGATAGTTTGGAGCAGAACAAAGGAGTTCTGATTCCCATTCTTTTGCCTGATTGCTAGAGAGCACTGTGATGCCTGTAGTATGACTAGGTTTTTGTATTTTGCATGTATTTAGCATTTTCAAGATTTTTTTTCAAATTCTGTATTAAGTGACAAAATGTATGAATACAGACCAGGTGTGCTTTTAATTTAGAAACAGGTTAAATGCTACATTAAGAAGAAATTTCTGAAGTTAAATGGATGTTAGATGAAATCTAAATATCTTTTTTCTTCTATATCACATAGATTTCTGCTACTTATCTGACTGGTGATAGGACTGATGCTGAGGCTTCAAAAATCTATATACAGCTGTCAAAAAAAGATCCTCAAATAAAACTTCTTTATGTTACTCCAGAGAAGGTTTGTATTTATCTTAAAAGTGAAAAGTGTCATCAAGGCAACAAAACAAAGATTTTTACTAGTGAAAATGTTTTGTAAGAATTTTTAATGCATCTAAATTTAAAAAAAAATGCAACAAACATCTATCAGGAAACAACAAAAAAATCATTACAAAGGGATAAGCTACTAACATCTTTAGATAATTCTGTGAGATGCTGCCTGTCTGTAACTAATATGAATCAAAGAACAGCCCAAACAAAGCACAACCAAGTAAGTGGTGAAATTTGAAATGAAAGACTGCCATGTTAATAATCCTTTCTAGAATGTATACCAGTCTGTCTCCCCAGCTGGTTGGGATAGAGTAACCTGTTATAAGTCTAACAGATCCAGGAGCTGCACTCTCATTTTCAGCCAAAATTCATATGGCTGTTTTGAGAGAGATTACAGGGGCAAACCAATAATTGTTATCCACCCAATCAAAGTAATTGGTTACAGATCAATATCAAAGGAACTATTCTGCTGCATTAATTTCCTACTGTAAAAATCGTCAATATGAAATGCTGTCTCTTTGATTATTCCTTGAAAGCCTTCTGGGGGAGCTGTTTAGTGGTGGAGGGGTCATGCTAATGAGTCTTTCCTCCCCCCAAGTCAATTTTGCATTTGATTTGGTGAGAAATAGGCTCTTTAAATGGCCAGTCACAGAAACCTGTGGGATTCCCTAACGCTGCTTGTTAAAACAGAATTTTGGCTGGATAAAAAAATAAGGATTTTTAGTTCCACATCAGTTTTCTAGTTGTTCATGAAAATCTGTCTAGAATGATGACCATTAAAGACTGCTTTAAAGGTTCTGTAGGCAGTTAAAAAAAAAACAACAAAAACAAAAAACCACCTCTCTACAGAATCCTTAGTTTCATAATCTCTTAATTAAATAGGGTGGTGATTATTGTTAGGGGGCTTATTCCTTCACCCTCTTACTTCCCTGGTCCTTCTCGCATGAACAGAGAGCAACAATACCCAAAGTCCAAAGGTGCAAACAATTTGATGTTTATTGGGGTGAACTTCCAGCAAGCATGATTCCAGTTTGCTTCCTTAGTGTCCCCCTTCCCAGCTCTGACACCACAGAGCCTTACACCTGTGTCCCTGTTCCCATTTCTGCCCTTAGCCAAACATGATTCCAATTTCCCCACCCCCATTCCCTGTTCCCATTTCCCCCACCCTTACTTCCTGATTGACTGCAGACTATATAGTAAAACTTGAGTTCTGCCTAGCTATACCTTAACCAATCATTTTCCTGAAATTTAACTAACCAATCCTAACATATTGTAACATGATTATGTAACCAATCATATCCCACCACCTTAATTAGTTTACACCCAGCAAAATTAATTATACAGCAGACAGAAACAATCACAGAACCAGATAGAGACCATGCAAATAAACAATAGCAAAGTGGGAACTATAAAGACAAAAAAATACAGAAGTGAGGATTTCACATCCCAGCTATTGATAAGTGAGTTCTTGCCAGGCAGGATGCTATCAAACTAAGTTTCCTTTTACATCTTCTAGGCACTTCCCTTTCTCTGGAGGCAATAGGCACTATCAGGACAGGATTGTATTCCTAACAGCCCAATAGCACCTTATTTCAATGTGACTAGTTCGGAATGTGAGGATGTGACCGGTCGCTTCCCAGCTTATGGCTGCCTCTGCTGGTTAGCCAAAGGCCTTAGCCTAAGAACAGGGCCTCAGACGGTCACAGTAAGAGAAGGCTCTTACACTGGCAGACAGTGATTTTGATTTTCTTTTATACCTCTATAACTAGCCAAGTGATAAGAATACACCTAAATTCTTAGAGAATAGGCCTTTACAGACAGGCCTGAATATCTATATTCTAACAATTATGTTTTAATGTTTTTCCTGTTAAAAACACTTGGTGGTGCGTCTACCTAGGTTTGTTCAAGTGGCAGACTGATTTCAGCCCTGAAAAATCTGTATGAGAGGGACCTATTGGCACGTTTCGTTATTGATGAAGCGCACTGTGTCAGTCAGGTAGATAGATACCTATTGATTTTTATTTTGAAATATCCATAATTTCAAAATAGTTGGAAAACTTTATTCAGTAGAGTGTGAAAAGATTAATTTTGTTTTTTAAACTAGTGGGGCCATGATTTTCGTCAAGACTATAAACGGCTGAACATGCTTCGCCAGAAGTTTCGCTCTGTTCCTATGATGGCTCTTACTGCAACTGCTAATCCCAGAGTACAAAAGGATATTCTAAATCAACTTGAGATGCTAAAACCACAGGTGTAAGTTGTTTGGAAGTATTAAGAAAAATTTGTATAAATTGCACTTCATCTCTAGGCAGAAAAATTTTCACTTTCAATTTAAGAAATGAACTTGTGTTAATCCCTACTCAGTCACCTGAAAAATATAGATATTTGTATCTAATGTGATGGAGTACATGGAATTTAAAATCCATTAAATACGAAAAAGGTTAAAAATGAAGAGCAGACTTCCCAAATTTCTTTCCCCACTTGGGGACACCAACTCTTCACACAGTAAAGTGTCATGAAGTTTTCTTTATCATTGAAAGGATGGGAGGGTAAATTGTAATTTTTGGGCTGGTAAATTGTCATGAAAACCTTGCAAAGCTGGTAAAGAATACGATCTATAGCATTTAGTGGGAAAATTCCAAAGCTTGAGTATGGCAAGGATTTTTTAATGTGGTAAACAGTGCAACTAAGGTATCAAATTAAATCTGGACTGTATTGCATTTGCACTGCGTGCAATAGAAAAACTGAAGTAATTTTGTCCTCCTTAAATCTATTGACTTCAAAGAGACTATCTGTGAAGTAAGGTGCTACTCAGGGTGAATAATCTGCTCCATAGTTCTTTAGCATCAGATCTGGTAAATTTCTATTGCTCTTGGAAACTGTGATAGTCTGTTATTAAGAAACAGATATGCTTCAATGCATGCATTTGATAGGTTTTGGAGTTATAAACCATTACAAACTCTGTTACCAGTGTACATCAGGCTTCACAAATAGATAAATCAGGTGTCACTTTAAATAGTGCATAAAGATTTGGTATCTTAACAATCAAATGGTAGATTTGATGTGGACATTTGGGCTTTTTTATGGTTGACATGTAAAAGAAATGTCATCTAGTGTAGTTCATGCCCTGAAGAATGCATATAACAATCCTCATATTCTAAGCATGTCAGGATTTAAAAGGGAAAAATTAAGGTGGGTAAATTTCACTTTTCACCATATATATAAATATATATATATATAAATTTCACCAAATTTCACCAATTTTCACCATGTGTTCTGTCTCTGAGCATGTTTGTCCTGCTGGTTTATGTACTGCAGAGAGTAGGCCTGCTTTCCCAGCCATAGGATGAACACAACAACACTAGCATTTACCGAAGTGATCCCAGATCCAAAAAGTGAGGAAAATCAATCCCAACAGGGCCAGGTAGAATGAAAAAAGACCCCTATTCAGAGGTTTAGGGGAGGAAGTAGTAGTTAATCTTAATTTGGAGTCCGTCGAGACAATTCCTATCCTATGGAGATTACTACATAGTGCAAAATTGTGCAATACCAGGGTCACTCATTAATATCCTGGATTCAAAATTATGTTCTCAATGACAATCTAGTCTCATTTGCTTTGACCTTTTACTCTGAAGACTTGTAGCACCTCTTTTAAAAATATACTATGTATATGATGCTAACATGCTTTGGACATTATGTTTTAGGTTTACTATGAGCTTTAACAGGCATAACTTGAAATATGATGTATTGCCCAAAAAGCCAAAAAGGGTGGCATTGGACTGCTTGGAATGGATCAAAAAATATCATCCGTGTGAGTATTGAATCTTCTTGTAGATGGATGTGCTCATATACATTTCAATGAATTACAGTTCTTGTATAAGGCAATAGTGGGTACATAAAACTCTACTCTCCTATGCCTTTTGAGAGTACTGGTAAATGTAGAAGAACAAAATGCCGGAGGCAGAGTAATTTAGTTCTTTGATGCCATGACTTAAGTTTAATCAGTGGGACACCTTAAAATAGAGGTTCCTGATGGGAATGAATAGGAAAAAGGGATGGCAGGGACTTGTAGGTTAAAATATCTAAATAAGAAAATTGCCTTTGCCATGCAAATGTTTATTTTTTTAGCAAACTCTTAATGGATTTTATTAAAGCTGGGTTGACTGAGAAGGCTGTTGATCCTTGTGAAACAGAAGAACCTACATTCCAGCACAAACTTTCTCTTTATATTCACAGATGACTCTGGAATAATTTACTGCCTCTCACGACAGGACTGTAACAAAACCGCTGAAATTCTACAGGAAAAGGGTCTTGCTGCACTTGCCTATCATGCTGGCCTCAGTGACTCTGTTAGAGATCTTGTACAACGAAAATGGATTAATCAGGATGGGTGTCAGGTAAAAAGGAAAAACAAATGAGAAGGTTAATAGAGATTCTACAGGAAGAATGTGGGACTCTCACAAAAGCTCAAAGTGTAAACTAGAGCAAAATGCACATAAAAAATGAAACCAAAGTTGATATAAAAATCTTACATGACTAGACATGGAATTAAATAACTGTGCAGAATAGAGGGTCAGAAAACAGTTGCTAGCCCTTCTGTAGGGGAAGTGCTAATGTCAGCATCGCATTTACGTGGAATATTTATAAGCAACAGTAATAAATATTATACTTAAGAATTTTACAGAGGTTAAGGACTTGAGGCATTGTCGTACTGCTGTGAGGGAAGGCACCCTTTCACAGGTGGGGAAAATAAGGCACAAAGTCGTTAAGTGTTTTTGCACAAGGTCACACAGCAAGTTTATGGCAGAGCAGGAGCTTGAGCTCGGATCTTCTCTCAGTTCTGTGCTCTAACCACTAGACTCTTTCTGGGAAAGTAGCTGACATTTGTAAATATGTTTTGGCTGAATGTGTCTTACTCCTCTTGGGATACACCAAAATTAATTTTGCATTCAATACAGGATCATATTAGGAGGGCCGTACCAAATTCACAGCCATGAAAAATGCGTCATGGACCGTGAAATCTGGTCTCCTCCCTTCCCCCCCCACCCGTGAAATCTGGTCTTTTGTGTGCTATTACCCTATACGCTACAGGTTTCATGGGAGACCAGCGTTTCTCAAGTTGGGGGCACAGACCCAAAAGGGAGTTGGGAGGGGTTTGCAAGGTTACTTTAGGGGAGTCGCAGTATTGCCACCTTTACTTCTGTGCTGCCTTCAGAGCTGGACAGCGGCAGCTGCTGCCTGGGTGCCCAGCTCTGAAGGCGGCACTCTGCCAGCAGCAGTGCAGAAGTAAGGGTGGCAATACCAATCCGTGACCCCCTGCAACTCTTTTTTTGGGGGTGGGGTGGGGTTAGGACCCCTACAATTACCACACTGTGAAATTAAATAGCTGAAATCATGAAATTTACAATTTTTAAAATCCTATGACCATGAAATGGACTAAAATGGACTGTGAATTTGGTAGGGCCCTACATATGAATGATCACAATACATTCATAGTGTAAAGTTGCTGTATGAATAGCTTGCATTAGCTTTATGATTGTATAATAATTTATGGCTCTTATTCCAGGTTATATGTGCAACAATTGCTTTTGGCATGGGAATTGATAAACCAGATGTACGCTATGTTGTTCATGCATCTCTCCCTAAATCTATGGAAGGTTTTTATCAAGAATCTGGCAGAGCTGGACGAGATGGTGAAGTTTCTCACTGTGTGCTTTTCTATAGTTATAGTGATGTAACCAGGCTCAGAAGGCTAATACAAAGTAAGCAAAGGCTCCCATCTCTGATATATCAAATGTTATGACAGGAAATAAGTAATTCAGTCAGTGTTAAGTTTTTGTCCTGTTCTATTTACATATTAGTTTGCTATTTTAAAGATCTTCAGAATGCCATATAATGCTGGACTGAGTCACTGTAGTTGCAGAGTCCCCCCAGCATGCTTTCATTGTTCCCCTCTCTGAAAATTTTCTTTACCTATACCTTAGTTTTAGTTTAAAAACCCAACCAATGTATTCATTTTGCAGAATTTCCCAACTTCTACTTTTGGGGCAGATACTGAGAGCATTTCTGTGGCTTTCTTTCTCCCCCATGTTCTTAAATTCTTAAAAGTGGAATGAGATGTCTTGACTGGCTAAGAATGTATTTTTTTGCCTAGGTAGCTGACTACTTTTATCTAAGTGCTTGAGGTAATTTGTTTGATCAGTAATGACTTTAGCCTTTGTGTACATTGTGTAACAAATACAATGAATGCATCCCTTTTATTTCAGTGGAAAAAGATGGAAACAGCCAAACAAGAAAAACCCACTTTGACAACCTTTACAGTATGGTTCATTACTGTGAGAATGTACATGAATGCCGGAGAATACAGCTTTTGGCTTACTTTGGGGAAACTGGTTTTAATCTTTCCTTTTGTAAGGAACACCCAGAAGTAACTTGTGACAACTGCTGTAGAAAGAAGGTAAAAAAATTACATCTGTAAATTTCAGCTCTTAAAATTGTGGGGTGTTTTTCTTAAGGTTGGTTTTAAAAAAAAAAAAACCAACAAAAAAAACCCCTTGATAATATATTCTAGAAGGCAGTACAGAGATACTGAGTGAGATCCTTCATGCCCTGTGATACCAAGTGTTTTGAGTTGGTCCCAAGGTGTAACCTAGAACAGACTTACACTAGTTGCATTTGGACCCCAAGAACTGATGGAGCAGCTGGGGACTGGGAAGTTTAACGATACCCTCCAACACCTCTTTTCTCCCAGCCATGCCTACTGTGCCAGAAGAAGTTGGCACAGAACTCACTGTGGTGGCTATGCCACCTAGGAATTCTCCCCCACAGGTGGAATCCTCCAGCTACTGTCTAAGAGGGCTCGAAGGCAGCTTTGTTTTGGGGTAGGAGTTTTGGGGTAGGAGAGGGTTTGCAGTCTCTCCAGGTCAAGGTCTGTTGACCAATAGATTGCTAGTGTGAACAGGAGTAAAACAAAAGGGTTGATGGATATCTTAAACCCACCATTTTGTCCAGCTTTGCAGGCCAATCAAGCATCTACCGATATTTGGTTTAAATATCTGGTGCTCCTAGTAATTCAGTAGATGACATTTTCAAATAAATATTACAATTTTAATAATCCACAAAATAAAGGCCAGGTTTAATTCATATATATTGACCTACTTACTCGTTACTCATATTTTCCTTTATCTGAATTAACTTTTAAAAAGGTATTCAATTGCAGTATAAATTACTGTCTTCAAGAAAAGTTAAGAAATAGTTTTTAAGTGCCTTAGAAAGGAAGTCCTGTTACCTTAAGAAAAAACTAATTGGTGGGAAAAAGTGCAGGAGGACTTTTTTCCACACCAAATGTAAGATTCTTTAATAAGTCTGCTGATTGAATTTAGTACATCTAGTTTTTAAACTGCAGAGGACTTCAAACACTAATCCCCATAATACCTCAAGGTAGGTAAGTATGATACCATTTTACAGATGGTGAAACTGAGGCAGAAAGGTGTTTGTTTCCACAGCGAGTCAATATTACAGTCCAAAGGACTTTATTTCTTAATCCTGTGCTCAGTGCACTACCCCACACTCTTCTCAGTTTTAAACCAATGATAATATTGAATAAAATAATGTAGACTCTACATAGTATATTATCATTTGGATGCACTAGAATTTATGCATCCAACTCTCGTTACTGTTGAGTTGAGTAAATCCTATATGGATATTTTTAAAATTAGTTAACTTGATCAACACAATACTCGAACAGTACTCTTGCAGTTTGAGTGTATAAACTCTGTTAAACCAAATAGAATCATAGAATCGTAGGACTGGAAGAGACTTTGAGAAGGCTTCTAGTCCAGTCCCCTGCACTTATGGGAGGACTAAGAATTCTCTAGATCATTCCTGAGAGGTGTTTGGAGATTTTTAAGAGCAGATTAGACAATGACAGAGATTCCACAACCTCCTTAAGCAATTCATTCCAGTGCTTAATCACCCTGACAGTTAGGAAATGTTTCCTAATGTCCAACCTAAACTGTCCCTGCTGCAATTTAAGCCCATTGCTTCTTGTGTTATCCTCAGAGGTTAAGGAGAACAATTTTTCTCCCTCCTCCTCTTTTATGTACTTGAAAGCTGTTATCATGTCCCCTTGCAGTCTTCTTTTCCAGACTAACCAAACCCAATTTTTTCAATCTTCCCTCATAGGTCATGTTTTCTAGACCTTTAATAATTTTTGTTGCTCTTCTCTGGACTTTCTCCAATTTGTCCACATCTTTCCTGAAATGTGGCTCCCAGAACTGGACACAATACTTCAGTTGAGGCCTAATCTGCATGGAGTAGAGTGGAAGAATTATTTTTCATGTCTTGTTTACAGCACTCCTGCTAATACATCCCATAATTATGTTTGGTTTTTTTTTCTTTACCTTTCTGCAGTACTCCTTCCTCGGCAATCATTTCCCATTTTGTATGTGTGCAACTGATTGTACCTTGCATTTGTCCTTTCTGAATTTCATCCTATTTATTTTACACCATTTCTACAGTTTGTCCAGATCATTTTGAATTCTCATCTTATCCTCCAAAGCACTTGCACGTTCCAGCTTGGTATTGTCTGCAAACTTTATATGTGTACTCTCTATGCCATCCATCTAAATAATCAATGAAGATACTGAACAGAACTGGACTCAGAACTAATCCCTGCGGGACCCCACTTGATATGCCCTTCCAGCTTGACTGCAAACCACCAATAACTAGTCGCTGGGAACGGTTTTCCAGCCCATTATGCACCCATTTTACGGTAGCTCCATTTAGGTTATATTTTCCTAGTTTGTTTGAGAAGGTCGTGCAAGACAGTATCAGAAGCCTTACTAAAGTCAAGATATACCACATCTACCACTTCCCCCCTATCCACAAAGCTTATTGCCCTGTCAAAGAACGCTATTAGGTTGGTTTGCCATGATTCGTTCTGGGCAAATCCTTGCTGACTGTTACTTATCACCTTATTATCTTCTAGGTGTTTGCAAATCGATTGCTTAATTATTTGCTCCATTATCTTTCTGGGTACTGAAGTTAAGCTGACTGGTCTGTAATTCCCTGGGTTGTCCTTATTCCCCTTTTTATAGATTGGCACTATATTTGCCCTTTTCCAGTCTTTTGGAATACTGTATCAATTTTGTACAACAATAAAATTGCTTTGCAATATCTATGTTCTTTAACTTTATTGATCCTTTTACATTTTCAAAGGATTATTTACTAACCTAAAATTCCCAATGCCAATGGCATATCAATGTAAATAGGCAATAACTAATCTGTATGTGGATCAGAATTAATTTATGATTGAAAAAGCCCAGCAGTGAGAAACAAAGTTGTCAGTAGCAAATGGTATTAGTTACAATGGAAACAAATCTTTCTAATCAAATCTATTGTGATAGGATTACAAATCAAGAAATGTGACGAATGAAGTGAAAAGTATTATAAGATTTGTTCAAGAGCATTGTGGACAAATGGGGAGAAGAAATGCAAGTTCTGGAAGGTATACGTTGAACATGATGATTGACATTTTCTTGGGTAAGTTCTGTTCTACCGCTCAAATTTGGTGTAGGCTGTATGCCAGAGGGCCCATAAAGCAGAGGCAGAAGCTAGAAACAAGATATATACCAATAGGGTTCCTTTCTGAGAGTAATCCATATGGCATGTGCTCTAGAATAAATAAAAACCCTAGCCTTAACTGGACTATATAGTGTAGATAAAATGATAATTATTGTAAGTCTTCAAGCTTCTGCCACTTGTTCAGGTTTTTGTGAATGGGCTGTGCAAAATGGCTCCATAGCCTTCTACAGTTGCGTAACTTACTGGCTTGGTTATTAGACCAATTCTGTTTGTTCTTACTAAACAGGTACGAAAAGTGCTAGGATTCAGTCTGGTATATTTGGGAAGGGAGCTGCTTACTCACGACATAATGCGGAAAGGCTGTTTAGAAAGCTGGTACTGGATAAGATTCTTGAGGAAGAATTGTATATCACTGCTGCCGAGCAAGCAGTAGCATATGTAACGGTAGGAGAGAAAGCGCAGGCTGTCCTAGATGGATATCTACAGGTGTGTAACAAATTTACTTTAATTCTACATTGGTGTTTCCTTCTTAAATTAAAATGAAACTGTTGCTCTTCTCTGCTTTAAGAACATGCTTTGAATTTACATTGAGTGCCAGGATAGTTTAAAAACAAAAATAACTATATTTCTATAATCTCATATATTCAATAATTTCAGGGTGCTTTGCAACCATTAGTTAAACTTTACGAAACTCTGGTGAGTTGTCAAGAGTACTAGTATAACCTGCTTGTAGATGATGGAAACTGAGGTACAGAAATTACTTGTCACCTGTAGGAAATAGTATGCGGTAGGTCTGGTTTCCAGTCCAATGCTCTAACCAAGCACTTCTCAAGTGGTAGGGCATGACTCAAAAAGTGGTTCATAAGGGGGCATCAACTGGGTTACACCCCACAAGGGGAGAAACAAAACTGGCAAAATCCTGTGATCCCTAGGACTCAAAAGGAGCTAGTTAAGTGGAGGAAAAAAGCAACTCTCTCCTTTCCTTGAGGCTGTTTCTGCCTTGCTCCTTTCTCTCCTAACCCCAGTCCATCTGCAGCTCCTCAGCCCTCTTCACCAGCCAGTGTTAAGCTCCAAGGAAAGCTGCACTACAAGAGGCTGCATAGCCAGTGCACCGGTAACTCCCCTTTCAGAGCAGTCCTGTGTACGTAGAGGTAAAAGAGAGAAGCCATTTTAAGCAGCCAGCCCTCAACAATAGTCCCACCAGCTCCATCAGCCCCCACCCAAACTTGCTGTGTGTTTTTTTGTTTTTTTCCTGTTTTTTGTGAACTCAGTCCCACAATTCTTTTAAAAAGGATTGTGCCTACTAACCACGTGGCTTTGGGATTCCTGGTGAAAAACCCCATACACATAAAAAGGATCTTGTATAGAGTTGTTCTTCTTGTTGGGTAAACAGTTACCTTAAGTCAATAACAAATGTTATTAAAAAAAATTTTTTTTTCAGTTTTAATACCTGTTTTTACTGGTTAAAGGCCAGATATCTGCTGTTCAGCGGCTCTGGAATTTCTCTCATATAAATTAATCACTTATTTAATTTCTTATTTTAACAGGTGGAGTTTTATGAAACTGAGAATGCCAGCAGTATTCGAAAGCAAAGGGCTTCAGTGACAAAAATGTCACAACGGGAAGAGATGGTTAAGAAATGTCTTGTGGAACTTACAGATGTTTGCAAAACTCTTGGAAAAGTTTTTGCTGTCCATTACTTCAATATTTTTAACACTGCTACACTCAAGAGAATAGCAGGTAATGTTTATCCTCATGACCAAAACTCCTATGGGGGCAGTAGGCTATTTCTGGTTCAGGGCAGGATTCATCCCAGGGTGGGCTTACACTTGGTGGTGGCGGGCACGCTTTGTGACAGTTTGAAAGCACACTGATTGACTTCCATCCTTCAGCTTACTGCTGACAGTAGTGTACATGCTAACTAACTGGGAGGCGATCTGCTGGAAGAGAGGCATGTGCGCTATTCTGCCCTGATTTCTTTAAACCCCCGTTCCTAAACTGTGCTCTGATGGGCATGATTAAGTGCTATTTGTCTACTGCGTATTAAGCTCTATAATGGAGCTCTTGAAAGAGTATTTAAGATTTTCTCTGATTGTTTGTTCCTTGTTTAGTATATGAATGGGAGTTGGTAGTTCTGACATCCTACTGATGGGCAACATATTGCCCATCTTCCAACAAAATTCCGAAAATACATCTGGTTGTCTGATTCAATCCTGTCTACACTTTACCTGAATTTTAAATCTACAAATGTTCCTTTGGTTTTTTTTTTGTTTTTTTTTTTTTAAAAGTGTGCAAAATCTGTTTTGTCTGATATAAATTTTATCTAATCAAAATTTCTTTACATCTGCATACAGAAACCTTGTCTTCTGACTCGGAGGTTTTGCTTCAGATTGATGGTGTTACAGAAGACAAATTGGAAAAGTATGGTGCAGAAATAATTCAAGTCATGCAAAAGTACTCTGAATGGACACTGCCAGGTATAGTATGCCTTGCATCCAAATGGGTGTGCTTTTTATTTAAAAGCCTTTTCTCTGTATGAAGTTACATAAATAAGGGGTCCATGTTAAAATACAGCTTTATGGCCTGTGTTCAAACTTTCATTTTTAAAAATTGTGGCTTTTCAGAGCACAGAAGCATCCTTAACTAAGAGGTGGGAGGGGAGGTGGAAGAGGAGAGATTCACTATCTATCTTAAGAAATAGACAGTGGTGGATAACTGGACTTCAGATGTCCTGGGTAAGAACAAGAGAAGAAAAGTAAGATTGCTCATCTGTTGGCACGCCTTTCATGGCTGGGAGCATAGAGGAGATTTTCAGCCTTGAGGTGTATCGTGCACTGTAATTTTCCCATTCGCATCAACTAGTTATGGGCTAGCATTGTAGCATGGGTGAACAAATCAGACTAAAGTTCTCCAATGACTCGTGTGTTGGTCAACTGTAAATCTAGCAGAGAAAAGTGTAACCTGATTCAATGGTTGAAAGTTGAAGCTAGACAAATTCAGGCCAAAAATAAGGCATAAATTATTAGCAGTGAAGGTAATTAGCCACTGGAACTATTTATCAAGGGTTCTGGTGGATTCTCCATCACTGACAATTTTTAAATCAAGATTGCTCTAGGAATTATTTTGTGGAAGTTGTCCCAGACCATGTCCCAGTTGCATTAGTTTTAACAAAATGTCCTTTTGTAGAAGACACTGACTCTTACCACACTGTGGACACGGACGCTGGAAAATGTGAAAGTGAGGAGATAGAGAAGACACACACAACTTCTAGCTATTTTTGCAACAGCACAAACAAAGGAAAGAAGAGGAAAAGACCACCATTCTTCAGAGAATCCAAGAAGAAAAAAACAGGTTATGGTGGTAGCCAGCAGTCTCGTTCCAAGGGGTATGTAGTTTGTTAATACTTGTAACACGGATTTAACCAAAATAGCATGATAAAAATACCCACTAGAGTGTTGGATTAAGGTTGCTTTAATTTAATGTTGAAGAATATAGTCAGTAGGAAAACGGTGAAGGGGGAGAGAGGCATTAGCCCAGCCGCATGAAAAACATGGATTTGGAAGTATTTATAACCTCTTTATAAAGTCATTATTGTACAATGGTGATACTTCAGAAGCACACATGACTCCTGTGGAATCCCTAGATCTGAGAGGTGGTTGTCTCTCTCTGATTTCACACAAGGCTAGAATATGGAGTGCAGAGCAGATGATCTCTTCCTTGCTCTCCAGGCATCCAGGAGGGTAGCAGTGTCAGGAGAAATGCACCCCATGTAGCAGTGGGAAATGGGTTTGAAGCAAGAGACTGATCTTATGCATGACAATATGTTAAGGATTTCACTCCACCAATCTCATTTTAATCAAGTTAAGGTCCTGGAAGACTTATATCCATTCCATAGAATTACAGTAAACTGAGGGATCCAGGGATTGAAAAAATCTTACATCACACTCACAACTGTTTTCAGATAATGAAAAAAATATTCTAAGCTTGATTCTGTGCCTTCCCTTTGAAATCTCCTTCTGTCTCCTAAAAATGGAAGTGGGACAGACGTTCCCCAGTTATAATTTTTCCATCTGGAATCTCCAGTAAATATATCTTTTAAATGCTAAGCAGCCTGCCAGAGCCCTGAAATTTAGGTTCATTACTAAACATTAGTTTTGTGGTTTTCAATACAGTACACAACTGCAGATGTGCTGGTGGGGCAAATGTTCTTGTTTTCCTTTGTCACTGTAATTGGTGACATCTATATTTCCCAAAAGCTCCTATCAAAGTTGCATGCTTTGCAGCAGTTTTTAATTCTGATATTAACTTAAAGCAAGCCACAATTTTATTGGCATACCTTTCCACTGTTTTTGAAACTTTTGCAGGCAAGGCAACAGAGAGAGCAAAATTTAAAGAGATGCTGTCAGGAATCTTTTGTTTATTTTTTGCTTACTCACTTGGAATTAGTGCTTAAAAAAATGATTTTGGAAGCTTGAGAATTAGTTTTGTCTTTCTGGTTTTTCCTTTTCCATTTGTAAACATTTTATCTTCCTCCCCCTTCTTTTGCCCACAGCTTCTCACATAGAGCACCCAACAATATAGCTCTGCTTCACTTCCTTATCTGTATACTATTGGTATTGGTAGCATTAAATTGTGTTTCTTAATTTGTGCTCCATTTGTTCACTATGGATACATATATACCACCCGAACAAGCAACCTTGTAGGTCCTACGTACACAATGGCTATTTAAGCATTCATTTATTTCTTGCAACAGCAAGGAGGATTTTGAAATACAGAGGACATTTCCCCCAGAAGTTGGGGCTTAAACTGTATGGTGGTTTGCTGCTTAACTTTCTGGGTTAAATGAATTTATTCCATAACAGCAGTATTTAAAACATTTGACAGAGAAGGTCTGAACTTAAAATGAATCATGAGAGACAAACTCTGCATTTGATATAAACAAGATTAGTGCAAACATGTTGTTTTTACCCAATAAGTTTCCTCTTCTAGATGAGAATCACAGGGGAAAAAACCCTGGATAATGTTAATACATAACAGTTACTTAAGTCTAAAGACACGGGAAACTAAATGTAGGTAATACTCATTTTAGAAAATTAGAAGGAAGCTGGAAAGCACAGAAAAATTGTCTGGCCTCATTAAGGCATTCAGAGATCCATCTTCAAAATGGATCTTTTCCACTCATACCACAAAGTTCATATCAATTGCTCCCCCAAAAAACTTTTACCTTAATTGTGCAGTGTCTGCAAAGATTCCCATCTTCTCCATGCTCTTAGGTAACACATTTTTATTCTATTTTTATTCTTGAATTGGCAAAATAAATGATTTCCCACTATTCACAAAGATTACCTATGCCAGCAGCCAGAGGTGTTTTTTACGTAGCACTAGCACATCTGCATGAACGAACATGCTAGGTCCAGATCAGAAAATAATGAAATTTACGTGGGAAGAGCAAAGGTTACCTTCTGGTTCATTTGGAGATGTTATTCACACTTACCCTCCTAAAAACTACTGTGTAGTGTTCCAGGCACAAAACATTGTGGCATCCCACCACAGAAGGGGAATAGTAAATGGTGGGTGAAATAGTTATGGAGGGAACTGATCGTATAGCACTTTCTATTATAAAGGATTCTTCTGACCTTTTTCTGAGACACACTCAGACCTTCATTGTTTGCAGCAGCCTTTGATATTTGGCTTGAGCTAGGGAAGTGCCTTTTCTTTGTTCCCTGCAATCCCATTCAACTTTTTGCTGACATATAAATTACTAAAAATTGCCATTTCCCTTCTCCTGCTTACATAGCTCATCATGAGAAAATAACTGAACACAATAACATTCCAAAGTGCTCATCTCACACCACCACCAAATCATCATTAGCAGATACTATACCTGGGGTTGCCCCAGAACAGCTGTAATTTGTGGGGGAAGGGGACTGAGTTGGGATCCTTGGACCCAGCAGATGGCCCTAATAGATCCATAGCCCCCTCTGGGTGCACCTGCATGAGGCAGAAACCAGGCTGGGTTCTTCCCCATCCCTTCCACGTAAGTACCTGGCTCCAGTTGCACCATCCCCCGGATTCACCATATGAAGCAGGAATGCCAAGTCCTGGAGATGAACAGAAGGCTAGGCTGGATTTAACTCCATTCTTCGTGGACCCAGAAGTCCATCCTCCCTCTGGGACGACAGCCTCCTGCTGCCAGTTAAGTTAGCCCTGGAGCTCAAGTGGTAGCAGCCTGTGCTGTAGGTTCATGGTACAAACCCTGATAATGATGGATTGGGGGGAGGGGAGGAGAAGAGGAATGGTGGTTAGTTACGCTAGTAAATTTATTTTTTCTTTTAAAATACAGTTAGAAAAACATACAGAAAATTACACTAAAGGTCAAGCACGTGAAAGTTAGGAGATTCCAGATTTATGGTTATCTATAACATTAATTCTGCCCCCTTGTGCATATGGATTATGGAACAGTCTAGGTATATGATCATATGCAGTTTTTCCTCAGGATTCCTGCACATTCAGAGTACAGGGTGGACATGCAGGAGTGCAGACTTATTGTACAGGCAACCATAGATCTGGCATTTCTTCGTCTGAGTGCTTGACTTTGCATTTTAAACAACATTCTTTTAACAAGCTTTGTATGTAATTCCTATAAGGTCTGTAAATTGCTTTGGTAGCTTTCCTAGATCAGGGGAATCAAACTCATTTGGAGGACAGGGCCAAATTGTATAATTAATTATAGTTCTTGAGCCTGGCTATATAGGACTATATATATATATAGGACTGTATACTCACAATGCAGTGGAACACCCACTGATGTCAGTAGGTGGTTTTCAGAGAGCAAGAAAAGACAATGGCCTGTATGTACTGATTATGTTCAGTTATTTATTCAATGCCTTTATTGAGAAAAAATAAATCTCCTTTAATCCCACTGCTGTTTCTGCCCTCTCTTTCTCTCCATCTTTTCTGGATTTCGTCCTCTGCAGGAACTCCCAATTTCCAATCCAGTGAACTTTCCTACCTTTCTATCCTCTAAAATGATCAGTGATTTCAGTATTTAAAGTTGTCACTAAGGTGTCATTTAAAGTTGTTCCACTAATCAGATTAATAGAGGACAAGGGACTTCACCCTTTTGCATAACTGTTTCAGGCTGTCCGCAGACATCATAGCCTATATTACACTTGGTTCACCTTTAAAAGGTTACTTCTGCACCCATGAGCTTTAGAAATTTACTTTTGTTTTTAAATGAAAGATCATATTCTGGAGAATATGAACGTGTTTATGCAAGCCACATAAATACATCATGCAGGTGGATTTGGCACATGGGTCATATATTTGACTCTCTTAGATAAAATGTAATATATAGGTTTATGGTATTGATTATCATGTTGATATGCTAAATCATCCTTTTTTCTCTACATTTGTAGGGGTTATATCAACAACAAAAAGGTCTCTTCTAACGCCAAAGCCCAGACATCATCAAGATACAATTCAACATCTTATGGTGCTACAGTCATGCCAGGAACCAGTAGGAAACTGGGGATTATGGCACCACCAAAGCCCAAAACCAGACAATTCCTTAAACCTTCCTACTCACTATTGTAACTACTAGAATGTAAATACTGTATAAAGCTACAAGCTGTCAGCATTTCCATTAACTTCCAGTTTTTCAAATGTATTAAAGCTTCGACATCATATCTGTACAGTACAAAGAGTGTATTTGTTTAAATAAATGCTTTTAGATAAATGCATCTCTTTATTTGGAACTTTTAATTCTTCCCTGATGCTAAATATTCTTCTTATAAAAAGAATATGCTAATTTTGATTGATTATAGAAGACTTAGTAGTTATTAATCATTGTAAGAATGCTCTAATTCTTTGAGAACTGCCTTTCTCTGATTCCACATATGGGATGTATATGACTGTAGCTCAAACCCAGTTACAAGCAGTGATGGTTGGAGCCACAAACCTCATTGACCATACTAATAAAGGATGATATCCTTCAGTAGTTCAGGGCCAGCTAGCTGGTCTTGAATGGCTTTCTATAAAAAAATCTAGGTTTTAGGATGACTTTCTTAGTTTGAGGTGTTAGGTTAATTTAGTTTTGGTTTCATAGTCCTGGATATTTCCCCCACATCTCCTGGGTCTAGCAGCCCCTTGGGGCATTTGAAGTGTTGCCAAGAGTATGTTTGAAAACTGCAAGGCTTTATAGTCTGTCAGACACACAGGTGCTGCCTGAGCTAAGGGCATTCTTTGGATCTTACCTGGCTTGTGGTGGGGTTTCCTTCAGAGCTTCAAAACACCCTTCTGTCCTCATGAGCTCTGAACTGCATCAACATAGGCCCACATCCACACTTGATAAATTGCACTTTCACCCCTATCAATTTATTTAAATGCTTCACAGATTTTTTAAGCCTGGAAGGGACCATTATGACTATCTTGTCTGACCTGCATAACACAGGTGAGAGAATTTCACCAACTCCTGCATCAAACCCATAACTTCTAGTTGAGCTAGAAACATATCTTTTAGAAAGACAGGCAATCATAATTTAAAGACTTCAAGTGATGGATAATATACCACATCCCTTTGTAAGTTGTTCCAATGGCTAATTACCCTAACCATTACAAATCTGCCTCTCATTTGTAGCCTAAATTTGTCTAGCTTCAGCTTCAAGCTATTGGCCCTTATTCTTTTGTCTCCTAGCTTTAAAAACCCCTATCAAATTCTTCTCCCTGAGCAGGTACTTGTAGACCACAGTCAAGTCACTTCTTAATCTTGTCTTTAAAGAAAATCTATTTAGTTTAACAGTTTCACTGAAGGCAGGTTTTTCAGACTTCTAATCATTGTAGCTCTTTTCTGAACTCTCCAGTTTGTCAGCATAGGCTTCTTCTCATATTAGCATCACTTCAACTGTACCTAGTTTGTTATATGGACTTCTCTAACTCTCTTAGGCAGTGGGAAAGCATAGAAATTTCCATAATCAGGATTCTCACTGAGCTCGATACTCAACCAACATAGAAGGTGCTGTAGATACTCTTACTATGTCCCTAATGGTCATACATGCATATTGAACAGGAGCAATGAAAAGCTGCAGCTTTACAGACCACCAGGAGTTTCCTAGGTAAAGCATAGTGGCAAGTACCCATTACCTTCTCTAAGATCTCCAAAGAGGAAGGAAAGAATCTATCTAAAACCGCCCACTTGTGAAATTCTGAAGGCAAATCAACAAAATGTTGTGGACTCAAGTTACCAAAATCTCTTGATAAATCTAGGAAAGACATTTTACCTTCCTCTATTGCCAGGAGAAGATCTAGTTCATCTACTCTGGGACTAATGCACAAATGCTCTCTGTTCTGTATAATACCAGCTAATGGGCTTCTTCACTTCTGTCAGGAAAGGTTGTGGAAATTTGTTTACATACTCTCCACTCTTATTTGGCAACATACTGGTAATGGTCTGAGGTTAAGAAAAATCTCACCTGATCTCTATTCAACTCCTACATTTTCTAGTGCTGTATGGAGGCAAGTTTTAAATGAGCCAAGCAATGTGCTTTTCACCCCTACCCTGCCATGCTATGCTAGTCTGATTAGCTATTACAAGCAGCAGGAGAGTGAATTTGTGTGGGGGGGTGGAGGGTGAGAAAACCTGGATTTGTGCTGGAAATCACTTTAGATAAGCTATTACCAGCAGGACAGTGGGGTGGGAATAGGTATTGTTTCATATTCTCTGTGTATATATAAAGCCTGCTGCAGTTTCCACGGTATGCATCCGATGAAGTGAGCTGTAGCTCACGAAAGCTTATGCTCTAATAAATTGGTTAGTCTCTAAGGTGCCACAAGTCCTCCTTTTCTTTTTGCGAATACAGACTAACACGGCTGTTACTCTGAAGCTCCCCTTACTTACATTTCATCTCATTCTTTTACCTGTTACTTCTTCTCCCTCATTAAACCATTACTTTCTAATCATTACTGATCACCATAGTATTATGTGCTTGCAGAAGCATGTTTCTTTATAACAGGACTCCAGCCTGATATATGGAGAGAGTCCAGCGGAGGGCAATGAAAATCATGAGGCGGCTGGGGCACAGGAATTACAAGGAGAGGCTGAGGGAACTGGGCTTGTCTAGTCTGCAGAAGAGATGAGTGCGGGGGGGGGGATTTGATAGCAGCCGTCAGCTACCCAAAGGGGGGCTCCAGAGAGAATCATAGACTATCAGGGTTGGAAGGGACCCCAGAAGGCCATCTAGTCCAACCCCCTGCTCGAAGGGACCCCAGAAGGCCATCTAGTCCAACCCCCTGCTCGAAGCAGGACCAATTCCCAGTTAAATCATCCCAGCCAGGGCTTTGTCAAGCCTGACCTTAAAAACCTCTAAGGAAGGAGATTCTACCACCTCCCTGGGTAACGCATTCCAGTGTTTCACCACCCTCCTAGTGAAAAAGTTTTTCCTAATATCCAACCTAAACCTCCCCCACTAAACCTCCCTCCCCAGAGGATGGAGCTGGGCTGTTCCCAGGGGTGGCAGAACAAGTTGCAGGGGGGAGGTCTAGGCTGGATATTCGGAAACACGATTTCACGGGGCGGGGGGTGAAGCGCCGGAATGGGATCCCTGGCGAGGCGGTGGGCTCTCCATCCTTAGAGGCTTTTAGGGTTTTTGACAAAGCCCTGGCTGGGAGGAGGACGCGGGTACCCAACAGGCGGGGGCGGGGGCGGGCAGCGTTGATGTTGGCGCTGCTGTGAGCCGGGGGCGGGACTGGAGGGCTCCTGAGGTCCCTTCCAGCCCTGGCCTTCGCGGAGTCCAAACGCTGGAAACCCCTTGGGGCCGGGGGGGCTGCCGCAGGCCTGGTCCCGGCACCAGCGCCGGAGGGGCCCGCGTTTCCTCTCGCCCGCCGGGGGCGCCTCTGAGGGAAGCGTCGCGCGGGGCCCGCCGGGGCGAGCGGGTCTGTGCGGGCGGCTCGCAGCCCCGGGCCCCCCCGCGCCGTTAGGTAACCGCGCCCCGCCCCCTTGCACACGCGGGAAGGGGAGGCCCCGCCCCCGCCCCCGCCCCCGCCGGGGAGATGCCGTTGGCCGAGGCCGCGACGCTCGGGGCTGAGGAGCCGCTCTCGCCGCTCGCCCGGCAGCGGACGCAGGTCAGGCGGTTGGGGCGGCCAGGGCAGACCGGCCTCTGGGGCGCCTCTTCCGCCCTCAGCGCCGCCCCGGGGACCGCCCCGGCTGGGCTCGCTGAGCCCCGAGCGAGCCCGGCCCGGGGGCGGCCGCCGCCCCGCTCCCTTCCCCGGCGGCAGCGCCCTCCGGCCGCAGCGGGGGCCGCCGGGCCGGGCCCGTTCCTCGGCAGGCTCCGCTCCCTGGCGTTGGGCGCGCCTGGGGGGCGGGGAGCGGCTCCGCCGCCTTTGTACAGCGCCGGGCACCCACGCGCCGCTGAGCCAGAGCGGGCCGGGGCCGGGGCCCCCCCATCCCGGGTGCGAGGGAGGAAACCCAGGCAGCAGTTGCGTGGCCTGGAGGAAAGAAAACGCCGCGGCTGGGCGGGGCGGGGCGGGTCGGGGCGGGTCTGCGCGCGCGGTGCACCTGGGTCGGGCGGGGGGCGGCTCTCCCCGCCGCCCGGGGTCTCGGCCGTGCCTGGCCCCGGAGGACGGAGGGCCACAGCCCTCTGCGAGCCGCGGGGCCGAAGCCGGGGCGATGTTTCCATCCCCGTGTTGTAAGCGCTTCCTGGCCACTGCGTCGGAAGGAGCTGCCGGCGATGCTTGCTCTGTGAGCAGGGACCCACCAAGCGGCTGGGAAGGGCCCTTCCTTTTGGGAGGAAAGCTCCACGCCTTGGGCTCCGCCTATAAGGCAGGAGAAAACCCAGCAGCAGGATTTTATTTTATTTTTTTTTACACTGAGGCGTTTGTATATTTAATATGCCACTGGTTTTCGCATGATTTGTGCCTGGTGCCAGTCCTGTGGAGACAAGTTACAGGAGCGGAGCTCGAGTGCAGGTTTCGGAGGAGCAGCCCTGTTAGTCGGTACCCGCAAAAAGAACAGGAGCGCTTGTCGCACCTTTAGAGACTAACGCATTTATTTGAGCACAGTATGCTTCATATTTTTCTCTACGTCATTTGTGTAGGAGCACACCCCTAAAGACAACCCCGGTATGAGCTATGTATCAGAAAAAGCTGAACGAAGAGCAGTTTTTGGAAAACAAGTGAAAGTTCTTCTCACCCCCTTATCCATGGAAGAAGAGAAACGCAACAAACGTCTGCCCCAGAAACGCTTACTAGAAAAGTTTTCTAGTACTGAAGGGCCTTCAGAAAGAGAACCAAAAGTCAAAAAATCCCGCGATGATCCCACAAGTCAGCAAATAAGAGATGTATCCTACAAGGCTTCTTCCAGTCCACAAGGAGTAATCCCCAGTATGTCTTCACTTCATCATAAAAGTAGGATGGTGTCACCCACAAACGCCTCAGTTACAGTTGATCATGATTCAGAAAACAATTGGGATACAGACAGTGAAGGAAGTAATTCCGATGTCTCTTATGTGGTAAGAAACCAAACATTTTTTGTGACTATATTCTCTTTTGCTTTTAGCTTCCTCTGTATATTCTTAGCCTAGCCCTCAATTTCTGTTGTTTGGCATCTTTTACATTTTGAAACTTCAAGTATTGATGATTTTGTAAACGAGGAACTGTTTGCCCCCTAGAAAATAGCAAAAGGAATAAAATTATTGTACTCTTTTTAAGGGAATGCAATTATTTTACTTCATTTTTTTTAAAGGTAGAAAAAGAAGACCATGTTTTTCATAATTATTCAATATAAGTTATTCATTTTTACATAGCCCTCCGTTTTAGATCTTTTTCTTAACCATACATATTGGCTGTAGATAAATATTAGTATAGTTAACATAATTAATCTTGACAGTCTGTAATGTATGAGAGACTATTTCTTTCAAGCAGTCATAGCTAAACAAAATCCCGACAGCAAAAATCCAACCTAAGGTCTTGATCCTGCCACTGACTCCACATGGGCCTTCCTGAGTAGTATCAGTTTCAGGATTGGCTCGTAAAAGTTTTGTTACCAGAAAAAGAAAATTATTCTATTTTATTATCCTATTGACCAGTATTGTCTTGTCATTTCCTTGTACTCTGTCTGTCTAGCCATCTGTTGTCTCTTCTCTTAAGCTTAGATTGTAAGCTGTTTTGGGCAGAGTCTGCCTTTTTGTTCTGTAGTTGTACAGGATTTAGTACAGTGGGTTCCTGGTCTGTCACTAGGGCTCCTAAGTGCTATGGCAATCCAAATAATAATTTTCAGACTGTACCACATTTCCCTTTTTCTCTAAGGTACCAAGAAATAACACACCGCTTACTCCATTTGCATCCAGTATTTTGCTTATGAATATAACTGAAAGATGTATATCTGAATAACTCCACTCTTATAAAGACTTTAGTTACCTTTAGTTCTAAAAAGGACTCAATTTTTCTATAAACAATACCATAGACAACTATTATAAGACAGCCTAATATCTGTATTGTTGTACATTTCAGTGTTGTATAATTGCCTCAGGCTTTCATTTCTTATTTATCAATGTAATATTAAAGATATTATTGAAATAATTTTAACATCCATAAAGAACTTTGAGACTAATCTTTAACACTCCATCTTCATAAGTGTGTGCCTGAGCTGAGTGTGCAAAACACTCCTATCCTGATACAAAACCAGCTTGGCTTCGGTCAATATGTGCAATTAAAGGTTTTCTAAAGTTACCATATTGACTAGCTCCCCCACATTTTTCTTCAGATCTTCTTCAAAACTCAGCAGGTGTGCCTTCAAGAAATTTTAATTCAGTCACCATTCCTTAAATATCAGTCTCTGGGGCTGGTCTGTTTTATCCTTTCCTGTTGTGGTGTATCTCTTGGGGGGTGGGAGGGAGAATGCTTCTGCAGCAGGGTAAAACAAAGAATCCGCAGCTTCTCTTTGTATTAAGGCAAAATATAAATTTATATTCATGTTTGTGATTGGACACTTTCTGGCCACACTGATGGAGCTCTCTTAAAGCAGTACTGCCTAGGAGTTTGGTGTAATGTGCCACTTTTCCCCTGTTCCTCCCTATTCTGTTTTAACCAGTTTGTCAACTTTCTAGTGTTTTGTGCCTTTTTGCTTTTAATGACCGCATACTTTAACAGTTGTTTGGAAATGGAGGAATGTCAGGTACTCCTTACTATAAAGTAACATTTATTGTAAGAGAAGTTTGGAACCTAAAAAAAAAAAGGCCATGCAACTTTGTACAGTGCTTTATTTTCTCAACAGTCCAGGCCTTTTTTGTGCACTCTGTGTAATATCCTAAACATTATCCTACAGAGTAATTGCTTTTATTTGTTCGTGCAGGATGGATCTTCACAGCTGTCAGCCTATGAAAGAAAAAGACTAAAGAACATTACAGAAAATGCTAATTTTTTTGCTTCTCTAAAGCTGCTTGAGGTTTGTATGATGTCTCCCTAGAATAAGAATAAAATTGTCACTCTAAACATAATAGAAATTGCCATACTAAAACTGACCCATAGTTCATTTAGTTATGAAACATGTCTCTAACAGTGGCCTATACCAGATGCTTGAGAGAGAGGCATAAAAACTTCACAACTGACTTTGCAATGATATATTGCAATGATCTCCCACGGTGATCTGATTATACTTTGCATACTTTTTGATAGGGCTCTATTTTTTTTTGAAGGTGGGATTTAATTCATTAATATGTATAAAGTACTTTAAATTATGGAAAGCATTATAAGTGCTGTGTATTATACTGCTACACAGTGGAGGAAGTAATCCAACAAATTAAAGTAGTGACATTTTAAATGTTATCTACAGACACGGGTCCTGCTCTTCCTCTCCTTTCCAGGTTCCTTCTCTCTCCTGTGTTCTGTTCTGTTCTGTTCTCCCTCATAGGTCCACTCTTGCATTAAGGAGTAAGCTCCTTCCTTGAAAGGTCACTCCTTTATTCACCCAGAGCTGGTTCTGCGCAGTCTCTGCTGTTCGTTCTCACAACAGAGCTAGAAAAGCTGGAGATGGAACTGTTCAGTCCCAGGCGCAGAGGCACAGAGAGCCCTAGCTGGGAGGAAATAGGGCTTATGCTCACCAAGACTCAACCTCTGTGGTTGGGGTAGGAGGGAGTGACTTGAAAAAATCTCCCCAGATGTCTCTGAAGAGCTCAGCGGAGACAAGTTTAAGCCCCTCCCTCCCTCCCCCCCATGTAGCACATTGGATTCCTTCCTACCTGTGTACACAAACCACTCTAAAATTCCATATGTCTAAAGAAATAAAACACTGAACAAGCACTCGGCTGTCCCCCAATTTGGACTTTATCCCTGCAGTTGTATGCTGAATTCAAGTCCCATAGTGATTATAATTATAGTGAATTAAACTGCTGATATTTCAGCTTTTATATATCTAATCCTCTTACGAGTCTTATTCATAAATTCAAAATCTAATATAAGTTTTTATATATTGGCATCTCTTTTAAAATATGATTTCTGTTCAAAGTCACTTTCTCTGGTGCTTCTTGTTTAGGATTTTGTTTTTCTTATCACTGCAAGATGTATACAGCTGTAGAATAGCAAGATGGACTGTATTCTGTTCTTGTTTGCCATCTACATTATTCAGTGAATTTTGTTGGTAGTGGGTAACAACTTGAAAGAACAAGAGGTAGAAACAACTCAGTTTGAGTTTCAGATTTACTCTTTAGTTTGTAGAATTGGAAGTTAGGAAAATTTGACTGGTAAACTGAACAAGTCAGATAATTAATTGAGAGAATAAACACAAAAATTGTAATTTTTAGTCACTTCATAATCACTAGTTTCCTTTAGTTAACTGCATTGCACAAAAATATTCCAAAAAAACCACTTGTTCATCTGACTATATTTCTTACATTTCTACACTTTTCTTTAAAGTCAGCTGCAAGACTTCGCAAAATGGCAACCAAAGGACAATCTCATGGAATCAAAAGGTAAAATAACATCAATATTTAAACAAAAATAAAAATCAACATTTTTTTGCTAATTCTACTTTTTTCATTATATATGTATGCAGTACATATTTAAATCTTGATCTAGGCCAGGGTTTCTCAAATGCGGCCCCCAGGGGCTTGTCTTGTGGCCACAGCCTTCTGGACTGTGATGGGGGACAGGGCAAAGCAGTGGCCCCTTCCCCGAGGCTGCCAGCAGGGGTTGGGTCCTGCCCCCTTCTGGAGAGACAAATGCTGGAGGAGCAGGCTGCTAGTGAGTTCCTCACCTTCCCTGGGGTGCCATCCATTCTCCTCTTGTCCCCCCATCCATTCTCCTCATTGCCTTTGGCCCTCAACGGTACTGTACCCACCTCCCCATCCAGGGCTTAATTTGTCTCTGGGCTTGCCAGGGCTGCGTAAGTCTTCTGCGTGTGAAAAGTAATATTTGTATGTTTGTTAATATCACTTTTCACAACAGCAGACTTAATAGTTAGCAAGTCTTTAAAAAAGCAACCCAAAACACACAATAAACAACAACAGCAAAAGACAAGAACCTGCAAAGCACCTTATTTGTGTTTCTGTTCTGTTTAGTTCCAGTAAAGAATAGAGACAAGTGTACATTATTTTTGAGTCTGCAAAAAATACCAACATAAATAAATTGGAATGATTTGGACATGTATATGTGCATATTTATTTCTGTCTTTCCTAAACTTAATTAGGAATTTTAGTTAAAATTGTAACAGCGGTCACCAGCAAGAGTTGGTGGCTGCACTCTGAGGCCGTGAGAACCCCTGATCTAGACCACCAATTACCTTAAACTGTCCATGTGACTTCTCCATTGGTAGGTTTTCACTTAATGTATTTCTGTACCTCATCCTTTTTTTTTTTTTTTTTAAGAGAAGTAATGGTAGTATGAATGTCTTTCTGGTCAAAATAGCATGAAAGTAGCAATTGTATTTTCAGTGAGATTTCAAGAGCAACTTGTTCTTATAGAATCATAAAATTTAAGGCTGGAAGGGACCTCAAGAAGTCATCTAGTGTGATATCGAGCTTGACGGCTAAGAAGAAAAAAATCAGTCTGATAATGGAACAAAGGGAAAGGGAGCTGGAGAGGAAAAAATTGAAAGGATAAAAGGGAATATTAGGTATAGGTATAATAAGTATAGAAACACTGGCATTAAGTAAAAACAGGAAAACAAGCTACAGGACAGAGGAATAAGAAGAAAATAAAATACAGTATGGAAGACGATGTAAAGGAAGACTAGTGGATAGAATGGAGGCCTGGAGAGAGACAGATTCAACATGTACATTTCAGTAACTGTGGGGTTGGCAAAGTAAAGGCGTATGTGTTAACGGGGTGTATTAGGGCATTGCTGAAAGAGGTCAGAGCTAAGCTTGCATGGGCAACCTTAACTTTGCATTTCCTGATTTCAGAAATTTTGGGTTTTGCTCCACTCACTGTTCTGCCACAGGATGACATACCCCCAAGCAGCTTTAAATTAGTTGTTTGCCACTGAATAAATAGCTAGAGTTGGGGAGCGAGGAGAACAGGGAGAAGGTAGATCATAACTGAAAACCAAAAATGTAATAAAGGTAAACATTCCTAGACAACAAAAAGAACGAGGAGTATTTGTGGCACCTTAGAGACTAACAAATTTATTTGAGCATAAGCTTTCGTGGGCTAAAACCCACTTCATCGGATGCATGCAGTGGAAAATACAGTAGGAAGATATAAGTAAATACACAGAGAACATGAAACAATGGGTGTTGCCATACCCACTACAACAAGAGTGATCAGTTAAGGTGAGCTATTATCCGCAGGAGAAAAAAAACCTTTTGTAGTGATAAACTGGATGGCCCATTTCCAACAGTTGATAAGACGGTGTGAGTAACAGTAGGGGGGGAAATAAGCATGGGGGAATAGTTTTACTTTGTGTAATGACCCATCCACTCTCACAGCAAATCTGGTGGCTGAACTTTGTCCTCACCCATAACTATTTCACATTTGGGGACAATGTATACCTTCAAGTCAGCGGCACTGCTATGGTTACCCGCAAACTGGACACCATTAAATTAGGTTTGAATAAAGACTGGGAGTGGATGGGTCATTACACAAAGTAAAACTATTTCCCCATGCTTCTTTTTCCCCCCTACTGTTACTCACACCTTGTCAACTGTTGGAAATGGGTCATCCTGATTATCACTGCAAAAGGTTTTTTTTTTTTTCTCCTGATGATAATAGCTCACCTTAACTGATCACTCTTGTTGTAGTGGGTATGGCAACACCCATTGTTTCATGTTCTCTGTGTATAGACTTCCTACTGTATTTTCCACTGCATGCATCCGATGAAGTGGGTTTTAGCCCACGAAAGTTTATGCTCAAATAAATTAGTCTCTAAGGTGCCACAAGTACTCCTCGTTCTTTTTGCTGATACAGACTAACACGGCTACCACTCTGATTCCTAGACAACGTAGACTAAAGACATAATGTGGTGTAGTAATTCTTTTGTAGGTAAACACCGTTTGGGATGGCCTAAGTATACTTGGTCCTGTCTCAGCGCAAGGGGCATGGACTAGACAGCCTCTTGAGAGGGTCCCTTCCAGCCCTACATTTCTATGATTCTGTGAGCAAAACACATTTCTAGAATGAATCAAAGCTATTTGTGATATTAGTCTGGGTCAGAGTTCTGGAAATAAAGATCCAAACCTATTTTGGATTTCTTTACCACAGGAACTCATGGCTTATTTGAATATATATTGTTTGACTATTTCCATTCCTCTAGAGTTAAGCCCAAAAAGACAGAAGCTGAGACAGTACGTCGAAGATCTATGCGCTTACAAAGAGTAGATCCATCAGGAGTTCCATTGCCAGAAATTCCAGCACAGCCAGAACCAGTAATTGATGAATATGTAAGATGGTGAAGGAAAAAAGAAGAAATACAGTACAGTGCATATTTGGCAGCTTTATGAAAACATGTTAGATTTTTATTTAGAGATATTGAAATTTTTAATAAATCTGAATGGGTTTGGCTGTGATAATACTTATCCCTAATTGGCTAAATAAGTTTTATTCGATAACCTGGAGATACTTGAGAAGTTTTTCATGCAGCCAATAGTATGGGTCAGATTCTTCCACCCGTGTTCATGTTGAGTAGTACTTTGTTCCATGAAGAGCCCCATTGGCTTCTATGGGACTTCTCAAGAGCAAGAACAGGAGAATATGACCCTGTGAAAGTGATCTAGGGTTGTGCAGAAACAAAGTAAATTCTATTCAAAATGATCTCAACAGAGCATGCTCTGAGAAGTTCTATTGAAAGTAAATCTGATGGTAGAAGTGGAGTGTGCAATAGTTAATTCTGTGTTCTGTGGCTCAAGCTGAAGATATAATACTTTCCCACTTCTGCATAACATTACAGAATCTTGATAGAATGTAATGTATGCTCAGTAATTCATAGATTCAGCTGTGGCAGCGTTAATTCATATTTTTCTTGTTCGGGTTTTGTGTTTTCAGCATACCTTGAATCTAACTTTTCGTTAGCTTATTTTTTTCCTGAGACATGTACTACCTTATTTGAGGAAGTTATACAGCAACATGTAAAACTGTATTCCTATGTGAGCTGATAATTTAGGTTTTTTGCATTACTACGGAAATAACGCTAAATTTCTGCAACATATAGTTGTTGAAGACGATGCTTCTCGGAGTCGGGAGAAAAGGAAAGGGTATAGGAGGCTACCTTTTTACACACTTGTATTTACTATTTCCTGCCCTTCCTTCCTGGAATAAGATATATTTTGATATGAATTTCTTTTTATGCACATTTTAATATCTTGAAAGGATAGATTTATGTTTGTGGCATATATAATTGCTGAATAGCTCCCTTTGCTTATCCATTTTTCTAGTTGAATGAACTGGTTGGGAAGCTGTAAAAGATGCACAGGGTATTTAACATAGTTTCTGCCTTTTAAATAGCCTCAGTTGCCACCTGGACCTCTTCCAATGGTACCTACAAATCAGAATAAGAGCAGTGAATTAACGGATGGGTTTCTGGATACATGGACAAAGATAAGTCAGGTATCCGTCAGAATTCACTAATTTTTTGGGGCATTTAGCCTGAGCTCACAATAACTTTGCCAGTAAATATGTGCCCAAATTTAACTGGTACTTTTTCCCCCTGTCTTACAATGCAGATAAACCCTAATGATACTGAAAAACACATATGTAACTTAGAAAGGTAATCTATAAACAACTTATTTCTGTCAATTTTAACTTTTTGGCGGGAAATATCTAACAATTTAATGATGTTGCCTAGATACAAAGCCAGTCTGAGTCATATGATCCTGAGTGAAGATGCTGTTACAAAAGTTGTCAAAAATAGAATATATTCTGTGGCTATCCATCCTTCTGAAAGCAGGACCTTGGTGGCAGCCGGAGACAAGTCTGGACAGATTGGTCTTTGGGATTTGGTAAATTGCTTGTGTGATATCTCTTTGGGGGAGGAGAGGGTTGTGCTTAGGATTCATTTATTGGGAATCGTATGGGGTGGGAAATCAGATAACTGGTGAGAACGATTTTAGTAAATCTGATTAGTAGACCGTTACTGAAATGCGGTTCCAGTGCTAAGGAGGTAACATCTATGAGACAATACAGTTTTGGGGGGGTAGGCAATATAATCTTTATGTGCATGAGATTGGGATGATGGCAATGAGGGAATCATGTCATCTCAACTAGTGTAAATAAAATTGTTATGCCATCACACACTATCATGCCTTTATTTATGCTACATTGTCTCTCTCATCAACAGAAGTTGGTCCAATAGAAGATATTACCTCACCGACCTTTCTCTCACATTGTAGAACATTATTGAAAATTTGTTAGCAAATCAAAACTACTATTTTTCATATCACCTTGACTCTGAAATCAACTTGTCTTACTTATTCCTACAATCAAAGTTCTTGTCCATGTCTTTCTCTTGTGACTTGATTATTGTAGCTTCTTTCACTTTGGCCTCCCTGACACCCGCATCGGCTCCCTCAGGTTCATACAGAATGAAGCTGCTAGTATAATCTTCCTTGCACACTGTTCTGAATGTTCCAGCTCTCTCTCTGTCTACTCTAGCACTGTTTTTTTCAAATGCATTACATTCCAGTTTCTTGTCCTCCTCTTTAAGACCCTTCACAATTCTGCCTTTTACTACTTATTTGCAAATATCTTGTATTGTGTCACCATCCTCTCTGTTCTGCCATAGATGCCCATCTTAAATGCCCATTTCTCTCTTCTGCAGCTGTTTGCTCTTCCTTTCATGCTGTCCCTTATACATGAAGCCACCCTCCCTGACTTAGTGTGTAAAGCTACTGCCCTTCATGTCTTAAAAACCTTCCTCAAAACCCATTTCTGCCTTGATGCCTCCAAGAAATCAGTCAGCTAATCTTAGCTAGATTAAGAAACTCAAAGATAACTGAATAATACCAGCTATGTATAGGGTTAAAAAAATCTTCATAATTTAGAACCATCAAGTTGTGCCAACCAGTGTTGTTACATGACGAGGCGAAGTATGATCCAGTGGTTCTGATGCCAGCTGTCCCAGGTCCGGTTCTAAGCTTTGCCATAGAGTCACCCTTTGTGACTACAGGCAATGCATTTAGAGTGAAATCCTACCTCCATTGAAGTCCGTGGCAAAACCCCCTTTGACTTCAGAGGGGCTAGGACTTTACCCTTTAGTCTCTCTGTGCCTCAGTTCCTCACCTATAAAATGGGAATAATAGTACTCCCCTACTTGACAGGGATGTTATGAGGATAAAAATGTTAAAGATTATAAAGTGATCATGTACTAAAGTAATGGCGGACCCACAAGATCGTTGATCTCTTAGGTACCTATTTTCATAACGCTTGTCCTCCTTTTCTTCTGTTTGTTAGAATTGTTACGTTGTCTTAAATTCTAAGAGCAGAAGCTATATCTTTATATATGCTTGTATAGCCCCCTGCACAACATGGTTATATTCTTGATTGGTGCCTTTGGTCATTGCTGCAACACACACAAATAATACAGGCCATGGAGTGACACACAAAAAAATGGGAATAAATTGTAAAACCCTCTAAAAATGACCTAATGTAATTTTTCTCTATATCTGTGTTCAGTGTCCATCAAGGATAGGACAAGTTTAGTTTGCAGTAAGGGAGATTTGGTTTGGATATTAGGGCAAAACTTTCTAACTATACGGCTAGTTAAGCACTGGAACAAGTTACCTAAGGAGGTTGTAGAATCCTCATTCTTGGAGGTTTTTAAGAACAGGTTAGACAGAGACTTGTCAAGGATGGTCTAGGGATATTTACGCCTTCCTTATCATGGGGGAATGGACTCTAGATGACCTCTTGAGGCCCCTTCCAGACCTACGTTCTATGGTTGTATAATATTGCAAATCAACAGAACAAGAAACAAATGCTTTTGCCATAAGCCTGGAATCTCCCGTCTCCAGTGGAATAAGGCAGAAATTATCACATTACCACATACAGTTGTGTACATTAGGCCTACAGAATTATCATAATGTGCTTGGGCAACAAGACCTATTCACCCTCTTACTCCAAATGACTAATGATAAAGGAAAAGCAAATGCTACTTTAACCTCCTCTGGAAAGCTCATCCACAAGAGAAGCTTGTGTCACTAATTAAGATGTAATAGCTGTCTTAGTTTTCTCTGAATTCAGTCTAGGTTTACTGAAGGTAGCTCAGTTTGGGGGCAAAGAATAACATCCATAGAAGGAAGAGAGTACCGGAACCAAAAAATAAGCATTTGACTGTATTTTAAATTTTGATTGGATGCTGTAGTGGTATTAGCGTTATTAGAAGATAAGATGTAGGAAAGTTTTACTGTCCAGTTTTTAATTCCCAAATTGAATGTAAACCAATTCTAGCAATAAAAACAATATGATGAAATAGAACTTTACATTATAGCACCTAAATTTTGTTAGTCTCTAAGGTGCCACAAGTACTCCTTTTCTTTTTGCGGATACAGACTAACATGGCTGCTACTCTGAAATAAGTTATAGCAGAAGTTGTAGCTCTTACTCTCTGGGAGGTATAGTAATTATGAAATTGACAGTAAATGTCTAGCTCATGTAACTAAGCCTGTTGTACAGTGATGAAAAGGATGAGGGGAAACAAAGCATAGGCCTGTCAGTAGTATGTTGAACTGTAAATTGTGAGCAAAATCCTGCACTATGCCCTCAGGCAGAACTCATTGACATCAATGGCTGTTTAGCCTGATCAAGGGCTCCAACGACTTGCCTCAGAGAGGCTCAGATAGGGCTACATTTGCAATTTGGACTACTGGAAGCAGTCTTGTTCTATTAGTTTACCTAGCAGAATGAATTTATTGCTGTATGCAAACATTCAGAAAAGATTAGGAAAAAGCAAATCAATATTAGTTGTGATACAGAATTGAGACATAAGTAACTTTTTGAAAGAGCAATAAATGTAAAAGTAGAAATGACATGGTTAATTTAACATTGTGTTAATTAAATCTTTTTATTTTCAGAACTCTAAATCTGAAGATGGAGTATATGTCTTTATACCACATAGTCAACCAGTAAGCTGCATGTATTTTTCTCCATTTAATCCTGTTCATTTGCTATCCCTGAGCTATGATGGAACAGTACGATGTGGAGATGTTACCAGAGCTATCTTTGAAGAGGTGAATGTTCATGCAGTTCCATTATGTATAAGTCTCCTTATGAATCTATCAATATATATAGCTATGAAGTATATTCAGCCACTTAATACCAAAAATAATTTGTTAGCTCCTCGGATTGCTGGAAAGTTTACCAGTATTCCCTCATAAGGCAACATAAAATAACCATAAAAAACATTTTCATAAAAATACAGTCCAAAAAAAAATATGGAAACCACATAGCCAATCAAATATCTGGAAAATTTGCCTTGTTTTTGATTTGACTGCGGTGTTTTAAGAAAACATCCTCATAACATGTCATGGACACCCTCTTTAACTTATTCTCACTAAGGAACTCTGTTTCATGTTAAAATGAGTTTCATCTGCATCTATGTGACTATTTAACCCAGTAAATCTCTTCATTTTTTTTTAAGAGTATATTTTAAAGCAGCAAATTAACAGTTTTTCTTTAGAGGAGCTCTGAAAATATCAATCATGGTGCAACGTAAAACTCCTGTTAGCTTAATTGTTCTCACCCATTCCCCAGACAACTGCTTAGAACTCCACAAAGGGGCCAAGTGACACATAACATCCTAGCTTTGTGGATCCTGGGAAGAGATTTGCAATTCTTCTCTCCTGTTTGCCTGGTCCTGGCTTCTCATGGTCACATGGCTTCTACAAGAGGAGTGCTGCCATTGGCCAGGCTCCCCTGGCGGGCACAGTAATGAAGTCTTAAATTAATGTTGCTTAAAGTACCATTACCTTAACTGTGGATAATGGCCACTATGCTGGGAGACTGGCATGGACAAAGGCTCGTTCTGAGCTTGTTCCTCAAATTCCATGGAGCCTGATCCTCCTTGGTGCACCCCTGGGCCTGGGGTGGGGACAGCCAGTACTACCCATTTCAGTACCCGACTGAGATTTGCTTGGTGAGTCTTTCCTTTGCTTGTGGAAATAGTTGGATGACAAGACCTTATGTGGGAGTTATAAATACTTTGCATTCTGTTCAGTCTATTGTCCAAAATACCCTATATAGAGACACTTTCTGTATTCCACCTGCTCTCATGAAAAAGCTACTTAAATGGATCACTGCTGCTGTTTTAACTGATGTTACTAGCATAATTCAG
Organism: Lepidochelys kempii; assembly: GCF_965140285.1. Lineage (NCBI taxonomy): Eukaryota > Metazoa > Chordata > Testudines > Cheloniidae > Lepidochelys > Lepidochelys kempii. The sequence goes on along the minus strand of NC_136389.1, from coordinate 83,961,945 downwards.
TGTGAAAGGACATAGCTGTAGTTAAAGCAGATTACATTCTATTGTATACTTCAGTTGCTGTGAAGTATCAATATGGAAATGGTTGATTAGTCTGATTTTATTTTTAACCAATTATACATTGCTTTACATAAATGCCTGTTTCATACTTAGGTGTATAGAAGTGAAGAAAAACGCTTTTCTTCCTTTGACTTCTTGGCAAACAATGCCTCCACGTTGGTGGTAGGACAGTGGGATGGTGACGTGGCTATTGTGGACAGACGGACCCCAGGAACCTCTTCTGAACTTACTGCAAATGTTAATGCAAAGACAACAAGAACTGTCCATGTTCATCCAGTGAACAGACAGTATTTCATTGCTGCTGGTGCAGTGTATGTACTTCAAAATGTATTACAGTGACTTGTGCTTTCAGAACTCTGTGCAGCGGTTTCACAGGAAGGCCTTGGGAATCAGCTGTAAATGGGATCGGTTTGGGGAGAGCGATCATCTACTGATATTTATAATAGGGAAGTTAATTTTTTAACTTAAATATGTATATTCAAGGTTTTTCTGATCATTTAGGAAAACGTTCTACAAAGAAACTTAAAATCTGATATAATTTGGCTTTCCCTAATATTTTGGTGTTGGGAGTAAGAAAAGGACACTATGCGACACTTCAGTTTTGGGAAAAGAGGATTAAAAGTACTAGCACACCCGCAGTTGTCATTTTCATGGATGGTGCCACTTCAAAAATAATGAGTAGCATCTTTTTTTAGGCTTCAGAGGAGCAGCCGTGTTAGTCTGTATCTGCAAAAAGAAAGGGAGTACTTGTGGCACCTTAGCGACTAACCAATTTATTTGAGCATAAGCTTTCGTGAGCTACAGCTCACATCCTTGGGGAAATAAAGGCTTTTGGTAATGGCTTATGAAGGAATTGACATTTGTAATTACTGTTTGCCTTGTGAGTGGTTTAGGGCAGGCTGTACTATACATTCTAGCTCTTAAAAGGCAATTATTATTATATTTAGGTTTTTTAAGGTGCAGCTAGTACACTCTGTTCCTCCACTTACATGGAAGTGAAAACTGAAAATTTAAATTTTAAAGACTATGCAACTACTTGACTTTAGAGTAGTTAGTTAGTTAACTACTTAACGTTCCATAATGATACCTGTTCTAAAATGGCGCTGTGTGTGTCTTGCAGGAATGTTTGCATTTTTGATACACGATACCTGAAGCCTAATGAAAACAAGCCCATAAGCTTTCTCAGTGGACACACAAAGAGTGTTGCTTCTGCGTATTTCTCACCTATTACTGGTAACAGAGTGGTAACAACGTGTGCTGATGATATGTTGAGGTAAGGGTGTGGGAAGGAAGAGAATACAGAAGTACAATTCACTGCCTAATATTTGTTCTTGATAGCTTTTTCTTTACATTTTTAAGTAGAATTTCTTGTAATAGTTTTTATAACTAATGATTTCTTTGCTTACATTTTTGCCCTCATTTCTCTTTAGAACCTACAACTGTGACCATAAATAGACACAGTGATAGGGCTAGCTTTTAAAAAACCTGGTTAATGAGTCCACGTATAGCAGTTACAAGCGCTGAGGTCCTGAATTTCTTCAGTGTTCCTGCTAAAAGTCTGACAAAAGAACTGGTGTTTTTATATGTTGCCTAGAGGTGGATAAAGCATATGACATAATTAGGACTGAAATTGTCGTGGGGACTGTGTTTTTTAAAAAGTCTCACTTTTCATGCTGTCAGTTTGTGATCATTATTTAAATAATCTGGACATCTAAGTATCTGATTACATCCACAAATCGGGTACTTAAATGTTTAAGTAACCTAAATTACATCACAGAATAGTAGGCACAAAATGGGAGGCCTGGTTAAGGCTGAAAAATCAGGCCATATACAAAACTGTCTGTGTTTTAAAAACAAAATCATATTCTTTCAAGAATGTATGCAATAGTCATATCGCTATAACTGACATGTCAGAGAGAGGAGGATGAGAAGACAGTGAAGAGAGCAAAGAGGAAAGCGCAGCAGGCCTCAAGTTGTAATAGTGCACTGGCTTCATCTTCTGGCCCTGTGCTTTACCCCGGGATATTCATGGCAAAGACTATTGCTCAAGAATTGGACTTTTCAGCCACTTGCGATGCTGCAGCACAACAGACAGTAACTGAACTGTGGTGGTGCTTACACCGTCATGGTTCAGAATGGATGGTTGCTATTAATTCATAAATTACGTGTATATATTAGATACTAAGTCTGTGTAGACGGGAGGAAATGCAGCTACACAAATTCTTGTATATTCCTTGCAATACATCTTTACAGCTCCGTATGCACAACAGATATTCAAAGACCTACTCTTAAAAAGTAGGGTGTGATACGGAACCAACCCAGTAGTAAAGACTTCTTAAATCTTTGCAGTTTGAACAAGACAAACATAGAAGTTCAGCTATTCCAGATATATTTTCAAAGGAGCATATTAGTACTGGGTGGGGGTCTGTGTGAGCTTTTTACATCCGGTAACCCTCTACTCCATAGGCTTTGGAGCCAGGAATGGGCACCAGCGCTTTCATAGACTAAGGTTAGAAGGGATCATCATGATCATCTAGTCTAGCAGCTCTCAACCAGGGGTCTGGGACCCCTGGGGGGCTGTGAGCAGGTTTCAGAGGGTCCACCAAGGGGGGTTGGCATTAGACTTGCTGGAGCCCAGGGTAGAAAGTTGAAGCCCCGTCGTGTGGGGCAGAAGCCTGGGGCCTTGAGCCCCACCACCTGGCTGTGAAGCTGAAGCCTGCACAACTTAGCTTTGCGGGGCCCTGGGCAGTTGCCCTGCTTGCTATCCTTAACGCCGGTCCTGACTCTTAATCTACTGGATATGCAGAAAAACAGTTGTGGCACGGGTGGGCCATGAAGTTTTTATAGCATGGTGGGGTAGAGTGTGGAGAGGGGCTTTCAATGCAAAAGGTTGTGAATCCCTAGCCTCTGACCTCCTGCACATTGCAGACCACAGAACCTCATCCATCCACTCCTGTAATAGACCCTAACTTGAGGCTGAGTTACTGAAGTCGTTTAATCATGATTTAAAGACTTGAAGTTAGTTAACTTTTTTTTTTTGGCTGGGATAAACTTGAGTGGTGCTGTGACCCCACATGCCAGGTCCCAGTGCCACTCACTTAGATTTGGAGGGTGTGGGTGTAGGGGCTCATGGGCCAGGGGCATTAGGTTGCTGGTGTGGTAGGGCACCTGAGAGGGGAAGAGGAAGATCAGGTGGAGGAGCAAATCTTTGCCTCCCCCTACCCCAGTTTAAATTGCCCTCTGCAGCCCCTGCTCCGCTCTAATGTTATAAGGTAACAAACTAAAGTAATTCTGTTCAAAAATACAAAAATTTGCTTTAGAATGCGTATCTATTAATGGAATCAGGACTTTAACACCTATCCCTAAATTGGATTTCACAAGTACAGAACCTATTACTGTATTCCAAAACTTGTATTGTCTGATACCTGTAAAATGCCTATGTATATAGTCAGGAAAATCTTGTTTTTATTATTGTGTGTGTGTTTATATATAGTTTTATGATTTGCTTTACTTCACAGAGTCTATGATACCAGCTCTTTATCATCTACGATTTCTGTTCTCACTGCTGTCAGGTAAGGCACATATACTAGTGCTAAGGATCTTGCCTTTTCTGGCTGCTTTGAGTTGCTGTAAAGCTAGCACAACCACCTGGTGGAGAGAGCCGCCAGGTAGCAGAGAGCTGTCATAGTGGCTTTTACTGTGAAAAGGGGGCATGGCGGGGGCTTGCCCTAAACCTGGTGATTCTCCAGCCACTAGAACAGCTATTGGTGTCCTAGGCAGCTGCATAAGAGAGAGCAGCCCTGATGCTGTTCTTTATTAGACGGAGGACTAGCTTTGGTCCTCAGCTAAACCCAGGATCAGGGTTGTATATAGCCAGCTTTGAGTCCACTAGATTTGTGAGGAGGCTTTTAATATCTTTCTGTGTAACTAGAGTATTAAAGCCTGTTATGTCCCTGTACTTTTGAGAAGTTTTCTCATGTTTCAGGGTGTGGTCTCATAGGTGTTTCTTTTTAAAATTATTTTGTAATTCTAAAAATATTTTGCAATTGAACAAGATACTCAAAGCAACACATTTTGATAATAAAGGGCACTGCTTATAAATGGAGATATCTATCTTTTCCTTATTCCCTTTCCTTCATTCCTGCTTCGCCCAGGCTTAAAGCTTGCAAATCCTTTCTGTGAACAAGAAAGGCGGGACTCCCTCCATCATATCAGTCATTGCCACCTCTGGGGTCACTGAGGGGTTGGTATTAATATGGCTGGCCTGAAAGTTTAAAATTTTGCATTTTTTAAAAGGCCTTAATGGTTTTCCCCTGGATTTGTATCAAGACAATTCCAGAGCTTGAGTACCTTTTACAAATAGTTGCTTATTATGTCAGAAGATCTCTTGCTACACTTTTCTTGCCTTTAGTTCTCCTTTTTGTCCTGTTACAGTCCCTTCCTCTAGGTCTGTGAGAGGAAAGGGGTGGCTCTTATCATTAATGTACACTTCTCCTCTGATCTGTTGAGGAGTAGTGTTGAACAGTTCTGAAAAGTACCATTCCCAAACTAGCTGAATATGATGATGGCTAGAAGGTGAGGATAGACGTGTGGCTAATGGATGCTCTAAACAAGAGCACCTGAAATGGCAGTATTTAAATATGCAACTTACTAAATTCAGTGTTTGATTTTTATGTTTTCTTTCATTTTTCTGAATAGACATAACAATAACACAGGACGCTGGTTAACTAGGTTCAGAGCAATATGGGACCCTAAACAGGAAGACTGTTTTGTGGTTGGCAGTATGGCACGCCCAAGGCAAATAGAAATCTTCCAGGACACTGGTGAACAGTTACACTCTTTTTATAATGTAGATTACCTTGGCTCTGTTTGTTCCATCAATGCTGTGCACCCTACAAAGAATATCTTAGTGGGTGGTAACTCCAGTGGTCGTCTCCATGTTTTCAAGGATTGAAAAAGTTGCTGAATTTTTTTCCTACATAAAGTATGTTTGTTTCTCAGGACAAAAATATGCATTACAAGGTTTTAAATTACATTTTATTAATTTGGAAGCATTCTGTATTCTTTTTTTAATAAGTTACAAATATTAAATCTGTAGCAATCCTACTACACCAACCTATGGTGAGTTGTGTGTATCCAAGTATGGGAGAAGCAGCATTCATAATAAAAAGTCATATTTCCTAAAGCCATTTTAAGTATGACCTTTTAACAAATATTTATCATGTATAGCTCTAACATTAGACCTTTTCTAGATTGGGCCTCAACTTGCTTTTTAGATGTAATACATCATGATTGTGGTTTTTCTGAAATTTATCTTAAGCTTACTATACAACATAGTCTGTGTTTCAGTAAAACATATCCGTTTAGTAAAATGTCTGACGTGCCAGGAAATTTTACTCCCAGAATTGTTTAATATGGGTGTGTGTAAATGAATGTTGTCAGGTGCATTAAGAATTGGGTGAAGACAACGATAATAAATAGCAATACATTGAGTTGATCAGTTGTTTTGAGATGCTGCATTAGGTGGGAACTATAATTTTACTTAACGTCTTCACTGATACTTGGAAATGAAAGTAAACAGCACTTTGATGAAATTTCACAGATAATATTGGGAGATGTAGAGCTGGGGGTCATTGTGTGGGTTCATTATTATGGTAGCACCTTCAAACTTGTCTCTGGGATTAAGGTCCCATTGCTGGAAGCACTGTGGATATGTAACAAAGACAACAGTCCCTGCCCCAGAAAGTTCACATTCTAGATGTAGGCTAGGACACAAGTGGTCTAAATACAGAGAGGATGGGGTGAGTTGAGAGGATGAGGTAACAATAAAATAAACAGGGTTTTGCAGAAAAGCACAAATCACACATTGTTGCTTGCCTAATGGTTTCACTGTAAAGTTGACAATAGTTAAGGTTGCAGCAGGATATTCCCTCTTTAAGGTGGCTAAGCTGTTGAATAATACAGTGGAAAGGATTGAGCCTTGCCCTTCTGCAGTTGAGGGATTTGGATCTGGGAGAACAACTGAGCATAAAGACTCTGAGTTCAGTCTGAGTGGAAAGACTTGAGCCATTCAGGATATTTCCATGCTCCTCTGCAGCTGTCTGGAGGCATGGTAGGTGTATATGGTGGTGAATAGTACTAAATGCCACAGAGAAGTCCAGGAGGAAGAGTAGATGCATACCACATAACTATGAATACCAAATGGTCTTCTACCAGATCAACAAGTCTGGCCTGACTGAGAAGGAACGATTCTACTGACTGCTGACAAGTGACATTGGAGTCAGTTTTTGCTAGCTTCTTGATTTTTAGCTTGTGTAGAAAAGATCTGTAGTTGTGACACTCCAGCATCACAAAGTAGTTTCTTTTAGTATTGGTTGTAGTATAGCATCTTTTAGTATGGATGCTAGATCGTCATCGCTGCCTTTGACAGGAGCAGTCCCTTTTAGGAAGGGGCTGCAGATGTTTCACTCTCTCTCCTTTAGCATCTGGCAGGGGGTCAGAGTTGCAGGTGGTGGCACTGACTGTTCTGTGTTTCCATGACGCTCTTGTGCGAATGGGCTCAAACTTTGGAAAGAGGGCATTGTGTTTCTGGTCCTGCTTTCACCTTCTTCTTGATGGCCCAAGGCTATCCCAGATGTGGGTGATTTCTTTTTTTTTCTTCTGGGAAGTAAGAATTCTTGGCAACAGGAGATAATGAGTTACCGGGCCGAGGGGAGATGGTCTGCATCAGACCTCTTGCCTGAGGCAGGTTCAGCCTTACTGCCCCATATTCTCAGACTGTGTTTTGCAGGATAGGACCGCTAAAACCTCTTTGCATAGACACCCCTACTCTGCTGTGGGCCACTGCTCACTGCCCGCCTCCCCTTTCCTTCAAGGGCACAAAGAGGCCTGGAAGGGAAGGAGTGGAGCAGCCAGGGCGCAGAGGAATCAAAGTGGCCACAGGCCTCTCGGCTCATGAGACGCTGTGGCTGAAGGAGTTTAGAGCTGTGTGGACACTTGCACTCGCCCTGCTTGGCCCGCTTTCACTTTCATTGATGTGTAAGCAGGTGCTGAATGAGCTCTCCCCTGACAGCTAATGGTGATCTGGAGGGAAAGACCTCAGAGCCGCCTCTCTGCAGAGACACACCTACTCTGCCCAGGGGATCAGCAGACAGACCTGCATTGCTGAAGTGATTGGTTTTGGGTTAAAATTCACTGTACTCATACAATAAGGATATTTCATTACCACTGCATTCAATATTAAAGACAGCAGGACTATACTTAGTGAGCCCTAATGGGGTGGGGGGGGGGAAGGTGGTCACCCTAACTTTAACCTCTCTCATTGTCAGGAGTAGTGATGCCAAATGTAAGAGTCAGAGGGGGTATTTAAACGGGTCCACACAACCAGGCTTAAAGGTGCCAGAAGCCATTTGATCCTCCCCGTCACTGTTTGGAGACAGCTGACTAGACGCATTGTAGAGGCCTGGCTCCTTCTCAGTGATACGCTGGCCTACAGGCGCAAACCTTAGCCCTGGCACAGAGACAGCGCAGAAGAGATGGCAGCAGAGGTTCCCGGCTCTCCTGTGAAATCACTGATGAGCTGAGATCACTGAGAATGGGATGAACCCAAGAACACCGCTGCCACCATTACTGCTGCATCTCTGATGCTGGGGAGCCATGGCAGAGAAACTGGCAGGCCACCACCTCCATCCCTCAGGAACAAGAGGTGAACACCCCCAGACATGTCCCTCAGACCACACAATGAGTTGAAGTCCAAGGGATGAAAGTCTCTACCATGCCCCTCTTCTGGAAACCAACAGCACAAGGTGGGACTCAGACAACAAGGACACTGCCCAAGATACTATGGGGTGGGTGTTTTACTTCTCGGTGTTGTACTTTCAAATCCTGGTTGCAGGGTTTTCCCAAATTAATGCTGTTTTCATCTTTAAAAGTTTTCTTGTATTCTACATAGACTCGGTATTTGTGAGAGAGCTCTTGGAGGCACCCAGGGTGGTGGTTCGTTCCCCTAGATTACTGGAGAGGTTGGGGGCCAGGGTGAGTGAGTGTGTGAGCCAGCTCTGTCCTGTAAAAGAGGAACCTGTCGCTTGTTGCTGCCTAAACTACCTGGCAGAAGGGTTACACTGATTCACCCTGCAAACATAAAAACCTACAGTGTGATACAAAAGATCAGGCAAGTGTAATGGATACAAACCTTCGTTGCTCAAGTCTAATACACTTCTGGTTTCAAGGGACAAGAGGGTCCTGCAAAAGTCAGCTGAAATGAGGTCACTTTAACACACCGTGTCACCACTCTGCTACACAATGACCTCTCCAGTGGGTAAGCAAAGAAGTTGTGCCATTTTCTGCCTTAAGTTCCCAGCCTGGCTTGGCCTTCACTCTTGAAGCTGGCTCTGTGAGCCGTTTTCAGTCCGGCTTAATTGCTGTTGGCTTCAAAATGCAGGTGCTTTGGTATTCACACTCTGCATGTAGGCTGCGTGTAATGAGTTTAACTGTGATCAGTTAGCCATGACTGGCCCAATGCCCAGCAGAACAGGAAGAGGGAGCAGAAGGTGATAGGTGTGCCTGTCTCTATGATGTGTTAGATTCGTCTTTCTCTATGGGGTCAGCTTCATTCAGGCAGCAATGCATATTTATAATGTGCCTGAATCAGCTCTTTTGGTTCCGTTCCATGTTTCAAAGGATGGATTTTTAGAAAACGAGGATGAAGGCAAAATTGTTAGCCATGCAGATGCATAAAATGATACAGGGAGATCATGCTTGCATTAGGCTTATCTGTGTTTATAATTTTGGAATTTCTCTGCTTAAAAGGCCAAATTCTGCACTGATTCTCCCCCCCAAATGGGAAGTTAGTGTAAGTTAAAGGTGCAGAATTTGGACCCATTGTGTTTAAGGGCCAATTTCTTCAGTTCTTGATCAAGTAAAACTTGTTGAAGCAGTAAAATACTATCATCAGTCAAATGAGCAATTTATTTAAAAATAAAAAATGCCAACTCTTGTTTTCATGATACTTAAATATTTATTTAAATTTAAAAATACTTTTCATGGCACCAATGATTTTATGCTAACTACATATTGAATATGTAGAAAAAGGTACATTATTTTGGAGGGAAAAAAAGTAACTTACAGTATATGGCACATGAAAGGTTAACTTCTATGAAAACTAAGAAATTCACATTTTCAGGTATTTTTACCCTCTACTGCTTTAAAGATGCAGTACACTATTCTTTATTAAGAGCTTTGCTTCCTCTGATAGAAGAACTATCGAAATGACTTTTTCTACAAATGACAGATAAAACGAACAGCTAGCAAAACATGAAACATGGCACATAGAGGGGAAAAACCGTAAGATTAAAAAATTACTAATTGTAATGGTTTTAGGATAAAATGCCAGGTGAAAACAGCAAAAGGTTAAACAAGGTGTGGTATTTATTACTATTCTAAAAGCAGACCGATGCAAAAGTTTTTCAAAGTTAATATTTCATATCTTGTGGTTTTTGAAAATGAAAATGTTTAAAGTGCAACACATTGGAGCTGCACCTGTCACTGAATGATAATGTATTGTTATGACAAACAAGTAGTATTAGCAATTAAAACAATGGAATACTGCATCTTTAACCTAGGATGAAAAATGTTTAGTTGAAGACTATCACTCACTGCATAGAAACACCATTTACAGACTGAGGTAGGAACACTACACTAAAAGTTAATTTTGCTATGTTGCATAAAACAGTGTATATATCCATGTAAAAATCTAGCCTTTCTTCTCCTGTGGTTGGCATTCACAACTTAATATTAAATTGAATGCAAAATCTTTTTCAGCTTTTCTGACAATCAAATGGCCATGGTTAATGTTTAAAGTAAAAATGACAAACTGCATTTAAAAAAAAAAAAAAGATCTGACAGACTAGTAAAATGGACCTTATTTATTGCAGTGACAAATAGTCTGAATCTAATTGACTTTGATTGTTCTCTATATTGATGATTGAGCATTTGGCAAAAAAGAACAATTGACCAGTTCAGGACGAAATCATAACTCATCTTCAAAGTGAATGGGGGGGGGGTGCGTGTGTACACGCACGCATCAGCACTGCTTGAACTCGTGTACAGAGATGGTTGATGGTGCAGAAAATGTAAATCGACTTTTAAAATTGGGTCTATGGCCTCGGCTTGCTTAAAATCTCTTCCCTGAGATGAAATGAAACTCTTGCTAGTCTGTTTTTATTCTGTTTTGTTAAATATGCCCAGCTTCACGAGAAACTGTACAGTAGTGATTATTGCTCCCCTTACAAATGGGCTGCTATTTTTGCCAAATAATAAGAGTCAAGTGTTCATGTCACAATAGAAATTAGTTAATTACACCTTTTCCCCCTAAGGACAGAGCTCATATTTGTCTTGGTGTTTTCCAGTGTTGTCTCCACTTCTGTAATTCTGCTCTTTACCTTTGAAACATTTCAAAAAATCTGCTGCTCTTTTTTCCAAAACTAGTAATGGGTTAATCTGCCATTAGAGTCCCATTCTACAAACAAGTTATTCTCAAAATAATTGGCTTACTCCAGTCATTTTGTATATCATGCTATGTTCATCTAATCCATAAAGTTAAAAAGACTTGATTAGTATCAATAACAAAATGCTATTTTGTTTAAAATATAGGTTTAACAGTTAGTTATTTTTTATACAAAACACGCACAACTTTCTGAGGCAAAACGTATCCCAAATCATCAGGTATGATTCCTAACTACACACCCAGACTTTGTAGAACATAACTGAGTACATTTATCTACTCCCCCCGTATACTCCACTCCCACTGTCGTTAGGGATTTAACACCTCTATAGTAAACGCCACTGTGGTGCACTACAGGTCCAAGGCTTAACATATTCTGAAAAGGCCTAAGTGCTAGGATAGGACAGGTATTCACATCTTTCTATGCTATTTAAAGGAACAGACACTGCCACTCCTGGCTTCCCTGTTTCTTGCCCACTCTGTTGTTTGTGAAAACGTTTCTAAGTTGATAATGATATTGTACCAGATCGCTTTCTAAGGACTAAGCCATTTGCCAGTTAAGAAGCTCTGGGTAGTAAAAGGAGGATCTCTAAAATACTAATTTGAAGGTGGAAGTGCTGTGCACAGAGGCAGTTTTAATAATGAAACAATCTACTAGCATTTAAATTACAACTCAGTAGCACCATTACTAAAGCTCCTGCATAATGCAATATCTCTAGTCTTGGACTAGTGCCTCCGCTATGGGCTGGCACTAATCAGTAGTAATAAAATAAATTCCTCTTATTCAATACTTCCAAAGTAATACACACATCTATGAAAATTAACATCTTAAATTATTCTGCAAACTTCAAGGATTAAAAACTGAATGGTTGAATGCTTCAGGAAAGTGGAGCTCTAAATAAATGCGTTTTTAATCTGGCATAAATCTATCGCTTTCTTCTTCCAGGAACAAACCTCCTAGGGTGCAGTGTACTTTGATTCATGAAAGGAGGACTTAGTTTATGGGCCGATGGTGCCACGATGGGTCCCATTTGCTGGGAACTGGTAGCAGGTATCTTCTGAATCCACCTGGCTAGTTATTAGGAAGTCATGCCTTCAGGTGTCAATGAGCAGGCTCAGCACGGAGCGGACTTTGCAGGCAAACCATCGCCTGAGGGGACAAAAGTATTGATAATGGAATTGTTCAAACTCGGGGGTCTGGCGAATATCACGGAAAAAGGCAATGTCAAGGTCAGACTCGGTAAGGATGATCAGGAGAAGGAGCAAAACAAAGAGGAGTCCAACTGTCACAAGGAGCAAACGGAGGACACTTAAAACAAACTTATTCACCTGTGCAGCTTGTGTCCCGCCATTGCCACCAACACCCTGGCACAAGGCTTTGAACTCGCCTCCCATCTCATCAGCCTCAGTTGCAGTGGGTGTGTTGGCTTCAGACTCCTTTTCTTCTTCAATACTGCAGGGGGCACCATTGATCTGCCTGGAGAGCAGCATCAGCTCCAGGCTGTGTTCTGCCACCGGTGTGGGAAGCACGCTGTCTGCGGGGCTGTAGATCTCGTCAGAGATGACTGCCACTCTCTCGCTGCTCTCAGCTCTGCTGCTCCGCGAATGGGACATGAAAGCATCGCTGTGAGAGGCTGAACGCACGGGGGTCGAGTGAGCGCTGTCCCTCAGAGACTCCAGGCCTGGAGAGGGAAGGACAGCAGTGAGCGTGATGGGCAAGGGCTAGGAGGCAGAAGGGGGTTAGTGACTGGGTGTGGAGCCCTTCTCCTGTATAGACCAACTCTACGCTGCACTTACATCACACTCCAGGAGCTCAGACGGCTTCGCAAATATGAGAGCCACAAGCTGGGTCAGGCAATAACTTCTATTGGACCAGCTTCTGGTGCAGGGAGGAAACTTTCAAGCTTACACAGAGCTCTTCTTCAGGTCACGCATACAAAAGAACGAAGCCTGAGACACTGCCATGGAGGTCATTATTATCCCCATCTTATGGATGGTGAAAACAAAGCCCAGACAGGCTATGGCCTTACGTTTTCCAAGGGTCTGCTAATTTTGGGTGTCCACAATGAGTGATCTGGTCTGATTCTCCATTCCTTTAACGTGTGGTTTTGTTTGTTTTTTGGTTTTTTAAATTCTGCTCCCTTAATGCTTTTGATGACTAAGGGGCTCAAGTTGTGGTCCAGTAGCATCAATCCCAGTAACTAGGAGGCAGCCTGATGTCTGTACTATGGGCCAGACGGTTAGCTGGAATAAGTTCATGCCCCTGGAGTCAATGAAGCCATGCTGACTTATACTAGCTGAGGATCTGACTCTAGGTATTGCTTTCTCAAAATACTGCAACTTCCTAGCAGCACAAAACTGCATGAAATTATAACCTCAGACCCTGCATGTCCCAAAAATTTGTCACCTGCAGGAGTGGCAGACAGGCTATCAAAACCATCATTCATGTGGCAGGATGAACTTCCCTCTGGGCGAGGGTTCGCCCCAGCCTTGGCCCCCTTACCCTGTCTGCATTCCCCCTCGGCCAGAGCCGTGGCCCTGCTCCCAGTTCAGGAGGGGGACGGTGTAAAAAAGTTTGGGACCATTGTATTACAGACAGTGAACCCCAGCATGCTGGGCCCCACCTGTGCCTGCCTGCCCTACTTCCCCTAGGGCATGGCCCTGGAAGGAGGGGCAGTGGCACAAGCTCCCCACCCCAGCCCTACCTCTTGGGGTTGCCAATCTGCTAATCGCACAGAACTGAACACCCTTCGCAGAGCAGGGCCGGCTCTAGGGCTTTCACTGCCCCAAGCTGAGGTGGGGCTGGGGCTCACAGTTGGTGCTGGAAGCGGAGGGTCGGCACCTTCTCCCAGTGCCTGCAGGGGTTTTCCCCGTGTCCCTGCCGCGAAGCCCCAAGATAAGGGGCAGCCCAGCAGCCAGGGCACAGACCCAGCTGCCCGGCAGGACTCGCCCTCTCCTCCCCAGGTAGTGGCTGGGCCCGGGCAGCTCAGCATCCCGGGGCTGTGGTCGGGGGCGGGGAGGCGCAATGCCCTCGCCCCGTCTAAGTGGCACAGCTCTGAGAGTGCAACTGCCCCGAAAAAAAAGGAGGGCTGGGATCCCACCCCTGGCAATGTGCCACCCCACACACACGCGTGCTTTGGGGGTGCCTAGAGCCGGTCCTGTCTCTGAGGCCCTGCCCCGTGGAAACACGCTGGCATGGCCCCGTCCGTTCTCAGCCCCCCCCCCCCCCCCCATAGGAGGGACGCACTTGCACAGGGGGAAAGGCAGCCCCTATAAATTAAGGCTGAAGAGGCTGCATGGGGCAACTCTGTACCCCCTGGCCCAGGCAGCGATGTTGGCTGAAAAACAAGTGCAGGGGGACAATAGGCCGCTGCCTGCTTAAAATTCAAGCCGCTAGCGCAGGTGGGTGCAGGGAGGGCACAAACCCCACTCCCTCCCGCTGCACGAGCGCTGCCTGGCCCGGGCCAGCAAGCGCCACTCGAGCCGTTCGTATGAGCACCCTGGGGGCTGAATTCAAAGCCCCCTGCCCCGCCCCGCGGCCTGCCGCTCTGAGCCGCGCTGTTCGTGCTCCAACCGCCCAGCTTTTGCGCCAAGGCCTTGGGGCTGCGCTAATTTACAGCATCCCGTCCCAGGGACACGCGGGTGCTGCCTGCTCTCAGGCCCCTACAGGCGAGCGCCTGGTACGGTGTCAAATGGTCCTAGCCCCGCTCTAGCACTGCGCCTGCGTCAACTGCCCTGCCAAAAGACCGTGACACAAGCCTTCCCTTTAAAACACGGCGGAGCGCCTGTCCGCGGGCCTTAAAAGCCAACCTCCTTCACCCTCCCACCCCCAAATCGAGCAACTTACATTTCCCTCACCAGCCTTAACTCGGCACCCACCCTGCCTGCTGACTTTCCACCCATGGCTGGAGTCGCCCTCTGGCCCCCGCCTGAAGCTCACCCGCCCTCTGCTGCGGGGGGGATTGGCCGTTAAGCTGTAGAACAGCCGCCTCCCCCGCGCTGTGTCTGGGGCCTGTGCCGGTGAAGCCCCAGGCAGCCGGGTCTGTTGTCACTGGCAGCTAAGGTGAGAGCAGCACGCTGGCCACCCCTAGGCGGTGGGACGGGATGGACATGCCTCTAGGAATAGGGCCCATAGCATGGCCTAGATCTCACACGGGGAAATCCCCTGCTGGGCCGAGGGGCAAGTACAAAACCCAGACAGCTTCAGGCTGAAGAAGTGGGGCCTAGGTCTCATACCAGCCACTCTGCCGAGGGCTGCGTTTCCTCCTTAGGCAATAACAGCAAAAAGTGCCCGGTCCCCCTCCAATCAGGGCCCCTGCCCGTGGCTGCGGCAAGACGAGAACATGATAATTTCAGTAGAGCGAACACTGCTACTGTTTCCCCTGGAGCGAGCAATCACCAGCGCGCTGGGTTGGGGGCGGGGGCTGAACCTGCTTCCAGCCAAGTGTGGAATCTTCCCCATCATATTTTCCAGCTCGCACCCTGGGCTCCTTCCTGAGTACGCAGCCCTCCTGAGCCCACTCGTTTTAAAATGAATGACTTGCTCCAGGAGGCATTTGCCCAGCCCTGCCTGACGACATGCAGGATGGCCCCAGCGCTAAGCACAGCAGAGCAATGAAAATGGTCGCATCCCGCCACGTATTTTTGTTCTAAGGAGGCTAAAAGTTTCTGTAAGCCAATCCCCAGGCTGCAGTCGTGAACCTTTCTGTCTGGGACAGCACGTTGACTAACGCCTGTCAGACACTGCTGGGGACTTACACAGCGAGCTTTGGGTTTTCTGCTGCTGCCGGCCATCACCCTGGTATCCGAGCTCCTGCAAGTGTCGGAACGAGCACTCTCTGTCCATGGACTCCTGCACTGGGGACCTTCCTATTCAGCCCCCCCGCAACCGTCCCTCCTGGCTGTTCTCTCTAACAGAGTCTGGTCTAAGCCACCAGCGCCAACCACGCCGCCCTGGGGGAAAGGCGTGAGCCAGACTTAGGCCCAGCGGTAACACAGGCCAGCTGCTGTGGAGAGCACAGTAAAAGTGCAGGAGGGGACACCACGTTGATTTGAACCTGGAGCAAGGGTGCCCATTCCTCGCGCCCAAGGCCTGGCTCGGTGGGAGGGGAGTAGCGCACGGTAGCGCCGTCCGGCCAGCGCACAAAGTGCTGGGGACGTGCGGGTGTACGAACAAGCTAACTGGGAACGGCAAAACGCCAAACAGCGACTCCCAAGCAGGGATGTGGCCGCTACTTACCTGGTGTGAGCACGGCGCGCTGGTCCCGGGGCGCATCGCGGGCGAAGCCGGGGAGGGCCGGGAGGAGAGGCGAGGCACCGAGGGCTTTGCCCAGCAGCCGGGGGCCCAGGTTCAGCACTCGCACCTTCACATCCCGGCAGCAGTGGTTGATTATCCGCAGATGGACGGAAACTTTTGTTTTAATCTTTATCAGACACTTCCCCATGGTGACCTTGGACTAGCCCACTTCCTGCAGCCTCCCCGCTCCCCTGCGCTCAGCAGCAGGGCACGGGACGGAGCCGCCGCAGGAACTGCGGGAATGCAGGGTGAGGGCTGCAGCCGCGTCACCCAGTGGCACGCATGACCTCAATGACTGCGGTGCAGCTGACCCTGGAGCCAGCGCTATTTTGGGATCCCGTGTTTCCGGGTACCCAGCTGAAGTGAGAGTGAGGAAAGGCAGCTGCAGTGCTGGGGGTGGACAGCCTGGGGGTTGGTTAGAATAACGCTGTTAAATGTTATTTAATTCCCTGCTTGCTTTGCCGTTGATCCTTTTGTGGCACATTTGACATGCTACAGCACTAAGTCCTGTGTCACAACAACACAATGGGGCTGGCCATGGGCTCCGGGGCTGACCCCCCCGGCCCAGCCAGTCAGCACAGAAATCAACCTGATATTCGCTGTATTCAAACCAATCCTTTACCTCCTCTGGGACCATCCCCAGTCTGCTCAGCACCCCCTAGAACAGGGGTGGGCAAACTTTTTGGTCCGAGGGCCACATCTGGGTGGGGAAATTGCATGCAGGGCCATGAATGTAGGGCTGGGGCAGGGGGTTGGGGTGCGGGAGGGGGTGCGGTGTGCAGGAAGGGGCTCAGGGCAGGGGATTAGGGGGCAGGAGGGGTGCATAGTGTGGGAGGGGGCTCAGGGCAGGGGTTGAGGTGTGAGCTCTGGCCCTGCACCGCTTACCTCAAGCGGCTCTGAGGTGGCAGCGGCGCATAGTGGGGCTAAGGCAGGCTCCCTGCCTGCCGTGGCCCCGCACCGCTCCCAGAAGCGCCCAGCACCACGTCCCTGGGGAGGGGGCAGAGGGCTCCGTGTGCTGCCCTCGCCTGTGGGTACCTCCCCCAAACCTCCCATCGGCCGCGGTTCCCTATGCCCAGCCAATGAGAGCTGCGGGGGAGGTACCCGCAGGTGAGGGCAGCGCACGGAGCCCTCTGCCCCCCCTCTCCAATGGGCTGCAGGGAGCCTGC
The DNA here is from genome assembly GCF_965140285.1 of Lepidochelys kempii. NCBI lineage: Eukaryota > Metazoa > Chordata > Testudines > Cheloniidae > Lepidochelys > Lepidochelys kempii. Next base: position 83,944,925 of record NC_136389.1, on the reverse strand, counting down.
CTTAGCCCCGCAGCACCATGGGGGTGGCAATCCCACAGGCCAGATCCAAAGCCCTGAGGGGCTGGATCCGGCCTGCGGGCCGTAGTTTGCCCACCCCTGTGCTAGAATGCACTATGGGCCCAATCCTGCCTCCACTGAGGACAGTGGCAAAACTCTCTGGCTACAAGGGGGCAGGCCTAGGCCCTGCAATCGTGCTGCGTCGGAGCCGGAATACACTGGCTTTGGGAAACCCCGAGGCCCAACAGCCTTTCCCGTGGGAGGCTCCGTCTGTATCAGTCCCCGTTCCATGCGCCAGCCTGTGGAACAAGGGCATTCTGCATCTGCAGTGGGGACTAGCTCTGCCCCAAGCTTCCCGACGCAGCTGAGTGCAGGGCTGTGTGGGGCTTGTTTCCCACGGAAAGTGTTATTTGGGCTAGGATACAGCGACGGGCAGGCAACCCTGCCCAACACACCTGTTATCCCCTGGGATTTACACCACCGTTTCCTTTCCCTGACACCATCAGCTGCTGCCCGGGAAGGAAAGGATCTGTTTGGCCGGGATGCCTTTCCCCTCCCGCCGGAGCACAGATCTGTCTGTCACTGGGAAGGGCTGTTTGCAGTCAGCAGGCAGATATTTCAGTGAAGCCGACAGACTGAGCAGAGGTTTCGCTTTCACCAGCAGGAATCTTTTCGCTGCCCAGAACTCCCACCGAGCATCTGGGCGCTAGTGACAGTGACTCAACCGTCCCTCTGTTCGTTTTTATTTGAAAGTTGCCACTAGCTGTTGCACCACGAGCTTTGTCGTGATGGGGGAGCCCTGCGGGAACAACCCCCTCCCCTCTGCACAGGGCCAGCTAGGGTAAGTTATCAAAGGAATGCCTGGTTAGTCAAGCACCTCTCATCCCCGTTAGCACAGGTTCCCAGGCTACAAGGCCGTGCACGCTTTGAAAATGCAGGGTTTCTGTTCCAAAGCATCCCCTCCCGCCCCGCCAGCCGACCGCTGGGAGACAGCAGAGCACGGACGAGCTGTTTGCTACTGAATCAGCTTTATGTACCTGGAAGCATTAAAATACAACTAATTCCCTGGCTGCTGGGGCTGCGGTCTGGTTCTTAAGCCCCGGGCTAAGGTCGGGTGCACAAGGCTTGGGAGTGGGAGCTCCCAGCAGCCTTCGGGCTAGTAAATATGACCTGGGCCAGGCTTTCGCCCAGCCGGGGAGCCACCTCTCTCCAAAGTGGGCAGAAGAGAGCAACGGTCCGAGAAGGGTAAGGGCAGTGGTCGGGCAAGGGGGCCTTATCACTGCCCTGCCTATGCAGGATTCCTGTCTCTGCAGACAAGTTGTGAAGAAACCAAGGGAATTCCTAGGCCACCAGCTTGTTACACCAGGGCTAAGACTGTAAATAGCTACCAGCCACCTTAAAAGCAAGCTGCAGTTCTCTTAACCCACACAAACGTTAGCCTGACAATTCAAAACGATTGTTTTTATTTGGTTTTTAAGTGAATCCCGGAAGAAACCTGGGAATGAAAGTCCCTCGGCAGCCGAGAAGCCAGGGCCTGATTCTGATCTCACTGCCGCTGGCGTAGCTCTGCCATCTTCCTGGGAATTTCTCTGGATTTGCCGCCATAAGAGATCGGCGTCAGGCCCGCAGCCACATTTTCAGCAGGCCACTGGCCCTGTGTTCACACCTGTGAGTGCATAGGTTTGCATGTGCAGAGCAGAACCTGGGATCTGTCTGGCACGCACAAATGCAGGTTTTGTGTGTGCAAAACACAATCACAGATGTTCCAGATAATATTAGGGGGGGGGGCGATCAGTGACACTCTGTCACAAAGAGCCTGCTCTGTGCAGGCCGCAGCACAGCCTGGTGGCCAGGTTGAAAATTAAAAAGAAGTTTATATTTCATGAACTCACCAAATCCCTGGAAGACTTCCTCTCCTCCAGCTCAGAAACAGCCAAACCAACGTGATTATAAAGATGGGGGGAAGGGGAGAAATAGTCCCTGGCCAAGTCCTTGTGTATCTAGTTTTAGCCTTGAGGAAACTTTCCTAGCTGAGTGATAAACCAGCCGCTGAGAAATGGCCCTCATGCTGGATTGCTGCTGGACCCTGAATTAAAGGTTTCAGAGTAACAGCCGTGTTAGTCTGTATTCGCAAAAAGAAAAGGAGTACTTGTGGCACCTTAGAGACTAACCAATTTATTTGAGCATGAGCTTTCGTGAGCTCACGAAAGCTCATGCTCAAATAAATTGGTTAGTCTCTAAGGTGCCACAAGTACTCCTGAATTAAAGGAGGCCCAGCCCGTCTCACACACCCCCAGGCTCTCCTAAAACCTTCACTTTCATTGTCAGAGCAGAGCAATAAAGTTCCATCTGTCACCAAAACAAGTAAAGAGCAATCAGCAGAGCAGTTCCCGTGTGAGACACACATCGGGGGCAGCCACTTCCCCTGGCCTTCCACAGCCTCAGGGACTGAGTGGCAGTCAGTGAACTGCCCCCGCCTGGTGCAGCCCCCCCACAAAAGGGAAGGAGGAGACAGGACTGTTCAGAGGAGGAAACGTACGTTGGCTCCCCCAGCTCCATCCAGAGTGCAAGTTTGCAGCCAGAACTGAAACAACTCACTCAAAGGCACCAGAAACGTGATTCATGTTGGTTACACAAGGGCCACTTCTCTGCTGTGGAGAGAGGCCCAGCTCGCTAGTTAACATGGGAACTCGGGAGTGTATTTCATGGTCCGCTTCACACCTTTTATTCCCAGTCACCCTGGTGCTCAGGCTCGGCAGGTGTGGGCTCAAAGCACGCACTGTAGCCGGGCACCTCTGGCACAATCCAGCCAGGGACATTGGGTTTTTCTCCAGTACCAGGCGCCGAGGGAAGCCAAATCCCTGGAAGCTGTGCAGAGGGCAGATTCCCTACGAGCACGTTGCCATGTCTTTCCTCGTCAGAGCTGCAGCTCAGCTCCGCATGGCTGAGAGGAGCCAGGGGCAGGTAATGCAGCATCTCCGTACCCTATTGCGCACTTGGATCGTCCCCCACTCCTTGGTGCAGCAGTGACTTACTCTCGCCAGTCGGTACACGTAGCAGAGAAGTGGGATGTGTGTAAGCTACAAGACCACCCTTCTGCTTTCCTCCTTTCACACCCTGGATTCTGCTACACAAAGCAGGCAACTAGAACAGGTCTGTCGCTCCGCTGGGGGTGGGGCAGCGATGGCTGAGTGGCTAAGAGCTGCCAGGTTTGCCGGAAGTGAGTGCAGTAGCTGCAGCCAGTCATTAGCAGCAGGGTAAGTGGAGGGGGAGTCTGGCCCTTTACAGGCAAGGGAGGTAGTTTGGGGGGACAGTTACCCTGGTCCATGTGTCCAGGGAAAGCAGCTGAAGGCTGGAAAAACAACAGGCAGACCCAGGGAGGGAAAATATGGGAGCAGTTAGTGTCTGGGAGAGGGAAGGTCTGGGGTCATCCCAAACCATTGTTCCATGAAGGGCACCCTCTCTCCCAGCCAGCGCCGCCGGGGAATTGGGGTTATCAGACCCACCTGCAGAGAGTCAAGGGACTGATGAGCTGGCTGGGTGGGTGACTCAAAAGTCAAGGGAGAGCTGCTGTGCCTGAAAGGAAGAACTCAGCTGGGACACAACCAAGGAGGAAGGGCTGGGGCTGCGGGAGGGTACAGGCCAGGCCTGGAAACACACAGCTCCTAAAGAAGGCTGTGAACCCCTGAATCTAAAAGGGGAGCTGGTTAGTATGACTACATTACCCCAAATGAGGGGGCATATTCTTCTTACAGATATTGGGTGTAAAGGGATGAGGGATAGCTCAGTGGTTTGAGCATTGACCTGCTAAACCCAGGGTTGTGAGTTCAATCCTTGAGGGGGCCATTTAGGGATCTGGGGCAAAAATTGGGGTTTGGTCCTGCTTTGAGCAGGGAGTTGGACTAGATAATCTTCTAAGGACCCTTCCAACCCTGATATTCTATGATTCTATGAGGGGGTGGGTATTTGGGGAAGAAGCCAGAATAGGGGCAGGGAGGGGGCTGAGTGGGGGCAGAGACTTTGGGGGGGAGGGATAGCTCAGTGGTTTGAGCATTGGCCTGCTAAACCCAGGGTTGTGAGTTCAATCCTTGAGGGGGCCATTTAGGGATTTGTGGCATAAATTGGGGCTTGGTCCTGCTTTGAGCAGGGGGTTGGACTAGATGACCTCCTGAGGTCCCTTCCAATCCTGATATTCTATGATTCACAGGATGGATTAGATATCAGGAAATGGACTAAAATAACGAAATTCTCTGACCCAGGCTCACATTCTCAGCCCTCATTTAGGGGGGAGGGATAGCTCAGTGGTTTGAGCATTGGCCTGCTAAACCCAGGGTGGTGAGTTCAATCCTTGAGGGGGCCATTTAGGGATCAGGGGATGGGTCCTGCTTTGAGCAGGGGGTTGGACTAGATGACCTCCTGAGGTCCCTTCCACCCCTGTGATTCTGTGATTCTATGTCTATACATGTATGTATGTCGTACCTATAGAACTATATATGTGCATAGCTCTCCGTTTGTATATATAATATACATCATTACACAGATAAACGCCCATTACCCGAGAGTCAACTACTCCAAATAACCTGTACCCACCTTTGGCACCTGGGGTCCATATAGCTCTCTCTAACCACACCCACCCACACATTTCACTGGCATGGGAGTCCCCTTCTTTTGACTAATGCCAAGAAGCTGCTAAGATCTATTCTTGTTTCTGTAATGGAGATGAACTGCCCATTGCTGTATTTGACTAGATCCTTTGATCCTTCCTGAGCAGGCCCTTCTGAGTGGATGAGCAGCTACAGCCTTGTGGTGCTGATTGACATCTCCCCTTTACTGGTGACTGGAGCAGAGGAAAAGGGGAGAAGAAATCAGCACATACGTTGCTAGCTGGTAAGGCAGAAACATCCACTGGACTCATAGGTGATTTCTTAATGGAAGTGAGCCACAAATGAGTGTGCAGCTGAATATCTCTGCTCTCAGCCAGGGATTCTCTGCTCTGACTGGCAATTATTCCATTCAGGAGGGGACAAGGAGCATGGATCCAGCTGAAGCATCATTAACTGCACTCTGAGAGGGAGGAGAATGGGAATGGAACACCGCGAATGCACGTAAAACACAGCCAGAGTTATCCATGCCCCGAGCTCACCTTCCATGATTGATATGTGAACAGCTCTCCGTCGAGTCCTGGGGACACTGCTGAGTCTTGGCCCATGAGTGATGGAAGGACAGCTGCGGCTAGGAACCAATCCTGCTCTATAGAAACAGAAAAGAGATGAGCGCTGACACCTAGGGACTAGTAAAAGGAAACCAAGCGAGAGGCAGAAGAGCCAGGCAGGTGCAACTTAATGAAAATGCACACGGCTGCGCTCCCCTTGGCAGGCCGCTCAGGAGCCGGGCACGGGGCTGCCCGACCAGGCGTGGAGAGCCCAGATGCAGGATGTGGGCAGGCACGGTTTCGCTTTTGGCTTCTTTCCTGAGCTCTGCAGGCTCTGGATGCCGGGAGCTGAGAGTGGTGTTTCAAACAAGTAATTATTCACCCCCCCCTCCACAAGCACTGGAGCCCCCCCACCCCTTCACACCAGACAGAAAACAACCTCCTTACAAAACTGAGAAGACCACGAGTCTCTTCCAGAGATGTGCAAAACTACGTCTTTGCGGCTCACGTCGCAGGCACAGCAAACCAAGTGCCCGCTGTTCTGCTCTCCAGGGCACAGAGGAATCCAGGCTCCGGAGGAGCAGGCCTGGGGTCAGCAGAAGTCTTGGAACTGCTGCTTGTTCAGCCCTGTCAAAAGCACGTGAATGCCTGGGAGCAAAAGCTCCACCCTGAGCGTCTGGGAACAGAGCAGCGCTCTGCAGAGCTCCAGGCAAAGCAATTCTCCCCCAGATGTAACCACCGCTCCTTGGCAGGCAGTGCTGGGGCCCCATCTGAGCTCAGTGATGTCTGGTCGGAAAAGAATAACCAACGAAAATATCAGCAGATACTTTTAGCAACAGCTGGATGGACACATGGACATTAAATCAATGAGTTCTTGTGACATGGTGGCTTGGAGCTAAAATCTGCAGCCCTTCCTCAGCTAAGCTCTCAGGGTGGTTTTAGACTAAACTAAAGCTGAGTACGGTTGTCAGGTTTTTGGTCTTTTAGGAGCAGCAAAGGCAGATGCTGGGGACACCTTTTGCTTGGTGCACACACTACACACAGGGCCTGACAACTGAGTGACTCTGATAACACTTGTGTAATGCAGCGGAGAAGCAGCTTGCAGATATATTATAGGTAGGGCCCTACCAAATTCACGGTCCATTTTGGTCAATTTCACAATCATGGGATTTTTAAAATTGTAAATGTAATGATTTCAGCTATTTAAATCTGAAATTTCACAGTGTTGTAACAGTAGGGGTCCTGACTCAAAAGAGGGTTATGGGAGGATCATAAGGTTATTGTAGGGGGTCGCAGTATTACCACCCATACTTCTGTGCTGCTGCTGACGAGGCCTTGCCTTCAGACGGTAAAAGTACACAAGAGACCAGATTTCACGGGGGAGACTAGATTTCCGTGATGCGTTTTTCACGGCTGTGAATTTGGTAGGGTCCTAATTATATTGCACAGTGAACAAGAGAGCATCTCATGGAAGGATCTCCTCCCTGGCATGGGGACTGGAGACAATACAAATGATCCTGGAAGTCTCACTGTGCCTCTGAACATCCCACAAAAGAGAGTACAGACAATGGCAACCAGAAAAAGGTTAAGAGGGCAGCTGGCAGCAGTAAGGAGAGACAACCGGAAAAGTCCAGGCCCTCTTTGGCAAAAACACCAAAAGCAGGGAAGTCAATCCTAGGATCCTGCAGCAGCTGGATTGTGGGTTTTTTTCAAAACGGATTTTCACACATAGCAAAAATGCGAGAGCTTCACTTACAGAACGACATTCTTACACGTTGTAGCTGGAACATGCTGAATAGCAATATAACTACCACGAGAACATATCTGCACAGAGTGAGACTAGACAAAGAGCGTCACTGAATGAGGCTTCAAACCCAAGCTTTTGGAAGAAGGTGGGGACTGAAGTGGGTCAGCAAAGGGCACATTGCAATCTGCGTTGGGACCATTGCAATCTGCGGCGTACCGTCACGAGCAAATGTCTGTGCAAATATGAAGCTGAGCCCATATCCGCCACTCAGGGAACCTCCGACAGAAAAAGCAACACAAGCAAGTGCACGAGAAATAGCAGATTAAAGATGAGCAAGGATCCTCATTGGACATACTGGATGACATCCTGGCACCGCTGAAATCAATGCCAAGAGAACAGATATATTGGAATTGGAGAAGGTACAGAGACAGGCAACAAACATGATTAGGGGTGTGGAAAGACTTCCATATGAGGAGAGATGAATAAGACTGGGACATTTCAGCTTGGAAAAGAGACGATTCAGGGGGCATATGACAGAGGTCTATAAAATTATGACTGGTGTGGAGAAAGTAAACAAGGAAGTGTTATTTACTCCTTCTCATAACACAAGAACTAGGGGTCACCAAATGAAGTTAACAGGCAGCAGGTTTAAAAACAAACCGAAGGAAGTATTTTTTCACACAGCGCACAGTCAACCTGTGAAACTCTTTGCCAGAGGATGTTGTGAAAGCCAAGACTATAACAGAGTTTAAAAAAAAAACCTAGATAAATTAATGGAGGATAGGTCCATCAATGGCTATTAGGCAGGATGGGCAGGGATGGTGTCCCTAGCCTGTTTGCAAGAAGCTGGGAATGGGCGACAGGGGATGGATCACTGGATGATTCCCTGTTCTGTTCATTCCCTCGGAAGACAGGGATACTGGGCTAAATGGATCTTTGGTCTGACGCAGTCTGGCTGTTCTTATGTTCTTAATAAGTCCCCAAGCCGAGATGGTATCATCCAAGAGTTCTGAAGGAAATCAAATGTGAAATTGCAGAACAACTAACCTGTGGTATGTAACCTATCACTGAAACAAGGCTTTGTACCAGATGAGTGGAGGATAGCTAATGTGACACCAATTTTTAAAAAAGGCTCCACAGGTGATCCCGAAAATTACAGGCTGGTTGAAACCAGGCAAACCGGTTGAAACTACAGCAAAGAACAGAACTATCAGACACATAGATGAGTATGATCTGTTGGGGAAGAGTCAATACCGCTTGTGTAAAGGGAAATCATGCCTCACCAATCCATTAAAATTCTTTGAGGGGGACAACAGGCATGTGGACAAGGGTGATCCAGTCAATATAATGTACTTGGATTTTCAGAAAGTTTTGACAGAGTCCCTACGAAAGGCTTTTAAGGGAACTAAGCTGTCATGGGATAAGAGGGAAGGTTCTCTCCTGGATCAGTAACTGGTTAAAAGACAGGAAACAAAGGGGAGGAATAAATGGTCAGTTCTCACAGTGGAGAGATGGAAACAGTGGGTTCACGGAAGGGTCTGTACGGGACAGTGCTGTTCAACATGTTCATAAACAATATGGAAAAGGGGTAAACGGCGAGGCGGCAAAATTTGCAGATGCTACAAAATTACTCAGGATAGTCAAGACCGAAGCTGACAGCAATGAGTTGCAAAGGGATCTCACAAAACTGGATGACTGGGGAATAAAATGGCAGGTGAAATTCAACATTGATAAATGCATGCTAATGTACATTGGAAAAAATATTCCCAACTACACATATATAATGATAGGGTCTAAATGAGCTTTTACCACTCAAACGAGAGATCTTGGTAGTCATCCTGGGTAGTTCTCTGAAAACTTCTGTTCAATGCACAGCAGTGGTGAAAAAGACTAACAATGTTAGGAACTATTAGGAAAGGCGTAGAAAATAAGACAGAAATGATCATAACCATCATATAAACCCACTTTGAATACTGTGTCCCTTTCTGGCTGCCCGTTTCCAAAAGGACATAGTGGAACTGGAGAAGGTGCAGAGAAGGGCAACAAAGATGAGTAGGGGTACGGGGTACGCAGCAGCTTCCATATGGGGAGAACTAAAAAGATTGTGGCCAGTCAGCTTAGTAAAAGGACGACTAAGGGGGCTACAAGAGAGGTCTATACACTCACGAGTGGGGTGGGAAAAATGCATAGAAAAGTGTTATTTGCCCCTTTCCCAAAATACAAAAACTAGGCACCATCTGGTGAAATTAATAGGCAGCAGGTTTAATATAAACAGGAGAGAATACTTTCTCCACATAATGGACAATTAACCTGTGGAACTCACTGCCATGGGATGCTGTGATGCCCCAAAGTATAGCTGGGTTCAGAAAAGAACGAGGTAATTTCATGAAGAACAGGTCCATCAATGGCTATCAGCCAAGATGGTCAGGGATGTAACCCCATGTTTGGGGTGACCCTAAACCTCTGGTTGTCAGAAGCTGGTTGCCCTGTTTTGTACAGTGCCCCTGAAGCTTTGGTACTGGCCACTGTTGGAAGACAGGATACTGGGCTAGGGGGACCTTTGGTCTCACCCAGTATGGCTGTTCTTATGTCCTTCATGGCAAAACTTACACTGACTTCATTGGGGCCAGGATTTCACCCACTGTCTAGACACACCAGCAAAGCTCATTAGCAATGTATTTAAACAAGCCTCTGGGATCTGAAACACCTCACTTAGTCAAAGAATCCAGCCCCACTTCTAGTGCTGCTCGAGTACCAGACTGCAAGAAGTGCTCAGCGTTACCGTTAGACAAAACAGAAGTGAACCAGCGTCCTTACCAGCTAACAATGCCCTTTTACTACCAACCTCGGCTCAGGAATGGTATCGCAGTGATATGCACCCTACTCGTGCAGGAAGCAGCTTGAAAGAGCACTTGCTACACTCTGGCTGTCTACAGGATATTCCCCACACTTCAGGCGGGACTGAAATCAAGGTGAGACGTCGTAGATCAATGCACCTCGTGTCTAGGACTGTGCTATGAAGATGCTGATGGTACTTACCTGTGAATTTCTGGGGGCTCCCTCTTGATCTTGGCACTAGATTCCATCACTTCTTTTGCAACTCGGCCACTGCAAGTGGTTCAAGAACAGAAACAGGGCAAGAACTGAAAAAGCATTCTGGCTATTGCTGAGATTTTTCTACTGCTCTGATAAACAGTCACCCCTTTGCCCCCCCCCCGCCCCATAACAGTACATCCTTCAACAGAACTCCATCCCTACTCCAGTCTCACACACAGGAACCGAACGCTGTGGGCAAACAGTCTCCAAATGGAGAAGAAAAGACAGACGTTTGCTAAAAATGAACAGGTTTGGGGTTCCAGAAGGGCAGCAACCCTTTCGGTCACATCCTGTTCAATCAGTCCGTCCCACCTCCTGGAATGCCACATCCCCCTTGAGTGGAATTTCATTCTCCTCTGATGAGTAGGATTCTGACCATCAAACAACAGCGGACACTCCAGACTGACGCATGTGTGCGTGAGATCAGAATTTGGCCCAATGTCTCCACACTGTTTGGAGCCTCTTTACACACCTCTAACACTTGGCTGTGTCCCACACTTTGATCGTTCCTTACAGCCTGCTAAAATTCAGCATCTAAACTTCGGATGCAGGAAGGAACATCGCCTTTGAGGAACTGGAATGTTTCAACGCGTTGCTGTATTTTTAAACATCAGCTGCAATTTTTTCTCTCTCACTCTCTCAATTTTTTTTTTTTTTTTTGGTCTGTTGCGGTGAGAGAGGTGTAAGGGATAAAATTAGGAACAACACGTAGCAAAATAAAACAAAGCCCAAGGAAATATAAAAGGACAGCTAGGTTACTTGGCTACCTGGAAATGCTTTGATACAAAAATCTCCTGCGACAAAGGAGTCTCTTTTCAGTAAGACTTTCAGAAAAGTCTTGTATTTAATGCAGTCAGGAAGCTGCTACATCCACCACCCAGGAGTGTCTGAAAATATATCCAGTAACTGCTACTTACTGTCATTATTTACCTGTATCGGAACCGGCTTCCTTTAAAGAATAAGTTGCTGCTGGATACTGTGCGGACCTGGCTTGACTTCTCCAACCTGAAACAAGACCAAGAACATGGAGAACCCTCCACAAACAGGTCGGGCTGCGGCAGGCCAATGCCTATGGATGCGACACAGCTCGCTGGCCATGTTTTACCAAGAGCGGCAGCCCTGGCCTTTGGGGTGCAGCTGATTCTATTAAAGGATCGACCAGTGCACCCTCAAACGGAGCCCACGACAGACAGCGCCTTCCCTTCCGCGGCCCCTACCACACATTCTCCGCTTCCAACCCCAGGTGGCAGCAGGGAGCGGGATCCTGAAGAACTCGAAAACATCTACACAGGCACTCAGTGAGGGCATTACCAACTGCCATCAAACAGGGAGCGGTTCTGAGCACCCACAGCCCCCAGGGAATCAGGCCTGCTCAGGACCAGCCACTTCAACAGACAGTAACACCCCGTGTTACTTGCAAACGCAGCCCAAAACGTGCCAGTCGGCTCTCCTTGCTCAGAGCCAGCTCCCTCCCCGCATCCCTGGGGGCTGGAGCATGGAACTGACGGCAAACCATTAGGCCATCTGCGAAACAGGGCTCAGCCCTGAGCTGGAGGGAAAGCAGCCAGCCCACATCATTAACCCAGCCCTGAATGGTAAGCATGTAACCCAAGTCCCAGGGACACTGCCCCTCTGGCAGGGTGGGCACAGATAGCCCTTGGGGTCCCTGCAGCCCCACCGCGCTGTACGGCCGACAGTCACGCGGGCACGGTGTGACCGGACTGTCCTCACGCCACAGCGCTGCAGTCCCCGCCGCAGACGTTCACTAGAAGAGCGCACGCTGAAGGCAACTTCGGAGGGGCGTAAGGGCGACGCAGGGACAAGTGGACTGTGAAAGCTGTTCGCCGTGGGGTCGAACCTGCCCTCGGGACAGCGAGTTCTGCTTGCTCAAGCGCATTACAGCCACGCCCGTCGGAAAAGGGCAGATCAGACATGCTGCCAGCTTGCTCCCTGGAGCCCAGGAGCAGACGGGCTGCCGGCTCCGGGTCGCTATGGCACTGCACAGGGGCTGTGTTCTGGTCTGAGCTGGCCGCGGGAGAAGCCCCCTCCCACGGGGGAGCTGTGTAACCATCTCCTCCCACACCTGCCACAGGGGAGCGAGGGTGTGTGGGACCGTCCCCAGGAAGGGAGGGGTGGAGTGGAGCTCCCCTATCCTCCAGGGGCACAAACTGGAGCAGGTCCCCAGCTGCTCTAACAGACCCCAGGGCCCGCTCCCTGCAGCCCTCGCCTCTCAGCTCTGCTCAGGCACAGGGGAGAATCCGGCCCTCTAGTCCCCTCCCCCGCCCCGAGCAAACGTACTTTGGGTGCAGTCTGCTCCCCAGGACCCAGCCCAAGTTACTGCGATGGGATCTCCAGGGACAGGGGGATCCCTCCCTCAGGCCGTGCACACTGCTCCAGCCTCGGGCAGCTGCACACTCTCTGGTCCCATGTTCCCGTCCCACGGCGACAACGGCAGAGGCATTCATGCAGTGCTGGGTGCACCCCCAGGCCTCGCTCACGGAGCCACGCATGGATCTGCACCAACCTTCCAACCCATTCAGCAGAACCGCATGGTCCTGCCACGTCTGGGTCAGTCAGAGGAGCTGGCAGGGTTTGCTCCTCTCAGCAGAGGGGATTCACAATGGTCAACATACCGGCTCTTCGTTCTACTGCCCGTGGCACGAGAGGCAGCCCACACATGGTGTGGGAAAGCCGCACAACTGCCGGGCTTTGCTTTTCTGTTCCATGAAGAGGATTGCCTATTTTGGGGGCGGGGGAGGAGTGGCGACCTTTTGCAGGTTTTTGCCCGCAAGCAGAACTGCTCTTGAGTGAAAAACTGCAAATTCAATACAAGAATCCTGATTTCAGGCAACATGAATGGAGGAGAAATCAACGCCCCCCTCCTGGATCACATATGAACACACAGGAAGTGCCGTCCACGGAGAAAACGGCTAGTCTACAAAATGGCCTGTACAGCAAATAACCCTTTCATTGCGCAGCCGGAGCCTGAGGAGCTGGACGAAGAAACTGTCAGCACTAGCCAGCCTGTCCTCTGGGGGAGTTTATTTGGTTAGTGATGTTTCTATGGCTTCTGCATGTAAATGTCTAGTGAGCTCTGGAACATGCTGCTAGCTTATCTTGTACCAGCGCTTGTCAGGGTAGGGTGGCTTGTGGGACATCCACATACAATGACTCTGACTTGAAATGATTTAACTGTGGACTTTATCTGTGACCTCGATTAACCCCAAACCATCACAGGCAAGGAACTGCGCAGAAGAATGGGCGGACCCCGGGAGTTGCTGAGCAAATGCCGAGACCCTGCAGCTCCCACCGCCTCAGAGAGCATTTGCAGCTGCTTGGCTCCTCCCAGGACTGGGCCCAAATCTGCTCCCAGGACAGCCCTGCTATACATGAAGTTTCGCGGTCGCCGTGATCTCTACGGGAGGGTCCACTGCTTTAGCCCAAAGCTGGTGCACACGCTTTCAGGCAACATCACTTAAGTGTTTTCAAAATGTTCTCCTGATGGAGCTTACTGGAATCGCAGCACAGTACAGAGACAGTGGTGCGGTCGCAGGGCAACAAATGCCTTTCCCCGAGCCGCTGGCCTCACCTCTTCTACAGCGCGCAAGGAAGGGAACGCAGCCCTTTTGGGCTCCCTGACACACAGCATACCAGGGCAGGCCTGCCCCTCCTCCTTCCACTACCCCTTCCCTGGGGGAACAAACAGCTGTTTTTATTCTACTTAGATCTGGAGCTGATTGAACCTTTGTAGTCAAAACTTTTTTCTGTTGAAGGAGGTGGGTTCTTCCACCTTTTTACTGCCAGAAGCAGGTGGTTACATTTTTCAGGCTTTGTCCATCACAAATGGAAAATGTTCTGTTTTCCACAACTGAACAAACATTGAGTTTTGACAAAAGAACCAGAACTGGGTGAAACAAATTCATGGATATAAATTTTTTCATCCTTTAATTCCAAACAATTTTCACAGAACGTTTGAAATCCATTTTTGAACCAGCTCCAGTTACGATCAGGAACAGCCCTGACCTGGAAACTTAAATCCAACCCTCCCTCCTCACCAAATGTCAGGAATTTGAATTCCCAGGTTCCATCCCATCCCAACAGGTTTGGTTCTGATGCTGATCCAAAGGTGGGAGGCATCTGATTCAGGCTGGAGACAGCATGTGGCCAGCCCAAGATGGCAGAAATCTTACAAGAACAGTTGCTCTCACGCCAGCTGCACCATTGAACGTGGCGTTTAAGAATGTCAGCACCAGCGTCTAACCCCCATCCTGCAAACACTGAGCACACTGATGCACTTATCTGCTCTGAATAGTCCCATTAACCCCCAGAGGTACTCCTACAATCAATGTACGTGAACGGGACTGCTTGTGCCAGTAAGCAGCATGGTTGGCAGAAAGCATGGGCAGGATCAGGCCCCTCATCTAAGGTGGATGAGGATACTGCCTCTTACTCCAATCCTCTTAAAAGAAAATGGTAACTAGAGATGGGGCAAGGAGCTGTCGCTCTGCAGGGAATCTGCACATCCCATAGCTAGCACTATGTGATGGACTCCAGAAACAGCTCCAGTTATTTGTGGTTTATCCTCGTGCAACAGCAGCTAATGAGGGAGAGGGTGGAGGCAAAGAGCCAGGGCCTTCTGGCTGCCACGTTCCTTTCATTCTCCCGCTCTCAAATTGATCTCACAGATCTTACCAGATGTAACTTTTAGCAGCAGCAGCAGATAGGAGTCTGACACTGACTGAGAATGGTAATGAGACAGAATTCAAAGAGTCGGCCCTCTGAGATATATAACACAATGAGATAAGATAAGTGGCTTACACAGGACAGTAGGCTGGAATGGAAAGGACTGCTAAGAGCTTGAGTTCTAATTATATCTATTCACAACCCTCCAATCATTAATACTGTACCTCCCTCGGCGACCTGCCAAGAACTGGGACAGACACGTTTCCTGAACTTTACCCAAGCACCCTAAAGGCCTATTACAATGAGCTGCTCTTTAACCATGGTGCAGCCCTTTGAAAGAGAACCTGGGCTCAGACAGCATCTCCAGCGCAATGAGCGCTCAGAGGAGGGAGACGTGGAGGGTCTTTATTCGGTGGTGATGTAGGAATATGAGTTGCCCCTGGCTGTCCACTGGTGGCATTCTGCCACGCTGGGCAGTCACAGATACGTCCAGACACAATGAACACAGGCATCGCACTTCACCATCAGGCCAAGCCAAGAACACTGCACCCCAGGAGACGATTAACAAGATTCTGTGTTTGGTTTCTGTGTGGGCTGAAACTATCCAGTGTATTAAGATACCTACCAGAACCTCTGACTGGGAGGATGCTGAGTACACAGATCACGCACTACCTGGAGGCAGCCTGGCACCTTTCTGGATGAGACTTTGGTCAGAAATACATCAGACGCCCTGACGGATGACACCACCTGCTCCTCAGTCATCCCGGGAGAATCCAGCATGACCCCCATTGAGCAGTACACACACACTGCAGCATGAATGAAACCACGATCCATTTTAACGGGTGCGTAACCCACCAACATTATTAGTCGTAACAAAAAGTTGTAATGCAATAGAGCAATTTCATTTCATGTTCACATAACGAGAAACGAAACCTGCTGATTGCAGTATTCCCAAAGAGAATACAGAACACTTTATCTTACATCTCACTGATTACAATAAAACTCATTACAAAGTACAAAACAGTCTATTTTTAAGTAAAACAGAAAGCAGTGTGGTGAAACCAAAATGTTCTATCTGATGTCTTATTGATTTACAGATCAGTGACTTCTTTCATACCCTGATTCTTTCAAGATCAAACTAATTAATCAAAAGAAGAAAGGAACAGAAAACTGACGTGTTTTCCCAAACAAGCATCCCAGAGAGTTCCGGCTTTGTAAAGGTGCAACAATTTCTACCCTAAAGGCTTCCCCACTTTTCAGCCCCTCCCTCTCCCTTTTGGAAACAAGGAATGTCTGTCTGGGGTGTTCTGAATTTGGTGACAAAGCACCGTACATTTATATCACAGGACTGTAATTCTTCAAGGATTGCTGAAAGGTTGTATACTGAAAATTTTTGATTTCACCCAAGAAAGCTGACGCAGTACGATCCCTGGTTCTTCCAGCAGCTGTCCAGTCCTCTCCAATGCAATTTCAGAAACTCTCTTTGAGACAAAACTAATGACAAACTCTTGAGTCCTGAGATAACCATGTACAAAAGAGCAATGTGAGATGAACTATCCCAGTGCTTTGCAGTCTGCTCTGAGGAGTTCACTTTACAAACTCCACCATGGGTCATTGGGCGGGAATTAAGTGGTGCACCGGCCTCAGGCTGCCCCTTTGCCTGAGGCTTGTTCCATCAGTGGAAGCTGCTTGCATGCATTCAAGTGCAGAGCTGGGCCGATATCATTTCACAGCGAGGGACCCGAGACTGCAGTTTTTACTGAGAATGAGCATTAAACCCCCACCCGAGACTAGGTCTGTACATTAAAGGCTGTTCTATTTGGCGGGGGTCTGATATGGCTCATCACCATAACAGCTGAGCGCCTCACAATCTTTAATGGATTTTATCCTCACAAGACCCTGCTGCTCCCTATAGTACAGATGGGAACTGAGGCACAGAAAGATTAAGTGACTTGCCCACGGTCAGACAGGAAGTCTGGCAGAATTGGGAACTGACCCCGGGTTTCTGAAGTCCCAGCCTAGTGCTCTGATCCCTAGACCATCCTTCCTTCCCTATTCAGAAGGGAGAAGGGCTTGAAGTGTCCGATCACGGTCAGGAACATGTTTCTTTCAGTTCTTCCCTCTGAGCTGCATTTGCATTAGATGCCTCAAACTTTCTGATACATAAACTCAATACAAAAAGGAGAGATGCCATGGGCCCGATTCTCTGTCCTTCCAAGACCCTTCATGGTGTTGGGCTTAAAGCGACCGTCGGGCAGGAAATGAGGACTCTTCAACTACTGGAGATGTCTTGGATAGCTCAGGGTAGGGGTGGGGACCCAGGGTGTGCTGGGCTCTGGAGATCCCAACTAGTGGAGTGGGAAAAGGGAAGCTGTTTCACTTTTTGCCAGGGGCCGGTCCACCCACCAGCACCCCCATGGTCAGTGGCTTGGAGTCACCGAAGCCCCAGCCCCTGTCTCCAGGTGTGCGGGGCACACCTCTGGCACGCTGTGGATCTGGCCCATCGTTATAAGCCAGGACGTGCCTGATCTCTCTGCACTGGTGAGGTTTAGCGCTGTATTTGCTGTAGCTGAGCCCTCAGAGGCAGGCTCTAGCAACGCATGGGTCGTGACCCCAAACTGGGTTGCCAGAATGTGTCAGAGGGTCCCCTGGGAAGTTGGGTCCTGCCCCCAGAGGGGTGGGAGGACATGGGCTGGGGGGTTGCAGTACCTACTCTCCGCTGGCGGCTCCTGTAGCTCGGGTCCTGCAGGGCAGGCTGGGCTCAGCTCCCCACTCCAGGGGGTCACGGTGCTGCTCAGATTTGACCCAGGCATCCTTTGTCGTGATGATGGCCCCCCCCGCATCATCCCCTGGGGGGGGGAGCCAGGCCAGACTTGGTCTCTATCAGCTGTTTAGTGTTAAAGTTTTAATCTCCAAACAATTAAAGTTTTAATTTCCTTCTTAAACTTTTACGACTAAGCAATTAGCCGTGGAAGTTTTAAATGCTAAGCACTTGGCTGCATTCCAGAACCAGGAAGGGGGCAGGGACGCTCCCAGTCTGGTGCGTAGGCACCCACGGCAGATGGCAGACCTGCTAATCATTTTTTTTTTTTTAATTAGATGCTCTCATGCCCTGTGACACATGAGGCAACCCAGGTTGTCCACGTCCATCTGTCGAGGGCCACGTTCCTTGCTCCATTACAGTCTATTTCCGTGACAGCAACATGGTATTTGTATACGTCATCTGTTGTCCGCCTCTTTTCTGTCTTCCACCAGGTCTAAAGCTTGTCCAAGAATACATTTTGCCTGAGGCATCCTAAGCTACCAGCGTGTCCCTCAGGTGGCGGATGAGGGAACCCCATACACAGTATGGGCTGTTCCAAATGTATTGAATAAGGAGCCATGGACCTATGGGGTAGTGTGTCAGGCTAACCACTCACCCACATGAAAAAAAAGACACAGCTATGGAAACCCCTCTGAAATCTGCTAAGATCTAGCAGAGCAGGGCTCCTTTCCTCCAGGCCTTAGCAGAGGGAGGTGAGTGACCTGGGTGGAGGCATGGAAGGAGTTGGTTTGGATCTGGATCGGATTCTGTGCTGCCTTGATGCTATAATCACATGTTCATACAAGGCCTGTTGCTACAAGCCCACAGAAAACGTACAGTACAAAAAATTAAAAACTCCTAATAATCTTTGTACTTACTTGTAAAAAGCTTGGTTTTCTATCCCACATTTCCAGAGATGCTTGCACGCTTCTGGTGTTGGAGCAAAATAAGTAAGAGCAATTTTCTTTTCCTACAAAAAATTCCACATGGAAACAACTGAGTGTGGTTAGCAGGCGGCATATTTACAATCTGCAGGGCAGCTGAAACTAAAGCAGCTCATTTATTACACAGCAAACCTTCAAGACTCACCACAATACATGGAAACATGTATCTGACTGACTGATCCTACTGGAAATATGTCTGATTTCCACTGGTAAAGACTCAATTAACTGATGCTTGGTTCATCCATATTCCTGTGTATCCAAAAATATATATTTTAAAAATTCACAGGGATTAGCTAACTCTCTCTCATGTGCTGTACCGTACTTAACCCATTTCAAAATCGAAGTGTGCACACTCATTTAGATAATCAGGTCCGACTGGGATGGGCAGGGCTAACATGTAGCCCTCAGAAATAATATCCCCAAAATGCAGTGTGAAGCCCTGCCCTGAGCAGATAATATAGATATTGAACTGGATGCCCTCCAAGGGATACCTGAATGTTCTGACCCTTGTATATGTAAGCAGAGTCAGGATGAGCTCTACCCTGACATCTGGTGGCGAATTGTGGCAAGTTGCGGAAAAAAACTTCAGGGGCTGATTTTGTTTGCATAGGCACACCCACCCCGCCTAGCATGAGCCCACAGCAGCCCAAATGGTCACTTTGGCTGCTGTGGGATCCCCAGTTTCTCTATTATTGGGGCAGGAAGAATAAAGTGTTTTTACCCTGATTATGTGAATCAAGGACAGTGGAACTGTTTTATGACGGAGCGACTCACCATCAACTAAGTAGCACTCACTAGACAAGGGACATGGGTTCCAAAACCTAGTGAATTGAGAGAGGCTGGGGACAGGTATAACTTAGATAATTTTTTCACTTCAAGGTCCAAGAGATACAGACAAGATTTTCATCTCAAGTCCAAAAGACCAAAAACATCAAGATACTTGGATAGGCCAAGAGACTACTTACACTTGATCTTAGCTCATAGAGCCGAGAAGCGAAATACTTGGTGGCATGGGCCTCTGGTGAGGGCCCTAAATGCCAATTGCACCTTCTCCTCTCTCCACTGTGGAATATCAGAGCTAGTTTTGATTCCATTAGGAGTCTAGTCACAGGCTGCTGAGCTGAATTCACTTTGGGCCAATGGTGCACCAGCACTGAGGCTCCCTTACTACAAGCTGAAATCACTAAAGAGCTAAAATTACTAAGAGCTGAAATCACTGAGTGCTGTGTTAAGTAGTGGGGGCGGGGGCTGAAGATATATTGCCAGATGGCTGGAGCAGCTCACCGGACAGCTGGTGGAGAGAAGCAGTTTGTGGGACAGCTGGCAGAGCAGAGTGGAGGCCCATGGAGAGACGGAGCAGTCAGCTTTGGACCATGTAAGGTGCCCCTTAACCCCCCCCCATTTCCACCCAGCCTGGGAGGTAAAACTCTGCAGATAAACGTTCAAACTCTGGGGCTGCACTGACCATGGGCAGAGACTGTTGGGTTGTTGTACTTTTGGGACTTTGGGTGACTTTTGGTTTGCTGGACTCAAGAACCCAAGGGAAAGGACACAGCCCAATTTGCTTGGGGTGGGTTTTTGCTCATGGTTTGTGTTAGGAATCCGGTTGGTGGTGTCTCCCCAACATAATGCCACATTGCTTCTCTCTGTTATTAAAAGGCTTTTGCTACACTCAGACTCTGTGCTTGCGAGAGGGGAAGTATTGCCTCCTGGAGGCGCCCAGCGGGGGTGGTATAGATTTGTCACTGGGTGGGGGCTCGAGCCGGTTTTGCACGGTGTTATTGGACTGGATCCCCTCGATACTGAACCCGGCCCTTGTTGCTGCCGACTCTGACGGGCAGGAGGGCTACACACAGATGCCCGACCACTGGACTGCACTGGTTTGGGACCCGGAATGCCTACACCTGAGTGTCAGAGGGCTGCCGTCGGTCTGAAAGGCCATTTCGTTTGCCACTGCCAGATCTGTGTATATTTTTTAAATACGTGTCATAACCTTCATTTCTATTTTATAAGTAAGGGCTGGATCCTGCTTTCCTTGGAGCCAACAGAGATCAGACCTTAACTGTGTGATTACAGGAGAAGGCTGCAAAAGCAGGAATAAAGTAGTTATTACTTAGTCCTGCGTGGAGTGCAGGGGACTGGACTAGATGACCTACTGAGGTCCCTTCCAGTCCTACGCTTCTCTGATTCTAGGATTAAATGCAGCGTCGTAGGTCGGTAACAGACTTCTGGAGCTGTGTTTATTTTCTCTACCAGGCACAATAGCAAATGTTTAATATTTGAGGCAGAAGTAAAGACTGTACCTAGTGAGCCCTGACATGATGAGAAAATCCACTCACCTCTTTCTGACTTACATATAAACAGAATGTCTTTCCTTCGAATTTCATTTTGGCTACCTCGTTCCTAAAATTACAAAACCACATATGTAACAGACATGTTGCTCATCACCCATATCACTGTCATTAATGCAGAACCCACACACAGTGGAATTGGATCCGGTAATATGCACAAATTAAGCCAAATTGTTTGTATGAAACGCGAAGTTAATCAATAGACTATTTTCAGAACAGTAGTTGGAACAGCCTCAAAGCCATATTTTTCAGTTCGTCCGAAGTGTAACATAGTGACAAGAGGACTCCTGGCTCAAAGACAGTGGCTGGAAAGGGGAACGTCTCGGGATGGAATGTGACTCGCAGGGGAACGTCCAGGAGTCGTCTGAGAACTTTGCTTATATATGTGCATTATCTGGATGAAAATATCAAATGTAAGATACCACACTGAGCTGATGAGGCCAAAATTTGAGATACAGCGAAGAATGAGGAACAATGCAACCAGATTCAGAGGGTCTGGGGGGGTCTTTCAGGTGACTGGGCCAATACATGGACAATGCAGTTTAATGTAGACAAATGTAAAAAATAATAAGTCTGGGGCAACAAACCAAATATAGAGAGTACATATTACATGGAACAGTCATGCAGCGTACTGACCGGGAAAGGGGTTTAGGGGTTATTGTAGAAAAATCCTTGAAGCCATCAGCCCAGTGTGTGGCTGCAGTAAAAAAGGCAAACAGGATACTGGGATGCATCAACAGTGGGATAGAATACAAAGCAAGAGAAGTGATACTGTAACTGTACATTGCATGGGTTAGATCTTAGCTAGAACACTGCGTTTGGTTTTAGTCACCCTTTCAAAGGAAAACACCATTGCCCTGGAGAGGGCAGAGTTCAGAACGCCCAGAGTTAACCTAGTGGCAGCAATTAAGAGGACTTTCTCTTTTTCTGCAGCAGAAATATCCATCTGCCAAGAGACTTCCTCCGTTTAACAGATACTGTGTGTACCTGTGAGATACGTGGTGTTTGCATTTACATTGCATTTTCATTTCTGTTTATGGCATTTTCCAGACTGCTTACCAATTAATGCTTAAGAGCATGAATATTCTGTGTTTGTGACACACTTCCAGTGGTTCATGCAACAGGCCAACCAGGCAAAATGTACCCTTTGCACCAGCAAATCTGCTTCTGTGCACAACCCGGGTAGCTGCATGTCTAACCAGGCATTCACAAACCTCATTACCAGGATTTGTGTATGCAGTCGTCTGTCTACACATGCTACGTAGGGCTTTGCAAATACAGAAAATATGCATGCAATTTGTGGGAGTCATCAACTGCTGGCATCTTTAAAAACCCACAGGTGCACACTACATGAACCCAATCCTGCATCCACAATGCCCATTGAAATCAATGGAAATGCTCGATGTGCAAGAAATGCAGGATAAGCCCTATAGATCTCTAGAGTATCTAAAGGGTTAAGCTGGCAAGAAGCCCCATTTTTGAGACCAGCCACAGTGTAAGCTCACTGCCATCACCAACACTGGGCAGCTCTGCAGAAAGATTTTAACCAAATATGATGATCCCACATTTTAAGAAAAGTTCTCATAAAGGAAAGGCTAAAAAGACTGAGCCTGTTTTCGTTAACGAACAGTCACGGTCAGGGTGCCCTGAAGTGCCCCAGCTCTCTCCAGTAAGATTAACCAGTTTAACCCACACAATGTTAAACCAGTTCAAGCTAATTCCTGGCCAGGGTACATGGAGCCAATGCGGGTTTAAATAAAGTTGGGGCACAACAATTTAGCCTCTGTCTAGTCACAGTTTGGCCCCATTCATGCACAGTGGCCAAACCATCTCTAAGCCTAATTAGCTCAAACCTGTTTAAAACAATGCTTTGAATCGGTTCTTCAAACATGGTTTCAGCTGTGGGGCCAAAGTGGAACAGAATAAACTCCTCACCCTAAAGGGAGAGACAATCTAAAAGGAATTTACAACTAACAGTTAATTGGCAAATTTGTTTCACTTCGATTCCCATGTATAGGCGAGCTGCTGTGTACCATACACTAAAATATGCAGTTACTCTGGGCAGGGGAAACACTTGTATATTTCCCCTTGCAGGGGGATGAAAAAAGCAAGTTACACAAACTCTCCTTTTGGGGAGAGGAGGAGGCAGGTGAAAGGGGGAAGCAAAACCTGCCAGAAAAAGATGTGCCCAGATCCCAAGCTGAACACATGCTGAGCATGAGTCCCACACAGTCAGACCCCATCACATAATTATTATTAACCATCCAGGCACCTTCGAATAATCCCATAACCACAGACCCATGCCATGTTCATAAATAGATCAACCAAGCCTCCTACTCTGCCACCAGTTGATTGATGCAGCTGACAAACAGTTACTATGATCTTTGCACAAGACAGAGAATGGGGAAGGGAGATTCTGAAAGCGTCGAGGAAATGCACACTATCCAGTGCACAACCGTAATTTACAGCAGAATTTAGCCTCCTCCATTTAAAGGAAACATGTTGCAATAGGCTCCCTATTAGATTTATTGTTCCTTTTAAATCATGTGAATTTGTAATCACTGAAGAGGCCGTACTGAGCCTCAGTAAAACAGCATGACATTATTATTAAGAAATATACTCTGATTTTATAAATACACGAAATAAGAGGGCAGTAAGAACGATATCAAGCACGTCCCATGTGCAAAGTGCTGCGTGAACATGGCCAACTCACCATCATGCTGCAGAGCTGTCTGGTCACCACTGGAACACCTTGCAGTTAGTTCATCGCATGAGCAGTCAGGAATCATGCACAAAATACTAGTGCAATCGGGCTAACGTGCACTGGGGTTTATGGATGTGAGGAGATGATCTTTGTTCCTGGTGAGATTCTGTTTGGCAGCATCCCAAATGTGTTTCTCTTTCTTTCATGTGTATGGTGTGAAATTCACCCCATCCAGGAAAATCCCAGGAGGTACCTATCTCCATCCTTAAGTTACTCCATGCCTTCAGAAATCTGCCTCTTCAGCCCCAGTTCAATTGCCCAGCAAAGGACAAACCTTCTCCCCAGCAGGAGTCGCTCATCTGGCCACTAAGGGGTCTATGCCGGGGCAAGCAGGAAGAACTCCTCTTCCCCAACACTAGATTCTCACTTGGTTTGGGAATGCACCAGAGGCCCTGGCACACCAGCAAATCCTCTGGCCCATTACAGGGGACTCTGCTCCCTCTCAGCTGCATTCTAAAACCCTGCTCAGCCGGCCAAATGCACAGTGGAAATGCATCAGTTCTGCTACCCAGGCTGCAAAGAGAAATGCAGAATTTCCTCTAAGGTCCTAGAGGAGGCTGCTGCCAGTGATACAAAGGGCAGGACCTCTGCCCTGAGGGGAATTTAGCCCACTGCACATATTGAGGGTGCAGAAACATGGATTCATTTACACTGTGGATGAGGTGGAAAGTAGGTACCTGTATATGGAACTGGCTGTAAATTGTCCCCTGATATAAACACCTTCCACAGGCTGTTACAAAGCTGCGCATCTCACATATCAAATGGGCAGAATAGGCCAACTGATGAGATGCCAGGGTCAAGACACACAAGTTTGTGCCTGTGATTGGAGATGACCCAGAGAATATGTAAAAAATGGGACAGTGCCTATCAGGCCATCAAAGCAGAAAGTACAGTGGTGTATGAGACAGACATTTCATGGGAAGAAACATCAAGGGGTTGAGAGAGAAAGCAGGAAGGTGGCAGTGAGACAAGCTTAAGGGTCTCTGACAAGCAGTCTAGGCCCAAAATATGACCTCCCTCACTCAAGAGACAGCCCAATCTCCATGACTACTGCAGGACAAGCCACCCCTCAAACCTTCATCGGTGAGAAAGGAGGAGAGGTCTTTTTGTTCTCTTCCTAGTTATCGACACACTCAAAGACCTGTGGCTTGTTACTGTGCTTGGAGTGAACATGCAACTAACGCTCATGACCTGTCCACACCTGCCGACTAACCCTTCACATAAGGGGGTCTTGGAGACGTCAGCTCTCAGTGACACTGTGGTAAAGCTGGAGTGACTCCAGATTTAAAAGGAGTTATTCTAATTGACATAAGTATTATTGAGATTGGAATCTGGCTCAATTAATATAAATATTTCTAAATACATTTTTAACAAATGAAATTGCTAGCAACAGTTAACCCGGGGGTAACATCCTTATGGGCACAGGACTATCCTCACACAGCACTGATGATCTTGTTTTGCTCCTCCAACCATCCCGAACTAGC
This sequence comes from Lepidochelys kempii, assembly GCF_965140285.1. Lineage (NCBI taxonomy): Eukaryota > Metazoa > Chordata > Testudines > Cheloniidae > Lepidochelys > Lepidochelys kempii. The sequence continues at coordinate 83,919,904 of NC_136389.1, read as the reverse complement.
CTCTCTCCTCTTTTTCCCAACAGGGAATTCCAACCACTATTCTTGGCAATAACAATGTAAGAACATCAGAATGGCCAGACTGGGTCAGACCCAAGGTCCATCCAGCCCAGTGTCCTGTCTGCCGACAGTGGCCAGCGCCAGGTGCCCCAGAGGGAATGAAAAGAACAGGGAATCATTGAGTGATCCATCCCCTGCTGTCCAGTCCCAGCTTCTGGCAGTCAGAGGCTTACGGACACCCAAAGCAATTCCACTTGTCAGTGCCGTTTGTTGGACTAGTAGCTTTTATACTCCCCAGTGAATTTTAACTTCTTCACAGAAGACGCTGTGAATGGGATTTTCAAATGCATTTGGTATTAGCTTAACTCTGCTTCCATTTTCGTCAGTAGGAGTTTTCCCACTAATGCCAACGGGAGGTAAGTTAGGTCAATGCAGAGCTCTTTTCAAAATCTAACCCTACCGCTCAAGTAGCACGCCTACTATTTATCACATGCCACGGCTATATTGACGGAAACACAGCTAGTGCTATGCTTTATCCTCGTCCTTTGGATACATTTCTTATTGTTGCAATCAAGAGAAATAATATAGTGAGTTACCAGCGCTTGATAAAAGCATCTTAAACAAACAAACACTAGAATGGGCTGAAATTGGGGGAACTCACCATTTGATGAAGTGAATTCTCTTGTTTCCCTGCAGAACAACAAAACCAAAGGGAGTGAAGGCCAAAAATGCCGCATTTCCTGACACATCCTAGAACACAAGAAGATCTCATCAAAACGCTGCAGCGCCAGCAAAGTTTACACGTCAATAGCAACACTCAGTCCTGAATACGGTGGGGTAATGAATCTTCCCTCTTAAATTACGCCAACAGAACAGTTCCTGGCAGCCTTATCTAGACCGTGACATCCTGCCTATAGACGGGAATCTGCAGGAGCACAAAAAACACGACTCGCCCAGCAGAATATACAATACAACTCTCGGACCTGTGGGACTACTGATTTACTGTCTAGCGCTAACCAAGGAAGAAAGCTCCCACGTATCACCGAGTCTCCTTCTTAAACCTGAAAACCTTAAATTGTTAGTTGCACAGATCTGAGCAGCACGTACAAAAGGTCCAGCTGGCCAGAATCAAGACATTTTTAAAAGCAGTGACTAGTGTCATGGACAGTGCGAGTCAGCAGTTTAATTTAATCATAATGTTTAGGCTCTAGTGAAGGGAACATTAATTGTCTTGGCACTTGTGGAGAAAAACATGCGTCAATTTTTTAAAATATTACACGCAGCAGTGGGCGCTGTGTAGGTAAGACTGGAGGTTTCTTTCTTTTATAAACTGGATTTTCAACCCACGCCCTAGCCTAAGTTCCCTGGCACAGCAGGCTATTAAGGGCCGCGCAGGCTCGCAGCGGGGAGAAATGCCTCTCCCTCAGCCCCACCGGAGCTGCTGCGGCACGGAAAGGCACCTCTCCCCTAGCCCCGGGCTGCTGCGGCGAGAGAGGGCTGGGGGGAGTCCTCTCTCCCCACCACAACCCCGGGGCAGCCTGCACCCCAAATCTCTCATCCACGGCCCCACCTCAGAGCCCGCACCTCCAGCCAGAGCCCTCACACACACACCCCCGCACCCCAACCCTCTGCTCTAGCCCGGAGCCCCCTCCCACACCACAACCTCCCCCATCCCCGGCCCCACCCCAAAGCCCACAGCCCCCTGCACTCCAACCCTCTGCCCCAGCCGAGCCCCCTCCCACACTCTGAACCCTTCAGCCCCACCCCCGCCACTCATCACCTCCATATTGGTGCACATAACAAAATTCATTCCGCACATGGGCATAAAAAGTCAAAGGGAACATTGGCCCTAATTTCTTTAAAAAGACCCTCATCTGACTGTAATTTTGTATGCCGCACGTCATCTCAAGGTACAGGCTTGCTGGGAAGTTTGGTAAAAATCAGACAGAGTTTTGAAGCTGGTGTTCTGGAACGTTCTGAACACATGGCTCTAGTTCCCTTCTTTTCTAGTATGTGACCACATTTCTTGGTTCAGAGAAATACGACGTGGCCTTAATGGAAGGCAGAATCTAACCCAGTGAGGTGCTTCTGCATACAACAGACGGACTGAATTATCAGCATTCAAAATGTTCCCTATATGTTTCCTCATCTGACAATGATCACAGTATGAACCACCACATCGTCTGTCATTCATGATCATTAAGGCTGCAATTTAGTCATGGATTCCGTGACTTCCAAACACCTCAGTGACTCCAGCCAGCGCCGGCTGGGAGATGTGGGGAACCCCACAGTTCCTGGCCACAGCAGGCGGCAGGGAGGATCCCCACCGCTGCCAGCCACCACGGGCAGCAGGGGCACCCCCATAGCTCCCGCTTCTCCTGGCCGCTGCAGGGGGCAGGGGGGACCCCCGCAGCTCTCAGATGCCACAGGTGAGATCCCTGCTGCTCCCGCCACTCCTGGAAGCTGCCGGAGGCAGGGGGAACCCCCTCTGCTTGGAACTGCCAGCGGAGGGGGACCCTGAAGCTCCCAGCCCCGCCGCAGCTGCCCAAGCCCCCCATTTTGTCACAGATATTTTTAGTAAAAGTCAGGGGCAGGGAATGGGCTTCTGTGAATTTTTCATTCTTGCCTGTGACCTGTCCGTGACTGTTACTAAAAATATCTGTGACAAAACCTTAGCATTAGTGATTATGAATGCTGACAGATGTAGGCAGGCAGAGGTAGGTCCCAGTTTTTGTTGTTTAGGCTGCTGGTATGGAATAGAAATGGAGGGACTAGAAATGGCGGGTTAGCAGAGAGAAATGCTGAGAGTAGGAATCTGGGGGAAAGGAGTTTGTGGAGGAGTTTAAAGGAGTGGAATTTCTGATGATCTGTGTGAATTACAGACAGTCCTGATGTTTCTGACACATTGAAATAGCCCATAATAGTGCTGTCACCGTGCGAATGCTCTGACAAAGAAGGAGCTGCCCTGTACACGTCTGAGCGCCGTGTGTTGGCCTGGCTAGTGGGATGGGGTTTGCTGTACGAATTCATTTGGGGGGTGGGGGTCTGTCTGGATACAGACAGAAAGGAGAAGAATGGCTCCAGATAGCCACCTAACAATGGCCAGAACTATTCGCTTTGATGGCTCTGTCTCCATCTCTGGCCAGTCTCCGAGACAGGCCCAGCCAGGGACTACCCAGGCCCTGCAAACACAGGAAAGCAAAGAACTCAGGTGGGTTTTACAAGGAGCACATCTGACTGCTCAAACGCCATGTCACACTAGCAGAAAATGTATGGCACTCTAACGACACCAGCTAATGCACCCCTGGGATAAGTTGGCTTTGAAATCTTTAGATCTAATTAAATAAATAGCATATAATTTATTCAGTGCATAACCAACAACTTATTATCTCAGCAAACAACGAGGGGCGAATGTTAAGATTGGTCCGGGGGTGTAACTAGCCATCTTCTGAGATGTCATGAGCTGTAACCTCTATTTCCATCCAACGCAGAAGAGGATTTCTCTATCCTCAGCTGCAGCAGCTGAATATTTGCAAAAGCTCCCAAATTAGAGGCTCTATCGTTCCACCTCTTCGAGCCCCAGGCATTTACTGATGCTATAGGACGTCATGGTTACATTAGGAGGGTCGCATCTGGTTTTTAGACATGTTACTTAAAACATGACCGTTCCTTTGGCGTATTTAAGAACTATCAGGCAACTGCTAGCGAGACAAGGTAGATGAGGTAACACACAGACCTCAAAAGCTGGTACCTTCCTGCAAAGGAAGCTGCTCCAATGAAAGATATGACCTCACCACCTGGTCTCTCTAATGTCCTGGGACCGACAGGGCTGCACACTGCACCTGGAGACAGCCATCTGTGAAAGCCCCGGGTGTAAAACATGTACACCAAGGATCCATGAAGGGGAAAAAATTAATAGTTGCCAATATACCACCACTCAGATCCGACTCCGTTGGCCAATACCACTTTCTTTAAATGCAAAATCAAAATCAAAGCTACTTTTTAAAATTCTGCATAAGAGTGTAGTTGTTAACTCAAAAGAGGCCCAGAGCCCTTTAATTGCTGAATGAGAGCAGGCAGCTGCTGACAGCTCCTTGGTGACAGTTTACCCTGACATTGTAACTGCTACCAAATATCCACGGATCTCTGTTTGGGGTCTCGGCAGCACAGGAACTTAAAAGAAGGCGCAGACTTTCCTTTGGCTTCAAATCTACACCACAGCAAGTGAGAGAGGACCATCACCATGCCTTCACCCGAGCTACTCCTCTTACACCACACTACACTGTTACCCCTTCTTGACACAGCTGAGACTTTTGCGGGCTAGCCGTGCTCACAGATGGGTTATCCTGCCATCCGCTGGCATCTTTCACTCATTGCAAGACAATGTCAGAGACGGGCCTATGGATCTCCTCGCCCTGGAACCTGGGGGAGCTTGGAATCTGGATCTGAATTTTTGGCCTTACTACAAAACCTCATAACCACGTATAATCAGCAATTACTGCAGCTGTCACTAAGCTCTCACTTTTTTAATATCAAACCTGGAAGGCCTCCTATTGGCACACAGTGCATAGAAATGAAGCCATTTTTCATTCTAATCAAAAAGCTCTCAATGGACAGTACTAATTGCTTCTTGAAATCGCGGGCAGGCTTCAGCGCAAGACAATCCTTGTGCCAAGCTCAGAGAGAGATGGTGCTATTGGGGTGAAAGTTGGACAAAAGATGATCATGATTGCAGCATTATAGGCTCATGTAGGTACTGTGTGGTCCAGCTATTTAGGGCATTATTTTTTATTGGACAGATCACCTCTAAATGCCTCTACAAACAAGAGCTTCAGAGTGTAATTAGAGAACGGCACAGTGCCATGGGGCGACCTCAGGCAAATAACACAGTGGGTTTGAGAACAGCTGACAATCCCTCACAAAAATCCCAGACACTGTGGCATATGATCATTAAAGGCCATATGATCCCCAACACAGGACAAACCCACATGGGAGCAGGGAACATCATGAGTCTCCGGCGCACTGGTTCATTGGCAGGGCTGTGTATACCGCCCCCCATATCCCTTGGTACACACGTGACCCTCATCACTGTTCTGTCCGAACCCTGATATCACACCTAGGGTTGCCCCACGTTCCATAGAGCAGTGGTGCCCAACCTTGCCCCTCACGCCCCCCTTACCAGTAGTGGAATCTGTCCGTGCCCCCCCGTACTGCACAGTCGGCTCAGCAGAGGAGCTTGGGCTGAAGACGAAGCTGGGGGCAGAACTGGGATGGGGAAGGAGCTAGGGCTAGAGGGAGAGTTGGCCTGGGGTGGAGAGGGAACGAGGGCAGAGCTGGGCTGCGGGTGGAGCTGGACTGTGGTGCAGCAGGGGGCAGCGTGGAGCTGGGCTGGGGGCGGAGCTGGGCTGGGTGGAGCTGGACTGTGGTGCAGCAGGGGGCGGCGTGGTGCTGGGCTGGGGGCGGAGCTGGGCTGGGTGGAGCTGGACTGTGGTGCAGCAGGGGGCGGCGTGGTGCTGGGCTGGGGGCGGAGCTGGGCTGGGGGCAGCAGGGGGAGGGGTGGAGATGCAGCTGGGGGCGGAGCTGGGCTGGGTGGAGCTGGACTGTGGTGCAGCAGGGGGCGGCGTGGTGCTGGGCTGGGGGCGGAGCTGGGCTGGGGGCAGCAGGGGGAGGGGTGGAGCTGCAGATGGGGGCGGACCTAGGCTGGGTGGAGCAGGGGGAGGGGTGGAGCTGCAGTGGAAGGGGGAGCTGGGCTGGGGTGCAGCAGGGGGCAGCGTGGAGCTGGGCTGGGGGCGGAGCTGGGCTGGGTGGAGCTGGACTGCGGTGCAGCAGGGGGCGGCGTGGTGCTGGGCTGGGGGCGGACCTAGGCTGGGTGGAGCAGGGGGAGGGGTGGAGCTTCAGCTGGGGGCGGAGCTGGGCTGGGTGGAGCAGGGGGAGGGGTGGAGCTGCAGCTGGGGGCGGAGCTGGGCTGGGTGGAGCAGGGGGAGGGGTGGAGCTGCAGCTGGGGGCGGAGCTGGGCTGGGTGGAGCAGGGGGAGGGGTGGAGCTTCAGCTGGGTGGCACTCACTCCCTGCCCCCCGTGGAGGCTGGCCTGGGCCCTGCGCCCCTGAACAGTGCTCTGTGCCTCCCAAGAGGGGCGCACCCCACACTTTGGGACCACTGCCACAGAGAAATTGTGAGGAGCATCACAGGAGCCTAAGCAGCTATGGACCCCCCACTGAGGGCTACTCATGAACAATCCTCCAGTATCGCTCCCCACAGCCCCCCCAGAGCCTGACCCCTGAGGATTAGGAGCAGAGGGGCTTCCAGGAGGTTAGGCCACAAAGCTGCGGCTCTCCCCCTGTGGCCAGTTTCTGGTGAGTTTGGCTACCTCCTGCTCAAAGAATGGGAACCTATAGGCCTCGCCACCGTGCTCACTCTGAGTGCAACTCTGTAAATCTGATTATTGTTAGTAATCGGGCTGGTGGTTCAGTGCTCCAGCCCTGCCTATTACCAGCTCCCCACCTCACTTATCCAGTGAGCCCTGCCAACCATCGCCCTTTTACACAGCACCATGCCCTCAACACCCCTAGAGGGGCGTGCCCCAAGGGTCGGTCCTGGGGCCGATTTTGTTCAATATCTTCATAAATGATCTGGAGGATGGTGTGGATTGCACCCTCAGCAAATTTGCGGATGATACTAAACTGGGAGGAGTGGTGGATACGCTGGAGGGGAGGGATAGGATACAGAAGGACCTAGACAAATTGGAGGATTGGGCCAAAAGAAATCTGATGAGGTTCAATAAGGATAAGTGCAGGGTCCTGCACTTAGGATGGAAGAATCCAATGCACCGCTACAGACTAGGGACCGAATGGCTAGGCAGCAGTTCTGCGGAAAAGGACCTAGGGGTGACAGTGGACGAGAAGCTGGATATGAGTCAGCAGTGTGCCCTTGTTGCCAAGAAGGCCAATGGCATTTTGGGATGTATAAGTAGGGGCATAGCAAGCAGATCGAGGGACGTGATTGTTCCCCTCTATTCGACATTGGTGAGGCCTCATCTGGAGTACTGTGTCCAGTTTTGGGCCCCACACTACAAGAAGGATGTGGATAAATTGGAGAGAGTCCAGCGAAGGGCAACAAAAATGATAAGGGGACTGGAACACATGAGTTATGAGGAGAGGCTGAGGGAGCTGGGATTGTTTAGTCTGCAGAAGAGAAGAATGAGGGGGGATTTGATAGCTGCTTTCAACTACCTGAAAGGGGGTTCCAAAGAGGATGGCTCTAGACTGTTCTCAATGGTAGCAGATGACAGAACGAGGAGTAATGGTCTCAAGTTGCAGTGGGGGAGGTTTAGATTGGATATTAGGAAAAACTTTTTCACTAAGAGGGTGGTGAAACACTGGAATGCGTTACCTAGGGAGGTGGTAGAATCTCCTTCCTTAGAAGTTTTTAAGGTCAGGCTTGACAAAGCCCTGGCTGGGATGATTTAATTGGGGATCGGTCCTGCTTTGAGCAGGGGGTTGGACTAGATGACCTTCTGGGGTCCCTTCCAACCCTGATATTCTATGATTCTAGGCGCTTTTCAGAAATATATGCTCAGAAACGGCGGTAGCTGGGGATGCACCTGCTGGGCTTATATTTGCTCCATGAAATGCAGGGAAGACAGGAGCGCATTTCCCATGACTGCAGACCCTGCAGCTCGGAGTCACTTTACAAGAGATGTACGCGGTGGTGAACATGCAGATGTTTAGCTCTTGTGGCCATCGTGCTAAAACCCCAAGACGTCTCAGCTTCATTGGGTCAGACAGGCTGGATTTTCTCTGATTCCATGTCCCGGTGTTGAGCTGTTGCTTCAGGTGTAAGCTTTCTCTTTCTATCAATCCACTCAAGGGATGGGCTCCTCACGAGGGTTTATTATTTTTACCTACGGTGCTTGCAATGGCTTCTGACCAAGCCATGCAAGGACGCAGAAGACAACCCCCATGCCTATGGGTGCACTGAAGAAGTCAGTGTGGCACCCATCAATTGGGGAAAGTAGACTGCTCAGCACACCTGCCCTGTATAACCTGTCCTTACTAGACATCATGCCCAAGGTGAGTTATGTAGGTAGAAGGCCAGACTGATTTCAACGGGGGGATGCTGATTTACATCAGCTAAGGAATACTTCATATTTACATCAAGCGACAAGACTGAGTTAGCAAATATCCATACCAAAACCAAAGCCCTGCTTGACAGCAAATAGCACACAAAAACATCAGCAGATCTGGGGCAGGGAGACCCCACCAGCCCTAACCAGGATCTGCAGCCCAGAGCCCACCTCCTGCCCAGGGACTACAGCATTGTCAGTGGTTTCTGATTTGCACAGTTGTAACATTTTAGGGTGTTTCCATCATCTCAACACAAATCTCAGTTATTGTCCTTGTGTTTCAGCTCCACACAGCAGAGAGGAAGTCACCTGAAATACATGTCAGAGCCATACTGGCAGCTAGTTTCTCTGATTAGATCGCAAGAATTTGAGTAGTGAACAAATTGGTTTTAAATCCAGATTAGAGTGAAATCCATCTCAGTGTGACAAGGGTGAATGGTCAAAAGTAAAAAGCATTCTCTGAACAACCTCAATCCAATCTCCTGCACAAAGCGACACATAAATCCCCAAACTAATCGCGTCTGAGATTCTGGACACAGCTTGAGAAAGTGGAAAGGTCTCCATGTGTCTCCACCGTGACCAGGCTCTGTTTCCTATGTGAGGGAAGCGTTGCTGCACACAGAATACTCCCTAACCACGGGCCAGATCCCAAGATCTAGCCTTGAAGTGCCTGGTGCAGCTCAGGGAATACAGCTTTGGGAATACAAAGGTGATTTCGTGCCACTGTTCCCTTCCCCTGGTCCTGGGGCCAGTTCTCCAGGCTGCTCTGCACTAGGTCAGCTGCCCACAAAGGACCATTCTGGAAGCCATGAATTGCTGGGACGGAAGGATGCCATCTGATCCCCCTTTCCCTGGGCTGCATCGCCTCAGCTGGAGAAGGGCACAGGAGCAAGGATAGCATCCCTGGCCGGATTTCCTCTCTAGGAGGATCTGTCAGTGGCTCTGGTTGACATGGCACCATGCAGGCTGAGGTGTTAAATGACTATTTTGCTTCAGTCTTCACTCAAAAGGTTAATTGTGATCAGATACTTAGCACAGATAGTATCAATAGCAAAGGGGAAGGAATGCAAGCCAGACGAGGGTAAGACTAGGTTAAAGAACATTTTTCTAATTTAGGTGTATTAAAGTAGGTAGGACCTGACAAAATTCATCCCAGGGTACTTAAGGAACTAGCTGAAGCAATCTTGGTATTGTTCACTTGTTTGTTATTGTTGGCGATCACTTTGAGAACTCCTGGAGGATGAGCCAGGGCCCAGAAGACTGGAGAAGGATAAACATAGATCCTATCTTTAGAAGAGGAACAAAGAGGATCCAGGAGTTATAGACCAGTCAGCCTAGCTTCGATACCTAGAAAGAGACTGGAACAAATCAGTAAACCATCAATTTGTAACCACCTGGAGACTAACAGGGTGATAGGGAATAGCCAGCATGGATTTGTCAAGAACAAATCATGCCAAACCCACCTAATTTCCTTCTTTGTCGGGATTAATGGACTAGTGCCCAGGGGAGAAGCAATAGATGTGATATATCATGATTTTAGTAAGGATTTTGATACAGTCTCACAGTCGAACTGTGGAAATGTGCTCTGAATGAAATTGCTATAAGGGGGGTACACAACTGGTTGAAAAAATGTACTCAAAGGGTAATCATCAATGGTTCCCTGTCAAACTGTACAGAGGTGTCTGGAGAGGTCCCACTAGGGTCTGTTCTGGGTCCAGTTCTATTCTATACTTTCATTAATGACATAGATAATGAAGTGGAGAGTACGCTTCTAAAATCTGCAATGACACCAAGCTGGGAAGGGTTGCAAGCACATTGGAGGGCAGAATTAGAATTCAAAATGACTCACAAATTGAAGAATTGATCCGGAATCAACAAGATGAAATTCAGTACAGACAAGTGCAAAGTACTGCCCTTAGGAAGGAAAACCAGCTGCATAACTATGCAATGGGGACTAAGGGGCAAGGCGGCAGTACTGCTGGAAAGGACCTGGGGGTGTGAGCGGATCGCATGTTGAATATGAGTCAACGACGTGGTGAGTGTGTGAAAAAGGCTAATAATGTTCTGGGGCGTATTACCAGGAGTGTCTTACGTGCGACACGGAAGGTCATTGTTCCACTCTGCTCAGCACTGGAGGGGCCTCTCAAGATCCTTCCCAGCTCTATGTTCTATGATTAAGCTGAGTAGGAGGTTGCCTTGTGCAATGGGCTGAGTATCGGGCACAAAATATTATGTTAAATTGGAACATTCCAGTCCCCTTTGAGGTTCAGAGCTCGCACAGATTTAACCGATTTCAAGTGACTTCTTGCATCTAACGTCTATCAGTATTTAAAGGAGCAGGTTTTTAACAAAGAATCTGTCTGTCTGAGGGTTTTCTTTAGCTCCCTTCATTGTCATTTGCAAGTGCTTCCCAGACAGACCAGACCTGCACAGTGAAGTCCCTAGTGACTTCATGGAGCTTCCACTCTTCCCCTTTCCCTGATGCAGGAAGTTCTCTGCCTATTAGTTCTCTCTTTGGCACAGAGAAAAAGGCTTCCCAAAGGAGTGTTCACACCTAATGGACAAAGCACTGGACTGGGATTCAGGAGACCTGGGTTCTATTCCTGACTCTGCCATTGGACTCAAGGGGAACTTGGGCAAGTCATTTCATTTGCCTCATTTTCCTCATCTATAAAATGGGGATAACTATACTGACCTCCCTTGTGAAGTGTTTTGAGAGCTACTGATGAAAAGTACCAGATAAGAGCTAGGGATTATCATCTTATTTTGATATCGCTGAGGTAGTTCAGATATGACAAATAGAAAGTATACCATTATTGTCTCCTTAGTGCTTAGATATCATGTGGTGGGGATTAGCTATAGAGATCATAAAGGTTCTCAAAAACTGTTGAATAAAACATTGAAACATGATGGACATATAAAGAACAACTAAAACACAGGCCAGTAACAATCAGTACTTCATAAATGTGTGCATCCAGACATGTGGCAAAAGGAAAACACAGCATATGGATTAAAAGCCTTCCTGATCAGGCTACAAATTCCCATCAGGAAGTTAGCTGAAAAAAAGGGATTTGGGAAATTACAAATTTGAATTTAATCAATTCAAAAATTGTGCTGGATGAGAGCAAAGCAAAGGGAATGCATGATCCCTATGGTATGCAGGTGTGCGCTTTTCACTTCATCTGGTATGAGCTCCTATTGGGGTTATTTGGGTGACATTTTATTACATTTCTACTATATTGTACTTGGGTAACATTTTAAAAGGTACCCAAATGACACAGACTCTGTGTCCTATTGACTTTCAATGGGATTTAGGCTCCTAAATCACATAGACACTTTTGAAATGGTTACACTTTGTCTTTTTTGCTTTGCTTGGTGCCCTGAGCACTTTGGCTGGATGGGAAGGGATTAAGGGAAATGCTATTAGGGTTTCTTGTTTTCTTTACACATTCTGAAGCAAATAAACTAAGATTGTGATGTAGCAAAAAAAAAATATGAAAATAGAAGTCAAACATACAAGTCACAGAAAGAAAAGGGTCCACATTAATATAAATTAAATGTAGCCTTTTTAAAACCGTAGATTAATTATTAAATGCACCGTCTGTGATGTAGCACTGTTCCTGTCAAACGACGAATCTCAGGGCAGCCCCATATGATAAATGCTTTCTCACAGCACAGTCCCATTTTAATTTTCCTCTGATTCACATCTAATGTTAATAAATCTCTATAAACCTCTGGGAAGAGGAAGGGATTGGCAGAATGGAATATTCCATAAAGATTTAGCATACTGTACTGAGATGGGATTTGTGGGTCACTGGGAATGGAGTTAAGTCACAGAGATCTTGATGATGATGATGATTTTGCAGAAAAGAGATTATCTTCACTGTCGGACTCTTTTATATTCCACTCCCATGATTCCTGACTCCTATGGATAATCGAAAAAGAAACTTTACACAGGCCACGCAGCTGACCATTCCCATAGTTCTGCCTGCTTGTTGAATACATTCTTCAGTCAGAGGCTAGGTAAAAAGCCAAGTGATTTATATATTTAATTCCCAATTTTCTTCTATTATCTATCGACTCCTAAGATTTAACATATTCACATCTTCTCAAAGAATTTGTTTGCTTTAGAAATGAGTTTGCCCCCGACAAGATTATGCAGCCACTTCCCCTGCTGGAATGCTCCCAAACTGCTAATGTCACTGGTGAAATAGTGTTAGAGTCCCCTAGCACCTTATACACACACACAAGCACAAACACACACACACACACACACACACACACACACACACAGAGTGACAGTCTGAGGATAGGTTCCCCCTGTCAAATCAGGCAGGCAGACACACACACTTTTTGAAGTACACAAAAAGGGAACAGTTTTATTTCAGTAAGAATATTTTACATCAAAGCTTGTCCCTCCCTGTGTCGGAGTAAGGACCTTAATGCTCACACACACTTGCAAAATCCTACCTGCTCAGGTGAACTCCTTTAATGGCACAATGTCACAAAATAAACCAGGAATAAAATGAATGGTAGAAAATTAAACATTGTGTGCCTGGTTCTCATTTACACACCTCTAACAGTATAAAGGGGACTTAAAGTGGGTGTGAAAATAGGAGTGATGTAAATGGGCCTCAGGCCTGGTCTACACATAAAAGTTAGGTCAACGTAGCCCTGCGCTAAGGGGTGTGAAAAACCCACACCCCTGAGTGCTGTCACTATGGCAACCTAACTCCCGGTATAGACGCAGCTAGGTCAGTGGAAGATCACTTCTGTCGACCTAGCTGTGGTCACGTGGGGAGATGGAGTTCCTGCACGTTTCTTCAGCCGCTGTAATCCGCATCTCCAGAACGAATTTACGCGGCATGCCTACGGCACACAGCTATGCTGCTACAGCATTGGTAGCACAGACATGGTCTTCGAGTAAATGAGACTTGGGCCCTGTGCTTTTCCTGAGTGAGCACCATCCCATGGCACGTGTACCATTTCCTCCTTTTGCCACCTGGGCCTAGGCACTGCAGCTGGCATGCAGCGTACAAAGAGGAAACCGAGCCAAAGCATGGAAGAAATCCAGGGGCACCCTCACAAGGATTCTGAAGTTACTCAGTTGTCTCCATTACCTTGGCCATGTTTCACCAAACCAAGTTACAACCCCATGCAATCAGAGCTCATTACAAAACATGTACTTCGCACCGCAGCGTTCCAACAGGGTCCCAGAGACTGAGTCGGTGTCTTCAGCCAAGGAGGTGAGACTGACGAGAGAAAACGTGAGTCCGTGTCTCACAGGGAGGAAGGGGGAGTCCCAGACAGATGAGGCAGCACAAGCAAAAGAGGGTCGGCGCTAGGGCACAGGCCAAGGCTGGAGGGGCAGGTTCAGGAGCGTGGATGGAGGTAAATCAGGTCAGCGCGGGGGAAAGCAGCAAGTCTGTGGAGAGTTTTGAAAATGCCGCAAAGCAATTGTGAACAGGCCTGGGAAATGGAGAGGAGGCTGGCGAACGTGCCCGAAAGGGAGCGGGGAAACAACCGTATCATGATCCTGCTTCCTGAAATTCACAGGAAAGACTTCTAAAGGTGATGGACGAAGGCCTGGAGAAAGATTTCCACAGAGGCGAGATCAAGGGGACGTCTCTCTCTATCATCATCACCGCCCGGAAACGTTTATATCAATGAATGATACTGCCAGAGGCTGGCTACAGGGACTGCTGCTCCAAGTACCAAGCCACAGTCACACGAAATGAAAGCTTATGGTCCCAGTGACGTGTAACATTAATCTTCCTCCGGACTCTGAGGACCAACAGCCAAGCATTGGCTTGGATCAATGACACGTAATAATTAATTAAAATGATGATTTAAAAATAACAAGTTCCAAGACACTGAGGGCTTGTCTACAACTAAAGCGCTGCAGTGTAGACAGTGTCTACATGACAGGAGGGGTTCTCCCACTGGCAGGGGTAATCTACCTCCCCAACCTAGTGCCGTCTATGTGGGGACGTAGGTCATCTTAGCAATGCTGCTGGGGGGTGGGGGGGGCTGGATTTTTCACACCCCTGGGCAATGTAGTTAAACAGACCTAATTTTCTAATGTAGATCAGGCCTAAATATGGGATGGATTCAAAATTCTTGTGTCTCTCGTTAACACCAGCCAGAAGCATCATACATGTGCAGATGGCAGTGTCTGGATATGGCCAGAGAGCCCTGAGTTGAGGGTCCATCTACACAGCAGCTGGGGGACCAGAGTCCCAGCTCAGGCAGATGGACACACAACTACTCTGCTCGAGCTAGCACTTCAAAGCAGCACCATGGCCACAGCCAGCCCGGGCAGTGGCTTGGGGCGGCTGCCCGAGTGCAATCCACTGCTGCCCATGCCGCTGTGGCCACGCTGCCATTTTTCGTGTACTAGCTCGAGCCGAGCCGTTGTGCGTACGTCTACCCAATCCAGGAATGCCACCTCCCAGCTGTCGGGCAGACACACCCTAAATGTGATGGCCATGAAGTGGGAAGAAGGGAGAAAGGGGAAAGTAATTGTGAGGCTTTCAGTGAATTCTCTATAGTCACCATCACCAGACACTGGACAACGTAATCAAGTGGAGTTTGAGAGACCAAGAGGCCGGAAAACCACGTTTGTAGAAGTACAGACCGTGTAAGTTAATGGGCCTGATTCTGCTCCCTCTGTCAGGACTCCTGTACACTTCACTGGCCTCACTGGGGGCAGGACGGTGATCAGTGTTTGAATATCGAGGAGACTCCATCAAGTGGTGCCACTAAATACCACAGAGACGGTCATAAGAACGGCCATACTGGGTCAGACCAAAGGTCCCTCCAGCCCAGTATCCTGTCTACTAACAGTGGCCAATGCCAGAGGGAGTGAACCTAACAGGTAATGATCAAGTGATCTCTCTCCTGCCATCCAGGTCTCTGCAGGATGCCTCCGCTCTGTGCCAAACTGGATTTAATCCTTAGGTCAAATATCCAAATTACTTCATGGATAGTAAAGTCACTGACTTAAAACCCGAGGTGTGTGGAGAGGGGGCATTCCATTTCAGGGAGGGGTTCAATACTCCAGAATTTTGTCCCATTCCAATTTGGAATGAAAACTAAACATTTCAGGATTCCTTGTGAAGGGGATAGAGCCCTTGCTGATGGGCAGTCCACCTTGTGGGCTGCCCCAGAGCCATGGACCCTCGGAGCCCTGGGGTCACCTCTGGGGCAGTTTGGCATGTGGGCTGCCAAGAAGCCGGCCAGCATACTAGCAGAAAATCAGGGAGGTCTGAAAACCTGCCTGGGAAGGCAGGGTTCCGATGGAACTCCACTGAAACCAAACCATCTCCGTGAAACGCCTGGATTTCAACAAAACTGGCACATTCCCATTAAACATTTTTTTCCATCAGAATTTTTCCAGCGAGCTCTACTTGACGTGTTTATTCCTGAATCAAGCACCCCCATAACTGAGTCTCACAAATGTGATAAACTGGAGATAGTTGTTAGCCCAGGAGAAAAACAACCCTTCCTGCTTCTAAGTAAACCAGCGTTAGCTCTTCTGGAACTGTGAAAGCATCCTCCCTCTGCGTCCGACACACCATCAATTAATCAGCTTTTCCTCTCTAGGGAACAAGAGCTGAATGGGCAGCACGGGAATACCTCTGGAATTCTGCTGATTGGAATCTGATCACTCATAGATAATAAGGGCATCTCCTCCTCCTTAAATTAGGTAGCTGATCAGACTGGGCATCAGTGGAGAGACCAGTCCGATTTTATTTAATTATAATCAGTATGATTCCCCTTTTCTCATTTTTCCCAGGGCAGCAGGCCCCAGATTCCACCAGCCTGGTCATGCTCTCGAAGCGAAGAGAGATCATTTTTATTTATTACACTGCATCTCTCTTGCTGCTTCCATCTCTTCTAGTAGGAACATTAACGTGGATGCTGGCCAGAAAACTACCCAGGTGAACTCTATTTAGCTAATAAGGAAATGTCAGAGAAACTCTCTTAACGTCTCTGCTCTTCTTATGTGCTGGTGGCACATTGTAAGGTCTCTTAGCGACTCTCACACATTCAGCATCAGGCTATCAGTGTAATTGACTTCAGTGTTTTTTCCACTCTGGCTACAGTCCCATAGTCAAGGCTCCTGGTTACAGTTTGAGATAGCACCAGAGTGCAGGGTCTCACTGTCTCTGCTGGATGTTTGCAAGTGTGACTGTTAACTAGCCTTCTTCTGTAGGCATCCAGCACCCTATATGTCAACAAAATATCCTGGCCACAGGGAACCTGACGGCTTGCAGGCCTTCTGATTGTTGTTGATTTTGCTTATGTTAGAGTCAGCTCCCCTGACCCCTCAAGGGGTGTTGAACTCTGTGGTACCCTGGGCATGCTGAAAGGGATCAAATAAGTTTAAACCTGTTTTAACGAAGTGTGGTTGAACTCACTTGGGCTTTTTCTCTGCTAGGAAATGGACCCTAAGATTTCCCACTATTGCTAATGCTGCTTCATCTCCGTCCGTGGCAGCAAAGACGGGCGCGCTGAGGCAGACGAGGTGCTGGCAGCTGCTGGAGTTTTACGTGTCAGGTTGTGGGGTAGGCCTGCTCTCAGCGGGCAAGTTGGAACAGCCTCTAAAACGCTGGTGGCACCTCCAGGCTGCTCTCAGCTGTTCAGCACGACCAATGGCAGAAACTAGCACTCCTAGGGATGCTCCCACCGACGGAGCTGAGCAGCTGATAGCAACAGAGGGAAAATCTAAGGACAAAAGGCTAATGTAAAGGCAGCCTTTGAATGGGGGAGTCCACCAGAGTTTGGGGCTTAACAAGTGTTGAACTTGGTTGATCCTATCAATGGAGTTCAGCACAACAATAGTGGGCAGAGGCGCCCCACAGTCAAACAGAACAGAGTATTCAAGTACAGACAGAGCTGAAACGCCTCCGACTGTCTCACTATCTGCCTACTCTCGATACTTACATGGTACTACAGTATCTGAGCAACTCCAAGCTTCACTGTATTCACCCTCACAGCACCCCTGCGAGGAAGGGCAGAGTTGTTATCCCCAGCCCAATTCACAGAGGGGGAACCGAGGCACAGAGAGGTTAAGTGACTTGCCCAGGGTCACACACTGTGGCGGAGATGGAAATTGAAGCTCCCACCTCCCAGGCTAGTGCCCTGACCAGTGGCCCAGCTTTGATTTTTGTACTGGTGTTCTCAGCAATGTTTGGAACTAGTGACACCCTGAATATCCACCTCCGTAGCAAGGCGACAGCTAGAGAATTACTCCTTGGGGACGGGCTAGTTTTAAGTGGATGTGGGAAATAAACATATCTGAAAGGGACAAGCATAAGGGAGCCTAAAGGAGAGGAACATGTAAAGTACAGCTCTGCTACGGGGAATGCCAGTGCTGAGGCAGGAAAGACAAGGGCTACTATGTTAATACGTGACAGTTGTTTTGCAAACCAAGAAAACTGAACTGACAAAAAGAAAAGGAGTCCTTGTGGCACCTTAGAGACTAACCAATTTATTTGAGCATGAGCTTTCGTGAGCTACAGCTCACTTCATCGGATGCATTCAGTGGAAACTGACAAAGTAATTCATTTGTCCCAACTCTGCATTGGCCTTTCTCTGTAGTAAGGGCTAACTGCTTCGTAAATCCAAAACACAGGGCAAGACAACGCCAGTGAATGGGGCAGGCAACCCATCCCAACAGTAGCACTTTTACTAGCCACTGGCAGGCATGTATGCTGTATAAATTCACTTTAAATAACTGGAAGACCCCCCACAGAGTAAAGACACTGACGTCATGTACATACTCGCTGTCTGCTTTACACTGTTGCACATTCATAAACGTGCAATGGAATTCTATGGGGCACATCATAGCTTAATGAAATGACCATGTTACCAAAGTCAGTAAAAACCGTTTTGTAAAGAAAACTAAATTATGGGCCAGGAAACGATGGGAATTGAGCCCATCTGTGGCGGATCAATCCCTATGGATCTCTCTCACATATTACTGATCTTGTCATTTCCTCAAAAATAAATGTTGCTACAAAGGATAATTAAACATTGTCCTTTCATTTGTCTTCATTTAAATTTACTTTCCTATGCAGTAGAACACCAGAGTTACAAATTGACCAGTCAGCCACACACCTCAGTTGGAACCAGAAGTACACAATCAGACAGCAGCAGAGACAAAAAAAAAAAAAAAGGCAAATACACCACACTGCCATGTTAAACATAAACTACTAAAAAAATAAAGGAAAAGTTAAAAAAAAGTTCTGACAAGATAAGGAAACTATCAGAGTGGTAGCCGTGTTAGTCTGTATCCATAAAAACAACGAGGAGTCTGGTGGCACCTTAAAGACTAACAGATTTATTTGGGCATAAGCTTTCGTGGGTAAAAAACCCACTTCTTCAGATGTGGTTGCATCTGAAGAAGTGGGTTTTTTACCCACAAAAGCTTATGCCCAAATAAATCTGTTCGTCTTTAAGGTAAGGAAACTGTTTCTGTGCTTGTTTCATTTAAATTAGGATGGTTAAAAGCAGCATTTTTCTTCCGCATAGTAAAGTTTCAAAACTGTATTAAGTCAATGTTCAGTTGTAAACTACAACCATAATGTTTTGTTCAGAGTTATGAACTTTTCAGAGTTACGAGCTACCTCCATTCCCGAGGTGTTCGAAACTCTGAGGTTCCACTGTAGTTTCCTTAAATACTCTGGTGGCTACAGTTCTTAGCAGCACCCAGAACCAAACCTTTATGCCATTTTTAATCCAAGCAAGCAAATGGACGGCTAATCAGGCCTATCCCTTGAAGAGGGCCTGCAAGCCACGTACAGAACATGTCACTATCGCATGGCCCTGCAAATGCCATGTGAGGCACTATGATAGCAAGGATAAATTGCTGTACCTGGAACCAATCAATGTAACCTTTGCAACTTGTCATTTGCTCGTAATCTGCAAGGCTGAAAATCTAACAGAAGAAAAAGCTTTTAGAGATGAGCTTTACCTTGCATGGGTGTGGGTCAACCCCGTATGTCTCCAGGGTCTGGGCTTTTCTTAAAAAATTTAACTCTGAAGTAGCTGGTGTCTGACCACTGGAAGAAAGAAAATCAGGGAAAGGTGTGAACATCAGGATCAGTCATTATGTTCACTCTTTCCATTAACAATACCAGGCATCAAATCAAGCAGATTCCTTTGACTTCATTCAGCCAGCATACTGAATCTAAAACAGGATCTTGTAAAGGGACTCGGCTGTTAAGCCTGTCCATCCCGTTCTGCAAGCTGGAGTTCAGCAGTACAGAAGACAGTCTCCCAACGCTAAAAAGGAACAGAATAAAGGAGCCTCTGCAAAAGGTACGGTTTAATTAAATATAATCAGCCCAAGCTCCGATAAGCATTTCACTTGGTTGTGGAGCATTACATGCAGAAAGCAGCTCATTTCATATACGTTTTTCAGGTCCCTTTCATGATGTCACATCAAATGACGTAACATCTATACATGTGTCTGAGGTTAAAAACAAATACAGAACTCCCTCTTCGGAAATGCGAGAGCTGGTAAAAGGAAGTTCAAAAAATTATCTACGGCCCATGGACAGCTCATAACTCCTTCTCTGAGCACCACAAGAACAGATTTACTATCTCTGGCTCCCAGGATGCCCATTCTGGATTCTTATCTTGCCGGCAACCTTGCAAGCCTTATTGCCTGGGTCACCTTCACACAGTTTTGTGAATGGACTTGAAGTGTAATAGACTGTGGCTTGTCATATGTCATAAACAAAGATACAGCTAGTATAATGGGAATATCATAATAGGATGATATCTTACTTTTATACAGCACCTCATCCCAAAATAGTATTTGAATAATAGAGCAGGCAGCTGAAACTGCAGGGGGAATTTAGGAAGGCAGACTATATTTATCCAGGATGAAATATAGTTACCATCCCTGCTCGATAAGAAAAAGCCATGGGATCTTTAATCAGCCCGTAAACTGGGCTGAGTTCAAGACTCAGCAAAATAAATAAATAAATAAATAAATAAAATAGAAGTCAGAGACTCCGCCTGAGCTGGGCCCCGGGCTCGTGTGGAGATATTAGGAAAGCATTGATACAAACTGCCTGAGCCATACATTTTCGTTACAAGCTAATGACATTCCACTGTTGGGAAATGATATTCCCAGCACTCCACTGAGACCACTTTAGGCCTTTCTATAATTCTACAAATGGTCGGGACCTCAGTTTGAAATCTCATCTGACGGATGTTCAATGGATAAAAAAGATTTCAGGTTTTTTATTATTCTTTGATTATTTACATTTTAAAGCACTTTGGGTAATTTTTTTCAGGCAGTTTATTATGTTCCTATTTCAGGAAGTAGAGGTTTGGTATTAGATGCCATGTCCTATTCCCAGAATATTTTTATTTTTGTTTTGTTGTAATGCATCTAATAGTGCTTAACAAATTGACCTTAATTTTTAAGAACATCTCCATTATTTTCCCTCTTATTAAATGTGAAACATGTTACCAAAAGAAACTTTTTTTCTGATTTAGTGTATGTACAAATGCAATAAAGCTCCTCATCCCCTTACACAGAACTGTTATGTTCAAAACCTTAAATAGGAATAGCAGCAAACAAAGTACCAATAAGTCTATAGTTAATCAACATACATGAACCCTTTTAAATGGTACAGTACATTAAATCCCAAAGCTAATGTTACCTGAGTTCTGTTTTGTGAATCTCTGCAATTTTCCTTTCCAGCTTTTCCGAATGTTTGGGGAAAAACTGGAACTTGGAGCTGTAGCCTTCTGGGTGCTTCCCAGGGTCATAGTCCCCAATCTCCGCTAGTAAAAGAAAGAGAGGCTATATAATGAAGTAACAAGGTTTTTGTCATTTGGAGTGAAATCATTTTAGAAGTAACTGCAATTAAAAGAACAAACTGGTTTAATATTAAAAGTCAAAGGGCATCTGCCCAGAAAGGGGGTTTGTGGGTTGGAAACAGAAAACTGTTTCTTCTCCAAATGAAGTTGATAGCGAGGGGCTAACTAGCCGAGGGGGCTGGCAATGGGATACTGAGCAGTTCCCTTCTAGGGGCCCGATCCTCCAAAGTGATGGGTACCTTCAAACCCCCCAGGTGCCGATGAGAATGGAGGATGCTCAGCACCTCGCAGGGGTAGGGATCAGGTGACCAGTTCAACTCCAGCCAAGCTGGTGGCGAGCCTGGGTGAGTGGAACCCTGTGTGGAATTAGTTTGATGGGTCTCTGTCCAGTTCCCAGTGCACAGGTGTCCACAATACAAGAAATCCACCATCACACCTGGGTCCTAGTCTCAGCAGGGAAATCAGAAAGTGAACAGGCCTGGAGAGTGAATGAACCTCTGACTCCTAGCCAGAGCTAAGGCTCATCGCATGGTGAAACAGCATGGGAAAACTCGCGCTGCCGATGCCTGCAGCTGGGTGCAGGGTTTGCAAGGAATCATGTCTCTCTGACTTTCACTCTGTTTGTGAGCAGATGGTCACTGGCTCACCTTTATTCATTCTTCAGAATTATTCTGTCCAGTAATTAATAGGAACTACTCTCGGCCTGCAGTGCATTTCCAAGCAGTTCACTGCCAATATTAAAAGTAGAGTTATTCTGCGAGGACCAGTCGTTCACATGGTGTAGCCCTGTTCCTACTGGAGGAGCAGAACTCTAAGAATCAGCGTTCCAGAGCAAAAACTCCCCCTTCTAAATGTGAACCCCCATCTTGGAATAATCATAGAATCATAGAATATCAGGGTTGGAAGGGACCCCAGAAGGTCATCTAGTCCAACCCCCTGCTCAAAGCAGGACCAATTCCCAGTTAAATCATCCCAGCCAGGGCTTTGTCAAGCCTGACCTTAAAAACCTCTAAGGAAGGAGATTCTACCACCTCCCTAAGTAACGCATTCCAGTGTTTCACCACCCTCTTAGTGAAAAAGTTTTTCCTAATATCCAATCTAAACCTCCCCCACTGCAACTTGAGACCATTACTCCTCGTTCTGTCATCTGCTACCATTGAGAACAGTCTAGAGCCATCCTCTTTGGAACCCCCTTTCAGGTAGTTGAAAGCAGCTATCAAATCCCCCCTCATTCTTCTCTTCTGCAGGCTAAACAATCCCAGCTCCCTCAGCCTCTCCTCATAAGTCATGTGTTCTAGACCCCTAATCATTTTTGTTGCCCTTCGCTGGACCCTCTCCAATTTATCCACATCCTTCTTGTAGTGTGGGGCCCAAAACTGGACACAGTACTCCAGATGAGGCCTCACCAATGTCGAATAGAGGGGAACGATCACGTCCCTCGATCTGCTCACTATGCCCCTACTTATACATCCCAAAATGCCATTGGCCTTCTTGGCAACAAGGGCACACTGCTGACTCATATCCAGCTTCTCGTCCACTGTCACCCCTAGGTCCTTTTCCGCAGAACTGCTGCCTAGCCATTCAGTCCCTAGTCTGTAACATTCACTTCACATTTACTGTTTGGGCAACATTTCTGCCAATAAACTAATTTGCTAGCATAGTGCTTGAAAATGAGCACAGGAGTGGCATGGACACAACCGAAGAGGATTTTAAAGTGTGAATGAATATCTACAGAATAGTTTTGCGTGGTATCTTCCCATCTCTACTGCACTGAACCTGCTCTAGGGAAGATTGGAGGAGTCCACCTGGCAGGATTGGCAATTGGGCAGCTTCCCCTAGCATTAATGTACACAAAAATGTTAACAAAAATAAAATTTACATCTCTATCCATGCCATCTCCCACAACAGCCACCACATGGCTGTAGAACAGGGACCAGCTCCTGAAGTCACCAGGATGTATTCCTGTGCTCAGAGGACGTCTGCTGTCCTTTCACATTAAACAAGACAGAGCAATGAATCACGCTCCACTTGTCTAGATGGGAAAATGATTCTAATACCATCCAAGAGGTTCTGAGGAATGCTGGGTCCGTAGCCACTAATGTCTACAACAGAACTCCGGAGGCACAGTGCGCCATTGTATCACATCTTATAAGCTCAGAACAATTCAAACTACCGTGGACATTTAAAAAAAAGATTTTTGTGTGCTCCGTGGATGTGACTCTGCTTGCATCTCAGAAAAACAAAGTTAATTAGTTGGAAAGATCTTCAGATTGGCACTGGCAGAAAGAGCCTTTTGTTTTCTTTCTGAAATGAGCAAATTCCCAATGAATAATAACGAAGATAACAACCCTAATGGCCCTCCTGTATGACACGCCATAGCAGGGGACTCTCTTGCAGGGAACTTATGCAAGGATTCTCACATGGACGTTTCCACTATATCACCTCCTGGCAGGATGGAGTTTGCTCCTCCTCCTTGGAAAGGTTGCTCCCAAACGTGGCAGACACCCTTGGGCAGGGCTGGCTGTGCGGAAGCCCTGTATCCCCCCAGAGGCTCTAGTCCCATAGTACCAACTCCAGTGACATGATTCCACTGCAGCCACACTACCAGGGACTCCCCTCTGCTGTGGCATCCCCGAGGAACCACTTTAATATATGGTGAGGTGCCTCTACAGGATGGGGGTGGGTGAAGACAGCTTACGTTGAGCTACTCCTTGTCCTGTCCTTTCCCCCTTCAGTGGCTCATCCAAATACATCCCATCTCCCCAGACAGACCCCAGGCCCCACCCACCCATGACACACACAAAACATACCCACCCTGAATCCAGGAAATACTCAGCAACCAGGAAAAATACCCCATTCCAAATTGTTAAAAACCCGGGCATGTTCAATGTTTGCTTCAATACAAGGACATCACAGGGCACTCTCTGGGTTCCATGTCTATTTAGAATCTTCCCATTGAGACCAGGTTCATGACTCTGTTGAGCAAACTCAAGCCCCTGTCAAGAGAACCAGGCTAGGAATCCTGCACCAATCATGTGCAATTCATGCCTTCCAATGGCCCCAGCATGAGATCAGGTGAGACGTGGCTATTCCCCCACCCTGAGGTTTGCTTTGAGATTGGGAGGCTTTTCCCAACCCAAAATCTAAAGAGCGACACTGAGCTATGAACCCACAAGAACACAGCCCAACAACAACGTCTGTGGGAGCCTCAGGCAAGCAAAACTCCTCTAGGCCCCACAGTCCCATCAGAAACATCGAGGATTATGCAGGTGAATAGCTCAGAGCTGGTTCCTCTAGCTCCATCACACGTTCAAATGTGTTTCATAATCTCTCCTGAACAATTAGCATGAGGAGGAGCAGGTCCTGCAGCGGTGCAGCATATAGCTGCCAGGCTGGAGCTGCCCATGAAGCCAAGACAATAAACTGACTTATCAGCTGATTAAAAGTCAGCTCTGCTCTTTTCATACATCTGAAAGAAATGGGCTGATTTCTCCTCGAGACAGGCTGAACAGGCAGCTACCCTGTTTCCACTTGCATCACCCTCTGGGAAGCAGCCAGTAATTAAATCCAAATTTGACTCAAGCTGCAGTAAAGGGGAACAGAAAAGAGGAAAAAATGGTCCTCTCTTGGCTGAACAAGGCAGTACAGTATTTCATCTCTGTCTCGTACTACTGAGCTGCGTATCTGCTTTCCAGACTATATACAAGTCCTGCATCTGCAGCATCTCACAACTCAGCTGGAAAGGACCCCCCCCCCCCCTCTCATCCAATTTCCTTTGGTCTGTGGCTCCTAGTGAAACGTAGATGTGATATTAATGTGCATGCTTCCCCTGTAAAATGCTGAAGGGGGGAAAATACACCCGTATTTCAAAACTAATGATTAGTGCCTCTAAAAAATTCAAATATATTGAACTGTAAACACATGCGTGAGTGTAGAAAAAATATCCGGTCTACTATGAAATATCTTGTACGTGCTTTGGAACTGGAACTTGTCATTCTGTACATCCATGGCTCTATATAAGCGATGACACGCACAAAACGACATTAAAAAGAGCATTATTAGGCCTATGCCACCTTAAATCAGCTCTCTTATTATGCACATGCATTGTGACAGAGTCTTTAATTATAGTCACGTTGTATTTTTGCCATAGGCTTGGACAAATCTGAGCAGATTTCATGGGAATGGCAGACAGTACACCCCAGACACAAATGCCACCCCGCTGCAAATTTCAAGTCTCAGCTCTCAAGCTCTGGGGTGCTAGAATTTTTTAACATGGACGGAACAATGTATTTTGCCCTAGTCTCATTCTCAGAAACAGATGAACTTGTTTTGGCTGAAATTAAAAAATAAACCAAAAATCAGCCTGAGGCAGACACTCAGAATGGAAAATTTCAGCCCAAACAGTTAAAGTTTGGCAAAGTTATAAGCAACTGAAAACAAGGTCTTCTTAGGAGAAGTGTCAGTCAAACTTAATACGAGGCTGTGCTACCAGAACGTCTACAGATTTTCAACCCAGACCTTCGGCTGTTCAGTCCTTTAGGACTCCACAAACTGAAGGGACGTTGGCCTCTTCTGGCCTTTCCATGTCTTGGGCTGGGGATATCCAGACAAGAGTGCTTTGTGTAGCAGAGACACTGGCAAGAACAGGAGTGGTAAAATAAGCAAGAGGTTTCCAGATATTTTCCCCCACCCCACACTGTGCAACCAACCTGGGTCCTGTCTGCGACTTGCTGACAAGTTGTTTCTTGGCTGATGAGCTTGATGGAAAGCCATGAATTTGCATAAGGACATGTTCATTTGTGCCCCCAGCTAACAAAGCTGTGTTTGTTGTACTCGGGTCCCTCTTTAAAGCCACACACTAGAAGGGCATGCAGTCACTCATGTGGAAAGAGCAGTATTTTCTTGCAAGGCTCTTTAGGACTATCCATGCTCATTTGTCTGGTGTGTACATATTGGAGAGACCAGGAGATGGTAACAATGCAGTCCTTAATGTTTTAGCTGAAGCACAAACAATTATTTCATTTTTCCTTAGTTAAAATGTCTGGCTCCATAAACCAGGTCTTTCCTTTGGAATCCACCCTTCTCTGAGGTTTGTAAAGAGATGCCCTTCTACAGCTAATAGCTCTTACCCAGGAATTCTGACTTTCTTCATTCAGACAAGGGGAAAAAATAAATGTCAGTCTCAACTTTCAGTAAATGAGTCTATTTCTTATCTATCTTCTCTGTCTGTTGTATTTAGATTTATATATTTTAAGGCCAGGAGGGACTATTCCTTCAACTAGTTGGACCTCCTGTATAACATAGGCTACAGAATTTCATCCAGTTACTCCTGTATTGAGCCCAGAAACTTGTGTTTGACTAAAGCAAATCTTTTAGTAAGGCATCCAGTCTTAATCTGAAGACTTCAAGAGATGGGATTTACAGAGCCAGTCACCATAATTGCAGTTTCGAGAGACCTTCTGCAATACTGAAAAATATAAACATAGCCAAGCTTCCTTCTATGTCTTTACTGATAACTAGGCATCACCCTGCCAAAACTGGCCACACTTGCTGTCTAGCACTGGGATGTCTCACGGAAGACAGGAAGGAGAAAGTTACGCTGAGGAGGGTAAATCAGGACAGGACCAACCAATTTAACTTTGAGATTCCAAATCAGAGGGTAATAACAGCAAGAAAGTGATACTCTCGAAAGCACCAGTTATCACATCTATTGCGCAACTACTGCACTGATGCATGTCTGGACACCAATGTCTGGTGTGTCTGAGGATGCAGCAAAACTTCTGTAGGAAGTCTCAACACACGAGAGTGTTTTCTGCCCTGCAAGTACCCCAAATTACCTAGGAGGTTTCTCTGAAATCAGTACTGAGTCCCATGCTGCTACAAGCCTCACCTACCTATTCGAGAGTATCACTTCAACTCCAGAAATCCCTGTATCCTAGTTACAGAGGAAGCGTGGATTAGGAGCTGCAACACAGTGACCCGGAAATCAGGAGTTCTAGATGCCCTTTTTCGCTTTATCACTGAATCTGTGTCGCTTAATGCATGGTGCCTCATTTCCCATCTGTTAAATGGGGATAAACCCACCTGCCTGACAGGGAGATTGTGATTTTGTAAAGTGCTTTGAGACCCTCAGATGGAAGCAAGTGCAAAATACTAGACACATAATGTTGATCAAAGGGCCATTTATTCAGACACAACTGACCTGAATCCAGGTGGAATAACTTTGAGGGAATAGATGGCAGAGTTGTTGCTTCTGGTACAGTTTTAGATCACACTATCAATTCTAATTTTATTATAGACCAACGTGGTACTGGCACAAGGACAATCTTGAAGTATGAGCCCTGAATTGGTTAGATGACATTTGTATTCAAGGTGTAGTGATCTATTGTAAGTGAAATAATGTAATCAGTACTTAGCATGAAAAGAAAATTTATCTTGTCACAAAGCATTACCTTGAAGGATATAGGCAGCTAACAATGCAGCATCCGACGTCTTGCAGAGAAGGCGACCATGGTAGAGATCTCTTTTGATCTGCAGGAAGACTAAATACCTGAGGAGAGAAACAGAATTAGCTCTGAATTATTTCTTTTATTAAGCAATGCTTAAGTTACCTAAACGTCTGACTCAAACAACGAAAATCTATCGAGACACTTCCACTCTACATTCTCCCCAAACATTCCGTTTACAAGATATTACATCAGCTGTGACTTAGTTAAGTGCTAATTTGCCAGTCAGTCCCCAAGTTAGGGTCAATTCTCAGGGCTCAGAGGTATGCATGCCGCTCCTGCTGAAGTCCACAGGAGTGGCGATATGCATATATATGAGACAAGAATCTGATTCATAATTTGTCGTGCAGGTCTGAGACACAACCATCTAGTCACTTACCTGCCTTCTTACAGGTGCAGAAATTAAAAAAACAAAGCCGAGATGCAGACAGAAATTAAGAGCTGTGTCTTTAATGCGAATACTCCAGAGATCTTTTTCCACAAGACCAGAGGAAACGCGGAAAGGAAGGAACATTCGTACAAATATTTACTCTAATGCCAACTCTCTTCATTTCCATTCAAGCCCACTGAAATCAATGAAACCCTCTCACTGATTTCAATGGGTTTTGGATCAGCCCCAAAGAGAGGTAAAATAACAAACAAGGGCTTTCAACAATCCTAGCTTCTACATCAGAGAGGTCTCCAGAGTCCTGTATTTCTGACGTCCACAGAAATGAGCATGATGTCACAAATGTCTGACTCTCCCTCAAGGCCAAAGACAGGAAGGGTAGGACCAAACCCTACTCTGAGCACCTTTATACAGAATTGGAATGGTCTCAGCCAATCAGAGAACAGACTGCTGTGCCAAACTGACCAACAACTATGCTTATTTCTTATTTATGCAATTCTCTTCACTCCGATTAGCTACTGGGATATGATTTGCATAATGGTTTCCAGTTATTTTTCACCAACTGCATAGCACCGAAATCCCTGTAATCTAATGGTTAATTATTGGTTTTTTACTCTTGGTCTTGCAGTAGTGCCAAAGTCCCCATTGAAGGCTATTCCTCTGGTTTTAAACTTCTCTGAACTTGCACTTCACCCTTGGAACTCAAAACCTTTACAGAACACCGACTTAGAAGAACCTATTCTTCCCTTAATGTACATCTGTATGGTCTAGTAGCACTGTTACAATTACTGACATTATTATGTGCAAGGTCCACTAACATTATTCCCCTCTCTGTGCCTCGATTTCTCTATCTGTAAAATGGGGGTACTGATACTGACCTCCTTTGTAAAATGCTGAGAGTGACACTGGAAAGCATGATACAAGAGCTAGGGATTGTTATTACTACTATTATGAGATATTTTAAGAGCTTAGATTCCTCTGAAAGCATTCACCTCTCTCCTTGGCATCTGTCATTAGTGGATAATAAAATCAGCAATTCCTATGCTTGACAGTCACTATTTCTCTAGATTTTATGCAATTTCAATAAATCAAAGCCAGCAAAAAGAAAAAACAAAATATGACTAAAAATTATAGTATGATAATAATGATAATAAAGTTAAAATAAGTAACTGTGTGGCAGTTCAGACTGAGTTACGATGGCATTCATTACATTTGGGAAAAATAATCTGATGTAAAACATAACTCACGTAATTAAGGAGCAAACTGTAAACTGGCATGCTTGGAAATATGTTTAAATAATTTAATAATTTAACTTCCATTCTGCAGAACCTCAGCCAACCTTGATTTCTTGAGTTCAGATTTCTGATACTGCAAGCATCATCATTTTACTGGTAAAATTACAAGAATGTTGAGAAAAATCCAACTATCATAACCCACACCATGCTCCCTCCTGCTAGGACAATTGCAAGCCCCAGCTCTGCTCTTAGTTTCATGCATACATCTCATGGCAGATTTAGACTCAAAATATCTTTATAAGTAGAACCAGTCCCTAGCAGCTAATTAGCTTTTACCCTTTGCTATCCTACAGAATGAATATCCATGTCACCATTCCAGCTGTTTCGCTATGTATTTCAATTTCTACTCTCCCCACATTGAGTACTATTCATATGTACCCAAATCTCACTGACATGCTGGTGAGGTCAGGTGCGCTCTGTAATCCTGTTTGCAGATGGGAGAATTTCTGCCATTTCTACCTAACCACTTAAACCAGTTCTGGAGGGTGGTTTTTGGTGACCCAGGATGGTTTCCCTATATGCCTATACCTTTAAATGGCACTGGGAGTCAGACTTTTCCACCACAAAGGGACACAATGGCAGCCCTGGCTCTACAGGCATGAAGGAATTAATGCAGAGAAGTGTGGCTTGCGAGGTGTGGACAGAGGGGGAGGCCCGTTTTTAGAAGATTAACGCACAGGGATGCTGGCTATTGCTCGTGGATAGTGGGAACCAGGATGAGACCTCTCATTGGCCTGCAGTCAAGATGCCAAAATAGAGAGTCCTCAGCAGCAACCGAACGGTTACGTCCCAATGGCATATTTGGTAACTGACATGGGGGAAAAAGCTAACTGTGTTTGTGAAAAAATCACTGTCGTTCTGATTCAACGCCCTGCCTTGGCTGATTTTGAAAGACACACGGAGAGGGGAAAGAAGAGACCGCATCAGCCCTGAAGTCTGCAGGCAGCACGAACATGCAATGTACTGTCTTTCCCACACCTATACAGAGCTACCTTAGCCCCTGCCATGCCACATGACATGAGCCACTTGCAGACATACAGAAGAAATCTTCCCACCCCGCCCCCATGCCGATGCCAAATGTGTGAGTATTTGCTACCGTCACCCAAACAGCTCTCCCTCTTTCTATCCCAGCCCCCAAAACCTCTTTTCATCTTACAGGCCTTAATTAATGGACTGTATTTAAAAACAAAAGAGCAGATGGTGCAGGACACATAATTTAAGCTTTTCTGTTGCCTGACTTTTGTCACCGTTGCCAACATTTTCTGGGTATATTATAGTTTATTAGACAATAACAAACACAGGCAACTCTCAAGCTACTTGAACACCGTCTTGTCCACTGGGTAACTACTGGCCATCTCATCGGCAAAAAATGCTGAGTCATTCAAATGAACTAATGAGTCAGCTGATGACACTTCAATCCACCAATTGTGATGTCCGATGCCTCATGCAGATTCCCAGCAAATCTAAATCTGCCCCACGTCTGTGCAATGGTGGGACCGCAGAAGCACTCAGTCAGTCAGTCTCTTTTGGGTTTCAAGTACAGGATCTGTATCGAATTATTAGATCATCAAAGAATAGTGGAAAGAAGTAGATATGGGTGAACTAATTTGGCCTACTGCCAAACACACATGAACATGGAGGGCAAAAGTTGGACGCAGACAAGAAGGTTATTGTGTTTATGCTCCACTAAGGAAAGAATGTGAAAAGGGAAGCAGACAGCAGGAGAGACATCTAATGGCAAGGTAGGGTGGAAAATGGAGCAGAGATTGGGGAGAGTGAGTGACAAATACAGAGACGCTGAAAAAAAAGCTGAGAAAAAGCAAGAACCTTCTGAATAAAAAAAATGTAGCACGTGCACCATGGACGGAGCTATCTGGCTTCCAGAGAGTTCTTCAGTACCTGATACAAAGCTTTCCCTCACCTACAGATATGTGTTGTACAAAAACTGAATCAACCTTGCAATAAAGCCCTGAAGAAATCATGGGTTTAAATTAGGGAAAATACATTTGTGAACTTCGTCTGGTTTTGTGAAGTGCAGCAAAAGGTTTCAAGAGGTCTCCAACACAAGGAACTTGCAAATATTCCACCGTCTGTAGAAAACACCCAACTCAGCCAGCGAAAGGAAATTTCCAAGAGAAGGGCTTGTGTTCTGGAAATGTCGTTTCCTTTAAAAATGTAGTGAAGAAAATTATGCAGTTTTCTGAACTAGAGAGTTTCCTCTGTCACAGCTCAGCCACTCCTCCTATTGCCAATTTTCTCTTCAATCAGGAACTTTTAAAGCTAACTTAACTCTGAACTCACTGAAGTTTTTTCCTGATCTCAGCACCAATCAATACCTGAAGTTTCTTAGGACCAGCATCACTTATCCCCCCTGTTGATTACTTTCTAACGGATTCCCTCTGTCCGTCTCGCCAGCGCGTTGGGACTGGAACACGGACAAAGTGAACGACAAGTGACCCCCATGCCTAAGAATAGCTTTTTCGTCCATGAACCCCCCCCCCCGGGCTTCCTTTGAATTCTTCTGCCTGGGAGAAATGCATGTCACTAGACCCCAAAGACAGTGGGAGTGTGAGATTTACATACCTGTAAGAAAGTAGCTATGCCGACGGAGCAAAAGCTGTCATCAAAACATGCGATCACGTGATCTTGGAAATAAGCCACAGTCTGTCTGGTTCTAGACTCCAAGTAACACAAAGTGCTACTGCTCCTCCCTCCCCCACCCCCTGATTGCTATATTAAGTGCAAGAGGTTAAATCTTCAGTGGCCTTAATTGGCGAAGTTTTCACCCCGCCCTCCCAAAGCAGAAATCTGACCTGCATTTCAATTCTTATTATACCTGACAACTGCAGATGTTGTGCTGATCTCGCATTACAGAAAAGAAATAGAATACCGAAAGAACAGCTTAATGACCATGCCCACCTAATAGCGATCGCTGTTCAGAGAGATGTCACTGGCCATTTCACATTTAAAGTGAGACCTAATGACTGCAAAATTTTGCAGTTGTTAGGAGTTAACATAAAATCTGCAAATCAAATAAGTGGCTCTTAAAAAAGAGCAAACACATGCATCTGTCTGAGATCTATGCCTGGACACTTCTTTGTTTCTTCCCAAATGTACCTGGAACAAAAACCAAATCAATTGTATCTGGGAAAGTTGATTCGGGGCACCTTCTTATAGAAGCAGAAATGCTTGTGTTTTGGATATGAAGTTATTTTAAAACAGGCTCAGCAAATAAGAATGGCCTATTTACAAATGATTGATTTTGTGCTCATCTGACTCGACTATGGGGGCTGGCAATCAGGTTCAGAAAGAGTTGCTCATGTATTCAGGATACTAACTTCTCAGACTTTCAGATAAGAACTATGGGTTTTATTTGTCTCTCCCTGAAGCACAAGAAAAGCTTCCATTAATTCTGAACATTATCAAGAAAGGCATAGAACTCCAGAATCCCTCTTCCTATGCTGATCTCATCTTCTATTGTACATCTTCTGTTTTCTAACCCATCCTTCT
This sequence comes from Lepidochelys kempii, assembly GCF_965140285.1. Taxonomy (NCBI): domain Eukaryota; kingdom Metazoa; phylum Chordata; order Testudines; family Cheloniidae; genus Lepidochelys; species Lepidochelys kempii. The sequence goes on along the minus strand of NC_136389.1, from coordinate 83,887,241 downwards.
AAAGAAAAATATATTGAGTTTATTAATACAAAAGCAAAAGGTACATAATCCTGCGCCCAGAAGTATTTCAAATACACCATATAAAAGAGGGCAAAATCCCAGAGTCCATCCAACCAAGGTCCTCGCTCACCAGACACCAGAGAAAGAGCACATCCAAGGGATGGTATGCAGTGGGCTGGACTAGAAGACCTCCTGAGGTTCCATTCAGCCCTACACGTCTATGGTTCTATGAATGCTGGAATATATTTAGCCCTTCCAGAAAGCCTACTTAATTCTGGAAGAACTTAGTTTTGATCTTGACTATCCATCTTTGATGTTTAAAGACGTACAGAGAGGCCTGTGCAATATGATTCCTCAAATGCCAGTGGGAAAAACATCAGATGGCAGAGGGGACCAGCAGAGGGATTTAGAGCCTTCCACCTTCAGGTCACTGAGCCTAATCAAGCCCACGTCCGTGACCACTGAGCTTTGTCTCCACCTGGCAACCATGGAGGGCATACGGAAATAAGTCTTGTGGTCTTGTAATTTCTAGAAGACATGCAGCTACCTCACTCAGCAACTGCACGTGATTTGAGGATACAAAGGGGAAACAGCTTGTGCTGCTGTCCCTGGTTTTACTCCATACAGAAATGGAGGCATTCGTTCGCCAGGGCTGTCAATCTAATGCCTTTAATTAGCACTACCTTCATCTACAAATTAAAAAAGCAAAGGACCCCTCATCAATCTATTACGCCAGCAGTTAGTAAACAACTTTTCTAATCCCAGCATCACCCTCCCCGCCCCGTGTCCTCTGCTCCATCAGCAGTCTGTTGACCATCACCTGTGGCGATTTCAGGTTCTTTTACAACATACACATGTAGGACAAGAAAATTAGTCAATAAGGGCTACTTCTAAAGAATAAAAACCGGTACTCAGGTTTCATATGCAAGAGTTAAAAGCTGATGGGTGCAAATTGGTAACTGCATAGCAAAATATGCATCTGAATGCACAGAATGGGTGTCTTCACACGCACCCATCTGCACGTACAGTGATCTATTTGCAGACACCTGATCACATTTGCATACACAACTTAACATGTCATTTTGCAGATTTGACCCTCAACATTTTTGTTTCCTTAGGTCCAGGAAATAAATACATATCTCCACAGAATACTCTGATCACTGTCAGGTAGATTGGAATAGACTCGTGCCCCAGTTCTCTTAAATTAGGTTTGTTTCCCAAAATGTTTGTCTCCTTTTGACTAGATCTGGGATGTAGTCAAGAAAAACTCTCTCACATTTACTCTTTCAAATGTTGTTTCTCCAATTTATAAACCTGTGTTCAGGATTTGATTGCATTCACTGGCAGGAAATCATGAAATTAGGATGTTCAATAAAGTTTACAGAAGCCTCACTATAACAAATAAAACAAAACTATTTCAGCCCCAAAGGGTATGGTATGAAATGGGCCCAGAGTATGTAGAAGCCATTTAAACACGAAATTGTCCCCGTTCTCTTTAGCCAGCAGATCTGTAATTCAAGTGGACACATCCCCAACCCGTACTTCCCATTAAATAGGTTTGGATCCGTGTGATCAGTCTGGCTGTTTACTTGTGTTCTGTAAACGATTAAATCATAGCAGCGACTGATGGTAGCTTCTAAGGTTCAACTTCTCATCTGTACCAGTCAGCTGAGAACCCAGCTGTTCCAAGGTGCCACTGACCATGGAAACGCTGGCTGTAGCCCGGATCCAGCCGTCTCTGGGTCATCATCTCCTTACCCCAGAGCACAGGACAGGCACCTTTACCCAAGTTTAATTCAGTACTCGCTCCCTTGATAAAGGAGACCCCCGGCTTTGCAAGCGTCCATGCCTGGGTCCAGAGAGGCTTGCTTTGAAGCCTTCGCCAGCTAAGAATGTTCTCCACACCCGACTCTTTCCATATCACCTCTGTCACAGCGCACCAGTGCAGGGAATGTTCACACTCAGCCATGCACTGGAACCATAGACCAATATCCAGCTGATCTTAAAATTAACCACAATAAAAGTGAAATTAAACAGAGCTAAACAATAGATTCTGCAAAAGCTTCTGACACACTTTAGCAGTGCCCTGCCATCCCACTTCCACACTTTTGGTTCCTTATCCCTTTCTCTGAGATAGAAATGTTGTTGCATGCTTCAGTGCTTAAGATCCTAGTAGAAAGCGATGGAAAACATCTACTGTATTGTTGAGACCACCCCCCAGCAAGGACAGGGTCTAGTCTCCCACTAGCTGATATTATATTGATTTTACACGTTGTCTTAGCCAAACATTTCATGACGTAGGGAAAAAAGCGAAGTCTCGGGTGCTAGAATGCTGACACCAATTTCCCCTTTATTTCCAAGGAGGGAACAACTAGGCATTGGAAACAGCTTTGAAGATTTCTCACCTTTGCCGCAATGCAAAATATATTGTGTTGTTTACCTGAAACTGAAACATGTCTCACCAACGTCTCTATATTCTCTTTCCTGTCAACTTCACCCTCTCTCACGGCAAATCCTAATTCCTTTGGACACCTTATTTTCCAAACTTGTTAGGACACAGATGTGTGTTTGGAATTTGTTCTGTCTGAAAGAGTAATTACACTTTGGACAGAGTGGACAGTGTTGTAAACAACTCTACCCAATAGCTGCTTTTGGCAGAATTATTTGTTAATGATGCTGTTCTGTTCCAATGTGCTCAATTAACATTTGTGCTACCCTCCTTTCTGGAGAGCCAAGAGGATATTTAGCATATTAAACACTGCCTACTGCAAAGACCTCTTAAAAAATTAAAGTCATTTTTAATAAACTCCACATCATACTATACCTCCCCTCCCCCCACCTGAGATCTGCAGCACAGAAAGAGAGGAACATCCATTTCTCTGAAGATGACAAAAAGCATTCATCAAGGTCTTTGGACTAAATGTATTGCCTGGGAAGTGTCCAATTTACTGAACCCAGCTCTCAATTCCCCATCTCATTCTGCCTCAGCTCTGCTTTACAGCAGCCTTCTAAAAAGACAAGATTATAAGGCAGGAATCGAGCATCCGAACCATCTCAAAGCGCAGCACTGACAGCTGCATTTGTTTCGCGTTCAGGTGGTGGGACAGGCTTTTTGCCATTCCTTGACTTATTATCCATCTGCAGCATCTGGGAACAGGTGCGCCTTCCTTGTAGCAGGCAGGAAAGAAGAGTGGAAGGGACTCACAGCTGGCTTGCAGGCAAGTTAACACTGTGCAAGTGGCAAGGAGAAAGGGGAATCATGGGGAACAAATGTCAGAATTAGCCAGTTTTGGAATTGTTGTATTGGCCTGATAGCCGCGTGCTGTAACTTTCATTATTAAAACTGCACGTCTGGAAATTCTTCACACCCCAGAACCAAAGACATGCTCCTGAAACAAACCTGCCTGTTTTTCTGTTTGCTCCAGCTGGACAAAGGGCACAAACAAGGGTAGGGCTCCTACAATCACACAGTCTGGAATGGACACAGTCTCCTGCTCCCTCCCTGCCCAGCCAGTGCTCCTCTAGAACCTGTTCCCATCGAAATCAAGGAGAGTTGTGCCATTCGCTTCATGGAAGCAGGATTGAGCCCTTACTGCCTTGAGTGTTAGAGTTAAAGGGACACTGCCAGCTACTCATAAGCATTTCCCCCCTCTGCTTTTCCTATCGCTTCTTAGAAGCCTGGAAATAAACCAGCTCTCCCTCAATGCATACAGCGGACAAAGAACAAACATCTAGAGGGGACGTGCAGTGGAAATAAGCAAGTAGCAGGGCTGTTCATCTGGCTCCATCGTTTAAGCAGAAGAAGCAGATCAGTGCCTGCATTGGCCATCAATTTGCTGCAAACAACATACAAGGAGATAGTCAGGCTAACAGAACCAGCTATGAAAAGGTTAGACAAAGAGCCCTGGAGACAAATAACAAGCCCCGCTGGGGGCTCAGGAAGGGCGTGTTTAAACAGGTCATTAGATCTGGGAGTGAATCTTGAGTATTGGAAAGCAGGAAACACCCCACCCTCTTCGAAAAGGCAAAGAAACAAAGCAGGAAATCTTTGGTCCTGTGATTAACAGCTCTTCTGATGAGACCTTTGGAAAATGACTAGCGATGGCCTAAGAGATCTCTCCCAGCTCTGTCTTCTATGATGGACTGGAGACAACGGGAACCAAAGGTAGCATTTCCAAGAACACCACCTTGCGGTAGCTCGTGGCAATACGCTCCACTACCACAGCAAATTCTAGCGTGAAAAGCTCAGCTCTCTGGGTTTGGTGCATCGCAGCTACTGTGACCTGTTGTGTGTGAACAGAGCTGTGATGAATGTTCTTACACACATCCCAAGAGAGCAGCAAGCCAAGATGTGAAAGCGTTTGGGGGTGGTGTCAACACATGGGCAGCGTGGCTAACTCAGGCATGTTTCCTTTTCCATTTGCTAGCAAAATCTAGGAACAAATCCACATGCTGAGCCCCAAACCACCCCCCTTCTTGATGCCTACACGGACACGTGTGACAAATTCTGCACTCCCGCATGCAACCCGCTGGCATTAGCTTCCCCTCCCCTGTTCTGAAGTCACACCCAGCACTTCCTCACCTCCCTGCAGTCCTAATCACACCCAGCCTTTCACATTCAAGCCAACTTCATCTCTCACCGCTCTGCAAACTCCACCCCATTGCTTTTAAACAGTGGTGATAAATTCCAGATCAGCATTTAGTGCAATCGACCCCCTGCCAAAGACCCGTCATCTGAACGGGATGTCACAAGCGAATCTACTGTTACCTGAGCAGTATTACAAATGAGACATTGCAGCCACCGAGCCAGATTGGTCTTCCAGACGCAAGAGAATTTTAATATTTATGGCCCACCTAGAATCAGGCACATTTTGTACAAAGAGTCAACTAAGTTCAGATAAAGCGTGACTGTCTAAAGATGACTGTGAATTACCCCTAAGAGAATGTCTGGCAGCCAGCAAGGCTGGATGGGCAGCTAAAGTCTAAGTACTGAAAACAATTTAAAAACAATCAGGCTTCAGCCAGCTTAGTTACATAAATACAATACTTTTTTACGGGGGAGTTCATGTCGGATTGGCTGAGGCAAACAATAGGATTCTGCTCCGCCCCCGAAGTGAATCTAAATGCAGCATGTCAGGAACAGTGAGCAATTCAAACTCTAGTGCACCAACATCTACCAGGTAAAATGATTCAATCTGAATCAGTCATTGGATATGATAGAAACGGAGTTACCGTAATGGAATGCTGTCAGAGGATCCAGTGCCCTGCCTTGAAAATAAACGACTCAGCTTTACTCCGACACGCATGTAGCAGCGGGAGGGCATCACGCTCTGACAACATTCCAGCTCACTGAAATTCTCTCTGAAATATGCCTACCCAGCGCTCAGATTCATGGGGAGCTAGGGGTGGGGAAAATGTAAATCCCCGTGAGTGAGATGTTTCATATACTGGCATAGGGAGAAGGAGGACATTGGCTCTCCTGCCCTTCAGGAATGTTCATCATTCCCATCCTGTGGCCAGACCTTGTGGGAAATGCTGCTATTGTCCCATGACTTCATCAGTGTCCACAGGACAGGAATTCCCCCATCTGCTGTTCAAAGGCCACAGGCTTCTTACAAACACTTCAGTCCACCACTAGGCGCGTGAACCTGTGAGTGTCAAACACTCTGCTCCACAGCCAGGCATACCATGGAGACACAGGAGTAGCGGCCCATCAACTGTGCTGGGTCTGGAGCAAGTGGCTTCAGTCAACCCAAGAGAGGGCTGGATTCCCCAGATTTGATCCCGCTTAAACCTCGGGTTTCCTTCAGGTTTGTCCGAGCGAAGCTGAAATGCCAAACAAATCTCCGGATAAAACTGCCTAAATATTTTCTTTTCAGCAGCATTTTTATTCCTGGGACAAGACCACTCTGTCAGGGCTGAGTCAGCAGAGCCCAGGAGAGGCCAGCTCCACCAGCGACAGGAAAAGCATCCCTTCAATCAACCCCTGGTGGGAGTGCTGGGAACCTGCCTCCGCACATCACTGGTTAAACCTCGTGAGGTGTGGCGGGGCAGATGGGGCCCGGAAGGGGTTCTTAGCAGCCTTGACACAACTCATGCCTCATGCAGTGAAACTAGAGAGTTTCACATCCCCTTCCCTGGCTGTCACCTGGAGCCCTACCTCCTTCCCTCCATCGACAGGACTGGCACGACTCACATGGGATTTCTCCCCCCTCCCCAAACATATGTCAACCCCCTGTCCTCCACTGACCCGAGTGTAATCTCATGACCACTTGGCCTGCTCTCCCACCTTGAACCTCCAGGGGAACAAGTTGGACCACTGCACCCCACAAAGGACCATAAAGCACCCACTATTTAGGATCTGCAGGGAGGAGGAGGTCCTAATCTTAATCAGGTGCCCAAATATAGCTGGGTCAAACATTTCCATCACATCAGGTCACCCCCATACCCCAATGCAGCACAAGAAGAAAGATCCCACCAGTTCCTTCAATCACTGCAGCTTGGAACCACGCTCCCCGCGTTCTCACATTTACCCTACTGGCCAAGGCCATGCGCCTTCCCTCCTCAGAGCAGACGATGAACTGGGGACTGAACTAAGCCAGGGTTTGCCCACCCCCAGCAGATCAGCAGCTTGGTAGCTGTGTTCCACCATCCCAGTCAGTGAAGAGACCTTTGAGGGACTGGTGAATCGCCACAGATTCACTGTTGCTGTTCCAAACTACAGAGCAACGGAGTCACCTTTCAGCAGAGACCAACCGTGGCTAAATTCAGCCTCAAAGGTGAAAGTTACAAGGAACTGAAATACCCAGGGGTTAGACTAGAACCTGTTCTGCGATCATAGCTATCATAGTCACTGTGGGTATGTCTCCACTGCACACTACGGCCCAGTTCTGAGTCTGGTTTGAACCTAAGCCCCACTTCCATCCACACACAAGACAACCTGACTCAGGTCAGCAAGCGCTCAGGATCTGGGTCCTAGGACCCTGTTAGTGGGACAGGCCAGAGTCCAAGTCATGCTGTGAAGCCCATTTATTTTGCAGCATGGATGCACCTCAAGCCACAGACCCAAGTCAGGAGGTCTGTGCAGTGCAGTGTGGACGCATTAGCACGGCTGAGACACCTGGGTCCAGCATCGTAAGCCCAGATTTACAGTGCAGGGTGGACGCTTAAGTGCAGGCCTAGAAACACCGAGTCTGCAAGCCCCGCTCTCACAGACCCAGGTTTACAAGGCAGCGTAGACGGACCCTCAGGCTCCTGCTATAATTATGACATACACTCTAAGTGCGGTGTTCTGGCAACTCAATCTTCTTAACAGACTGTCGTGGAAGTTCAAGCTAGTGAGTTTAAATCAACAGCTAATGATAAACATCCGCTGTGGCGGGATGACTTTGCAAGTCAATAAAATGCTTCCAGTGTATAGTAACAGTATTGTCATGCTTCTTTATACACAAACACGGTGGGTCACACTGACTGGTTCTGTTTAGGAAAATCTGACAATTCATAGATGGCTCTGTAACTCACAACAGACACAAAACTTTTCAGGTTGAGAAGCTCCAAGCGTGTCTGACCTTTAACAATACCTTCTGGGAGCACCCAACGCAAACCCCATTCCATGGCTACTAGCTTCAGTCTTACCTGGTTATTTCCTCTTTCAGAGCAGCAGGGTCAGTGGGATAAAACTTCACACGAAAACACATGGTGAAGGGAGGCTGGGCTGCAGTGTAAAATGACAATGTACAGTCACCTGAATTGTATCCATTGAGAGCAAATACACCAGCATCTTCCTCAGCTATTAACTCAAATAAAGGAGCTATTCAAATCTTTTTCAGGACCAGATCTGGCTCCTCAGTTACATATCCCCCCAAAGCACAGACAGAGCATTCATTAACAATAAGGGCAGTTGTGATCACAACTCCCCATGCACCAAGAGAAAGAATGGGCCTCAAGCACCTCCCTTTGTCATAAAGGCAAAAGAATTCAATGGGAAAGCTAAAAGCCCTCCTTTGCCCCCGTTTTGCGCAAGGATTGTGGCGTAAATAGCAATCTAGAGTCCCCCAGTGTTTCTAGACACCTAAGAATACATGGAGAACACTGCTTGAAATCTGAATGGCCTGTTTATCTGCCCCCCCCATCCCTACCAACACAAACACAGTACACACACACACACACACCCCATGTACACTTTATAGGCTAGACTGTGAGCAGGTCTTCACAGCCACAGAGGGCGGGAAGCATCAGAAAGATGATCCTCACCCACCTTCACCTTAGCCAAGCAAGGGCTGCTCATGACAGCAGTCACTGTGCCCCCACACTTGGCTTCCACCCTACAAACAGGATGCCAAAGACAATGGAGGCGGACAGGGAGGGGATGGGGTTTCTGCCACACAATGCCCATGGCTCCTCCTGCATTGGCCCATGGAGCAGAGGGACAGCTTGGGGTGGGGGGCACGATCTCTAAAACACAACTCAAGGAATAACGGGGCATTTCCAAAGGGGGTTTTCATTGGGCTCCATGGCTGTGTCGACAGTACATGTCACTGTATCTGTTGTGTGGGCAAAACAGGTGGGCTTGCAAATTGTTATTTGCACCCCTGAATCATTTTTCCATGCAGTTACCTGTTTTGTTCAAGCAAACACAGATTTTGCATGTGCAAAATGGACATACTTACATTGGCACAAGAAGGGTGGCTTAATGAAAATGTACCCCAGAGAGAATTATTTCATTGTCAACGTAACAGAGATACTCAGAAGGGTACATTCGCTAGGTGATGCACAGGGAATAAGCCACACAAGTCAAGTTTCTGAACCAGAGGCAAATGCTTATAAAATTAAGGGGAGCATGCATAGTCTCCACAGGACATCTTCATACAGATGCACAGTAAATGCAATACTCACCTCTCATCTGCTTCACGACAGACTTTGTAAACTCCAACCAATGCTGAAATGAAAAAAAGATTTTTTTTTTAAAAAAAGGACCAGTAACAAATACCCTCACGTTCATGTTGCAATGCCTCCCCTTTGGGGTAAAAATAAAAGAAATAGAAAAAAACAGGTTGAAACAGAGGCATGTTTCTTTGAATGACCAATACGTGATACAGAGAAAGAGGTAACCATGCAGCAAGTTTAAAACGCGGGGGCCTGATATTCCACTGCCTCACATCTTCTATCGTTATCTACACCTGTGCAAGGCAGGCATACAACACGAACAGGCTGTACAGGTTTGCCATGGGTGTCAATAGCCAAACAAAGGGTAAGGCAGTAGGGTATCAGACCCTAACGTGTCAGACGCAAATCCCCATCACTACAACAACCAGCCACTGGGATCCTGAGTTTGTCAAAATACCTGGAATATTTTAGGAACATTTGCTCAACCAGCTGCGCTGCAAGCAAGGCTGAGAAAAATGCCTGATCCCTGGAATAACGAGAACTCATTCCTGCTCCCGTGGAAGCTCCTGAGAGTTCTACCACTGACGTCAGTGGGAGCAGGGTAAGTCTTCTTCTAGTCTGGCCACGTGCTCACAACGTAGTTCATGCCAGCTCACATGGGGGTGGCAAAATCTAAGAAATCAGTAGGTGAAACTGATACCTCACAACTGACAACGTTCCACCCAGAGCAGGCAGTGCCGCTTCCCTACGACCTCTGTGGGGCGACAGCTTGCAGTAGAAATGGAGTCGGAAGAGGCAGCCTCCGATACCATGGGCAGGGCTAGCAGACAATCTGAAAAGCCAAACCTCCATCCCACTACAGTGGGGTTTAACCCTGACAAGGACAGTACACCTGGAAGAGCCAGCTGCTGCTACGTGCTGGGACAGTTGGAAATCACTGGGCCCAGCCATGCGGGTCATATAGTCATGATGGGTGCCTCTGAGCAGGCCAAGCAAGGAATCCGCGACATGGCATGGCTCATCTGAGTGGGGCAGCAAGGACTGAGGTTTGCTCTGAAAGCTGTCCCACCTCCAGCTGCTATCCCAGCAAAGCACACAGCCCCTGGCTAGCCCGGTCACTCTGTCCTCAGACTGCCCAGACTCCTAGAACCCGCAGCCGGAGAGACTATTGTAAGCAGAGTCAGGATGAGCTCCACCCTGACATCTGGTGGTGAGGTGTGGCAAGTTGTGGAAAAGAACTTCAGGGGCCGATCTCATTTGCATAGGCACACCCACCCCACCTAGAATGAGTCCATAGCTGCCCAAATGGTCACTTTGGCTGCTGTGGGATCCCCAGTGTCTCTGTTATTGGGGCAGGAAGAATAAATTGTTATTACCCTGATTATGGGAATCAAGGACAGTGGAACTGTACTTGGCCTTTTGTTATGACGGAGGGACTCGCCATCAACTAAGTAGCACTCGCTAGGCAAGGGACATGGGTTCCAAAACTCTGTGAATTGAGAGAGAAGCTTGAGACAGGTATTTGTACCTGGTAGCGTGGGCCCCTTTGTGAGGGCCTGAAACACCAATTGCACCTCTGTCTCTCTCCACTGTGGAATGTCAGAGCTAATTTGGGGCCTATTAAGAGTCTAGCTACAGGTACTGTGCTGAATTCACTTTGGCCTTATGGTGCAGCAGCACTAAGGCTCCTGCTACTCCCAGCTGAAGTTACCAAAGAGCTGAAATCACTGTGCCAAGTAGTGGGGAGCCTGAAGATGCAGAGCGGTTTGTGAGACAGCTGGCGGAGTGGAGTGGTTTGTGAGACAGCTGGCGGAGCGGAGCAGCTTGTGGAGTGGATCAGAGTGAAGAGCTGTGGGGCAGTCAACTTCAGGTCATGTAAGGTGCCCCTTACCTCTTTCCCTCTCCACCCCACATTTTAACCCAGACTGGGGAGTAACACTCTGCAGATGAACTTTTGAACTCTGGAGCTGGACTTTTGGGGTGGTTGGATTTTTTTTTTGACTTTGGGTGATTTCTGGATTGCTAGACTCAAGGTTTGGGTTGTGGGACTCAAGAACCTGAGGGAAAGGATGTGGTCCAATTTGCTGGGGGGGGGGTCTTTGCTCATGGTTTGGTTGATGACCCCTAGTTGTGGTGTTTTCCCAATTTAATGCTGATGTCGTTTACCTCCTGTTATTAAAGATTCTCTGCTACACCGAGATGCTTGCAAGAGGGGAAGTATTGCCTTTTTGAGGCACCCAGGGGTGTGTGTAAGATTTTCCCAGGTCACTAGGTGGGGGCTCGAGCCAGTTTTGCATTTGCTTTGATAAGAGGGAACCCCTGTGTACTGAGCCCAGCCCTTGCTGCTATCAACTTGGCCTGGCAGAAGGGTTACACTATGACCGGGATGCAGTGGGCATTTCTGGCAGAGCACTCTGATGGGTCTGACTTGAACCACCTTATTTCCCAAAGGAAGACCCCCACCTTTGTTTAAGTTGTCCCCTCTCCGCTCCTTCTCAGGGCAGCACTCGCTTGGCTGCTCCCCCCGGGTCAGTTGGGGGGCATCCCCTGACCTGCAGTTTGCAGGGCCTCTGATCAGCACTAAATATGGCAGGGAATAAGATGGCATCAGTGGATATAAAGTGTCTCCCCAGCGTCAGAGTCTCTGTTTAAAATCCACCCTCTTGCACAGAAAAATCTTTCAAGGCATTTCCTTCCCTCTGGCGTCCTCGGGGGTGGGGAGCAGAGGAGTTGGAGGGAGAATTTCCCTCTCTCCCTAGTGTGTGACCAGCCAGCAGTTTCCCCTCTGCCCTTGCTCCTTTAGACCCCGGGAACCCAAGAGACCACGTTACATTTCTATTACAATTCTTGCTCTGCGCTCCGCCGAGATGGAGAAGGTTTGCCACACTTCCTCTCAGCTGTACCATTACATCTGACTAGGTATCACCATCTGTCATAAATATAAAGGGAAGGGTAAACCCCTTTGAAATCCCTCCTGGCCAGGGGAAAGCTCCTCTCACCTGTAAAGGGTTAAGAAGCTAAAGGTAACCTCGCTGGCACCTGACCAAAATGACCAATGAGGAGACAAGATACTTTCAAAAGCTGGGAGGAGGGAGAGAAACAGAGGGTCTGTGTCTGTCTGTAGTCGTCTTGGCCGGGGACAGAACAGGAATGGAGTCTTAGAACTTTTAGTAAGTAATCTAGCTAGGTATGTGTTAGATTATGATTTCTTTAAATGGCTGAGAAAAGAATTGTGCTGAATAGAATAACTATTTCTGTCTGTGTATCTTTTTTGTAACTTAAGGTTTTGCCTAGAGGGGTTCTCTATGTTTTTGAATCTAATTACCCTGTAAGATATCTACCATCCTGATTTTACAGGGGGGATTTCTTTATTTCTATTTACTTCTATTTTTTATTAAAAGTCTTCTTGTAAAACACTGAATGCTTTTTCATTGTTTTCAGATCCAAGGGGTTGGGTCTGTGGTCACCTATGCAAATTGGTGAGGCTTTTTACCAAACCTTGTCCAGGAAGTGGGGTGCAAGGTTTTGGGAGTATTTTGGGGGGAAGGACGCGTCCAAACAGCTCTTCCCCAGTAACCAGTATTAGTTTGGTGGTGGTAGCGGCCAGTCCAAGGATAACGGGGGTAATATTTTGTACCTTGGGGAAGTTTTGACCTAAGCTGGTAAAGATAAGCTTAGGAGGTTTTTCATGCAGGTCCCCACATCTGTACCCTAGAGTTCAGAGTGGGGGAGGAACCGTGACACCATCCAAGTCCATTTGAGTGGGAGCGTTTTATCTTGCCGGGTTAAGCAAGAACTCTCCCAGCCGGACAGCAGTCTCTTCTGCTGGCATCTCGAAGCACTTGCCGAGGTGAAGCACAAGATAGTTGGGAAATATTTCCCCTTGCTTTATTAGCTGCAGCATCCCAAGGTCAGGTGCAGGTTTCCATTTGCGACAACAGATCAGTCAGGTTACGTGTCAAACACATTAATCTTCGGCTTGGGCACCTTCCATTAGCTGGTGTCTGTAGCTCTGTATCACCTGACGGTCTGATTCCTTACAGAGCACAGCGAGCTGACAGGACCCTGTCAATGTCTAGGCCCATGGGTTACACCCACGTGTTCTAGCTGGACACGTGCTTTGTGTTGTGAAAACAGACATCTATCACTCCAATTCTGAATGATTAAAACCAAAGCCCAAAGTGGGGTACTTTTAGGCCTGGTCTACACCCAACATGTAGGTTGACCTAGCTACATTGCTCATACCACGGAGACGTTGTTAAGCCGACCTCAGCCCCAGTGAAGACTCCTGTTGATCTAGCTCCCGCCTCTCAGAGGGATGGAAGACACCCACAGGTTCAGCTGCAGCATTTCTAGCGTGGGCGTACCCTTAGTATCGATCCTGCACTATAAACATGTACACCAACACCTGCACGCGTGCTGTGACAAACCCCTCCCTATCTGAGAAACTGCCTCTTTCAAATCGCAGCGGGAGGATTTTGCAGCTACGCCCCAAGCCTGCTGGATCTCTCCCCCTGTCCTGCACAAACCCCTCTCTTTTAAAGGGATGATTCTTGTTATTTAACTGTGCTGCCGTGCCAGAGATACAGGCAAACAACGCTGGGATGTACGATCAGCTCAGCTGCATCTGCAAAATGCCTTTTCCCCTTGGCACTGCCTGGACTGATAGATTGAAATCCCCCAGCGTAAGCTGGGGGGGCAAAAAAAGCTCACCTTTCATTATAACGTGACAGAGCAGGTTACACCTGAGGCCTGTCTTTCCGGAGTGACTCTGACAGCACCTTCCAAAAAGAAGCCCGAGGTCCTTACTGCAGCAAGGGTTTGCTACCATCGCTGCTCAGGTCTGTGGCCCAACTTAAAGGGAGATGCAAGAAACGGAAAGATTTCCCTCGGCATGAAGAGGGGGCTAACAGATGCCTGGGGAGAGGTACCACCACATAGCAGAGGAAAATGACATCACAGCCGTCACGGGACAGGTCAGTGAACACAAAACATTGCAGGCAGCGTGAAGAACCATCCTGAGGAAACAGCAGGCCCGCCCCAGGAGCCAGGAGCTCAAAGTACACCGGCAGTGCCATCGCCGGAGAAGCCGTTCGTACGAGACATGCAGCACATGGCACACCCCAGCGAGGGCAGCACGCCGCCCCCACCCTTTCCTTGAGAGGGGCTCGAGCTCTTGGAGGCCTTCGCTGAGTCCTTGCGGAGGGAGAATTTCTTTGGGTGGCCAAGGGAGGAATGGGATTGCATGAAGGGAAAGGAAATGTCAGCAGCGCGTCAGGAAAAACCTTCCCCAACAGCGAGCGGTGTCTGAGATCCCCCAGGGAAGTGGGGAAAGTCCCATCACCTGGAACACTTCACACTGGATCAGATAAAAACCAGGACACCTCTGGTAGGGGAGGACCCTCGCTCCAGCTGGGGTAGGCTCAGGGCACCCGTCATCAGAAGCCATCACCAATTTCTAAGATTTTTATGGTATGAGAAAAATTTCAAAACCACTGTTTCTTCTGTTTCTGGCTCCACAGTCTCTCAAACCACCCTTTCTAAACTGCTGACGGTTTGTAGCTATGCAGAACAGTTTCCTTGCCAAGCCTGGCCATACTCCGCAAATAAATACGTTTGCAATAAATATCAGATACTTTTTCTGTATGGCCCAGAACTCTCTGCCAGGCATGTGCTCGGCTGGTACAATCACATTTCCTGGAGCCTGCGAACACTGGAGTCAGCTTTGTGCCTCCTAATTCACCCCAGACACACTGAGAAGGCAGCACGCAAGCCTGGCTGCACATCCATTTCCAGCAAGCCCCTACAGCTGCCCACGCCTCAGATCAGTCACGTCACTGAGCAGCAAGGGTTTGCTTTCCAAGAAGAATTATTTACTTGTGTATCAGTGATAATGGATTGAGGAGGCCGCCCCATTCATCAGGTGTTCAATGCGGTGCTCGTAACTGAGAAATGCAAAGCCTCGACAGCTCTTTAATAACAAAACGGCCACATTTTAACTGCAGAGGTTAAAATGATTCCTGCTCAGCCCCCTCGATTCTGGTCACACTGAAGCCAGTCTGACACTGGGGTCACTCCACTGAACTCTGTGATGCCTCCCATCATACTACACACCAGCCCATTGTACCCTTTAACTGCAACGGCTTTAATGGGCTCAGAACACCCCCGAGAAAAGCAATGACAAAAAGGAGGACATTAACACAACCCAAGGGTGCTGGTGACCCTCTGAGGCCAACCCTGCCCATTTCGAGGGTCGGGGTCCACCTGACCAGCTCTTTTTGAACTCTGCATCCAGAATCTTCCAGGCCTTAACAATGCCATAACCCCACACACAGCCACGTGAGTTGTCCAACTCAGTGCACAACTTCAGCAGAGGTCCTTCTGATCTACCTGTGGTCAGTGATGTCAGGACCAAGCCCAGGGTTTTTTTCACACTAAATGCCATTATCACTTCAGTGTGGACAAGACAAAACAGCTCATGTTCTCCAGGCCTCCATCCCAACCAGTTGTGCAGACATTTCAATAGAAGAAACAATGTCACTGCTTGAATCTATTAATATGTACGGAGAAATTCCCAGAGGCACTTCTTAGCCTTTTTGTGGACTCATGGTGCATGCAATTTTCTGTAGGGTGGTCCCTTTTCAATGGCCATGCAAACAGACAACACATTCCAGTGTATCACACGCAAGGCCTTATCTGTACATATATTTAAAGAAGCTATTTGCCAACAAGCAGGAAAACAAAGAGGCAACACAACCAAAGCGGCAGTTAGTGATCAGTCAGAATCGCTGCAAGAAAAATGTTGCTCTCCACCGCTAAAGAGCCACCATAGTTTAGCCCATTACGAATTCAGCCGCTCCTTCAAATGAGGTTATTCATCGCCCGTGACACTGATGAGCAGGAAGAAAGGTCGGAGAGATTTCAGAGAGGAGCATGGAAGCACAAGTGCCCAGAAAAAAACTTGCAGGGTTAAAGAAAGGCATTGGGAGTCAGCTGATCACGAACACACAGGAAAGACATTGTGGCCACTGATACTGCTGCATCATTGCTAGCCAGGAATTTAGCCACGGAGGCGGGAAGCACAAAACCCAGCGAGTGCCGAAGAGACAGCAAGCAGAGCCTCCTGGGCACTGGTGTGTGTTCCGCTGGGAGAGGAAAAGGAGACAAGTGAAAGACCCAAACTGCCATCCCCGTGCTTAATGGGAATTAACCATAACAGCTGTTCAACAAGGACAGCTCATGGCACCACCTCACTCTTCAGGGAGCTGCGCTGTAAGTTCTCTTCCCCTGCGTATCCTCGCTGTTTCTCTGATGCCATGATGGGTGCAAGGGGACTGAGCAGGAACAGACATTACTCCTGTTCTGAGGCTTTTGGGAAAGGTCTTAAGCTCAGCAGCAAACTCAGTGCTACCATCAGAGTAAAAACCAGTTGGGAGTTATACAGAGCTTCCAACCCATCCATTTTGGGTGCTCATGTGGCACGTGCTGTATGCGTGTACACATTCTGCATTCTTTGTGTGTTTGTAAAGGAATATTAATCTAATGTAGAAAACTAACCTTGAGAAGTGGCAGAAATAACACACACACATTTGAGTTCTTGGCGATACTGTGATATTCATTATATGTAGCCACAAAGGCACAGCTCAGCAAGTCCCTGTTCCTGCAGTAACAACCACTGTTGTGTACCCCTGCACCTGGGCAGAGTTGTTTTGACTTGAAGGGGACATTGCAAACGCGCATGGATTGGGGCTCGCAAACTGCACTGTGCGATCGGCACCCATCATCCTGCTGTCTGAAACAATCTCATGAATGCAATGCACAGCCAATTCCTAACCTAGAAGTATTCTCTATCAAGCTTCCACATACTGTATTTTTTCTTCTCATGCTTTATTGCCCCGGGTAGCAGCTGCTCTATTTCCTACCCTAGAGGGGATTGTTGCATTTCAGTCTCTATGTGAAAATGTGGTTCCGGGGGCGGGGGGGGAGCTCAGTGGTTTGAGCATTGGCCTGCTAAATCCAGGGTTGTGAGTTCAAACCTTGAGGGGGCCATTTAGGGATCTGGGGCAAAACAAATTGGGGACTGGTCCTGCTTTGAGCAGGGGGTTGGACTAGATGACCTCCTGAGGTCCCTTCCAACCCAGATCTTCTGTGATTCTACTTGGTAAAGCTATCCTGAAAAAAATGGGCATTAGGAAGTTCCATGTCTGCTCCTCCTTTTCGCCCCTACCTATCTGCTCATTTTACAAATGAAAAGATTTTTTTCCTAAGTGCCAGCTCATCCTGGGATCTGTGACTCCTGCTGAGTTCTTTCTGGTTCACACATCACAGCCTAAGTGAATAATTCCGTTGCTGATGCATGAGCCAGAATGCGATCCAGCTCCCCTCTCAGAGCCGCATAGGCTCTGAAATGCTTGAGGGAACAGAAAGTGTCAAAACATACTTTTGTAATGAAAGGAAGCAGATGAGACTCCTCCCCTGGTACAGTGTGAATGAGGGAGACCTCTGGCTTTTTGATTGACAGGTGGACCACATTACCCTACCAATTAACCCATTGGGGTATATACAATTTCTCAGGCTGGTCTTCTTGCAGAACAGCAGAGATAGGAAAAGCTATAGAGAAAGACTCCTGACAAAGGGCTGGGTTGATTTCTGTTTTAAATAGTTTATTTCCCTGTTTGTTTTGCAGTGTGTCTGTTAGTCTCATGAAAAACAACAATTCTCTTTCTCTCTCTCTTTTTTTTTTTTTTAATAGTGAATCACTAAGAAAAAATACAAATACAAACCCCAGACAGGAAGGGTATATTTTCCCCAGCTAAGGACTGTGACATGTACCTGGAGCAGCACTGCCTTAGAGGTTTACTGTAGGGAAAATTCCTCCAGACTATCCAAGCATGTCTTGGAAACAGATCTTAGTGTAGCTCGTAACTTGGCTGCTACTTACCCTTTGCTTGTCCGGGTCCACAAACCGAATTCCAAAGTAGTCTTTCTCCAGTAAGTTTAGGTGGTGGCAGAGAAGGTCAAACAGATACTGACCCTTGGCATCTCTCTGCAAGATAAAGAAACTGCATTTACAAATGGATAGACACACACCTGCTACGTTTAACTAAAAAGCAAAACCACAGCTCCCCTAGAGCACTGAAATACTCAACAGTACACCCAGCAAGCTTTGCTTTTGCTGAAAACAAGATGGTGAAGGATTTGCAAGTGGGAGCATGACATACCAATACGCTCGGCCATCTGAAACCTAGGATCACACCCAGGTTTGGTTTAGTCCCATTAATTTCCCTGGAGTTTTATCACAGATGAATTCATTTCAGTGGGTCACATTCTGCTCTCCCCTACACCGCAGAGAAGTCCCGTTCATGTCATTAGGGCTGCACAGGTGTAACGGAGAGTAGAACCCAGTGTGTTTTTATCTGATTGGTCCTGGCCTGAGAAATGTAAAATCGTCACACTAAGCACTCAGGATTAATATTAACAGGGATGTTTCTGGGTTATGTGAAATACCCACAACCTTTTGCAATCAAGTGGAGTCTAGCTCAGGTTGACAAAAGAAGGAAGTTCTGAGTCCAGGCTGCTCCACACCAACTTACCCTGCCTGTGTCCCAGGTTTTAGGAGAACATGTGATCTGAATGATCAGACATGCTCCAATATTATGCACAATGGAACAAACTATCAACCCTAATTGAATTATCTTCCTTCTGTTGCTCAGCTCAGACTCTACCAACTCGTGGGCCACTATTGACCGACGCCCCAATTCAGCAAAGCATTTAAGAATGTTCTTATCTTTAAGCACATGCTTAAATCCCATTGAAGTTAAATGTCTGTTAGTGCTTGCTGAATTGGGGCCTCAGTGTGGGTACTCCTCCAAGTTGCTCCAGGCTTCTGCTGGCCTGGCAGTAGATCACTCAAATGGCCCCATTTAATTTTATTTCAATCACCATCTATCGGATGGTTTCCCAATTCAATAAAAACCCCTTTCAAATGTTCACGCAGGGTGTGCCAGTATTTGCATCCAGGCAATCACACCCTCATTCCCCAACAGACTCCTTGCAGAAGAACGCTGCAGCCTGTAGTCTGACACTTCACTAGCAGGCACGTAATTTATTAGTAAGAAAACTGCTTCTAAGTAACCCTGCTTCATTTTTTCCATGGAATGGCTGTCACTGGAGCCAGTCCACCCTAATAAAGAACAATGATGATGCTCTGAAACACTGTAATTACATTCTTGGATACTTCTGAGGGAATGTTTTCACTGTTTTTTATAAACATCTTGCCAGAGATTCATGTCTGTTTTCACAAATTTCCTGCTTTTAGTAATTTTCCTTTCACTTGCTTCAATAATATTTAGCATTTATGTAGCACTTTTCAAACATTAACTCTCACAACCCCCTGTGATGCCATCCTTTGTTCACACGTGCACAACTACCTTCTCTCATAAGGTTACATAAGTCCACATTGGCCTTTAGGTCACATTGCAAGGCATATTTCTTTTTCCAAGCTTTGAGGGAGGAGGGATAGCTCAGTGGTTTGAGCATTGGCCTGCTAAACCCAGGGTTGTGAGCTCAATCCTTGAGGGAGCCATTTAGGGTTCTGGGGCAAAATTGGGAACTGGTCCTGCTTTGAGCAGGGGGTTGGACTAGATGACCTCCTGAGGTCCCTTCCAACCCTGATATTCTATGATTCTATGACCTCCTGAGGTTCCTTCCAACCCTGATATTCGATGAGGACACCTCAACTGTATGGAGGAAGGGGTTTAAACTGTTTGTAGAGCCCTGCATGGATACCTGCTCCCCGGAATAGAAAGTGGGGATATCCGCAGATTTTCAGAGCGGCAGCCATTTGTTAGCACTGGGATTAGAACTCATGAATGTCCAGTTTACAGTGCTCTGCTCAGACTGTGGTATCTCACCTCCTAATTTCTGTTGTCCAGCGTTCTACATTACGGTTCCACAGCAGAAGCTGTAAGATTACCACTCTTTTTTCAAAACAGTAAAGCAGCAGAACACTGCACTGATGCTTTTATAGATTCATAGAACTTTAAGGCCAGAAGATATGATCATTCGGTCTGGCCTCTTGCATAACACAGGCCAGAGAACCTCACCCAGTGACTTCTGCATCAAACACAACTTCTGCTTGAGCTAGAGCAGATCTTTTAGAAAGACATCCCGTCTTGGTTTAAAGACCCCAAGTGATAGAGAATCTACCGCATCCCCTAGCAAGTTGTTCCAATGGTTAACTTCCCTCGCTATTAAAAATTTGCACCTTTTTTCTAGTCTGAATTTGTCAGGCTTCAGCTTCCAGCCATAGGAGCCTTATGCCTTCATCCACTAAAGAGCCATCTAGTGTCAGAAATCGGTTCCCCACCTATGTACCTGCAGACTATGCTCAAGTAACCTCTTGGCTTTTTCTTGGATAAACTAAGCAGGTTGAGTTTCTTTAGTCTTTCACTATTTTATGATTCAAGGACTAACATTTATTTTTAACCTTGTCAAGGTTCCTTCCCCACTCTGAACTCTGGGGTACAGATGTGGGGACCCGCATGAAAGACCCCCTAGTCTTATTTCTACCATCTAAGATTAAAAACTTCCCCAAGGCACAAAATCTTTGCCTTTGGACTAGGGTATGCTTCCACCACCAAGCGCTTTAACAAAGAACCAGGGAAAAGGACCACTTGGAGTTCCTCTTCCCCCAGCTATCCCCCCAAGCCTTTACACCCCCTTTCCTGGGGAGGCTTGAGAATAAACAAGTTGAACACAGACCAGCTTGGGTTTCTTAGGACCCTAAAAACCCAATCAGATTCTTAAAAAAACAGAACTTTATTAGAAGAACAAAACAAAGATAAAAGAAACACTAAGATTAGAATGGAAGATAATCTCACAGGCAGTCAGATTCAAAACACAGAGAATCCCTCTAGGCAAAAACTTAAGTTACAAAAAAATACACATTCCCTCCAGCACAGCGAATTTATAAGCCAAAACAAAGAAAACCTAACGTATTTTCTAGCTAGATTAGTTACTATCTTTACAGGAGTTGGAAGGCTTGCATCCTTGATCTGTTCCCGGCAAAGGTATCACACAGACAGACAAAACCCTTTCCCCCCCGCCTCCAGATTTGAAAGTATCTTGTCCCCGCATTGGTCATTTTGGGTCAGGTGCCAGCGAGGTTACCTTAGCTTCTTAACCCTTTACAGGTGAAAGGATTTTGCCTCTGGCCAGGAGGGATTTTATAGCACTGTATACAGAAAGGTGGTTACCCTTCCTTTTATATTTATGACAAACCTGTTTTCGCTCTCTCCTTTTCTACTGAGATATTGAGACTAATTTCTTCTTCCCTTCCTGCTCTACACTGGTTTGCATTGCTGTGTGCTGTTAAAGTCTATATTTATCTATAACCAGCGAGTGCTTTCACGACTCCATGCTAAGGAAACACCCACTCCTAAAGGGAGCTTCTAAACATTCTAATTCATGAAAGCATTGCTGAATTACAGCAGAACTCCTTTGGAAGAACAGGATGAATATCCAGTCCAATTACCATTAAGAATAGGACAAGGCATCTACGGAAAAGTAGCAATGTTCAAACCTGGTCCGTGTAATGGCATTGATTAGCTCTGCTTCCCAGTATGGCTAAACAGAACGTTTTAAGAGGCATGGCTGGGGGGGCTAAGCCACAGTCTATTTTTTTCTGGTTCTTACAATTCAGTCCCTCCCTGAGTCACTTCAGCTAATCTGCCAAGAGGAACTGGTATTGGTTTTGGGCAGCTTCTTTAGTCAGCTGTGTGCAGGTGAAGGTGCTTCCGCTCTGCATTTGCTGCAGCAGAGATATCAAAGACACAGCGATGACTCCTGTAAGAAGCTGAATAGGCTGTCTATGAAAAACAGGTTTCTGCCCAACTACCATGCAGTTTTATAAGGTCCCACGTGCCAGGACAATTTCTAAATACAGCTAGACTGGGAATTACAGAGGAATTTTGAAGTATCATAGACCTAACACTTGGTATATTTTGAGATTATTAAAACCTGAAGCCCAGTCCTGCAAAGCCTTAGACACATGCTTAATTCTAGATAGTGAGAGTGGTACCATTGAAGTCCATGGGGCTGCAGACTGTGTATGAAGTTAGGCACAGGTTTAGGTCCTCAGCGGATAGTGCCTATATATCCTCTAGATTAGAAGTATGATTACTATTTTTCCAAAACTTTCTCCAATCCACTGCTGAAAGTTTTTTGTTGTTTTTTTTTTGGGGGGGGGGGGGAGAGCCAATATTAATGTAGGACCTACAAAAATATTTGTTGCACTTGGTCTTTCTTTGTTCTCCAGCATCACTTAACTAAGGATTGGTCCATACAAAGAACTGTATCCATTTAATCAACAGTGTGATTTATTATTGATTTAGTTAACCCAGTACATCATCATCTCTGGACACGGTTGCATCAGTGTAAACCTGGCCCATAACCATTTAGTGGGTGTCAGTACATTTACAGACACAAGCTAAGTCAATGTAAGCTGCTGTTTTAAAACAATACAGAAGTGTTCGCACGAGGGGGGTGGGGTTGCACTGGTGTAACTGAATTCTTTTTTTAACTGATTTAAGATAAACGAGTGCAATTTGTGTGTATAGACAAGCCCTAAGAAACACTATTCTCAACCCTCCCAACCCCCAAGTGCTATGGACACAGAGGCAGGTGCATACAATGTCCATTTCTTGTGTTCTGGGCTCAGAAGAAAAACTAAATACTGATGGGAAAAAAAAAAGGTGTCTGTGTCTATTTCAAGATCTGTTAGGAACCACAGGGGGAAAACTCACCATTTACCAAATCGACAAGAGACAAGATTGGATGGGAAAGAAATTACATTTCCAAATTCTGAGAGACTATTACAAATAATGATGGATTTTCAAGATAGTGCTCAGTAAAGCATTATGCTGATGACTCATTCTGTGGTATATTTTGTGGAGGGGAATATAGTGCTCATCAGTAAAGGGCTAAGAGCACCTTGGAAAGCCAGGTGCAGTGTGAACAGGATGAGCACAAGCTTCCCCACCCATCACTGCCATTGCATCCCAGTTTGGAGCGCAGCACCCATGCCAGGCCAGTTTAGAGGCTAACCTTGCTAAATGGTGCTAGATTCCTGAGGTGCTTTCATGGCTTTGATAAAATGCTGCCCTCAGACCCCACTATGAAGATCTACTTCAAGAACTCACGGACCACCTTTCAAGTCAGGCATTTGCACTCACTATCAGCATTAAGAAAACGGTTGTATTAGGACATGGGGTTCCACAAGATCCTTCAATTACCTTAAACGTAAACCAGCTAGAGGTCCAAAAGTTCAGCTATTTATGTTCTACAGTGACCACCAACCTCTCACTGGATGAAGAACTAAATGTTTGCATTGGAAAGGCTGCCACCATCTTTAGCAGATGACCTAAAATAGCATGGAACAACTCAGAGCTTGCCAACAAGACCAAAATACTAGTGTACAAAGCTTGCGTCCTCAGCGCTCTCAAGTGTGGTGGGGAAACATGGACAACTTGTGCTCATCAGGAGAAAAGGGTGAACAGTTTCTGCCTACACTGTTTACGCCGCATACTCAACACCAAATGGCAAGATCAAGTCACCAACGCAGAGGTTCTTCGAAGGGCAAATTTACCAACCTTGACAGACCGGCTCAAGCAAAGACGACCGCGCTGGCTGGGCCATCTGAGTAGGTTTGAAGACAGACGCATACCCAAGGACATGCTGTACGGGGAGCTATCTGAGGGAACAAGAGCAACAGGACATCCCAAGCTTCGCTATAAAGACACATGCAAGCGAGATATGAAGGAATTTGGAATTGATCCTGACCAATGGGAAATCTTGGCAAGCGATAATAACAAGTGGCGCCATCGTCTCCATTAGGGTATCAAAGTCCATGACAGAAGTTGGCCCGCCAAAGCTTGAGGAGAAACGAGCCCGAAGGAAGCAAGCAGCTCCCAGCCAAGGTACAGACATTTGCAACAACTGCCAAAGATCATTCAAATCTCAGATTGGACTGTTCAGTCACATGGAACATTGCAAACCATCTACATCATAGGCTGCCATTCCCACCATCTCCTGCAGATGACAGGATACCAAAAAAAAAAAGAAAAAGAGACTGGGGCCATGTCAAGGTTCCTTCCCCACTCTGAACTCTAGGGTACAGATGTGGGGACCTGCATGAAAACCTCCTAAGCTTACTTTCACCAGCTTAGGTTAAAACTTCCCCAAGGTACAAATTAATTTTATCCGCTGACCCTGGATCTCCACTGCCACCACCGAACTCTAACTGGGTTTACTGGGAAACATAGTTTGGACACGTCTTTCCCCCCAAAATCCTCCCAACCCTTGCACCCCACTTTCTGGGAAAGGATTGGTAAAAATCCTCACCAATTTGCATAGGTGACCACAGACCCAAACCCTTGGATCTGAGAACAATGAAAAAGCATTCAGTTTTCTTACAAGACGACTTTTAATAGAAGTAAAGGAATCACCTCTGTAAAATCAGGATGGTAGATACCTTACAGGGTAATTAGATTCAAAACATAGAGAATCCCTCTAGGCAAAACCTTAAGTTACAAAAAAGACACACAGACAGGAATAGTCATTCTATTCAGCACAGCTCATTGGCTTTTCTCAGCCATTTAAAGAAATCATAATCTAACACATATCTAGATAGATTACTTACTAAAAGTTCTAAGACTCCACTCCTGCTCTATCCCCGGCAAAAGCAGCATACAGACAGACCCAGACCCTTTGTTTTTCTTCCTCCACCCAGCTTTTGAAAGTATCTTGTCTCCTCATTGGTCATTTTGGTCAGGTGCCAGCGAGGTTACCTTTAGCTTCTTAACCCTTTACAGGTGAGAGGATTTTTCCTGTGGCCAGGAGGGATTTTAAAGGGGTTTACCCTTCCCTTTATATTTATGACAGGCCGTTATGCTCCTTTTCACTTCTTACCTAATTAGAACAAGAACACTCGGACCCCATGTGGTGCTGAGTGCCCTCAACGCCCGCTGAAGGTACCCACAGTGTCCGGCCCCAAGTCTCCAGAGGCAGGAAGCTGGCGTATGATGCTCCCAACCAAGCACTATGATTCCAAAATGACTGATTTCCAGAGGGCAGGTGCTCAGCATCTTCTGACGATCGGGCCCCCTTACAACGGCTCCAGTTGGGCACCCAAAAATCACAAGTCACATCCGGAAATCTCAAGCCATGCTACCTAGCCCTAGCAGTGTTCTTGGAAAAGACTCCAGGCATAAAGCTTTCCAGGGGTTTCTCTCACTGCAGTTCTTACTTACTGTAGTGGGGCGGCTGCCCCACTCCATGAAGAAAAGGGCTAGAACAGGCCAGAGACGCTGTGCAGACCAGCAGCCAATCAGCAAGGGCCTGTGGAGGGCCAATCAGGGCTAAGGAAGAGGCAGCTAATCAGGGCCGGACTGGGCCCTATATAAAGACCGCCTAGCAAAGGAGAAGGCAGTCTCTCCCTGGCTAGCAAGGGAGAAGGACTGGCTCCTGAGGTAAGGAGGTAGCACTTTAGACAGAGCAGTGCTGGGCAGGCTCGGGGAAGCAGAGGAGAGCTCCGGCCCAGTTACCTGCCAGGCTGCAGCCCCTGCTAGAAAGGGTCAAGAAGGTGCACTGGGCCAAAGGGGAAATGACCCAGGGAAGACAGGCAGACAAGAGGGGAGGGAAGAAGGGCAGAGAGAGGCTGCCACTAGAGGGTCCCTGGGTTAAAACCCAGAGTAGCAGGTGGGCCTGGGTCTCCCCTCCCCCTTGCACTGCACCTGGCCACAGAGGAGTGTGGCCAAGACAGACTGCAACTTGCCCCTGAGGTGAGGGGCTAGACTTTGGGGTTGTGGTTGGCCACTGAGGCAGGTGCAAGACAAAGGACTGTTGTTATCTCCCCCTCCGCCCGCCCCCCTGGAAGGGGGTGAGAATGGAGAGGACACTGCCGAGTGGGGAGCAAGGTGGTTCCCAAACCAGCAGAGCAGACAACGGGCGAGACACCACGCGCAGAAGGTGCTCTGCAGCTGACAAGAGCTCATTCCCAGAGCAACCAGCAGGAGTCTCCAGCGGTGGTGAGTCGTGACCCCGTTACACTTATCAAGAGAAAAAAGAGAAAAAGCTAGGGGGCCAAATTCTGCTCTTACCTGTACCAGTGAGAATCTGGAGCCAGTGCACCACAGCCATTGGATCTGGCCTGTCCATCTGGCATGGTCTCGTTCATGGTATGCTAGTTCTGAAAGCACTCCAGCACCTCTTTGCCTTGCCAGAGACACACTCGGTAACCTGGCTGCGCTTGCGTTCTCAAGTCAGCATGAGCTGTGCTTTAATACTTTTCATCTTGCACAGATCAAATGTTGCTTCTGACAGCTGACAGGGCTCCTTTAAGATAACACAGGATCCTATTTTCCTACAAATCCATTTAATGAATATGTTGTTATCTGATCAAATAATCACTCACTAGAAATAGGCCAGGCAATCAGGGAACCCCTAGAGGTCTGCCTCTAGCGCGTTTCTGGCATTTGATACATTATGGTAAATGTCACTGCATTTTAAATCAATTGTGCTTCATTTAAAGAGTTAATAAGTTCAGACTGGAATTATGCCAATATTGAAATGATTTGCTTACTCCACATCAGCCTGTACTTGCTGAGGTGTCCGACCTTTCCAAAGGGCTTGCAACAAGCCTCCCAGAGTCAGGCTGGAGCAGTAATGGAAGGGCTGACCCCAATCCTTTGCAACAGCAGGCCTGTGTTTCCAAGTATAAATGCATGTCAAGGTCTATTCCGTTTGCAAGTCTGCTGCATTTAATTGGCTCCCATCCTGCTGTAACAGGTTACTAGTGTCTCGTGCAGCCATAGAAAGAAGTCAGCAGTGATGGGAACAAGGAGAGGGACTCTGCTTGAGACACACCAGGTGTGAAGTTCCAGCTCCAGCAGAGAACGAGCCTGTGGAAATCCAGCCACTGCATTCAGCAGAGTGACAGAGGGGAGAATGGCAGAGTGAGCTGGACACCAAGTAGAGTCCACTGAGCATGGAAATCAGTGCTCATTCTCTTCCACTGCTTTGAAAAGCTTGTAACCTGGGGTGATCACTTACTCTGAGCTTTCTTCAGAGACTCGTGTTGCTCCTACTGGGAAACTATCACTCGGCTGTGCCTAGAATTCTCCTGCCTTGTGACCAGGCTGTCTCCTTTACAAACTTGCCGCACAGTCTTTCATTCTATACTAATTTCCCTGCTCTGATACCTGCTTTACACACCTGCGGTCTGCACAAACCTCCAGAGGCAGAATTCTCTCCAGAGCCAGTCTGCGAGCACAGCCCTCATACGCGACGCGAACCTCACTGGCACTTTTCTAGGTGATGCCATGGATGATTCTGCTTGCCTACAAGGCTACTCACTGCAGTCTCACACCGTCCCCCAACAGCTACCTAGCCAGCATTCCCTTAAAGCCTGGCCTCAGCTGTAGACCTGAATAATTCTTGACAGCTCTCAGTTAGCACTGCATCAGTTGGTAACCGTGCTTTCTTGCAGCACTGTCAAGGTTTCTTCCCCACTCTGAACTCTAGGGTACAAATGTGGGGACCTGCATGAAAACCTCCTAAGCTTACTTTTACCAGCTTAGGTTAAAAGAAAAGGAGTACTTGTGGCACCTTAGAGACTAACCAATTTATTTGAGCATGAGCTTTCGTGAGCTCCAGCTCACTTCATCGGATGTAGCTCAGGAAAGCTCATGCTCAAATAAATTGGTTAGTCTCTAAGGTGCCACAAGTACTCCTTTTCTTTTTGCGAATACAGACTAACACGGCTGTTACTCTGAAACCTATCAGCTTAGGTTAAAACTTCCCCAAGGTACAAACTATTTTACCCTTTGCCCTTGGTTTTTCACTGCTACCACCAAACGTTTCTCTGAGTTCCTGAGAAAGTGTTGTTTGGAAAAGTCTTTCCTCCCAACCCTTGCACACTACTTCTCGGGGAAGATTTGGTAAAAATCCTCACCAATTTGCATAGGTGACCACAGACCCAAACCCTTGGATCTTAGAACAATAAAAAAAAGCATTCAGTTCTTGAAAAGAAACATTTTAATAGAAGAAACAATAAAAAGGAAAGAATCACCTCTGTAAGATCAGGATGGTAAATATCTTACAGGGTAATCAGATTCAAAACCTAGAGAATACCTCTAGGCAATACCTTAGGTTACAAAAAGACACAAACAAGAATCTACGTTCCATTCAGCACAGCTTATTTTCTCAGCCATTTAAAGAAATCATAATCTAACGCATCTCTAGCTAGATTACTTACTAAGTTTTAAGACTCCATTCCTGTTCTGTCCCCAGCAAAAGCCTCACCCGGACAGACACAGACCCTTTGATGTTCTCCCTCTTCCCAGCTTTTGAAAGTATCTTGTCTCCTCATTGGTCATTTTGGTCAGGTGCCAGTGAGGTTATCCTAGCTTCTTAACCCTTTAGAGGTGAAAGGGTTTTTTCCTCTGGCCAGGAGGAATTTAAAGGTGCTTAGCCTTCCCTTTATATTTATGACACTGGCCTCAGCTGTAGACCTGAATAATTCTTGACAGCTCTCTGTTAGCACTGCATCAGTTGGTAACTGTGCTTTCTTTCCACCCTTACCCGCTGGAACTCACTTGCAGCACAAACTGGTCTCACTGAAAGAAAAGGAGTACTTGTGGCACCTTAGAGACTAACCAATTTATTTGAGCATAAGCTTTCGTGAGCTACAGCTCAGATGAAGTGAGCTGTAGCTCACAAAAGCTTATGCTCAAATAAATTGGTTAGTCTCTAAGGTGCCACAAGTACTCCTTTTCTTTTTGCGAATACAGACTAACACGGCTGCTACTCTGAAATTGGTCTCACTGAGTCATTAACTAAGTTTAAATCAAGTCTAAAGACTCTCCTGTTGCAACCATGATTGATCTATTCGTAAAGCGTCTGTGATGCTGTTGTGAAGGGCGTGAAATGTAATGGTTGACGCAGTACATACCATTTGAAAAGACTGTTTCAACATGCTGAGAGCTGAGAAAGACAAGTGAGTTCACTACTGCAGGTGCAGAAGGTTTTAGAGACTTCGCATATCTTTGCTGATTATATAGTGGGTTATGTTGAAATATGCAGTGTATGTGAGTTAAAAAGACAGTTAGGAAAAGCTTCATTTGAACAGACAAGAATGTTTCAAAATGATTTATCAACAGCCACCTCCTCCCAGTGAAATTAGTCAAACCTGGGGGCTCCAGCAGCCTGCCCTTGGAATATAATTAACAGTGCACATGGCCCCTAGCTAAAGCAGTAACTAGAGTCTGTGTAACCCAGGGCCACATTTTATGCGATTTTACATAACACTGAAGGACCAATAAACTGGTTTTCAACTTGTTCCAATTATGGTAACACAAAATGGAACCAGAACAAGTTTTGTGAACAAATCCACATGGACAAATTTAAGAGGTTCCTATCTATGAGTGGAAACACCCTGCTGTCTTATCCCCTTCCTCCCAGGCCAAAGGCCCCCAAGCATTATAGCCATGACCTACACGGCAGAGGGGCCCCCCTTCAGCTGGAGCCAGAGCCCTTCCCTCCAAGGGCAAACTAGAAATACCACTGCTCCTGAAAGTATATGCTTAACATATGCAGGGCTTTCCCACACAGGAGGAAACCACAGAGAACGTGTTTAGGGCACATCTGTCCATGGAAATTCATGTCTGTTCCATCGACTTAGCTCTCTGTAGTGCTCATCACTGTATCATCTAGCACCCCAACCTGATCAGAAAATTTCCTGTGGATTTCTAGGGGCCCTAAGCACTGTGTTCTCTTCTGCACTAGTGTTTAGAAATGAGAGGGGCCCTGTGTTAAAACCAAGAAACGAAAAGGCTTTTGAGCCAAACGTATCCCACCTTTCCCCTTCATTGTTTGCCATAAATGCAAAGGACCACATTTGTTCCTGGTGTAACTCCACTGGCTCCTGGAAAGTTACACCAGGGATTTATCTGGCCCAGAGTGACAGAAACCACATCAGCTGCTCTCCCTGGGGATGTGGAGCTGTGACTCTCACTTTGTACGTGTTTGTTTTCTCTCAGATGAGTTTTTAATCTGTGACCATCTGACTAGCACAATAAACACCCCCATTCACTAACGGATGCAAGAGGCAGCTCAATATAAAAATTCCTTCCTCTGATAGCAGCAGCAGCAACAAACCAATGCCATAGAAACCCCGAAGCTGCGATGGCCAGCAGTGTGCACAAAGGAACCCATGGCCAGAATGGCACGAACTAATGTCTAGTCTTCACCATTGCTGCTTCTTTGAGTTTTTCCTGAAGGTATCTGGGAGCCCCCTGCAGGGCCTCTGCTGCTAACCTCTCCTGCTGACTATTTAGTATTCATCCCTCTCATTCCTATTGATAACACAGAACATAAAAACCCGGGCATGGATGCTATTCAGCACTTTGCTCTATTTACAAACACTGCAGACGTTCAAGGGAGGAGTTAAATATTTATAAATCCAGCCTGTTGTCTCCCACTCTTGTATTTCCTGGCTGGAGATACTGTGTGCCTCTCCCCTGAAGCCCATTAGATACATTTCCATTGACAGCACGGAGGCTCAGCAGTAAAGCAGAGCAGACCCACAGCTACATCTCTGGCTGCTACTGGTCTCATCTAGTCAAGTGACACTGCCCCAGCTTACGGCATTGAACCTGGGCTGCAGAGCTCAGAGCTAGAATTGGATCTGCGACCGGGTGCCTGGGACGGGCCATGCCAAGGGCAGACTATCCCCAAGGCTGGTGGTTTGCTCTAGAATTAGATTCACCAGGCCAGTAACAAAAGAGCGGTTAGCCAGAAGCCAAACACCATCCCCTGTAGGCATCCCAGCCCTTTGCTCCCACCCAGACAACCCAATCTAATACAGTGAGAGGTTATTGGAAACCCATTTAATCATAGGTGAGGTTCATTCTAATCCCAAAGGATCAGACACTTCCTTACCCCCAGGTCAAGATGGATCTCAGATCTTACCCAAATATCACGCTGTGAACTAATCTTTAGTAAACTAACTAAGGTTTAACAGTAAAAGAGAAAAAGGGTTATAAATGGCTAGTAGATCATACACATACAAATGATTGCAAAGTCCTTGCGTTAGGTGTGTAGCAGTGGTGGAAGAGACAGCTGGCTCGTAAAGTCTCTGGTTCCGTCCAAAAGATTGGAAGGTGGATCCATAGTTCATAATGCTCCTCTGAGTTGTAAATCCACAGTCCAGAGAATTGGAGCAGGAAAGAGACAACATGGAGATGTCTCAGGTGTCTTTTTAGATCCTCTGCCCTGTGCATGGAAATTTCCTGTCCCGAACAAAGCCCACAGCCCTGGTGAATGGACAGTTACTGGCTCCAGATGGAGTCCGGGGTCACATCAGCCTATCATGTCCTTTCATGGTTTGCTGAATCACAGGGGGTGGCCATTGGTCCTCGCTGTCTGAGGCATCCACAGGAAGAGTTATCTGGGAGGGGATGAGTTTCTTCCATGACCCATTAGGAGAGTGCGCCCAATTCTGTATATAACACAATCTTTCAGCCTTCCCAGATGATCCTCCTTCACTGGCTTCTTGGCTGTCTTTCATCACCAGTTTACATAACCCTGATTTCGTTACATGTAGAGCACGGCATTCATTCATTATTATCATCATCATCATCAGAGCACCTAGGAACCCGGTCTCGAACCAGACACTGCTGTTCTCAGTGCTGTACAAAGAGAGCCCCCCAGACCCACACTCGAAGTGCGCTTTCTTCTCTCCACACCATACACCGCTCCAACATAGAGCTATCCATAGCGTGTCACGAGAGCCAACGTAGTCTAAATGCGTGCAGTCAGTGTCTGGGACTCTCTCCCCTGCTACTGCACAGAGTGAGACTGACTCTCGGACACAAGGAAGTAAGGGCACGGTATTAAAGAAAATAAATCCTGCTTCAGACACTAGTAAATCTTCACCAGGCTCTGTTTCAGTCACTAAAGGCAGCATGTAGGAAGAGGCTGTGACCATTCTGTACAGAGTAACGTAGATTCACAGATCCCAAGGCCAGAAGGGACCATTGTGATCATCCGGCCCATGGGACCATCCTGCCTGGCTCCTGAGCTCCCGGACGGGGAGGCCTCTCCCCCGCTTTCCCCCCTCCCCTGCAGCCTGCCGCTCTGAGCAGCCTGGTAAGGGGGCGGGGAGAGGAGGGGGCAGGAGGTCCCGGGGGGCAGTCAGGGGACAGGGGGCGGTCAGATGGGGCAGAGGTTCGGGGAGCAGGGTAGTCAGGAGACAGGGAGTAGGGGGGGTTGGATAGGGGGTGGGGTCCTGGGGGGGCAGTTAGGGACGGGGGTACCGGGAGGGGGTGGTCAGAGGACAAGAAGTGTGTGTGGGGGGATGGATGGGTCGGGGTCCTGAGGGGCCTGTCAGGGGGCAGGGGTGTGGATAGGGGTTGGGGCAGTTGGAGACAAGGAGCAAGGGGGCTTAGAGAAGAGGGGGGTCTGGGGGGGTTAGGGGCAGGGGGTCCCAGGAGAGGGTGGTCAGGGGACAAGGAACAGGGGGGTTGGATGGGTGGGGGGTTCTGAGGGGGGCAGTCAGGGGGCGGGAAGTGGGTGGGGGCCAGCCTGTTTGGGGGGCACAGACTTCCCTACCAGGCCCTCCATACCGTTTCGCAACCTCGACGTGGCCCTTGGGCCAAAAAGTTTTCCCACCCCTATCTAGTCTGACCTGCTGGGTGACACAGGCCACAGACCGTCCCCATAATCACTCCTAGAGCAGAGCTTATAGAAAAACACCTCACTGTGATTTTAAAATGGTCAGTGACAGAGACTCCAGCATGACCCTTTGCAAACTGCTCCCAGGGTTAATTAGTCTTGCCGTTAAAAATGCACACCTTATTTTCAGCCTGAATTTGTCTAGCTTCAGTTTCTGATCACATTAGACCTTTCTCTGCTAGGTTAAAGAGCCCATTATTAAATATTTGTTCCCCATGTCGCTACTTACAGACCGGGATCAAGTCTGCCTTTGACCTTTTCTTTGTTAAAGCTAAAGCGATTGAGCTCCTGGGGTCCGCCACCAAATGAGGCACCACCCTCGTCCTTGCTAATTATCCAGGTGCCCTGGAAGCCTCTAATCATTCATTCCCCACTGCTGATACCGCCGAACTGGAAGGCTGGGAACAAGATGGTGACCGCTGTGTCCCTTGCCACGGACCTTTTACTGTCCACTGGTCAGCCTTAAGTAACAACACTGTGCAAGGTGTGGGAACCCCACTGCTTTAGATGCAATGGCATCATAACAATGCAACACATTATGCGAGTGTAAAGTGAAGCTTCTCAGGATGTGTCTGGCCTTGCCGTTTCCTACTTTCATCTCACACTTCACCTGCTGTCACCTTTCAAGTGCAGCTAAATTGTTTGTTGCGTTCCGAATGTCACTGCAGTTTGATTACACTGGGAAAACATGCAATTGAACTGACAGACTGACAGCGATTAGCATTAACCATAACTCTTCATGCTGCAATTGCAACAATTGTGTCTAGAGATGAGACAAGCAGTTCTGACAAAGCAGAAATTGAGTCAAACCCTTGCCTGAGCCTTGTACAGCACACAACAAAACTCTGTAGTGTAAGCACTAATTCTGATCTCGCTCCCACCCAAACTGGACAGTCTCTACGTGAAAGAATAAATGGACGCAAATCAGACGTCAAGAATTATAACATTCAAAAACCAGCTGGAGAACACTTCACTCTCTTTGGTCACTCGATTACGGACCTAAAAGTGGCAATTCTTCAACCAAAAAAACTTCAAAAACAGACTCCAACGAGAGACTGCTGAATTGGAATTAATTTGAAAACTGGATACAATTAACTTAGGCTTGAATAAAGACTGGGAGTGGATGGGTCATTACACAAACTAAAACTATTTCCCCTTGTTTATCCCGCCACTGTTCCTCACACCTTCTTGTCAACTGCTGGAAATGGCCCACCTTGATTATCACTTCAAAAGGTCCCCTTCCCCCTCCCCCTGACCCTCCTGCTGGTAATAGCTCACCTTACCTGACCACTCTTGTTACAGTGTGTATGGTAACACCTATTGTTTCATGTTCTCTGTGTATATAAAATCTCCCCACTGTATTTTCCACTGAATGCATCCGATGAAGTGAGCTATAGCTCACAAAAGCTTATGCTCAAATAAATTTGTTAGTCTCTAAGGTTCCAAAAGTACTCCTTTCCTTTTTGAGGAGTAACTCTGTACCCACAGAAGTCAGTTTCGGCCCTGGATCCTTTCAACAGTTGCTTTTCCCTAATCAGTCTTTGCTGCAGCACAAACAAAACAAAAAATCCCAACTTCCTGTGCAAGACTGCAAACAGTGAGAAGCCACCGTCACTCAATCAGTTTGACAATTATTATAAATGGCTGATCGCACACTTGTGACTGACAAAGGTCCTGCAGGCAGACCGCTACTGTGCACCAAGGGGCACTCCGTCAGTTGGTATCATTAACACAGCTGGGAAAATTACAGTTTCACCGTCACCCACATAGCTTATGCCAGCATAACGTACAGACTGATGTTGGGAAGTGGCTGGGAGAAATCCTAGGATTTCTTTGTTGCCCTTTCCAATGTTAGACAAGGATGGAAAAAACACAATTTTAAGACATTTCCTAGAGCATTTTAAGCAACAAAGCTCAGCTTCTTGATCAGCTGCTGCAGTAACCTCTGCAGCCTACATGGACAAATTTCTGCATCAAGGATAAACATACGATAACATCCCGCCCATAAAGATTAATGAACAGCTGGCTGAGATTCTTTGCATCAGCTGCAGAACCTCTCGAGCCCAGACAGCTCATAGGTCTCTGGCCGTGAAATCACCCCACGGGACCTAGAATTTGTTTAACCCCATCAGTTCACTTCAATGCACGAAGTAGCAGCAAGACAAAAGAGGAAAACCACAGCAGGGATGCATCCCTGGATATGGAATCTGCTAGAGAGGCCAATGCAGCAAAATTCAGAAACCTTCCAGCCCAGCCCAGCCCAGCCCAAAAGAAAAGTTCAGAGGTGTCCACACGCGCGGCTGAGGTTCAGCCCTCTCTGTAGTACCTCACTAACCATTCCCCAGGGACTGCTGGGTATAAAGGTTTAAATATTAAAACGATAAGAGCAGGAAAAGACCAACTCTGCACAGCAATGTTTAAACCTAGACTCTCTTTTCATTCCACGGATGTGCTTCAGCCTGTGGACTTTTGATTCTGATCAGAATGAGATCTACAGATGTCCCACCCACAAAGACAGGTCTCCAGATCCCCTCTAGTCAGCACCAGCCGATTGTGCATTCATTTATCTGATGCCTGCACTGTACGGTATGTAACGTCTTCCCACCAAGGAGTTCTTCTCCATTATTCAAGCTAGCAGCATGAACGCGTATCAAGAAACAATCGCACACCAAGAGAGCTCTTCCCGGTGAGTACGGCAGCTACCGTTCAGAAGGTGATTGCGTAAGGCTGGCATACGTAACATCAAGGGGGTTTGTGCGTAAGAGAAAACCACCAGGAATTACCTGGTGTTGAGGGCGCCTTAGCTGCACCGTTAGCTTAAGCTACAACTTTAGTTGTGTCCCTAACTTAAGTCATGACCCCACATACACACACATCTCTAAAGGGTGCTTTCCACCTGAGCTAGCCCACTGGGTCTGGGGGGAAGCTACACAGCTATTTTTAGCATGCTAGCTGGATCCAAGCCAGCGCACGTCCATCCACCTCCAGCTGCAGAATAGATGCACCCTGAGTAAAAGGTGGACTCGGGAGGCAGTGGCGGGTAGTGGTCAGTGGCAGGGCTCCGGCTGAGACATTGATTTGCGGCATGACCTATGTTCCCCAATCTACAATAATTTACCCACCTCCCAGGGAAACTATGCGGATTAATTAGATAGTGTCTGTGGCGGGCTTGGAGGGTTTCAGTGGGACTGCTCAAGCCCTTCTAGTTAAGCACATGCTGCAGTTCCGGGCTGCAAAGGGATGCGTAAACATCCCTGAAGTCTCTTCCAACCCTAATCTTCTATGATTTACCTGAGGAGGGATTTAAATAGTTTTAAAAGGAAGTGAAATGTGAATAAAAAGTTGTCAGACCCCAGCTGAAAAGTGAGCTGGGGGGAGGGGATCTCCTGTTTTTCCAATGACACTTGTGTCTCAAGTATCTGTTGTCGATCGTTTCTTTGTTCTGTTCCACCCGTCCCAGGGCTGGGATCCTCAGTGGAACAAGCAGCGTCTCAGCTACAGAACTACAGTACACCTGCTTGCCTCCTTGTAACCCCTTTACTGAAAGGAATTTGGATGACACAGAAACAGGGCACGTGGGTTCCTAACGCTTCTATTACAGACTGCCCAAGCGAGGCCTTGCAGGGACTGACTTTCCCCCAATGCTTTAGGCTTCTGCTCTGTCACATGGGCAATTCTGAGGGAGGAGCAGTGCAGGAACCTCTCGAGACAAACTGCTAGTCAGACAGTGGCTCCTAGCGTTCCCTTCTTATGCTGGGGGTGCTAATTTACTGCAGCCCTTCAAAGGAAATGGTGCCGTGCACTACCCCTCTGCTGGCCCATGCGTGATGGGCTGGAGCCATGACTCTGCTCCCTCTTCTCCACCCTCTCACCCCCAAAGAGCACTCTGCCAGGAGGATCCTCACCTGGGGAGTTGTGACCACCTTCCTTCTCTTTATGCCTGGATGGGAGGCAGGTCCTGGAACTCTAACCGGTGGCAGCATACATGAGTGACAGTCCAGGAAAGGCTGAGACCCACCAATTGAAATTCTGTAACCAGCACCAGCCCCCTAGCTCTGAGTGATCTATTGCAGGAGCTATCAGGGAGCAGGGCCCCCTCGTGTTGGGCACTGTCCATTCACACCGAGCGAAAAGACGGTCCCTGTCCCAGTTTACAGCTCCAGCAAACACTTGGAACCCCTCCAACGCTGGGCACGTTTGCATTTTGAGATAAATTAGGGCCAAGCCAAAAGCCTGGATCCAAATGCCCCAACCTTTAGTAAGGTTTAGAGCCAAATCTGAACCTGGCAGCTTAGACTCCTCTCTAGTTCGAGCTCGTTCTCT
Source organism: Lepidochelys kempii (assembly GCF_965140285.1). Classification (NCBI taxonomy): domain Eukaryota; kingdom Metazoa; phylum Chordata; order Testudines; family Cheloniidae; genus Lepidochelys; species Lepidochelys kempii. Next base: position 83,850,239 of record NC_136389.1, on the reverse strand, counting down.
TGCTACCATGGTCACAAGCTGATTAGTAGCAGCGTCCAGCATGGCAGAGGCAAAGCCAAGAACAGAACCCAAGCAGTCCTGGCTCCCAGTTTAGTACTCTTACCACTGACGTGTGCCTAACTATTTAACAAGAACTGCACAAAAAGTGTATTAAACAGCCACGGCTTTAAGCACCGTCTCCGCTGTAACAACTGTGGGCAAATGAATGAGTTCTACTAAGGGCCTTCTACATTTGAGACAAGGAGCTAAAGAGAAAACAAGCCCCCTGGGCTGCTAGTTAGAAAAGTAATACAATTTTAAATGCGTCCACATTTACTGGAACTATAAAAGGCATTCTGTGAAACGGGGCTTGCCTTACTTGTCCCTCAGAAAAAGTCTAGATTACTCCACGTTGGAGATGATGCCACCATAAGCTAATTGTAGCCTCCAACTTTTCCCCCTTTGGCTTTCATAGACGAATAAGCATCAAACTGGCAGACGAGGAGGAAAAAAAAAGCAAGGGAGCTCAAAGATTATTCCGCACGTTTAGTCTGCAGCTGCAGCATTCACACTGTAAGGATGCTATCCGGGGCACTGGCCGACGCTGCGCTGTCTGATAGGAAATGCAAGGCAGCCGTATCGACAAGGTTACAGCATTAGCACCCTGGCCTGCGTTCACTAATTCCACTCACTAAGGCTGCTCGAAGCTTCTCACATGGAAATTGCCCGCCACTGCGTCTCACGTGTGTTACAAGCTAATGAGCACTAATAATGGGATTTGGGATTCTAATCACCACTCCACTGTAATAACGCTTAGACCAACATCATTTACTACTGAACAGCTTTCTAACAAACCACTGAAAGGCCACCTGTGCTGAAGGACCCAGACTAAATGCCAGAGTAGGAAGACTGCAACTGCAAGTCTCACCAGCTGTCTCGCAGAGGCAGAGAGAGAAGCAACTAACCGACAGGGTTCTTTCCTCTCCATATCCCAATCCAAAAATAAGTGGGCTCTGAAAATAGCCATTTCAGCGAGCTCTGGTGTTGTAACGCCCTGTCCCCTGCAGGAAGCCAGATGGTGGGGTGGTTCTCTCTAAAACAGCCCTGCAATCACGCCCCTTGCCGCCATTCGCAAGCCCTGCTTTGGCAGGCTGGATTGCCATCAGGGTGGAAAAGCAGAAGCGTCCTCACCTGTCCCTCTGCTGCCAGGGATAAAACGAGGTTCTGCTTTAGAAGGGACTCGGACACTTTTCTCAAAGGCTGAATTGGAACAAAATCAGCAAGACAAAACAAGAACGGGGGGGAGGGGGACAAAATTCACCCAGCTGCCTAGCTAGCCAGCAGAGCACGCATCAGTCCAAGAAAAACCACCATCCTGTTCTCTTTCCCTTTTGGTATGCAGGGGATTTAGCCACACAACTCCCAGAGGTTTTAACAGAGTCCCAGCGAGGTTTTTATAGACAACAACATAACTGCTGTGCTCCCTTCTCATCTCCGCTGCTTTCATGCGCGTGGGAGTCCTGGGCTGCTGGCATCCCCACATTTCTTTGTTAAAAGACATCTCCGTTTCGTGTATTGATCTTTTCGGATCAAAACCAGGTGATAAGTGGGTTGAGGGGGCTTGTTAGAACAAGATGGTTATTCTCCTTTGTGACACATTATGTGGAACCTAAGGACTGTTTGATCAATCCAATATTAAGCAGTGAATCACCACTGTTCACTGCCTAACCTTCATGGGTGAACAGGCCCCAGTGTGTATCAGACCCCCTTGCAGGGGCTTACAAACAATGCACTCACACCAGCATTACTGCTCCTCTCCCATACTCAGATGATAGCCTGTCGTCTTCAGACTGGTTATCCCTGAAACAAAAGTTGAGATACCTCCTGCCTGAGCTTTTTATACTGTGAAGTGAATGTACTTCTTTCCATTCCACATGCATGTTCCAGGCCTGATCTAATAAACAGCCCTGTGCAGCAGATATCACACCAGTTATACAGATGGGGAAACTGAGGCACATTGAGATGAATTAATCATAGCAGGAAACAGTTATAGTCAGAAACTGGCCTTAGAAGTCTTGGCTGCCTGTCCTTTGCTGTCATCAACAGATAACACTGATTTGTAGGCGTTATGTAAAGAACTTCAAAGCGTACAGTTATCAATATTAGAAAGGGGTCTATCTTGATCCACCAAGAGCCAGCAGTATTCAGATTTCAGGATGACACGCCATCTGTAAACTGCTCCATTGTATTTCAGTGTTGCAATACACAGCCCACATGATACAATACAATAGCTGCTATTCCGAGGTTCCTGGAGAAAAGACGGCCACCCTGAGAGCAGCAGTGGATCGTGAACAGGACGGTCACTAGACCTGAATTCCATTACTGGCTCTGCCTCCAATCTGCTGTGAGATTTCATGGCAGTCGCTCCTATGCTCTGTGCCTCAATTTCCCTACCTCTAAAATGGAGGTCTATAGATGAACAGCACTATATAAGTAAGAGCAAAGTGTTATCATTATGCTGAATCAAGAAGAATCATGTATTGGGTTGGGGAGTCATAATTCTGAATATCTTGTGCCTTGGTGGGGTTCAGACAGGTAGATCCTACCCGCTGTTCCAACACATCTGACTGTGTGGAATTCTGCTCATCCAGAGATTATGGCTCGTGGAAGTCTGCACAACGGTTCTGGGTACATCTGGGAGGTTATTTTAAAATTGTTCTGCGCGTGTGAGAATCTCAACTGTGCATTTTTGTATTTTAAACATTACGTTTAAAGGGAAGAAGACGGGAAGAATCCCTTTGAGTAAGTGAATGACAGAGGAGACAATCTTTGCTAATTTGTCTGTGTAAATACAGTTCCCAATCAATGAAAACTAACCTGTTCTTAGGGAAGTTTTCCGGCAAGTACTTAAAATGTAGCAGTGCAAATTCACTGCTGTAATGAGAGTAAATTTATCTTTTATCTCTCACTTCAGAGCCTTAGGAGTATTGATGCAAGACTGCAATAAAAAACAAGTACCTGCTACCAACTGGTGTTTTAATATACAGCAGAAGCAGCTTTTCCTTTGAAGAGTTGATCTCAGACATGCTGGTGTTGCTATCCACTGACAAAGGAAAATCCAAGGGAGCTGGGCAGTGAATGCAGATCCACTGAGTCCAAGTCCTGTGCCTTGACCACAAGACTGCTTCCGGTCACTGACCAGCCTTGCAGAGCCATGACGATGAGCTTTTCTCGCTGGGTTTTGAGTCACATTCGCTCCCCACTTCTCCTCTTTTTCTGCTTTGTGAAGAAGCCATAAAGCACTTAAAACCGCCGTGCTGGTGTTTAACAAATACCCCCAACTCCCTCTTCTCCCAAGCCCCAGCATCACCGACACACGCACCGTCATGCTGGGTCACATCACGCAGGGCAGCACACACAAAGAACTGGGCTGTGGGAAAGGCGCTGATCGTTCCCATCGCTGGGCTGACTGAAGACTGAATTTCACATCCTGCAACTCTTTTTTATGCCAAGGCTAACAGGTGCAGTCAGGCTAACTACAGAGAGCGAGTCGACCCTGCAAGGCACAAAGGATGGTTCAGGAGCTAGGATATTCGCTTAGAACTCAGGTGACCTAGGTTCAATTCCCTTCTTTTCCACAGACCTATGGCAAGTGCTTTAGCCTCTCAGTTTTCCCCTCTGTAAAATGGGGATAACATCTCCTCACAGGGTGCTGCGAGGACAGCAGCATTAAAGACTGTAAAGTGCTTTGAGATCTACTGAGAAAAAGTGCTATACAGGAGGCAGGCATTATTACTGTATCTTTCCGAGCAGAGCCTGTTAAAGGGATACGTGGCTCACTGCAGCTCCAGTAACATTTAACATTCATACAGCACTGCTCCTTTAAGGACCTCACAGAGCTTTATAAACATACATTACACCATATTATCCCCCAAGGTAGGCAGGCAGGCATTACTGTGCCCCTTACAGACAGAATTTGGCCCTGTGTGTCAGGTTCTGTCAGTAAGGGGGCACAGTGCCCTTCCATTGGTGTAAATCCACCATGGATTCAGAGATACCAGTGGAGACATTCCATATTTGCACAGGTGTTGCTGAGATCTGATTTTGCCCAATTCTTTTAAAACCTTCTAATCTCAAAAACAAAAATGGCAAAGGAATAATCAGAAGCTCAAAGAGATGGATCAGTGATGAAATGCCATGGTCAGCCCAAGCAAGTGACCCCGGGGGAGCCCACTTTCCTGCCTCCCCCAGTCTAAAGAGAAGCGGGGAGCTCCTCCTTGTTTATCTTGATTTGATCCTTAGCCTCTATATTGCAGAGGACATGGCTAGATACTGATTGTCTGGACAGTACAGAAAAGAGCTAGTTTTCAAAATTAGCAATATAACTATGGTATTTGCACATGCAAATTGACCCTTTGGACACTTCACATTACAGCACAAAAATGCCTCCTTCAGAGTGCAAATGGGGCGTGCAGCCGTGTTTGCTGGTGCAATCAGGTATGAGTGCTGAAGTCAGCACAGAGAGCTGGAGGCGGGGTTGAAAGAGAAGCCCCCCAATGTCTGATGCTGCCACATCATTTCCATACTTGGTCACAGTAATTTGTTCTTGACTGATAAGATGATAACAGAGTGTAAAGCTAATTCAGCTTATTCACACATCTTATTTTTAACTTAATTGTTGCAGTTATTCTGGGCCTGACCATGCAACCATTACTCATGAGAGTAGTGTTTACTGATAAGAATAGTCCCAAATAAGCTTGGGTGAGTAAGGATTGAAAGGTAAGTATAACAGTGTGGAATTGAACTCACTAATGAAAACTACAGTCTTAGTTTAGAACTTACCTACGAGAACATCATGGCCCAACAGTATTTCCCGCTACCATTCCACATGCAACTTATAGAGTATGAGAATTTACTGTAGGCTACATGCATCTCTATGATAAATCTTATGAGCGATCACTAATTCATTTGCATTGCACGATCACTCAAAGCCAGCACGCTATTGGTATGGCCACCACAGAACGAAAGGAACAGGAGTTCTCAAGGCTGAGTGGGAACAGATGTCCTTCTGAGTTCACATGGTAAGTACAGGTTTCAGAGTAACAGCCGTGTTAGTCTGTGTCCGTAAAAAGAAAAGGAGGACTTGTGGCATCTTAGAGACTAACAAATTTATTGGAGCATAAGCTTTCATGGGCTACAGCCCACTTCATCAGATGCATCCAATGAAGTGAGCTGTAGCTCACGAAAGCTTATGCTCCAATAAATTGGTTAGTCTCTAAGGTGCCACAAGTCCTCCTTTTCTTTTCATGGTAAGTATGTGACTCTTAGGCTTTGAACAGCAAACTGAAGTTGGAGGCATCTGGCTGTAAATACATGTGACCAGTTACTTGGCATCACAAACTGCAATCAGGGGGAAAAAAATAAACCCAATTTTTTGCACAAGTCGTGGCAATTAACAAAACCTCCCAGAAAAGGGCGGCTGTTTTATCTGCAGGACTACCACGGGCCCAACAGGGCACTAGGGAAAACAACTGGCTCTTTTTGACAGGAGTAACAGTCACAGGAGCAAAAGGAAGATGGTCTGCAGGGGTGAACCTTCATGCATGAGTGAGTCATAACTCAAACAGGAGGAGCCACGTTCTTGTCTCCGCTGGAGGCCTGCTGACTTCAGCAGAATGGCATCAGTGTAGCTGGGAAGCACTCAGCATGGACTAACAAGTTACGGGAGGCACATCTAACACAATCAGTGGGCGAGTGATTCCCTCCCCACAGACAGGCTCTTTGGAATTTACGTCATGTCAGAACAGCACTGTACAGTAATAATGGCACAGCAAAGATGGACAGATGCAGCAGCATCTGGATCTAAAAGACACCGGAGTGAGAATTTGGGATTCAAATTTTCCTCCAAACTCAGGCCCAGATACACATTCGGATCTGGTGTCCCAATGAACATGGCAGCGCTCTCGCAAGCATTGCTGCTGAGGGGCTAGCTGTTAGAGTGGGGAGTGACGGGTGCTGCTCCCTACTGCCCCAGATGTGTATGGAGGAGGGATTAGGTGGGCTGTCATCCATAGAACGTCCCCTAAGGTAGTCTAATGTGGAAATCTTTTCCCTCCCTCCAACTCCTGAAGATTCACCAAGGGCAGCAGCCCTCCAGCACCCTTTGGAGAGCCGGGAACTGGAAGAGTGCTCTGTGGGCATCCCTCTCTGAAGACAGCTGTGGCGAGTGGGGTATGGGACAGTTCTAAGTGGCAGCCCTAGGGCAGGACATGGGGTGAACCAGTGTGACGGGGTGCACTAGAGCCAGAGGCCTCCCGCTTGAGGCCTCGCAGCCCTGACTCGCCATGTCCCAGAAAAGAGCAGAGGAGAAGTCCTCCAAGCAGCCAATCAGAGGGGCTGCTGGAGCGACCAGTCAGGGGCCAGGAGGGCCATATAAAATGAAGCTGCAGAGACAGAGCAGTCAGTTGCTGCCTGGAGCCGGAAGAGAGAGAACCGGGTTCCTGGCTGGCTGGAAGAGCATCAGGACCATGGACAACTCTGCATGGGCAAGACTGAGCCCAGGAAGGGCTGCTAAAGACTGGGGGAGCTAACTAGGAGCTTGCAGGGCCAAGCAAGGACTGAGCCCAGAGCCTAGCCAGACCAAGCGCGGGTACCATGAGCCCAGGGAGGGCTGCCAAAGAGGACACAGCAACTGAGGGTACTGTGATGGGCCCTGTTGGACTGTTACAGGAGGGCAGCGTCTCCGGGGAGAAAGAGGCTTCTTTGTTTGTCACGTTTACAGATAGTGTGAGAGATTTGGCCAGAGGGCTAAGTCACTGAAGACCTGTTGAAGAAACCTGACCAGAAGGGGGCGCTCATGATAGGTGCCACCCCATTCCAAACTGAGAAACTGCAGACATGCACTTGGCCAAAGGGGGGTGCCTGCGAGAGCAGCTACCAACCCCGTTACAACCAGAAACTGGCCTTTTCTGGGATTTGGAGCCAAATGGATCAAAACTCTGGAAAACTGTCTGGCTCCAGACCACCTGCACTGGACTGGTCCCAAATATCAGGTGGCTCGAGAGTAGTAGGGAGGGTCCCTGACTTCATCAAAGATTCTCAAAATCAATACCTAAGCTAAAGGGGAATTGGCCTGGAATCTAGATACCTGCCAACAGCAATTGGCCCAGCTTTCAAAATATTGCTGTAAGAACTAACAGAGCTAACTCCTAGCAGATCTGCTGGCTACTCTAGGCTGTAACATTCAGCCCAATGGAACGGATTCCTTCCTACGACATCACGACAAGCGCGCCAGTCATTTCAGTCTACTGAACCTCCCGTCCCCTCCCTCAAACCCAGGTTATTTCTCAGCATTTTCTAGGAGTCTGCCTGGGAAACTCTAAGCAGGTGAGCGCTCTCAGGGCGGGAAGGAGTGGTCAGCTGGTGTGACAGTGACTGTTGATAGTATTTGCACATGGATATGGTTCTATTTTGACATGTAACAAAGAAGTCGGTGTTTCTACCAATGCACTGCGTACGCCATCAGTGCTAAGAGCATTCTGGCAATGCAGGTATATCGGGCATCCAGATCTCACCCTCCACAGCAGTGCAGCACTAACAAGGGTGCTGTGACCCCCATTGACGTTGGGGTGATGGCCCAGTTGCTAGTTACACCACTGCTCCTTCTCCAGTTCCCAGCCTAACCCAAAGCCATCATCCATACCTGCAAAGGCCTTTCCCCCGCTGCCAACACACTAACCTGCATGTCTCTGAAATATTCAGCGCCGTACATCTACCTGTCCATCAGAGATTCACTCAGCAGAGCGAGAGATTCACATTTTCATATTTGGATTCTGAGATTCATATTTCACCTGACACCCACAGGACCCTCTCCCCTTGGCTGGATAACAAGGGTAGATTAAGTAGCTGGTCAGCCACCCAAGTCTCCAAAGAAGTCATTTTTAATGATGTCCCTGAAGCCCCAGCAGTCTAGCACAGAATTGTTCGCGGAGCCAGGATATGCAACAAATTGTTAGATTTCAAGGTGGTTTTACCTCTATCTGCAAGCCACAGATCACAGGTTGCTTTCCTGGAGATCTCACACCTCTCGTCCTGGCTGAGATCAGGTGTCCTACCTCTGTGATCTCCCTGTACTGTGCCAGACTGTGACCAGCCATCTCTGGAGCAGCAGGTTCCAAGTACCCGTTTTCGGGGGGCTTTCGCCTCATCCACTGTCTCCTGTTTGTGAAGTTGCCCTTTTTCCTGCTCATCCTACAAACTGCACCCCTGGTGTCTTCGTGCTGGGACCCTGCCCATTCCCCAAACCCCCTGGGTATAAATCCAGGCTGCTCAGTGCTGCTTCAAAGGTTTTCACAGAAACACTTTTTTATTTTATTTTATTTTTTTAACAAAAAATGCTTTTTTCGTTAAGATCCAAAGATTGTGAAAAGTGTGTCAATTTCTAGAAAAATTCCCCTGGAAAAGGCATGTCAAACTGTTTCATTACAAACAGGAAATACTTTGTCCTAAAAAAGAGGTTCAGAGGTTTCAATCAATACTAAGTAGCAGCTGTTCTTAATAATTTTAAAATTAAATAAAAACAGAGTATTTCAATTATATTGTGTCACATAATTAGAACGGACATGTCACAAAGTAAAATAAAAGAAAAATTGAAACCATTTCAGAAATCTGAAACTAAAACTTTCCAAATCTAACATTTTGCAGAAATTCTGTTTTGCAAAAAGGAGAACAAATTTTGAAATGACAATTTCCTGCAAAACGGAACTTCTCGGTTTTAACCAGCTCTAATGCTGTCTCCCCATCTCCCCCCGCACTCACTTTGTACTGTGTCTCTGCAGTAATTCTTTTGTCCTCTCTTATCCCTTGTTTGTTTTATTATCTATATATTAGTTATTGTTTCAGTCAATGGCGGCTGGTCACCCCTTTGCCTCCCTGTGACTGCTTTGTGCACAGTTCTTCCCAACTCAGCACCGCCAGGAGCTCTGAGAACCCTGCCCAAGGCCACAGGGAGATGACTCTTCCATCATCCAGGCTTTGTACAGGAATCTCTGTGGGGACCAGAGTAACCTCGACTTCCCACCATCTCCAGGGAGAAGAGCATCAGCAGAGCTACTATTACACGTTCAGGGCTGCAGTAACAGTATTCCCGCTACGCATTCTCTACATGGAGGACTGGGCCAATATAGCCATGGACCAACTGAGTCGCAGCCTTGCCCCTCTCCTGGCTCCCACCCCAGAGGGGGAGCACTCAGCCCTCTGTTCTGGAGGTTGCCACTGGGTGGGAGTGATGGGGATTCATGCCAATAGGTAATTACTCATTCAGGAATGGCAGACTTATTACAGGTTTCAGAGGGGCAGAGACTAACAAATTTATTTGGGCATAAGCTTTCGTGGGATATAACCCAAGTCCTCGTTGTTTTTACTGATACAGAGTAAAAACAACAAGGACTTTGGGTTATATCCCACGAAAGCTTATGCCCAAATAAATTTGTTAGTCTCTAACGTGCCACAAGGACTCCTCGTTGTTTTTAGACTTATTACAGCAGCTAATCTCTCCCCAACTCCTAGGGGAAATTTGCAGGGCCTTTCCTCTGGACTCCCATTTTCCTTTTAGCTGGTGTAGGTCCTTGATGTAACAGAGAGGGAAGAAAAATGCATGTGAATACTAAAGAAGAGACACTTCCGGAAAGTCTCCAGTAAGCACCTGGGGACTTTGCACAATTACACTATGTGGACACCATTACAGAGGTTTTTTAGAACGCTTTTTTTTATCAGATTGTACAATGAACCAGTGAGGGTTTCCAGCCATTCCAAAGGCCTCAATAATATAACAGAAAACCCACTTGTCCAATAAACTTACTCAGCAGCATATTTGGAAAACCAAAGGAAGAGGGAGAAAGAACAACACGGAACTCTTCCAATTTAGGTGGTTTTAGAGACTGTGTGTGTGAGTGTGTGTGAGAGAGAGATATGTATGGGTCTTCAACAGAGCCTGCACCCAGGACCTTCCCACAGGAGTAACTCCGTGAGCTGACGGCAGTAGTGGACCGTTAGCCTCTAATGGACCAGCCACTAAAGGGAGGCAGCACACACGCTTCGGTTCGTGTGCGTCACGGTGGCAATCTGCTTATGCAAAGAGGTGTCTGTATGAATACGCTGGGCAACTGCAACACGTCCATTAGTTTTTGATGGAACTGAAATCAGCAGGAGGGTGCTCGGCCCTCACCAAAGGGACACCAAAGGATGGGAGTCTGCCCTTTACAGGGGCTGCTCTGAACAATTTACTGATAAACCAGAGCCCAGCTAGGAGGCCTAAGGCGAGGCAGCCTGATTTCCAGAGCAGCTGAGCATTCACAGGCCCAGTGAAGTCACTGGGGGCTGCGGGATGTCAGCCTCTCTGGAAACGAGGCCATTTATTGAGGAACCTAAATATGGATTTAGGTGCCTAGCTTTAGACACTGAAGTTGGAAAATTGTGGCCTAGATTTAGCTCTATTAATAGACTTTTGATTGAGTTTGAGTATATCATTCATCATCAGGGGCAACTGCCTCCTACCACTGGAGAGTCTGTCTTGCAGAACTACTAGGCCACAGAGTGAAGAAAATAACTCAGCCTGCTGGATTCATAACTCCTTGGCCTGGGTCAAGCGAGATTTTAAGCAGCTGGTTTTCAGTTGAATCATGGTGTTTATGTTTTCAGTGAATGGGTTTAAGAGACGATATGGAGCTTGAAAACAGATGAATCACAGCAACACCTTTGAAAAGAAAGGGAAAATTGGAGTCATGGCAGCCATAACTCCCTATCAGGCAGTGAAACAATCTGTCATGGTCACCTGTGCTCTACATACTAGGAATAACGTACCCCAGGCAAGAAAATATTAGGTGGAAATTTTAAATTATAAAGTTGTTTTGGTTGATTTTTATAGGAAAAAGATGTCATTTTGCAAATCCTGCTTTAGAGAGACACATTTGACATAAGTCACGCTTATCATAGCTTAGTGCAGAGCTTAAATCTATCAACCCAATAATAGAAATTGTACTTGCATAAATAAAGAGATACTTGTAAATTCTTCCAAATTAAACCTGAAGGGCTGTTAAATAGATGCAGCTCGTCGAACAAATGTAATTTCTGTTCCCACTTTGCGGCTAGTGGTGCAGAACACACACACACTAACACACACTGTTTGGAAAACCGCACTAAAGCTAAGCAGATCTGGGAAGCTGGAACTGTGTTCTCTATTGACTGCATTACTGCAACTTTAACTCTGTCATATTAATGCTAGTTTAACTTCCACACTCAGCAGAGTCTGTTACAGACATGAAAAATGTCACAGGAAACTGCATTAAGCACAAATACTTCCACTTCAGCAAGACAACAAAAGGGCTGATTTAACCCATCCACTTCTTGATGAGATTTGCTACAGGCATTTTGTATTTGTCAAAGTAGCATGGATGTCTGCATGATGTTTTCCCTTCCAATTTTAACATGTAAGCAGAAATACAGCCAGAACAAATCAGACATTCTCCCCATCCAATGAAATGTGGCTAAAAAGTGTAAAAAAACAAATGGTATTATGGGGAGGAAACGGTTTCATATTTGATCTCACTCACTTGAATTAAACATAATTTAAATTAATAATTGAGAATGTGTCTTTTAGGGAATTATCTGGACTGTCTTTACAATCACAACTTAAAAGAGCGGTCAATTGCATAACATCCATTTAAGATTATTTTTATCTTTATAAGAACTTATAAAACAAGATTTACATCTATCTTAATTATTTGCTAGTTTTCTAAGCTCAGCCTTAAATCTTTCAGGATACAGTAGCCCAATGAACAGAATATAATGAACAGATTTAATTGGGGATCGGTCCTGCTTTGAGCAGGGGGTTGGACTAGATGACCTCCTGAGGTCCCTTCCAACCCTGATGTTCTATGATTCTATGAATATTGCTTACTGCCAGTGTTACTGAAAAAGTAAAATAAAAAGCTCCTTATGTACAAACCTCAGTGTCTCTCCAAAGCATTAAACCTGAATTTCTGATAATCCTCCTTTGCATAAACTTGGGTGTTGTACACTAAACTGGCATGCATCAAATAAGGTTATCTGATGCTGAATATTAACACACGCTAATCGTTTCCTCAGGTCTTAAACATCCATTGCATTTAAATACTGGAGGAATTATGGACAACCACACTGAGTACCATGCCCATTTGGAAGCAGGAGGACAGTATGTTATTAATAATCTGAATAGTGCAATCACACAAGATAATAAATGGGTTTATACTCAGAATGTTGTTTACGGATGCAAATGCATAGACAGCTTGTGTGCCAGGAACCCACACAGCTATGTAAATTGTATTCTTCTGGCTATTGATTTCACAGTAGCAGTCACTATGGATAATACAAATTGTCAATCGCTCCTGACAGACCGTGCAGAACTATTTTGATGCATAATATCCCCTAGCTTTGCTAGTAGCATGTTTAATAGGATGAAGATGTGCTGCCATTCTCAACAGGCTGCACTATGGCATGGTAAGTCAGGCAGTCTGCAATCCCATTTCTCTAAGACGGTGGAGTACAGTATTCATCTATAAAAGGTCTTCACTGGGACTCACTCTTTCCCGATATTATCTAGGGAATTTTTCTGTGTCAAGTAATGGGGGGCAGTGGAGGGGGGGCAATGGGGAAGCTGTTCTTCACTTTTAAAATCCAAGCAGCAAAAGGCGTGTGTGTTCAGTTTCACGAATGCCTGGCCCCTTTGAATGCTTAAATTAGATTTTATACGATGGCTATTTAAACACCAAATAGAATGGGTCCCTGGTGCTCCCAGAACTAGAACTGACTGACTGGGATAAGAGGAGCAACAAGCAAAGAGAGCTTAACAATGCAGAATTCTTTGCCATAGGTCAACAGTCACAAAGCAAGGGCCCGACCCTGCTCCTATTCAATCTAATGGTAAAACCTCCATGGATTTCACTGGGGATAGGACTGGGTCCCACGCGAAGGTAGAAATGTAAGACAATACAAGACCAGCCATCTAGCTATTCAGCCAGTGACACTCTTCAAGGGTTTGGTCCTTCCATGTGCTGAGCATCTTGGCCCAACCCAGCAACACACTTAAGTGCATGGTTCCCATGAGGGGCGACACTGAAGAGATGGAGCAGGAGTGCTCCACACCTGGCAGGATCAAGCCCCTAATGATCACTGACACCCCCCCCCCCTAAAATCCCTGTGCAAAGAGTCTGCTCCAGAGTCATCATTCTGGGACGTATGGAAAGACACCCTGGAACTCTTCTAGATGCCCCTTGTTCCTGAAAAAGGGCCGAACCCTTCCTTGGAGACTCCCAGATCATCCGACCGCTTTTACGCCTCCAGACCACAACCTTGGGTGGTGCAGCCTCCCACACCTTTGCAGAGTCCCTTTAACTTCACTAGGGCAAGCTGAGGGCTCAGGGAGCCAGGCTACCATGTGCTGATTCTGGACTAGGCTTTAGCCTGTCAGCTCAGAGGGGCTGGGAAGTCTTTATGTCTGTGCAGCATGAAGCACCTAGCTGCCATACCTCAGCCAAACTAAGAGTAAATGTGACTACAGCTCTGCAGTTGGGAAGTTTGCTTTGGAGGGAATTTTGGGGTGAGCTGAATGGGATCATTTCTCCCTCTCTGACTCCGATCCCTGTACTGCATGCAACATGGAATGCACAAAGCTTTGCCTTATCCTGCAATGCCCCAGTTTTCAAACCTCCTCCCTTGGATGAGCGACAGCAGAGACAGCTGAATGTATCCTAATTCTTATACCTTCGCCTATAATCACAGACCAAGAGACTGAAAAAGGCCAAGTACAGTAGGACCTCAGAGTTTCAAACACCTCGGAAATGGAGGTTTCTTGTAACTCTGAAATGTTCATAACGCTGAACAAAACATTATGGTAGTTCTTTCAAAAATTTACAGCTGAACACTGACTTCATACATCTTTGAAACTCTACTATGCCAAAGAAAAATGCTGCTTTCCCTTTATTTTTTAGTAGTTTATGTTGAACACAGTATGGTACTGTGTTTGGTTTTTTCGACTCGGCTGCTGCTGGACTGTGTACTTCCAGTTCCAAATGAGGTGTGTGGTTGACTGGTCAGTTCGGAACTCTGGTGTTGTAATTCTTAGGTTCTGCTGTAGATAATTGGAGGGAACTCCTAAGGAAGTCAGCCAGATCACCTTGTTTTGGTATCTGGCTTCTCCAAGCCACTTCCACCTATCTTTGTAGAGGGAAGTACTTTTCACTAAAGCTCTTAACTGCAGCGGTTTTCTGAAAATCCCTCTTCCCTCTCCATGCAGCTAGCAGAACAGCGAGAGGCAGATTGTCAGGGGATGCAGAGGGCTTAGAGAGCACAGGATGGAAAAGGAAAGGAGGAACGAACCAGAAAAAGTTAACTGAAGAGGAAAGTGCGGGGCATAAGGAAGACTGAAAGGGTGAGTGAATGGGTGGGAAGAAACAATATTCACAGCAGAAAGGAGAGTTCGGCTGAATGATAAAATCTAAACAAAGGACAGAGATTCCCCAATGCCACCTGCTCCACTGTCTGCTTTTATTTATGGTGATCCACCTAATTTAGAGGCACCAGCCTGCTTAGGAGGGCGGGAGTGACGGATCTGGCTCATAATTTGTAAACTCCTTGGGCCAGGAACTTTGTTTGCTTGGCCTATAACGTGCCACATAGACCACTGCCCCCATGGTACCACACAGCAGTAAACAACAGTTCTGTCAGGCTGGAGATGTCCTGGGCTCTAACGTGTCAGGGCTCTGCTGACATCAAACAGCAAGAACATCTAAGGGATTTAGGAATGAACCCAGCCCCCAGCTGACCTACACTTCCAAAGCGCTATGTATGCCAACCACTAGGATTCCCCATTTCTGGTGCAGAATCCGGTGCTTTAATACTAATTCCATTAAAGGAAATGTAAGACTGCAGGTAGGTAGGTAGAGAGGGGTGAGAGTGTGAGTGAGAGAGAGAGAGAGAGAGAGAGAAGGGGTGCTCTACTCACTGCTGGATGGTGCCTCCTCCTGGTGGTTCTGGGGATTAGCTTGGACAGGCCGCTGCCCCTTCCCGCAGTTGCACTGTCTGTTTCTAAGGCTTGGTCTACACTCCCAACTTGTCAGTGTAATTACATGGCTAAGGGGTACGGAAAATCCACCCCGAGTGATGTAGTTATAACGACCCAACACCTGGTGTAGACAGGGCTTCTCCTGTCACCATGGCTACCACCTGTCGGGGAGGTGGAGTACCCACGCCGACGACCGGAGCAGCTCTCCTGTCAGCAGAGGCCGTGTCTTCACTAAGCTTACGGAGGTGCGCTCGCTCCGGGGCAGCTCTCCCCCGGAGCGCTGTCAGTGTAGGCAAGCCCTCCATCTGCGGCCCCCGCTCGCTCCAGGAGCTGCTGCTTCCTCTTCGTGGCTGGGCCCTCCGAGCAGGTCACTGAGTGGCTTCCCCTTCTGGGGTGGTCTTCCAAAGTTTCTCTCCACAAGCAGCCTCAGGCAGTCCTCACGCCTGCTGCCCTGTGTCACACCCGCAGCCACCCCAGCTGTCTTCCAATCCACTGCCCTCAGCAGTACTGCTCTGCAGGGGCTGGCAGGGAACCCAGGCCTGCCCCCTATTCCGGGTCCAGCCCAGGGCCCGGTAGTGAACAGTTACCGTCTGTAGCTATGCCAGCCTTACAGCTCTCACCCCTGGACTCCTTCCCACCATGCTCCAAGCTCCTGGTGCTCTGAGTGGCATGGCAAGGGGGTGGCGCGCGCGG
Source organism: Lepidochelys kempii (assembly GCF_965140285.1). NCBI lineage: Eukaryota > Metazoa > Chordata > Testudines > Cheloniidae > Lepidochelys > Lepidochelys kempii. The sequence continues at coordinate 83,834,470 of NC_136389.1, read as the reverse complement.
CAGTGATGGGGTTGGGTAGGGGGTTCTGGGGGGCAGTCAGGGGACAGGGAGCAGGTGGCGGTTAGGGGCAGAGGGTCCCGGGGGGCAGTCAGGGGACAGGGGGCGGTTGGATAGGGCGTGGGAGTCCCGGGGGGGCCTGTCAGGGGGCGGGGGTGTTAATAGGTTGGAGCAGTCAGGGGACAGGGAGCGGGGGGAGTTGGACAGGGGTGGGATACGGGGGGGAGGGGGGCTTGAGGCAGGGGGTCCCAGCAGGGGGCAGTCAGGGGACAAGGAGTGGGAGCGGGGTTGGATGGGTGGGGTGTTCTGAGGGGGACAGTCAGGGGTGGGGGCCAGGCTGTTTGGGGTCACAGCCTTTCCCACCCTGCCCTCCATACAGCTTCGCACCCCGATGTAGCCCTCGGCCAAAAAGTTTGCCCACCCCTTCTCTAAATCCTCATTATTCACTCATTAGGGTCTGTAAGGTGAAGTGGCAGGGTTAGCCAGTCACTGGATAAGCATGCACTGACCATGTCTTCGTAGATCAAGTAGAGAGCCAGACGTGAAGCCAACAGGAGTTATGGATTTAGGGATGAATCTCCCAGATAAAGCTTAGCCAGGGCACCAAGGCTGACACCCTTGGCCTCTGAAAAACAATGGGAGCAAAAACTTTCACAGCAAGTTCTCAGGATTTTAACTTCATGACTCATCCAAAACACAGCAAGCCCATGGGCAGAGCACTCCCAAATACCAGGCTGGGGGAGCCAGTTTGATACCGACTCCAAGGGAAGAGCGCCATCTACTGAATCAACAGCACATCATCATCCACCTGGGCTTTTCTTGGAGGTCTCCCATCACAGAGGCCGGGCCAACCTTCCTTGCTTTAGGAGATCCGTTGAGATCACAGGTCAGAGGTGCTATGGGCTGCAGGCTGCTCTTACAGCTGTTGGCAACATCTCTAACACATCCACAGGAAAGTACACAGGGAAAGAAGATCTCTTCAATATATTTCATTTTTCTAATTTCTTATGCTCCCCTTGATATATTTGTTGTTCTCCTCTAGTTATTCAACATCCTGTTTCTATATTAGACACATTACAGCTCCATATTGTGTTGGCTGCTAATTATTTTCAGACAATGTTACAGAATCTATCACCCAAATTGGAGAGGAAATGTTCCTGAAGGATGCATCACAGTTGTTACATTTCACAAAAGGAGCAAATGGAATCCTAAACCCTTATGACAAACTAGATCAGCTAAAGAGTCAGAGAGAATATCCACAGAATTAAGCAAACAGCCATGTGCTGGCAAATGCTACCACTACATAGTGACATGGGTAAAAAGCAAAGCAAGCAAGCTACTTTAAAATGCATTGCAGTCTGAAGAGAAGAAACTGGAATAAGGGGATTTTAACCTTAATCACCATAGCATAAATAAATACAAACTAAACATTTCATAATACCAAAAAGCTTCTGAAAAGTTCTTACACAAAGTCCAAGTCAAGGGAGGTGGATAGTGCAGCAGAATCGTGAGCTAGCCTTTCACAACAATGCAGCCAAGTTCCTATGCCAGTTGGGTTAAATCACAAGTAGAAATGGGTTTTGCAGGCCTTGTCCTAGTCTCCATTTGTACACAAGACAAAACCACCACCCAATTCATATGATTAGCAATCTCTTTTCAAGGGGTGCCCAAGCCAGGAATACCAGAGTAGTTGTACACAGGAAAGAGTTGCGTTGTCAGATCTGTAGATAAAATGAATAATGAGGGATCAGCTCTTTCCATCTTCAGAACACTTCAAACATAGTTAATCCCTGGTGAGTAACAGCCATGGAAACATCAACTGCACCTGAGCTATCACACCGTTATTTCCTCTTCCATGTCAGGGGAATCTGAGTAATACCTTCTCACCTTTAGGGCAGACCACTGCAAATGAAGTTAATTTTCCTATCTACAAAAGGGAGGAGAATAAAGACAGAGAAATTAAAGACCTGATTTTCAGAGGTGCTGAACACCCAAAACTGAAGGTAAAAGTCAACAGGGGATGCTGGTGCTCAGCACCTATCAAAATAAGATCCTCAATGACTTGCTAAGTACAAACACAACAAGTCAGCATTGCGATTAGTACTCAGGAGCTACTGATTCTCAGCCCAGTGCCCTCACCATTCCCCCAGATCCTTATGTGCCTGTATGATGTTCAGCAGCATGAGCCTTACACTGTCAGTAACCACTGTAGACCCAGCCATTTTTGAAGTTAATGGGACTGCCCATGGGATGAGTTATTAAAAGCAGAAACGTTTGTAGGCTCAGGTTCTAAATTCAAATTCATTCAAGGTTCTTTTAGGAGGAGATTCACGAAACAAAAAGTCAAAATAAGTGTTCAAAATGTGCTACTTCTGGAGGCCTAGAGGCTGACAGGAAAATTCCAAAGTGAGGCCAAAATTCGAATTCAGAGAGTCACATGCCTCCCTGGTGTAACTACTCTGAAATTACTTCATTGAAGATGTTTCATGGCGTTACTCTAAGGCCTGGTCTACACTGGGGGGGGGGGGTGGGAATCGATCTAAGTTATGCAACTTCAGCTACGTGAGTAACGTAGCTGAAGTCGACGTACTTGGACCTACTCACCACGGTGTCTTCACTATTGTGAGTCGACTGCTGCCGCCCCTGCGTCGACTCTGCCTGCGCCTCTCGCCGCGCTGGAGTACAGGCGTCGACGGGAGAGCGCCCGGGGGTCGATGGTTGCCCGCCGATCCAGCGGGTAGTAAAGACATACCCTAAGAGGGAGTTTAGTTCAGATTTTCCATTCTTTTAATTTGGGGGCTCCAATGCTAGAGAACAGGGTATAGACAACCAGAATTAATATTCTTCACCCCGACTCAATTGTTCTTTATAAAAATGTTCTTTAATGAGATCAGCCTGGTGTCATAGCAGTGCTTATGTAATTACTTTTTATAGCTCTGTCAGCTGAAGGCAATGGGGGAATGAAATCTTATCAGTGTATTACAAACGAATAACTCCTACCCATACCTTCTCTACATAGTGCTGCAATTGGCATGCTCCAGTATCCTAGCAATTATGCCAACAGAAAGCTGGAGTCCCATTAATGCTGGCAATGCAGCGCCTCTCCCCATCTGCAGGATTTCTCCCTTCAGAGATCAGACTTTGGAACCCTTTGGGAACACATCCTTTCTGCTGCAACACTTCAAAATGAGAGCAAATTCCTCTTGGCATCGACTCTGTAATACACTCAGTAAACTCTAAGACACAACTTGGCCCATGTTGTAATAAGATAACCCCATGCCTGGGGTGCTTGAGGAAGGGAACAGCACTTCCCCCATCGAAGGTCTGGGTTTATAACTACTACTGTGATTATTGCTAGGCCAATCCTGATCTATTTGCTTAGTCAACACAGTTAACAAGAACGTTATGTGAATAAGGAATGAGGTCTGAAATTTAGGATTTTTACCATTATAAATTAATAAGTGTTAATTATTATTACTGAGATCACCAGATATATATATATGCACACATCACCTTCTTCTAATTATCTGGTTATAACATGCCCTGGAGTGTTATGATATTTTAAAATGTATATATGTATTAATATATGTATATATGTGGGGGAGGTTTAGGTTGGATATTAGGAAAAACTTTTTCACTAGGAGGGTGGTGAAGCACTGGGAGGTGGTAGAATCTCCTTCCTTAGAGGTTTTTAAGGTCAGGCTTGACAAAGCCCTGGCTGGGATGATTTAATTGGTGATTGGTCCTGCTTTGAGCAGGGGGTTGGATGAGATGACCTCCTGAGGTCCCTTCCTACCCTGATATTCTATGATTCTATGAATAAATGTTCTAGTGAGATGGAGTGAAGATTTAGTGGTTAGAATAGGAGATTGGCAGTAAAACCTCAGTTCTGTGCTTGACGCTGCTACTGGATTGCTACATGACATCAAGTAATTTATTTAACCTCTCTGTGCCTCAGTTTCCCCATATGTGAAGTGAGGATAACACTTACAATGTCTCACAGTGATTTATAATTAATGTCTGTAAATCACTTCAGGATGAAAGGCACTATAAAAGTGTGCAAAGACCTGGCACTGAAAGTCTCTGACATTCTTATCACTGGTAAACCAGTCGTGTGTGGAAGCTTTGAATAACTGAATGCAAAAAAATAATTCTACAATAGGTTTCTGCAGGAAAACAAGGGCCTAGCATACAATCAAAGAGTAAAATCCCAACAGATTTTTAAGACGCCAAGGTTAAAACAACCTTGTATCTTCAATTTTCGAAAGAAGGTCATTGGGGTCAGCCTAAGCAATTGAAATTACAATTCATAGCCACTACTAACTGACTCTGCCAAGCGTTAAAGAGTATTTCAACAGGATCCTGTCAAATCTGCAGAAGTGAAAACATGTTATCTCTCCAGCAGCAAAAAATCTCTGCACATTCCATGACATTTATCTGAGCCCTACATGAAACCAAGGTACAATCCAGAGCGTCACTTAAGCATGTGCCTAACTTTAACCCCTGAGAAATCAATGAGAGTACTTGTACTTAAAGCTAGGCACATGCTTAAGTGCTTTGTAGCATCACCCAAGTTCACTTTGGCACTGGAAGCTACAGAGAGGTGGTGTATGGTTCTCTAACTCTGTGTTGGTGGTGGAAGGTGCGAGGGGGGGAAAACAAGGACATCAAGAACAGCCTCGTAAAGGTCCGAGTCAGAAGCTACATCTCACTTCTTGAGACAGCTTGAAAGATTAAAGGGCAAGCGTTGGAAATTCCCTAAAGGTTCTGAACTGAGACCCAGTGCAGGAGAACACGATAATCCTCCCTGTAGATGCTTTAGATAAGGCCCAGTGCTCCTTTGGGGTTAAGAAGGTTTTTTTGAAATAAATTGTCTTTACACAGAGTGCGCTTTTCCTTCTATTCCAATATGCACAGAGCGCAGCTCTTCGCACTCCCCTGTGTTTTCCATTTGGAACGTGGGTTCATACTTTCCTTGCAGGGCCAGATTCTGACCTCACTCATGCTGGTCTAAACCTGAAGTAACTCTGGGATTAGACACGGGTACCCAAGAGCATAATGTAGCTCAGTCTCTTTTATATTACACTGCTGAATGAATGTTATTTGCAATTTTTCCTCACTGTGAGCCTGCTGTTAACTATCTAGCACATAGAAGAAGGAAGGAAGCTGAGTAACATGAGCACCCTAGAAATATGCTCCTGTAATGTCAAGCATCAGAACTCTCAACAGATGTTTGCTAGAGATCTTTTGAAGAGAAAGATACGTTTTGCAGAGCATATTTTAAGCAGTTCAGTCTGTGACGCATGTTTCTGGGCACTGACAGGGAAAGTTCATGGCAGAAGAACTCGAGATTGATTATGCTGGTCACATAAGGTCCAGTAAAACAGGCCTTAGCCCTAAGTACTGTGTGCACTTGAAATGGGTAATTACTGGTGTGAACAGAAAGGGTAGCTAGTCATGCAGCTGCTTGATTTGGTGCATCGCTGGCTGCTGGGGGAGATAACATAGGTTCACAGTGATTACGGCTGCCGCAATCAGATGCATAAAATGGAGCCAGGGCTGACTATGTGGTCTTCCCTTTCCTTTGTTGTTGGTGGCGGCGTTTTGGGGTGTTTTTGCTAGAGTATGTACACTGCATGACTTCCTGCTTTATAACATTTACATGTGTAGCCATTTGATGTTGTTAAACTACTCATCTGAGCAGCCTAAATGTGTTACTTTTCATCGTTAAATAAATCAGACAAAGCTGTATTACACAATGACAGGGAAACTGCTCATCCATGTATTTTGTTGAATAGATTCAATTAAAGACCATCATGAAAAGGACTGTTCAGTCTACACGTTCTCTTCTCTTCAAGTTCTAAAAGACACACAGAGCAGCCAGCATTACAGAAGGATTGGAACCATTCAGATTTAAACTGACAGTAAACACATTAATATCTGGGCAGCCTTTTTACCTGGAAAAACTAACGGCAGTTATGATCCGGATGCTTTTGGGGTTGCTAACCTGCAGGATGCTCTTTTCTTTTTGTACTATCTTTAGCTCTTAGTTAATAGCCCCATTACAGGCTTTGCTCACCAGAGAATACAATTAATTTTTTACATCCTTCCTACAGAGCTCTCCCAAGACAGTCCAATAATCGGAAGTGTGACAGCATGCGGCTAGTCTGACTCCGCAGCAGCAGCAAAGAGCAAACCACGATTAGGGAGTATTGGTGCAGTGAGACACCTCAGCAATGTCAAGGACTGGAGCCACCCAACTGAGAGCGATAGGGGCAGAGCACAGCAAAACACTGATCTAAGCACTATAATGTCTGGAGACTAAAGGTGAATACAAACTCAGTCTTCAGTCCTTACTTATGCAAAACTCTCACTGAATTCAACTGGAGTGCTGCAGGAGCAGGCTGTATCATCACAAATTTGTTCCACAATGCAGGGAAGAATATGACATGATCACACGGTATTCATTTGTTTTCAGTCATCAAGGTGTTAAAGCAAACACTTTCTGGATCAACTGGGCCGAGCATGGCAACCAACAGGCGCATCTCCAATAACAGAGTTAGAAAATCCTGTTCATAAGGGATGGAAGCTTTCAGGTATTTGGCAAGTTAAACATTTACTGTTGCAACAGAATTTTGAGAGGAGAAAAGTAACAATGAAAGAAAAGCTGTGCCAAGCTGCTGAATTTACATATGCAAAATAGGCACCTGCAATTTAACTGTGGGCATTAGTCAGAGTACTTGTATAAGCCCTAGAGCTATAAGGAACAGATGCTCTTTGGCATCCTTTGTAGGTGAAGTCAGAGCCTTGGGGATGTGTACCCACCCGCTGCCAGGCTAATTTGCATATGCTACTCTCTAGCTCCCCCTACTGATAAAAGGGGAAATATAAGGAGCTCCCTACCTGCAGGTATAATTTGCATACACTTTGGAGGAGTTCCATGAAGTGCCAAAAGCAATTCCCTCCAGCACTTCTCCATGCTCCACACTCATGAGCTGCATTAAACATGATACATAATTGCAGATACCAGAAAGGAGCAACAAGTGTGAGAATTCATGGGCTTTATTCAGTGGGGAAGGTGGGCCATCCTAATCTGGCTGTCAGTGGACCCAGATTGGTTAGTCAGGCCCAAGAAGAACAAAGGAGACCAGGGATTTCAGTTTGGAGTTCTCTTCTCTCGGCTTTGGTGAGAAAGATTCTAAGTGTCTTGGACTCTGCTGGAGAACCAGACAGACCCTAGAAAGGATGGGCTTGAGCTGACTGGGTGGAGAAGCAGCAGCAAACTGGATGGGAGAGAGCTGTGTTGGGCCCAAGCTGACTTTGGGAAGTGGTAGCAATAACTGGACAGGAGCTGACAACTGAAAGCCAAGGAGACAGTGGCAGATTTAGTTGGGGGTTGGTCCTGTTTTGAGCAGGGGGTTGGACTAGATGAACTCCTGAGGTCCCTTCTAACCCTGCTATTCTATGATCCTATGACTGAATACACCTTGTGTCACTTGGCCACAGCAAGTCCACGACTGAAGGGAGTGGCTAAGGGGAGCCTCTGCACCCACCTGACTGAGATGGGGTTGGGCTGGTTTTGTGGGGGAGGCCTACATGGGGCTTTCTGCCGGCAGACTATTTAGTTTGTTTTCCCAGTCAAATTGGTTCTGTTTCCTGATAACGAAGACTCCAATGTGTGCCGGGGGGGGGGGGGGGGGGGGGAATGACCATTAAAGATGGGGCGGGGCAAGAGCAGGGCGAGAGTTTTCGGTTTTGTGCAATGAGAAAGTTGGCACCCTAACCTCACCACTACCTGCTCTGAGGGTGAAGCCATCTTGTCTGTGCCTGCTGTGGATCAGCTCCCTGAAATCATCAACCTCTGGCCCACAAGCACGGCCCCCTGGGCTCCCGCAGGCCTCGCTCCCTCTGCAGGGACAATGATAGGCACATGCCACCCTCCGAGCCACTGGCGCGTTCCCTGCAGTGTTCCGACCCTCAGCCACTGAACACTCACAGAACAACGAGGCCCAAAGGACAAGCGCACACCAGCTCCTGAGATTCAACTCACGACCCCCACTTTGCTCAGCACCACCCTGCTTGGATAGCTTTACAGTGAAAACAAGAGTAAGGTGGATTACCAAGGGACAGTGAGTAAGAATATTGGAAACATATGGTAACATACAAAACAAAATCATATCATGCTTTCTAGAGACTGGCTGAGACCCTTTTTCATACAGCAATCTCGCTGTCCATTTACTTCCTCAGGGAAGGGATAGAAGGGTGTCTCCTTTGTCTCCCAAATTTAGCAGAGTAAACCATTGCTGTGCACCTCGAGATACGGGGCTCTCCCTCCCTGCCCCACCTCCCAGCAGTTTTTCTCTACCTGTTAGTTTGTTTCTTTCTGAAGTCTGTGCCAGCTCTTCGTTAGCACTTGACTTACAACGCTAATTGGTGCCCATTGTGAATGAGACAATACTCAATTGACATGTAACCAGAGAGATGGATAAATGGCTCTTGCCTGACAGAGAACAACCAGCTTCACGTTTGCGGGCCACCAACCCCCCAGTTGCCTATCCTATGAACATAACGCTCAGCACACTATGACTTTTCCCATCGTATCTGTACATCACACATGTCACGGTGACACTGACAACCAGCACTACCCAGGCTGTTACTAGAGACCTCATGTGACACTCAGGTGAACTAGAACGTAAATACCAAACTCTGGGGGGTCCTGTTCCCTTATGCCCTCTGCCAGTTGGCATCAAAAGGTCCCTGGGTCACAGAGGAAGGGATGGATTTTCTTCTGTTGCCAGCATGAGCAGGACACACACTGCACTGGAGTGCGAAGATGAGGGGAACCCCACTCTGGCAGGCTGCTACTCCCCAGATCCTGGCAGGGAACGAGGAGGTAGGGGCGCGGAATGGGTGTAACCTTAACTCTGTCCCCCAGTGCACTAGTTCCAATGCAGAGGGGGAAGTAAAATGTGCCAAAGGCCAGGCACAGATCACGTTCCCTGGTAGCCAGAGGAAGCAGAAACTAGACTGACTCACAGCTCCAGTGTGGTTCCTGCCCCTCTGGAGCAGCGAAGGTGCATGCTACCCCTCACCGGGAGCAACTGTCCGGTTCCAATCCAGCCCTCCATGCCCAGACAGGTCATTGTGAAATCACATCCCAGTTCCTTCACTTTGCTCCACCTCTTAACCAAGAGGGAAATCCAAGCCCCTTCCCTTTCCCAGCCAGCTATCCCGACATGCAGAAGTACAGATGATTTCAAAGCCTATCTGTGCAGACTAGAAAGAGAATCTATTCACAAGCGTAGCTGTGTTCTTCTCCATTTCAGCGCAGTTAACCACTGGCGAAAGCCACTGGAAGACTCACTGCAAACTGCATAAGGAAAGGTTTGCGTCTCTCGCCAATGTCATAATCTGACTCTTTCCTTCACAAAAATTCCATGCAATCTTTTCTTTGTTTTAATTTTCTTTATGGGTTCATGAAAGGTGCCAGGAAAATGGCACCAGCAGCTTCAGGCCCTCTATACACCCAGACAGAGGCAGCCGTGGAGCAAGCTTTTCAGACAGGAACTGGGAGGCTTAATTCAGGCTGCCCCACTAATGCAGCTCAGCCCTGCCCTGTGAGACATGCCTGGATGTCCCTTTCACCCGGTTTAGCTTGCTGGTTTCATGTAGTAACCTGTCCCTGTCCCACTCCCACACCAGCCAGATTCAAACCCACTTACACCAAAGCTGAATTTGGCCCCTGAAGTCATCAGGTTTGTGGTTTTGTTTCCTTCTTTCCTGCAGCCAACAACTACAAAAGGGGGAGAACTGCGTGCTGCCCCGTGTCCCCGAAATCTCATCCTGGAATGCCGAGGAACAGGCTGAACGAGGGCTCTCAGAAAGCACAGAGCACAGCGGCTACAGATGGCACCAGCAGAAGAGGAGTTCCTTGGAAATGCTGCCTCATACAGACACCCGTTGTGCCCCTCACTCCTGACCTCACCTCACTGTGGCCCAATTCCAGGGCCCCAGAACTCCATTTGCTTTTATCCAGGAGACTGAATTTCCTAACTCCAATAGTTTGCATTTGTTTAAATCTTTTAGTTAACAGTAGTTTGAAACTCAGCTCCCTTCTTCCGCTAAGGTTTCACAAGCTCCTTCTGTGGCCAGCCCTTCCTTCCCCCTTCATGGACTTAGGAATGTAAAAATTAAAGGAAGAAATCTGCCAGAAAAACCCTAACATTATTCTGTATCATGAAGTTCAGGCATAAATCTCTATGTCTGCAACACCTGAGCCATAAGAGATGAAAGTCCCATCACCTCCACTGCCCCCCTGGAGAGACTGTCAGTAATGATTTGGTTTTAGTATTGTGGTTTAAATGCTCAGCTTTCAAGACTACACATTGTTGTGTGAACCATAAGAAGGGTCCTTTAGAGGTTAGCTAACAACCTTCCAAAAGGTAGCCTTCAGTGGCTGGAAGGTTTCTTAGCTTCTCCACAAATAAGCTGGTTTCTAGCCAGAGCTACAGCATGACTAAGTGGAGGAGTATTTAAGGAGATATGAACTTGCGGGAGGGGGAAAAGTACAATTCCCACTTTCAGGTGGGGGAAACTGAGGCACGGGGGAACAGCAACTGGCTCCAGGTCACACAGAAAGTCTGCGATGGACAGGGACGAGAACCCAAATTTGCAAGCTCCCACAGCGGTGCCTTATCCACAACTTGCTTCCTCTTCCTATAACTCCTGTAGGGCCGTACTGTACATGAAAGGTTCTGCCCGGGCCCGGGGTGGGGACGCACAGTGCTGGCACAGGAGCCCCTGGAGGCACTGTGTCTGCAGAAACCAGTGTAGAGGACACGAGGACACATGCTTCAGGTGCTTACTACGTGAGTTCCTTTCCCAATGTGCATGTAGGTGGAGGGGGCCATGGGCACATCTCCGGCCAGAAACGCCTCCCCTGGAGCCGGCAGTATTGGGCACACCTCCCTCCGATGTTGACATATTACAGCTTGTTCCTGTGTGGGGCACCGTGGTAGTGAAGGGGCTCCTGCCCCCCCTCCTGCTCCCACGCAGCACGGGCATCTCTGTATAGATTGATGGATGAGACTCATTTTGGGCTCATCTGGTTTCTCAGCAGACATATTGCACATTACTCCTCAGATGTTTGCTTCTATCACGATTAAGCGTTATCCTTAGTCAGTATGAGTCTTGCTGCTCCTATGACGGATTGAGAACGGACACTACGCTTCTCTTCAGAATAACTCAGATCATTTCCGATTCCCTCTCCAGCCTTCCCCTCCACTCCACCTCCACGCCAGGCTGGTCACGCCTAGACAAAATCAGCGCTGAGCTGATAAATAGGAGAGCCCGTTTTGAAAGCCAGCTCTTGACACAGTGGCCAGGGAGAAATGGCTGAGGGACATTTGCAGTCACGTGTCACATCCCAAGAGACAGCCCTGTTCTGTGGAGGTGAAACAGGCTTTGTCAGATGCTAGATATCATTAGGCCAGTCTCCAGTCAACTGTCCTATTGGGTTTAAAGGGAAGTAACCAAAAATCAAAGTGGGGGGAAAACAATCAGCATTTATTGGAACAAACAAAAAATAGAGCATGCTCGGTGGATGAACCGGTAACTTTTGCCTTTCCTAAAGATCCCAGAGTTTTGCCGGTATATCAGAATGTTTTATTTCAATCTGGATAATTCATTCAGTGTAAACAGGTGAAATTCACCTCTGTGCAGAGACCAAGACCAGGCCCATGCACCACATCCCACTAAGGCTTTCAAACCAGGGATTAAGCAGCCCTTGAGCACTTTCTGCATCTGCCTGGCACTGCACAGTGGCAGAGAGAGCAGGCTCAACTTCCCGGGAGTTATCCCATTGCAGGGCTTTGATGTGCTAGCCTGTTCAGAGGAGGGGCAGCAATATGCCACAGAGCATAGGGGAAGGATGCAAACATCCCCAGGGGCACAGAGTCACAGGTTATTAACAAAAAGAAAAGGAGTACTAGTGGCACCTTAGAGACTAACCAATTTATTGGAGCATAAGCTTTCGTGAGCTACAGCTCACTTCATTGGATGCATACCGTGGGAAATACAGTGGGGAGATTTATATACACACAGAACATGAAAAAATGGGTGTTATACACACTGTAAGGAGAGTGATCACTTATGATAACACCCATTTTTTCATGTTCTGTGTGTATATAAATCTCCTCACTGTATTTCCCACTGAATGCATCCGACGAAGTGAGCTGTAGCTCACGAAAGCTCATGCTCCAATAAATTGGTTAGTCTCTAAGGTGCCACAAGTACTCCTTTTCTTTTTGCGAATACAGACTAACACGGCGGCTACTCTGAAACAGGTTATTAAGAGGCCCATCAGATCAGAGTGATGCCTTGGATGTACCACAGACTTCGGAGAGAGAGAGAGAGAGGCCATTGTGCTCCCAGTAATAATTACAGCCGGGCAAAACCTGCAAGTGAATTTCCACAAATGCTCACGTGAGTCGCTCACCTCAGCTGTGATTATGAAAATGGGACTTATTGATTCTGGATTACATTTTTAAAAATACCAAACTGTGTTTGTGGGAATTGCTCCATCCTCTGCTGAAATGCAGCCCCGTAGGAAATGCAACAACTGTCTAACACTGGCCAGAAGCACTTCACAGCACACTAGGCAAGAAGTGAAAAATGCTATCCATCAGATGCTTCAGAGGAAATTTTAAAGCAGGCAAAATTAAATTTCACCAATGGGACAAGTTCTATCTAGACTTACATCTTTTTAGTCCATCAGTGCACAAGTGTAACTGATGGCAAAACTGGGCCAGGGTGTTAAAATCTCTCATTTATAGCTTTCAGTTTTGCCTCTAAAGTTCTTGGCTCCATCCCTGGAGAAAACACTCCAAAGTACGGTAGTTCAGTTCTTGTATGGAGACAATCTAATGAAAATAAGATAATTCCATAACGAACCAGCACAGGATTAGCGATTTAAAACCAAAGGGATGGGACTGGATCTGGAGAGAACAGACAGCGTGTTATTATTACTAATTAGTTGTACTACAGGAACAAACATGGATGAGGGCTCCATTGTCCGAGAGACTGTATAAGCATGTAGTAAAAAGACAGTCCCTGACCCAAACAACGTAAAAGCATGGTTAATGAGAAGATGCAACACAGGGAAGGAGCAAACTGGTCAGAGTTAGGGGAGGAGAGGGAAGGAGATACCAATAACATCAGCATGTTTTCATGTAGACTAGAGGTACGTCTACATAGCAACTAGACACCTGCAGCTGGCTCAGCCCCAATATATTTCACCACCTGCCTAGCTACTATCAACTGGCAACATCCTACAGGTCTTGCAGGTGAAGCAAGTCTTAAGGAGGGATCGATTTCTCTCTGCAGAGTGTTCGCATTGCAGCTGTAGTCTGATAGCTTTTGAGTTATTTCCATCTTCCTGCTATCCCCTTCACTAGTCTCATTGCAGGCACGTACAGTTTTAGCAACTAGAAAGAGTGTCCAGACAGAAGGTTCAGAATTTAGAAGAGCTTTTGAAAGACTCCATGTAAATATTCTGTACTGTCATAGATTTAAAATGTGGCACATCTTCTGGGTATATATTAAAACAGAGAAAATGAGTTGATAGATCATAAATCTAGTCTGGTCTGCACCTTGAAATAAATATTTATCTGTTTAAACATTTTACAACTGACCTGTTATTTAGCACTGAGTAAAAAGCCTTTTATAAACCCAAACAAGGACAAATATATCCTGCTTCGACTACAGGCATTATTACAGTGTCAGGCCTTGGGTAGAGTTTTCATTGTCAACAAAAAATTACCTGCATAGCTCCTCAAGCAGAGAAGAGACTGTAGCCCAAGGAGTTTAATTTGAAGCAGGTCATTAGGTAGATTTTAGCTCTCCATCCATTCACCTGACACCAGACGGTAGAGATTCTCTCCAAAATGAATTGCTAAAATCCTCAAATTACAATCTAAACAATTTTATGGCCAATCTCCAGACAAATGTCAGAGGACAGACTTCCATGGCTTTCATTTTAGAAAGCCTTTTCTCTGGGCCTGGGGAGAGAAAGAGGTGATCATCGAAACAGAAATCCTCACCTTCGCTGATAGCACACCATATTTGACTTTGCGGACAAAGGTTTCCAGCAGCACCGAAATATCCTAGACTAACGTTGTTCTGAGCTCGCCCAGTAGTAACATTCTGCAGTATCAATTGAAAGTCACGGCTTTAATTCCCTGCTCTAACCTGGAGCTTCCCAGGACACCAACTGCTGGAAGTGTGGCAGAGGTTGCATACATTGCCTGGCAGGGATAGGAATTGCCTCACTCAGCCGTGACCAGATGATTAGGGAATGGTGCGGACGGATTTCAAAGACAATCCTGGAGAGACAGATTTTGCCTGTGAGGGAGGGATGTCAAGCAATGAAAACTGGGTGGCTCTTAAGGGTCCTAGCAGGGATACAGCGATCAACGAAGGGAGCAAAAAGCACAAGCATCAGTTTGTATTACCGCCCTACATATTAATTCTGACATCTGTGCCGAGATAAACAAAAATGTAAAACCGGGGTTAGTTCTTGGCCACTTGAAAACTTCACTTGTCTGACATGAGTGGCTATGAAGCATGGACATTTCCACAGTGAAGGAAAGTGCTGCTGACTACTTACCTGGCAGAAATGCTGGCACTAAGGCAGGTGCCATTTCATTCATAGTACTGACAGCTTGACATGGTTCCTGGCCCTGCGTAAAGAGATGACTAGAATCTCCCAATCCCCAGCTAAATGGACCCAGCTCTCCTACATTATTAATCTCTCTAACCAGAAGCTGCAGCCCAGTCTTCCAGAGAAGCTCCTGCCCCAGGATGAAGACCTGTCTCTTCTTGTAGAGTCACAAGGAGGATGCTGGAAGGCAACAGAAACACACCTCTCAGCTGTGACAGCAGGCCAAAACTCAGGAGCCACCTCTAAATAACCAAAGGACAGGACGGCTCAGGAAGCTAGTCTAGTAAACAAGCCCGATTTAAAGTACATTAAAGAATGCTACATAGACACTTCTAATAGGCAACACAATATTGAGCTCACAAAAGCTCCAGTCCCAGGAGAGGTAGGAAATCAATGGAAACTCTAGCCCAATGTCTTTGGACCTTTTCCCAAAGGCTGGCTGTCCAGCCTGTTCACACAATGCACCAGGTAGTGTAACAGACTCATTAACCAGGAGAAATGAAAGAAAAGGAGAAACTGAATTCAAGAAAGACAAAAGAAAAGGAATAGCTAAGTCTGGGCACATATGCTTCCAGCGCAGGCACTGTGCAGATATTCATTCTACTCTGAGATCACGTAGCCCAAACAGTCCCTCTGGAAAATCCTCTAGGCTGGATCTGTGGGGCAAGTTTGCAAAATGATAGCATCACCCAGGCAGCAAGATACCCCTCAGCACAAACACTGTCAAATACATTTCTTGTAATTTGCTGGAGATTGCTTGCTGCAAAGACCCAGCAAAGAAACCTGATCATTCAGTCTTAGTTACTATTCAGAAAGGGTCTCTTGAGCTCTCCAGATCAGTTTTCATGTCTGCACATCCTTCTTCAGCAAGGGATGCTCACGATGGGTGAAGTCCTGCCCTCAGAGTTGCATGCATGGCTGCCCGTGGGAGCTGTATATCTGAGGGCAGGATCTGGATTTTAATGAATAGCCATGTCCTGTGTGTCACACGGACAGATCTCTATGAAACAAACAGGAAAATCAATTTGCTCAAATGAAGAAATAACTGTAGTCACTTTTCTCACTGCAGAGACACTGTTGCTAAGATAGCAATGAAATCAACCACCTAAAAAACGAGTGCTAATTAAATGACTTTCCCAAGGTCAGAATGTATGGCAGTGGCAGAATCAGGAATATGCTCCGGGAGTTCTGATACCCAGTCCCCTGCTTTAACCATTAGGCAATACTTTCACTAGCATGTACTACAACCACTGCAATATATGAAAAACAGCATGAAATAAGAATCCTTCTCACATGTTAATTTTATCCAGGCCACCAAAGGACAATAACAAAGAAGGCCGGGTAACTGTAGGCTTATTTTCACAATTTTACCTAATACTTCAAGTGCAATCCTTGCATATTTATAACATACGCGTTTCAAGACTAATTCTTTGCCATCTATAATCCTATTTATTCTTAACTGACACAATAATCTCTATCTTCAAGCCTCATCATGGGAGTTTTCTCCATAGGATTATAAATCTTTTAAGAAAATAAATTACTTTGAAAAATTACTTCTAGAATGTCAAGAGTCTCTTGGATCCTTAAACTCTGAATTACAGTTTCCATTTCTTTAATTTTAATCCATGAACTAGTTTTTAAAAACCTTTCATGTGCCAATTTATGTTAAATACCTCCATGTTAGAGCTCTAGGTCAGTATGAATTCAGTATCTGATATTTCTTCTGCTCACTTAGGTCCCAATTCAGGAAAGCATCCATACTCAGGAGAGCACTTAAGCATGTGCTTAATTTTAAGCTTAAAGTTAGGCACATGCTTCAGTGCTGGCCTGAACAGAAAAGAACATGTTTCCTGACTCAGAGACCGTTTATGCCAGCTTTCAGTAGTAAAATTAAATAGACTGCAGATGTATAAATGAAAGACTAAGCCTGGTCTACACGGGGGGGGGGGGGGGAATCAATCTAAGTTACGCAAATTCAGCTACATGAATAACGTAGCTGAAGTCGACGTACTCAGACCTACTCACCGCGGTGTCTTCACCACGGTGAGTCGACTGCTGCCGCCCCCTCCTCGACTCTGCCTGCACCTCTCGTGGCACTGGAGTACAGGCGTCGACGGGAGAGCGCCCGGGGGTCGATTTATCAAGTCTAGACTAGACACGATAAATCGATCCCCGCTGGATCGAGTGCTGCCTGCCGATCCAGCGGGTAGTATAGACATACCCTTACATTACCCCCCACCAGCAGTATTTCACTGCCTAGCTCGGAAGTTTTTACTTAGGAATGTCTATTCCGTTAAACAGAATGCATTGTTTCCCTGCCAGGTCCAGGTGCCCAGTGGATTTTGATCATCTGTGACCTATTCTCCCCCACCTGACCTGATCCTGATAAAAATCCGAATACTGAAGATCCCACCATGAAGAGCAAAGCACAACCACTCCTGCCATAATTTGAGGGAAATTAATATCTTCCCAGCCAGAGATAGCATGCTGCCAGAATCCTGCAAGGGGATAAGAAGCAAAGCAACCTGTTGCTATCGCACTGGGCCACACCTGGTGTGGCAGACCCTGCCTAGTGTCATCTGCACTCCACCAGTGCACTGTCACAGCATCTGCAAGGGATCACTTCTGCACAACTGGCCACCTTGTTTACACAGATTTTCACATTCCTTGGAGCGACCCTGGATTGGCCCTTGCTGGAAACAGGATACCAGAATGTGGATGGACCATTGATCTGATCTGTCCCAACATGGCAGCTCCCATAAGCCTCTGAAAATATTTCCCATCCCCTCTATTTGTCTGAACGAGCATGAATGGGAAAATTATGCTAGTTTTCAACACAATTATGCCATTACCTGAACAATGCCTACGACCTGGCCAAAACACGCTATAAAATTCTATTTCACCTTTTCCTTTCCCTGTTTGCCTGTTACTCAGACGAAAGGCTCATGGATGAAGTCATTTAAGAGGAGGGGAACAAATATGAGTGCTATGTCCAATCCCAAATCCCCAAACAGGACTTGAACGAAGAAACCAACCCTCTCACAGAAAGCACCCACTAACAATCACAGACTATTATGTGTTATTCAAAACAAAATAAACCACAGTAATTCCATGAAAAATGTCTCCTATTTGGACCCAGTCTTGCTGCTTTGATTCCTGTAACAGGGCCATCTGTCTGCAATTCCTTACATGAAAACACTCTTCAATGAATCACAATTAAGGACAAGAAGATGCATCCGATGAAGTGAGCTGCAGCTCACGAAAGCTTATGCTCAAATAAATTGGTTAGTCTCTAAGGCGCCACAAGTCCTCCTTTTCTTTTTGCAGATACCGACTAACACGGCTGCTCCTCTGAAACCTAATTAAGGACAAGGAAGACACAAGCCTCTGCCAGAATGATAAATTTAACACCATTCAAACATTCATAATGCCTTAAATACAGAGGATTTTTATAAAAGGGTTTCAGACAAAAAATATTTTTGTTTAATTTTTAAAATAACCCTACCAAACCTACCGTCATCACTTGCTGCTCCCAGATGGCCTTACAACAAACAAGGTAATCAGTGCAGTGCCTGTGAAGTTGGAATTCACACATCAAGAATGTGAATAAGAAATCAGTGAGCAGAGAACTATGAACACCCTGCGCCATTGTATTACCCAGATGACAGTATTTTTTGGTTAGGACAGCATTTCTATAACAAGATCAGGATAATGCAGGCCAATATTTCTGCTTAGCTCTATTTCACAGACAGTTTAAAACATTAATCTAAGAGATGAAGAGAAATGTTGCAGCAGAGAAAATTCAAGCTGCAAGCTAGATTTTCAGCACACTTGCTTCTGAAAAGGAAACTGAGATCATTATTACAAAAAGCTGAGTTATTAATATATGCAAGAGAAATGGGAAGACTAATACTGAGTAATGGAAATCCAGGTCCCATATGACTTCGCTGAGCCTTGAAGCTATAGTTCATTTTGAAATGAAAACTCCATTGCAATTTTATATTTAGCATGATCTCAACTAGCCATATTAACAGACACAATGTGCAGCTATCTTGCTTTCATGAAAAATCTGCACCAGGCAGCTCTTCTAGGGCTGGATGCTATCAGGTGCTAAGTACTCTAGCCACAGTCTAGCAAAGCACTTAAGCACACGATTCATTGGAAGCACAGACCCATAGGTATAAATTTATATGACACACAAAACACCAGTCCAGGGTTCAGATCCTAGGTTTTTCTGTTGGTTGCTGGCGGTCGTGAGTGCCTTGAAAGGCCCTGAGCTGCCCCTATAAAGAGGAAGGCATTCCTCAAATCAAGGACTGCCTTGGCATGTTCCAACAACATAGTACCAGTTCTCCTTAGGTCAAAGAACGATGGCCAACACATGGCGCTTTCGGGATAGAAAGTAGAGACATGCTCAGAGCTCTGGCAGAGAAGATGAGGTCCCCTTCCCATCCAGGAATAAAATCAAGCTATCGTGCTTGTAGATGTGGTTGACAAATCTGATGCGTGACATGCAGGTAAATAAGCATGGACTGAAGGAATCCTCTGGGATTAAGATTGTGTGCTATAAACAGCAATTGGTTTAAATTTCCACCCTCACCCAGAATAGACTCAAGAGTTCTAAGTGAAACACCTCTTCAAACCACTCATGAAACATCAGGGTTTAGAGATATCTAAGTTGGAAACATCTTTGACATCTAATCAGAAATGCCAGCTGATTGTACAGGCAAAGATACTATTTGAATAGCTTCTGATAAGCATACCACTAGTCCAGTGTCTCCACTACCATTATGGACATATCCCGAGGCATCTGGTAATGTGCATAGCCTGCAGAGAAAGCTAAGAAACACAGAGCATCTCTGTGCCAGCTGAAAATCCACAGAGGGCAACTTCTCCTGTTCTCACTTGCTAAAGCAATTACAATCTCTTGCTTTATATCACTGGAGGGTGCTGCTGCTGGAAAAGGGGCTGGATGAATTCCTTTTATCAAGGAAAACCATCAGCAGCTTGACAAATCCTGTCTGTGTTCGGTGTTTTTAAAGGCTTTAGGCTGCATGAATTTCAAGTTATTTGAGAAAACAGAGACTTTTCTCCCCTGACCACCTTGGTTGTAACAGCACCTGCCTTGAATAGGCCAAAAAGTAAAAAGAAAAGGAGTACTTGTGGCACCTTAGAGACTAACCAGGTGCCACAAGTACTTCTTTTCTTTTTGCGAATACAGACTAACACGGCTGTTACTCTGAAACCAAAAAGTAAAGTCATTGGTTAGGGGTCTTGCATTAAGCCCAGAGCAGTAAAATAGTACATCGGTGCTAATCTGGAGCTGTCAGGACACATCTGAACTGAACTTCAGTCATTAAATGTCCATAGAGTATAAATGGAAGCAATTACCAAGTTTACTTTCGTAGTAATCTGACTGCTAATCTGAGAAACAGGGATCATTTGATTGCATACTAGTACTTCCTAGTACTCCTAACTAAAGCCAACCTGTCTGGTGCATCCACTGTGGGGCAGAGGAAAGAAAGACCAGACAGAGCCAAGCTGGGACATCAAGGAGGTGTGGGTGCGACTCCAGAGTTTCAGAAACTGAAGCGGATCCAATGACTCCAGGAGGAGGTGGTGGTCTCTCTCGCTGGCCCAATTACTCTTTCAATATTTATCCAAAGTGGAACAGTCATTGGGCCAGAGGAGGGGTGGGGGAAGTTTTCAGATTGTTTCACTACCCTGCAATGTGTAAATTACAGTTGTGGTAATGGGAAAACCCCACATACTGTGACACTGCTGTGTGAAAAGAAAAATCTCCTTCATGCTCAATGTCTTTCATGTTATTTCCTGTTGGAGCTGCCTCAACTGACTTGTGCAATGTGTCAAAATAAACTTTTGCCCGTATTTTCTTCCAAAAACTCACGGAGTCATAGCAGGGCTCTAAGAACTATGTTTAATTTCTAACTATTCCAATAATTTATTTGGTCATCACATATGCTATTTTCTGCACACACCAATTAATACAGGGCAACTTGTATTCATTTACTAATTATGCCCCTAGTCTTGTGATAAATGCCACGCAGACACAAAGATCCATTTTTATAGATCCCACTACAGAACAGGAACCCTTGAGAGGGCCACACAAACGCCTTCTTCAGAGCTTTCCTGAGCCCAACAGCAACACACCTCAGTCCTTTCCTATGCTTAGCACTCCCAGCGTTACAAGTCCTGGCGGTTGATGACACGTCATCTTACATTTTGCTACTGTACAGTTTTTATGAATTAAATTTCAAATGTATATGTCTACAGTGTAGAGATACTGAAAATCTCTCTCCATACAAGCAAATCAGTGTGCCCACACTGGCATCCTTTAATTCAAACTCACTCTCTTTCATTCCTGCCAGCTTGGGATGACTCCATGTTTGCTCTTATTTAAACTGGCATGCTGTATTTTCATTAGGCTGCAATATATCCTTGATGCATCTCATTCCAGTTTATTTTATTCAGCGATCTGCAAACTCCTCCACAATAGTCCTCATTAGAGGAAAGATATTGTTTTGCCAAGGAGCAAACTCTACTTGCTGTATATAAATAAGACCAATTTTGAATTTAAGTTATCCTGATTGTTTCATATAAGCTGGAAATCAATACGCTAGCTCTCGCTTTGCACCTGGGCATTGTTGAGTGGACTTTTGAAAACCAGGGGTGTCAAGCTTGGCCTGGGCAAATGAGAAGCTGGGTAGTTACACTTCCAAGCTAGAACTAGGAGCGACTCAACTCAGTGACCCTGAACAGTGCTGCTTTGCAGAACTGCCCTGGATTGATCTATGGTCTGAGTGATGCACGCACTGAAGTTTTGCTTTTGCATATGGAACTTATGCCAGCAGGAGCTTGCAATAAATCATTAGTAAGTACTGTGGGTTTGAGCCCCAGAGTCCCATTAGAGTCCAGCACATTCAGGACTGATCCCACTTGCACTGCAGCCTATGAGTCCCTCACATTGACTTCACTGGGAGCTGGATCAGAGCTTGTCCGACTGAGATGTGTGTTGAGATCACTGAACATCAGCGCAGTACATGGGCCTGAGTCTCTTCCCATTTACACCACTGTTAACCAGGAGTAATTCCACTAACGTCAATGGACTTATGCCGGTGAAAACCACTGTGAGTAGATCTGGTGCAAGTCAGTCTAAAGCACCAAAGAGATGTTAATTGCAAATAGATCTGGATTCCACATCCTACTGAAAAGCTTAGTTTCCCTGCAGGGATCTGCAGGGGGTATTTGCAAAGCCCTGCAGGGAATCTCCATTATAAAAACGAGTGCCTCTTACGAGACCCTTCAAGAGCAGGCTCTGTGCTTTGCGGCTGATGCTACTGCACGAATAGTTGATTTAAAAATCGAAGGAGGATATATTACTTACAATCAGAGAAACAGGCACCCTTGCTTAGGTTTTCTTGGCAACATTCCTGCAGAGCTCACTTTTCTTCTAGCAACTGAATTCAAGAAAAAGCTCGGGGAAAAAGGAAATTTATAAATGGTTCATAAAAAATTTACTTTTCCTGAAAGTGAAGTGAGCTACAAAAGTTAAAAAACCGCTTAGCAAAGCCAAAGCTAAACAGAGTCCTTTGCTAGCCTTACGCAATGCAACCATTCAAGATAAAGCCCTGCTATTTGTGGTAATGCCGTGTATTATCACAGAGCGTTTAGCTGCTTCGGTAGACATTCAGTGATATGGTTTCAGAGTAGCAGCCGTGTTAGTCTGTATCTGCAAAAAGAAAAGGAGTACCTGTGGCACCTTAGAGACTAACAAATTTATCTGAGCGTACGCTTTCGTGAGCTAGAGCTCACTTCATCGGATGCATTCAGTGGAAAATACAGTGGGGAGATTTTATACACACAGAGAACAGGAAACAATGGGTGTTACCATATACACTGTAACCAGAGTGATCAGGTAAGGTGAGCTACTACCAGCAGAAGAGCGGGGGAGGGGGGGGGCAGGGCGGGGGGGAACCTTTTGTAGTGATAATCAAGGTGGGCTATTTCCAGCAGTTGACAAGAACATCTGAGGAACAGTGTGGGGGGGGGGGCAGGGGGGAATAAACATGGGGAAATAGTTTTACTTTGTGTAATGACACATCCACTCCCAGTGTTTATTCAAGCTTAAGTTAATTGTATCCAGTATGCAAATTAATTCCAATTCAGCAGTCTCTCATTGGAGTCTGTTTTTGAAGTTTTTTTTTTGAAGAATTGCCACTTTTAGATGTGTAATCGAGTGACCAAAGAGACTGAAGTGTTCTCCGACTGGTTTTTGAATGTTATAATTCTTGACGTCTGATTTGTGTCCATTTATTCTTTTATGTAGAGACTGTCCAGTCTGGCCAATGTACATGGTGGAGGGGCATTGCTGGCACACGATGGCATAGATCATACTGGCAGATGTGCAGGTGAACGAGCTTCTGATAGTGTGGCTGATGTGGTAATAGCTCACCTTACCTGATCACTCTCTTTACAGTCTGTATGGTAACACCCACTGTTTCATGTCCTCTGTGCATATAAAATCTCCCCACTGTATTTTCCACTGAATGCATCCAATGAAGTGAGCTGTAGCTCAAGAAAGCTTATGCTCAAATAAATTTGTTAGTCTCTAAGGTGCCACAAGTACTCCTTTTCTTTTTTCAGTGATATGGGTCTCTGCTAGTCCACAGCACTGCGGAAGATCTCAGCTGGGGATTAGCTGCATTTTCATTAATGTGGAGCTTTGTCAATCTTCCATTAACATTTCAGAATTAAAAAAGGAACAGGATTTTTAGCGATGTTTGAAACACAGTTTAAAACCCAAACCCTTCTTCAGCAGGGTTTGTTGTATTTTTTATAAAGGGATTGTGCCTTGATTTTTAATTTTCTATCTATGCAACCTAGGCATTTTCTCCATATTATTCCTTTATATTTTGTATTTATCAACATAAATAATAATCATTTGCATTTAGAGACTAATATGACGCTCTCCTCAATGCAACGCAGACCCATAAGCCACTGTGTTACCCCTCTGCCTTAGCAAAAGTGAGCTTTGTAGACTGCATCAGCTCCCTGCTACACCAGTCTGCCAGCTTCACAGCAAACTCCTTGAAACTCTGTCCGTCTTCACCTTGCCTGGCAGATAACAACCAGTGAACCCCCATTCCCGAGATCCCCAGAGAGGTCTCTCTGCAGCATCCATTCCCTCTCACTGGACACTCACAAAAATTATCAGTATCGCTACCTCCAAAGAGACCCTGCACACACCAGTCAGCTGGTTTAAATGAGGACTCACACTTCATTCAATGGAACAGCACTGATATGGTTTACAGTAAAACTAAAACTAAATTTATTAACGAAGAACAGAAACTTCAGTGACGCTGCACAGAGGTAACAGAAACAGAAAATAGTACAAACAAAACAACACAGGCTTTCTAGTGACTAAAATGTAATTTTA
Organism: Lepidochelys kempii; assembly: GCF_965140285.1. Taxonomy (NCBI): domain Eukaryota; kingdom Metazoa; phylum Chordata; order Testudines; family Cheloniidae; genus Lepidochelys; species Lepidochelys kempii. Next base: position 83,810,297 of record NC_136389.1, on the reverse strand, counting down.
GCAGGCTACATTCTACACACAACAAATCCTGCATCTTGGTACGGGCTCAGACTAGATGACCCTGGCGGTCCCTTCTAACCCTAGGGGTCTAGGATTCTATGATATCTTTGTCTAAACAGTTTCTCACTTGCAGCAAATTATCAGCCTCCTGCCCTCAGGCCAAGAGGATCCACTGTTCACAGGTTCCAAGGGCATTGTGCTCAGTCTCCCCTAGGTGATGGATAATTACAATGTCTTTGTGTTCCCCTCATATTTCCCAAAGTCCATTGTCTTTGCCTCAGGTGCCAGGCACACTTCCTGGGGTGCAAATTCTGTCCCCTGGTGTGCTCACTAAACCGAATCCTCTGCCGCTTGTTAGCTTGATTGCTTTGTTTAACTTCTATGTAAATGTACTTTCCTTGTCTTGTTACAAAGCTTGACTCAGACAGGTAAATCCACACACCTCTGTCTAAGGCAGGCCTCTTTACCAAGTCTGTCCCCAAAACGTATTTTAAGAATGTATTTCCTGCACACATACATAACTCTTTGTACACCACCCATACACATATCATGCAATGGAGGATAGGTCCATCCATGGCTATCAGCCAGGATGGGCAGGGATGGTGTCCCTAGCCTCTGTTTGCCAGAAGCTGGGAATGAGCAACAGGAACTGGATCACTTGGCGATGACCTGTTCTGTTCATTCCCTCTGGGGCACTTGGCATTGGCCACTGTTGGAAGACAGGATACTGGGCTAGATGGATCATTGTTCTGAGCCAGCCATTCTTGTGTTCTTAATGATCTTCATAACCAGCATGTCACGGGCTTTCATAAAGACCATACTTGAAACACTCATAGTAAAATAAGATTGCATACAGTCAGTTGATTCAATTGTTTATTCTTTGGGGTTCAGACCCCTTGTTCTGCACCACGGATGTCTGGACCCTGATTGTCACAATCACTTATCTCTAGGTCTCAAAGCATTTTAAAATGCTGCGGAAGTCTCATTATCCTCACTTTAGAGGCACAAAGCATTTATAAGATTTGCCCAGAAGCACAGAGCCAGGAATAAAATCTTGGTCTCTTGACTCCAAGTTCATGGGTTTATCACAGGATCATACTGCCTCTCCTTCCCTAAGAGTTCTGCTAATAAAGCACATCTACAGTGGTGAATACTGAAGAGTGCCAAGTTTTCCTTGTAGTTGCCTGATTATGGGAGACAGTGAGTTGTAATTAGCATGCCCTTATTTGCCATCTCTCCAAGCCCCTTCTGCAGGGATTTCACTTTTCTGCTGACTTTACTATACATACCCTGCACTATCAGCTGGGTTATTTTTAAGTTTGTTTTACCCAAAATCCAATACATGCAGCAGATCTTCTGTCACCTACATAGCTTGCAATGCCCAGTTACTTGGGACACACCCTTCAGTTACAGCCTGTGTGTCCTAGACACACCCCATGGGCCATTTCACACACTTAGTGTAACTATTCCAAGCCCACATGGGCTTCACAGTCAACAGACAGAACAGAATGCAAGAGCTTCTGCTCACAAAACACAAGCTGGGCCCAACGGAAGGAGAAACTCTCTTAGCTGGTAGCTGTATTAAGAGACTTGGCCTTTCTGCAGGCCATAGAACTATAGGATTATCACAACCATGCCAGAGCAGGACTGACATTCTGTCCACTAGACAGCACTGTGAGCCACACACACTAGACAGGGTTCAGAGCAGCAGCCGTGTTATTCTGTATCCGTAAAAAGAACAGGAGGACTTGTGGCACCTTAGAGGCTAACAAAATTTATTTGAGCATAAGCTTTCGTGGGCTAACTAGACAGTTATCCATAGATCAGGACCTGCTGAATGATGGGAGACTAGCAGAGATTTGTCCAGGGACACAGTGGTAATGTGTTCCTTGGCACCAGGTAACAGTGCTTATCTATGCTCTAGCGGATCCAAAAAAAATCCAACTTTTTTCTGAATCTACAGGCAGTTTCTCACAATTTGTTCAGCAAAGCAGACAGCTAACCAGGAAAGCGAGCGTGCCCTGACATGCTCTCCCAGCCTTTCTGTGACGCTTCCTGCACCTTCGATCAGCTTCTGCCATAGGCAAGATGATGTCTTTTATGATTAAGCTAGCCTCCTGCCCTTTCCCTCCCCTCTTCCTGCTGGGGGTTAGTCCACTACTTGGTGTATGATTTATTTGTTTAAAATAAACACACACACACACTTCCAGTATCACAAGGGGATGATTCCGTCTCTTTCTTCCCTGGTGCTTTATGCTTCTACCCTGATGCTTGCTGTTCATCTTCTTACACTGTGAGTTCCTGGGGGCGCGGGCGAGGAGGACTCCATGCAGCCCCCAGGAGTGCAGCTAAACAAGTAATAATCACTGTACAAACCACACATCCTAGGGAAGTGGTTGCCAATAACACTAAGTATCAAAATATGCCTGCAACGATGAAACAATCTGTTTAATTTGTTTTTTAATGAACTTCAAGTGTCCACAGAACAGTTTGATATTGTATTGTGTACGCCTTTGAAATAATTAAATATGAGAAATTAGATAAAACAGCCGTGGGCAAATCCTTCCCTAAAATGCATGACAAGCAGATAAATATGAAATGGAACAATATCCCCCTCATACTTGAATCATCTCTAAAAAATAAATACCCAGGCTTATGACTTTCCCAGAATCATTACCCAAAACAAAGTTCACCACACCCATCTATGCACTTCTCCCGCTCCAGTAAAGTAGAGAAGCTAATAAACGTATAGAATAATGAATTAAAATATAAGAAAGATAGGTGGTAAAATCTGGCACAAAATGCATAAGATAAGCAAACTGTCCCCGCATCAAAGACAACATCTAATCCGAAATAAAATAATATTCAGATCTTCCTGAACTCTGGCCTGTGAATGAAAACTGTCAGAAAGGGAAATGACAAATGCTGGCTTTGCGAGAAAGACAGAATAATTCTAATTCACATGTTATGGAACTGTCCATATATATATTCCCTGTTGGGAGAAAGTAATCAGAAGGATTAACATGATAATGAACTCTGATATACTAAGCAACCCGAAGATCTTTGTCCTTGGAGACATTACATTTCATACTGAATATTAACAAGGAACAAGAGAAAATTTTGCTCAGGGCATTGGCTGTCTGCAAAGTGATTAATCCTCCAAAAAATAGATATCTGCTAGAAGAACTGAAAACTGCAGCCTTGTACAAAGGCCTAAATGAACCAACTAATCTAGAAAAGGTAATATTCCAGGTGGATAGGGAAGAAAGCAGGAATATTCCAATACATCCAATCGTGCTTTCATTTTTTTAAGACATCCACAGTGTTTTACTGACTATATAAAATAAATATTAGCTACCGCAGAGAGTGTGTCATTCTAAGAGAATCTGGAAAGTCTGCTTTTGAACATAGTTTATCCTTGGTTAGTGTATCCTCTTCTACACTGGATCCATTCCTTCCACTTACCTTTGACAATCTTCAATTGGGGTAGAACACCTCTGTGGAAACTCTTTATGGAAAAGCACCAGCAAAAACCTTTCCCATATTCTCAAAGATGCCACGTGCGGGGCTGCTCCATGCCCCTGTGCCCTTTCTCATGGCTGAGAGGGAGTCACTGATTCCCCATCACACACATGCGGCCTGTGGCAGGACAGAGCTGCACAGCACTGGGGAGCTCTGCTGGGGCAGGCGGGAGAATGCTGGAGGGAGTCTGGGGGGGCCTTTGGAGGATGTCAAGGGGCGCTGGGTAGCTGGGGGATGGTGGAGGGTGTCTGGAAATATCTGGGGTAGGGTTAGCTGGGGCAGGGATTACACTCCTCACCAGCAGCAACCATCCTTTTGCAGCTCCCTCCCAGCAGGAGCCCGGAGAGGGGGAACAGAGAGGCCCTGGTTGCTGCCTACTGTCCGGTCACCACATTGGACCAGGAAGAGCAATTGCAGCGCTGTCCCCCAATGCCAGCCGGTTCACTCCCAAGCCAGGCCTCCCCCTGCATCTCAGGGCAATGCCAGTAAGTGACAGGCCTCGTCTTTTATTTCACCCTCTTTTACGAACCAATTTCTACTGGCTTGTTTGGTGAGCGACTGCAATGGCTAATAGGCACCACAGGCTTTGGCCTTCCCTGGGACAGACGCATGAGAAATCCTTGCACCGCGAATCAAGCTCTTACTTCTCCTAACAATTCCCAGGGGCCTAGTGCCACCAACAGAGCATCCTGCTACCAGGCCTGGTGACAAAGACAAAGCCCATGACCATGACAGCCAGAGTAATGGGATTGGGTCAAACTAGCCATGAACTCACTCCTCCTCCTAACATCAGAAGGGACGTGGACAGTTTAAGGCATCAAAAGCAACTGCAAACTACTACTGTGGATTTCTGTGACATTGCACTGGGTGGGATGACAGCGCTGCTCCCCCAGGTAAGCGGCATTATCCCAATGTTGGTATCCTAAGGAATTCTGAAATCTGATGGACTAGAAGTGGCCGCTGCATTCCCTCTGAAATTAATGGGAGTTTTGCTGTTGACTTCAAAAGAAGCATGTTGGGGCCTTTAAAGAGTCACACTGCTTCACAAACCTGGGAGAAGAAAACAGAGTACCGTGGCTCTGAACAAAGGGAGGGTAATCTTTGAAAAAACAGATGTGTAACCTTTCAGTCCCCACAAAACAAGAGTCCTCTACTCTTTAATCACTGCATCCACAAGCAAGGATCAGGAAATCTAAGTGTCCTGCCTAACACCAGCCGCAGAAACCCATGCCTAGGGCACAGTGGGGAGAGTCCAGCCTCAGGAGTGGGAGAAGAAATGGTGGATCCAAAGATGATGGGCTGCCCTGGATGAAGAAAGCACTCTCCTACTGAGACATTACATTACTGAGTACAGAGATGCTGAGAGACTATAAGGAAGTGAGGAGGAAAATGTCCCAGAGGACCTTAGTTAAGAAGGAGTACTTGTGGCACCTTAGAGACTAACCAATTTATTTGAGCATAAGCTTTTGTGAGCTACAGCTCACTTCATTGGATGCATACTGTGGAAAATACAAAAGATGTTTGTTTTTATACACACAAATCATGAAAAAATGGGTGTTTATCACTACAAAAGGTTTTCTCTCCCCCCACCCCACTCTCCTGCTGGTAATAGCCTATGCAGAGTGATCACTCACCTTACAATGTGTATGATAATCAAGTTGGGCCATTACCAGCACAAATCCAGGTTTTCTCCTCTCCCCCCCACACACACACCCTCCCCCAAAACAAACCCACTCTCCTGTTGGTAATAGCTTATCTAAAGTGATCACTCTCCTTACAATGTGTATGATAATCAAGGTGTGCAGTAAGAGGCTCAAAATCTGATGCTAAATAAATGTGTGGAGATTCCTGAAGGTGAGAGCATAGATACATAGCAAGTGCCAGAGTGGGCCTATTTTGAAAGGGCCAAGAATCTCAGAAAGAAGAAAGTACAACAAAGCAGGGTTGTGCGACTGCATCTGTCCATCTCACCCTTGGCACAGCAATGGGCATCATGCTCCATGAAAACAGCGGTGGAACTCAAACTGGAAGAAGCAAATACTCCAAGTCTAGGGCATGCTCTTGAGGCCCTTATCATAGAGTGTGAGTAATTGCTTCAGGGGTTAGTAACGAGTAAAGCAGCTGAAGCTAATGAAGATTATTTTGGACGGCGTTGGATTACAAAAGAGGCAAAGGTGACTGCTCTTTGGAAGCGGAATGGTCACAAACTTTGACATGGTGTGACATTATTGACATAATCCGGGACCATACAGATCATTCTCTGTCAATCTTGCATCTCTTTTGAGCAGAGGCTGCCAAGTGGACCACTGTTTGATAACAACACTTCTCGGTGACTGGGCTGCAAAACAGTTAACCACAGATAAAATCACAATGTCTTGACTGTAAACTTGTGACCACTGGCAACTTTACCACCAAGGGAGAATTTTAAGTGAAAAAATACTGGTTCACGTGCTTAAGCACCTTGAGACCAAGATGAAAGGTCAAGGCCACTGGGACTTAACTAATCAGCTAGCGGCTCATGTAGAGAGAGTCAGGGGTTTTCAATCTCAGTTAGAGCTCAGCTGTCATAAAACCTGCCAGCATCACATGAAGATGAGAGATTCAGTTTGTGGTTCATTTTTGCTTTGCACAACGTTATTTCAAAGCAGTCTGCTCCCACTCAGAAAGGCAAATTTGTACTTTTCCTGTTGGTTCTGATCTTGCAACAATCATTCTCTCTGCAGTAGCTGCTCAAATCAAGCTTTTACCACTCGTTGACTATCTTTTCAGGGAGGTTCTTGAGGGGAGGCAGGAGGCATGCTTGATTACAGCTCTGTTCTTAGACCTAAATGCTTTACATGCTATTGCAGAGAGCAATTGTTTTATTCATCAAGAGTCTGGAATCAAAACCCGTTAGGATGGAGAGCCCTTCAGAGAAAGAAAGGGTTGTAACTATTTATTATACCGGTCCCATGTCCCTGAATGTACATTGCAATTTGCATGCGACTTGGGCTCAGCATCTTTTTTCTGTGCAACCAGAGACTGGGTTGTACCTACTTGTAACTATATTTAGTGCAGTCTTAAATATCTAGGTATGGAGAAAGCACAGTGCTTCTGTATGAGGAGAAAGAGATGCTCTAAAGTGTTTACGTGAGATAATAGGCATACGTAGCACTCACTAATACCAATGGAGTTGTGTGTGTGAATGAAGAGAAGAAAGGACTTGGCTTGCAGGACTGATTGCATTGCTCCTGTTCATTAAAAAAAATAGCCAAATGCAAGCACATTACGGAGCACTGCACTGACGGCAAAGGGGTGTATTCCCTGCAAATCAGGCCCTAGCAGGTTGATGGCTGTACAGTTTCAGCCTATACGTTCCACATTCCCATGTCAAGTATGGGATTCACCTCAGTTCAGCACAGTCATTGTAGTACATTAACATCCTGCCCCCAATGCGTGGGTCTCAAGTTAACCCAGTCCAGGCTGACTCACTTCTCAGGTGCCTTTCATCATAGGATCTCGAAGTGACTCACATTCATTAAGTCTCCCATCACCTCAGTGAGCTAGGGGAATTGTGTTATCCCCATTCTATAGATGGGTAAAGTGGAGCACAACAACATTACAGACAAAGGCTGGAGTTTTCCAGAACTGAGTTCCTAAAGTGTGACTCCTAAATCCATATTTAGGTGATGAACTGATTTTCAAGAGTGCTGGGCACCCAGATCTCGATCTGAAATCCAGCGATCAACTCCCAGTCCCTGGCTCTAATCCCTGACAACTGCCGTCTCCTGCTCTCCTTTGACAGTAACCCTCTGGAAGATGATGCAGTTTGAGAGGTTGCTGCCCTCCAGCAGAGAATCACACCTTTCCCCTTCCCTCACCCCCAATAGCAGAATCTGACAACAGGAAGGAGAGATTATGCTAGCAGAGGGAATGGGGAGGCAGGGGTCGAACACTCTTTTGGGTGTTATCTCCACCATCTGACCCTAGCAGACCTGCTTTTAGCCCTGCAGAACCAGGCACAGAGAGAAGACGGATCGAGAACAGCCTACCATGCTACCAAAGGCTCTGATTTCTGTGTCCCGTTATGTCTCCCATGCCTGCACATGTGCATTCCCACCCAAACCATAAACTCCCCCAAGAGGGCGGGCTGTACGGTGCGGGGTCCCTCATCCATAACATCACCACATCTTCACTGGTGCAGTTGATGAAAACATGATGGCTCACCAAGATGTTCCTGAGCCTGATCTACTTCTGGAGAAGAACAACACTGTGGCTGAATGATGAATCCAGATCAATGGCCTCCCACCCACCATTTCTGCTGATTACAGCCCCACACAATCAATCTCTAATCCCTCCCTTTAACACTCAAGAAATGTCGGTCTGCTGAGTTAACTGACTTTCAGGATCATCCAATATGACGCCAAGGTTCATTGTTTGTGTTTTAATGTAACGCCACCCAGTTTGCTTCCAGTAATAACGTGGTTGGCAGATTCTGAGTTGGGTATCCTTTGGAAAACCAAAGCCAAGTTACAGAATCTGTTATTACACTGCACCTGAATTAACATGGCACATATTCCTGGGGCTGCAAAGATGAGTTCTATTTAATTTACTTCTGGGCATTGATTTAAAAACCAGATTTAGATCCTTTGCTTTGAAAGAGCATGCAAGAGCCCTTCATCTTCAGGGTAGCGTCTCAGCTGGTGAGATGATGTTCTTTAGACATTCCATACATTACAGACTGCTACTATTTGTACAGAACTGTTTTAAACAGAACAGGTTCATTGCATCCAACAGTCTACATTAGCCATGTTGAACTGGGATAAGTTTTGCTTCATAACCACACCAGCACTCATCCCAACCATTTCAGCTTCCATGTGCCACAACCCTGGGCTCTTTTCCTACAAGCAGCATGGTCTAGGGCAGTGGTTCTCAACCAGGGGTACATGTACCCCCTGGGGGCATGCAGGGGTCTTCCAGGGGTACACGTACATCAACTCAGCTAGATATTTGCCTAGTTTTACAATAGGCTACATAAAAAGCACGTACAAACTAAAATTGCAGACAATGACTTGTTTCTACTGCTTTATATACTACACACTGAAATGCAAGTACAATATTTATATTCTAATTGACTTACTTTATAATTACAGGGCAAAATGAGAAAGTCAGCAATTTTCAGTAATAGTGTGGCTGTGACACTATTTGCATTATGCCATGTCTGATTTTGGAAGCCAGTAGTTTTAAGTGAGGTGAAACCTGGGGGAACCGCAAGACAAATCAGCCTCCTGAAAGGGGTACAGGGGTCTGGAAAGGTTGAGAGCCACCGGTCTAGGAGACGTAACATGGCCAGTCGCACATGAGGACAGCAGCAGAACGACAAGTTGAACCATTTCAGCTTGTATAAAACCATACTACACTAAACCAGTTCAAACCCAACAGGTAAAGCTTTAATCAGTCACGAAAACTGCCAAAGGATCATCTCATCGAACTGGCCATTAGACCATTTGTAGAGCTGTTCAGCTATTTGTCTGTGAGGACACAAAATGTTTTATGCATGTTCTAGGGGCCTTAACTAGTCTGACTGAACTAGAGTAAACCAAGCCTTGGAGAAAAACAAGGAGAAAGAAGGGTGTTTATAGCATGTAAGATTCCATTTGCCAGCCTCTCAGCTTGTGAACGTCTTAACTAGCTTTTCAGCATTTAAACTAGTTGCCCCTATTGTTTGGGACTTTTCTTTGTGCTCTGGTAAAAACTGCCATCTGGCTGAAAACAATAGCATTTACATGGTCAAAAGGATCCATCTCAGAATCCCCATGAGAGTCAATTGCTAGGCAACAAGCTATCATCTCTCTGGTCTAAACTATTGGCTTCCAGGAAAGCAGCTAGCCAGCCATTAGCCTAGAAGACATCAAGTGCCAGGTGCTTCTTACTGGTTAATAACCATGGGGATTGAGGAGCTGTTCGTGGGAGAGAGGAGGAGGAGAAGAAAAGGAATTTAGCAAATCCCAGCCAGGTAAGGTTGTGGAATGGTTCATTCCCAATATACAGCTCTCTGAAAGGCCCTTTAGGGCATGAGTTCCCTGCAGCACAACCCTGTGTGGATTTCAGCACAGCTCTGCTAGCGTGTCCAGTGAACACCGCCTTTGTTGCCCCAATGAGTTTGAGAAACCGTGTGACAGCTTAGAAGATGATGAGAAACTGGAGGGCACTGAACCAGCAACTGTGAAATGAATGGCAGACAGAGAGACTGAACGTTGAAAAAACCGTCAAGAAGATGGAGGTGTTAGGGTCATGGGCTATGGATTGTACTGTAGTCTAGTGCAAGACAGGGGTGTAAAGAGTAGCTAATTACAATAAATATTCAACAGGGTTCTGGCTGATCCAGACCCTGACTTGATTGCATGTATCTGTCTAGTTTGCATATCAGTTTGCTTACATTTGTAAAGCAAGCTGGGACCACTCAGGATACCGGGCATTGTGTGATAATGGGGGTGGGAAAAAAAATCACAGAAAGTCTCTTTCTGCAAACTCTGAACAAGGAACTTCATTAGAATAAAGAAAACAGTACTGTTCCAAAAACTATGCTCATAGAATCAAAGAAATGTAGGCCTGAAAGGGACCTTGAGAGGTCAATTAGTCCAACCACCTGCGGTGAGACAGGACCAAGTAAACCTAGACCAGCCCTGACAGGGGTTTGTCCAACCTGTTCTTCAAACCCTCCCGTGATGGGGATTCCACAACCTCCTATGGAAGCCTGTTCCGGAGCTTAACTACCCCTATGGTTAGAAAGCTTTTCCCTAATATCTAACTTAAATCTTCCTTGCTGCAGTTTCAGCCTATTACCTCTTGTCTCTCTTCAGTAGTCCTGGAGAACAACTGATCACCCTCCTCATTATACCAGCTCTTAACATATTTGAAAACCGTTATCTGTTCTCTTTCCTGAAGAGCAGTTCCCAACATTGGACACATTGCCCCAGTTGAGGCCTCATCAGTGCCAAGTAGATTGAGACAAATACCTCCTGTGTCCCACATCTGACACACGTTAACATACCCAGAAGGACATTAGCCTTTTTAACAATAGCATCACATTGTTGACTCATATTCAGTTCGTGATCCACTATTACCCCCAGATCCTTTTCAGCAGTTCTACACCTCGCCAGTTATTCCCCACTTTGTAGTTGCGCACTGGATTTTTTCCTTCCTAAGTGAAATGCTTTGCACTTGTTTTTCCAAATTTCATCTTGTTGATTTCAGACCAGTTTGTCAAGATCACTTTGAATTCTAATCCCATCCTCCAAAAAGTACGCGTAACCCCTCCCAGTTTGGTGTCATCCGCAAATTGTATAAGCATACCCTTCTCAACTGTTATCCAAGTCATTAATGAAAATACTGACTAGTATCTGACCCAGGACAGTCCCCTGCAGGACCCCAATAGATAATCCCTACCATTTTGACAGCAAACCATTGATAACTACGTTTTGACTACAGTCTTTCCACCCGTTGTACACCCACCTTACAGTAATGTCATCTTGACCACATTTCCCTAGTTTGCTTATGAGACTGTCATGTGGGACTGTGCCAAAAGTCTTAATAAAATCAAAATATATCCTGTCTACAGCTTCTCCCTTATCCACTGATAAAGAAGGAAATTAGGCTGGTTTGACATAATTCGTTCTTGACAACTCCAAGTTGGCTAATCTTTGTCACCCTGTTATCCTCTGCTTACAAACGACTAATTAGTAATGTGTTCCATTATCTTTCCAGGCATTGAAGTTAGGCTGGCTGGTCTATATTTCCCCAGGGTCCTCTTGGTTCCTCTTTTTAAAGATAGGTGCTGTGTTTGCCCTTCTCCACCCCTCTGGGACTCGCCCATCCTCCAGGAGATCTCACAGATAATTGCTAATGGTTCCAAGATTGCTTCAGCTAGTTCCTTAAATACCCTAGGGTGAATTTCACAAGGCCCTAACAACTTGAATACATCTAACAATATAAATATACTTTAACCTGTTCTCTCTCTCTCTCTCACACTTCCACCAAAAAACTCCCTAAAACCTTCTTCAGCCCCTAGACCTGGCTTTCTATTACAGATTTAAAAAACAATCTTACATCCCTACATCGCCTTCCTTCCCCCATTTTTGTCCTATACCTTTAACAACAATTAATATTTAACAATAGCTCCAGATGCAAAGGTGCTCGGGGGGTGCTACTGCCCCCCATGGCTTGAAGCAGTATTAACAACCCAAATACATAGTTTCTGTCTTTACCCCCTACACACACTATAAAAATTGTTCCAGCACTACTGTCCAGATGAGATACTGGCTCCACCTCTCCTTCAGATCTGGCCACCTTACAAATCTTGAGGAGACTCCTGTTGCATTCACTGGGAGGAGCAAATCCCAAAGATGCAAGTGCCTCTTCTCAGCAGGACTAGCTCCCTTCACAAAGACTGTGGAGTTAGCACCATTCTACTAGACTCACTCAGCAACCAGCTGGACTGAGAACAAGTTGAAATTGTTGCATGTTGAATATTTTTGCTCATCCAGTTTTATCAGGACTGGGTTCCCTAGTTTAAGCCTGGGTAAGCTTCAAGCAACATTGCAAAGGTTAAAAAAAAAGTCTTAAGAAAGGAAGGCTAGTGCAGACAAGGCCTTAAAGAAAATAATGCCCTCTAATGAACCACCAGCAAGCACTACTGTCTGCAGTACCTTGGGTTTTCTCAGCAGGTCTCCCATCCAAGCACTGACATGGCCGGATCCTGCTAAGTTTGTGAGATCTGAAGGGATTGCCTTGCAAAGTGGTACAGCTCCAGGAAGGGAGCTACTCACAATCTTTAATACTTTTTCATACTTTTTTAAATTGAGATTACATGGGATTTTAGGATTAACGTGATTGTGGGATTGCTCTAGGATTGTAGGCCCACACGTTTATGATTTGTATCCCACACAGAGCCCATAATCCAGCATTTCTTTTATTTTTTTTCCTCTCAATGGATTGATAGCTCAGTTCCACATAAACAGTGAAGTCCTGTTTTTTCAGAAAAAAAATAATTACCTTATTTGGCGCTGGGGCTTTTCCAATATCAAAAAAGCACACAATGTGGTATGTTTGTTATCTCAGAAAGGTCTTTATTTTGCCTGTAGGGTGTAATGTTTCAAAATATGTATTCATTTAAATGCAAATTTTTGCTTCCACTTGAGACTCAACAAAAGCTTTTGCTGAAATGAAAGTTGAACTTTCACATTTTCTCTCCATTTCCCCATGTTTTCTTCTATGAATTAAAGCCTTTAAAGATGACCAATTCTTTCACACTTCACTATGAAGAATATCAAATGAGAAAGAAAAAAGGAATCCTGATATGTTTTCACCTAACACTGGTTTTTCCTCTTTAGTAAACCAAATACAAATTTACAATGATAAAAGGAACAACTCTCTCATTCGGCAAAGAATCTGTGATCATAGCTTCCAAAGTGTCACCGTGTTGTCATTACAAGAGGGAGTAGCCAACTTTCCCAACAAAATCATGTTTCCTACATTAGCTGATTCTGAGGGTTAACTGGCTTCTCAGCTGGCAATCTAGACCACACAGTCATACACCCTAGCCCCTCACTCCCATTTGCACCAGAACTCTGAAAATGGAGACCATCAAACAAATGAACTGATTTCCAACTCCTCCACCACCTACTGTTTGACCACACATCTACATCTGGACAAGTGTTGCAGTTCAGAAATGCTGAGAAAATGTTAGACCTCTGTTATCTTGCAGAGCAGTTCAATGAAAGCCTGGTCTACTCCATGACGGTATTGCAATCCAGCCAAACAGATTTAAAATGAAACGTATTACAAACTTCAGCGTGCTTACGCCAGTTTCTCTCTCAAAAACTTGGCGGTATCATCGGCAATACCAGGAGAAAGGAGCTGGAGTGTCACTGAGAAGCGAAGTTGGGAAAGTAACTGAACTACTTCTCTGATGGATTGTATTTTCTGAGGGACAACCTACCCTTAATTCTCCATTACTGAGCGATAATCTACACTCGTTGCTATATTTGCTTTCCACAAGCTACTCTTAGTATAACCTTTTATGAGTGATGTATCCAAATATTTAGATGCTAATATTTAAACTGTATCGTTAAATTTATTAACCTTAATTTGGGACATTGCAGATTATGTACTATGTGTATTTTATGACTTTTTAAACCACATTTTGTACTTTTGGATACTTTTAGCATTATATCCAGGTATATAGAAACGCCTTCTTTCTTTAGCTGTATATTAGATAGTTTTAACATTAGCTTTAATAAAAAGTTTAAATATTAGGTGCTGAATATGCCCATCATCATTAGTCAGATGAATTATCATACCTGCTGTGTTATTTTATCAAAATCATTACCAAACCAGGAGGTGAGAGTTTTAGGAATGCAACAAAATCACACAGAATGTGGTTACCATCAGTAACATATTTAGGGACATAATGTGGGTTCCTTTGGCACATTTTTAGATTCCCTTTAATTACTTATTTCCATATCAGCCACATGTCAGTTACACTGTAAATAATTTAGTAATGTGAATTTAAGACAAGTACTGAAATCTGGTGTCCTATCTACAAATAATGTAACTAGACCTAGTGATTCAAATTCATCCCTTTCAAGAAAGGCCCTTCTTCTTCCACTGGGCAGTCACACACGAACGCCACACACCACCTTTCAGATTAACCTGAGAGGGCAAAATGCATTTCCTCCATAAAGTGCCATGTTGGGAGTGGTTCTGTGGATTGACAGCTTCACTCCAAAACAGCCACAAGAAGCAGAGGCTTAGGATTTTCAGAGCACGCACGTGAAAGACACGTCAGCAAACTCCAGCCATGTTCAGGACCAAACAAACACAACATAAAGCAAGAAAAGCAAATTTCGCAGCCATCAGAGGCGTGGGACAGCACTCCCTTCTCCACCCCCTTATCCACGGCCCATAGGCGTGGGACAGCACTCTCTTCTCCACCACCTTACCCACGGCCCATAGGCGTGGGACAGCACTCCCTTCTCCACCCCCTTACCCACGGCCCTCTAAAAAGGACTCTTCTAAAAGACCAGGGATGGAATGCTGCATTTTGGCAGTGTGACATGCCACCATTACTGTGCTGAAATGGTATCTCTGAGTTTCAGCACTTCACAATGCTTATTGGTGTTCAGGTGCTCACTGGCCACGCAGAACCCCTTCAGCTTCCATAACACCACGGCAATAGCACGCTGCCTTAGGCACCAGGCACAGGACAACGGCTCAGAAAAAAAGGAATAAAGCAAGGGGCCAGGCACCTTTAAAACTAGGGGATAATAAAGACTGAGAATTGATATCAATCTGTTCCACTCCCACTTCCTTCCAGATGCTCATACTTAAAATGGGCCTCCCTTTTTGAGTCTTTTAGTTCTCTAGTTACATGATATGCAGGTGCAGCCAGGTAAGGCAGGCAGAGGTCCAAATGACATAAAAAACACCCACAAAGAACTGCAGGGACCAAAACGGAGGCTTGATTAAGACCAGTTTGAAAAATCAGGTCCCATATAGTTTAAAACCATCCTAATGGAATGTTACAGTTGATATTTAAAGCCATGGAAATCAGGAAACTTCAGTTAAGCATCCCATCTCTTATGGAACACCTCCTATGTAATTGCACAGAAAATTATAACCTTTCTGTATTTCTAAACCAGTCTATAAAATTCTACAGAAGAGATACAATTGTCTATTCAATTTAACAGGCTGAGTTAAGAATTAAATAATATGCATTATTTTTCCATTAAATTTGATGGGCTTTTAGGGTAATTTCTATAGAACCTTATTAGTTTAATCCCAAATACATTCTGGATCTGGGAATACCACATAAACAGTATCCTCAGTCCCAAGCTCAATGAAGTCCAGATAGTTAAGAACAGCATCTGATGGGCTTTGATTTGAAAGGAGTCAGCACTGGGCTTCTCCAGAGACAAGGACAACAGCCAAGAACTAGGGCTTTAATCATGGTGGACGGGGGTGAGAGGGGTTAGCAGAGGGGAGTGACAGAGTGATCCATTCAGCTCTAACAGAACCTCCTGAAAGAGAACTTAAGGGAGAAACCTCTTTGTAAACCCCAAATTCGTTCCCTGCTGTGACGAAGCAAGAGCACTCCTCCTAGGAAACACATCCTGGGTCTCTAGATGCAGGAGCACTTTCTGCATTTTATTTTGCTGACAAGTGACCTACCCCATGCTAATCATATTGCAGACAGTATATTTCTTTCCTCAGTATATCTATAATAATCTAATTCCATATATACAGTAGGCACAGAGCATGCAACACTCCCTGCATGCTAAATTCCACGGAGTGAAATTAAGTAATTGCTGGGGATGAAACGATCCTTGGCTTTGCTGCATACTAAAATCCTGAATGTAGCAGTAGAGTGACTTTACATGAAGGTGTTTACCTCCGGGAGAAAAGAAAGGTCCCCAGCTTGACTCAATAAAAAGGAAATCTGGTGACCCATCCTGTCCAGAAGCTGAAAATTAGTTTGTCAGTGCATCGTGGGGGGTTGATTGCTTAAAGAAACACATCACTCAGCTACGGCTGCATTTGCAGAAAAGGCCAAAGGTGAGAATCTTGCAGTAGCAGGTAAAAACCTTTAAGCCATGGTATTTAATTTAACCGTCTACCTGCTCCATCACTTACTCTCAGGATGTTGCATAATGAAGGGAAAAACACTGAGCCACCGAAACAACATTCACCACACATAAGGGTCTGACTAAAAACCGCAAATGCCAGGCAATTTGGAGCTACGACTGAACCTGTTTTAAAGCCATCTTACTGTGCCTAGATTTTTCAACACCTTGGCATGTCTGATCACCTAGATTTTTTTAGATACCTGTAATATATAAGTGTAACACTTAATGTGCACAGCTCTTGGGGATGGCTGTAGGGCCAGGGATTGGTAATGAGCCACAAAGACCTTCTCCACTATGTTCCCCATTCTGTTCTGGCAATAACAGCATTGTTCCATTGTGTGGTTATTTGATGGCCTTGATGATTTCAGTCCCTTCCTAATGGACAGATGTCCACAACACAAAAAACACCACCCCAACTGAAACCAAATGGTACCCTGACTGAGAGTCTCAAACGGGCATCCAAGGCGTGGACTGAGTATGGGGACTGAACCAGCCTCCCTATTCCTAGAAATGGCCCCTCCAGGGCAGAGCTAAGACGCACCGGTGGAGCAGCATGGGGAAGCCTGCACGGCTGCTGACTGTGCTGTATTTTGTTCCGTGGCATGATAAAGGTCTCCTGCCTCCTGGGCAATCAATCTACCATCTTTCAGGAGCGAAGCCGTCAGCCATGTAAAACTACTTTGCGTTGACTGCACTTGGCACTATTCAACTGAGCAGATGTACGGGTCACAAGCAATAATTAAGGCTCACAACAACCCAGTGAGTTAGGGAAGTAGCCCTGTTTCGATGGCTGAGGAACTGTGGTCAAAGGCCACAACAGTGTCCACTCATTTTGGATGCTTCCCTGGTTGGGTGACAAAACGGTAACACTTAGGGCACTCAGTTCTCAGTGGCTTCAAATAGACATTTGGTGCTGAGCATTTCTGCGATCTAGGCTCTAGATACCTCACATCCAACATCATAAAACTAAAACAGCACAATTAGTGGCTGCTTTCGAAAATTTGGGCTTAAAATTACTTTCCCGGGGTAACAAAGCCTGTCAGTAGCAAAGCTAGGAACAGAACCCAGGAATCCTGATTCCCAGCCTGCTGCTCTAAGCAATTGGGTATATGATGTGCCATGAAGTATAATGGGATGAATTAAGAATAGATTATCAGTCTGAGTTTATTAATTTCATGCTTGGACAGTCACAGTCTTTAAGTTACTGAAAGTACAGACGTTTTATGATTTAATTTCCTCATTTGCTATTGCATATATGAATAATATATCAAATCCTTTCTTAGATACTATGAAAAAGGATCTCACAACATACAGTGGATGTGCTATAAAGATTCAGGCTCCTGAGAACTAAATGCCATGTCAGACACATGGGAGGGTTAGTCAAGATTTTGAGGTTACTCAGAAAGCACGTTACCTGTATGCCCCTAGCTAATTTCTTCAAAATTCCTATTGAACATGGGATGTTTAGCAATAATTATTACTTACGTAGTGCCATAGGGGCACATGCCACTTTAGATACAAGTATAAGATACAGTTCCTGTACCAATGAACTTACATTCTAGGGACCAAACCTGCAAACACACACCACAGTAACTTTACTCATAGGAGTATAACCACTGAAATCACGTACTCATATGCATAACTGGGTCTCAGGAATGCGTGCTAACAGCAGCCTGCATCTGCAGCATCCACAATTCCACGTGCCTATGTGAGCAGGTACAGAGATCCTAACTTTAGGAGGCAGTGGACAAGGTCTTGGTCTGAGGCTTAGGAAACCTGCATCCTACTCCTAGCCGTGACCTTGGACAAGTCCCTTCACTTCTCCGAGCCTCTGTTTTCCCTTCCCAGATTTTGTCTGTCTTGTCCATTGAGATAAGATCTTCAGGGTGGGGATGGCCTCTCATTATGTGTTTGTACACCTACACGCTACCTCAATGTCAAATATTAAATGTGTTCGTATTATCGTGTCCTTTCCAGATGGGTGAAAAGAACAACAATGCTTCAGAAGTGACTGAGATTTTTTAAAAGATTCAAATCCAATATATTTAATTTTGCTTTTGCATTCTCCTCATTTTCATGAAATCTGCATTGCATTTTCTCCATTTGTGTGTCCGTATGTCAGAGAAAGACAGAGAGAGAAAATAATAATATTTGCTCCTGGCCCGTATGTCCCATCACGGTCTCTGAAAACAGGGTCGGGGCAATGCTGGAGCGGACGTTGCTATAATATGAGGCTGGTCTGTGCTGTGTCAGCAGCGGACCAGACACACACAGCTGTCTATTCAGGTCTAGTACTCACAGACGAGGAGACTGCCTGGTTCCTGACCTGCCAGCAGAAACTGCCTGTACTCTCAGGCTTACGTCCACACTAGGCAAACAGATGTGTTTTTAAAACACATCCGCCAACACGTTTCAGAGCCCTAGTGTAGACAGGACAAGCTGTAGTTTTATCATATATTAACTGTTCAAGGTGAACCCTAGGGGAAAGCCAAGGCTACAACACACAGCCGGGCAATGCTGGTCCAAACACGTGTGCCTGCCTCATAACAGGGCTTTTCAATTGTGTCACCCTAAATCAACTGAGCTAACACACCCCTTTTTGCCCATCAACACAGGGCCACAAAGCCAGAGGGAGGCGCAAAAAGGGGTCTGGTGGTGCAAACCCGGTTCTAAACGCATTGTAATCAAAGGGAATCTTTCCATTGGCTTCAATGGGCACAGGATCAGTCCCCAGAAGAGAGACAAACGCTTTCACTAGAGCATACTCAGGGATGTTTTTCAAAAAATTTCCCACGGTTGCACAGTTTGGCTGTTCTGGTGATGGGAAAAGTGGCCAATTTTAGGTAAACCATCCCGATGCAGGCATCAGCTGGGCAGCTCTGTACAAGAGGCAAGGACTTTCCTTTCTCATCAGAAGCAAAGACACAAGCTGCAGCTTTCTGCTTGACGCAGTGATGAGCCAAGGAAAGCTCCCGAAAATGGACTGAGCTAAATAACAAGTTTCATTACACTAAGTGAAGCAAGGTCATTCTTTTTAATTATTGCAATGTTTTTAGCCAGACAATAAAACATTACAGCAAAATGACAGAGATGTCATTTGACCCCTCCCTGCATATACTGCAATAATTCTCCTGACACAAACTTCAGGGCTCGGCTGCTGAGCCTGCATGCTGCCTGACAGGGCCTGTCTGAACAAATAGTTACTGGGGGAAAATAAATGGGATATAATCTCCTCCCAGCATGACCAGAGGTAGATAGTGCACTTGGTGGTGCTTTGCTTCTGCCTGGCATTCAGGGATCAATGCAGCTGTCACTTTCTCAGATCTCCCCGCTTCTGCCTTTGTTACCTCAAACAATCATGTGGATTTGTAAAGCAACTAATTAGGAGAATTACTGAAGTAAGTAAAACCATAGCTATCCCAGCGGGGTACAGAACAGGCTTTGGAGATATAATGCTGATGGCATGCCACTGAGCCAGGACTGCACCAATTCTATTTCAAACCACAGGAGGTCAGGCATGGAACCACTCGACAGCAGGCTCTGAGACCAACTGGTTAAGTTCTCAATCCCCACTCCTGGCTTTGACCCCATCTCCTTCTAACCCACCATCCTCTTCAAGAAGATCCAACTGTTACGAAGACTCCCTGCTGAGGGACATGTCTACTGCCTGCTCGTGGCGGTCCCAGGAGTAGCATAAAGCAAAATGAAAGTAGACAAAATGCAGAGAAACATGTATGAAAGAGCATTTATACTGGTTGCTCGTGTATGTTGATGGCTCTTCTTGTGAGTACAACCTAGATTAGAATCTACTGCGAGTAGTGTCAGAATAAGCTATTTACACCCACTACAGAAATTAACCCACCTCTGGGGTGGAAACTGACAGCAGCTGAAGAGCACAGAGTAGCACTTTGCAACAATTCAGACCAAGGAAAGAGGAATATTTTATCCTAGTGAAACTAGAGAGGGAATTTTAGGCAAACAGACTATATTCATCCAGTTAGAATTTGACTGGAATATTAAAGGGATGCTGTCAAGTTAAAACAAATGCTCTTATCTATGTTACAATCAACATCTTGCCATATCACAAAACTTATTTGAAACGTCTAAATTCATTTTCCTGCAGCCGCACTCTTTGTTTATAGTCTCCTTTTCCTTCGACGCTCAAACTATGCAGTTAGTCTCACTCTCCAGCTCGCTTGCCCTATTGCTATGACGCTGTACCACTTATAACTGCTGCAGAGAGTTAAACTTTTTAGAATTAAAAAATACATCATAGAAGTACGTCCTTTGGTCACAGGCTTGGTAAAAGTGAATTTTTACAAAACCTAAGTTATAGGGCAAATTTGAGCTGAGAAAGTCATTTTATGAGGTCACGGGAACCGCCTCAGAACTATATTGTGAGTTTTTCCACAGAGGATACAAGACAGAGAGTGAGCACTGAGGTCCTCCCAGAAGAGTTTCTGGCTAAACTTTCTCCCTGGTAGGACGAATTTAGGGACTCCCAGTGGAGCTCAGGGGTGCAGCCTCCCAACCATGCAGATCCCCATAAGGCAGCCAGCTAGACAGACAGATGGACCAACCTTCAGGGAAGTGCTATAGCGGTGTTTACACAGAGCTGGCCTCTCGGTACTGTTTGCTGTCCTGCCATAGATTTCCAGTCATAGACTGGAAGATCAGGAGGGACCATTACGTCATGTAGCCTGACCTACATAACACAGGCCATCACATTTCATCCAGCAACTCCTCCAATGGAAGGAATCCCCCTTCCTTCCTCAGGAAGTGTCACTATGGAGCCCAATAACTTGTGGGTCACTGACCTGCACAAAACCCTTCTCTGGAAGGGGGAAGGGTGTTGCACCAGAGGTACTTTTAACGTCATTAACTGGGTCACGGATAAAGGCTATGGGCCATGCCATGGAAAGCAGGTGCTCCAAATTCTGCAGAACCTTGGCCGCATGGAACTGGAGAGGAGTCCCATTTAACCACTTCACCAGTGTAACCAGTTTACCTAATTCAGCTTACCTAATTCAGGCATATCTGTTTCTTGTACACCAGCAGTCACCCATCAGTCTTACAAGGGCCTAGCAGACCAAAGTCCTTCCATCCCTTCTGCAAGGGACAGAAGGTCCTATCTGCCAGTTGCTAGATTGCAAAAAAGGCCCTGAGTCACTTTAAATGCAGCCTTTTTCATGCCAAAAGCTCTTTGTCTGTTGTTTTCTGGCAAATCCAGTTTGAACCAGTATAAAGAAGCCTCCCCAAGGGTGGTTACCTCTCTGGAGACGTTTACAACTTGACTGATTCACCTTAATCGTCCCCCATTGTTCAACCTTCCCCCAGGGAGTTGCATACATAAACCATTCATACACTTAATACAATATGGTCTCCAAAGACACTGCATGCAGTTGCAATGTCTGTCACAATATGCACAAAACCATGTGAGAAAAAACATACCACCAGACTGAAAACCCAATACAGGAATAAGCAGGTGCCTATCATGTTTCTACTCAAATCACCTGAAGAAACATTTTATTGGTTTTTAATAAATGATGGAAGCTTCTTGCTTTAAATCAAAGAAGTAATAAATATTTCATTAAGTGAAATACCTATGTGGGAAAATTCAGGGAGGAAATTATAATGCATATGAATTATTCAATAAGCCAGGTCTGTTCATTCCGATTACAAGAGGCAGACGACTGAGCTTTACAAACACCTAATTTGATTGCCATTTGAAAAAACACCTTTTGGATATAACCAGCTCGTTCAGCCCTGCATGCCAGGTCACTTTCCTTCTTAAGGCCCAATCCTGTGAGGTGCTGACTGCCAGCAAGTCCCACTCAATTCAACATGCACGGATATGTGCTGGAAGGGGGGAGGGCAGTACTGCATGGAGCTCTACATCTCAAGAGCTTCCCCTTTTCCAAGTCACAGGGTCTTTGCAGCTCTGTTTCCCATGGCCAGGCCTCAATGCAGCACCCCATCCCGCCCCGCAGTGACTCTCTCTAAAAATTCTTGACTTTCAAGAAACCCAAGCGCAAGAGAGAGCTTGGAAAGGAAAAGTTGAGGGATCCAGCCATAGCCATGCACTGGGCCTTGGTCTATCATTTTACCAGGGGCTCCAACGGTTGTTCTGCACAGGAAAGAAGGGTACGGCCAGCGAGGCAGAAACAGAGTACTTATTCGAGAAAGCCGAGTAAATGGACATAACAGCTCTACTACAGCATATGCCTCACTTTAAGCAGCAAGAAAACCCACTACAAAGACAGTGATTAAAGGGCTATGGCATGGAAAAGAGCCAGAGAAAAGCATTAAGAGCTCTTAGCTACATTTACCTCAGGAATCCAGCTACAGAACACACAGCTTAACAGTGGGCTTTGCCCCCCCCACCCCCACCCCTGGTACACACGCTAAAGATCCTCCAGGACAATCTGTATGCTTCTCCAAACGGAATATACTGGAGGCCACTGAGAAGCAAGGATTGGATCCAGTCTAGTACATGCATCAAGTAGTCCCATCTCCTGTATGAATATCTTTCCCCCAAAGTGTAGGTGATTATTTTTTCCTAACTGTTTAAAATCTTTGGAATAACCTGGAGCACTGGATACCTGACCCTATCTTAACTAATCCTAAGGAGAAGCCTGGCCAAGCAGACAGACAGCATCGTGAGTGGGGTGCACAGCTTAGGATTTACATGGAACTTGATTCGGTAACCAAGCATTTAGTGGGCCAGCTGGAAAGGTATAGCTATAGGATACCCTAAAGAAAGGGGAAAATATCCTTTGCATACAAACTTTTTGAGTTGCACCTTTGAGTTGCCTCAACTATTGTCACATTGCAAGTGTTCTACGCTAAGCAATCTGGACCTAATCCAAAATCCACTGCAGTCAATGAAAGATTTCCCACCGATTTCAACAGACATTAGATCAGGTCCTCTAACATTAGAAGCCTGTTAAAGACATCCTTGTGAGGTGTGTCTCACTAAGCTGACGTTCTCCAATAGAGTTCTTCTTTATTATTCTTGTGTGTGTGTGTATGTATTACACACACACACACACACACACACACTTCTCACAATCCCTGGGGGCAAATACAATCAATAAGTCATCAATTAAATTAAAAATTAATCTGAAAAACTCTCACCAGATTCCAAACAGCCCACCACACTCAAACCACCCACCCCTGGCTACCGGCTGAGAGTTCAAATAAATCCTGCAGCTTCCAGAGTTCTTCTAGGAATCCATTTGTTTCCACTGATTGTGTACAGCATTCTTGGATCAGAAGCACTATTCACAAGCTTCCACTCAATATGGTCAAAAGCCCTTTCTTGCACTAACTTAAGAATATGCAGGCTGCACTTTAAGAAGTTTCTGGTATTGTTTCTCTATCTGAAATGCTTCACAGACCTTGTTTCTGTTGAGACAATTCATTTAGAAACCTCTTGTGTAGAATTTTACCCCAAAACCTGGCATCCACCGTGACAAGATGGATAAAACATAATTCACAATTTGTGCATCTCCCCCCACACCCAATTTCATATGAACAAGACAAACAACAGTCTCTGATTGCTCTGGGGTAATTTTTTGGAGGTACACAGATTATTCACAAAACTGTCTAACCTCCACATAAGCTCCATTGGTATCAACATTACAAACAATGTGCAATAGAAAACAGTATGTACTATCATGTTTGTTGGGATGTTTTAAATGTCCATGCTTGGTGCTCCACAAAACCAACAGCAGAAAGCTCCTTCCAGTCACCTCGCTACGGCAGTTACCAAGACTCCAAAGGGCAGCAAAGCTGATAAATGGTCTATAGCGTACGGAGAGAGAGATGAAGGGTACTGAATAAATACGCTGGTGAACAAGTCAGCAAAGGCAGTGCGCAAGATCAGTGGGCTTAGTCCTACGAAGTGCTGATTTCATCCTGCTAACGCATCTTCAGTTCCTGTGAAGTCAATGGGACCTGGAGGGATCCTGCGGCTCCCGGAATGCGGCTTTGTGCAGGGAAGTGTAACAAAGAAAAGGGAAAGTAAACACTGGACGTGGCTCATGGAGCATCACTAAGGGGAATGGCCACAAAACAGAAAAGGGGAAACTAGAAGTCAGATATTAGGAAGCACTTTCCGAACAGCAAGGTCAGTTAGAAAATGGAACCATTTGCCAAGAGAGGTGGAGCAGGTGTCACCTCTAAGGGGGTCATGATGAAGCCTGCAAAAGGCGTCTGGGTTTAATGCAGAGGAGACTCCAGCCTCACAACGGTCATACTCTGTGCCATGCAGAGCACGCCGACACAGGGATCGCAGTGAGTTGCCCTGTGTAGGGTCTCTCTCCCCCACCCCTCCCCACTTTGCTTTTCTGGTGAGATCCAACAAGTGTCAGGACACAGGCACACACCCAGGAGCATTGCATGTACTGGCACTTAATGAGGACGCCGAAGCGGGAAGGCGTATACCGAACCTGTCATCAGAAATTCAAATTTAGGGCAGCTTGAGCATGCATATGGGACACACCGACTAACTAGGACAGCTGAGTTACCTGCTACCCCACAGACTCGCTCTGTGACCTTGGGCGAGTTATCTAAAGACAAATTGCAGAAGGGATCTAACCCTGGTCTCCATTTGCTTGCACCAGTGTGACCGGTGTAGTCAGTCTTTGAGCTTGCTCTGTCTCTCTCAGCTGCATAAAATAGATGAACTGCTCATGAGTAAAAACCCACTCACACTCAATTCATGTAAAGTAGTGTGCTACAGGGAATGATTCTACTTGGGCAGGGAACGCACCGGATCACCAACAGGTCCTGGTTTGGGGCTGCTTGTAAATGACGTGATGCATTAACTGCGTGCGTTGCAGTGTCACAAAGGGTCTTGAAAAAAATCACCAAAAATCACCACGTAACTTATGGACAGCTCCTTTTAGGAGTCGACCATTAGTGTGCAAAACCCGCATGCCCAAGTGACTGCCCAGGCAAGTTGCATGCGCAACGAGAGGCGACTTTTGGAAAAGGCAGCACGACACGTTTCTGCACCTAGAACTGTATTCAGATCGCGACAGGAAGTTTAGGAAAAGCTGAAAGTGTTCGAGTTGTTCTGCATTTTTCATTTTTGTACTTACTCTCGGTCTCCTTTATTTTTATAATGCCACAGTTACTTATTTTATTTTAAATAAAAAAAGAATGGCTTGCACTCCTGAAATCATTTTAAAAACCACAGACCCCTCATCAAATCATGACAAAAATGAAATCCGCATGCTTTCCCACATCAAATCTAATTATTTTAAGGCTGCGGGGGAAATTGGGCCCGCAGGAAGATAGTGTCCCTTTCAATAACTCAGCCAGGAAGGCTGTCAAGATAGGCCCATCATTTCTTATATGGCTCTATGTGGATCCCATCGGGTGCCAGAGCCATGCCAGATTGTACGTCCAAAACAGCTATTTTTACCTCCTCTGTAATGATCTAGGCATTAAGAAGATCCCAGTTTTGTTCATCAGGGGTCAGTAAAGGCTATGCTCCGAAGGTAGATGTCTAACTCAGTCTGTTTGGCCTGAGAATCAGAGTGACATCATTTACTATAATACGATGTAAAAAGGTCACAGACCTCATCAAGAAGGAATGCAGCTCATCCATCCTTTAGAGTACAGACATTTGCTTTTCTCAAGCCTCCTAGTCATTGCTGCATGGCTAGTAATCTGCCTGGTCTGTCATCCTGTTTGACGAACCTCCGCCTTATTATCTTTGAAAAGCCACTCAATCTCTTTAGCCCGCACCTCAGCTAATTTAGCTCTGCCTCTCCAAAACTAAGTAAGCAGAGTGCTCTCCGCCCTGCGCCGATTGTTGATGCAATGGCTCCAGCACTTTACTTTCCATAATCAGATGAGTCTTCTCTTTTAATTTGTTCTGCTAGGAACAGGAGGTGAAAGCAAGGCAGTGCCCACTTAATGCCACGCCTGAGCGCTTCCCAGCATGCACCTACTGGTTATCTGGGAGGAAAAGCCTTCTGTCTTAGTCTGGAGTCATTTAACTACAGACTCTTTAGCCCAACACTGGACATTAGAAAGCTAGCTGTTGTCAGGTTTCTCTGAAGCAAAGGAAGGAATAGCGTGGGGAATACATGGTGATCCATTATAACCATAGGCAAAATATCACCACTTAGTGCTCTAGAAAGAAAGGAGTGAGGAGAAAATCACCTTAGATCTGTGACAGGCCTGGTGAGCAGCAAAGGAAAAAGGGTATTCCCAGGGAAGGAGGCAATGCCAAACACCACAGAAAGTCTTCCAACGCCTGCTGGTTTCAGATGAAGCCATAAACGAGACGCAAGACTCTCTCTGGAAGGGCATACTCCTAAATTAAAATCCCTGACTACTGGGATCTATTAAGTGTAGCACAACAGAAGTGGCAGCCTCCCATAAGAACAACTCATTGTCATGGAGCAATTAACATGAGGGCAGCACAAAAAGAGTGAGAAATGTTGATATTCTGAACCCTGCTCCGGCAACCATCTACTTTAATTAGAACAAGGCACTTCAAGAGCAACCTTGCTGGAATTATTCTTCCCCGCTGGCTCGATCCCGCAAGGTCGTGGGCACCTCCTACACATGCAGGCACTCCGCCAGGCTTACGCACAGGAGTCAGGGCTGCCATAGCTGGTTTGTAAAGCCCGAGTAAAACCAGCCTACTTTCTTTTTGTCGTACAAACGGCAAACAAGGCAAGCAGATTCGGCAGTGCGGAGAGCCAGAGAAATGCCCCTACCTAGTGACAACGGCAATGCAACAACTGAATTTTAAAATGCCACAGCTTCCCAACTTCCAAATTGGCAGCGTGTTACACAAACAATTCAATGGAAACAAGAACGTCACAACGGCCAAATGCGAGGAAGTGCCCTTCAGTTCTGCCACGCGCCAAACGACTGTCCAGGACCAGAGGATGTGAAATTTGGGAAAGTCTTGCATCATAGTTAATAAATTTCCATCATGAAGAAACAATTTAGGCTTCAGTAATTAACAAAGTATTCCACACCTGCTGGTAAAATGCACCTCTCAATATCCAGCATCATTGGGATGGATGCATTTTCCACTGTTCTCTTAATTAATGCTAAAGATGTTATTATAAT
Organism: Lepidochelys kempii; assembly: GCF_965140285.1. NCBI lineage: Eukaryota > Metazoa > Chordata > Testudines > Cheloniidae > Lepidochelys > Lepidochelys kempii. The sequence goes on along the minus strand of NC_136389.1, from coordinate 83,783,007 downwards.
CGGCAGGTTTTAAAGAGTCCTGTACTGCAAGACTTCCTCCCTCAATTTCTAGAGATGAGCACGTGGCACAAGAACCTTCGATAGCTCTAAATCTATGTAGACTAGAACACCTCCTTCGCCACCGACCAAAATCAAGAAAACCCACCTGGTCTTGTGCCACAGCTCTCCTTGTGGAAGATAAGGACGTCTGCAGAAGATGGTCTGAAGCCTGGGCAGCTGCTGATGTACCAAACGAAAATCTAGTCGACAACCCAACTGTGCAAGTGCCGGGCTTCTCCTCCCCACAGTGCACATGGACAGCTCCAAACCATATCCACACCTGACGTGGAAGATGCACATACTTACTCCATAGATGGAAAGTGAGGGAACCGCCGAACTGCGACTGTGGCGTGGTGCAAACTATCGGATACATCATGAGCGAATGCCCAACCTGTGCACATCCTGGAGGCGTCACAGCCATTCACATGGCTACCCCTGTGCTCTGGGCTGGATAAGAGACCTTAAGACCCAACTGTCGTTACGCCGTTGCTTTCACTGTTCCACTATCACCACATGAAAGAAGCAGCAGCTCCAAACCCCTTTAGGACCTGAGACAAAGAGTTTATATCCACAATGCTGGACCCTAATATTACAGGGTCAGAGTTTCACAAAAAGGTAGGTGCACACAACAGATGACTAAGAGGCCCTAAGTGGGACTGAAGTGGTACATAAGTTTTGCGTTGGCCCTCTGCACAAGGGATGAATTTCACTGTGCGCGCGCAGTTTTGTGCTGATTTGTGCAGGCAATTAGCACAATTCCACATGGAAACCAGGTACGCGTCTAATTAGTCGTTTGACAGGCGCAACTACCTGATGTGCATGCATAGTTAAGGTAGCCGCATGTAAATGTTGGCAGGAAATTATGTGCATTTTGTGGGACTGCCTTCGTTTGCACATCAGTTTGAAAGCTGGCCATGATTTGGGTACATTCCCCTTCTGCAGAGCAATTTTGCATTTACCACACACACAAAATTTCAGCTCAGCAGATTTTCATTCCTGAACATTCTGAGCTGACTCCAACAATTCGCTCCAGCGTGCAGGCCAAATCGGCCTGACAGGGAACAATATGAGGCTGCCCCCTAAGGGACTATCGCCAAATAGGACTACAAAACACACAATCATTGCTTGCTGGGAAACATCTACCAATTACTGTACATTAAGCAAACCACCTCATGACAGTTCTATTATAAATTTGCAGCAGTCTCCCAAGGTATTTTTGTTTGTTTGTTATTGATAACAGTGCCCTAAACCTTCAATGAAAATAGAACAGAAAACAGTTGCTGAGTTGTGCATAGATCTTCTCCTTAACCCAGACAGGCTTAACCCTTTATGCCTGCACACTTTGCAATTACTATTTATCCTTGGACAAAGTGCACCAAAGCTAATGGAATTACATCAGGGCAAATGTGGCCCATTATGTTCTCATGTCATTGCATGAAGAATAAGATTTGTTGCTATAGTAATGATACCTCCCCCTCCCCGGAACCATGTTACCAACTCACAATTTTAGGGCAATGTAGTGGGGTGGTTTCCCCGCTCCGGCCCTGGAGGCCTTAAAACAGCCCTGGGAGAGGGTTGTGGCAGGGGAAAAGCTGGGCTGATTGGGAAAGCAGCCACAGCTGGAGCCAGTGCAGTCAGGGCCGGAGCCAGGGTCAGTTTCAAAATTCCAAGAAAAAATGCAAATGACCTTGAATGTGTCCTTTCTAACAGATACATTTCACCCCTTTTTGGACAAGTCATGCCTTGCAGAACTCCAATGACTCTCACTGACTTTCCCAGTTTCCTACTAGTTGTGACAGTCACGGTCCAGACACTTCAGAGGGACAGCAGGGGGTTTGAACACCAAAAAATAAGCAACTGAATCAATCGATTGTATATAATATTACTGTATTATCAGAGTGCATTGAGTTAGGTCTTTTACCCTCTTGTAATTAATATTATGTGATGTATGTACAGATAGGGTGTAAAGAGTTATGCAAGAGTAAAAAGTGCTAGAAATATGTTCTTAAAATATACTGTGGAAAGAGTTGATAAATAAGCCTGTCTTAGACAAAGGAATGTTGAAATTACCTGTTTGGGTCACACTTTCTAAGCTAGAGGACAAGGAAAGTACATGTAAATGTACGGTAAACAACGCAAACAAGCTAACAAGCAGCAGCTTAGTGAACACACTGGGGGACAATCTGCACTCCCAGGAAATCATCCTGGCTCTTAAGGCAAAGACAATGGACTTTGGGAAATAATAAGGGGAGCAAACAGATATCCTCGTTAAGGAACAAAGGGGACAGCCCCCTATAATTCTGTGAAAGTTGGATCCTCTGGCCTGGAGGGCTAGAGATGCAGGTAACCTGAGGTAAGTTAGGAAAACTACTTAGGCAAAAATTGTAACTTGCTAAACTTAAGTTATAGTCACTTGAAAGCAAGTTTTGGGTTTTTTTGGTAACCATCTCTCGCTTTTATTCGTGCCTGGCATCACTTAAATCTGTATTCTTTATTAATAAACTTATTCTTGTTTTATTACAAAGCCATCTTGGTGCTGTTATTCTGAGGTAAGTGTGAATCCTCAAGTTAAACCCGCTGACTGGTGTGTGCACTGCCTCTTTGGAGGCAGAGAATTTGATAATTTCTAAAGAGGGAACGCACGGAGATGTCTCTGGGGAGGTGTCACTAATTGTTACCGGCAAGGTAAGGTAAAGATGGGCAGAGTCACGAGGAGCTTGCTGATGAGGCGGACAGACTGGTGTGGCAAGGCGCTGACGCACAGTCTAATCTCCAACAAAGCTGACGCTTGTTCAGGTACGGGGTAACAGCGCCTTTCGGTTCTGTGTGTCCTGAGGAGAACGTCACAAGAATGTCACCTGCAAACATCTGAAAAGAGCAGTTTTGGGAAACAAACACTCCATCACGGACAAACTAAGCAAACCACTCCCAGAGACAAATGTGAAATAGCACAGTCTTGACTAACAGCACAAAATATCAAAACACAAGCAAGGGTTTTAAAAAGCAACAGCTTTCATCCTGGCTGTATTGAATCTTATCCCTTCACTGAACAGTTTTAAATCTCTTGGTTTGCAGAAATGTAGTTACATTTGGCAAAAAGCTAGAAATAATTACAAAGATTAATCTTATTAAAAGATAAGCCAACAATAAAATACACTGGAATTGTTTTTTCTGATTACTTATGTGATTATCAGATACCCAATTATCATAAAAACGATACTCCAGAGAATAACTCTTTAGAGCAAATGGAAACTGTAGGAAGCGGTTACAAAAGCTGAGCACCCAAACCAGTCTAGTTCATGTAGGTGTTAAAACCGGACCCAGGAAAAAAAAAAATCTATGAAAATGTGTATGTCAGAGGAACCACCAAGAATGTTTTAAATACCAAAGAGCCCTTAACATACTGTGCATGTCCTGTATTCCGTTTCTGATGGCAGGGCACACTCAAGCAGTCAGACACCATAGGGATGAGGAGCATGGTATAAAAACTTGGACAGATTAAACCATATTCTGCAGCTGGAAAGTCAGTCACTAGTCTTTCAAGGTCAAATCTACTCAGCCTTGCCACTGTACAGCTTCTGTAACCCAAATGGATTTCCCTGGCATTTCTCTGTGCAACTGAGAGCAGAATTTAGCTCTCACATACTGCTGCCAGAACCAATTTTAAGGGCTGAAAATTTCTCCCTCAATTTTACTGAACTGCTTTGAAATGAAATGACAGCCATTATAGCATGATCATTCCCAAACACCAGCATCCCCGTATCCCTCTGCAGCACATTCTCCACTCCGGCGAGTACTTAGGAGAGCAGAGAGGAATAACTCCACTTTACTATTGTTCACAGAAACGAGACTGTCAGAAGTAAGGCACAAACTCAGCCCTTCAACCTCTAGTGCCTTGCACAATAAAACAGCTCGAGGGGAAACAATCTGCAGCTGTCCCTGAGACGAAGCACAGGGTGAAAGCCAATAACCAGAGAGTTATTAACACTGAACTGCATGTGTCCTTGCATAAAGAACTTCAGGGCTACTCTGGTTCACCTTACTTTGGAACTCCACTGACTTTGTGAGGAGGCTGCAGTAAGCAGGATAGGGCCTTTAAGGCTTTCCCAGCTTTTTTTGTAATTTGACCTTGGGTTGTGGGATACAGAGTTTTTGGCAAAGACCAGTTTTCCTTCTGAGCTGTCCTGTTATGTTGTAAAGAGAGGCTGCTAATGAAGTCTGACAGTTTCTTCTCCCCTTCTGGGTGCATCTTGTAGTGCAGAATACACTTCGAATGACTCACACTAAACAGGCCACTCAACCCACATCAGCAATATTTACCTCCCTTAATTAAATATGGCAATCATAAACATGAAATACGGGAGAAAACAATACTGCCTCAGGGAGTAAATAAATAAATAAATACTGCCTCAGGGAGCTTAGTATGTCCTTGTGAACTGAGCTAGAAACACGCAAGATCAGATGCTGTATCATTCTTAACTTCAAAAGGTATATTCCCACATAACAGCAAAATTATAAAAATTCCCATCATACATGAGACTTGGGTGTGACTGGAACCACCACACGTCAGATACGAGAGGAGGGGAGAAAACGTGCTACTTGGTTCCCTCCAAGGAAGAGGGCTAACAAGTGGGGGGAACAGAGAATTTTAAAATCAGTAGTGTTGGAGAAGAGCTGCTGAGTGTAAGGATTAGCTCCCAGGCGGGCCCTGATCCAGCAGAGTGAGGCATGTGCTTATGCATGCAGACAAGTCCCATTCAACTCACAGGCACTGCTCACGCATGTCAAGTTAAGCACATGCATGAGTCTTTGCAGATTTGAGGCCTTAGTATTTTTTCTAGGACGTGGAGGGAAGCCTTGCTGGACATCATTTCTTCTGTGTGCTTGAAGGGCAGGGTCACTAGCCTCCATTTAGAAGAGAATTATGCTCCCCACAACTTGCGTGCTCAGTACAAAGTGGGGAACCACAAGAGAAACTCAATTACAAGGAACTACGAAGGCCTCTATCAGTCAATCTTTTGGAAGGGCTCCGGGGGGGGGGGGGGGAGGGGGCGGAGAGAGAGACTGGCAGAGCCTGAGGGTAGCTCCCCTTGCATTGCTTTTTTAACACTAATTGGAAAAAGAATGCTTCCCGCAGATGCCAAGTCGTCGTTTTTTCTTAAAGCACTCTCAGCCCTGGTCTACACTACAACCCCTGAGCAACGTCGTGATACCGACCTCACTCCCAGCATAGACAGTGCTAAGTCGACAGGGGCGCTTCTCCCATCGTCACAGCTACCAGTTCTCGCGTGGTGGAATACGCCACCAGAACCACGACACTTTCCAAGGCTTGAGCCCTTCTGTCGGAGCAAACCCATTCCAGCATGCCCTGCCTTTCCCAAAGAAAGGAGAACTCTCCCCAGGGATCCTGCCAGCTTCTCCAGGATCGCTGGTTACCACACTGGGTGCCTCACGGAGCCATCTCTGCCACTCCACTTCGGGGATCTAAACCCAAATCCCTTCCAATCAGCTGAGCGTTAAATGCTGCAGCTGCACCAGGGCAGCAATATAAGTGTGGACGAGCCCTCAGTATTTTGTCTAAGGAATCATTTGGGGAACACCATACTCTCGACTGATAGATGAGTTACCAATTCAGGAAACTACCACTGAGGCTGTTTTGAGAGATTGTCATTATTCCCCTTTGTCTTTTCTCATTGGACCCAATCTCTTTTACACAACGGGCCCTTTACACTGAGGCCACATTGCACTGCCCTGGCAGTTTAAAAGGGCCCTAATGGGCATAAATTATGTATGTACTCACTTTAAAGCCCTTTTACACAGTTGGAGCAGTGCAACTTGGCCTCAGTGTAAAACAGAATTAGGCCTTTAAATTTCAAAGCTAAGTGCTTCAACTTTCATTTACTTCAATGGGAACTGTTGAGTGGACGCACTTTAGAAATAAGGCCGTGTATTTTAGGTGCCTAAATATGGCCTGAAGAGTCTAACTTTAGGCCCCAGTTTTCAAAATCTTGGCTAATCAAACTTCCTTGCCTGTGTCACTAACAGGGCACTAGATTACCAAACCTGAAAGAGTTAACACGACTTTTCTCTGGTCTGAAGTAGGGATGTAAAATGTTAACCGGTTAACCAATAAGCATCAGTCTTACCAGTAACGTATTCAGTTAACGTTTAAATGCCTAATGTGCCAGCCCAGCCCCAGGGTCCCACCTGCCGGCTCTGCACCCACCCCCAGCTGTGACCCCAGCTTCGGCCCCCTTGCCTGTCTGGGAGCGGGGCGGCAGCCTCGAAACCAGGCAAAATGTGGGGGTGCTGCAGCACCTCCAGGACCCAGAGTTCCTGCACTTATGTTGTGAACTTGTTAACAGTTAAACGTTTAACTGATAGTTTTAATAATTTAAATGGTTACTTTTTTAAAATGTTATTTACATCCCTATCCTGAAGAGTTTACCCTCAATCCTGCGAAGACCTATGCACAGGCTTGACTTTAACCTCTGAGTTCAGTGAGAGTGCTCACTGGCTTACAGTGAAGCTTGTGCATAAGTCTTTGCAGGATCAGGGTTGAAATATTTAGATAGTCCCTGCTCCAAAGAGTCTATAGCCTCTTCCTGTTTGTCGGTACAACAGGGCTCCAATTTTCACACCTATAGGTGCTAGGGTCGTTTTCTTTTTTCAAAAAGAATGAAAGAGGAAAGGCTGGAACAGAAAATATGGACTGAATGATTCACTTCCTGGGGGTGCTGCTTACACTTTAGCTCCGCTTGCAATGTCTGGGTTGCAAACACTGCAAAGAGGGTTAAAAACAAGCAGAAATCGGTTGTCATTGATTTTCTTATAATTTCACAGAAATTTTTCTATAAACATTAGGGGGTGTTTTTGTTTGTTTTCATGTCCAGTTTTGATTAAAACGTTCCGTTAAAATTTGCCAAGGCTGTAGGAGTCCTATTGCATTTAAACCACTTCCACAGCTTTCACAATGCGGGTCTTAGGAGAAAAATCTTCCCCCTACAGTTTCATTTTTACCAATTCCTTATAATGTATTTTGTCATCTTAGAATTTATTGTAGTTTTGATCCTTAGCTGGTGCAGTTTATTGTGACGAGTGGCTGGTCAGAGGCAGATTAAAGACAGGGGAATGCATACAAAAGTGGCTAACAACTAAAGGAGTGAGAAACAGTAGAGGCTGTTTGCTGCTGTCCAGCAGCTGTAGATCAAGGCTTCTTACCATTTGGGATTGTTGGTAACTAAATATTAGAAATACAGCTTCTCCTGCTCTAAAATCCTGACACGGCCTGGTAGCGCCTCTCCAAACACCAGCCCTGAATAGTTGATACAGGTTGGGGACTGTCAGATTTTGTGACATGCATACCAAGAGATGGGGAAATCCTTTCAGAGCTGTATATAACTGACAGCAAGCAAGCAGAAGAGATTTGCATTTGCCTGTTCATCTCACGATCCCATTCCTTTGTGCAAAGTCAAAATCATTCATCTCTCCCCGAAAGAATGGGATCAAAGGTGAATCTGAGTGTAAAGGAACCCCAACCACATCACTCGGACAGACAGCCAGAGAACAATTCTGGAGGCCTATAGGTACAAGATAAATTTTTAGTCTTCTAACATTCAGACATTTGTGACTGCATCAAAGGGTGTCCTGCAAACAGCCTCCGCAATACAAAACATTCTGTAAGATTTTCAACAGCTATTAATAATTTTCCAGCCTTAGCTGAGCTAGCAAAAAAAAAGCGGGGGGGAGGGGAAAGTGACAGGTTCCCCCCCGGGGTGTCACTTGGAACTGGGGTGCCACTGAGCCTGCCTGACCCACCAGCCTGGGCTCCCTTTACACTGTATTGCTGAGGCAAGCCAGCCAAGCCCTCCCTCAGGCTTCGGATTGCACTTAACCAGCACACATGCAGGTAGGGATACACCCAGCTGCAGCAACACACACAGATGCTGAGATCAGCTCTGCATGGGAAGGCTCAGCTAAGGAACTGCCCAATACTCAAGTGCACCCCCACCCCCCGGGAGTGTAAACCCAAAATTATACCGTCTTGCACTGCACAGGAACAGTACAGCATTAGCTCATAAAATTCATCCCTTCCCTCAATGTGGAGAGAGATGTGCAACAACTTTCTGCCCCAAGTTACAATCTACACACACTGGTTTTAGACCAAACAAAAACAAGCTTATTAAGTACAAAAGACAGATCTGAAGTGATTATAAGTGATAGCAAACAGATCAAAGCAGATTACCTTAGTAATTAAAAAAAACCCGCAAACTGAGCTTAACACACTAGATAGGTAAAATATGAGTTAGCAAATTCTCACCCTGAGGCTGGCAGATTCTTAAGCACAAGCCGCCTTGGCTTTCCCAGGTTTTCATACACTGGCTAAAAATCCCTCTAGCCTGAGACCATTACTTCCCACAGTTCAGTCCTTGCCCCTCAGGTGTTTCCAAGTGTGTTGTTGCAGGGAGAGTGAGGTCCCCCAGGATCTCATTGTCCCCCTTTTATATCTTCTTCCCACTTACTGGAAAGCTCTTTTGCTGTGAGCTGGGTCAAACAGTTCCCATTCTGTCGTGCTATCTCGAAGAGGTTTCTATTGTACACAGTTCCTGGGGTAACCCTTGTGTCTGTGTCCATTTTCTCCATGAGCCATTAACATGGTTTGGCCTTTTTATTGTCGCACCTGTAAAGCTGCTTGTGGGTGTGTTCAACCTCACAACAGGTTTCAGTAACACACACAGAGCCAAACTTCATAACTTCACACATGACGGCAGCACATATAATCCAAGGAAATATTACTGTCTAGCAGATTGACACATTTAGAATGATACCTCACAAGACATACTTTATACAAAACATATCCTAATTACATGACGGTAGTGAATACTGGGGTACCAGGGTGTCACAGGGGGGTGGGCAGAAAGGAGGAAGACAACAGACCGGTAGTGAGACCATCTGCAAACAAAGGTTCTGGTTGAAAAAAAATATAGCACTTCTCAGCCTTTCCAACAGATTTTCCCCCAAGCCACGAAGTTTGGATAAGGGTTCAGATCTCAATCCAAACTTCAAGGGGGAAGGTTCATCCTCATTTATAGGGCTATATGTCCAATGAGGGAGGTCAGCTTCAGATCGAGACCTGAATTTTCCCAAACTGGATGTAACGTTCTGGTCAGGGCCAATTTCTAACTTCCAGGTTGGGAACGAGGAAGAAATTCTATTGTGGCACCTGGATGCGTAAGTGCAATAAGACGTCTAGCAGATTCCTCGACCTTGGAATGGCTTTTGACTTTTCCCCATCAGACTTGGTAAATGAACCAAGCTGGGTTTTGTGTCATTATTTCATTGTGCTCACGCATTCCTGTTTCTGGTGGTTTCTCCAGACCTTATCAATTGCTATTTTCATTCCTACCTTTTGGAAAAACACAATCCACCAATATCACCACATGTTGCTCCTTAGGAATTTTCCATTTTATAATGGTCAGGGACCAGTTACAAGGCATTTTCTGGGAAATGGGGTTCTAATGAGCATAAATCATACCCACCATGAACTGACAAATCATTTTGCTTTTATGGTAATTATTTTAATACTTCAATCACCTCAGTGGTATCAGGATTTGTTCCCATCACTTTAACCCTCAGAATTCAGCTCTGCTTCTTGGTCTTTAAGACGTTCGGCTTATTCCAGCCCAAGCCCAGCCAGAGAGCCAATGGCACCTTATGAACAAGCCCCTGCGTGTCTTATATCAAGAACATGAGCTAGGTCCAGGCTCCAAACCCATTCAGCCTCTCCCCAGAAGCTGAAGGACCATTTACCTGTCCTTGTCCAATAACCCCCCAAAAAGCCAATGGCACAGATCCCCCACACAGCTGCAGTGGGATAGCAAAGATGGTTTTAAGACTCCTTACATTTCCCCAACCCTGAGATCAGCTCCCAGACTTAAGTCACAGCTGCCCACAAACCCAAGGGGCCGTTCCACCTGTTAAGAGTCTCCAGTCACCACTATGTAGCTCAGTATGCAGAACAAATGACCTCGGGTCTGGATCTTCAACACCTAGCCCAAGTTTTCACCAGACAAAAATCTCCTCCCATAACTCCAGAAGTTAGTACGGATTTTCTCTGGTGTACATGACAGGAAGAACAGGGACACCTACTGTGGCCAGAGAAAATACTGAGTCATTTGTCTCTATCAAGTAGGCTCCTTTGCAGGCAGCAACTAAGACTGCCAAAGGTCCTCTCCTGTTGTGAGTAAATTTTACATCTGTATTTCATTTCTGATTTTGAAGTCCTCTGGTTTCAACACTGTTTCCACTTCCATTTCCCTGATGACCATTCAGCCTAAGAACTGTAACTATTCAGCAAAGGTTTTAGCTGCAGTTTCCTGGAACTCCTGGCAAGTTACAATGCCAGCTTGAAATTTGTTTATATACATCATAAAAATACAGAAACGGCCACTTCATGCATTCAAATGGAATTTCTTCAGAGGAAAAAAAACCCCAAACATTGTCCACTCCATTGGCCCTACATTTCCTGCACCATCTCAGTCGTCTCTCTCCGGCTCCGAAATGCTGGCCATGGTATTGGAGCCTCTCCCCCAGTCCACTGCTACTGTCACTTGGGATTTTACCTGAAACCTTAAAGCGTTATTCCTCGGGGTCAAAATGTGTCTCTGGCCCAAATTCTGTGCCAACTTTCATCACGTGAAAGCCCACTGAAGTCAAGAGTGCTAAATTCTAATCTCAGGAACGCTAGTGGAAATCTGGGGTAACTCCACGGACCCAGTGGAGTTAAACTGGATTTCCAGCAGGACATCCAAAAGCAGATTCTGGCCCTGAGGTTACATTAATGTACCATATTTTATCCCAAAGCCCCCTAGAACGTCTTTACACATTGCAACTGCAGGAAGCACTTCACTCACCATCTCCGGACAGAATTTGGCAGCTATTTTACACTGTAGAGGAACGCAAATATTTAATGCAGAAAGCCAGCAAAAAATAACATATCCAACTGAATTTGCATTAAATGTCAAATGCTACCAAAGACAATCAACATTGCCAGCATCATCAGAAAGTCACTGGTCAGAGGATATACTTTCATCATTAATGCTTGGATGTAAAATCAATCTCGCTTATTCCTAGACTAGTTCATCACCAATGAGAAGGAAGGTTGAGAAGTTAACGTATCTATTATTCATTTCCTAAGTCTTAGATGCATTGCCAATGCTGTTAGCTGGATTAGTGAGACGTAATCACACTATATATATTTTAATATCAAATTGCACAATGTACTGAGACAGCATTGTCCAAGGACTTGCATGGCACCCCATCACCATGCTTTCTGAGATAGGATCTCGTGATTTGATCCTGGGAATGGGAGCCAGTAACTCCCAGCATGGACTTGCTGTGTGGACCAGTCAGTTAACCTACCTGCATCTCTGGGCTGGATTCTTCACAGTCTTTCGTTTGGACCAGCACAATGTGGATGTTCAATGCTACCAACAGAGGGAGTGAGTGAAGGATCTGGATGTGCCAGAGTTGGACGGCTGTTTGCACTGGTGTAAAAGAGGGCACTAAGCAGTGGGGAGCATCAGGTTCTCAGTTTCTACATCTCTAAAATGGAAGTGAGAATACTTAGCCCTGGTCTACACTTAGCATTTAGATTGATCAGCTACATTGCTCAGGGGTGTGAAAAATTCACAACCCTAAGCGCCATAGTTAAGCCATCCGAACCACTGGTATAGACATGGCTAGATCAAGTGGAGAATTCTTCTGTCAACCTAGCTACTGCTAGTCAGGGAAGTGGATCACATACGTCAACGGAAAACCTGCTGTAGCGCCCATAATGTCCACATGCACTTTGCCTACCTCAGGTGGCTGGTGTGAGGACCAGTTAATGCGTGTTAGGTGCTTTGAAGAAGAAGAAGAGCTAAGTGTTAAGTCCTGTTTGCTAGAATCGCCTTTGTTTTAGCCGCACAGGACCTTATTGTTCTCGGCAGCTCTCAGTTTTTTCTATATTTACCAATACTGTGACATAACAGAAGCTCAAAATTACTGTATTCATGCAGTGGGGAGAACAATATCTGCACATTCGTTGTATATAGCATAGCATATGGATAGCGGCAATAATTGCATATTAAGCAGTATTTTTTAAACAGCTGTAATCCACCCAAAGCAGACTTTCATAGTCCATCAAGAGCAACTGATTACTATTTATGACTTTTTCATTTTACATTAAACACTGATTACATAGGAACTCTCGGACATGTAGTTCAGTGACCATTCTCCTCACTTTGATTTGATAACTGTTCTAATAGTTACGTTTATTATGTAGAAATGTTACCTGTCAACACCACCACTAAGGCGCAGCCTCTGTGTTACCCTGTGTATTTGTAGAGATCCTCCACTGGTCTCAATCACTGCAGCTCCAAGAGCTTCAAAAGAGCAATGCCAATTTACATCAGCTAAGGAACTGGCCCACATACTGAGGGCCAAATTTCCACAATGCCCATGTAATCAGCTGTACACGCCTTCTCTTGCATCTCACCACTTGCCCATGAAAATGACGGAATTTAAATGCAAGACCCCATTTTATAGATTAAAATAGAGCACAAATGGGTTTTTCCACATGTAAATTTTATCGTTTGCCTGCTGAAAGCGGCATGTGCATAGATGGAGGCAAGTATGAGGCACATATGACAGCATATTAACGTATTTACCCATGGCAGTGCTACATGCATCATATAATGATATTGTAATAATATCAAATCCATTAAATCATCATGGATTTTTAACGAGTATTTCCAACAAACAGTAAAGATCTGTTTCAGTGAGTGCATCTGGTCTGACCTCAGATTCTATTGTCTGGCTATTCACAGTTTTGAGGAATGGAAGACAAACGCTAGTGTCTCCTGTTACAGAGAGAGGGAACAAACACATTTTAAAGAACTGCACTGATGGGCTGACTCAGTGATTATCCAACAGCACATGCATACATAAAAGCTCAAGCACTTCTCTGCTGCACCAAATTATATGCAGTAAAGTTTTTGACATTTAAAAATAGTCACAGACCCATACACTATAAAAAGCAATAAGTTGACTGTAGTAAGTTAAGTGGAATTAATTCCATCTTGGCCTTCTGATGAAAATCACACACAGCTCAAGCTCCACTCAGACTCATACATTTTAAGGTCAGAAGAGACAGTTATGATCATTGACTCTGACCTGCTGCATAATACAGGCCATAGAATTTCACCCAGTGATTCATGCATCAAAAACAGTAACTTGTGATGAAACTAGGACACTCTTTTAGACGAACATCCAAACTTGTTTTACACATTGTAAGTGATGGAGAATCCACCACTCACCCACCGGTAACTTTTTTTCAATAGTTAGTTAACATCACTGTTTGAAACAATGTTCACATTATTTGTAGTTTGAGGTTGTCTGGCTTCAGCTTCCAGCCAATGGGTCTTGTTATGCCTTTGTCTGCTAAATTAAAAACTCATTTAGTATTTGATACATTGTCCACGTGTGTGATGGGATGTCCACCCCACACAGGCCTGGAAGGGTTAAGTTGGCCAAGTGGGCCTATTAACTCCACAGGCTGCACCTGAAGGAAGAGCCAAGGAGTAGGGAATTGACTGCAACCAGGCTCAGCTGTGCAGGAGCCTATTAAGCCAGGAAGCTGGCAACAGACAGGGGCAGCTGCTTCTGGGATAGGGCAATCACTCCCTGGGAAGAGGGAGGAGGATTTGGAGCTGGTACACCCAGAGCAAGGGGGGGAACCAAGAACTGTAGGAAACAATCCAGGTAAGGAGCAGTGAGGGCTGGGAGAGGAAAGCCCAGAACTGCTGGGTTGAGGGTCCCTGGATTGGAACCTGGAGTAGTGGGCGGGCCCGGGTTCCCCTACCAGCCACCGAAGAAGTGGCACCGGTGGGACAGTGAATGGGAAGACTGCCTGGGAGCGAGAGAGAACTGAAGGACTGTACCCAGGAAGGGGGGAAACGCCGAGTGACCTGGCCAGAGGGCTGAGTCACCAAGACAATGCTGCAGTTCCAAGGACAGGAGAAGAGCTACAGACCCAAGAGAGAGACAGAAAAAGTGCAACCACAGGAAGGAGCGTCAACCTCGAGAGCTAAACCCCAGAGTGACCAAGAGGAGGGGCCACACAAGCAGTGAGTGGTGCACCCCATGACAACACACCAGTACTTACATAACTTGATCAAGTCACTCCTTAACCTTTTTGTTAAGCTCAACAAACTGAGCTCCTTAAGTTTCTCATTGGAAGGCCTGCTTTCCCGTCCTTAGATCATTCCTATAGCCCCTCCTGTGGCTTCTGTAACCAGAACCACCGCAGTTGTTTTCTCTAGCTTCACCACATCCCATCCCTTATTATCTGTGTAATAAATGTATTACCAAGTGTAATGTAAAACTAAACACAGCTGGCAGTAAAGCACACACAGCAAAAGATTCGGAAGAAACAGCACCTGATTCCGCCTCCTGCAAAGGCAGCATTTATCCTCCAGTGCAAATTTTTTCTAAAATTCATTTTATATCAGAGTCAGAAATAATCTAGTTATTTATCCTTTAGGTAGAAAAGGCAAACTGCTAGTCATTGTGACCCGAACTCCTCAAGTTTGGATCAGCCCAGAAGTATTTTTGGCCATTACAAATCTGGAATCCCAGACTTCAGCTAATAAGCATCAAATAAAGAGGAAGAAACCTTCAATTCTAAAAAGCACATTAGTCTGTGAGCTGTGAAATTCATAAAAATCATTTTGAGGATATCAGCAGGAGGATAATGGAAGGTCTTTTATGTTTCATAACAAGGGCATAACTAGTAACTGCTATCGTACAGAAGCCTGTTTTCCCCAGGGTACAATCACCACCCCTTCTGTTGTATGCCACACTGTCCTGCTTTCTTATCGGTTTCAACAGCTCACAAAGTAACTTGACATTTTTAGAATACTGTTGATCAATTACCAAGGTAGCTTTTACCATTTTTTGTGCCAATCCTATTACTACATAGATATTTCAATATTGCGCACACCTTTCTGGAACGTAGGCAACTAGCTGCTAGCAAGTCTTCTGTAATGCAAACAGCTCTAATTCATAAACTGTAAGGCCAGAAGGGACCATTGTAATCATCTAGTGTGACCTCCTGCATAACAAAGGCTACAGGACTTCTCTGAATTAAATTCCTGTTTAAACTAGAGCATCTCTTTTAGAAAAACATCTTAAAATTTCCAGTGAATGTAAGTTGTCCAGTGATTAAAAAACCACATTTTCAAATCTGCACCTTATTTCTAGTCTGAATTTCAGCTTCCAGCCATTGGATTTTGTTATAGCTTTGTCGGCTAGCCTGAAGAGCCCGCTAGTATCAAATTTCTGTTCCTCATGTAGATACTCAGACTGTGAATAAGTCATCCTTTAACACCCTAAATAGACTGAGCAAATTGAGTCTTTCAGTATAAGTTATGTTTTCCAATCCGCTGCTATAGGGAATGGTGTTTGGTTACATTCATTCTCCTAACTCTGTTTTAAGGTATAAGCAGTTGTAGGTTAGAATATTTAAAATGCACATTTTTGTAGCAAGAGGGACACACACACAAACGCTCTCTCTCTCTCACACACACACACACACTTACACACACACTTAGCATTTTTAGATTAAAACTATCACTGCTTGATGATGGTTTTCATATGCTCAGCAGACCTTTACAAAGACTTATGCCCCAAGTGAGGCTACTAGAAATGATTTTACCACCGAAATTCCAAAGTGACCTAAAGTAGGGATGCGAGCCATTTCACCTGCAGCCTTTTACTGGTAATAACAACATATACCACAATATCAACTCAACAGTATCATTTCCAAGATCTGCTCTGCTGCTGCAAGCAGTATAAAGTTTGAGTATAAAGTTTAAAACCCAAACTTGTTGTGAAGAAATAGCTTGAAAAATGTATTTTTCTACCATAGCTTCAGAAACAGATTATGTAGCAAACTTTCTCAGCTGCCTCCCTTAAAGCCTCTCCAAATAACCTGCAAATAGGCCTGCCTGTGTGAAAAGCAAAGAAAGAAAATAAGTATATTGTGCAAATCTCAGCATGGAACCACCAAAGGCATTGATCAGTTCTAAAAATATGAGCTGTGAAAAGGGGTTCTTAAAGAAACATAGTACAGGGAAGGGAGACCTAAAATCTGCCTTTTACAGTGTCAAATACTTGCACTTTTCCTGATAAAATGTGATTTACTTCAAGTTGTTTCTTCTATTTGACAATAATATAATCTCTGCATTTCACAGGATTCCTGATGGGAATTGCAAAATAACCCGGTCAGTTACTTTTATAAGCTCAGGGCAATTTTTAGCCTTCCCAGCAATTCTGTGTTTGACAGCTCTCACATATCTAAGATAGATCAGCTCCACAAAGCCAAAGGGGAAGAGGTGACAATCTACTGCCTCTGTCCTGTTCTACCCCAGTCCTGTCACTGGCCTTCCCATTGGCAAAGATCCAGGGTGAAGTAGCTCTGTTCTTTAAAAGAGCACAGAGCTGTATATCCTGGTCCTCTGTAGACTTTGACCACCTCCTCCTTCGTGCAGGCAGGGACAGATCCTCAGCTGGTGTGAACCTGTGTAGCCCCACTGAGGGCAACAGGCCTTCACCAAGTCACCCCAGCTGATGATGTTGCCCGCGTTCTCTACCATCTACTGGCTGAGGCATCATGCCAACCGTCTTACTGAAGGCTGGCAATGAATTCCACAGAAACCAGGGGATTTTCCTGTTGGCCCTGTGAATACACGGGGAGGAGTGGGAGGTATGTCTGCTTGGGAGCTGAAATCGTGCAGCATTTGCTTGTTTGAATCTGTCACTAATACCAACGCATAAGAGCTGAAATCACTAAGTGTTGTGTTAAGCAGTGGGGGAGCCTGAAGATATATTGGGGAGCAGTTTGCGGGAGGGCTGGAGTGCCTTGTGGACCGGCTGGTGGAGCAGTTCATAGGACGGCGGGAGCTGCTTTTGGAATGCGGAGCAGTCTATGGATCGGCTGGTGGAGCAGTTCGTGGGATGGCAGGAGCTGCTTGTGGGCCACAGAGCGGAGCCAAGTGAAGCAGTTCATGGGGTGGTTGGCGGAACGGAGGCCTATGGAGCTGTGGGGCGGTCAGCTTCAGATCATGTAAGGTGCCCCTTACCTCTCTCTCTTCCCCTCCCCACCCCCCATCTCCACCCAGGTTGGGAGGTAAAGCTCTGCAGATAAACTTTCGAACTCTGGGGCTGCCCTGACCAGGGACAGAGACTTTTGGGTCATTGGACTTTTGGGACTTTGGGTGATTTGGGGTTGCTGGACTCAAGAACCAAAGGGAAAGGGGCATGCCCCAATTTGCTTGGGGTGGGGTTTTTGCTCATGGGTTGTGTTATGAATCCTGTTGGTGTTTCCCTGACATAATGCCACATTGTTTCTCTCTGTTATTAAAAGACTTTTTGCTACACTCAGACTCTGTGCTTGCGAGAGGGGAAGTATTGCCTCCTGGAGGCGCCCAGCGGGGGTGGTATAGATTTGTCCCAGTCACTGGGTGGGGGCTCGAGCCGGTTTGCATGGTGCTATTGGAATGGATCCCCTAGATATTGAACCCGGCCCTTGTTGCTGCCAACTCTGATGTGCAGAAGGGTTACAAAAGAAAACCCCTAAGTGACACAATTATATTACACCCTGCAACTGCTCATTACTGACCAGGTCAGCTGTACATGGTAGCATTCAAACTCTTTCCCCATGCATTATCTTTCTAGTTTAGCAAGGTCTTGTCCTTCCTTTCTATGAATATTTCCAGCTTCCCCCTCTCTCATTCCTATTCCCCTTGCACAAAATATTATTGTAAGTCCTTTCTGCCGAACCACATAATTATCAATGCTTCCCTTTGCATCTATTGTACCCAGACCGGCCATGTTCCATACCGTACTCTCTTCTTCACATTGTATTAGTCTATTCCTCTGATTCAATGTCTCATTTTCACTTCTTTTGCTTCTTACTAGATTTCTACCTCCTGCCACAAACATATTGTTCACCATTATACTGCTGCAACTCAATCCCTACCTGATGAATTATCAATATTGTTTTGGCATAAAAAGTCCCTACATTGTTCCTCTTTGAAGAACAATCCCTGTAACTAGGAGGCATTTGTATGAGTCTTCACAATCATTTTAGTACCTTATGCTGAAGTGATAATATCCTTTTATCTGATAAGTTTTGAAGTTTTCCAATAGAGGCTATATCACACATAACGCACAAAGAGAGCACAGCCCCAATTATCTAAAATATTCCAGACACCTCAAACACACGAAGGGAAATGGGGGGTTGGCAACTAATGGCGAGCTGCTGGGTATGTGATTCATAGCTGAAGACAAAGACTTAAACGAGAGGGAAGGTTAAATGGGACTGCAGTATGCATGTGAGCGCGCGAACATACTTCAAACAGAACTCTGCAGTGTGTGCACACCTGTTCACAGGATGAGTGTACACACACACACACACGGTTTGAAAGAAGAGGGTTGAGGAATATAATTTTCCCCTCTCTGCTATTGATAGCAACCCCCTTGCAAGTTATCAGCTGGAATCTGTTTCTCCTCCATTGCACTTGCTCGCTGCTTTGTTACTAGAGCGTTATTCATAAGCGCTGGGCAACTGGCATTGATGTTTTAGCACCGATGCATTTGGTTATAAAGACACAGATTTTTAAGAAAGAATATCAAAATTAAGGGCCTACCTACCTTGAGGTTGTCCTTTCAATGACTCTACAATATCACAGTTAACAATATGACACCCAGCAGCCAGAACAAAGATTTCATTCCCCTCATGACTATGCCACGTGGCAGTATTTACATCACCTTTTGTATGGGTGTACCCACCCACCACCCAAAATAATAGTGACTGTCTCTCTTTATTAATGATTTAAAAACACAAGACTTAAACCATGAAGCTTCATCTAAGCTATCTAACGCTCCTGGAGACTGGGAGATGAGTAAATATTTATTAGCTGTACATGACAATATGGAAATTAATTGCCATGGGCAACACAGTACAGAAAGTCCCTGATTTGGTTGCGGGCTGCTGCCACTGTACAAATATCTCAGTGGACAGCTGTGAGTATTTTTATACTAGTGACATCATGCTCAGATTTGTCATATTGCTTTGAGTCACACAGATGTCCAAGAATGAGCTGCTTAACCTTGAATGGAACACGGACTGTTTAATCAATTAGTGCAGAATCTGGTATTAAAAAAACAGCCCCAAATACATGAATGTTGTGTGTCCACACGGAATTAGCACGGACACAGAAGAGGGGCACAGAGTGTGTTTGAGGGGAAAGGCTGTTTGTTTTTCTCACGACTTTTGTCATCTTACTTTCACTTGCTGATGTGCTATGGTCTTAGGATCAGCTAAGAAGTCATCTCTGTCAGGCAGATGCTAGGTGCCAGATGAAGCCCTTCGAAAGGCAAAACTGCAGAAACTGACCCTTTCAGTGGATCCAGGCAGCAGAACTTCTACCCGATCCTGGCCTTTCCTTCAGTCCCCATCACCTGCACTGGAACAGCCTGTTTGCCGAAACGGAATTCAAACCAGTTTGTCACATACTGTACCATTCCTGCCCACCATCATCCTGCCAACCAGCTGCAGGACTTCAATGTTTGTATCCAGCTAGCAAAAGGCTTGCATCGCTGCACCGAAGAAATGCATGGCCAGTTCTCAGCTAGTTGACTTCAAAAACAAGGCTCCGTTTAGCCATCTTTAATCCTTCATTCTGGTTTTGAAACACAAAATGGGCTGCTTTTATTTACCTGGAAGTAGGATTGTTTTCCTCAGTGGAAATACATTATTCCATATTCTAAATATTTTCCAGAATGATCATGTATTGCTGTTATGGATTAATGGTACATAATGGAAATGTCTGTTGCAGCATAATATAAGGAATTTCCTAAAGCCAGCAATTCTAGATCTGCAAGATGCTTGCACAGACTATGCCCCAGAAGCACTCCAGTGCAGTCTGAAAGTGTCAAGGGATGAAAAGGATGCTTCTAAAACCTAAAATACATACAGCACTGCAATACAGCTGACCTGTATTATATGTGGAATATATGTACATACTATACTGCAGTAACACACTGTCAAGATTGCAGAGCCTTGCAGTGTGTGTCATGAGCATCAATGATGTATTAGACATTTCACTCAACCACTTTTCATCCCACTTTGAGCTCATTAAACTAAGTTTTTCTTCTTCCTCAGATTTGATAATTTCTATTTCTGTACATTTGATTCCATTGCTCATCTTGCCTTCATGCCCCTGTATCATGTTACCATCCTTACTGAAAACCAAGGCAAAGTATTCATTTAATTTTGGGGGCCACACCTAGATTATCTTTACTCTCCTTCCCATCCCCACTGCACAATGGCCCAACCTCATTCTTCCTTATTCTCTGTTTATTAATATAGCCAAAAAACCTTTAAGTTATTTTAATTTCCTTGGCAAGAGTTAATTCAACTTTTAGCAATTCTCACTTTATTCCTACATTTTCTATCCTCCAATATGTAACTTTCTTTGCTGAACAACCCGTTTATCCACTCCCGACAGGCTCTCTGCTCACTCCTAATAACCTTTTTGATATGATTATTCATCCCGCTAGATCTGAAGCCTTTCCCTGGAAGTTATTTCCCCTTGCTTGGGATGCGAATTTCAGATATAGTTTTTACATAGTTAATCAAAAGAAATTCCAAGCCTCCACCACATTTAAGTCCTTGAGCAATTCAGTCTAGCAGGCTCCGTTAACTCCATTAATTGCCCAGTGTCTCACCTTTTGAAATAAAGAACTATAGTCGATGACCTGGTTTTCACTGTCCTTCCATTTAATTTAAACTCAATGAACTCGTGATCACTCAATCCAAGTTTATTTCTCACAACCAGCTTTTCTACGATGACCCCACTACTTACCAAATTAAATCTAAAATTGCATCCTCTATAGTTGGTCCTGTGACAATCTGAAAAAAGTTGTCATCTATCAGATCCAGGAATAACTGGCTCCTACCAGTGTAAGTAGCATTTATTCTCTAATCTAAATCTGGCAAGTTAAAGTCTCCCATTATGACAATTCCCAACAGTATTTCTCTCTCTAGCAATATTAAAGGGATTGCTATCCATATCTGAGTCTGACCTTGGGGGTCCATAGCAGACCCATAACATTATCCCAACAGAATCTCTTTTTCAGTCCTTACCGAAAGTGGTTTTGACCCAAACAG
The DNA here is from genome assembly GCF_965140285.1 of Lepidochelys kempii. NCBI lineage: Eukaryota > Metazoa > Chordata > Testudines > Cheloniidae > Lepidochelys > Lepidochelys kempii. Next base: position 83,761,691 of record NC_136389.1, on the reverse strand, counting down.
ATTCTATTTTGTCCACACTGTCACTTCTTATTTCTTTATTGTTTACCACTTCGTTGATGTACAACACTGTTCCACCGCTTGGCCTTTACTGCTATTTCTCCTGAACAGCATATACCCTTTCCAGCTGGGCCATGACTCTGCCAGCTTGCAGCAAGACAAAGTGGGTAGCAAGCCACAGCCAAAACGGTGCATGACGTGCCTTCTACTTCAAATGGTATGTGTGCCACAAAATATTCTCACAAATTATAAAATGAACAGTTATTTGGTCTGCTGCTTGCTCACAAATTGTGTCCTACAAGAGTTAAAGGAAAATTAATTTTACTTTTGATTAGCACATGATGCTGTTGAGAGGATTACGTATACTCTTCACCTTATTCATAATTGAGAGGTGTGGGGTATTTCGGGGTGGGGTTTTTTTCTTTTGGTAATTTGGAATATGGATGCTTTCCTCTAAATGGCAAGAACAGTACTGGCACAAGATACAGATATGACATGGATCACTGTCATCCATTCATTTAGTTTATACTCCAAAAATCTCACATGTCCCAAATGTCATATTTTTTTTAAAGTAAGGTCGTTATTGGAGATCTTTTTTAAAAGTGACGTTTAAGCAGGCATTGTAAGCAAACAGGGTCAACTAACCTTACAAGGGAGTAGATCAGCTGAAAGACCTAAGCATGACATACTATGAGTGAGCAGAATAAATTAAGGTGGGGGGCCTACAACAGGGTCAGAGTTCCAGAATTTGCATTCTGAAATCTGATAAATGCAAAATTGTGTGTAACCAGACAACATCCCAATCTATCCAATTGCCTGCACATCCAAAGAAGCTCAAAAGGGTTATTCCACTTACTTCCAAATGTTTCCAACAGTATCACAGGAATTGGGGTGGGTTTTTTTGCTTATTTCAATCACATTTGGTCAGATCTTGGTCTACTCTTTCTGGAAAAACACAGCGTAACAGCAGAACCTTAATTAATTCAAAGGCTGCTGAAAAACATCCATAAAGCCTGATTCGAGAGATCCACAGTGCTGAGCCAACAGTAGCAACTGGGTCCACTGCATAAAAGTACTAAAATAAAATGACAGATGTCTACCGACTTTCATGCATCTATTGGCTTGGCATGATTTTCTCTTGACCATTTGCTCTAGGTTGTACATTGCTGCTAAGAAATAGTGTATTGTTCACAAATAAAAGCAGCACTGGCCATGATTTTGCCCTACAATAACACTTCTCCTGCTCACTCTTCCATAAAGTTCCCCTGGAGATCTCTTTGAGGCAAGGTGGACAGGTTATGACAGCATTCATCATCTACATCAATGGCTAACTTGAGGGCATTACAGATGGTCACTGGTATTACCCTATGAAGGACTGCAACTGGCAATGTAAAAATATATACATGTGCCTTTTTATTTTCTGTTTCCCCCCAAAACCACTAATTTTGCCTTTTATTTGACAAGGGGTGGCCTGAAGATGCTAGGGCTTAATTACAAGGTAGGGGAAGGGAACAGACTGCTTACCTTTCAAGGGAAATGATCTACTAGCACATTTAAATGTACAAAGGTGAAACGCAGATGCAGTGCTGTTCTCCCTGCGTGAGCCAGTCCCAACGTTAGAGAGTAAATCACCGTAATGCTAATAGTAACAGCTGCCCTAGGTCTGACTTCAGTTAAATATAAAGACCTCTCCTGCTGCACATGGCTCTCAGATTTTCAGGGAGCTTCAATGAATTGGCATTGGTGGTAGCAGCTTCTGACAAGATGACAAACTGCTGGTACCCCTCTTCCTCCCTCCTGGAATCTACTGCCTTCCTCCCAAAGATCTGCTCACTAGTGGATGTGACAGATCCCAATGCGGGGAGAGCAAGCAGAGATATGGTAGAAGAGGTCTGGACAAGCCAACAAGTTCATAAGCATTCTTCTCTTGAAGAGGGACTCAGAGGAGAGGGTGCATATATTACAAAAGCCCCCAGGCAGTGCTTAGCTGACCAACACTTACTCGGCAGATTGCATAGGTCTCAGGGACGGTTGGCAGTACTGCCGAGGTTGTATATTCACATGGGTGAACTGTTCCTGGACAATTTCCCCAAAATCTTTGGCACAGACTTGCTTTTCTTCTCCAACAGGGATGTAAGTTATCAAGCTGCTCCTTTCTTGCACAAATGTATTTCTGGTGGCCATTACAAGGGAAATCCTGCTTTCCGCTCATTCTTTTTCATTTACTTTTTTATTGCGGTTTAGAAAGATCACCCTGCTAAGATGACTGCACGGAAATAAATAAATAAATAAATAAGTACTTACCACATTCTCAGTCTTCAGGAGACCCAGTAACTGTTCCCAATATACAGCCACCCGACTGCGTTACCAAGTGACAATGCAATTTCTCTCTTTTGGAACTCAGTAACAGAATGTAACTTGGAAGGATGCCTTGGGAAAAGGGAAGAGGTGAAACAGAAATTTTTCTGCTCCACCTACAGAACTGCACCTCAGACTCCAACAAACTTTCTGAAGTTCATAAAATTAGGGAAGCATTTATCCCATCGATTTAATTCCTGCACCTCTCTTCACTGACAGGATCCATCCAGGAGTGGATACAGAAGTGTCGAAATAGTGAGAAAAGGCCTTTTCGTTCTTATCGGGTCTGGAGCTCAAACAAAAGTAGGAGGCACTGGTCATCTCACTAGAAAGTCTGCTTTCACACCTTTTTTCACACAACTTTTGCAGATTCGTAAGGTATGGATAAGCTGGGGATCAGCATCCAAATGCTCAGAGGCCCACCTGCACCATGCTCAGATTCTGAACCTTCACTGATTTGTCTGTCACCTTCCGAGCTGCAAGTGCAGAACCCAGGAAAAGGCTATATAATGACAATGAAGTTCACTTGAATAGATTTACTGTCACTTGATGCAAGCAGAGATCACTCACTCCCTACCCCCAAAATGTTTCTCCAAAATCTCAGAGATGGATTGAGTTGAAGAGACCTTGACACAATGTACAGCCTCACCGCTTCCTTGTGCTTTTCCATCAACCCACATCCGCCTGTTGTCTCCTGTTTTATACTTAGAACCCCTGCCCCACAGAGCTTACCAACTGCTCTCATATGGGACCGAGAGCAATGGGACTGTGGTCCGTGATAATACAAATCATAAACAACAACAAAAAGGAGGTGAGCCAGTGCCTGGATATCAAAAAGTAGGTTTCACCCTAACTGCAAGGAAATCTAGAGTTTATATAAACACAGAGAGCTACACTGTAATTGGCCCTTGTCTGGTTGTGGGGGAGGAACTGCTCACGTAACTGAGCACAGAATGTGATGCATAATATTATTTAGCAACCAAAGTTTGGTGACAGGACCAGTGTCCCTCGCCCAAAGGGGGCAACAGGTAAGAAAACTGCGGGGTTCACCCTGCAGAGGTTCCTCCAGAGGGGTACGTTAGGAATGAAGGTCCCACAGCTCTAGAGTGATGCTCTGGTCAACAGTGCCATTGGCAGAGGCCCTGGGCATGCTCAAAGTTCATCCACCCCTCCCCAGGGACGGGTGAATCTGTACCCTGTCCATGGTACACAATCAGGGCCATAGAGCTCATCTGTGAAACCTTCGATTACACAACCCTTCCATGGAGGTTGGTGGGCTGCATGGTTTCAGTGGGAGTCTTGCCTGAGTACGGTCTAGAGGGCTGAGCCCCAGGAGAGAAGTTCCCCAAACGGGGCCCTTCAGAAACCAGACCAACCTTAGCCTCTCTGGCCCGTCCCTACTCCCAGCACACCTATGTCCTATCGACTGTTCCTTTCTTCAAGGCAGCGCTGGAGGGCGCCTCCACAGCATGCTGCTGTGCAAAGACTCGTGCGGTTCACAGGATGCTGCCTATGGGTTAAGTGCAAGTTTCCCCCTGCTGAGCCGGAACCATCAGCCTAGCCAACGGCAGAGGTCTGGGAACAAGCTTTCTTACTTTGCTGCAGGTGGTTTTCCAGACTGACATGGAGACAGACCCACTGCTAACATGCAGAAGCTCAGCAGCAGTACTGAATCTACCTGCTTGTAAGTTTGAAAGAAGCCAGAATACATGGCAAACTCTTACCGTTTCTGAGGACTGCAGAAGGCTACAGAGCTGTACCACCCCTATTAAAGTAAATGGTAGTTACACAGCCAGAGCGTCAGACCACTCTTTGAAAATGGAGGAGACAGAGTTTGATTTAAGCTGTCTTTGTGAAAAAACATAAAATGCAACTAGCTCACTTTTTGCTTAGCTCTCTTCCAAGCACTGCTATTTCTTTCCCTTTATGGTTCTTTCCTTACTGTGTCAATTAAGTTTATATATTTTCCAACTGATTTGTTCTGAATGGCTCTCCTTGTGTTCTCTTCTCAATGAAACGTTCACCTTTACTGACTTGCTGAACAAAAAATCATTTGGATAAGAGAGTCTAAGCAATATCACATGGCTCGTGTGATGTGAGTCAGCCCAATCATCTCTGAAATCGTAGCAACCAAAACTACAGTAAAAGAACAGCTGTTAAAAGTTTAAAATCAAATTTCTGAGCATAGAAATAATCAGACGCAAGTAAGATCGGCATCCAAAACCAAAAGTGACCCCTGCTTGTGATTCAACAGTGGATCAAACATTATTCCTAAATATTAATTCAAAAGCACATGCTAAAGAGATAGGCCTTGGTGAATTAAATTTGCAGTGTGTAAATATGGTATTAATAAGAATATAGAAATCCTATTCTCCATTACACATTTTACAGCATCACTTACAGACTTTGAGAACACAGTACATCCAAATGCAACTGTTTATCTGCTCCATTGTTACTACATCTAGATAAAATAAGACTAATATTTTTTACAGCAATAAACAAGGTAACTGTCACCCCCAAAAGAAATCAGAACCCTGAGGGCTGCTGCTGGAATCAACTTACTGCATGTTTGCAATAAATTCAGAGCAAAAATGCTACAGGTGACAAGTGAACCAGACATACTAACAGAAAACTGCAGCTACAGTCAGTCTTTCCCAAAATACAATTTTTGAAAGGGGGTTCCAAAAAGGATGGCTCTAGACTGTTCTCAGTAGCAGCAGATGACAGAACAAGGAGTAATGTTGTTGTTGGGGAAATTTAAAGTTGCAGTGAGGGAAATTTAGGTTGGATATTAGGAAAAAAATTTTCACTAGGAGGGTGGTGAAACACTGGAATGCGTTACCTAGGGAGGTGGTGGAATCTCCTTCCCTAGAAGTTTTTAAGGTCAGGCTTGACAAAAGTCCTGGCTGGGATGATTTAGTCGGGGATCGGTCCTGCTTTGAGCAGGGGGTTGGACTAGATGACTTCCTGAGGTCCCTTCCAACCCTGATATTCTATGATTCTATGACTCTATGATCAGCAGGAGTTACTCCTACCTGCAATGGGAGAACAGGACCGCAGAAGCTGATTATTTCCTTTGGGGGATAGAAAAAAGACAAAACAGCCACAGAAGATTGTATCCTAGTATGACTTATGTATGGTAGGGAAATGCCTGATCAGAAATAAAAAGATGACAAGCCAAGTGCACTTTGTAACTCACCAAGGCCTCCTGCCACTTCCCCAAACCAGCCGTAGAACCAAATCTGAGACCAGCTTCAAGGACTCCAAGAGAGAGAGGCACTCAGGATGAATTTAGAGTCATGAACATGGGCCTGCACTAATCACTCAAAGCTATATCCCTGAGGGGCACAGCAAGACCCCTGAGGGATCTGGCACAAGAACTGTGGGGGGGCCCCTTCCCAATTCCAAAATCGGAAATTTTGCTTACCTTTACCATCTTGGAAAACCAGAACACATCCATTTTATCCATAAACATACCACCACAATATGCAGGCTATCTACAAGCAGAAAAGATCTCATTACACGTTTATACAAAATGCTCACTGGCAGTGCGCACTGCTAACTTTTACAGTGCAAGAGCTCTGTAGAAATGATCTCAACTTGGTAATTCTGTCGAGCATGAGATTGTTTCCAAAATCTATCTTGTGTGATACATTATAAGATAAAGCACCCATATTCAAAACCTCACTAACATTTCACCAGTATATTTTCTCCAACTGAAAATCTGCACAACAGTAATTAGTAATAAATACACAGAGTGTATCAACATAGAACAAACATAACTCAGCTTTTATATGCCAAACTATAAACTAAGTAGCAAGGCACCTCCTAAGCACACATGTAGTTAGTCAAAAAACCCAAGGGACTGAGTCACCATTGTGTTACTCCAGTTTCAAGTTGGTGTAATTCAAGTGGAATGTAGTGGAGTTACACTGCTGTAAAAGGGGAGTTATGCAGTGAGGAATCAAGCCCCAAATCTTTACACCAGAACCCATAATTTTGCCCATAGAAAAACTCGCTATTTGATCTCAGCCAGCATTTCCTCTACATCCACCAATCACATGTATGTGACTGGGTGCCAAATGGAAAAAAGTGTCACAAATATACAGGCCTCGCCTCTGGGTCAGAGAAACCAGACACAAGGATCTATACTGCCATGCAATTGAAAACAGAGAAACACAAACCACCTATTAAACCAACTACATCCTCCGCACTTTTCAAAGACTGTGATACCTAGTCCATTTTACATTACTAAGTCAGGCACGTATGGTCTGTCTGCTTCCATAGCATAGAAACGCTACCTGACCTAGATAAAACGCCAGCTCTCACCAACACCTGCAACATCTTCTAAGTATAAAATCATGAATGGTGTGAAGGAAGTGAATAGGGAAGTGTTATTTACCCCTTCGTGTAACACAAGAACCAGGGGTCATCCAATGAAATTAATAGGCAGCAGGTTTAAAACAAACATCAGGGAGTATTTCTGCACACAATGCACGGTCACTCTATGGAACTCATTGCAATGAGATGTTGTGAAGGCCAAAACTATAACTGGATTAAAAAAGAATTTGATAAATTCACAGAGGATTGGCCCACCAATGGCTATTAAGCCAAGACAGTCAGGGACACAATCCCATGCTCCTGGTGTCCCAAGGCCTCTGACTACCAGATGCTGGGACTGGATGACGGGATGGATCACTTGACAATTACCCTGTTCTCTTAACTCCCTTTGAAGTATCTGGCACCGGCTGCTGTTGGACGACAGGACACTAGGCTAGATGGATCCTTGATCTGTCCCACTATGGCCGTACTTATGTTCATGTTTTTTAACATACATACGTTATTTGATTAGGGTTTAATCCAACTTTACATGGGGCAAGGGTCATAGTATGCTCCAGCTATTCTTGGGCCATTCCAGCCACTCAGTTTAACTGGCTGACCAGACCACGCTGACAATATCAAAATGTTGTGTAGGAGCTAGAGTGCCCAAGTGAATCCGGCCTAGATCGGAGAAACACATTCCACCAGAGTAAAGAGTTTAATTCTGATCAAGGGCTGATCCCCATTCTCCCTCTGCCACCCCCCACCCCCTGGCCTCTTCCACTTCCAGTGCTGCGACCCACTCCTCATTTGCCCCCCACTTCAACCCTTCCCCGCCCTCCCCATCCCCAGCCCACCCAGCCTCCCCACCATCCGCCTCCCCAGCCTCCCTGCCCCACCCATCCTCCTGTCCCACCATCCGCATCCCCAGCCCCAAAACACAAACCCAGTTCCCCCCCTCCCACACCTTTTAGGATTAGCTCCTCATGGCTGAAGTGGCAGTAGGGGCCAGGGCAGGGGAACAGCAGGTGCGGGCTGGGTACCACTCACAGAGCCACCCAGCCCGATGCCCAGCGCCTGAGGCGTGGCTGGGATCCTACCCAGGCCGGGGGCAGGGAGTGGGAGTGCTTCCCCAGCAGCCCAGCTGAGCGCTGCTTCCGGTATCTCGAAGCCCCAGCTGGTGGGCAATTGCATCATCTGCCGATAGGCGGTGTAACAACTAGGATAGAGCAGTCTCTGTAGGCAGGCCATAAGCATTCCAAATGACTCGCCTCGCCACACAGCCCAGGAGATCCCCAGTGCCTCTTGATCCTTCCCGCAAGGAGTCTCCGTCCCATTGCAAATGGCTTACAGTGAGACATGTGTTTCCTACCTTTACCACTTTTGCTGCACTAATTTGTTCCATCTGTATTTTTACAACGGGCTTCATGGTTTCAACACACTTTATAAAACTCTCTCACTGAACCAACCAGCTATGGGCTGCTTTCATCTCCTCCACAATACAGAGCGCACACAAATTGCTAGGTGATCTTTTTTATTGGACCAAATCAAATTAAAATGGGCAAGATTTGAAAAATCAAGCCACACCCCGATGAACTCAAACCGTCAATAGTTAATTTAATTCAAATCCATAGTAGAGCCACTGAAAGATGCCATCTATATTTCATAGTAAAATCAAGTATTTGGAAAAAAATACATATAGGAAAAATTTCCAGTAAATTTTAAGAAAGCCCATCATATTTCTGCATTTAAGGCTGTTAAAAAATACATGTTTATGGACCATATTGTAACATTATGGAGGGGTTTTTTTAAAATTGTAATTGATTATATTTTTTATTTTTATTATTTACCAGTGAATTGGGGCCCACTGTCTACCTTTGATTCACAAGGATACCAGTTTTATAACAACACGAACAATTGTTTTGGCAGGGTATAGCCACGCATAGATTTACCCATGGAAATCAAATATGGCCACAGGGAAATAGCCCCGTCTGTTCGCACTACATTCAACAGCTGGAGTTTACATAGATTCTTATTTAATAAAAGTGACAGAGCCCATCTTTGTGCAGCATTTTTAAAATAGAACTAGCTAACGACTGAAGAAGACTGCTTAATGCAGAGAAATATCTGATCTTATTGCTCTCTGATAAGGGTCACTCACTCAAGCTGGTTAATAAAAAGGTAAATGAAAACAATTTGGAGAGAATGGAGAAAGCAGCTTCTCTAGCCCTGTGATTATTAATTAGCCAATTTCTTACAGGCATCACGACACAGGGGGATCTACGGGAAGAACTGATCAGTCCAGCGTGAGTTCAGTGAGGAGGAAGGCGACGTGGGGAAGCTGGTGTGAGGTGCTGGCTAACAGGCAGAAAAGACTGGGGACACTTGGTGGAATGGTGGGAACAGAGCAAGAAGAGACAAAAGGGGATAAGACAAGGATTGAAGGCGAGGGACAAGAAGCTGGCACTGACATACAAACAGAGCCAGTGGAGGGATTCAGAGAGGAGGGTCATGCAGTGAGAGCCATGGGCAAACGAGGGCTTCATGCGGTGAGGGGGGTGGCACAGAGCATAGGGCTCTGGATCAGGAGAGCAGGGTGCTGTTCACAACTCTGCTGTTGACCCGCTGTGTGACTTTCGGCAAGTTGCTGCCCCGCTCTGTGCCTCAGTTTCCCCTCCCAGCCTGCGTCTGTCTTTGTCTGTTTAGATGGTGCCATCTTCAGGGCTGGGACTTTCCCTCACATGAGGTTTGCACAGTGCCTCACGCAATGCCACCTTTGCATGCAGGGCTCCTGGCTCTAATGTAATGCTATTTATAAATGAACTGGAAGGAATATAGGTGTGAGCAAGACGCTACAGCAATCAAGGCCAAGCTAGCTGGACAGAAAGAAAACGGTGGACCTTAGATCTGCTATGGAGGAACCAGCAAGATGTGGACCCAGACTGCATGGGCAGGGCAAAAGAGGCAGGAGTTGAAGCTGGTCCCCAGGTTACGGACCCAAGGGTGGTGGCATTGTCAGCAGTTAGCGAGTGAGGCCAGACTCACTGGTACGCTCCAGCTGCTGCGCGCAGCTCTGGAGACACAAAACTGCCATGAACCCAGCCTAACCGAGCTTACGGCTGCCTGGCATGGGCGAAGCGGGCAGAGGAGATAGAGCACTGCGATGAATCGGGGCAGATATGTTGATGGGGAGACGTCCAGGAGGAGAGATTAGAGCAGGGGTCTCAAACATGCGGCCCGCGGGGTTATTTCCTGCTGCCTGCCAAGCTCCCCACGCCCCCCCGGAGCAATTTCCGGCGGCCTGCCAGGCTCCCTTCCCCCCAGCGCACCGCATCCCTGCTCCTCTGCCTACCTGCAGGCGCTTTCCAGGAGGAAAGGGGGAGGAGGAGGCAGCCGGTGCACAGGCGAGGTGGCAGAGAAGAGGTGGGGCAGGGGTGGGGATTTGGGGAAGGGGGTTGGAATGGGGGCGGGGAAAGAGTGGGAAGAGGCAGGGCCGGGCGGGGCCTCATGGAAGGGGTGGAGAGGGGGAGGGGGGGAGCATGGGGGGTGGTCAGTGATGCAGCCCTCAGGCCAATGTACTAGTCCTTGTGTGGCCCTCGTGGTGATTTGAGTTTGAGATCCCTGGGTTAGACACACACGCTGAGTGGTGGAGTCAGAAGTGCGGAGAGATCCATGTCTCATCAGGGCAGACGACGTAGCCGGAGCTGGGTCAGCAGGCAATATCGTCCAGAGTGAGAGCAGAGCTGGGAGCCAAGGACGGAGGCCCACGGCCACCCCCAAGGCAGAGTGTGAGGGCAGGGGAAGACCCACCAAATGAAACACTAAAGGAGAGATCAGAGGAGCAAAAGCAGACCCGGGAAGGGCGGAGTCCCCCCCGGGGATGCAGCCCAGGGGGCAGGTGGAAGGGTTAGACAGAGAGCAGATGAGATGGTGAAAGGGGATGAGGAGCAGGAGGAGAGGGGTGTTGGAAGGGAAGTGGGGAAAAGAAGCCAGAGGGAGGTCAAGGCCAATCTTTTCTTTGACAGAGTCTGAATTTCCAAGCTGCTCTTTACTGTGAAGTTACAAAGTCGAAGAACACGCAGGGGTGATACTGTTGCTGCCTCCCCAGTTCCTCTCCGATCCTGGATCCTTAAGCTAGCGTTACCTCCTCGACATCTGTCCTACACTTCAGCCTCCACCGACATGAGAACACGAATGCTAATTCATCAGCACTCGAGCTACGCTGCTAACCTATCAGTTAGATTATTCATAAACCGGGGGCTTCCAATCATTTAAATCTCCCACTACACAACATGCATCAAACCTGATGAGAGGCGTTACAGCGACTTTGAACAAAGTGGAAGAAAACCGAAGAGAAAACACACATTCTACTGATCATTAGAGGGGGGGGGACTTTTAAAAGGTCATTTTCTAATTTAAAAACAGTCCGCAGTAGGGTTCTTTGCTGCTACTAGTGTTATTAATGCCAGGCCATGTGCATCCCTGGTGTAACTCAGTGAAGTCAAATTAACTATGCCTGGGCTGTGGCTGGCCCATTTTATCTATTTTATTTAAATGCAGCCAGCACAGAGATATGATGTAGCAGAATACGATTACACACATCAGTGCTATCGACCAGTCTTTAAGATCTCAAGAGTGTTACCAGGTACAAGCAAATGTAGTCCCATGCCAGAGGATTTCCTGGTAATTTATATATGTTATAGTTATTATTAATGCAAACTAATCACACAGGGATGTGCACTTGCTCCTGGGTTGGTGTGGGTTTTTTTTTTTTTTTTTTTTTACATTTTGAAGGCAGGATGCAACAATACAGTATGCAACACAAAGATTGGGGGTCGATGCAAAATAGAAGACTAATTCGATGTCGAGACTGGATGGTGTAACACCCAAAAGGAACGGAGGAAGTTTAGGATGAAGGCATACCTGCAGCTGGAACCCTTGGGCACATGCATTATGATTCCAGGATACATTTTTCAAAGGCACAGGCCTTAAGCACCTAGTTTCCTTAACTATGTGCCTTTGAAAAACGGTACAAATATCCACTGCGGGGCAAACACACTCCATTTGTCAGATAATACAATGCAATGGCTCTAAAATCTTAGATACACATGTGTCTTTAGGAAGCCATCATCATATAATAAATGTATGCATAAATGAGGTAGCAGAATTAGGTTTGCATATTCGACAAAGGGCCATATCTTCACCTGGTGTAAATCTGTATAGCACCATTGACTTCAGCAGAGCTACACCAGTTTACACTGCTGGAGGGCCGCCTGGTATGTGTCCCCTTTCCTTACTTTTAAATGATTATTATTCTCAATGTTGGTTTTTACAGAGGAGAAGCAGCATAAAGAAAAAAACTCTAGTTCTGTACCTAACAGACATTAGTCAGCAAGGGTCCACTGGCACATAGCAGCGTCTTTACTAAACGCAGCATCTGTACACGAACAGTCATCCATCAGCCAAGATCAAAAAGATTCTGTCACGAGGACAGGCTAGGTAAGCCGTTTCTGTAAAAACACGCAGTACTCCATTGGAACAAGTCCGTGGTTCCCAAGTACACATGGGCTGTCACTACACCACAGGGCACTCAAACTTCACAGTGAGAACGCGATGGCACTCCAGGCAGCCTTGTGTTGCAAAACCGCTACGTCGACCACCTTACCTAAAGGAGAACCTCGCTCAGCTGTCTGCAGTCTACCTGAGCAAGTAACAGCTAACACCCAGACTGTCCGAGCAGGAGTCATACAGAACAATCCAGATCACTTCCAAAGCTAGGCCCATTCAAACAAAATGTGGGTTAACACAGCAAAGCGAGAGGCCGGGTATGTCGAGAACAGGGGTAGCTATCCTGGAGAGCAGTGACACTAAAAGGGAGTTAGGGTTCAGAGCGCACAAGCAATTTGACTTCAGCTCCACTGTGGCAAGCAGGGCAAATGCGATCCTGAGCAGTGCAAACAAAGGAGCGGCAAGTAGGGGCACAGAGGTGATTTTTACCCTTTCTATGCACCGCTACTGTCCACATTTTTAAAGAGATGTTGAAAATTGGAGAGGGGGCAGAAAAGAGCCACAAAATGATTGAAGAGCTGGAGAAAATGCCCGTTTACCAGTGAGACTTAAAGAGCTCCATCAGTTTAGCATTTCTCAAAGAAGACTGAGAGGTGACTTGAGTTCAACGTACAAACGCCTCCATGGGGAGAACATACCAGGTACTAAAGGGCTCTTCAGTTTAGTGAAGAAAGGCAGGACAACAAGCAATGGCTGGAAGCTGAAGCCAGACAAATCCAAATTGGAAATAAGGCACAAATTATTAACAATGAGGGTGATTAACCATTGGAACAACTCCCAAGGGGAAGTCACAGATTCTCCTTCTCTAGATGTCTCCATATCAAGACAGGTTGCCTGGAAGATGCTTTAGCCAAAAACAAGTTATTGGGCTCAATACAGGGATAACTGGATAAAATGTAATGGGCATTTGATATACAGGTCAGACTAGATGCTTTAATGGTCCCTCTTAGGCTTAAAATGTATGAATCTATAATTTCAAATAAACACAGGTGATTGTTTACAAAAAGTTGACAAGCAGACTGCAAAATAATCAAATATGTTCATTTAAAACTATTTGCAAATTTCTTCACAACATTCTCCCTTATATAAATAGCTTGCAAAGCATTCATTGCAAATATATGATATTCAACATCAAAATTCCCAGTGTGTTGGTTGGTTACATGACAAGGTGGTATTGTTGCAATTCCCTGATTGCTTTATGCGACAAGCCAACACAGTACAAATTTTGCACATGAATATAGATCTACTTCATATTTTCCTTCTGGTGAATGTTTGAGCCTTCAAGTTTAAAATTCACTTTTGTGCAAATGCTCATTCTTAGAAAGCTTGACCACTCAAACCTGGCCTGAGCAGAAAGCAAGACTGAAAGGACATCAGCCATGGTCAAATGGAAATTAATTTCAGAACTGAAAAAATATTTACAGAAACACAGAAAAACATTACCACCTATTGGCTGTTCCCACTATTTGCTTAGTTCTAGTTAGCAGAATAGAGCCTATGATACAAATTTGAGCAGTTCTGATTCTTTCCAGCAGAAGACAGTAGTTCACATGACTAGCCAATATTGTACAAGTATTGTATACTGTAGGGATATTACACAGAAATAGAATGCACACATATACTGTATATCTGCATTCCCTGTTTTCATCTAAAATTATGTTTTATTTTCAAATACTCTGCATTGCATCCTATTTTAAAATGAACTTTTGCTTTCAACACTGTATGTAAGACACACGCACGCACACACACACGCGCTAGAAACTAAGAAATGTGCATTAAACAAGGCAGCAGGCTAGACAGGCTGAATGGAGGACAGAACAAACAGCCAGAAATAGCCAAGAAACTATACATACGTTGGAAAAGCAGCTGTGCTGAAGTTATAAATGTAAATAAATAATTTTGGAATCTCTTCTTCTGATGCTTTATGTGCATGATTCCCATTCAGTGTCTGTTGCAGGTATAGCTGAGATGGCAGCAGTCTCACCATGGACACAGGAATGTGTTGCTAGGGGATGATGCACTGTAAAAGCTGGTGTGTCTTTCACCAAAGGAAAGGAAGCAATATTTTGCTAACTGTAGCAGAGTGGTAAGAGTATTTACAATCACATTTTGGAGTACACCAATTTTTTTAAACAAAGGATAAATATCCAAGTTCTGTAAATTTCGACTTAAGACAAAGAAACTATGATGAATTCTGCATTCAGAAGGTATTATGTTAGCATGCAATTCTGGTTTGCTGTTTGCCTGAGGAAGAAACATATTTCAGCCACTTTAAACATGTTCCAAAAAGGAAGTAGTAATTAATGGGAATAATTTTTTAAAAGTTTGTTGTGGATCCATCAAGGGATTGTTAAAGCATTTCTCATGGTTTAAAATGCAAACCACCCAATATGAGAAAATGCCAATTTGTGAAAATGGTTAATTTGCGCAGCATCTAACTCTACCAGCAGGGGAGCCTCGCTCCTAAGGTACAGTAACCATGGAAACATTAGGTAACACAGTTATGACATAAATCGAGGACACAATTTTATTGCCTGAGCCCTGAGTTTTTTAGATCAGCTTCTAGGGACTGTGTGTTGATAACAATTTCATTCCATTTATCATGGGTCTTTATTGTCTCTTTAATGAACCTCTAGGAAAACCTCATTCCTCAGAGAATGAATGCTAAGAAATAAAATTCCAAGTTAAGTGGTTTCATTTGCTGGTGAATTCCTTATATATGCAAACGCCTTCAAGTACGTAGGAGCCTGATCAACTATTAATAACAGGACATTTACAAAGGCCGCATTACAGTCTATTTGGGTGCCATTTCTTCACTAGTGCATCTCAAGCGTTAGCCTCAACAGGCTCCTCCATGAGAGGTAATGGTGTAGGAGATAACACTGGGGATGCAACAACTCCTGGACTACGCATGTGTGAGTGAGTTTTACAGTCCCAATTGTCACAAGCACAATATTTTTCTCACAGTCCGCTACTTCCTAGCTAGCATTTCCGTTACGCCACTGCACATTAAGAAGTTTGTAAACGTTCATACCGCAGTATGTCACTTGTCACACACACCATGAGACTGATTCACCACAGCGTTCCTCTAATTTTAGGTCAGTGTATGTGCACTGAAATCAATAGACACACAGAGACGCACCAGACCCACAAGAGTCAGTTCAGATAGATGATTATGGAGAAGAGGAGGACTGGTATATATGTAATTAAACCAATGCATGTTCAAAATAAGAATGCAACAAAACAAATTTAATCATAACAGTAAAAGATGGGAAACTTTTGAAATATGGCAATACGGTTACTGTGTTATTAAAATGTTTATTATGTAAAAATAAATCCCACAGTCTTACTGGATGGTTTTCATCGCGTTTTAACTTATATTAATTCCATCACCTACAGCATTGTAGCTTTGATAATTACGGAACACTTGGTGCACTATTCTAGAATTGTATTAGGAAGTGAATAAAAAACTACATTCCATCTGAGAGTCAGCTACTTGTATGGCACAACCAGAAAGCCTCAATTTCTCTTGTCTTTTGCAGCGAACTCATTGACCTCTGATGCAAGAGTTTCTTGAGAACACAGATAGAATCCTGCAAAACTGAAGAGATAGAGTTTAGAAAAGTTGTTGCACTGTTCCAGTACCCTTCCTGATTCACATCCGCAAGCCCATTATCATCACGAGATCTATCGCTGTGAAACAGCCTCACCGACAAATTGATTCTTTCAAAAAATGTTCTGAGCTAAGATTCTAGATGAAATATGTGGTAGCAGCAATTCAATTTATAGTGGATACGTGATGCACGTCAGCACGCCCAGAATAATATGGCCCAGCAGGTCATTTCTGCTTAGAAGATATTCAGCTAATGAACAGGAACACTGGACATAGGCCTGGGTCCTCCTAGGTCATCAAGACCTGTCCCCCAGCTACCACACGCAATCCTGTCATATAATCGCATTCAGAAACTTACCAAGCTTCCTCTACAAAGAGTTAGGGTTTTTTTCCCCCACTCCTCCTCCTCCTCTTGAAATTATGATAGCTGAACTGAAGAATTGTGAGGTCACCAGTTCAGTGCCTATATGCACATACAGAGCAGAATGCAAACACACATACAATGTAAATCCCACTGCTAGGTCATAGCAGAAAACAGCCAGTGACACAGCTCCATTAACTGACTCCCCTGGGAAACTTAGGGTTGAGTCGTCGTGTCACTAATATTTCTATAGATTTACCAACCGGCAATGGCATGTGGTGCTACTTATTAGGCACCTAGGTAACCACACACCTGGTGCATTGTGGCTGAGCAGAAAGGATGCTGATACAACAATGTATTCACTTCCACCCCAGAATGTCCTCAGTAACCAACAGAAATTAACACACATAGAATGCTCACGCTCCCACCCACCCACGCCCAAACAGGAGAATCCCTTTCTCTCCAGATATATATCCAAACATTCAGCTCTGTGTACTTCTGCTTCCAAAGCAAGCAGTGCCTTCTCTGCTAACTGAGGTCAATCAATAGCAATGGCTCAATCTTCCACAGAATGTCACTTACTGAGAACGAATCTAACTTCTTCCTCCAGTTCCTGGAGGTGCTATATAGAATTTCCTAATCCCTTCCTCCATCCTGTACCTCTCAAGTGGCTCTTTATAATGTATAGGTTTTAGCCAAGTTCTCTTGAAGGGTTAATTTAAAGAAGAGAAACAAATATAAAGTTCTGTTAATGGTAAGTTAATTTTTGGTTGAGTCAGTCAGATTGCATAAAACATGATCCTATACAGATTCTTTATGGGTAACAACGGACTCCCTAGTGTCCAACACAGAATTTAAAATATACTTTCCATATCTTGGAGTCAGACACATTCCAGAAGCTACAGGAGAAGATAGTACTTTGTATCTCTGTACTGCCTTTCATCCGAGAATCTCAAAATGCTTTGCCTAAATTGCAATATGCCTGTGAAGTCAGCAAGTATTCTTACCTCTTTTTCCCATTTCACATATAAGAAAATAGAGGCAGAAAGATTAAAATGACTTGCCCAGGGTCACACAATTAGTCTGTGGCAAACACAGGAACAGAACCCCAGGTCTTTTGACTCCCAGTCCTGGGCTGGTCTGCACAACCTCACTAATCTGCTCGTCACCGAATCTCACTTTAGTCACACAAAAACGGTGGTGTCTCCTTATTTCCCAATAATGTTGAAAGGAAGAGAGCAGTAGTGAGGTCTTGCATGAATAAGGCTACATTATTCTGAAGAATATTCTATAGCATGTTGACTTGTTCATTACAAAGTAGTCTATAAAACTACAGCCAACAAAATAAATGAACAAGGCACCAATTATTATTCAGCAGCCTGGAATTATTTCATTTATTTACTTATTCATTCATTTGGAAGGCAAATTACAAATGACTGAATTTTGCAGTTATTAGTGCAAATAAGGGCTCGGGAGATTCTGTTGCATGCACGCACGCACACGCACACAGAAAAACTCCAAATACTTAAAAAGCAGAGCTGATAGGTATGCAGAAATCTAACCAGACAGAATATTTTTGGTTACGGTTTAACTTCCCCATATCTCAGTGTGAAAGCGTAGCTGTACAAATGGATAATCAGAGCACTTCACTTGTACTTTGCAGCTCAAAAAGGTACCTAGCAATGAAGCTAACCCACTACAAAATATAGCCCACATTTCCCACCTCAAGACACTGTGCTGAACTGTGATTTGGCCAGTGACCAATTTTAAGAGTGTCATTCCTTATTTCTTGTCCCTATGTGGTCATGTACTTCGAAGAGTAAAATAAAAGGCACCATAGATATTTCAAATAAATTCCATCCCCACCCCTCTTGGAAGTTTTTATTCTCTACAGAAGAATATATTTTAACATAATTACTAAAGCCTTGAAGTATTCCTGTATCTTTGTCCTCTCAGAACCCCTTCATCTGTCAGCTCAGCCCCAGTCCTCACAGCAAGCAGATGTCAAGCTGTGGAAGGCAATTTTACAGTCTCTTCTGCATAAGCCACTGTTGATATGATCAGGTGCTCTGCCATGTCCTCCTTAATGCTAACACAAATGAGCATTTGCATATTTCAGAGTAGCAGCCGTGTTAGTCTGTATCCGCAAATGGAAAAGGAGGACTTGGGGCACCTCAGAGACTAACCAATTTATTTGAGCATAAGCTTTCATGAGCTACAGGCTGTAGCTCACGAAAGCTTATGCTCAAATAAATTGGTTAGTCTCCGAGGTGCCCCAAGTCCTCCTTTTCCATTTGCATATTGTAACCTCTTCGGGAATATGGTTCAATATGTGCAGCTTTTCTCCTGAGATTCATGTACAAGCTCTGACAGCACGGGAAGATCATTCCCAAAGGCAAAGGATATGCGGCATGCCTTGTATAAGTCTCCTGCATGGACTGACCTTGAAGACTACCACAGGTCATTTGCACACTATTTGCAACCAACAAAAAAGAATGTTCTCCATTTACGCCCTTTGTAGCACTTTTTAACTCCATTCTCTCTGCACTCAATGAATTTTTCTGGCGAAAAAAATCTCATGTGTTCTTTCCAGTCCGTCTGCATCCAGAATCCTTATAAAAAATTGACCTTTTTCTCTGATTTGAGCAGCAGTGAAGTACTGCTTTCTACGTGGTGTGGCCGAAAGACAGGTCTCATTGTCATAGTATTTATGGTATTTCACTAAACTACCCAATAAGAAAACTGGAATGACAATTAATTTTCATCAAATATTTTGGAACTGTTTCAGAAAAGTGCTACACATCCCAGGCATGTCAAAATCCTTAACTGGCACCAGAATTCACTACATGCCATCAGAAAAGAGGCATACATGTGATATTATTAAAAGGTAATTGAGGAAAATCCAACTCTTGTCTTGGCTGTTTGTGAAGAAGTCCACTCTACATTGTATACTAATCATTCAGTTTTTACTATGTCAACAAACAAATTCTACAACACAGTTTGTAACTTACAATCATTGAACATCTTCTAAAAAACACATACGCTGTTACCTAGTGTCGATTTATTTTAGTCTGCAGGTTGTTTCTAAGAGTAATTTTGCTGAATGAACACCATAGGAGTGCTGATTCTGAAGGTTTCAAGCAGGAGTATAAATTTCTCTATGAAGCCTGGTATGTTCCTCAAGAATGACAAAGAACTGAAAGGGAAAAAAATTCTTAGCTGTAATTTTGGTTTCTCCAAATATGGATCTATTGAACTGGACAAACACTCCCTGTGCTTAAAAAGAAAAGGAGGACTTGTGGCACCTTAGAGACTAACAAATTTATTTGAGCATGAGCTTTCGTGAGCTACAGCTCACTTCAAGTATCACAAGTTAACTGGGTTTGGCATGGGAATTCTGTTTCGTCTTCCTGCAAGACAGGAGAGGGAAGATGAAATGGGGCTAAAATGTCTCTGTCTCAGCACAATGGCTATGTTCGTGTCTGCAGTTTAAATCCTAACAATTGTTCTAACACTTGGAGAGGGTGTTGTCAGTTCAGCAAATATACCAGCAGCAGCAGGGGCAGCTTTCAAATACAGTTTTAAAAAAAAGGAATTCTACCTCCAATAGGTTTGACTGGTCAGAAAAACTCATGAATTACAAGACCTGTCCAGAGTACTGCATCCACCACAAGACAGACAACATTATTCTCAGCCCATGTGTGGCTTGAGCATATGACCTAGAGCCAGCAAACCCAGAGTTCTTGTCCTGATTGCAAAAGTGACTCCCTCTGCAGACAGACAAACATTGCTTCAACTCTTTCTGTTGCCCTGGCTATAAAATGGGGGACAATACCATTGAAAATAACCTTTTATCTGGCTATTTACTGAAATAGATTTGTCAAATACATTAAATAAACTAAAAACATGGACTGTCAAATTTACAGCAACTTTAGGATTTTGAAAAAAATTATGATGCATGAAAAGAACAAAAGATAGGTAGGGCGCTCAGAATGCACAAAACCAAGCAAACCAAGCCCAGAAATGACTGTGGATTAACTAGCTAATGTGTACACAGCGCCTTAGAGAGATGAAAGGCAGCAGGTTTAAACATGACAAGTATTTTCATCATCCAGTTACTGACAGTCTTCCCATTATCTATCATTCAGAACTACCCTCTGAAGAAAATGGAAGCCGAGTCCATGGACATGTAAATTGCCTTGGCAGAGTTTGATTTTTTAAAATATAATTTCAATAGACAATATTGATGTTTATTTTTAAGCTTTTTTATTTGTATCCATTTACATTTTCACAGTTGAGCAAAATTCTGGGGCTTAAGCATTTACCTATTGTTATCAATTTACATTTTCACAGCTGCAGGAAATTACAGGGGATGGGGGGAAATCAGACAATAATTATTTAGTAAGAGGGGATGCTGTGATTCAAGAAGCTAAAGCTCTCTACTGTTAAAAACACAAATTGTTAGCATCGTATACACAGTAAAGATTCTTAAATCAAATTCTAATAAGCTCTTAAGCAGCATTTTTCTTACTTTGCCTTTCAGTAACTTACAGATATCAACAAAAATATATTTTGCCAATTTTTGTGTGTATGGCGCGATCAATGTTTACCAACATCTACTGATAAAAATCTCACCCTCCCAATCCTGCCTGTAAAGAATCATTTCCATTTACCCCTTTCACTGCTGCACATTGTCTTGGAAAGGACTCTACTGGCAAACTCTGTGGTTAAGATTCTGATTTTACTCTACACATGTAGCTCCACCAACCTTCTACCTTCTCTGTGTCGTTTGCACCTGGAGAGACCTGACTGCACATAGTTTGACAAAAAAGGGATCCCGAGTTGGCTACTGGATACTTGTATGTGGCTGAGGTTTGGCAAACCACACATTTAACGGTGGATCAGACTGTGACCTCTCTGGGGCAAGAACTGTCCGTTATTTGTTTGTACAGTGCCTATCAGACTAGGTCCTAACCCAGGTTTAGAGGCCCTAGGCACTACTGCAATACAAACAACATAGCAAGGGCATGAGAATTCTTTTTATTACACCACATGACACAAAGGAACAAAAACTGATCTAAAACACTGGCTTAACCCTTTAAAATGTATTTAAAAATTAAGATCTGGGTTCTGATCCTGTTCCACTGAAGTCAGTGGGAATTTTGCCACTGACTTTCAATGACAGCAGCATCAGGCACCCAGGATACAAGTGTTGGTAGGTTTTACAGAGGAGCAAAAACTAATTCAGCGCAATCTCCGTATGCTGATCCTCTTTAAACAGCTTCTGCCATTGTCACCACTGCAGCATAGTCACAAGAGACAAGACTAGGGACACATTTGGCATCTTCTCATGCAGTCATGGGGGGAAAGCAATCTGCAAGCCGAAAAGTCACTAAATGCCACTCGTTCTATGGAGCTGGGTTTTGTGGTTTTATTTTTAAAGCAGGGCTATGTAAGACACAGACCTGTTTGGAACAAGACCCTGTCGCGCATCCCTGACCTAGAATATCATGGGAGCAACTCTGGAGAACTCCAGTGTCAACGGAGAGGGAGCATTTCCTTGCGTTGTTTGTGGAAGAAACAAAGTAGCTGGAACAAGTGGATGAGCATGCCTGCAGGTGAAAGGCGCTTCTGTGCCTAGCACATTGGGAGCATTGTTCACTAGCCATTCACCCTTGCGTGAGGATTGCCCTTGTAATGCTGCCAAGGTTAATCTCAGCTGGGGCCACCAGCGGCGTAAGAGGTGGTGGTTGTACTTGCACAATTGACTTCTTGGGAGCTTCTCTTCTGTGAGGCTTGTAAATTGTGTTCAGCCGAAACCCGGGAGCCTCCCTTTGCGATTCCTCTTCCCTTTCTTAGCACGCTACATCCAAGAAGAGAGGGCTGCTCTAAGGGTTGTGCTAATAACAGCGCCAACGTTAGGAATTGGTCCACGCGTTCCGAAGAGTTGAGATGAGCAAACCAATAGGAGATTTTGATTTTGTAAAATGAACCAGAAGCTGGGGTGATCTGTACAGGGTCCCCATTTTATCCAAAATCCTTCAGTCTGGAAGGGGGGAGAGCTCCGTCTTGCAAGGTCCTCATCTCCTAGTGACTCCAGTGGGAGCTGAGGATCTTTCCATGATCAAGCCCTCTGCAAGGAGGAGTGAGCTAATGTCTCGGAAGGTGGCCAGGATCTCTGGGCTGATGAAAAACCACCCCAAGAGGCAGAGTGTGAAATGCAGAAGATGGAGGAGAGCGCCCGCGTGCACAGTGGTGCTGGCTTGTGGTGCTGTTCTTGGAGGAACAGTTCTCTCACATTGAGTTTTATTGTTATACCTACACAGTCATTCTCGGCTCAGTCATTTCTGGCTAGGAGTCCCAATGCAAGAGTCCTGCCATGACTACACCTCAGCACACAACAGCCTAAGTCTAGGTCTCCCCAGCCACATTGTCCCGATGGCAGAGTAGCTGTGCTGGAGGGTTACGGATGATAAAGCAGGCAGAAGGTGACAATTCATTAATCCAGATGACTACAAAGTGAGGAGTATCCACAGGGCATCAGCACCAGAAAGCACTCCAGTGAGACCTGCATGACAGGGAGGTAGGTAAAGAATATTAAATGGCAAACTAAGGCAGTGACATCGATCCCTAAGGGGAAGGCAAATGGTGTATAAACTGAAGATAAATGGGGGCGCAAGGGAACACACCTTCTTCCCATTTCAGAATCCATCTATGGTTTGACTTGTTGCTCTCAAAATTCCCTGCAGTAGATACTAGTTCCTGCCCATGTGTTTTCATGCAATGCTATTCAGTTGTTAGTCACGCTTGCTGAAAGCTGGTTAAATGGTCCCGTGTGGACCGTGGTAGTATTTTTAGATTACTCTTGGTTTTTAAATTCAGAATAAACTATAATGTTCAGTCAAGGTGTAAGGTGGGTGGAGAAAAGAAACTGCCTTTCATCCTCATGGTAGCATGCCTCAGAAGCTGGCTGGAGCAGTTTCCAGAATTGGAATTAAGAGCCTCCCCAAATGTCTCAGATTCTGACCTGTAACTTACTCTTTCTGAGCTGTTTTGACATTATATTTTCATAGTGAAGCCATTGGCAGGCTGAAAGTTAAGGCTGCATGAGGATTTTTAATGGAGATAACTGTTTTTGCAAAAGCTGTTAACAGTAAGAATAGGCTGTGGGGTGCAGCTCCTGACACACAGTCTCAGCCGGGAAATCTTTCATCCACCAATTACTCCAAAAGGTTTGGATTTGTAATTATATAAACAAACATTTACTGATTTGACCCTTTGACTTGTGACCGTGGCGGTGAAAAATCACTGATTTAAGCAATTACATTTAGCAAGCTGGTCACAGATTAGTGCAAGGTCTAGTCACTTGTGGTATTTGGAAAAAACGAACAGGAAATATTTAATTACCTCCCTCAATAAGTTTACTATGTTCAGTCTCAGAAGCAGGACTGATCAAAAAGATAAACACTTCTGCAGATCACCACAGTTTACAGGTTCAACTGCTCCAATGTGTTCACAGTCCAAGAGCCAAGACAGATCAGAAGGATGAAACAAACAAGCAGGTGGGTTGGAGGGGAAGGGCATGGTACCAAAAATAACAGCACATATTAGCAGAGACTAGCCAGTTCACAGCCAATCAGCAGCAGTGATCACAGCTCACGATTGGGTGATCAGTCAGACACGTGTCTTCAAAAGAGGCAGGTGGTAAAAACTACAAATCTGAACCTCCAAGGTGCTGACTGCCCTCAACACGCTTTGGAAGTCAACAAGAGCCGAGGTGTGCTCAGCAGCTCAGATAATCAGCCCTGTGTATTTCAATGGTTGCTGCTGTATCCTTTCCAAAGGTGTTTCAAAACCACAGTCCAACAACGCTGAGAAGCTGTCAGTCATGTCCACTTTCGCCCCCCTTTTTTCTGTCCTCTCAATTAAAAACTATTCGTCACTCTTGAAGAAACAAGGACAATCAAATGCATCATCTGTGCTTAAATCACATGCAGGCCTTTGCACTGCCAAACCGAACACAGGAGTCAGACAATGCAGCACTGGGGCTGTGAACTAGGGCTTTATTTCACATACTCACCCACCCACCCGGGGATGAGCCAAGGATAGAACAGGGAACTCTGTTTCCTGTCCTTCATAATAATTTTAAAAACATACCTGGGAGGCGGAGTCTGGTGTGTGAATATGAATTAGCTTGATCTTTGCTGCAACGAAATCAACAACTCTCTCTCGCTTCCAAAGATTGTAATGTCAGCATGTGATGTGAATGGAAAATACAATGCAAAGATGCACAGCCATGATCCCACGCCACAGAACTCAAAGGGGGGGAAAACGGGTCTTGGACATGGTGCTGGGTTCTTGTTGTTTATTTTTACAGAAAAGATACCATTAAAAAGCCCCTGAAGCAGAATGCACACATACAGCACAGAAACCTCAACACTCGCATGCCTCTGTCAGACAGAAGTACACGTCTGGTGTGCTACAACTGCTTATTATCCTTCAGGCAGGAACACAGGCACCTACTAAACTTTGGAACACTGTGGTCTTTTCCTGGCGTATCTAAAAGTAACTCATGCTTGACTGGGGTTGTTTCGCTTGGATTTTCTTAGGAATACGCTGATCAGTTACCACCATGAGTTATATTTCGCTCACGGCAATTGCCAGGGAATTGGGAGGAACCCCTGCCACCCGGGCTCAGCCACTTCACATGATTCCCTTTGGACAGAATACCCCACGTGTGCGGAAAGTCTTCATAGAAATCCACCCCACTCAACCCCAAATCAGTCAAGGCTTGGATTATTCGCCTTGTTGCTCTGATATACGTTGCCATATGGCAGTGAGCACGACTGGGCTAGGTGCATCAACAGAGCAAAGGAAACACTGATTCCGATGTACACTTCCTAAGACCCCGCTCTTTGAAGTCCTGGTCTAATACACTTTGGCCACATAATTGTCCGCAATCCCTAGACACAGTTATACAGTGCTGTCAGTTGACAGAGGAGAATTTACATGGCCAAGACAAGGAGTCCCCAATGTCCAAAGCCAGTAACTAAAGCAGTCCCAGTTACTCAGGTGAATAAACTCTCATTTCCTCTCCGTCCCAATCCATTTCATTTGTTTAAAAGCATTTCTAGGGCACTCTTGAGCTTCTCAACCACCAATGAATGAAGACCTCATTTCCCAGAAGCATCTATTGATTTTGGGTGCTCAGTCTGAGACCCCCTGAGCCAAATTTTCAGAAGCACTGAGCCTCTTCAACTCCTGTTGACTAAAGCTGGAGACGTGAGTGTTCAGCACCTCTGAACAACCCGAGTTCATAGGGGTTCCACGCCGGATACCCCAAAACAGAGGAACCTACAAGTAGGAGTTCTTTCAGAAAATTGTAGCCACCACCTCACAAAAGGGACTCATCATCCCCACCCCATTTTACAGATACAGAAACTGAGGTACAGTGAGGTCCAGCAATCTGCCCAAGGCCCCACAGGTAACCTGAGGCAGAACCATGACTAGAACCCACTCCCATCCCCTGACTCCTAATTCTGTGGCTTAACCACAAGATCACTTGACCCCTGCACAACTACTGCTGCCAGCAAGTTCATTGTTCTACCGGAAACCACTAAGCCAAACCCATGTCCTTGATGCTGACAATAGTTTTGAGAAACTAGAGAGCATTTTTTAAACAATTTCTTCCTATTTACACACAAAGGAGATAGAGGCCAGCCATTTTACACTTGATTCCGACTAACAGGGAGGAGAAATTGGTGTGACTCTGAAGGCAATTTGGGTGAAAGTGATCAGGAAATGATGATTTCTTGATTCTAAGGAAAGGAAGGAGTGAAAGCAGCAGAATAAGGACAATGGACTTCAAAAGAGCCGACTTTACCAAACTCACAGAACTGGTAGGTGAGGGAAGAAAATCTAAGGGAAAAAGGAGTTCAGGAGAGATGACAGTTTCTCAGAGAGACCATATTAAAGGTGCCACAGCAAACGATCCTAATGGGAAGGAAAGATAGGAAAAATACTGAGGCAAATATGGCTCCATGAGGACCTCTTTAATTACCTGAAAATTAAAAAGGAAGTGGAAACGGACAAATTGCTTAGGATGAGTAAAAAGAATACCACGAACATGTAGGGACAAAATCAGAAAGGCTAAAGCACAAAATGAGTTTCATCTAGCACGGGACATAAAGGACAATCAGAAGAGGTTGCATATATACATAAGGAGCAAGAGAAAAGTGAAGGAGAGTATAGGTCCTCTACTTAATGAGGAAGGAAAGCTAACAGACAACATCAAGGCTGAAGTGTTTTGCCGATTTCAATGCAGTCTTCAGTAAAAAGATTAATCATGACCAGATACTTAACATTATTATTATTAAAAACAAGGGGGAAGGAAGTCAAGCCAAAATAGGGAAAGAACAGGTTAAAGAATATTTAGATGAGTTAAATGTATTCAGGTCATCAGGGCCTGATTAAATTCATCTTCGGATATTTAAGGAACTAGCTGAAGCAATTTTGAAACTGTTAGCAATGACTTTCATGAACTCCAGGAGAACAGTGGAGGTCCCAGAGGACTGGAGAAGGACAAACATAGTAATCTATTTTAAAAGGGGAACAAAGAAGATACAGGAAAATATAGACCATCAGGGTAAATTCGATACCTAGAAAGATACCAGAACAAATTATTAAACAATGAGTGTGTAAGCACCTGATCAATAACAGGGTTATAAGAAATAACCAGAATGGATTTGTCAAGAACAAATCAGGCCAAACCAACCTAATTTCCTTCTCTGACAGGGCTACTGGCCTAGTAGATAGGGGGCGGGGGACTGTAGACATGATGTATCTTGATTTTTAGCAAGGCTTTTGACACTGTCCCACATGACAGTCGCATAAGCAAACTAGGGAAATGTGGTTGAGAGGACATTACTTTAAGGTGCACAACTGGTTAAAAGATTGTACTCAATGAATAGTTATCAGTGGTCCGGTGTCAAACTGGGAGCACATATCTTGTGGAGTTCTACAGGGGTCTGTTCCGGGTCACGAAAGCTCATGCTCAAATAAATTGGTTAGTCTCTAAGGTGCCACAAGTACTCCTTTTCTTTTTGCGAATACAGACTAACACAGCTGTTACTCTGAAACCTGTTCTGGGTCTGGCACTATTCAATATTTTCATTAATGACTTGAATAATGTAGTAGAGAGTATGCTAATAAAGTCTGCAGATGATACCAACATGGGACAGGTTGCAAACACTTTGGAGTGCAGGATTAGAATTCAAAATGACCCTGACAAATTAGAAAATTGGTCTGAATTCAACAGGATGAAATTCAAAATAAATGGAAAGTACTACACGTAAGAAGGAAAAATCCAATACACAACTACAAAATGGGGAATTAACAGGCTAGATGGCAGAACTGCTGACAAGGATGTGGGGGTTATAGTAAATCACAAATGGAATAAGTCAACAATGTGATGCACTTGTGAAAAAAAAGTATAATTCCAGGGTGTATTAACAGGAATTTGTATATTAGACACAGGAGGTAACTGTCCAGCTCCACTCAGCACTGGTGAGGCCTAGGCTGGAGCACCGTGTCCAATTCTGGGCACCACACTTCAGGAAAGTTGGGGACAAATTGGAGAGACTGAAGTGGAGAGCATCAGAAATGTGGAATAAATAGAAAACCTGATCTATAAGGAAAGGTTAAGAAACCTGGGCATGGTTAGTCTTGAGAAAAGAAGGGGGGGGGACGTAATAACACAGGCTTCAAATACATTACAAAGAGGATGGTGATCAATTGTTGTCCCGCCTTCAGGGGACATCAAGAAGTAGTAATGAGCTCAATTGTCAGTGAAGGAGGTTTAGGTTACACATTAGGAAAAACTTTCTAGCTATAAGGGCAGTCAAGCACTGGAATATGCTTCCAAAAAAGATCATGGAATCCCCATTATTGGAGGTTTTTAAGAACAGGTGAGACAAATACCTGTTGGGGTGGTCTAGGTTAACTTGGTCTTGCCTCAGTTCTGTGGGCTAGACTAGATAACCTCTCAAGGTCCCTTCCAATCCTATACTTCTATGATTTTATGATAGCACCAATGGAAGCTCCAGACAAAATTCCAACGTTAACACCATCTGGAATTTTTTGTAAATTCCAGAGTGTAGACATGGCCACAGAGTCTTTATATATGCTCCCTGTCCTTGTATGATCTTGAATGAGCATATAAAGGCTAATAAACTTTATCTTCAAAACTCACACAAAGCACCTTACAGGTTCAAGCTAATAATTATGAATAGAAATAGGACTGGAGTCTCTGGCTTGCATAACAAGCAGCAATAAGCTAAAAGAGCAAGCCCCGGTATCAAGCCCCGAGGAGGCTTGGGTTATTTTAAACTGTTCTTTGCAGCTCCAGCGTGGTTAGTATTTTGTTTTGCTGATGGAGCTGTGACCTCAGCTGGGCTGGCATTTGATCCTGAAAAGGGAGAAAAAAAAGACACTACTGTACAAAAAGTTGCAGATGGCCTAAAGCAGAAATATGCTGGAGCAATGAGCTTCTCATGACTCAAGTTCAGCTGCACAAATTGTACACTTGATTAACTGTGCTATAAACAGTAGATGTCATTGGACTCAAAAGGAAAACCAGCAAAGGGTTCCAGGGTACATGGCCAAGAGTGGCGAAGCAAAAAGGCACAAACCAATATATGAAAGAACATTCCAGAGAGGAAACTGGATCTTATGAAAGAGGCAGGAAGAAGGGTAAGGGTGAGTTCTACATACCAAGCATGGTACAGTTAAATGAGGAGGGAAAAGGAGAGACACTGAGACCTTGTGTGTTTCTTTTGAAAGGTGTATGGTGCTCAGACACTATGGTGATGAACGCAGTATAAAAACCTAATCAGATTGGACAGACAGAAAGCAGCTTTATGTACAATCAACGTCAGCTTTAAACCTGTGCGTATAGTGGTTCTAGGTCTATGGTTACTTAGGGGGTGGATTGTGTTAACTAACAACTGGCAAGCTAGCAGCCTACAAAAAATCATGTCATGGGTTCTTCAGCAAAAGGAGCTAGGACTTCGTAATCCACCTCCTCTGCCTACCAACATTTAAGCTAATTGAAAGATGATGGGCCAGATCCTTAGCTGGTGTAAATCAGCACAGCTTCACTGCAGCCCTTAGAGCTCTGCCAGGTTACACCAGCTGAGGATCTCAAAAGGGAAATCATGAATCAAGGACAGTGGAGTCCCAGACCTAGAATCTAATTTCTTATACCAGTGTAGGGGTGGAGTAGCTCAGTTGACTTCCAGGGATTTTCTTCAGACTTCCCTCAGCGCAACTAGGAATAAGACTGGCCTCAAGAATGCAGTATGCTCCGTTCAGATCAGGGCCCTATATTACCAGAAAGATTCTGACAAATAGGAGTCCGGAGAAGAATAACAACAGTGATGAATGGGCTGAAGGGACTGAGTTATGAGGAAAGATTAAAGGAGATAAATACAAACAGCTTGGGAAAGTGGCGACTTACTGGATATAAGAGCATAGAACCGTGCAACTGGTATTAACACCAAAGGTACATGCGTACGGTACATGGTGGGTAGGGGTGTTAAGGGGATTAAATTAAGAAAAGGGAAATGTAGGCTGAATATCAGGGGAAAAAACTTTCTGGTAGCAAGATAGTCAGTCAGTCAGCGTGTACCACACCTGCCGAAGGCACGGTGCACACCACACCCGACGGGACACCCCCAAGAAGAGTGTGTCCGAGGGAACAATGGTACGGTGGGACAGGGACTGGGTGCTAGCTGGCCTGCACCATCTCTCCGTTTCTATAAAGGTGCAACTGATCATTTGCAAATAAAAGCAACTATACCAGGGGAAGAAACTGACAGGATGGTGATCAAGAGAAAGGAAGAGTTTTATAAATAAGTCAGTAAACAACTCAATGGCACAGCAGCTGTGCAGGAGACCCAAGCTCAGGAAGTAGCCTCCTCTTTCTTCTTTCTTGGGCTACTGGAGTTCAGTCTCATAGAAAAAGACGTAAATTTATTTTGAGCATCAAGTGAGCAAACAGACATTCTCTACACCACTACATTGTGCCAACCAAGCCAAGATGTGACATTAACCTTAGTTTCAGAAAAGCCTAATTACACATCACTTAGTTTAATGGAGGAGCATAACTATGGCAGCCATAGCTAAAGCAGCAGTATAAATGGTTTACGGGCAAAAGAGACACTCCAGCAAAATAAAAGAAAAAGAATTCTTATAATCCCCCATCTGGGTTGGGCCAGTCACCACATGAAGATTTAGCTCAATAGATGCCTTGAGGGTTCAACTAAAAAAAACTAAAACTTTTTTTAGTGAGTTGGTATCATCAAGATACAAAACAGAAAATCTGGTATAAACATGATCTTGCCACTTTAAAAGGATTAACAAATCAAATGGAACGGATTGGTTGGTACTATGTTTGTTTTAGCTTTTTGCTGTAGACAAGAGCTGGTAACAACTCCATGCTGATGTCTTTGTTGATCTATGATCCATCTAAAAATTCTTTGCCAATAGCTTTCTACACATGCTGTGAGCCAGCTATTGATTTTTAGCAACAGCAAAAGGTTATTTACAAGTAGACGGATGGGGATAGAGTGACGCAGCAATGGTCCTGTGTTCCCGTCAAACGATTTTTCTCCCCTTGCTAACTGAGGGATAAAACTAAGAGGCTAATTCAGACAAGAGGAGCAGATTGTGTCTTTTTTAATACTAGGCAATAATTAGTGTGATTCTTTAATCACCAAATACAGCTCGAGCACAAGTTCTGCAAGAATGCACTCTTTCCGATGACAAAAAAATCTCTACAAAGCAGATCACTTTGCAAAAGTCAAGTTCGATGGGAGAGGGCAGCAGGATAGCTAGTTTTAGGAGAATGCTAGCTACTCAAGGGAGCTCACTTTTTTAGATGTTTTCTGAGGGAAAATGACAGGGCAAAACTCAGAATTTGCCCTGTTCTGTCTGAAACTGCAGAAACTCCCTAGAAACTCATTTATAAGCCTACATAGCTGAGAGATAGCCATCCGCTCCAGAGATCTCTTGGGTGCCAGTTGCAGAATATCACATGCATGAAGAACAGAGTATCTGCACATGAAATTAGCAGCAGAGGCTTGGAGCTGTCCTACCTATGGAGATCACTGTAAACAAGTACCATGTTGAAAGCACGTTTCATTTAACTATAAAATGTCCAGTGTGATAAAAGCACTTCTGAGGACAGCAGGTGCACAAACAACATGCCTGCCGAGTGTCAAGGTTTTACTGATTGGAGAGAATTCCTTATTTATATAACGGGGAAATATGGACACCAGCTGAGGAACATTTGAGTGTACCCACTGCGCTATTTTTAAGTGTCACTTTCATTGTTTGAGGAGACATTCTACTGAATAATTTCACTTAAAAATTAGTAAAATTCTCAAGGTGTCTTGGACAATCCTATGCTCCACCCAAGTATCATTTGCTGGCATCTCTGCTCAAGGAAAAAGTTTTCTCCGTTGGGAAGCACGTTATTCTGCAATTAGTCCCATTCGTTTCACTGACATTACTTGAGTAAGGTTCTACAGAACATGAGTAAAAATGACAGAGTCAAGCCCCACGAGAGTTCTATTGCAGATATATTTATTGTAAGCCTTTTTTCAAAAGTCCCTCCCACGCATAAAATCCAGTATTGGGTTTAACTTTTTAAACCTCTGTGCTTGGTGAACAAAAGAGCAGAGGAATGAAAAGGAGAACCTTCACTATGTAGCTAGAATCCCGTGTTGCTTGGAGAATTCTGTTCTCCCGACAGCCCGGTATAACCATTTTCACAGCCAGGAGACAATTCCCCAAAATAATCACTATCTAGTGAAAGGTTTTTATTACACAATGGGGCCTTCTTCACCATTGCGAGGATTGTCCCCCTTCAGATCTTTACAAAAGAAGGTTCTCTTCCCTCTCTGGAATTTGTCACTAAAGAGAGGGGACACTTTTCCCAAAAGGTCCTTCCACATCTCTGTGTGTCCTACCCATAATAATCCCACTATCACCAACCCTAATTGTTCAAAATCATGAGTCACATCTCCGAAAATCACGATATTTAAAAAAATACATGAAGGGTTCTTTTGATTTGCTTTCATGTTTTGGAACCTTAAGAATTTGCCTTTTCAGGTCTTTTCTCTGTAGCCACAAAGGCCAGCACCTTACCTTTTTAATAAATGGCTGAGATTCTCAGGTGGTAACACCACTCCAGCAGCAGCTGGGACTCTAGCAAAATACCAGTACAGTGAGCCACGTGACCAAAACCATCAAGAGTTGGCAATACTGTGATCCTATCACGATGGCACCCTTGAGGCAGTCTCCCACCCTCCATTCTGCTGGAGCAGAATAAATTCCATGTTTGTGTAATGCTGTACGATGACTGTCTCCATGGTATAGCATTTATAGCATCCAG
Organism: Lepidochelys kempii; assembly: GCF_965140285.1. Lineage (NCBI taxonomy): Eukaryota > Metazoa > Chordata > Testudines > Cheloniidae > Lepidochelys > Lepidochelys kempii. The sequence goes on along the minus strand of NC_136389.1, from coordinate 83,729,018 downwards.
CACATTATGAAATATTTAAGTCTTGTTAAACATTTAAATTGAGGGTGACCAAATGGCACCACAACTGACATACATCAGGGCAAAAAACACTCCATTGTCAGCAACAAAACGTCAAGCTACAAAGCCAATAGGACAAAATGGTCTTTGTTAACTAGATGCTTTTGTTTTAATGCCGTCTGCTCAGATCTCTCTGGGATTTCTATATGGGATGCAGGGACTCAATGACCTAAGTCTTTTCAGTTTCTGATTGTGAAGCCTAAACAGTGTTTAGGCCTCTCTTAATATCAATGCTTTAACCTGGGTCACGTAGCTCAGTTAATTCTTCTTTATTTAGCAGATTCGGCTTCCCTTACTGGAGTAGTGCCTTTCTCCTGGAAATGAATGGGGCTACTTGAGTAGTAATTTCCTACTCAACGTAAGTGATATTGGCAGACTCCAGCCTTAATGCAGATTTTGCAGTTATGCCATGTCCTTTTATTCCCACTTTGCCTATACACATCTGAAGACAGGTTCGTTACCTTTACCCTTGGTAACCTCACCTTTGTTGATTATTACACCATAGTTGATTTCAAGGTTCACGAGTAGGTGACTGTTACCCTTTCATTTCCTGCTTTGGTGTAGTTTGGGATGTTATTCCTTGAAATAGGGGGTAGAGCAGCCATTGATGTTTGGCCATGTAGATTTTGTGGTCTCGCTACTAATCTTGCCACCAACCATCTCAAAAAGCTGCCAGCCACGCATCTGTATGAAAAACCCAACAAGAGCACAGATTGGGCAAACAAATCCCAGGCTGGATTTCCAGGATATGTTTGTGAATACATTTCCCAGCTGGTGCTCTTGCTAACTGCCATCTTCCTCCTCTTGCAAAGCTTTCCTTAAACCCCACTTTCTCCCTGAATCCGTCCTGCATTGTTCTCCCCACCAGTAATCTCGCTGCATCCCTACCCTGCATGAGCCGCTTCCCAGTCTGTTTTAGGTTTCAAGCTCCTCAGGGCACAGAACAAGTCGTATTCTAGGTATGCAATGTGCTGCGTACATTTATGGCACTACACATATACGACCTCATACTAATAATACTAACAAAGAGTGCTATGTAAATGCCAAGTACTGTTATTATATTGGAGACTCTCTCAGATACAGTTCAATCTCCAGTGCTCTCTGGGACTTCTCCTGATGCGTTTTGACACATCCCCTGCTTGTTCCTACACTGAAAATCAAACATCCAGAGCTTTGTTACCTTTCCAAAGCTTTCCACATTCTTCTTTTAACCAAACCAGCTCACCCATCTCTGTGCAAAATCACTTTGTATATGACAGGTTAATTACAGTTACAAGTTTTTTGAATATTAGTTTATTAAAGCAAAAATCATTATCTTAGCATTACTAAATTAATATATTTTAACTAGTCTATCACAAAGTACTTTGCCATGCCTTATAATGCAAAACTGCAGTAACTTTATGCAGGCAGAGAGCTAAGCAGCCTTAAATGAGCTGTAACATTTCATGTTTGTCTTATATCATGTTGATTCATAAGACGAGAGGAAAATAAGATAGGAATTCTCGCCATAATTTCAGTTTTTAATTCCCCTTACTTCTTATCAGCAGGAATGCAGACACCTGAGTAAGAGTCCACTCCCCTTCGAACGGCATGGTTTGTCACAGACGCTTAAGAAAACCAATAAATTTCCTACAGAAAAATGCTGCCATAGCAAGCTATGCAGTAATCCCACTGGACATCCTGCCATAACCTGTGACTGAGAAACAAAGTCCAAACATCTGCACCCAGGTACCCTGATCACCAACAATTGCATGTCAGAGGATTAATCCAGGAGTTGCAGTAGCAGAGCCCAGAAATCTGCAGCGTGATCATAATTCTTAATAAGCTAACCGAGCAAGTGAGAGAACATAAAGGGCCTGGTTTTTAAAAGACTCAACTCAGCTTCCTATTTTGTGCCTGCAATGTTGAGCAAGCTAATAACTGCTGTTACAGTTAATCTTGGGCACAAATTATGCCATGTGGACACCTAAATAGTTATGCAGACTATGGTGCAATCAGGTAGATGACAAATATCAACGTTAGCGTCTCACTTGACACAGTTATGGCCACATTCGGACCACTCTTACCCACCGCTGGGGAGGCAGTGGGGCCTAGTAGAGAAGGCACTGGACTGAGACTCCGGAGACCTAGGTTCAATTTCCGCCACTGCTTCACTGGATGACCTTGGGCAAGTAACTTCCCTCTCTGTGCCCCAGTTTTCCCATCTGTAAAATGGGGATAATGATACTGACTTCCTTTGTAAAGCACTTTGAGATCTCTGGACAATTAGAGCTAGATATTAATTACTATTATCGATACCCTTACCTGGGGGAACTCCTACTGAAATAAGTGGGACAAATCCCAAAGTAAGGTTTTATTCAGAGTGCATAAGAGTGGAAGAATCTAGCCTGCTGTTCCAGGGATAACACACCACATAAGGTACTTCTCAATATGAGGAAGACAGAACCTGTGCTGTAATAAACTGCAATAACTGTGCCAGGAAGCAACCCAACTCAACAAGCCCTCTCATTCAGAATTACATCAGGAGCTAACATTGATCCTCTTTCTACAGAGCTCTAAACAAAGGCTTTGTTTCCCTCGGTAGAGAACCAAAGCAAATATTTTGAAAATACAACAGTGGTGTGTAAGCGTGATTTATTTTTTGAAAGCACATGGCATTTTCAACTTTCCCTACATGAATTCATTGTGGTCTTCAAGGTGCACAAAAAATCTAAAGCCTATCATCACACGTTAGATGGAGAAAAATTGCATTATTTCCTTAGCCAGCTCGTTTCAATGGAAGTTTAAAATATTTACTGCTTTCACCTTCCCATGCAGTCAGTGAGTGTACTGAACCATCACTGTCTGATGAAAGCCTAATTCATTTTTTTTTAAAATACCATACACAGTAGAGATAAAATTGTGTGTGAAAGAGAGAGGGAGAGAGACAGAGAGAGTGAAAGGTTACTGATCTTACATTCGATTTGCCCAGAGAAATACCTCGCTTTTAACTGGCACGTACACAAAGTTCAACTGAAATTTTATCTTTTCCGCACATACAAAAACTGCTGCCAGAGGAATTTGCAGATCCTCTCTCCCTCCATAGATTTACATCTTTCAACCGGCATGGATCACGAAAATTTCAAATACCTTTAAAGGGACACTGTCAATTTCTTTAGGTCCAAATTTTAGCGTTTTTTTTTAACTGGTGTTTATAAACCCCAAACAAAACTATATTCTTTACATAATTACCTTTTAATTAAATGAAACCAGCTGTGTTGTAAATTCCCACATAGCAACATGGAGTACAGGGGAAGTCAAAAGTGCCTTCTCGGGTTCCTGTTCCACATTGACTGCCAGGATATTGGAGCAACTAGTTCAGGGTCACAGTGCAGCATAAGCAGGACAGGCAAATGGCATCCACAGTGAACTATGAACCAGATTATAAATTTATTGTGGGTTCAATAACCTAGGGCACGATAGGTGACAGGGACCACAAGGGAAGGTTTTACTAAATAACTCCTATTTTGAGGGCGTCCCTTTAAAATGTAAGAAGGAAAAACAATTACAATAAAATTACAAATCTGTTGGAGAGCTAGAGTGGGTTTTTTCACAGATGCCTAAGGGAGCTAGGCACCAAAGTCTAATGACAGACACCTCACTTGCGTATGTGCCTTTGAAAATGCCACCCTGACCCTGTATGGTCCGACTGAATTCAGGTTAACAGCCCCCCAGCATGCTGCAGGCTCAGCCCCATAGCTACCGTGGAAATGCAGGACACTTTCTTCCCTGAAATAAAACATATAAGATCAAATTCTCAGTTTGTGATTCTGGGCAATCGCTGAGTAGGCATGAGAAACTGGCCCATAAAGCACAGAAGTTTAACTTCAGTACCAAAAGCTGCTCAACCTTCTCTCTGACCTGCAGCACTGATGTGTGTTCATGTTAGTCCCGTCAGGAGAGTTGATGTCATTTCCTGCTACCCTGTTAACCATCAGTGGGTGCCCATAATACTGTGGTGTTAGAGCAGTGGTTTCCCACCTGGGGGTGGGGCAGGGAGGCACGCAGGTCGAGCTGCGTGTGACTTACCAACATTACACCACACGCAGCACAAGTGGGGAAAGAACAAAACAGACAGACCAGAGGCCCAGTGGCGACGCATGAGCTGGAAAAAAAAAAAAACCTAGTGGGACCATCAAAGCCCCAGCCGAGTCCACGGGGTGGGCAGTTAGAAACATCTTTTTACTTGTGAACCAAGCACAGAAACCGCTGGGAGTCAATGAACATGGATCCCTACACTGACGTTTTTACACAGCCACTTTTCAGAGTAAAACCTCACATTAGGGACAGACACAAACTCACTGTACACACAAGCATGCCCATAAGTTCAGATCTGACCCCATGGTTCAGACCCCGGATCGTCTGCTAAATAAGGGAAAGAAGAGCATTCTGGGTACCAGCATGCAAACGAACACATTTTACTTTGCATTAGGAGCAAAACCCTAACCCACCTCACATGAGGGATCCGAGGTCAGCTTTGAACCTGGGCGTCCCCCACACTGAAGGCAGGTGCACCAGCAGTGAGCCATAGGTCTGATATGTGTTTGTGAAAGACCTCACTACCTGCGACAGCGCAGGGTTATAACACGGAAACAGCGGGAAAGCCCCTTCCCCAGCCCCAACATACAATATGTATTGCTAAAACAGTGTTAGTAGGGGAGGAGGAGAGTACTCTGAGGTGACAAGAAGCAAGCTGCGGTTCAGACAAGCTCATAACAAGAGAGATGAATAGTGTAGAGAGAGAGAGTACACGTAGGTAATAATTCTTACCACTTCTACAGCACTTTCCAGTCACAGATCTAAGTGCTCTACCAAGATGGGTAAGCACCATTCTCCACATTTTACAGATGGGGAAACTGAGGCACAGAGCAGTTTCAGGGGGTGATTTGCTCTGTAGATTACAGATATAGAATGCCATGTTCACCTTCCCCTCTCTCACTCAGATGGACCTGAGTTTTTCCAAAGCAGCCCAGCTCATCTCTACTTGCAGTGTTTCACGCTAACGACCTCTCCATAGGAAAGAGAACCAGAATGAATCCTCATGGCCACATGTTGCTCCGACATTCATCACACCCTGATGCCCCCAGAAAGGATTTTTTAAAACTACGATCAGATTTAAACATACGGCTCCTGGCACAATCCCAAGGGCTCTCTAATTGCAGCACTCTCTCCCTTCACTATTTTAATATTTATCAGACTGACAATCTCTTACCCTTTAGGAACTCCTGCAAACACTTTGCCCAGAGCCCTTAAACCTTAAAGACACCTCTGCACCAGCATGAACAAATGTTACCAAGACCCACAGCTTGCCTAGCCTCGCATCAACTCTGCTGGGACCAGGAAGGATAACTTCTAGACCCAAACGTGAAAGGTGGAAATCTTTTCTTGGTTTTGCCATTACCGTTTGTGTCTGTCAAGGGCTACACTTCTGTAAAGCAGCCTCCAAATGAGGGCACTCAAAACTTGGATTTCCTTGTGCAAATAACAACTGTGACCCCCAAACGGCACAGGTACTGTAAGTATTTAGCTATCCAAGCAGAGCAAACAAGAGGCCATTAGCATGAACGAATCCGAGTTCTGGGAGCCTCAAGGTTTGGAAGCACAGATTTAGAGATTGGATTAAAACCCAATTGTAAGTAAAAACTTCTCCTCTCCCCACTCCCATTAAAATTAGAGTGAATTTTTTAGGACCAAAATATTTTTTCCCGTGAAAGGTACTTCACCTGTCACCACAGCATCCATTTTACTCTAGAATTCAAATACAAAGTAAGGGTTTTCAGGGGGGTTGGGGGGGAGTAATCTGGCCACCTTTTGTCCCTTAAACTTCATTCTCAGCCATGGTTACTGGCCATGAAAATAGCACACCGGACGGTAGAGGACCTGTTACTCCATGCCCTTTCGGACTAAGAAATCCCATTACAGTTGGCTCCAGACAATCTTCCTATGCTGCCCCTAACCATATGTGGCCTTTGAAGTGTCCATAATTAAGCATCAAGCATTAACATTCATGATTTGCATCACTTATTTCTTAATAATTCCTACACACAGATACAGTCTAACTGCTTAGATACCTAACTGCTAATGCCCCCTAAATCTCCCTTCTTGCAGAATTCTTTGGCGTACTATACAAGTTCGTGATTACTTGATTGTGTCTCAGAAGGGGAGTGCAAAACACCTGACCTGGGATTATCTCCATAGGTGTCTCTCATTTTGGCTACACTTCAGTCTTTGATATAACTGCTCCCACAAAGCCTTAACTTAATATAACAGGCTCTTAACTACAGCAAGCTTAATAATAACCCATTTACTTATGTTCACTTATTTATCCCCCGTGCATATTCCAAGCTAATAAGCAACATACCCATCAATCTTGTACTCCAATAAATATCACTTTACCTCCACCAAGCATAAAATTATCCTTGAGACATGACACAGAGTCATAGGTCATAAGATCAGGTCAGGGGTCAATCCTGTCTCGGACTCTGATCCCCCAGTATCTGAACCAGCCTGGTTCCCAACTCCTGCTCCAACCAGTAGGTCAGACTGCCCATGTCAGTACCATCACAGGTCAAGTTTTGTACTTAATGACCTTGAATATGTCCTTGTATATCTAACCAATCCATTCCTTATTAAAACAACGATTAACAGTATCGCTGCTCTACTGAGCTGCTTGAGACACAAAATAACGTTCCCACGAGCAGCCTATAATGCCGGGTTAACTTGCCTATTTGAGGCGACACTTATCTACAGCCATGTTCGCAGATAGACTCTGCAAGTCAAGTTTCATGTACGAAGGGTTCTGCCTGTCTGTTTCAGTTAGTCACGACGGACCATGTTTTCACATATAATTAGAGCATTTTTCTACAAAAGGAAAGCTATGTCAAGTGAAACCTGCAAGAAAACTACTTAAAACACACCCATAGACCATTCAGATAGACTGCAGAGGTCACTGCAAGTTACACTAATTTTATCATCAAGAACAAACATTTTAATGATATCATGTAGCACACACAAAAATAATTCCTTGCATTCTACAGCACCTTCTATCCAAGGATCTCAAAGGACTACGCAGTGTGTCTGTGTGTGTGTGTATATATATATATATATATATATATATATATATATATATCAATGAAATAAGGCTCTATCATCCCCATAAGGTCTGTAAAGTGTTCTCCTCCCTTCATTTTACAGATAGGGAAGCCAATGCCCACTGGTTAAGTGACCTACTTAATGTTACACAAAAGGTCTGTGAAAAAAGACATTACAGACTCCAGCTTAATGAGCCCCTTGTCCTATCTAGCTAAAAGTATATGGCATCCATCTCTGCATCTCACAAACATGAATTTACCCTACTGATACTCCTATGGGGGAGTTTCACAGCGTGACTGAGTGACTTGCCCAAGGTCTGTCACTGAACTCGGTTCTATATTACCTCCCAGGCCTCCGCGTCAGATGCAGGAGTTCATTCCTTCAGAATAACTGAACTATTAGTAATATTCACAGAGCTAAAATGTGGCAACCACAGTTGTTTTGGAAACTCCAATATCAGATTCTGATTCAACAATTCTTTCTGGAAGCTGCGGTTCTTCAAAATGCGTGAGAGAAAATTTCTCAACGTATATAAGCAGAAAATGAAACATAGGGTGTATATGGCAAGGTAAGCTCTGAGTTAGGAGAACTCGAGTTAGCAGACCCTGGATTTGATAATGTAGGGCTTAAGCCTCTGCACTCATTCGTAATTCCAGGTTAGGAATTGTTGAACCCTGGGTCTCAGCCTGGGGCGCCAATGTCTCCACTGCCTTATGCAGACCTGAGTCCAACCATCCCTATCCCCGACTTCCTAGCATCCTCCCCAAATGGGGCTGCTCTAGCAATTTGTGATGCAGTCTGGGAAAACTTGACTGTCCAAAGGACAAAGAAAATCTCCTGTGGGATGTGGAACACTTTTGGCGGATGGCCAGAAAACGAGTCCAGTGAGGCTGTGTCTACACTGCAAAGCAATAGGGCTTGGACCCTGGGTCCCAGCTTGACTCAGGCTCTGACCCTTCCTGGGACCCTGGGTCCAAGCCCTAGATTAGCACGATTTGTGTGTAGACAAAAGGGTTAGGCTTGAGCCTGAGTTTGAACCCTGGGCTTACAATGCTGTGTAGACATACCCTCAGTGCTATTACCTATGGCCAATGTAAGGAGTCAGATAAAAAGAATTTGCATGGCAACAGGTCAATCCATGTTTGTCGGTACTAAGGGCCAACTAGAGCATCAGTGGAGCAAGGATTTCACCCCAATATATTCTTTCCTTGTAGACACAGAGCTCTATGAAAGCCGTTTTATTATTGTGGGGTCTCAGATTGATTATTTTCTGGGGGGGATTCCATTTTAAAAAAAATCCATCTTTATTTTTTGAATCAAAATTGTTTGATACATTAACAATTAAGTAGCCTTACTATAAATGCATAAAAATATTCAGAATTGGATTGCAATGGGAAAAATTGGTTTTACAAAAAAAATCTTACAATTTAAACAAAACATCCTGCAGATATACAGTACGCAGTAAAAGTAACACATTTTAAATCACTTTTTACTTTGGGCATGTTACTCAGTAATAGGACCAAGCTGACATTGCTGATCAATAACACAAGAAGTTCACAGAAGTAAAAGCCTCTTACACTGCCAATGTAACTGAATTTGTATTTGAATAATTTAAAAAATTTAAAAATGCACTAAACATACAAGAGAAGGTTACTTGCCTTGTGCAGTAACTGAGGTTCTTTGAGATGGCTGTCCCTGTGGGTGCTCCACTTTAGCGGTCTTGGCGCCCTGCACTTGTAAGGTCCCACATAGGAGTAGGGTCTTTCAGAGGTGGGTAGATGTTAGTCATGCCCTTTAGGAAACGCTTAGTTGTTGGGTGAGTAAAGATGGTGATTCCGTCTACCTTATTGTGTAGTGAGGTGATTGCAGCTAGGTGGACCTTTATGGAACTGTTGGAGAGGTCCGATTTTTTAAGGCCTAGTATATAGTCCAGGGTAGAGGAGCGGAATGAGGGACATGTGGTTAGCCTCACGACAGGTGCAGAACCGTACCCACTTCTGAGCATATGTTGTCCATGTGCTGGGCCTGCGGCTATTTAAGAGAATGTCTTTAACTTCCTCGGAGTAGTCATTATCCGGCCCCGTTAGCCATGGAGTAACTCGTGAGAGGGGTTCCTGAAGAGGGACAGGGCAGGTGGGTGGGTGGGGTAGAAGTAAATGGGATAGCACAACCCTTCTGGATGATTTCCAGAACCCATTTGTCTGTAGTAATGTTGTTCCAGACTCGGTAGTGTGATAGCAAGCGGTCTCCAAATGGACTGGAGGTCATCTGATATTCCGAAATGGGAGAACATAGAGCTCTCGATCCCTTGACCAATATTTCAAAACGATTGACATGAGGTTGAAAGTTGAGATGTAGCAAGCTGATCTTGGTTCTGCCTGTGTCTCGACTGTTTTTGTTTGCAGCGTTGATCATAGTGTCTCTGGGGTTGGGAGTATTGGGGTAGGATGGAATCTTTGAGTGTAAAATCTGCTCTGTTTCTTCTTATTTGGGGAGACGTAATACCCAAGGTCTTCAAGGTGGTTCTCGAGTTCTTTAAGGCCGTGGTTCTCAAAGCTGGTCCACCGCTTGTTCAGGGAAAGCCCCTGGCAGGCCAGGCCAGTTTGTTTACCTGCCACGTCCGCAGGTTCGGCCGATTGCAGCTCCCACTGGCCGCGGTTCACCGCTCCAGGCCAATGGGGGCTGCAGAAAGTGGCGTGGGCCGAGGGACATGCTGGCCGCCCTTCCCACATTGGCCTGGAGCGGTGAACTGCAGCCAGTGGGAGCCACGATCGGCCGAACCTGCGGACACGGCAGGTAAACAAACCAGCCTGGCCTGCCAGGGGCTTTCCCTGAACAAGCAGCAGACCAGCTTTGAGAACCACTGCTTTAAGGTATGTAGAGATGCATCTGTGCTTTCAGCAAATAGTTTTTGCGTCCAAAGAGGTCAAGCCTTTTCCAGTCTTTGCCATAAGGGATGTTTTTTGACTGGTGCTATTTTCCCCTTTGGTTTCCTGCCTCTACAACCAGTGAATTTGGAACCAGGTGAGTAAATAAGAATTCAGCCTCCTTCATTGGTACGGAATATTTTCTGTCCGAGCATTTACAGGAGGCTGGGATAGTGGCAGGTGTCTGCCATATTGTCTTTGCAGGATCCATTGTGGCAGCATTGATGGGCAGGGCTATCTTTGCTGATGGGGATGCCTGTAGGATGTCGGTAAGTTTGTGCTGGGTCTCTGGCAGCTCTGCGAAAGATGTCCAGGGATTCTGCATCTCTTTTGAATAAGTCCTGGAAGGACTTGAAGTCATCTCCTGTGGTGGGAGGTGGTGGCATAATTGTTTCGGCCGGGAATGAGCATGAAATATGGGTGGATGGCAGTGTAACTCCTTCAGGGGCCTCTTCGGGCTCCGCTCCCTCTTCCTACCAGGCCTTCGATGGTGATGGGCCCCAAGGGTGAAGGGGTCTTTCATGCTGATGGATTGGGAGGTTTAAGATTCTGGGCCCTGTAGATTGCCCAGGGGTCCCAGTATGGCCAATTGGGTGGCAGAGCAATGGGTGGTGGCATCCATGGTTGTGTCTGCAAGCTTTGTTCTAGCACAGGTGCTTGTTGGTGAGATGGTCCCGGTTTTGGGGAGGAATGACCAGGGGTCTAAAGGCCCGAGTGATCCTCTTCATCCTTATCACTGGATAGTGGAGGTGCAGATCCACTAGGAGTGCCTATTTAGCTCGGTCCTGGCCTAACTGGGGTACCTTTGGTGCCGAACAAAGGAGTCCCTGGCATGGAGGTGACTACGAGGTCCGTGTGCCTGCTGAATTGGCATAGTACCGGGAAGCTCAGTGCCGGGGATGGGAGTACACTCTGACTTGCAGTTGATGTCAGAGCGGTCGGTATCGCAGACTTGCTGTGCTGTGTGGGTACCAAGGGTGGCACCATTGCACTGCTCGGTGCCAAGGATTTCTTTGGCTCCACCAGTGCTGAGGTAGGTCTCTTATTCTGATGGCGTGCACCCAAGAGAGAGCTTGCTCATTTTTGCCGAGTCTTTAGTCTTGTGGTCCGACGGTTTCCGTGCTGTTGGTACTGAGGCAGATTTTCCCTTGGAGATCACTTTCTTTTGGGTGAATCTCTCTGTGGGGATGTGTGGGTCCACTTTTTTGAGACCTTTTTGGAAGCAGGCTCCTTGGCAACAGTCTTAGAGATAGAGCCCCTGTCAGAGGCTGCCGATGGTGATTGTTGGCCCGGAGGTTTCCTGGTCTCAGGCACTCTTCCATCATTAACAGTTTGAATGGGAGGTCCCTGGCCTTTCATGTCCTAGCAGTTAACTTTTTACAATGCAGCACTTCTGGGCAACATGAGTCTCTCCGAGGCAGCGGATGCACGGAGCGTGGCTGTCTGACACAGGAATGGAGAGTCTACAGGTCAGGCAGCGTTTGACACCAGGAGAGCCAGGCATGCCTGAGGGAAGGAGACGAGTCCCGCACTTGGCTGTTGTTATTCAAAGTGGGGGCCACACTGGAGGCGGGGTGGGTAGAAAAAAGAAACTATAAAGAAAAAGATAGATAGATAGATAGATAGATAGATAGATAGATAGATAGATAGATAGATAGATAGATAGATAGATAGATAGATAGATAGATAGATAGATAGATAGATAGATAGATAGATAGATAGATAGATAGATAGATTTTAAAGGGTAAAGCTAGGGTAAATAAGAGAACAAAATGAAAGGAAGGGTAGTTTATAAAGAAAAAAGGGTAGCTATCTACCATTTGAGAGAGGTGCTGCTGTCGGTCCTACTCAAGCCGAAGGCGGCAGAGAAGGAACTGAGGGCGGTTGGCTGCGCACGCTAGGTAACCGCTTGGAGCGGCACAAGACAGCTGCCATGCATGCGCAGCCAACCAGGGCACAGCTACTACAAATCTCCAATTACAAGCGCAAGGCGCCGTGACATCTAAAGAGGAGCACCCACAGGGACACTCCTCAAAGGAGAAGATTTTATCCTTTTGCAGACACTGCTGCTGTTTTAAATTACACTCAGGACTTTCAAGCTGCCTCTATTCTGAAGGAATGCTTCAATTAATCTCAAAATTGATCAAATAATTTCAAACTAGGAAATCAAGAGTTTATTATTGAGGAGGATTACGAATTGACAAACTTAAATGCCATTATTTTTGCCATCTCTGGCAGACCTCTGCATTGTGGAACATTATGGTTAGCCTTTCAGTGTTTTCCTCAGAAACGGATTCCCTCGTGTCTGTAAGGTAGATTTTTATATTTTCTAAAGCTTCTCTCTCTGTCTACAGAGCTGACAAGGAAGATGATGTAAGGTAAGGCAACCTCTGCTACTTTAGGCACTCGTCCTTTCATAACCTTCAAGTAAGCACAAAGATCCAGTGGATCTGGGACGGGCTCATTCTGAGTGCTGGGCAGAAACACCAGCCATTGTTCATACAGTTGTGCTGAGGGGTGGGTGAGAGGCGGTAACTTGCTTGGGAACTTGCTGTAGTCTGCAAGGGATCAATCAAAACACATCTTTTGGTGGATAGACATCCTCGTATTTGGAGAATTTGGTAAAAGCAAGCTGATAGACTTCCTGCAGACTATCCAGGATATTTCTCTTCCCTCTTATGGAGAAGTCATCCAAGAATCTGTCAGTTTTTTCACCAGCAAACCTACAGCTTTTGGGTGTTCCAGAAACCAAGACAGATCCCAGGTCTTCCATAATATTGAAAGCTGAGACAGCTGTATGGTGGCGGGTACCCTCAAAGACGGTCAGGGCTGTTATGAGTTTGGGGCAAGCTTCAGACATGAAAACTGTCTTAAGTTCTGGCAAGTCGGATTTCTCCTGACTGCTAAGCAATGTCAAAAGGTTTGTGTCAGCCTGTGCTGATGACTTCTCTTTTTCAAAAAAAGTCCCGGTAGAGATCAATACGCTCTGCATGGTATATTACTGCCTGAAACCAGCTATTCCATCTTGAGTGTACTGCTTCAGAGAGGACCTTTATGGTGTGCACGTCTTCTTTGGACTTAAGAAAAGCAACCCATCTTCGCTTTCTGGCTGGCTTTTTGAAGAAGGCAGATTTCATCCAAGTAATGAAAGATGCCACATCGCTAAAGAAGTGAAAATGCTGCCATGTCTCAACAATCAGATTGATTATGTGACAGACATGTCACATGTACACTGTTGGGCATGACACATTTCAGGGCTTATGCTTTGATGCAGTTACAACTGCCCAAACATCCCTGGGCCTGGACTAGTTCCAATTCATTGACTCCACAGCGGCCTGTGAGAACGTGGAGTGGTTGCAGCTCTCCATGAATATCACCTCAGTCAAACAGTGCGATCTTCATCACCTGAAAAAAATATATATATTTTCTTGGCCTCATTTTTATACTTTTGTTATTGGAGGATTTCATTAAACAAACTTAAAACTCTGTAATGGAAAAAAAAATATCCAGCTTCCAAATCACTGTAGTATCATTTAATGTTAAAAGGTTTTTTTTTTTAATATTATACAAGCATAATGTTACAGATGCATTGCAATACACAATTACATTTCATAATGCATATTAAATATAAAATGCTTGATAAAATTATTAACTAGCATTTTCTAGAATAGCTCCAAAATCCCAATGTGGCACTTTTTAAAAAAGCTTTTAAAAACTTTTTTTCTTAAATTATCTGTACTTAAAGTGTCTAAGTGGTTAGCCTTTTCTACGTATAACCAACATTTTCCTAAATGCACATATTATAAAAAAGCACCTACTTAGGGATCTGTCATTATAGTAAAAGAACAAAAACTTACCTATGACCATATTTAGCATGCTCCAGTTTCGGATATCTGTTGTCTAGATGATCACCACGGAAATCTTTTCCCCGTGGATTTAGGCCACCAGTGCCACCATGTGCTCCTGACAAACACATGGCAGGTGAATCTGCCAAAGCACCGCTTCATTTTCAGGCAACCCCCCCACAGTATTTTAAAGAGAAAAGGTTGAAGCTTCTTCACTTTTTCCAGCGGGATTTCAGCTTCAGCACAGACCCCAACAGAAACTTTCCCAAACGCTTGTCTGGCATCTGCAGATTTCATACTGCCTGCAACTGTTCTCTGCGGAGAGTGAGAACCTCGATGATTCTTGTCATTTGTGGCATGATGCTTCAGATGGGTTTTTGACATTAGCTGCTCATTGCAGGTAGCTTTTTCGGTTCAACCTAACGTATGTTGCCAGCATCTGCTGAACATCATACCTCCTGATTCATAGACGTCATCAGGGAACGGAGTAGCTCTTAACTTGGGTGTCAGCATGTTGTTTCTTAGCTTTCTAGATGAGCATTTTCCAGGTACAGAAGGCCTCGTAGACATGTTTAAATCACACAGTGAACCATGCGGGGGGAACCACACTAGCAGTAGCAAGCCGCGTCTCTAAGCAATGGTCAGTTAATCTACCGCAGCTGAGAAGGATGAAAATGCATATGGAGTACACCCTCACTATAATGCTCTTTGCAATAGTGAACCTCGGGCAATAGCAAACCCCATTCCTGGATCCCCACCTCAAGTGGGCGGGGCCACAGAGCTCCTCTGGCCCCTGGGCCCCAGCCAGGACATACAGATCTTCTCCAGCCCCAGAGCCACGAAAACAAGACATCTTTCTTTTTTTTTTTTTGGTATAGCACCGGATTTTTTTTTTTTTTTTTACACAGCTCTGGATTCTACGATATTGTTTTGATTTAGCGATTCCATCCATGTTCTCGTTAACGTGGATTTCACTAGGCCCTAGACACAGAGGGTCTCTCACTTATATCTGCATAAATCTGGAGTAATTCCATAGAAATTGATGGCATTAAATTGGCGTAATGAGAGGAGAATCAAGGTCATGCAGATATTTGAATGTCTAATTCCTTATCAGACTTCTCCTGACCACAAATTCTCTAACAGAGAAAGGAGGACAAGGTAAGAAAAGCAATCCAAGCATAACTGATAACCTACCTTTTTATCCAGGACAAGCTGACAACAGTTTTGCATGCACTCTTACAAACAGAGTTAAATAGATGCAAGTATATTTTTAACAAATATTCAATGCACATTAAGAGTAAAAGAAGGGTCTGGAGTGAATTTCAGCCTATTTTAAGTACTGAGGAAACTGCACCAGCCAGCTGCATAAAGTCATCCAATTATACCTGTTCATATAATGGAGCAAACCCTGTTCCTTGAACAATAGTGCCTAGTGCTCCTCTGTGAAAGCACCAGAAATGCCACCTTCTTTCAATGTGTCTCACAAACCTGGGTCCTACAGGCAGGTGCCACCTTCAGTCAAGGATGCTGGCCAGTTAGCTTATTCCTTTAAGATGTATTTAAAACTACCCCCTTTGCCTCTTCAAGAGTCAAGGATCCTCTGCTTAGCAGGTAATCTCGAACCTATGTTAAAGGGCTACAGCTTATGAAGCAGTTCCACACAAAGCCAGCATTTCTAAAAACAGAGCACAGATTACCGTTACTGACTGCATGCCATTGTCATTTTGACATGTAACCATAACAGTAACCACCGTCTTTTCAGAAGTCTATCAGCAATTCACATTACTGCATTCAAAAACCTCTCTCCGAGTAACGTTCAAACACTCGCTTAAAGAGAGAGTGGAAAGTCAGAACTAAATAGTCCTCAGCCCATCTGACTGTGGTGCCTAGGGGAGTGCAATTGTCTAATAAAGACCCCTCCATGGACCCTCCAAGTCTCAGTCAGAGGCTCAAATTGCAGCACAGATTTGTAAAGGCACCTTGGGGACAATCCCTGAACCCACTGACGTTAATGGCAAAATTCCTGCTGATGTCAAGACGACCAAAATGTGGCACTTTCTGCACCTAAATGCTCATATGAGAATTTAAATAAAAGATCTGGCCATCACATTAAGATGCCCTTGCTTGAAAATGTGACCCACATGTGGTTCCAACATCTGCCGTGGCAAAGTGGAGTTTCATTTCTATCCCGTGGTGATAAGCATTATTCTACACAGGCCGTGGGGCAAAGCGAATCATTTCATACATCAGCTTGCGTGGTGCTAGACGAGTGCCACGGCTTCAGGTGGAAGCCATCAGAACCCAGGTGAGATCATGCTCTACCTTGAGAGAGGTAACCCCTAGGTGGTCTCTTATGAGCCGGATAATAATGCACCACCGTGTCACTAGGGACCAAATTTAAAACACGATTGTGCATGAAAAGTAAGGCCATTCCCCCCCCCTCCCCCGACCACCACCACTTCTTTGTAAGTCCTTTGAAGGGCTGATGAATTCACTATGGAGCATGAAAGGATTTGAGCCCATTCACTTAAACAGAACGAGGTGTGTTTGCAGTATAGTTAAGGTAAGACTCAGCTCAGATGGTGCCTGGACTCAAAGTTGTACTCAAAGCTTCTGTATGCTTTAGCATAAAGACGTCCCAAGTCTTGAACCAATACCCCAGACCTGAACACTCCAAATTTTGGAAAATTCTGGAGCCAGATCGGAGTTTTGGGTCTTGTCCCCATCTTCATTTTGGTTCTTTCCCTTGATGCTGCCTGTCTGTCTTCCAGAGCATCTGGTGTACGTCAGACTCCATACAATAAGCAAGTTACAATGCACATGCCCACACAGTTACCTAGCAAGACCCTTCTCTTTATATGGTAGGTTGCCTGCAGGCATTTGGGCAGGACACAAAGGAACAGTAATAATTCCATAGCACATGTGCCAGTCATGTTTCAAAGCTAAATACCATGCCCACTTAAATTTAACCAAGTAAAAAAATTTATTTCAAAATATCACATGGCATCAGTTTACTTTATTCACTATGCACCTGTATAAATTGCTATTTTAATTACAGCAGGCCAGAAAAATAGCAGGGGTTTTATCAAAGAACTATGAACTATTTAACTGCTTTTGAATTATTTAAAAATATAATAAAAACAGAATGTGCACAATTTAACTGTAATATGATTTCAGGGTAGTGTGAAAAGACTGAAAAACTAGCTTAGAATTAAAAAAAAAAATCTCATCCTTAACTATACAATCACAAAGATGACGCTATCTTAAATTACCCAACGTCATTACCAGATCAATACTGTTCATGGAGTCCGTCTCCGCAACCGGCGCGTCTACACTGCAATTGTGGCATGTCCCAGCTTTCATTTAGCTAGCTTGGGTACCAAAAGCAGTGAAGCCACGGAAGCACGGGCTGTACAAAGTGCCCGGGACCCCACGTACACACTGGAGTGGCTAACCTGTGGTGAAGTCCATGCTGTCGCAGCGTACCCAAGGTAGCTATATAAAGTTGGCCAGGTATTCATACGAACGCTGCAGTCACAACCCCTAACTGCAGTGCAGACTGTCCACTTGACTAAAAGGCAGAAGGAAACATACACAAGAAACATGAACTGTCTTAACACCACGCCGCCAGCCCTGTACTGATACACCAGGGGAGTCACAGTGACATGCCCTCGACAGTTTCTCACGCAGAAGCTAAACATCCCAAAGCAAGGCCCAGTCCTGCAAACCCCGATCACAAGACTTCACTGGGAACGTTCACTGAGTCAAGGTGGGCCCAGAAAGTTATCAACGAGAATTCCTAGCAGCATTTAATTGGTGAGACAGATAACTTGGCACGAATACTATTAGCTATTCTGTTTGTTACAACTGGGCAAAGCCATTGCTGGGTTTCTATACAGCACCTGAATGCTTTACAGAGCAAAAAAGCAAGGTACAGTTATGTGAAAGGAACTACAGATCTCCGAATTATTACTGATGTTGTTACAACTGCACCCCGCAGGCAGCATCTCACGATTTGTTATTTCATTAGTATTTTCTTCGGTATTCTAAAAAACCCACAACTCTTTATAACCATCAGGCTGCAAAATTAATATAATAGCAAAAGTCTGGTGTAAGTCTAGCGACTAAGGGTCTCAGCTAGGGTCGCTTTCGTAATGGTTTCCCTTCTGAATGTCAGATTTTTAAACTGACTAGCATTTGCAGGGAGGTTTAGCGACCAGTCAATTATATTTATGTATGTGATTATCAAGCTACTATATTTTATGGGATGTATTTAAATACAAAAGGAAACTATGAAGCACCGATCACACTTTATGCTGGAGACTGAAGTAAAACCCTAGCATTTAATGATTACAAGAAGGGCTCCAAGCCGCTACCCCCTAACACCAGAGCCCAGTTCTACAGCCCTTACTCTGACAAGACTCCAAGGGTCTGTCTACACTGCATTAAAGCACCATGGCTGGCCTGTGCCAGCTGACAGTCTTGCGGGGCTCGGGCTGCAGTGCAGATGTTGAGGCTCAGGCTGGAGTCTGCACACAGGGACCCTGCGAGGGTCTTCAGTAGGTGTCTTGCCAGAGTAAGAGCAGCAGGAGTGAGACCTTTAAATTACTTCCTGGACACTGCTGGTCTAGTGCCACATTTGTTAATGTGTGTAAAACAGAATGCCTGCTAATGGGTGTCATTTACACTCTAAAGCCTAAATCTGAAACGCGGCCAGACGTAAGCTGCTAATTTAGTTTCATTTCACTTTAAATTCTAAGCTGCTACTTACTGTGCACAGGGTGGTTTGGTTTTGGTTTTTTTAAATGCTTTTTTACTCATTCTTCTCTGGATCGCAATTTTTTGTAAGTTCTTTCTGCGCGCCACAAAACATCCTTTTTATTTTACTGCACCAAAGATTGCAGACAAACAGCTCAGGCATGTTTCGTATACATCCTAAACATACTGATTCCACTTTCAGCAGTTGCTTTTTTCTGAGAACCACAAAGGGTAAAAAGTTTCCAAATGGACAATTTTGTGACTTCAGAAAAGGGCGCAGAGCGTATGTGACTCACATTGCGCTGAGCACAGATTTCACATTTCTGACCTTTCAAAAAAAGCCTCAAGGACTTTTCACATTATGTTAGTCACTTGCCCGCTTAGATAATGGATTCATATTTCACTTGACTATGTAGGGTTTCTTTCCTGGTCTAAGGCTTCATTTCTGTAACACAAACACGTCTCTTTGTTCAACCCATAATGAAAACCCTCTTCTTGACTAAGCTATTAGTTAAACTGGATTTTCAGTGGATTGCTTCAGGATTTCGTTTCACCAGTCCCTGGCAGGTGATGTTAGCTCAGATCAGCTCTTCCAAGGGAGTTTTACATCCTGTGCCTCACCGCTATCCGGTGAACACAGTGGAGCAAGCGAATTCTCCTGGAGTCCACTGACTTCAAGGATGAATCTGGCCCAGTAAGTTTCAGCTTGAAATAGGAGATGAACTGACTGCCACATTTTTTTTTAAATGTTGGGCACAGGTAAGCAGAACAGAAGGGTTTGCTGTAGGTTTATAGACTTTTCAGGGAACCCAGAGGGAGAAAAAGAAATAGGAGTTTGCTGTTTGCAGCCCCAGGCACTTGGACCCTTCCAATCATTTCCAATTTCTTATTTCTCCACTTCAAAATTGTCATTACTGGTTCCACTCCATCCATCGCCCTACAGAAAGTGATAGCAAGACAACACTGCCTTTTTGCTTGCCTCCCAACATCTCTTCCCCCACCTGAAAGCAACAGCCCAAGAATGTGATCACCAAGGCTTGTCATGAATCTAAGATGTCTCAGATAGAACACACAGAAGGGGACAGTTTGGGGGGTAAGCAGCCTTCTACCCCGTCCCCATCTCCCTACCCACCCCCGTCCTACCATACCCTACCCATGCAGAGCCCAAGCACTCGGGCTTTATGCCGGTGGTATGAACTCCACTCTCACTGATCAGAAGGCATCAGTAGCCATGTGCAGCTGTCAGCATAAAAGTCTATCCACATGTGCAGCGAATGGAGACAGAGACAGTGGTTCTGAACAGAAATAAAAGACCAAAAAATAGGAAGTGCTTATATAACGGCTCTGACTATTAGCTTAATTATGGTCCTTACTTCTTAGAGACAGATCCCTGAATGAATCTGTCATTTTTAGCTTCAGTCGCTTTCACTCTGCAACGTGGTCAGTGCTGGCTGCATCTCAGAAAGAGAGAGGAGACCACAGGGACTCTGATCTCCAATCTTATAAAGTCTGAACTCACTTTGGTTCCTCAGAATCACAGAAATGTTTTTTCCTATGAGCCTGATATGAAAATACAATTTCAACTGGTTACTATCTCCAGGATCCACTGCTCTCTGTCACTCAGACAATGTTCAAAAAGGAAACAGAGACTCTGGACTATCTGAGATTTAATTTAGAGCCTATACGAAAGTGCGTCTATCTAAACTATCTAACTGCATTTGAATTATTTTAAAAAATAAGAAGAAGAACAGAATGTGCACAATTTAAATGGAATATGATTTTTAAATGTAATTGAGAAACATACCTGGATTTTATAATGATGCAATAGCAGAATATTTCAGCATGCCAACAGCCACATCTATTTGTCTGTTTAATGCCTGATGACGACACATCCTTCTCAGTGCCTCCCTGTGCACACACCAATAATACCATATAAAAATGCAAAGAACCGTCCACAGAAATAGGGGGATAACCCCACAGAAAACAGAAGCAAGCCCATCCCCTTCGATGCAAAAGCTTGTGCGTACAGATGGCCTTTGTGCCACGTCCGGAAGATGAGCAAAGAGAATCAGGCTCTGCTGGGCTGAATGGGAGAGATGAATTCCTCCAAACCAAGGGCCATTCACTGAAAATAGCCTGCTAGTTCAAATCTAGTGATTGTTCATCCAATTGCTTAAGCTCATCTCCGCTGCCGCGGTCAAGAACTGGGAGAAAGGTGATTCTTAGATGCTAAGCACCCAAGCCACTTCAGGTTTTAAATAATACAGGGGGGTAATATTGACACACGGATGTGTTCTTCCCCCGGCTCACCTCCCAGTGCCCCACGCAAGCGAGCTGACTAGGCCTCTGCCTTGGCCAGCTCAGAGCATTTCTTCACACCGCCTGCTTGTAGAGACAATTTTTAAATTAAATCATCGAAATTACTTAGCACATTTTCACTGAGCGGGGGCCTGGTTTACACAGCAAAAACAAAGTGTGAGAAATCGAAGCGTGACTGTGACCTGGAAAACAGCATGGTTTAAGCGGCGCACAGGCCAAGCACAGAAGAGTGAAAGAAATCTCTGAGGCCAGCCTTATCCCCTGGCAAAAGAAAGGGGAGAATCCGGAAAGAGCTGGGAGAAAGCAAATGGGACTCTCTTCCTTCCCTTTGCCCTGCCAGTTAGACAGCACCCGTACAGCTTTCAAGAGAGACACAGGGTTCAATTCACCTCGGGCAGGAAGCAGGCAAAACTCCACTGAAGCCGATGGACTTGCAGCCAGTAAAGCTGGTAACAGAATTATCCCATGTGTTGTAATAATTGGGGGCCTAAAAACGTATTCTACTTGTGAGCTCAACTGAAGAAGCATGTGAAAGTTCACAAGATGTTACAATAACCTATAACAGGTACTGAGGGGGAAACAGACCTAAATTGGTCTAAACAAAAAGGCCTTCGGAGGTCATTCAAGACCTGACATGATTATACCATGCTTGGTAAAAACAGAAGATGTGGACCTGGAAATTCATGAACCAGATTTGGTGTGTCTGATATTAGGCCTTAGTGGTGGACAAAATAATGAAGAGATGAACTATGCCATCCCCTTCCTTCCCCCCGCCTCCTCTTTGCAGTTTTTGACAGAAGACTTTGGGGTGAAAAAATCTCATCCCAACACATCTTCCCTTCACAGCTCTCATCTTGTCCCAACTGCTCTCATCTTCCTCGACCACGAGATAGAGGGAGGAGGCTAGACCAAAAAATTGTCTTCCCGAGAGGAAAGTCATCAGGCCTTTGTTGCTTTTCATCTGAGTGTCATAATATCATTGTGACACCCAGTCCTCTGCCCATCAGTGGGGATAACTGATGGCTAGCATAGCAGAGGCTCAGAACATCCTGTTCTGTCTCCCTTCCTTGTTGTGTTACTTTCTGCCCAATCCTCTTGCTCTCTCAGCTTCTCATCAAATCCTGAAATTAACAGTACTGCTTCAGCATAGCAAAAGGAGAGGGCCCCAATCCTGCCCTGTCTAAGAAGAGAGGACCCAACCAGACGATGTCCGTGATAGGGACATGAGCCTGGGGCCAAGCAACAGGCGTTGTGGTTGCCCTGCCAGTCTAAAGCATCTATCGGTAACTGACCAGCTGCCCGGTGTTCTCAGAACATCTATAAAAGGCTGCATTTCCCACACCCAGGGAAATAAAATAGGAGAACACACCCTGCACACATCAGGGCAGAGAAAAATTAACCCTTTGCTTGTCATCAAAGAAAGGTTGCTAATGAAAATAAGAGACTGATATTTTGCTTCCAAAAGGATAGACACTTTAATCAGTTTTGATTATGTTTGTTTTGTAGAATTCTCAATTTCTGTTTAAATATAAATGCTTGTTTAATTTTGGAAGGGGGGGAGATTGTGTTTGACAAATAAACTTCCAACATTAGAATAAACGCTTTTGGGTGTTTGCCAAAAAAAGGAGCAAACCAGGGTCTTGGTAAGGGGAAAAAACCCAAACCACTGTTTTAATGTTGGGCAGAGACCGAGTTTAACACCTTTAATGCTTTTGGTCTTTGATATTATACAGCAGGTACCAGAAGAGCTGTTAGATGGGACTCAGACGCCAGAAGGTTCCATGGCAGGTGGGATGGAGATCGGGACAGGTCAGTGATGTCTGAGGAGGGGGGGGAGTTAACCTTCTGGGCCAAGTTCCAACCCTGGGAGTCCTGTACTCTCCTCTCCGAAACCTAACTCAGTTTACTAGAGCTTTAGGGTACTTGGCTTAAGGTATCGTTCAGGAATATGGGAGTGTCAGGCAGGCAGCTGTAAGGTCTATTGAAGGTTTCACTGCCACCTAGTGGAAACCTCTCCAGAAAGCACAGCCAGGTCAACTCATCACATGAAGGAGACAAACCCCAGTAAGAACCGCTGTGAAAAGCTGGACCCATACCCGTTTTCCTACCCTGGGGAAGGAGGGAGGAGGGTATTGGGAGCACTGACTTTTTTCTGCATTTGGTGTTTCTGCACCAAATCAGTAACTACTTCAGGAAAAAACCCAGTACAGAAGTTTAAAATCACCCAGCAACACGCTCCAAGCAACCCACTCAGTGTTTTCAGTTCATAGAATCTCAGGGTTGGAAGGGACCTCAGGAGGTCGTCTAGTCCAACCCCCTGCTCAAAGCAGGACCAATCCCCAATTTTTGCCCCAGATCCTGAAATGGCCCCCTCAAGGATTGAACTCACAACCCTATGTTTAGCAGGCCAATTGAAGTCCTGCTCCAGCCAAGTTGGTCAAACTAGATACTAACAAATTAAAAGAAAGGCTTTAAGCTTTGACCCATAACCAAAGAACTTTCCACAATTTGAAATAAATATATACGATTACCACGTACTTATACAATTATTATCGTAACACTTTGCTCGTGTTGATATCATCACTCTATGTTTGTTATTGACAAGCAATATAGAGATCACTCTGCCTTTATAAAAATGATAATACTGTATTTATATTCCTAAGCAACTGCACTAATTGCACAAAACATCTAGGTCTCTCCCCTCACAACTCCTGGCCTGTCATTTATTCCTCTCAATACTGCACTTCAGCTTTAAGAAGCACAGCATGTCTGGAAAGCACAGCGTCTAGCTGAATTTCCTTCTACTTGATTTGGATTTGGGAACCTGAACTGACAATGGAGAGTCTTTTAGTATACAACAAACATGCTGATGCTGTGAGACGACAGTTTGTTGAAATCAGCAGATAAACTTCAGCAAACACCTTTAACCTATTTCCCAAAGTTCCAGTGGGAGATTTTCATTAAACTCTCTACATAATTTTTTCTGCTCTTCAGCTTTCTTGTCAGTCTAATAATTCCCATCATTTTGATGATTACATCAAAAACTTCTTCAAAGAACAATGGAAAAAGGGCTTAGCTATTTTTTCTCCTTTGCAAAGATTATGTAATCCACATGCTGTCAACCCTGCAGTGCTAAAGACAGCAAAGACGTGCAGGACAAAGTTCACTTGTTTTCCTTTGACAGATTTCTGCTGAAGAAGGTTTTATAGTCAAAATGTGGCAATTAAATTTACTTTCTATTTTTTGGCCTTTATTTTAACTGGAGTTGTATGAAATAATCCACATCAGTGGCAAAACGGGCCCCAAAACAATCACTTTTTTGTTAGATCAGTGCAGATTGGGAAGCGGTGGTATCTGGTCTTTGGTCTGGATTTGGGGGGCCGGGGAGGGGCGTAGAGAAGAGGGAAGGAGTGAGGCAAAACCCTAACCTGTGTCCAGCAGTAGCCTCTGGAAAGCACCACGTCCTTCTGCATGCCTGGCCAGAACATACACTTTTAAAATCGTCTCTGGGAGGCCCTTGCCACCAGCTCATGGAGCTCCCCGGGTACCGTTTCCATGGCAAACGGCAACAAACAGATTTTCATGAAAAAGTGTCAAGTTTTAGTGCCTTCAAACCACTTCCGGCCAGCAGGAAATACGTAGCACCACTGCAGGCCATGTAGGCGCAAGCAGAAAAAAAGCGAGCCTGCTCTGGGGGACAACGCATTCACAGGGAAACGGTGCCAAGGGATGCAGGGGGAGGGCACTCGGGTCCCCTGCCTTCTGTCCCTGACACCACCAGGGAGTCTCCGTGGGATCTTGAGTTGCTTCATTTAACTCTTCTGTGCTCCAGCTACCCCGGCTGTACAACGAGAAAAACACTTCCCCGCTTAATCAGTTTCTGTTAATCACTTTGGCTATGTCCACACTGCCTCTGGAAACCAGCCCCCCAGCTCAGGTCCACGGACGGATGTTAGCAGGGCTCACGCTAGTGTGCTGAAAAAGAAAAACCCCAACATCATTATACAATGGCCCTTAGCACGGCTGCTTCGAAGCAGGTGACTGCAAAGGTTTGGACAGTTACTCTGGCCAAGTCCCACGGCAAACTCCTAGGAAATAGCTGGAGTAAGTTGAAGACAGTTGGTTAAAAGCTGGGTTAATTAATTTAACCCCGAGAAATAAGTCTCTAAAAACGACATTGTTGGGGTGGGGGAAGGATCCGTATTATTTTGCCCCACTGAGCTCCTCAAATTTGTTCACTTTACAGTGAACAGATTTTCTTGTTCTGAACTGCCAGCCTCACACACTGTGCCTCGGATCTGAAGTCATGCCAGGGTCTCTCTGGCTTTCTCATCGCAAATAATGATTCTGCCCTTGGAATTCAGTTAACAATTCTATTAGCGACACTTGAGCCAGCAGAAAATGCAGATCACAGCTCTGGTGGTACTGCCAGGCAAGCAGGAAAATAATATTAAGGGCATAATCCAAAGCTCACTCAAGTCAATCAAATCTTTCTATAGATTTCGATGCATTTTGGATTAGACCTTAGAATTTATTTGGTCTCTAAAGCGACCTGGAGCAGTTCTGCTTAGTAAGAAGCTGCCAACTGTACATGGCAATTTTTCTGACCATAACCACACTTTAAAACAACATGAATATGAGTAAATCTGCAGCTCTGTAAAACATAAATTATTATACGACAAGGCTATTGCAGTTACACTGCGACAAATAATCAGGCATTTGGGACTATTACAGGGATGTGTGAACTGGAAGAATTACAGCCCAACATTCCTGTGTATGAAAGAAACAAGGAAACCAGACAGACATAAACCTGACTGTAATTGTTAAAATATATTAGAGATTATGATAAGACACAGGTTTGCACAGGATTGAAAATGCATCATAGTGCAAGACTAACACCTCTGATTTAGAGAAGGAAAATTGTGTCAAATAATATTGTGCATATTTTAATACATTATCAAATTAGTTACAACGGTGAAACAGTGGTGGACGTAATTTATCTGCATTTCAGGCGAGCGTTAGATATTGTAAAACATGACAAATTGATTTACGTAGTTAGAAGGCAAACTGGTATCGGGAATAACCACTGCAATGGATTAAACATTGGCTCAGGGTCAGGAATCATCCAGGATCAGGAAAATCTGATGCACAGAGAGGTACAGAAGAACTTAACAAGAAAGGAAAAGACTGATGCCAGTGAAACATTGGGACAGTTGGCAACTAACGCCAGAGAAAACAAGAGATCAGAGGCGGAGGAAGAGGCTAGCACGGGAGGCGTTCTATAGCTTTTGACGGCATGGTGTATGACGGGAATACAGAACAAGAACTAGTTTTAGCAGCAGAAGTGAGCAGAGTGCAGTACACCCAGTCGGGAGGAAGAATACACACTGTTAGCAGCTATTGCTGAACACAAGGCTTTGCTGACATGCCAGCTGTCCCCACCAGGGGTTGGAATCACTCCAGAGCATCCGTGCTTCTGCCTTCCAGAGTGATCCCAGAGGACGGCCATAGGTAGCTGGTTGTTTGCCTACCTGAAGGACACACTCAGTGTGCCAGAAGGCTCAGTCTTGTTGGCACTTCTTGTCCATTTGCTTCTGGGGCCACTAGGAGGGCTAGCAAGGATCCATAGGCTGTAGCGCTTCCCTTTACACGGACAGATACAGAGCTGTATGTTAACCTCTCCTGACCAAGCTGGGGCAACTAAGTTTATAACTTCAAACTGGGGCTTGGTGAGAGTTAGCTGGAGAGACTGCTGGCAGGTGAGGAGAAGTAACCCAAAGAGATGCTTGAGCTCGGATCAGCTCCCTTTCTCGGAGGGATTGGGCCTGCCATTCGAGGCTCATCTTAGACCCGAAGCCGTTCCTGGATGAGCAGGCAGCAGCTGCCACAGGACTACTTCTCCCACCCCCGTGCTTGGGGAGAAGGCTGTGAGCCAGGCGCTTGTGTCTTTGCCCCAGCGTTAATGCAATGCTGTAAAACTGGGACTATTCCAAAACTCAAGCAAGTACGGCGGAAGCCCTCTGACTAAACCATGCTTCATGCTGGGGGTACATCACAGTAGGGTGCCACAGTCCGCAGTAGACATGGGCTGGTTTCCTGTGCAGCTTACGCGGTTTGTCTTGAGCTCTAAAGCCCTAAATGGTTTGGGACCTGGCTACCTGAGAGACTGCCTCTCCCCCATGCCGCTGAGATCAGCTGAGGCAAC
Source organism: Lepidochelys kempii (assembly GCF_965140285.1). Classification (NCBI taxonomy): domain Eukaryota; kingdom Metazoa; phylum Chordata; order Testudines; family Cheloniidae; genus Lepidochelys; species Lepidochelys kempii. The sequence continues at coordinate 83,701,776 of NC_136389.1, read as the reverse complement.
AGTTCTCTAGCCCAGCGGTTCCCAAACCTTTTTCCTCCAAGGACCCCTTTGGCATCTTACCAAGTGTCCTGGACCCCTTTCATTTCTGGTACGACGGGGATGACCCCGCCAGCGTGGGGCTGAGTAGCCCTTCCACTGGGCTCAGATGCTTAACACAGACTATGCCCAGGGTTTCCCTCAACAGGAGGGTACATTGTGATGAAGTGAAACTGAGGCCACTGTAACTCGGATACATTTGGTTCTTTGTACAAGTAAATCAGAATGGGCCAAGGCCAACAGCAGACACGTGCATTACGGCCTTCCTACCCATTCCTCCCCCCACACATCTGTTTTTACACTCAGTTCACTCAGGAGACCTGCCTTTTATAAGGGTGTAGTAGGTCCACACCGCACATTCAAGTGTGGCTGGGGCATACTTTAATCAAGCTAGCACAGGTAACCCTAGTAGCGTAGTCATGGCACCTAGACCTCAGTGCAGGCGAGCCACCCATTTACTAGCCCATCGGAGAGCCTGGGTGCTCACGTGGACTGCCAGCCCACACGCACGTCTCTGGTATTGCTGTGCTATTAAAGCTAGCACGGGTGCGCCAACCCACAATACAATTAAACCTGAATGTGTGTGACTTGGAGCTCTGCTATCAACGCAGAACTGAGTGGGCCGTTTGAAAATCTTTTTAGAAAGCCAAACACCTTGTTTTCAGCTCTTCACATCAAAAGGTAATTCACCGTAAGAGCTCTTCTGATATGAATACAGGATGTGCAATTCCAGCCTGGAAACCATGCGCTATTTTTAGCATAGGAGTGTGAAAGGTGGTAGATTGACAAGAGTTATCCCTCAAACACCACCACAGCTGACTTATTTTCTAACTGAAAAACTCAGTTTTAGTAAGTTCTGTACCCCTCAGAGACACTAGCGCTGCAAACACACATCAGGAACAGGGACCCTAACACCGGGTAAAGGACTACGGGTTAAACGATCCTCTGCCCCCCCCCACAAACGCACAGGCTGCCATTCCACGCAGCACTGGTGCAGACGACCCCTTACGCTCTCCCCACGCACCTCAGACACATTAGGAACCACAGAGCGACCTGGAACAGAATTTGGTCCTCGCACAAACTCATGTCAATGGGGCTATTTGTAAAACAAGGTGCTACTCAAGGTGAGCCACAGTACAGGAAGCTATTCAGATAATTTACATTAGAAGAGAACGCACTGAGCGTTGTGGAGCCCCCGGCTTACTTCTCTGCACAAAGGCAATCTGAGCATATCAGGCAGCACCCACAGTGTGTGAAATACTCTCCAGACAAACAGCGGGACACAAAGCATGCTCCTCAACTGACAGACAAGTAAACACCTGGAAAGCCCTGAAAGGCAAAAAGGGTGTATTTACAATGGTACTAGCTCAGAACGATTGTGACATGACTGAAAAACTCCATTAATAAAGGCCATGACATGGCTAGCTACTATGGGTTCAGATGTGCTCACTTGCATTTTAATGGGGTTTTTCTATGACATTAAGCTAACTCAACTAAGTTACACCCTGGCAACACACCTTTTTTGCCCCTCAAGACAGACCCAGGGGATCTGAGATGGGGCTGGGGGAGAGAGAAAACAACTGTACACCCAAAGGTAGTTTAATATATATTTTAAAGACTCTCACACACACACACTTACTTCTATCCAGGCCATTATTAGATGGCTAATTTCTTGTAGGCATCATGGCAAAAGTGGGTACCCCGGTGGGAGACGTAGAATGACTGGGCACCCTCCTCCTGAACTAGTTCAATAGATGTGGTCCAGGCATATGTGGGTGAAGAAGAAAACACAAGATGTTACAGAGAAGCAGACAGATGTGGGAAGCGGGGAGGGATGGAGATGGGAAGTGGATGTCAAAGCAGGTTAGATATATCCATACATGATGACTTAGTGAGGGCCAATGGCTCCTGCAATAACAAAAGTTATCTTATTTTATTTTATATGAAAAGTCAAATATTACGTGAGCACATAAATGATCTTGGCCATCTGAATGTAACAGATAAGCTGGGTGGGAAGGAATTTTCCTCCAGGGCAGATTGGAAGAGGCCCTGGAGGTTTTTCGCTTTCCTCTATAGCATGGGGCACGGGTCACTTGCTGGAGGAGTCTCTGCTCTTTGAAGTCTTTAAACCACGATTTGAGGACTTCAATAGCTCAGACATAGGTGAGAGGTTTTTCGCAGGAGTGGGTGGGTGAGATTCTGTGGCCTGCGTTGTGCAGGAGGTCAGACTAGATGATCATAATGGTCCCTTCTGACCTTAGTATCTATGAATCTATGAACATGTTCAGTCCAGGTTCTTTTGCTATCCACTTAATCTCCACAGGTGAATTTCCAAAGAGTCACCACTAGATGGGGCCCTACAAACCTTGTGCAGGCATTTGTTCCCCGGTTCCTTTAAGCTAATTGCACACACACACTGCCTTTGAAGTCATGGTTCCTCTTGCAACGTACCATAAAGCACAGGCTATTCCATCCCAAGGCATCCAAATGGGACTGCCTGCCCTGTTGCTTAGAAGGCATTTTCCCAACCCCAGGAGGAACATTCCGATGCAGAACACAGAAGCTTAACGTTTGCTTTCAGCTGAGCAGCAAAAAAAGAAGGAAAGCGAGAAGGAAAGAAAGAGAAAGAGAAAAAGAAAGAGAAAAAAGAAAAAGAGAAAGAAAAAGAGAAAAAAGAACAGCACACACCAATACGCTACTTTACTTAACTCACAGTGCAAGCGGCACAACTGAAGGGACGATCTGTCCAGTTCAGATGGGTTTTGATAACTTCTGAGCAACCCCAAAGCAGTGCTAAAACATATGCAGCCTTTAAAATCATAACCTTCTTATCTGACAGCGAATGCAGAATTGAGGGTTGGTGCTTAGATACCTCAGTGACAAATACCTAGGAATGCACTTGGGCCAATTTTTCATCCATGCAGAACAAAAGCACGGGAGCTTACTTAAAAACATGGTAATCCACCAGGCCACCTTGAGTCACTGGCAAAAAGTACAAAACCACCTTTCTGTCCTCAGGCTGTTTCACTGCCCCGCGGGTGACAGAGGAAACTAAGAGAGGAGAGGCTGGCTTACACATTGGTATGAAGAGAGGGCAGCAAAACAAATGCACAACAGCTGTCGTCCAACTAACGCTGAGAAAGGAAGCACAAGTGCCCTGTGGCCCAGTCCTATATGCAGAAATCACCTTTTCAAGGTTACTAGCACAACCCACCATTGCGTTATGAAGCTCTCCTTAGGCCCACACGAACTTAATGGTTCATTTTTTAAAAACCGTTTTAAAAATAGACTCCCAATACCATTTCACCTGAAGCCATAGGCAGCTCATGGCATTCAATGAAATTTCTCCCTGAACGCTTGCTTAAATGAGAGGCAGTAACGACAGATGCGCCAGACCACTGTAGTTCATGTAGTATGCACTTAAACTGGGTACAGATTACACGGCCTTCGTTTGAGTGAACCTGTCGCTTTCCCTCCCCTGCCCCCCACAGCCTGCAGTTTACTCTGTACTACCTCTGACCCATGCTCTTCACTTCAAGACCACTGAATTATACCATGGAACCAACCTTGCATCAAACGAAAGCTCTGAACACATGGACCAGGCTGAATGTAATGGTGACAGAAGGATCAATTGTATTCATCGACGTCTCTCTTTGGCTTTGTCGACAGTGGCACTTTCGTCACTCATGGGTATGAACACACACGCACACACCCCCGAAGGACAAAAGAATTAGCGATGAAAAGCACCGGAGTCAACAGCGCTTCATTGGTGGGAGCCGCGCTCCCGTCGACGAAGCTACCGCCCCTCGTTGGGGGTGGTTTTAGTTTGTCGCTGGGAGAGCTCGCTCCCATCGACAAAGAGCGGCTACACCGTGCGCCTTACAACAGCATAGCTGCAGCGGCAAAGCCACACCATTGTAAGGGTCGCAGTGCAGACGTAGCTTTAGGTCCTGTTGTTACCGAGAATAAAATTATTTTGTTTTTCTATTGACACTTAAGAAGAGATGGTAACAAACATACTGGCACTGGTGACCCATAACATTCGTACTCGACATGGGACTTCTTATGGCCCTCTTGTATGTCAAGTTTATATAACAGCAGCTTACTCTCTTTGGAGAATAATGCTATGAAATGGTAACATGCTTTCTCTGAAAAAGAAGGAAGAAAGTTGTACAGTTACTTCAGCAGCCCCACTTTGCTCCCAGAACGTCAACATCAGAAGCACACAGTACAGTACACCGTACCACGGTTTTGCTTCAAAAAGCTGAAATAGGCTTGTCATAGGACTTGAACAATCTTCTTATTTTCAGACAAGTTGCTATAGTCATCTAGAACAACTGGGGTCAAATTCTGGCCAATGCAGGGAAAACAACTAAACTAACCCCCTGAATGGGCACGTACCCATCATGCATGGGGCCCCTGCACTCACCTCTACAACAGGTTCTTGCTAGGAACAGAGGTTACACCAAAGGACCACTGCCGGGACAGGGATTGCATGAGTATTAACTTGTGCACTCCTTGTGTGTCCTTAACTCTAGGGCACCCCCTCCAGCCCAGACACAGTATTGCAGGAGACTTTGCCTTCTTCACCACCTCTGGTGGCCACTTTCTCAACCATGATGGCCAGTCCCAGCCGGTCTCCTCTCCAGATTCTCACTGAGTCGGTCTCCTGTGGCTTAGCCCTCTGGCCAAGTCACATAAGAGTTCTGTCCCCTTCTAAGACGAAAGGTCCGTCACCCCTCCTGGTCTCAGCTTCAATTCTTCAGCTCAAGACAGTTAAGTCCCAAACAAACTGCGAAGAACTATAAAAGGGTCTTTCAAAACTGGGTGACTGAGCAACAAAAAGGCAGATGAAATTCAATGTTGATAACTGTAAAGTAATGCACATTGGAAAACATAATCCCAAGTATATATATAAAATGATGGGGTCTAAATTAGCTGTTACCACTCAAGAAAGAGATCTTGGAGTCATTGTGGATAGTTCTCTGAAAACATCCACTCCATGTGCAGCGGCAGGCAAAAAAGCGAACAGAATGTTGGGCACCATTAAGAAAGGGACAGATAATAAGACAGAAAATATCGTATTGCCTCTGTATAAATCCATGGTACGCCCACAGCTTGAATACAGCCAACCAGCAATGCCGCTCTTTCCTGTGCCCTGCCTATGTGACTCATGTAGAGAAGGATCTGCAGAGAGGCCTCTGAGGTTTGGAGTCGGGATGGAGGAACATCCCCTGCCATGTGATACAACACCTCTACAGCATGCGTGCCATCTTGCTGGGATCAGTTCACGTGCATGGCCAATGAGGACTGGGTCCTGTACAAGCCATTACCATTAATTGTGATAGAACATTAAGAACTGAAGCATACAGCCACCAGGATTTAAACCTTCCTATCAGTGCAGACAGAACTCACACTGGTAAAATTAGGCAAAGTTAAACTGTAATAAAATAGCATTTAAAATAGCCTACACAATGGATGCCCAGAAATGCAGGATAGTCTCCATTTGTACGGCAGCTTTACTAGCAGCTACATACCCAGTAATGATCTTCCGACCTTTGCCTCAGAGCTTAAAAGTAACCTTGCTTTTGCTGGCAATGGGATACACCAGGACATTCAGAATCCCAGCACTTAGTTGCTAATAGTACAGGACGCTATCCTTTATGCACACCTGGTAGCAACAACAACAGAAAAACTGAATACGACACATCCTAAACACAACAGATCCAGTTCTGTCCTCAGAAACAGGAGTGCAAATCACAAGCAGTGTCTGAGTGTACAACTGACCCTTCGGACTATAATTGAACGGATTGAAGGGAATCCAAGGTAATATGTGGTTTATTGGTATTAATGTGATGCTCAAACAGAATCTGAAAAAAAAAAAGAGTAGATACCATTAAAAAAGGGACATGCACAAAAGCAGACACAAATACTGATCACTGCTTGCATTTCCTAATGAAATCTAATTCTCAAAATAGAGCAAAAAGCCATTTCAATGAGGCAGACCTAAAATATACACAAAATAAACCAATACTAACCAACAAGTGGCCATATTTCAAAACGGGATCCACAGCCAAACACAGAAAATTCAGCACAGAACTGTACAGGTACCAGCGACACACAATCCCGCCAAGGGCCTCAATGCCTGCAGCCAGCCAGTTAAACCTGATGTCCGACCATGGTACCAAAATATGCATTAAATGACCCTATCTCTGAGAAATAGACCTACACCATTGCACATGCATTGCTAACTTGTATGACAAAGATTTCTGATTAAGTGCGTATTCTGCATAATATTTAAGTTAATTTCAAGCGAAGTTTCAAATTGGATACAGAAAGTAGGAAACAGGCAACAATTCACAAACATTATTTTGTTACTAACTTTTTAGTAAAGAACCAGAATTGTTGATGATTCTAGTTATTTTTTACAAAACTTACAAAAAAGAAAATGACCAATAGAGAGAAGACGATTTAACCGTTAGGCTGCTGGTTTGTGGCACAGGAGACCCATGTTCCTCATTTGTAACATTGGAATACCACCTTGTGGGGATGACATGAGAATAAACATATTTACAGATGTTAGGAACTTAGGTACTGTGGTAAAGGGGGCCATATAAGTACCTTACCTAGACAGACAGACCGGTAGGAAATACCACAGTGTTGTTGCAATATGGGTTTAGTGTCACAACCTAGCGATTCTAACAGTGAGAGCAATTTTTTAAAAATCTTAATTCACTTGTTACTCGAACACAGGGCAGCATGCTTTATATGACCTCATTTCGCTTAGAATATTTTATTGTGGTCGCCGCATTTCCATAGATGGTCTTCTATTTAGAAACCAGATAATGACATTCACCCCGTGCAGAGCATCACCTTGGCCCATAAATCTTAACGTAACTCCCATTTAAGTCTTGAAAACAGAACTTAAGTGGGACTTGAATGGTGAATAAATCTTAGGGATGTCTTCTATCCAGGAGGTGAATTGCATCCACAGTGATGAATACATTGCTAGCTGCAATCACAAGATGCTGAACAGCGGTGTCTCGGTCTCATTTCAGCAGATAAGAACACCTTCCTAATGCCACCACAGTACCTGGAATTTGGGGGATAGATACCCATGAAATAAATTATAATTTTCTAGTACTAGATCTAAGTTCCTTATTTAAAGAGTGCTTTTTAAAAAAAACAAGCCATGCCAGGATAATAAAGTTTCAAGTAACATCTAATCTAATTGAAGAGCGAAGATAGTCTCGTTCATGATTTAATTTTCCTGGCATTGATGAAAGGGATGCTTTCATGAGGTCACTTATTTGCTGAAAGTGATGTGCTACCAAACCCACACCGCAGCCTTGAGGGACAAAAAGGACCCAATTCACCAAAGCAAATGCTTAACTTTAAACACACGATTAAGGGCTCTGCTAAATCAGGACCAGCGCCACAACCAAACACCTCATGGTACCAGAGTCCCTTCCTGATTTTGAAGAAACTTCTCCCCTTTAGCAGAAATACTTTGCAGTGTCACATTGGAGGTACCAAATGTGATTTATGCCTCTCCCACCTCTACTAGGGAAAAGCGTAATAAACCTACTTCGTAGATTAGTGGAATGAGATACACAGAGCTGAGAAGTGATCCTATGAACCTTGGGGTCCTACACTCCTTCCCTAACCACTAGGCAACACCAAGTGTACACAGCTGTCTATCCAGGGTGCGATTTTCAGAGGCACAAATGGCAGGTGGGCATCTAACAGGCATTTCTGCCTCTGAAGGTATCCCTCACACACACACAGTTTTCTTGGCATGTAAGGACCTGCAGTGACCTAATCATGCAATAGACAATATTGTTTCTCATCTGAAATTATTTTCTTATGACCAGTTTTGTTCTTGGTATGAATTAAGATGAAGTTATTCCCTGCCCCAGTAAAAGTTCTGACTATTCTGTTGCGTGACAATAAAGATTCTTAAGATCCCTGATTCAACTATGTGGAATTGCTAAAATATGTGCATTTTTTACCTTTACTCCCTATTCTCTGAAACATCAGCGTGTAGGGAGCTGGTACGGTTGCCCGGTGCCCCGGAGAGGGACAAACCCTCTCTACACAGTCTTATTAATCAGGTTTTAGTCTTCTGCACTGGACAGAAAGATGTGTACCAAGGTCCAGTGCAGTATTTTCAAGAAGGTCCTCGCTGTTCTAGAAATCACATCTAAGATTTTGTTAACAGGTGATGCTACAATATCAAACCACGCACAGCACTATGCAAACCAGGTGCACAGCACTGGGTCTGGGAAGCCTTTCAGTACAGGATTATAGTCTCCATTCCTAGCCAATACTGGAAGAAATAGCAGCAGCAAAGATTGCACAATCACTTCGGCTATCCCAAAGTCCAGGTTTGAATGAGCTTGCTTAACTTAGAGAAGTACATGGATTCCTATGTATGTTGGTGTCATTCCCTGTCCTTCTCCCCTGGCACATGAAATTGGGGCTAATCTTTCTTTTAGTTACATGGGTGCATCCCTGACAAAACTCTGAGGTTGCACTGGAGTAACAGAGCAGAATTGGACCCCGGCATGCAAAACTTGGTGGGGGGGGGGTTAAAATTCCAATTCAATCAACTCTGCGAGCCAGTCATGCATCCTAATCAGCATGTGATTCCTTCATTTTACTCTTGTTGATAAAAGAAACTTATTTTAACCTTAAACAGGCAAGATCCAATTCTGCCCTGACTTACACCTTGTGCAGTTAATTTCAGAAATAGGATTTCAAAGATTTTTGTTTTACTTTACAGCTGTAGAGCCATCTGCTTCTTTTTAATTCCAACTGGCAGTGCATGAAGAAGGGATTTTATGCTGGGTTTTATCCTTTAAATGTTCATCATGCACCTTCCCAGGTAACTATTGCACTAGGTGTTTTTATCTGTTGTGTTAGGCACCCAGAAGACCTTGGGCATCAGACACCTGATAAACAAATTTTTGTTATTAGGTACGGGTAGGAACCTCTGCCTGAATACTAGGATCCACGGTCAGTAGAAAACAGAACAGAAAAGAACAGACAGCAGGATTTTAAGTATCTATAATGACCAACGTCACAGGATGATGGCTATTTTAATTAGGCTGTATTCCCCAAAGTTTGCTTCTGCCACTCCCTCTCCTGTGCACCCCTATCATTCTGCCTGGGATCCTCCCCTTTCCCCCACACTGTCCCCAGTGCCTGAGTCCTGCTCCTGCTCCCTCCAGCCTCCCCATTCCTGCCCCAGGAGACTGCAGCTATCAGTGCGAACATTCAGTTCTTGACAAAACCGAAAGCCACTATTTGGTATTTCTACAAATACCACATCAGAGGATTCCCCGCATCCCTACGTGACTACTGATGGCTTTGGATGAAGCTATGTCTGAAATAAAAATGGGGAGGTTAAGGTGCCTCACAGTTACTTTCACTGGGGGAAAGTGAAGTTCCTGACTGGAAGTTTTAGCACAATGTCCCATGAAGTGAGCATGGAGGGCATCTCCTAGGCAATGGCACCATTCATCAGACATGGACAGTTGTATTTCCTCTGTTTCCATGGCAATCACAGGCCCAGCCAGCTGCCTTCAAACATTGACTTTTTTTTCTTGGAGATCCAACGAACAAAACAAAGCAAAACAATTAAGCCCTGTCTCTAGGGGTCAAAATACAGTCATTCCTTTCAAAGAGATTTACTAGTTTCCAAGTTCCATAACAAAGCCAACCTGAAACCCATTATTTGCTACTTTTTACTTTTATCCCTATCTTGTGGAGGTTTTATATAAACACAAAAACTGCAGCCCAGTTGAACTTACCTCCTAGTCATGTCATTTGACTAACAGGCGTGATGCCAACCACCACTTTCAAAGGTTAATTCTGCAAAGCTGTCCATATTTGTGTCTGGGTCCAAGACCATGCCTACCAAAGGATACAACCACTTTCCAGGTGTAAAGAACAATCAACAGGCAAGAGGAGAACTAAGAGAAAGGGAAACTTGTGACACTGACATGCTTAAAAAACCCAGAACTTCCATGAAAGAGGCAAGACAGCCAGGGGTCTTTGCTCAGTGCAGAGGACAGGACACCAAACCTCTGTTCCAAGAACATCAGCAGCTTTGCAGTCTGGCCAGCTTTCTAGAAACTGCACTCAAGTTTGCACTGGTTTGAAAAAACCAGCCCGTGTTCTTATCCTGCGGTACAGCATTTATATAAATCCAAGAGAGCATTCGCAAATTTTGATTTATCAGGAGTTTTGTTCAGTGAGCTGAAACAGGAATAAAGTCCTAGAAAAAAAATGAACTAGAAATAAAAAATTGTTTAAAAAAGCCAATTATATTCCAAGAATATAAAATAATAACTCTTCCTGCCTTGAGAGTGCAAGGTTTAATTGAGATGCTTAATGCTATCAGTTGCTAATGCACCTTAATGGAGAAATCCTCTTCTACTTCCTCTTTATTCGATGACACAATAATTATCATTGGGTAGCACTGTTGCCATGGTAAGAATTCCAGCAAGCTTCCAAAGGGAAAACCCTTCTCCTTGGCCTTGAATTGTCTTTTGCTTCATTCCATGTTTGCCTTGGTTATGACATCATGCCTCAGTGGTGACCTCATAACTTGCAGGCTCACCAAGGCAGTCACGTGAAGTAGCTGGTTATTATGAAGGATCTGGTCAGAAGTCCATGGTTAACGTGGACGTGAGCTTTGCACTTCAAGCAGAGATTAAACCTCTCCGTTATGCGTCAAGAAGAGACTGTGTTTTCCCCAAATTTACAGCATTTACTCCAAGTACAGAAAGTATTTCTGAGAACTTACCAATAAACTTGTTAGCTACAAGAGCTGCTCTTGCAGCTACACTGCCAGACTATTTGAATGAAGACTCCAGTTCTAGACACAACTTTTTTTTACTACTGAACATGTCTACCTGTCATTGTGCTGATGCGCACAAAATATTACACACCTCAAAAGGGCACCTGTGTGCCTCTTGGCTGACGTGGTTTACCTTCCTTTGTAGTCCCACATTTCGAAAGTAACAAACTCAATTGTCCCAAATGGAAGTGAATTAATATCTGTCTATCATATCTACAATTACAAGTGTCCCATCATTGTATCCGCCAAGCCCTAAACAGCAAGTCTCTATCCATACAGCCCCCATCCCCATTGTATCTGAGCACCTAACAATCTTTAACACAGTTATCCTCACAAAGCCCCTGCGAGGTAGGGATGTGCCATTATGCCCATTTGGGAGACTAAGGCACGGAGAAGCTAAGTGACGTGCCCAAGGTCACATGGGACATCTATGGCACAGCAGGGAATTGAACCCATCTCTCTCAAGTCCTAGGCTAGTGCCTTACCCACCAGACCATCCTACAATGTTTTTCGACACTGCCTAACAACTGGAAGGCAGGGTTCTAAAATGATTCATCGATAACCAGGGATCTGATATAAATATTAGCCATGGAACAGAATTGTATCCCTTCTGGAAAAGTCCTATAGAATTGACTCCAGAATGATACACTTTCTATAGAATTTTCAGCCAACCAATAGCATTTTAAAATGATTCTAGATATAATTAAAATTCATTTAGATCCCACTAGAGAATGCTTTGAAAAGTCTACGGAAAGTATAGCATTCGCCATTCATTTGTATAGGGGTTTTACTGAGTAAGCTCTAAAGAAAGCTATTTAGTTTTTAGAACACTCTGAGTTTCATCCTTATTTAATTCTATGAGGCTTTTCCATAAGGGTAATACCACAAATACCGGACATCTACATGCTTAACTTGAACCATCTAGTAATGGTGGGAGGGGAAATGGATCCTTATTATTCAAATCACCCCACGTAGGAATGAATTTTTAATGAGGTAGACCTCATGTATTTCTAATTCTGCTCTAGCACCTTCTTTATAGCTGTAACTAAATCTCACTGCATCGCTGTGTTGTTAAGCTGCAGGACACAGTATCCAATTAATACCAAACCAGCATTAAAGCAACATAAAAGGTCCAACTTAAACCCAAGGAAGTAAAAAAAATTCAGAGTGAAAGCTGTCATGCCATCCTTTGCTCTCTCCGACGGGCAGCTGCCCTGAGGTTCCTGGTTTGTTCTGAAGTCCCAGATGGAGGATGATGTCATCCGTACAAACTAAGTACAACAGGTAAGTCAAAGACCTAACAGTCGTCATAATGGGTTGACTCAAGGACGTGGTGACAGGCTGTAGAGCCTCTGATCTCTAAGTCACTGGTCTGAATTCAGTCCTCAATGATAACGATGCAACATTTTGACTACCTAAGGAGTAATAAGCTAAACAGAAAGAAAACACTCAAGGGAAGAACAGGCGTTTGGGACAGAAAAAGAAAAGCGCCAGTTTAATAACAGGAAACCGTTCTTAACCCTAAGATGAAACCAGGCAATGTAATATTTTAGGCAAGAAGGTGTTCAAAAGGAAGTTACATGCAGAATTTAGAGGGAAGTGATACAGGAATTCCACTGGGTGATGTGGGAACTGTGCATATACGGTACATCAACATAGACCCCTCTTTGGGTAAACCCCAACTTCAATCAATAGGAGTTTATACGAAGGTATATGCTGCAATCCTCTAAACAGCAACGCTCTATATGCAGCTGTTACCCAACCCTTGAATCCGACCTCTTAGCTATAGTAGCTTCTATCGTGACAGTCTGTTGAGCTGAATAAACGCATAACTCTCCAATGCTTTCCCAGCTTCCTATGTTGTTCTACTTTTATTCCATCTGTACCACCACAATCCTGCCTCACTCAAGCGCTGCGTTGAGCCATTCTTCCTCCTTCAGATTTCTTCTTATCAACCCCAGTAGTTCTAGGACCTCCTGAATTTCAGATCCCAAATACATTCTATTCACATCACACATTTCCTCAGGAAGCTCACTGACATTTGCATGCCAAAAATTTTAGTCAGCAGGCCGTACAGTGCAATGATAATGAGAATTAAATTGATTCAAGGAAAGCACCTGCTCAGCATGTTCATTTGCTATTTTTCAGACATAAGTATATTGACATGGGCGTTTTTTAAAATCTAAAAATGCAGTCTATCCTGGGCTAACCGAATGTGTAACATGGCAAGAATCACCTCAAACTACCAACAATATCCATCTTTAAAGCACCTCTCTAGCTACAAAATGGCTTAATCGATTCTGATGATTTTTTTATAAAAGAAAATTTCATATAGGTAACTAGATGGATACTGCTCCTGGGATCAGTACTTACGTGCCAAGCTTAAGACCAATATGATTTGAAACAGCCAAGCTATAAACCCTCTCTGCAAAATGGAAAACTGTGACAGACGTAACAGACATGCACTATAATTAAAGTCTTTGGTAAATGACACTAACACAGCCAAAATTTTCTATTTCAAGCTATAGCATTGATCAAATTTTGACATGCAAGATTAACTGGAAGGATCTCTCTGGACTGATGAGAACAGTAAGCCACAAAGCTTGTGTTAATTTTCCTTGATACATTTGCATTATGCATTTGACAAGATACAGGCATCTAGCAAGTACTGACCTAAGTGTTTTATTTGTAACGCTACTGAGCAAACAAATGCCCCTCCTTTCAATATCCCAGACTATCAGAAGATATTTCTCTATGCTCAAGAGTCAAGCGATTATATTCTTTCCTCCCAGATATGAAAGTTTAAAATATGTGCCAACCTTGAATTTCCAGTGAGAAGTTCAATCAATGCAGAAAACTGAGTCTCTCAGGAAGAAAAACAGGGTTCAACAGAATGCACTGTTGTAAAGAGAATACTAACCAGTCAGGAGTGGCCAAGGTGTAGGGCCATAACAAAAACTCTTTGACAGGTTTCAGTGTAACAGCCGTGTTAGTCTGTCTTTCCAAAAAGAAAAGGAGTACTTGTGGCACCTTAGAGACTAACCAATTTATTTGAGCATGAGCTTTCGTGAGCTACAGCTCACTTCATCGGATGCATGCCGTGGAAACTGCAGTAGACATTATATACACACAGAGACCATGAAACAATACCCCCTCTCACCCCACTGTCCTGCTGGTAATAGCTTATCTAAAGCGATCAAGTGATCTGTAGTGAGCTGTAGCTGTAGTGAGCTGTAGCTCAGGAAAGCTCATGCTCAAATAAATTGGTTAGTCGCTAAGGTGCCACAAGTCCTCCTTTTCTTTTTGCAAAAACTCTTTGTACTCCCAACTCAGAAATCAAAAGAAAGTATTTTAAAATTAAGTAGACTCATCCTCCTTCCTGTTTACCAGGCAGATTTCAATTCTCTTGCGCATGCTACCAAGCTGCAAGCCAGTTCGGTGGCTGTTCAAACCCTCTCTTCTCCTCAGGCTGGGGGGGAACTGCACCTGGCTCTCCCACATCCCGGCTGAGTGCTCTGACCACTCGAGTGGGAGCGGTAAGGTAGGCAGCATCATCACCACCTCCTCTTCCAGCTTCCAAATTCTGAATGGAAGCCGATCTGATAGGTAGCTTCTGAGCACGCCTACCAGATCAGGCCGCAGAAGTGAGATAGGCAGACGAACACTTATCTTCCCTGGATCATGGATGGCACCACGGCTTCGATAGGAGACAGGTGTCCAGACACCTAATCGGAGGCAGCAGTGTGCATGGCCGGAGGCAGAAACACAGGCCCTTAGGGAACTTTTACCCTAACAACTTAGGCACGTAGAGAATTTAGGTGCCGAGTTTGGCAACAGCCAGCCGGGAGTTTTGTAGATCACAGTGAAGCCTAAAACTGGGATTTAGGCACCTAAATCTGGGGGTTAGGGTCCAAAGTACCTTTGTGGATCTAGGCTCAAGAGATTATTACAAATGATCGAGGAAAAACCTGCTATAACCAAGGAGTTAACAGCATTCTTTCAAACCATCCCCTCAGTCATGCAAGACAATTCATTTTCATGGATGTGCATAGGTAAGGATGTAATTTAACCAGATTAGAACTATTTCACATTTCCTTGTTTGCATCTCCAGGGCTACAAATAAAGCCATACTCCATGCAATCATACACACTGTAAATTCAGCAGCCTTACAGGCAATTCTAGAATCATCAATATGAAATTGTTTGCACACTGCTGTGATAATTTACCCTGGAAAAAGTTCAACACAGAAGGATATGTTCCAAAACGTCCTTATTGCAAAAACAGCTCCAAGTCTTTCTGTAAATAAATAATAATTATTCTTTTGACCACAATCAAACAGCTGCTGAGAGAAGTATAGTTCAATTTTGCTATCTCTGTAACAGCACCATTTACTGACCCATATATTGATGAGCTATAGCCAATATTTGACAAAACTGAAAATAAACATGTCTTTTTTCAACAGCGAATCCCTGCTTGTTCCCTAGACTGGTTTAGTAATGTACTGTCATTTATAACAAGTGACAATTGTGCCACATTTCTTTTGCTGCTTGAAAATGGGATTTTCAGAGCCTGCTGATTTCAGAGGTTTTTCCACTCCTATAATTTAATTTCCTATTCTGAGAAGACAGCGACACTGAGTAAACCAAAGGGGACTACTCTCATTTGAATGAGGTCATACACAGTATTGGCTCCACATTTTGGATCAAATTTTAATTTGTTACAGTATACCCACAGAGTGTTGCACTACCTATTATCTGACTGTGTGCGTACTGGAAAATGTTGAACTGTGAAACTAACAGCACATACGTGCCATTAGAGTTCAGCTCTCACGTTAACAGACTATGCTGTTCTGCAGACTGATGTCAAGGCAAGATGTTGCACCTGTGCAATCCTATTGACTTCAGTGGTATCATAGAGGCGTGAATTGGAACAGAATTCAATCATTATTTTCAAAAAGAAAAGGAGTACTTGTGGCACCTTAGAGACTAACCAATTTATTTGAGCATGAGCTTTCGTGAGCTACAGCTCACTTCATCAGATGTTTACCGTGGAAACTGCAGCAGACTTTATATACACACAGAAATCATGAAACAATACCTCCTCCCACCCCACTGTCCTGCTGGTAATAGCTTATCTAAAGTGATCAACAGGTGGGCCATTTCCAGCACAAATCCAGGTTTTCTCACCCTCCACCCCCCCACACAAATTCACTCTCCTGCTGGTGCTAGCCCATCCAAAGTGACAACTCTTTACATAATCAAGTCGGGCTATTTCCTGCATAGATCAAGGTCCTTGCCTACAGACAGCCCCGCAACCTGAAGCAAATACTCACCAACAACCACATACCACACAACAGAACCACTAACCCAGGAACTTATCCTTGCAACAAAGCCCGTTGCCAATTGTGCCCACATATCTATTCAGGGGACACCATCACAGGGCCTAATAACATCAGCCACACTATCAGAGGCTCGTTCACCTGCACATCCACCAATGTGATCTATGCCATCATGTGCCAGCAATGCCCCTCTGCCATGTACATTGGTCAAACTGGACAGTCTCTACGTAAAAGAATAAATGGACACAAATCAGATGTCAAGAATTATAACATTCATAAACCAGTCGGAGAACACTTCAATCTCTCTGGTCACGCAATCACAGACATGAAGGTCGCTATCTTAAAACAAAAAAACTTCAAATCCAGACTCCAGCGAGAAACTGCTGAATTGGAATTCATTTGCAAATTGGATACTATTAATTTAGGCTTAAATAGAGACTGGGAGTGGCTAAGTCATTATGCAAGGTAGCCTGTTTCCTCTTGTTTTTTCCTACCCCCCCCCCCAGATGTTCTGGTTTAACTTGGATTTAAACCTGGAGAATGGTCAGTTTAGATGAGCTATTACCAGCAGGAGAGTGAGTTTGTGTGTGTATGGGGGTGGGGGGGATGTGAGAAAACCTTGATCTATGCAGGAAATAGCCCGACTTGATTATGTAAAGAGTTGTCACTTTGGATGGGCTAGCACCAGCAGGAGAGTGAATTTGTGTGGGGGGGTGGAGGGTGAGAAAACCTGGATTTGTGCTGGAAATGGCCCACCTGTTGATCACTTTAGATAAGCTATTACCAGCAGGACAGTGGGGTGGGAGGAGGTATTGTTTCATGATTTCTGTGTGTATATAAAGTCTGCTGCAGTTTCCACGGTAAACATCTGATGAAGTGAGCTGTAGCTCACGAAAGCTCATGCTCAAATAAATTGGTTAGTCTCTAAGGTGCCACAAGTACTCCTTTTCTTTTTGCGAATACAGACTAACACGGCTGTTCCTCTGAAACCAATCATTATTTTGTGAACTATAGCACATGGCTAAGAGATTAATTTCTTTTGGAGAGCTAAAACTTCTTTTCAGTTCATTTTGTTACCTTGTCCTCCCAACGCATACATCACTTTTATCCATTACTTGTTACACGCTGCCTGACATGCAGATTGTGGTTTGCAGCATTGCTGTAGCCGTGTCGACCCAGGATACCAGAGAGACAAGATGGGTGAGGTAATGTCTTTCATTGGACCAACTCCTATTCATAGAATCATAGAATATCAGGGTTGGAAGGGACCTCAGGAGGTCATCTAGTCCAACCCCCTGCTCAAAGCAGGACCGATCCCCAGCTAAATCATCCCAGTCAGGGGTTTGTCAAGCCCGACCTTAAAAACTTCTAGGGAAGGAGATTCCACCACCTCCCTAGGTAACGCATTCCAGTGCTTCACCACCCTCCTAGTGAAAAAGTTTTTCCTAATATCCAACCTAAACCTCCCCCACTGCAACTTGAGACCATTACTCCTTGTTCTGTCATCTGCTACCACTGAGAACAGTCTAGATCCATCCTCTTTGGAACCCCCTTTCAGGTAGTTGAAAGCAGCTATCAAATCCCCCCTCATTCTTCTCTTCTGCAGACTAAACAGTCCCAGTTCCCTCAGCCTCCCCTCATAAGTCATGTGCTCCAGCCCCCTAATCATTTTCGTTGTCCTCCGCTGGACTCTATCCAATTTGTCCACATCCTTTCTGTAGTGGGGGGCCCAAAACTGGATGCAATACTCCAGATGTGGCCTCCCCAGTGCTGAATAGAGGGGAATAATTTCTTCCCTCGATCTGCTGGCAATGCCCCTACCTATACATCCCAAAATGCCATTAGCTTTCTTGGCAACAAGGGCACACTGTTGACTCATATCCAGCTTCTCGTCCACTGTAACCCCAGGTCCTTTTCTGCAGAACTGCTGCCTAGCCATTCGGTTCCTAGTCTGTAGCGGTGTATGGGATTCTTCCATCCTAAGTGCAGGACTCTGCACTTGTCCTTGTTGAACCTCTTCAGATTTCTTTTGGCCCAATCCTCCAACTTGTCTAGGTCCCTCTGTATCCTATCCCTACCCTCCAGAGTATCTATCTCTCCTCCCAGTTTAGTGTCATCTGCAAACTTGCTGAGGGTGCAGTCCACGCCATCCTCCAGATCAGTAATGAAGATATTGAACAAAACCAGCCCGAGGACTGACCCTTGGGGCACTCCGCTTGATACCGGCTGCCAACTAGACATGGAGCCATTGATCACTACCCGTTGAGCTCGACTATCTAGCCAGCTTCCTATCCACCTTATAGTCCAGTCATCCAGCCCATACTTCTTTAACTTGCTAGCAAGAATACTGTGGGAGACCGTGTCAAAAGCTTTGCTAAAGTCAAGGAACAACACATCCACTGCTTTCCCCTCATCCACAGAGCCAGTTATCATAGAAGGCAATTAGATTAGTCAGGCATGACTTGCCCTTTGTGAATCCATGCTGACTGTTCCTGATCACTTTCCTCTAAGTGCTTCAGAATTGATTCCTTGAGGACCTGCTCCATGATTTTTCCAGGGACTGAGGTGAGGCTGACTGGCCTCTAGTTCCCTGGATCCTCCCTCTTCCCTTTTTTAAAGATGGGCACTACATTAGCCTGTTTCCAGTCATCCGGGACTTCCCCCGATCGCCATGAGTTTTCAAAGATAATGGCCAATGGCTCTGCAATCACATCCGCCAACTCCTTTAGCACTCTCGGATGCAGCGCATCCGGCCCCATGGACTTGTGCTCATCCAGCTTTTCTAAATAGTCCTGAACCACTTCTTTCTCCACAGAGGGCTGCTCACCTCCTGCCCTGCTGTGCTGCCCAGTGCAGTAGTCTGGGAGCTGACCTTGTTCATGAAGACAGAGGCAAAAAAAAAGCATTGAGTACATTAGCTTTTTCCACATCCTCTGTCACAAGGTTGCCTCCCTCATTCAGAAAGGGGCCCACACTTTCCTTTACTTTCTTCTTGTTGCTAACATACCTGAAGAAACCCTTCTTGTTACTCTTAACATCTCTTGCTAGCTGCAACTCCAGGTGTGATTTGGCCTTCCTGATTTCACTCCTGCATGCCCGAGCAATATTTTTATACTCTTCCCTGGTCATTTGTCCAATCCTCCACTTCTTGTAAGTTTCTTTTTGTATTTAAGATCAGAAAGGATTTCACTGTTAAGCCAAGCTGGTTGCCTGCCATATTTATTATTCTTTCTACACATCGGGATGGTTTGTTCCTGTAACCTCAATAAGGATTCTTTAAAATACAGCCAGCTCTCCTGGACTCCTTTCCCCCTCATGTTATTCTCCCAGGGGATCCTGCCCATCAATTCCCTGAAGGAGTCAAAGTCTGCTTTTCCGAAGTCCAGGGCCGTATTCTGCTGCTCTCCTTTCTTCCTTGAGTCAGGATCCTGAATTCCACCATCTCATGGTCACTGTCTCCCAGGTTCCCATCCACTTTTGCTTCCCCTACTAATTCTTCCCGGTTTGTGAGCCACAGGTCAAGAAGAGCTCTGCCCCTAGTTGGTTCCTCCAGCACTTGCACCAGGTAATTGTCCCCTACACTTTCCAAAAAGTTCTTGGATTGTCTGTGCACCGCTGTATTGCTCTTCCAGCAGATATCAGGATGATTGAAGCCTCCCATGAGAACCAGGGCCTGCGATATAGTAACTTCCATTAGTTGCCGGAAGAAAGCCTCGTCCACCTCATCCCCCTGATCTGGTGGTCTACAACAGACTCCTACCACAACATCACCCTTGTTGCTCACACTTCTAAACTTAATCCAGAGACTCTCAGGTTTTTCTGAAGTTGATGAAAGAGACAAGCTTTGAAGCTCAGAGCTCTTCAAGTCTGGGGAAGACACTCACAGTGTCACAGCTAAACACAAGGTGGAGCACATAAGGAGTTAACACATGTTGCAAGAGACCACAGAAGAGAAGGAATATTGGGACTCATAGAAATCAGCCTCAAACCACTCATCACATAAAGAGAGAGTTTTCTTCAGGACACAACTGACTTCCTCCAGAAACTCTGCAACATTAACAACCACCTCAAAACACCATCCTTGCCACCAGGGATGTCACCTCCCTTTACACCAACACCCCTCACAATGACAGAATCACTGCCTGCCTCAAATATCTGCAAGACAACGGACAATGCTAAGATAACTACCCCGAACACATCACCAAACTCATCCATCTCATCCTCCCCCATAGCAATTTTACATTCAACACTACATGCTTTGTCCAAACCATGGGAATAGCTATGGGTACTAAGATAGCTCCCCATAATGCCAACCTCTTCATAGACCACCTAGAGGAAGAATTTCTGGACAACTAGACCATAAAACCAATGATATACCTGAGATACAGTGAAGATATTTTCATCCCCTGGACAGATGACCCAAACTCCCTCATAGATTTCCACCACAATTTCAGTGACCATCACTCATCCATTAAACTCTCTTTAGAACATTCCCAATGCCAGCATCAACTTTCTGGACACCATGATCAGCTTCAACAATGGAACCCTACAGACAACTATATACAAGAAACCCACTGATCACCAAGCCTACCTTTACAGATCCAGTAACCACCCCAAACACACCAAAATATCTGTTATCTACAGCCAGGCTCTCAGATACCACAGTATATGATCCACGGAGAAAATCCAGGATACACACCTTAACACTCTTAAAACTGCTTTCACTAAACAAGGATACTAGTGCATTACAGAACGTGCCACCCAAACACCCTGAGAGAACCTGCTTCAATATAAGGGAAAAAACCTTCCGTTCACACACACCCCTAGTTGTCACTTACCACCCCACTCTGGGACCCATACAGGGTATAAACAAACAATTACAATCCCTACTCAAGAAATCTTTCCCAAACCCCCTCTTCTGGCCTTCAAACAACCCCGCAACCTCGCCAAGCTCATCATCACAAGCAAGCTCCCCAAAACCAGGGCACACAAACTCAAAACAGCATCAGACCTTGTCATAACAGATGCATCAGCACAGTTATGACGATCAATACCCTCCACAGCACACCTTTCAAGATCCACTAGCTCTACACATGTCCATTGCAACATGTGGTGTACGTCATCCCATGCACTAAATGCCCCAACAACAACTATGTGGGTGAAAAGAGACAATCACTACGCTCTCAAATGAACTCTCACAGAAAAAGGATAAAAGACAAAAACATGACATCATCTGTGGGCAAACACTGTTCACAAAATGATCACTCCATATCTGACCTCTCATTCCTCTTTGTCAACAGAAACCTGCAGCACACTGGCAAAAGACAAGCCTGGGAACTTAAATTCATAACTCCGCTAGACACCAAAAATCATGGACTTAACAAAGACACCGGATCTATGGCCCCTTACAACAATCTGTAACCCACTAACCCTCCTTTGTCCTTCAACTGTAAAGGTGGTTTCTATGAGTCCCAATATTCCTTCTCTTCTATGGTCTCCTGCAACTGTAAAGGTGTTAAGTGCCTACTTCACCTTGAATGGTCTCTTGCAACATTTGTTAATTACTTATCTGTTCCACCTTGTAGGTAGCTGTGACACTCGAGTACCTTTCTCAGACCTGCAGAAGAGCTCTGTGAATGCTTGAAAGCTTCTCTCTTTCACCAACAGAAGTTGGTCCAACTAAAGATATTACCTCACCCACCTTGTCTCTCTGATGTAGATGGGGAACATTCTGGGGCAGGTACTGTTTTTACATTACTTGTCTGGGTAGTGCCTATCACAACAGGATCTCAAGGCTTCCGGGGGCTCCTAGACATCAATATAATTATTTTGTGACTCAGTATTTTAGAGGAACTTGAATGAGCCACATCCAACATTTTTTACTCAGGCAAAACTCCCACTAACTACAGTGGGGACACATACCACAGTGTGGAGAGAGTCAAAAGGGTTGAATAGGACCACGTGTCATACCTATACTTCTGTAACACAATCTTGCTTAGATGTCAGGTGTAAAATGGTTGCCACATAATGGCAACAGCAATTTTGGCTCTTTGTTGACAGCCAAAATATCCAAACACTACAGAAGCAAATACTACGCCCAGTGCTCCCTCTCAAACTGACCAATGGACCTTGCCATGCTGTGCTATGAACTCCAGGGTCAAATCCTGGCCCTACTGAAGATTAGTACTGTAGAAGCTTCCCCGTGCACTTCACAAGGGTTCAGATTTCACCCCAGCTCTTCATACAATAAGCAATTGTCCAACCTTCATCTGATTCCCTCTAAGAGGAGCCCGCAGTTGGAGGCTTAGTTAGGAAGTGTATCGTAAACAGACTCACTAGTCCCTCTTTGTTTAGGGACACCAAAGACCATATCATGCCATCAGCCCGTGTGTGGGACTCCCACTGAAATCAATGGAAACGCTGTCCAAGATTCAATGGTAGGACAGAGCCATGAATGAACACTGCTACCACTGTTCTTTTATTTCAGTATGATCACTTTACCAACTGAGGAGAGAACTTAAAGGAGTCTTGTACATTCCAAGTCCTTTAAGTACGTGGGGTATGTCAGACACCCTAGAAACCTACAACTTCACTAGCTGATTTTACTGGATAAAAGCAGAAACCATCTTTTCCATTAAGCTATATATGATAAATTCAATGTTATGCACTTTTTAAAAAGAGATTTAAATAATTCCTCAGTATCCTGAGGGTGGAAAAAAACTAAAAAAAATATTCACCTTGGAAAATGGCTACGGAACGAGAGGATAGGAGAGAGTTTCTATGTTTTACAATGCCAGCTCCTGTGCAAGTTAATAGGATGCGAGCACTTCAAGAAGCGTTGCAGTAGCCGCAGTAAAAATAGTCTCAGTGTATAGCCATGACATTTCCACTAACGCTAGCTTCCACTAAAATGGAAGTAAAGACGGCACTGTTTGCTTTAGTGGGAATTTCTGCTTTAGCACCTTTTCAACAGCTGTCTTTTTACATTCTTACAATTTAAGATATACACTTGGAAACTAAATATGAAGTTAAAACCAAGGAAATTCTGAGTTCAGGGTACCACTAGGTTTCTTAACACCCACACATTGTGTATCTCTGCACATACGCACACAATTTTGCTATTGGAAACTTCATTAACGCAACGAACCCACATACCATGTGCACTTAAATGTCTAGGCACTGAATTAAGCATGCAGTACATATAGCATGCAGTTCTATAGTGATTTAGCTAGGCACGAATTACAGGTTTCTCTTACAAATGAATTTTTGTTTTTATGAGTAAATGCATTATTGGTCAATAGATTTCACGGAAAAACAGCTATAAAGAAGTCTTGTCAATACTATTTTTACCACTGTTAAAATTGTATGTCTATAACATATAATAGTATAGGACACATGTGGTGAAATCCTAGACCCACTGAAGTCAGTGGGAGTTTTACCATCCCAGTGACTTCAGTGGGTCTAGGATTTCACCTAGGGTCAATATATTCCTGCCGATACAATTACATTACTTTAATCTTACTGGCACCTTGCTCTGAGATCGTGCAAAAAATCCACAGAGCTCTACCTACCATATAGACAAACAACATTACCAGTGTGTTTGTTCCTCAAATTCATTCTTACTCAGTGTTTCTGAAGAGGTGTCTCTTGTTTGCAGTACTCCCTTTATTACCTGCAGTTAGTTTTCAGGCTGAGGAGAGACTAATGTTTCTGCCTTCAGAAACAGGAAGGCACGAGAAACAGTTCGAAACTTTATAACATGAAGCCTCACGGTTTCTTGAGTTCACAGCAGTAGGCAGAGAGTTATAATCCTCAAATGAAAAACACATCACCTTTGCTTGAGATTTCAGACAAGTAATCCCATTCTGTAAGTAGAAATTTGCTACCATCTTTCCCAGAAAAAGCAATTGGAAACTATCAGAAGATTAAAAAAAAAGATCGTGAACAAGCTGGGATGCTGGAACAATTCTTATAGCGGGAGTGCTGAAAGCCACTGAACAAAACTAAATCCTCTAGATCAGTGGGTTTTAACCTTTTTTCATTTGCAGACCCCTAAACAATTTTGAATGGAGGTCCGAACCCCTTTGGAAATCTTAGACATAGTCTGAGGACCCCTAGAGATTGCGGACCACAGGTTGAAAACCACTGCTCTATACGATGGAAGCCATGCATTCTGTTGCGCTTACTTTTAGCCCAGGGATACTGCCGCATCTCCAGCACTCCTGTGTACAAGTAACCTTCACTCGGCTAGACCTGCAAGAAACAGGGGTTCCTATAGTCTATTGTGTAAATTATCTGTTAATGATCTTGTCAGGTCTTCCAATGAACTTTGCATATCGTATGGATTTTTGTCCAAGGGAGCAAAAGACTGTTAAAATTAGGACAGTTTTAAAGTTATGTGAGAAACTGTTAAATCGTATATCCATATTTTATGTATTCATGTTTCTCTTCCCAAGCATTCACGTTCTGCTTTTCTGCAACAAAATATCAACTGTCTTTTCAGTAAAGTACTTGGTGCCCTTATGCAATAAATCATTCATAATTTCAGGTTCTTTATACTACCAATGATATTGACATCATAGTGAAAATACTAAACTTTCCTCGGACAAGTAATATTTTTCAATGTACATTTTATTCAAAGTTTTATTAGTTTGCCTTCCTGATAAATTGTTTCATAGGGGGAACAGACATGACAAATTAATTATATGGCTACACTAGAGTCAAAACTGATGAGACCAAGCTTGATAAGTTTATGGAGGGGATGGTATGATGGGATAGCCTAATTTTGGCAATTAATTGATCTTTGACTATTAGCAGTAAAGATGCCAAATGGCCTATGTTGGGATTTAGATGGGGTGGGATCTGAGTTACTACAGAGAATTCTTTCCTGGGTATCTGGCTGGTGAGTCTTGCCCACATGCTCAGGGTTTAGCTAATTACCATGTTTGGGTTCGGGAAGGAATTTTCCTCTAAGGGATATTGGTAGAGGCCCTGGGGTTTTTTTGCCTTCCTCTGCAGCGTGGGGCACGGGTCACTTGCTGGAGGATTCTCTGCACCTTGAAGTCTTTAAACCCCATGATTTGAGGACTTCAATAGCTCAGACATAGGTGAGAGATTTTTCGCAGGAGTGGGTGGGTGAGATTCTGTGGCCTGCGTTGTGCACAAGGTCGGACTGGACGATCATAATGGTCCCTTCTGATCTTGAAGTCTATGAGATGAACAAAAGATTTAAGGTTCCCCATGTTCTCCAGGTGATGTGTCCGGTATTGGGATTTTTAGGAACGGCTGGGATTCAGAACTTGGCTGCAGTAGTGAATGTTTAATGTTTATAAAACTTCTGTCATGTAACAGCATAACTGAACCGTGACAATCTCCGACACCTAAGATTTCTGACTCACCATCAGTTTTAGAAGCAGGGATGATACTGGTTTTACTGCTTCTAATAAAAAGAAAAGGAGTACTTGTGGCACCTTAGCGACCCGAAGACCACCTAATACTATTAAACCAAAAGCTTTCCCAAGCCATGAAAATATAAACATCTGTATGCTCCTCTACACATATAAAGTCATTGAAATAACACCACATCCCTTGTAAGTTATTGAAATCAGTGATCCTGCTTGTATTCAGACACTGAGATCAGCGCTACACATTATATCAAGGACTGTGGCTAGGAAAATAACCCTCTGATGTCAGACTTCTAGTGGATAAGAAGAATACAAAAATGTTTATGCGGGGCCTGATCCAAAGCCCACTGAAGTCAAGGTACAAAGACTCCCATTAACTGCAATGGTCTTTGGATCAGGCCCATAGTTATTTGGCTTGGGAAGGACCTTTACTGAGGCAATTAGCCCATTCAGACTGGATGTTTTAGAATGCAAATTAAGACCAAAATAGACAAAGGATTCAGCACAGCATAGATGCTGACATGCTCATTTAGTGCAGCAATATTAATAAATGAGATTTCTGTAATCAAGTTCATAAAGATTTAATTGAGAAAAGGAATATTCAAAGTAACTGTCTACAAAGCATATCATTAGATGTTCTCTGTCAAGCAAAGCCAGAGGTTAAGTTTGGTTAACGGGTTTAACCAGTTCTCTTAGAGATGTATTTCTGTTAAAACCAGATCAATTTCTGAACTGTTCCTCTTTTTCAAGCAATACAAAAGCCAGCCAACGTGTCAGATGTTCAGCATTCAGAAACATGTATGTGCCACTGATGTAAATCGCTACTCAATCTCTCTCTATAGCCAACTACTATATGTGTCTCCATTCCCATTTACAAAATTACAAGCTTCTACAGAACATCCTCACTAACCTCTTTCACATTCTGTGTATCACATTTAATGGTCCTACACACTGAAATTATAACCTCTGATTTGTATGTTGTGTCTCTATATTTAACAAAAAATGGAAGCATACATAAACAAAAATGAAAAGATACATATCAGTTTGGATGAAGAAACGCCATGGATCTGTGCAAGACAGAAGAAATATCTGCATTTATAAGGTAATGACCTTCAAAACTCATTCACTGTTCTCTAGGCTGTAAATTTACAGTGATTTTCTCATTCCTGAGACATTATACATTTCCACCATGTATGCTTTAATTTGTCATGGAATATAAATACTTTTGCTTAAAAGTCAGCATGAAAGCAACAGAAAAACATTTACCTGTGGTAACCTTGAGTGTGAGGGTATTAGGAGCTGACGCTCTTTTACCGTAAATCACGCATACAACATACCAGTATTTCTGTTCACTGCCCCCAAAATCATATAAACTGGTGAAACACAGCATCAAGTGGCATTTTATGTCAAAATTATATACAAGGATACTCTTATTTTAATTCTATTCCCAAGTAAATCAAAGAAAGACAATCCAGCTTTCTTCCAAACTGGATTCCCCGTACTTACCTATCTAAGCTACATTTTTATCCAATTGATTTATATTAAAAGCCATCTCTCAAAAATTAATTGATTTTTGTATAAGCACAACTAATTTGACTGCCATTACAGCCACTTAAGTCACTACTTTGCAGTTAAGGTGGGGGAGAGGCAAGCTAGGGAAGGAAATCAGTAACATAACATTCCTGAGATGTTATTTACACAGAACAGATTTTTAAAAACACATTTATTTATTTTCCTTTGCTTAAGCAGAAGTGAAGCCTCCCACAGCCTGCAGTATTTATTTGTAACCAGTTATTTAATTCGAAGTATGCTTCTGCATGCATTTAAAAGATTTTCTACTTGCCCTAGAGCTACAATCGAGTCAGAATCAGCAACACCCAAATAAATCAGTGGAGAGATGGGAGTTGTTATTTACACGTTGTATCACAATTATCCAAAAATCTTGCCTGAATTTTCTACAGCTTACAAGTTGGAAGAGTGCCAGTTGACACTGTCAGGAAACAGAATCAACGAGTAAGGCTACGAATCTGTCATGGACTCCATGATTTTACGAGACCTCCACGACTTCTTGAAAATTCCAGTAATTCAGCCCCGGGCAGTGGGAATCGGGCTTCAGCCCCAGGCGGCAGGACTCGGGCTTCAGTACCGAAGTAGTTAAAACTGCATTAATGTGTGTACATTTCTGTGATTTATTGTTTATTGCCCGCATCCTGTCCATGACTTTTAATTAAAATACCCATACCAAAATCTTAGCCTTAACAATGAGTGCTATGGTGTACATTCAGTCTGCATGCTTATCACATGGATGTTCTCTGTTATGATTAAAAAATTAAGATTAAAAACTGTCTATACAAAATGGAAACCTCCTGTACATGTCAGCCACCCTGTTTCCTCTGTCCTAGTATTATAGTTCTTAGCTAGTTGTTAAAGCAATAGTGTTGTGACTAGGTTACTCACGTTCAAAACATTCTGGTAGTCTAGTAGCCTAATGATGTATCACTAAATCCTTACTAGCAAATCATTCATATCCAGATTAGAGAGAAAACTGATTTTGACTCAAGAAAATTTCATTACAACACAATATCTGAACACTTATCTGGCCTAGAACACTTTGAATAGTGATCTAGACTATTTTAAAGTTAAATCAGTCATTAGAGCAGGATAGAGGCAGTACTCCGATACATCTCCTAGTATTTGTGTTTGGCTCTGACAGCATTTACTAAACTTTAATTTGCATCAAAATCATTTTTAAAAGAACTTACTATATGTATTGCACTCATAGAGTCCTCGGCAGAATTGTATAAGTCTAAGAGCACCAATTTTACTCAGCAAGAGGTATAAATTAAGCTCTTCTTCCATCATCCAACAATGTTTACTTGATTTGATTATACCCCACCAATGGAAAGCAGCAGCACGAGAGCTGTTCTGTAATCATATTTGCACCAGGGAAGGTTAGTGAAAATTGCGGGGTTTGATTTTGAACAGAAAAAAGAATGTCAGTAAAACTTGCAGCAATCGTCCATGTTCTGGTTTATTATAAAAGACTGAATCAGGGTAATATATTAGTTCTATAAAATAACAAAGACACTTATTTTACATACGGTATATCCAATAATAGTGATGTTGTGGGAAGGGGTGGAGGGTAAGGGGGACACAACTTTAGTCCACTGAAATTCATCATATTCCATTAAATTGTTTGGGTTTTTTTGAGGGGAGGGGAACACAGTCGGGAAAATGGTAAGCTCCGTGCTAAAAGCTAGAGACTACCCCCGTTTCACAGGGCCACTTGGCCTGCGAGGAGCTATTCTTTTGTGAATGCCGAGAATTCTGACTCACAGAAGTGCTGATCAAAATAATGACGTGAGACATTATTTTCCTGGTGGAATCAAAAAGCTTCTGTGTGACTAAACTCCCTCCCCTGAGCAACATCCCAGTCAAGCTGGTCAGACTTTTCTTTCTGAGGGCTGAAAAACTGGATACATCAATTTGCCCAGTTGAGAAAGGCGGGGCGGGGGGGACGCATTTCAGAATTAAAGGTCACTGAATGAAGTGGGGATTCATTTGCTTTCTTCCCCCTCCTCCCCCCACTCTATGTGCAATGCTTCCAGCTGTTGCCGTCTAGAGTGGCTGTAATTCACTGACGAGCACCGGGCTCACACACCCCCAGCTGGAAAGCTACGGGTCTGTCTTTGTTCCCATCCGACGGGAAAACCACCCAGATCCTGTAGCATCCTCCATCCAACACAAACTTTACGACGCCAAGCCCAGGAGCGGCGTTCATGCTTCGGAGCCCCAGGGAACCCGCTTCGCAGCCCAGGGGCCACCCCGCGGGGCGTCTCTGCGGAGCGGCCGGAGGAGGAGGAGGAGGACGCGGACAGCCAGCGCCGGATCCCGCGTCGCTTTTGTTTGCAGCCCGCGGACTCCATTCGGCAGCCCGGGCGGGGGGCGCTGAGAAGTGAGACTGGGGGGGGGGCGCTGGGGTGGGGGTGGGGGGGTGACACGGGGCTGCTTCTCCCCGTCCCCGATTCGGCCCCATCGCCAGTGTTTTTGTTCACACCCGCACCGATTTTTTGCCCCCACCGCGCTTCGGGAGCCGGCGCCAGATTAAAAAAAAAAACACACACACACACACAACCCCCCCACACACACACACCCCCCCACACCCCAGCACGCCCGTTTGCGCCCCTCCCCCGAAACAAAAGTAACGTTTTCCCCAGGGGCCCGCACCCGCCGGGCTCGGGACCGCACCCCCCCGCAGGGTCAGGCGAAGCCAGGGAGTTTTCCCAAGGTCGGGCGCCCGCCAAGCTCGCCGGCTGTGCGCAAGTTCGCGCGGAGCCCCCCCCCCCCGCTCCCCAAGCCATGCTCGGGACAGGTCGCCCCCCTCCACCGGCAGCCGCTGCCCGCCCGCCCCCCGCGAAGCCCCGTCACCCCCCCGGGGGCCGCCCGCGCGCCTCCTTCCTTCCCCCCCCCCGCGGCGCGCAGGGCCCCCCCAGCCCCCCGAAGGGTGAAGTTCTCTGCGGCGGGGGCGAGCCTGCGGGGCTCGGCTCGGCTCCGCTCCGGGGGCGGGTCACGCAGCGAGCCCGGGCGCCGCGCTCTGCGGGCTCTGCGATGCTCGGTGCAGCCCGGGGGGGGGGGGCAGCTGCACCCCGCGCCCCCCCCCGGCCCCGCGCCGCCCCCCGAGCGCCCGGCCCGCCGACCTGGAGGGTGCAGGTGTACTCGCTGTCATCCAGCAGCCGGACGGTGCAGCCGAACTCCCGCTCCAGGCTCCTGCTGCTGCCGCTCATCCAGCGGCTCAGCATCTTCCCCGGCCCGGCCGGCGGCGGGGCGCTCCCAGGGGCCGGGCGGCTCGGCGGGGGCGCTCGCCCGCTGCCCGGCTCCGCGGCTCCCCAGCGGCCCCGACGCCGGGCAGAGCCGAGTGCGAGTCCCCGCGCCGCGCGCCGGCCGGGGGGGCGGGGCCGGCGCTGAGCGGCGGGCGGGCGGGCCAATGGCGGCGCGGGGCCGCCGCAGGCCCCGGCGCCGCCGGCGGGGAGGGAGAAGCCCGGCCGCGGCCTGCGGAGCGGGGCCGCCCCCCGGTGGGGCCTCAGCCTCGCGACCCGCCCCCGGCCCTGGGGGGCGGGGACTGCAGGGACCCCCTGTCTGGGGAGCCAAGCGCGCAGCTGCGGGGCGAGGGACCCCCCCCCTCCACCCGCCCTCCAGGCACGGGGACCCCCCTCGACCCCCCCTCCGCCCCCCGGGGACCCCCCAGGACCCTCCCCAGGCACGGGGAGCCCTGCGAGGGACCCCCCTCCGCCCCCCGGGGACCCCCTCCGCCCCCCCAGGCACGGGGAGCCCTGCGAGGGACCCCCCTCCGCCCCCCGGGGACCCCCTCC
This sequence comes from Lepidochelys kempii, assembly GCF_965140285.1. Classification (NCBI taxonomy): domain Eukaryota; kingdom Metazoa; phylum Chordata; order Testudines; family Cheloniidae; genus Lepidochelys; species Lepidochelys kempii. The sequence goes on along the minus strand of NC_136389.1, from coordinate 83,670,762 downwards.
GCCCCCCCAGGCACGGGGACCCCCCTCGACCCCCCCTCCGCCCCCCGGGGACCCCCTCCGCCCCCCCAGGCACGGGGAGCCCTGCGAGGGACCCCCCTCCGCCCCCCGGGGAGCCCCTCCGCCCCCCCAGGCACGGGGAGCCCTGCGAGGGACCCCCCTCCGCCCCCCGGGGACCCCCTCCACCCCCCGGGGACCCCCTCCGCCCCCCCAGGCACGGGGAGCCCTGCGAGGGACCCCCCTCCGCCCCCCAGGGCCACCCTCCACCCCCCCCAGGCACGGGGAGCCCTGCGAGGGACCCACCTCCGCCCCCGGGGACCCCCTCCGCCCCCCCAGGCACGGGGAGCCCTGCGAGGGACCCCCCTCCGCCCCCCGGGGACCCCCTCCGCCCCCCCAGGCACGGGGAGCCCTGCGAGGGACCCCCCTCCGCCCCCCGGGGACCCCCTCCGCCCCCCCAGGCACGGGGAGCCCTGCGAGGGACCCCCCTCCGCCCCCGGGGACCCCCTCCGCCCCCCCAGGCACGGGGAGCCCTGCGAGGGACCCCCCTCCGCCCCCCGGGGCCACCCTCCACCCCCCCAGGCACGGGGAGCCCTGCGAGGGACCCCCCTCCGCCCCCCGGGGACCCCCTCCGCCCCCCCAGGCACGGGGAGCCCTGCGAGGGACCCCCCTCCGCCCCCCGGGGACCCCCTCCACCCCCCGGGGACCCCCTCCGCCCCCCCAGGCACGGGGAGCCCTGCGAGGGACCCCCCTCCGCCCCCCGGGGCCACCCTCCACCCCCCCCAGGCACGGGGAGCCCTGCGAGGGACCCACCTCCGCCCCCGGGGACCCCCTCCGCCCCCCCAGGCACGGGGAGCCCTGCGAGGGACCCCCCTCCGCCCCCCGGGGACCCCCTCCGCCCCCCCAGGCACGGGGAGCCCTGCGAGGGACCCCCCTCCGCCCCCCGGGGACCCCCTCCGCCCCCCCAGGCACGGGGAGCCCTGCGAGGGACCCCCCACAGCCCCCCGGGGCCACCCTCCACCCCCCCAGGCACGGGGAGCTCTGCGAGGGACCCTCCTCTGGTTCCCCCCCCAGGCACGGGGAGCCCTGCGAGGGACCCCCCTCCGCCCCCCGGGGACCCCCTCCGCCCCCCCAGGCACGGGGAGCCCTGCGAGGGACCCCCCTCCGCCCCCCGGGGACCCCCTCCGCCCCCCCAGGCACGGGGAGCCCTGCGAGGGACCCCCCTCCGCCCCCCGGGGACCCCCTCCGCCCCCCCAGGCACGGGGAGCCCTGCGAGGGACCCCCCTCCGCCCCCCGGGGCCACCCTCCACCCCCCCCAGGCACGGGGAGCCCTGCGAGGGACCCCCGCTCTGCCATGCCCAGGCACAGGGAGCTCTGCGGGGGACCCTCCTCTGGTTCCCCCCCCAGGACATGGGGAGCCTGGACACCCCATGTGTCAATGGGAGCCAGGGTGGGGATTCAAGGGGTAAGAGCAGCATCCGCCCTGCCCCATGATGTGCTCGGGGAGCCTCTGCACATGCCCAGGCTGCTGCGGCCCCAAGGAGCAGGGGCCAGGTGGGTACAGAGCCCCTGACAGCCACTGCCCTGACCCCATCCTCTGCCCAGAGCCAGAGGGTAGGAACGGGCCTGCAGAAGAGAAGGGCAGATGGGCGTGGAGGGGGCACAGATCAGGGGCATCAGTGTGCGTTGGGAGAGACTTTAGAACACCTGTGTGGAATCAGGGCCCCATGGCGCTAGGTGCTGTACAAACAAGTGACATTCTAGCAAGCCCAGCCCCAGAGAGCTGATAGCCTAGTTATGGGGCTGGGGGAGATGATGGAGCAGAGGAGGGTGGAGAAGCATGTCTGTGTGGAGATCTAGGTAATGGGGGCGCGGAGAGGAGCCCATTGGAGTGCCCCTATTAGAAATGCTAGCATTAGGCACCATGCCCACAAAACACCTTTTTATAAGTCTTTTTGTCCTCCCCCATGTAGGGGGTTGGTCCACCTGGGCAGCAGTCACCCCTCTTGCTCCTATGCTTTGTCTCTGTGGCTGGAAGATATGTCTTCTATCTCCTCAGACTATGAGAGGGAATTCTCTTTGTCAGCCAGCCTACTTGAGAAGGACAAATTTCCCCCCTTCCTCCTCCCCTGGAAGAGAAGCACCCAGCCTGTGGCAGCAGAATGAGCCCCTACGAACCAGTCCTCCTAGCTCTCACTAGGGAGAGGGAAGTGGATTAGCAGGTTGATGTTCTAGTTTAGAGGTCCAACATCATAGCATCCAAATACTGAGATAATCCCAGGGGCATCTGTGGCCCTGTCTGCATCATTTGACTAGGAGAGCAGTGTCTTATTTCAGATTAACTAATAAATGACCTTTTTTGGTTCATTTCACGTGTTTATTCAGATTTGGCTGCAATTGCTGTTATCACAGCTGACACTGTGGAAGTAGAACATCCGATGGTCCTATCGTACATGGGTGAGGGCTTGCATTGCCGCAGATCAGACCAGAGTTCTGCCCACAAACCCACTCATTTTCACTGACTCCATGGATGGTTGCAGCAGGGAGATGGAAGAGAGAGGATCCTGCCCAGGGAGTTCACTAAAGTTTCACCAAGTTTTCCCCCCAAACTCCCTGCAAAACAAACATCCAAAACAGACAAACAGCCACGAGGTCATTTATATCTATCTCCAACTTCCCTCAGTCTGTCACCTTGAGAACCACTGCCTGGTGTCAGTGTTCTCTCAATTTTATGGTAAGTCCTGTTGTATAGCTCCTGACACTTCCTCCCACCATTCCTTATTGTGCCTCTAACTCCCATCAGTCCTCAGAACTACAAGTTCCAGAATTCCTCTGTTATGAAGCGGGAACAGGGCTGTCCTGGGCCTGTAGCCTGCCATTAAGGGCCTGCGTGCCCTATTACAGAAGCTCATCCCTCAGGGGTCACCCAATAAGTCCTGCTCCACTTCTCAGTAGGCTTTGCCTTACCTCAGTCCTGATCTGCTTCGTGCCCCTCCTCAAATCCTTTCACTCCTGCCCTGCATGTCCTCCCACACCCGGCCCATTCTTCCCTCCTAGCCAGACCCTCCCCAACATTAGGTCCATCTAGGCCCTATCTACTCCTCTCCCACCTCAATCTTATACTCTCACTGTCTTCTAGAGGGAGAGCATTTAGGATTCACATCACAAAGGCCTCTTACCCCACCCTTGGCCCTGACAACATTGGGTGTGGCTCTTAACACTACCACTTCTGCATGGTCTTCCAGGGGCCCTGGTATCTGTCTTTGGGGTCCTAAAAGTCAGGCCTTCTTCCCCTTCCCTGGCCACTTAACATTTAGCAATTTTCAGGAGACCACCCCTATAATCTGGCAGCATCAGGGCCTCTGTCCAACTGACACTGCAACAGGGGACCACGCTATTAGCTTGGTAAATCGTAAAATGGAGACAAGATGAGGCAAGTTCCACAGTCTTGTAGCAGAGCATGAAACACAGGTTGTTAGGAGTGATTTGCACACCGAAGTGTTAAATATAGGAGATCATTCTCAGAAAGGAGCCCAGAGCTCTGTACACTGCTGAAAACAGGTGCTAGAAGTAGGTCAGAAGCTTACCCTGTGGACTGATAGGGGCTAGCTTGGATAACACATTATCCAGTGCTATTTGGGAGAAATAATGGCAGACCAACAGCATCAATGTGTATGGGGCATCTATTGGTACGATTTGAACATCATGATACCATAGAAGATGTATATCCCTTTTGCCCAAGATGTTGCTATAGGATTACTGAGAACTAGAGATCCTAGTTAAAAAATGCAAATAATCTTCCTTCTGTTGAAATATAACCATAGTCCTATTATTAGCCATTAAAAGTCTACTGTATATCATCTTCAGTTATGGCTCAATAATGTTACAAAAGAAATAACACAAAACACCTTCTTACACCAACAAAAGTTGGTCCATTGAAAGGAATCACCTCACCCGCCTTGTCTCTTTCATGTCCTGGGACCGACATGGCTACGACTAGGCTGCAAAACACTTATTAATTCCACAAGGTGTAGACAGTACTGCATCATAGAAAATGAACCACAGAACACTTCCCAGCCAGCTCTATCCTACACATATGCAATTATGGAGGCTACATTGGTATTTGGGGGGATACACTGGCCAAGACTGAGGAAGAATGAATGGGGATAGGAAAAGTAGGAGATAAGTTCAATCAGGAGCCAGGGAGAAAAAATGGACCTTGAAATAGGCTCTGAAAAGAGTATAGAGAGCGGCAAGGTTAGTAGGTACCTGTGGAGACTGTTCCAGTTCCTGGGACAGTGGGAAAGAGAGAGCAGAAAGAACCCTTACAGTCAGGCCAGTGGCTCTCAATCTTTCCAGACTACTGTACCCCTTTCAGGAGTCTGATTTGCCTTACATACCCCAAGTTTCTCCTCACTTAAAAACTACTGGCTTACAAAATCAAACATAAACATACAAAAGCATCACAGCCACTGTTACTGAAAAATTGCTGATTTTCTCAGTTTACCACATAATTATAAAATAAATCAATTGGAATATAAATATTTTACTTCCATTTCAGTGTATAGTATACACAGCAGTATAAGCAAGTCATTGTCCCTATGAAATTTGAGTTTGTACTGACTTCGCTAGTGCTTTTTATGTAGCCTGTTGTAAAACTAGGCAAATACTAGATGAGTTGATGTACCCCCTGGAAGACCTCTGCATACCCCCAGGGGTATGTGTACCCCTGATTGAGAACCACTGGGTTAGAGCACTCTCCTGTAAGGTAGCTGTTCAAAACCCTCTTCTCCTCAGGCTGGGGGGGAACTGAATCTGGCTCTCCCACATTGATCAGGGGTTCCCAAACTGTGGTACGCATCCCCCTGGGGGCACGTGAGACATCTCTGGGGGGTATGCAGGAGAAATTGTGTAATGGTGGGTTTTATTTATTATTTCATTTATTGGATTTTCATAATAAGCTACTCAGATGCAGCTTTAAAACTTTCTGGGAATTTGTTATATAAAATATGGTAGTTAATTACTTCAAGATGTACCAATGAGAACACAAATACACCGAGACGCAGACGTACAGAACCCTTCCTCCAATCACCGTACAATGCGGGTTCAGTTGCCCAGCAACTGTCCCGTCTCACTGAGCTCAGAACTTAGTCAGGAGTTTTTATTCGGTTGTCTACGTCATGCTAAAACTATATCTGTACGTAAAAGTGAAATATGGAAGATGGCTAAAGACAGGTGAGATAGTGTTAAGGAGAACATACAAAGTATCAGTGATGAGTAGGGTAGGGTACACGGGCAGCTGGTAGATCTGGAAAGGAGTACGCAAAAAGAAAAATGTGTGAACTTCTGGCATAGATAACACACCACAACCTTAATTCTGCCCAGCAGCCCTTCAAGGCAGGGACCGTTTCTTTGTTATATGTTTGTATTTGGACAGTGTTTAGCACACTGGGGCCTTGAACTGTAGATGCTACAACAATCAGAATAAAATAATCATAAATAATAATTAATGCCAGCATTTGAGCACCCTTTCTGCAAACTCACCACAACCACAAAAAGACCGGACTTCCTTTCCCTACTATCTTTTCTGCACAATTCTGGAGAATCACATTTACCCATGTGTAGGGAGAGGGTGCTGAAAGGCTAAAACTCCGACTGGGGCAGAATTAAGGGGTGTTGTCTGTGGTATATGTTGGTTGTTCCACAGGTGAGAGGTGTGTATCTCTGGTAGAGGAGTAGATGCACTGTTAGATGCCTTAGCTTTTCATTTGTTTGCATGTCCTTTCCTTTCTTTTTGTGTTAGGTACGTTATGTATAGAACAACTTTAACTCGCTCAGAACCTAGTAATTGGCCAGGTTTTCTTAGATTCATAAAGAATCTCCAAAACCACAGTGGCCACTTTCATAAAGAATAGGATCTCTGTGAAAGTGCCCTTTTGTGAGGCTGGAGTTCTTGAACCAGCTGGGTGGTTTCACAAACATCCTATTTGTGAACAGCAGTAGCTGCTGCTTTGTCAAAGATCTTCCTCTGCAAATGCAATAGCAATGCTCTGGAATAGTAAAACTCTGTTCCTCTCCAGCACGTTGGGGCCCAGTTGTGAAAGGAGGCCACGCAGCTTGGGGCAAATGCTAACAGACAATATTGTATGTCTCTTCTAAGTTGTTTCAAAGTAGAGGTGGCCGGCCAACTTTTTATTTTAAAAGGGAAATGTATGCTTTCCTTAGCAAAAACTAAACTTTTGTGTGTGGGGGTGGGGGGGATGTGAGAACCTGGATTTATGCAGGAAATAGCCCAGCTTAATTGTCATGCACATTGTGTAAAGAAAAGCTCACGAAAGCTTATGCTCTAATAAATTGGTTAGTCTCTAAGGTGCCACAAGTCCTCCTTTTCTTTTTGCGAATACAGACTAACACGGCTGTTACTCTGAAACCTGTCATTGTGTAAAGAGTTATCACTTTGGATGGGCTATCACCAGCAGGAGAGTGAATTTGTGTGGGGGGGTGGAGGGTGAGAAAACCTGGATTTGTGCTGGAAATCACTTTAGATAAGCTATTACCAGCAGGACAGTGGGGTGGGAATAGGTATTGTTTCATATTCTCTGTGTATATATAAAGCCTGCTGCAGTTTCCACGATATGCATCTGAAGAAGTGAGCTGTAGCTCACGAAAGCTTATGCTCTAATAAATTGGTTAGTCTCTAAGGTGCCACAAGTCCTCCTTTTCTTTTTGCGAATACAGACTAACACGGCTGTTACTCTGAAACCTAAACTTTTCATGTTCTCCATTAGGTGAACAATGCACATAACGATTCAGCTACAAGGGCTGATGCTAATAGATTAAGAAAGGCTCTTCGACACAGCAATGATTCCTTTCACAAAGAACAGAACCCGCCTCTGAACTGACTCGGCACTTTCATGAAGATCCTAATATTTGTCAAAGTTGCCACTACTTTGTCATAGATCCTGTCCTCATACACTGTTCATCTACCTCAAAGCTCCCCTTCTGAACTGCTCCTGAGTAATAGGGTCATCGCCATTCGTGGTTCTTGTTTTCATACAGACCAGGAGCTCGTGAGCCAGCTGAACAGTTTAACGAAGAACAAAATTCAGGACACACCAGCCAGCGCTTTGTCAAAGATCCTGTTCTCCTGTCTACTGTTCAGATGCTAATTAGGTTTGTTCTGGAACCAACTGAACAGTTTCATCGAGAGCCTGGTCTTTGACAAAGTAGCTGCTATTTTTTTGAAGATCTTCACCGAAGCAATGCAGAAACCCCTTGAGTAGTCACACTCATTCCTCATCCCCAGGCCAGCCCCAGGGTTTGGACGCAGGGACCTTTATGGAGTTGGGAGGTCTATGTCAAAAATTGGTTTTCTTTCCTCATCCAAACCTGTTTAAAAAGGCTTCCCCTGTTTCAGATAACAAAAATAGCCCATGAAAGTTTTCTCTATTGTCTCATTGCGGCAGACAGAAATTCAGTTTTGATTAATAATGCAACTTTTTTCTTTTTATTAATTAACAAAATAATTCCATAGCCGTAAGGAGCCCTGTGAACTCTCACGACGAGCACATTTTGACTCTACGGTTTGTAGTTTTAAGTTACAGGAAAAAGTCATGAGGCTCAGCACGTGAATTTTTTGGCGCCATTTATTAATCAGTTAGAACTCAGAAATGACTTTGCTTGAAAAGCCTCTGAAAATCCAAGCTTTGCTCAGAGTTTATGTGCTGAAAAATTTGGGCAGATACACTGTCGTCTGTTCCAGCCCCAATACCAATACCAAAAATTGTGGTAGAACTCCTTCTATGAGTGCAAAATAGAAGCCAACCTTAACAATGGCATGACAATGGCTTCCTCATAATAAAGCGACTAAGGCCCTGTCTACCCTGGCAGGTTTCTGGGCAGCAAAGCTGGTTTCTGCGCTGTAACGCCCGAAGCGAACACGCAGCCAAGCTACTTAGTGCTCAGAAACTGCGCAGTTGCAGCGCTGTAAAAACCCACCCTGACGAGCGGCGTAGAGCTGTCTGCGCCAGGGCTACAGCACCGCGGGGCCAGTGTAGACACCCTGGTCGATGATAGCGCTGTGACTGGCCTCCGGGAGGTGTCCCACAATGCGTGTTCTCGCCTCTCTGGTCATTGGTTTGAACTCTACTGCCCTGCCCTCAGGTGATGAACCGTGAGCCCCACCCTGTAAATTCCTTGGGAATTTTGAAAGTCCCCTTCTTGTTTGCTCGGTGACGCATGCAGCGGTCTCAGTGCATCTTTCCAGGTGGCCAGGCCTGCTCCACGCAGCAGGCGATCCCCCGCTTGGAGCAATGCCGAGCTGCTGGACCTCGTCAGCATTTGCGGAGAGGAGGCTGTCCAGTCCCAGCTGCGCTCCAGACAGATGTCACGATGCATGACAGAAAGAGGCCATGACGGGGACAAACTGCAGTGCAGGGTCAAAGTGAAGGAGCTGCGGAACGCCTACCACAAGGCGCGGGACGCAAACCGCCGCTCCGGGGCTGCGCCCATGAGTTGCCGGTTCTACAAAGAGCTGGATGTGATACTCGGTGGCGACTCCACCTCCACTGCAAAGGCCTCATGTGCCAGTCGAGAGTGGACTGAGCTAGGAGGAGGAAATCTTGGATGAGGCTGTGGAGGGGGAGGGGGACCCAGAGGCAGAGGACGATTCAGAGGTCAGAGATGCATGCAGCAAGGAGCTCTTCTCTACCCTGGAGGAGGCTAGCCAGTCACAGCTGTCGGATGTTGGTGAAGCGCAAACAGGAGAGGAGGCCCCTCGTAAGTGGCTTTGATTTTGGGAATCGCTGAAGTGAGTTGTTGGGGGCAGGAGGGTTGCAGAAAGCAGGCTTGTGTCTGGATGACGTGTGTACCACCGCATGCCTAGTCTGAGCGGCGGAACAGGGTGTTGATTGACTCCCTCACTTCACGGGAATCTGCCTCAGAGATCTCCACGAAACTCTCATAGTGATACTGGGCAATCTGCTGCTGCAGGTTCTTTGGCAGAACTGCTTTGTGTCTTGCCCCATTAACGGTAACTTTCCCAGGCCACTCTGTCATCACAGGGCGGAAGGACCATTTCTGTATACAGGCAAGCCACATAAGGTCCAGGGCAGAAGCCGCAGGCTTGGAGAAGACCCTCCCTTGATTCCCTGTTCACACTCAGCAGCGAGATATCTTCCATAATGAGCACAGCCTGTGGAAAATGTGGGGGCAGTAATGATTATAAGCCTCCCTCCCCCCCACAGTGCTGGCTCTCCCCAAGAGCCACATGCCCAGTGCACAGTACAGTCCTGGAACGTTGATTTCCCCTGCCCCTGCAGTTACTCACCATTCTGGGGGTCTCGTGGCTCATGTGTGCTTGCCTGGGGTCAGCCAGTTAGTGACAGGTGTGTGAATAGTGGCTGTGTTTTAAATCACTGAGTCAGTGGTCTGTGTATTGCAAACAACGCTGCTTCTGTAAAACGTTGCATTTTGGCTTCACAGAGCTGACCTTGGGAGCCCAGCCTCCCTCTTTGTTATCGGTGGCAGAATGGTTGCGCAGAATTAGAAAGCGGCCACGAAGAACTAACGAGGACTTTCTGCGTGAGGTCATGATGCACTCTGCAGCGGAGAAACAGGAATTGAAGGAGTGGGCGGGACAGGGAGAAGAGGGACGGAAAGGAGAACGCGGCGCGCCAGGACGAAGCCACGGAGCAGCTATTAAACGTTACGGCGCGCCAAGTGGACGCGCTCCGGGTGCTACTAGCACTGCAAACCGAGCAGCTCCACGCCTGCCCGCTCCTGCAGCCGCCGTCGCAAAACTCTTTCCCATGTGCCCCCCAGACACCGCCAGCGCACACTTCTCAACCTCCTGGCTCCAGTCTGTACCCGCTGCGTTCCACTCCTGCCCCGTCACAGTCCAGCCCTGCGGACTCCCAGTACCCACTGCCCTCCACACCCGTCCCGCTGCAGTTTAGCCCTGCCGAAGTACAGTACCCGCTGCACTGGACTCCAAAGGGGAAGGTTGGAGATGGTATCTGGACATACACAAATCTTCAACCGTTCCCCACCTCCTCCTGGGACCCTCCCTTCCCCCATCCTCCTCAGTGCTGATGTGTTTTTTTGTTTGTCTCTCTCCTCTGGTTGTCGTTTTTTAATAAAAGAATTGTTTTGGTTTGAAAGCAATCTTTGTTCCATTAACTGACAGCAAACAGAGCCCTGCAAAGCAACAGGCAATTTTCTTAAACCTTCCTAGGGCATCGCCTGCACCAATCACAATCACCTCCTAGCATTACAAGCACTGCACTCAAGAGCATAGCAACAAATATTAGTGGTTTTCAGCTTCAAATTGCTGCCTCAAGGCATCCTGATGGCCCCATGCTGCACCCCTCTAATAGCCCTGGTCTCTGGCTTTTCAAATTCAGCCTCCAGACGCTAAGCCTCAGCGGTCCAGCCCTGAGTGAAGCTTTCACCCACCCCTTCACAAATATTATGGAGCATACAGCATGCGGCTATAAGCATTGGAATATTGTCGTCAGCCAGGTCCAGCCTCCCATATAGGCAGCACCAGCAGGCCTTTAAATGGCCAAAAGCACACTCAATAGTCATTCTGCACTTGCTCAGCCTGTTGTTGAACCGCTCCTTGCTGCTGTCAAGATGCCCCATGTATGGCTTCATAAGCCACGTCATTAAGGGGTAGGTGGGGTCTCTCAGGATCACAATGAGCATTTTGACTTCCCCTACAATGATCTTCTGGTCCGTGAAGAAAGCCCCTGTTTGCAGCTTCCTGAACAGGCCAGTGTTCTGAAAGATGCATGGGATCATGCACCTTTCTGGACTAGCCTGCGATAATGTCCATGGAATGCCCACGGTGATCCATAAGTGCCTGGAGAACCATTGAGAAATACCCCTACCGATGAATGTACTTGGTGGCTAGGTGGTCTGGTGCCAGAATTGAAATGTGCCTGCCGTTTATTGCCCCTCTGCAGTTAGGGAAGCCCATTTGTGCAAAGCCATCCACAATGTCACGCACGTTGCCCAGAGTCACAGTCTTTTGGAGCAGGATGTGATTAATGGCCCTGCACACTTCCATCAACACGAGTCCAACAGTCAATTTCCCCACTCCAAACTGGTTAGTGACCAATTGGTAGCAGTCTGGAGTAGCCAGCTTCCACAGTGCAATCGCCACGTGCTTCTCCAATGGCAGGGCAGCTCTCATTCTTGTGACCTTGCACCGCAGGGCTGGGGCGAGCTCATCACACAGTCCCATGAATGTGCCTTTCCTCATCCGAAAGTTCTGCAGCCACTGCTCCTCAGCCCAGACGTGCATGACGATGTGATCCCACCACTCAGCGCTTGTTTCCCGAACCCAGAGGTGGCGTTCCATTGTGGTCAGCACCTTCGTGAATGCCACAAGCAGTCTAATATCGTAGCTATTACATGTGGCAAGATCAATGTCAAACTGCTCTTGCCTTTGTCATTTAAGGAATAACTCCGCTGCCTCTCGTGACATGTTAATCAGAGCGAGCAGCATATTGGGCAACGGTGCGGGATCCATTCCTGCAGCCCGAAGAGGCAGGGCAGAGCGCGCAGTACACAAACCATTGAAAGATGGTGCCAAATGCGGATGGAAACACAGGGATTCCTGGGATGTGAAGCAATGCATCGTGGGACATTGGGACAGGACCCAGAATGACCTGCGACCCCTTCCACCTTTGCACAACTCTTAGCGGCAGAAGAGGAAGAGCTGTTCTGTGGGACAGAGTGCACTGCTCCAAATATCATTGCAAGTGCCGCACGTGTGAACACACCATTGCACAGGCACCTGACAGTGTGAACACACAACAGCCGTTTCCCTACAGCACTCTCTGAGCAGCGCTGGAACTCCACCAGTGTAGACATATCCTTAGCTTCCCAGAGCTACGAAACTTCACTTAAATAACAGGAAAAGATTTTCCAAAGTCAGACATCAGGGGGAATGTGTCCAAATGCAATCAGAAACTTCATTTCTGTCCATTTCTACTGTATGCAAACTGACCTAGGCTGGTTTTGAACTATTGATTGAAAGGTGAAAAGTTTTCTATATCCAATTACCAAGCCCATGAGCCAGTTAATACTACTGACTGGACAATTTTCATCATCCCAATCAATAGGTTTATAAACAGGATTTTACAGTATGCCTCAGGCTCTCTGTTAACCATACCCTTGTATCCATCACATTTAGGTGCAAGCCTCTTCCCTTTTTGATATATCTTACAATGTAAACAGCATAGCAGCTAATTATTTACATTGCTTGTCATTTGTTCAATGACAATCATATACATGCGTTTCCAATGAAAATTGACAGTGTGATCCAGTCTGGCAAGTTTTGCTGATATTTAGAAAGTGCTCCAGCTGTTTTACAAGGTGTCTAATAATCTGACATTGACAAAATCAATGATTCAATTACCAACTTAAATTTTAAAAGGGGGCAATTTATTATCCTCTTTCTGTTCTGGATAGAGCCATGGGAATTATGATACATCTTATTTTTATGATACATAATAAACATCTAACCTTAGTACAGAAAGCGGGTATGATTGCAAACAAGGCTAAGAGAACAGAATATTCCATGTCCTAAGGAGGCATCTGGCAATAAGGAGAGCTTTCTGCTAGGGGGTCCCTAGATTTTCCACTCTGGAGGATTCATCTGTTCATATAGGATTCTGTTTACTCAGTAATAACACTACTGAATGGCTGGTTTGACACAATTTTAAAGGGTAACTGCTTACTAAAAAACATGTTTTTAAAAATTCTCCTAATATGCTACTTATAATATCTTTATATTCATATTAAATATGCAATACATAAATCTGATTTAATTTCCACCATTAACGCTGTTTACTTTTTGTATTTCATTCTCTCATATCCTGGCTACAACAACACTGCAAACAATGTTGACATTTGCATTATTTCTTCTGAGTTAATAGCCCATTGACAGGAACTGGGGTCAGTCACACTTCTCTGGGCTATTCTTTCAGGCAATCTGCCAACACAGGCAGACAGCTCTTCTTTGGTTTACTTCTTTCTGGCCTAGGTTTTTCTTTTTATAGACTTAAATCCGAATTCTCTGTTGATCCTTAATTTTTCAAATCTTGCCCTTAATTTATTTGTTAAATGAAATACCCTGGAGGACAAGACTGCAGCCTCCAGGGAGACGTTGCTACTCACCAAGGTGCCATAAGCCAGCCCAATTCAACCTCTAACTTCCACTCATTTTCACTTGCTCTCGATCTAGAACAAATGCTTGTGTGACCTTCGTCATGTTTTACTGGATGTTTCCTAAAGTAATGAATAATTATAAACATTGTGGTAATCAAAAGGGACTCATCACGAGCTTTTTGGCCAATCTAGAATTGTGTCTGGGTTACAGATGGCAGTGTTTCTCTTTTCCGGTGGAGTGTTCTACCATTTGGTGAATCTCCGTGAAGGGGAGAAGCAGCCCTTCAGCTAGCGTGGGCACAGCTCTCATCCTCCGTCGAACGTTAGTGCCCGAGTGGAGTATTTGCCCCAGCAACTGTGTTACCACCGACAGCAAAATTACATCAGGTCCGGAAGTTCCACTCGTGTAGAGCTAGACTGTGCCTTTAAGGCATGGCATACCGCCCCTGGGGTCACTGGCTCTCCACAAAGCCCCGCAACAGCACAGTTCTTCCCAGGGGTTCTCCTGTTGCATGGGGGAGAGGAATAATTTGTCACACCACTATATAGGAGCGACATATTTGTCCCATGCAGCCGTTAGCTCTGCTGGGCAGTGTATGGGAGGCAGACCCATGGTTTCACCTGTTCTCCTGTTCCTCCCTGGGGTGGGGGCAGTACCTGGCACACAGGGGCTCTGCACTTCTGAGGGCCTGGAACTGGGATTCAGGCAGCCCAAATGCAGTCATGCAAAAAGAAATCCTTGTATGGTTGCATTAGGGCTAGGTGCAATCTAATTCTAAATGCTGCACGACTGCAACTTGTGTGGTGTCATGCTTAAGTTCTCAAGGCTGCAGGGGAATGTTGAAATCTCCACCACACATAAAAACCCTGTTATCTTTTTCTGAGTTCATAAGAAATCCTACATGTGGGTCCTAAACTGAGCTGAGAAAATCTCTTTATACAGAGTATTTTTTATACTCAAACAAAAATAAAGTTAGGACAAATAATATTTCACAGATCATAAGGCCAAAAGCGACCACTTTGATCATAGTCTGACTTGTCTAAGACAGGCCAGAGAACTTCCTTGAATTAATTCCTGTCTGAACTAGAGCAGATATACTGGGAAAACAGCCTTTCTTGATTTAAAAATGGCCAGTGCTGGAGGATATTTAACATGCCAGTCTGCAGAAGCAAGAGATTTGCAGCTGTCTGAGGCACCTGGGCCTGAGTTTTAACATACACCTACTCAGCCTCCATTTTACCAATACTATTTTGCACTTGCAAGTAATTTGTGAAAGGAACCAAGCACTTAGACTCCTGCGTGGTAGAAGCTGCTCCTGCAGGTACTTGCAGGCACAAAACTGTGACTGTGAAAAAGGGGGAGCCAGGAATGACGATCTGGCCCTAAGCCACCAGGCGCTGATCAGGGAAAATGCCAATCCCCATTCAGCTGAGCTGTTACATCGCGTCTCTTCTTATCCCACAAGATTGTACCTCATTCCAAAGACAAGCGTGGCACTTCTGTTTCTCTCATGGCTGGCTTAGTAACCTGTGAAACACTGCTGATGAGAACGCAGTGTCTGAGCCCTGCTAGTAGGGCGAGTGATTTGATATGCCCAGGTGTGAGGATTGGCTTTATCCCAGATTATACGCCATGGTTACTAACGAAAAGAAAACGTTTTCCATGTGAGATTATCTGGCTGTAGTAACAGAGTGTTATGTGAACATCCTTTCTCTGACTCAGAGGTAGTGGTTGATGTTTTAATATATTTCTTTTAACACTATCTGATGAGGGTGGGAGCTGCTCGATGGTGCAGATGGTTTGATTTGCCACTAGGGAAGAGCATTCCTCCAGATTTTCTTTGAGGATAAATTTTCCTCTGACCCAAAAGAAAACATTAAGAGGAAGCAAGAAAAGGAAGAGAGGAGGGGAGGGCAAAGAAAGGAGAGGAAAAGCCAGAGACTGATGGCCTGTCTACACTGCAGATATGACAGCAGCACAGCTGTAAGCCTAGGGCAGGCTTTCACCTGTTCAGAAGTATTGGGAACCTGCAGGGCAGCAGATTAATTACTGCTGGTTTACTGGGACAGGCTTATTAGCCTCAGATCTGCTTGAGTTCTTCCATGGGCTGTAGGGCATGATGCAGGAATTTCTGGGTGTAATGCTATGGCCTGCGTTAGGCAGGAGGTCGGACTAGATAGTCACAAAGATCCCTTCTGGCCTTAAAGTCTGTAAATCTTTTGCTCTTCCTTGAGCATAAGGGAAGTGGGAGTAGCCCTGTGGAAGAGGGAGGTAAGGTTGTTTGCAACGAGCCCTGAAAGCACCCAAACACAGGACAAGGCTCAGGTTAGGGTTCCTGCTAGGGTATTTTGGAATTTCCTCTTTGTTAATAAAAGCAATCCCAGGGTGTGGTGACTTTTTCAACTCTTCTGTCCAGATGTGACTTGTGTTGATGGGAGGAAATGGGAGTAGGGATCCTAAAGGTCCCTGCCTCAAAAAACAAAGCACAAGAAACAAAAACCCAAATCCCACAATCTGAGGTAGCATCTGGAAGGGAATATTGCTCTAATCTAGAGTTTGACCAAGGTACACAGCTATCAAGCAACCTCTGCTTAGCTCCAAAGCCTACAAACAATCCATTTCACAGCAGCATAATTACTATGCCAACAACATTTACAAACCTTATTCTAATGCCATCTGTGTAGCACTCTGCCCCTTCACTTGGCTCAGTTACCCAGGGAGAGACACATCTCTCCAAAGAGCGTGTAGGGCCAAACCACCCAGCAATCTCCAGCAAAAGGTAACACCCACATCCAGGTACTCCCAGCAGGCTGAAGGGTTTCTTTCAGGGGCTGGATGCTTTGGTCATAGCTGGATTTTATAGGGCTGGGCTTGCTGCAGAGGAAGCTGTAGCTCACAAAAGCTTATGTTCAAATAAATTTGTTAGCCTCTAAGGTGCCCCAAGTCCTCCGTTTCTTTTTGCGGATACCGACTAACACGGCCGCTACTCTGAAACCTGTCGTTGTAAACTGCGTTGCTTCTCTTTTTACACTAAGTGGTTAGATATCTATCTAGATACACACAGCATGTGTTTAGCAAAGATTACAAACAAAGGACCCTGGAATCGAGGTACCTGGGAGGTTACCTTCCCAGTGCTAGGGCAATACATCCTACCTGGAGTACTCTTACTATTCCAACCCCGAAGTAAGATCATTATGTTGATTTGCGCCTACTGACCTGATGTAGGCAAAAGGTCCACAAGGGACTAGACTAATGCTGGGATTCACTGTTTATTTCATTAATGCGTTAATGTTTTAACAGCTTTTCAGAAACAAAAAGTTGAAACCATAATCCACCACATTGCCAAAATCTGTCAGTTGTTCTATCATTCCTCTTCGGCTGCCTTCCTGCAGTGTCTGAGCCCCTGATTCAGGGCACTCTGACCTCACCTGGCTTTCAGGGGTGTCTAATTTTGGCTTTCCTTTCATCTAACAGAAGCTCTGCCACACCACAAGCCTCGCAAGGCCTTCTCAAGTTGCCATGACACCAGCATCACTCCACAGAGTTGCCAACACTCACGATTTTATCACATCTCGTGATACTTGGTGTTTTTTTCTGAAAGCCCTAGCTCCTGGCTTCATGTGAACATGTTGGAATGTTTAAAATAAATACATACAGTTTCTATCCTTCATGGTTGCAGCAAGAAGCTTGAAAATGTGACCCCTGGGCACTCCAAAGGCTCAGAAACCAGAAGGCTAACAAAAGGAACTCCTAGGGTTTTTTCAATCTCATATTTTGCTAGCCAGGCTCATGAGTTGGTGGGGGCAGGCTCATGATACTTGAACCCTTGCCGCTGCTGCGTACAAATGTTGGAATGCTAAATGTCTAGGTGCAAAGAAAAAAATAGGGTCCAAGGGCGGGATTTTCAATGGGGCCTCAAAGTAGTTAAGTTTTGGACCCTCCTATCTTTCCAGAGACAACCCTACCCTGGCCTCTGCCTACTTGGCACGGAACCCCCACTGGCACCAACCTACTGACATGCCGGGGACGTTTATTTATGTCACCCCTGAATTTGTCCCTGGTGCTGGCCACTGTCAGAGCCAGGAGGCCAGACTAGATGGGCCACGGGTCTGGTGCTATCTACCAAGTCCGTAATTTCCCTCAGACCATCAATACTAAAATGCCCTAAATGAAAGTCCATCACATACAGGACTCGGGACTGACTCCATGTCAAGTAAGCAACTCTGTAGTAAGAGACTGAGACATCTCCTTGTGTAAAACCATCTCATTGCCTGAACTGGATATTATCCAAGACTACACCATAGCCACTGCTGCTGCAGCCCCCATCTGTAGGGCTGTCAGCCGGCAGTCTGAGCTGACCCAGGCCTAAATCTGTAGCTTTGCCACAGGGGAGAGTAAATCTGGCAGACACTGCAGAAGAGCTATGGCTCATTCCCCACTGTTAACTCAGGCCTGCAACCCCTTTTCCATGATTAGGGGTGACAGAGTTAGAGCCTTAAGGAAACTCTCCTAAAAATATCTTTTCCCTTGGGATCGGAGGAGGGAGAACTGCCCTGGGTTAGAATAAGTCTATTCAGCAGTAGCGTGAGCCTATTAATAGCAAACAGCCCAACACTCTGTTCCAGCCACTTGTGGTAATATCACAAGGTTTGACAAGCACTGGATTTAATTTGGATTTAATTTAAACTACTTATGGCATTTCTGCTTTGAATTCTGCTTGATTCTTCCAGTGACTGAGTTAGAAGAAACAGGAGGAGCGGATGTCACTTCAGCTCAAATACTCTCCATATGTGCAAAACATACAGTGTGTTTTTCAGCTTGTCTAGCTTTACTGTGATGAGGACAGTATACTCAATGCTTCACCAGGCGGGATGTGTAGTGGTTCGAGCAGAAGACAGAGTCAGGAAGCCTGGACTGTATGTCTGACTCTGCCTCTGGCCTTGGGCAAGAGAATCGCTCTGTGTCTCAGTTTCCCCCACTTGATGGTCATTTTTACCCACTTTTGTAAAGTGCTGTCAGATCCTTGGACCAAGATGCTGGCTAAACCTTCCTTGCACCGTGCTATAGGGGTGCACAACTCTTCACAGACAAATGCAGGATGATGCGCTTCCAACCCTGAAGAGCTTACGTCTTCAGCATCTGAGTCTGCCACCCTTAAATCCTGTTGAGAAGCATTATGTCTTATTCCACCCGACTTCAGTGGTACTACCTGCACAGTAAGGCATGACTGAGCACAAGGCTGGCGAAATGTATTGTCTGAATTACTGTAGCCCCAAAGAAGCCCCCGCGATGGATGAAGATCCCACTGTGCTAGGTGCTGTACAAACATTTAACCACAAGACAGGCCTTGGATGCCTAAAACCTACCTTTAAGACAACACCTGGATATAGACAGATGAGAGAATACAAGTAAACAGTGAGACAGTACTGGGCAGCATGACAGCATTGGTCTCTGTATTCTAGTAGCGTAATGCTTGTCATTTTCTGTAGGCGTGATGGCAAAGGAGAGTTACGTATATCCAAAGGAGGTGGGAAAGGACGTAACAGTCAGTGAAATATGCACTGCTGAAGTTTGGTACTTTTCTTGTAGGATCTATTTGTAGGTATGTTGTAAAATAATGGTCTATATAGGCAAGAGAATGGGAGAGGATCGTTAGCAACAGAGGGCTAGCCACAAGGATGGTTGGGAGGTGCTGAAATGGAGGCAAGAGAAGCTGGCTGATCCATTAGGTCACACAGTGTGTTCTAGGCATAAGGCATAATAAAAATATTAATTGCTTTTATTAATTATTTACTCCATATATGGAAAGTTTTTTCTCCCTCTCAATAGCATTTTAAAATATTTCTGGTTGCATGTTTGAAGAAAATGGTATCCTATATTGATTTTACATCTACAAATTCAAAAATTTGGGTGGAATCTTTACTAGTTGCTATCAGCAATTCCACGTGCAGAATTTTTGATAATTCCGTCTGCACGAAAGCTGTATAGAAGATTTTTGCATTTACAGATTAATTATTGGTTTACTGATTGGGGTTGAATGATCTTTTACACTGTGTGAAACATACGCAAGTCTACTGTTCATTGCTGGTGGAATAAGACCTTGTGGCCTAACAGGAGAGAGTACACAGCCGTTTTCTCACTAGTCACCCATCTGCATTTTCTTCAGTCTACACAGCACCTTTGACAACAGAAAAATCTTTGACTACTTCAGATTACACAGACTTTCAAGAGATGGCTGGATATTTAGGCTGGAAGTTAGAAGGTGGTTTCTAGCCAACAGAGTAGTGAGGTTCTGGAACAGCCTCCAGATAGGAGCAATGAGGGGCAAACAATTTAACAAGATGGAACTTGACAAGTTTATGAATGGGATTATATAACAGGGTTGCTTGTATCAGGAGGGAACTGGACTTGATGACCCTTCCAGTCCTATGTTCTGATAACGAATCTCAGACTGGACTTGGTGGCCAATAAGTGGAGGGTCTTCTACTGTATGTCTAGCCAGACCATGCTGTATTCTTGTTTTTCTTCATGCAATGTAGGGCTGGAAGGTACCTTGATAGGTCATCTAGTCCCATCTGCAGCACTGGGGCAGGGCTAAGTATTTTCTAAACCAGTGGTCCCCAAACTGTGGGAAATGCCCTCCTCAGGGGGCACAGAGGAATGTTCAGGGGGGAGTGCAGCAGGGCAGGGCCAGCCTCCACGGGGGGGAGAGAGGGAGCACCCCCAAGCCCCAGTATGCCCCCAGCCACAGCTCCGCTCCACCCCCAACCCAGCTCTCAACACAGTCACAGTCCCCTCCGCCCCCAGCCCAGGTCCAGCCCCAGCCCCAGCTCCACTCTGACCCCTGCTCTGAGCCCAGCCCAGCTCTGCCCTCGTTCCCTCTCCACCCCAGGCCAACTCTCCCTCTAGCCCCAGCTCCTTCCCCATCCCCAGTTCTGCCCCCAGCTTCGCCTTCAGCCCAAGCTCCTCTGCTGAGCCGACTGTGCAGTACCGGGGGGCACGGACAGATTCCATTACAGTAAGGGGGGCGTGACAGGGAAAATTTGGGCACCACTGATCTAGACCATCCCTGACAGGTGTTTGTCTAACCTGTTCTTACAAACCTCCAGTGAGGGAGATTCCACAACCTCCCTCGGTAATTTGTTCCAGTGCTTAACCACCCTTATAGTTCGAAAGTTTTCCCTGATGTCTAACCCAGGGGTGGCCAACCTGGGGCTCTGGAGCCACATGCGGCTCCTCAGAAGTTAATATGCGGCTCCTTGTGTAGGCACCGACTCTGGGGCCGGAGCTACAGATGCCAACTTTCCAATGGGCCAGGGGGGTGCTCACTGCTCAACCCCTGGCTCTGCCACAGGCCCTGCCCCCCACTCCACCCCTTCCCACCCCCTCCCCTAAGCCTGCCGTGCCCTCGCTCCTCCCACTCCCCCCAGAGTCTCCTGCACACCACAAAACAGCTGATCAGGAGGTGCAGGAGGGAGGGAGAGGTGCTGATCAGTGGGGCTGCCGGTGGGCGGGAGGCACTGGGAGCGGGGGAGAAGGGGGGCTGCTGACATATTACTGTGCCTCTTTGACAATGTACATTGGTAAATTCTGGCTCCTTTTCAGGCTCAAGCTGGCCACGCCTGGTCTAACCTAAATCTCCCTTGCTGGAGTTTAAGACCGTTCTTCTGGTCCTGTCTTCTCCTCTTTATAACAACCTTTTACATACTTGAAGACTCTTATCCTGTTCCCCCCTCAGTCTTTTCTTCTCCAGACTAAACAAATCCAGTTTTTTCAATCTTTCCTCAAGGGCCATGTTTTCTAGACGGTTAATTTTTTTTGTCCTCTTCTGAACTTCCTCCAATTTGTCCACATCTTTCCCAAAGCATGGTGCCCAGAGCTGGACACAGTACCGCAGCTGAGCCCTTATCAGAGCTGAGTAGAGTGGAAGAATTACTTCTCGTTTCTTGCTTACAACACTTCTGCTAATACACCCCAGAATGATGTTTGCTTTTTTTTGCAACAGTATTACATTGTTGACTCAAATTTAGTTTGTAATCCACTATTACCCCAGATCCTTTTCTGCAGTACTCCTTCCTAGACAGTCATTTCCCATTTTGTACATATGCAGTTGATTGTTCCTTCCTAAGTGGAGTACTTTGCATTTGTTCTTATTGAATCTCATCCTATTTACTTTAGACCATTTCTCCAATTTCTCCAAAATTCAAAAATTTTGAATTTTAATCCTGTCCTCCAAAGTACTTGCAAGCCCCCTCAGCTTGGTATCATCTGCAAACTTTGTAAGTGTACTCTTGCCACTATCCAAATTACTTATAAAGATATTGAATAGAACTAGATTTAGGACCAATCCCTGCGGGACCCGACTCAGTATGCCCTTCCATCTTGAGTATGAACCATTGATAACTACTCTGAGCATGGTTTTCCAACCAATTGTGCACCTACCTTATAGTATGTTCATCTAGGCTATATTTCCCTAGTTTGTTTATGAGACAGTCATGTGAGACAGTTTCAAAAGCCTTATTAAAGTCTAGATATATCACATCTATTGCTCCCCCCATCCACAAGGCTTGTTACCCTGTCAAAGAAGGATATTAGTTGGTCTGACATGATTTTTTAATGAATACATGTGGACTGTTCTTATCACCTTATTTTCTTCTAGGTGCTTACAAACTGATGTTTGATTATTTGCTCCATTATCTTGCATGGTACCAAAGTTAAGATGACTGGTTTCTAATTCCCTGGGTTGTCCTGATTCCCCTTTTTATAGATCGGTACTACATTTTCCATTCTCTTATGAATTTAATACTTTGCAGAGCTATGTTTTCTCTAATATACACTAATAAATTAAATGCTAAGTGTTTCTTCACAAACACATAGCTACTGTTAAGGTTTCCAACCCTCCAGGATTGTCTTGGAGTCTCCAGGAATTAAAGATTAATCTTTAATTAAAGATTATGTCATATGATGAAACCTCCAGGAATACGTCCAACCAAAACTGGCAACCCTACCTACTGTGCAAATGCTTAACGTCATTTTATTGATCCCAGCCTAAAAAAATCAAAGCAATGATGCCTGCTTTTTATTCAGTATATGGCATTTTCCTCATAAAGCAGTATAAAGAGTTCACATTATTGAGGTGAATCAGTTTTTAAGGGGAAAGGTACAGTGTGTTTCAAAGGGTACTGTATATGCATTGTGCAACACATCTGTCTTAAAACTTCAATAAGTAGCCCTGTAATGGTCCTGCGCTAGCTGCACTGGATGACAAGATAAGGCTGCCATTCCACTTTACCAAATTCCCATGTTCTATTTTCTCTGTGTCTGTCTGATATTCCCTTGTCCCTCCAGCTTTTAAACTGAGCGCGGTTTGGATTCCAATCAGAGAGTGTGCCAACTCACAGACAAGAGGGAAAAACATGTTTAATTTATTGCAAAGGCAGATATTTTACATGGACAAAAATTAATTAATTAGCCACCTGAAGGAAAATACCCCAATGTAATTGTATTTAAGAAAGCAGTTCTTAGCTAATTTTGTTCATCACTCCCCAAAATGCAAGCAAGCAGTTTATCCTCCCATTAAAACCCAGGGGACATGAATGAGTAGCTCCTTCCCACATAAACCTTCAGTACATCAGTGAGAACACAGGCTCTGTTTCTAGATCAGAGTAATACGTTCCCCCAGGTCACCATATATTACTGATGAGTAGAACATCAAATGGGATGGGGAGAGAGTAGTTTTCTTAAGTTGGATAAACTGCAGTGAAATAATTCATCATTTTCTTTCCTAAACATTTAGACTGTATTGCCCTTTGTTGTAAATGATCAATCTATAAAGGACACATTTTAAGTGAAATCATAACCTACAGCTTCATATGGAAGCATTCCTAGAATCCTAATTTTACCCACCCACTTCTTAAACTGCAACACAGAGAGTGCATTTCCACTTTCAGCAATGGTTGCTCTGATGGTCCCTTTAGATAATCTAGACAGTGAGGGCCATATTCTGGATATTAGAGTTCAGCCCGGATGTGCTCAGGAAATGGCAAACTAAAGGTGCAGGGCCAAAGCATGGACTTCTCAGTCCAATATTACTCCTGGGGGGAACTCTGCACCACTGTGCCTGCGCAGAATTTATGTCCTCCACAGATTTCTTTGCTTCCCCACAGAAAAATGACTTTCTGTCAGGGAAGCAAAGGGAAGCTGCAAGAGCGGCCACGCACCACTCCCACGCTGTGCAGGTACATTGCTTCAGGAACCTGGAGCAGCCGTTGAAGAGGTAAATCACTGCTGGGCTGGGGACACCCCAGCCAGTGGCTCCTACCCTGAGCTGGAATCAGCTGCTAGTCCCAGCTGGACTGGAGGCAGGAGAGGACAAGACTTTCTCTTCCCTTGCAAAGAGTGGCTGGGGCTGTGTCAGACCTACCCCCAGAAACTTCCCACAGCTGCAGGAAGCTCAGCATCCTCTCCTGCTTCCTGCCCCAATTGGTCCTCAGCTGTGGGGGAGGGGTCACTGTACCAGGAGCTGCTCCCCCATCTGCCCAATCACCATGCATCTGGACCTTCCATACTAGACACCCCTACCAAGTCTCACCCTCACCCAGAACCCCCCTAACCTCCATACCCGAATCCCACCATACTGAACCTCAACCCCTGCATCTGGAGCCCCCCTTCACCCAGACCCCCTGCCTCTGGACCCCCACCCCTGCACCCAGACCACCTCCCACTGATCTCCCTGCACTCAAACCCCCCACCCTGATGAGCCTGAGCCCCCACATCCAAACCCCCATTCCACTGACCCCCAACTAGCTGCACCCCAACTCCCACCCCACCAAACCCCACTCCCACAGCATCCAGACCCCCCTGCTGAGACCCAACCATCTTCACCTGGAAGCCCCTGCAGAGTCCCCTTGGCCCTGTACCTGGAACCTGCCCCCCCCATGAGCCTCTGTGCATCCAGATCTCCCACACACACCTAGACCCCCCACTGAGCTGTCTGCACCCAGATTGTCCCACACAGAATCCTCTCACCCCACATTTGGATCCCCCACATTGAGCCCCTCCACGCTTGGTTGAGCAGGGACTGCCTGGTTGAGCCTGCCTGCCCCACACCTGGTGTGCATGGCACAGAGCAGCAGGGACCCAGAGTATTTCTGGGACAGGCCCAGGCCTTGTGCTCGGTCAGGGTCAGGAGCAGCCTCACCACTGAGTCCATGTCCTGGGGGTTGGGTGTGGGGAGGCTGCCAGGTGATCTCCCACCTTCGTACAGTCGGTGGCCTGTGCTTCTTACTGCCATGCTGGAGCCGCTGCATTTATTTATTGACAAATAAAACTTGCAGAATTTTAAAATATTGTGCGCAGAATTTTTAATTTTTTCGTGCAGAATGCCCTCAGGAGTAATTCAATATGCACCCAACATAAGGTAACTATTTTGGACTTCATTATGATGGATAAAGTTGAACTGATCACTGGCCTGGAAGTAGGTGGTTGCCTAAGGACCTGTGATCATGACCTCATTATAATGGATATGGGCAAACAGAGGACTCTGCCAATCAGTAATATATACTTCAAAAGGACTAAGTTCCCAAAGCTGAGGGAAATTTTGAGCCAAATTAATTGGGAGGAAAAAATTGAATAGAAAAATGTGAATAAAAATTGGGAGTTCTTTAAGAAGAGTTTATGAGAGGGCCAAAAAACCCACAGTTCCACAATTCCACAATCAAGAAAGAGGACAACTTTGAGTAAAAGCCCAAGAGGCTAAAATTAGAAATAAAAAACAAGTGGGTAAAAGGGGACATAGATAGCAATTGATATGTTAGAAGCCATGAAGTGTAGATGATTGATTAGAGAAATGAAAGACATAAGGCAAAATCCACGGCTGATAAGGCTAAGGACAATAAGAAGTTTTTTATGTATATCAGAAACAAAAGAAATCCTAGCAGTGGTATGTATATACCTTTCAGAAGTGGTGTGCCGAGTCTTCATTTATTCACTCTAATTTAAGGTTTCGCGTGCCCGTAATACATTTTAATGTTTTTAGAACGTCTCGTTCGATAAGTCTATAATATATAACTAAACTATTGTTGTATGTAAGGTAAGGTTTTTAAAATGTTTAAGAAGCTTCATTTAAAATTAAATTAAAATGCAGAGCCCCCCGGACCAGTGGCCAGGACCCGGGCAGTGTGAGTGCCACTGAAAATCAGCTTGTGTGCCGCCTTTGGCACTCGTGCCATAGGTTGCCTTCCCCTGGTATATGCCCTTGACGAGAAGTAGATTGGAAAATAGTTATTACCGATGTAAAAAAGGGCAAAGTGTTCACTAAATATTTCTGTTCTGTATTTGGAAAGAAGCAGGAGGCTATCCTCATATCACATGAGGATGATGAAGTACTTTCCAGTCCATTAGTAACCAAGGAGGATGTTAAACAACATCTATTAGGGATAAACATTTTTAAATCAGCAGGCCTGGATAATTTCCACCAAAGAGTCCTAAAAGAGTTGGCTAAGGAGACCTTTGACCTGCTGACATTAATTTTTAATAAATCTTAGAACACTGGGGAAATTCCAGAACACTGCGAGAGTGCTCATGTTGTGTCCATATTAAAAAAAGGGCAAGTGGGATAACCAGGGTAACTACAGGCTAGTTAGACTGACATTAATCCTGAGCAAAATAATGGAAAAGCTGATGTGGGATTCAATTAACAATTAACAGTTATAAATACAATTAATGCCAGTCAATATGACTTTATGCAAAATAGGTCTTGTTGAACATACCTGATTTCATTTTTCGATGAGATTAAAAGTTTGGTTGATAAAAGTAACTATGTAGGTAACAGTAGGGTATTTGATTTAGTACAGCACGACATTCTGATTACAAAAATAGTACATACAACAAGAGGAAAGCACACGTTAAATGGATTAAGAATTGGCTAACTGACAGATCTCAAAAAGTAACTGTCAATGGGGAATCATCACTGAATGGAGGGGTTTCTAGTGGGGTTCCACAGAGATTGGTACTCAGCCCAATTCAATATTTTTATCAGTGATCTGGAAGCAAGTATAAAATCACTGCTGATAACATTTGCAGATAACACAAAATTTGGTGGAATGGTAAATAGTGATAAGGACAGGGCAGTCATACAGAGAGATCTGGATTGCTTGGTAACCTGAGCTCATTCAAACACAATGTGTTTTAATACACCCAAATGCAAGGAACAAATAATGTAGGCCATACCTACAGATTGGGGACTATCTCCTGGAAAACAGTGACTCAGAAAAGGATTTAGGGACCATGGTGGACAAGCAGCTAAACACAAACTCCCAATGTGATTCTGTGGCAAAAAGGGCCATTTCAGCTCCTGGATGTACAGACAGGGGAATAGCGTGCAGGAATAGAGAGATGATTTTACTTCTGAATGCAGCACTGCTGAGCCAGATTCTGGAACACTGCATCCACTTGTGGTGTCCACACTGAAAAATTGGAGAGGGAGCAGAAAGGAACCACCAAAATTATTTGGGGGCACTGACTACAGTGGGAGCAGGACCAGGTTTGGTGGGATGGTATCAGCCAGATGGGAGTGTAATGGTGTGATCTGGCACACAAGCTAGTGGGAGCTCTGTTTGCCAGATGTGTACACAGGATATCCACCACCTCTGATACAACCCTTTCCTCATTTTTGTTCTCACTGTTTCTGAATCCAAGTCTATTTTGGAGCCATAAGGGATGAAGTTCTAAAGCCAGCTCTTCGTGAAAACAAAAGGGAACATGAAAGCAGAAAGATTTAAGCACAAACCAGACAAACTTAAAAGCTTAAAAGCAAACACTAATTAACCTTCATATTTTGAAAATCTGGCTTCACAGAGCACAGCCAACCCACATCCTAGATGGGGGCGGCCATGTTCAGACAGTACAGGAAAGCTCCTCTTCTGCAGGGAACATAATGCAGTTTGAAGAGCTTGTTTTTAGCCCTGCGCAAATGAGTGATTTCAGAATATGTGTGCTGGGCTGCTTAGTGTCATTTTAGTGCCGACACAAGATGCCACGCGTGTTCAGTGGCAACACCGGCTTTTCCATGTGGCCCCACTAATGTGGCTCTGCCATTGCGCAGAAAGAGCACGTGTGAGAAATGTTCATTCTCTGGGTCTAGTCAGTACCTGGCCTCTCTGTTCCCGATCCCGATTGGGATGGAAGCACCTGTCTGCTAGCAACTAGCGCGAGCCCCCCAAATGGCATGTTGTGTTATTTCTGAAGGATAGTGACAACGGCTGTGGCATAAAGAGATCTGGCAGTCTATGCCAAAAGGAGAGAGAGAGAGACAGATCAATGGACCACAACCACTGAGGTGTGCAATATTCCTCCTTCCTGGCCATCAACAGTAAGTGGAATGAGTTCAATGAAAATTATATGTGGCTTTGGCAGGTGCATGTGCTGGCCTCCCTTGATTTCAGGGTAACTAAAGCAGACAGACTGAGATGTTTGATCAGTGGTCGGGAAGGTTTTAAACAGCCAGACACCCGTATATGCTGTACCCAATGGACTTTTCCTCCTTAAATACACTGGAGAGTCTGAGCTGCAGACTCCCTTGCTGCCTCTGTACTTCCCTCTGTTGTAGCCTCTCACCACTGAAGTGAATAGCACTTCCCAGGGATTCCATCGGTGGCACATAGCC
The DNA here is from genome assembly GCF_965140285.1 of Lepidochelys kempii. NCBI lineage: Eukaryota > Metazoa > Chordata > Testudines > Cheloniidae > Lepidochelys > Lepidochelys kempii. Next base: position 83,642,923 of record NC_136389.1, on the reverse strand, counting down.
CTGCAGCAGAACGGGAGTGATTTCATTATGCAACGCTGTATTTTACTAGTCAGTTGAAATGGCTATATTAGACCCTTGCATAATAAAATCTTTACTGTACCACTGCAGAAAACCCACACAACGACACAGCACAGTGCTTCAGTGGGGGAACATCGCAACAGAACAAAAAGCCAAAGGCAGCAGCCGTGGCAAATTAAGACAGGATCTTTTTTTGAACCAGGATATAGGCCCCTGGTGTCAGAGAAAGCCTCTGATTTGGAAACACGAAGCAGGTGGTATGAAGGATCTGAGAGCTCAGCACGAAGACCCAGGGCTGTTTTGAAGCCCTTAGTCCTTTTCTCACCCATGTGAGAGGCTTCAGCACAGTGCAGATGGGACATGCAGGAGGGAGACAGGAACTGTTGAGACTCTTTCTAGTTAAGTGGAAAGCAGCAGCATGGGCTGCTCAAACTACTGCCATGTCCGCACTGCCATGGAAACCCTCAGTCCTCCACCGAGAGTGAGGGGACACAGTGAGCACCCACCTCTGGGAAAGGCTAGGATAATCTGAGCTTCCGGCCCCAGTTCCCAGTGAAAGCCTGCAGTAGTAACCCACTTTGCTTCTGAGCAGCCAGTTGGGAGGAAAAGTAACCGAACAGCAGCATTTCAGGGAGGGTTTTTCGGAGAAGGCTGAAATGTTGGTGTGTCGAGGGTCCATTTTGTATTAACTCCCCCTTGGAAAGCAGGAACATGCAGAGGAATCTGTAGGTCGGACTGTTCTTTTCCTTTCTCTGAGGACATCCACTGTGCAGCTACAGCAGTGTGAGAACTCAGCTGCCAGAACTAAGGGACCCTTTCATTCGGCATGACCTATCATGGGATACAGGGATTCTTCTTGGATTGCTCGGGCTGAGACCTGGCAAACATCTAATGGCTGTACCATAGCCGGCCCAACAGTAGGTGACCAGCCAGCTGCAGTAGCATTCTTCTACCTGCACGCAAATTGTAACTCTTAGCACCGAGAGGGACAGGGGCCAGGTTCCACTATCCATACTCACACTGCATAGCGCCTTACTCTGGGAGCAGGTTCACTCAGACAGGAGTACGGGTGACACAATCTGGCCCTGAGGAAACACTCACCCAGACAAAGGACTTTAAGTGGGAAGCCTCAGTACACTCAAAAAAATAACACGGTGAATTGCCTAATGAAGCAAAAAACACATTGGCAAGAAAACAGGCCTGTGGAAGTGACAAAACCGAAAAGGAGTTCAGATTTCCTCAATGTTGACCATAATCCTTCATTCTGGTAAGTAAGGAGAACTTCCACCAAAGTCAAAGGGAGCTCTGCCTGTGTACACACTGTAGGATCAGGCACTGGATCAGCTGGAAACCGCATGACCACAGCATTGTCTCAGTGCATCTGTGGTGGGTTTTAATCTCAAACCTCCCTTGCCATGTTCACAATGCCAGAATTCCCTCCTCAACACACTCAGCATCCCTGATATCTATGCACTACAGAGATCTTGTCACATTCACAACGGACCACCAGATCATCTAGTCTGACCTCCTGTATATCACAGGCTACTTAACACCACCCAGTACCCACACACTGAGCCAACAACCAAAATCAGACCCAAGTATTACAGCCCTCACTGTGTTGCTGTACAGAACCAGTCCAGCCCACTTCCACCCCTGTACATCAGCAAGGTACTATTCACAATCCAAAAATTACTGACTTCTGAAAGTATCTGCAGTGTCTTTAAATACAAAGTGAAGCAGGAGTATTCATAAGTGCAGAATGAAAATCTGCTTAGTGAATAGAAACATCAATTCCAAACAGTGGACTATCTGTCAATCTAGCTGGTCATAATGCCCACAGTGTTCCAGCATCTGCCAGTGGCTCATACCTTCAGTTCATGTGTACCACCCCTCTGAAATGACCTACTTTTAAAAAAAATATTTTTAAGTATTTGCAATTACGCGGTTTATCCTTTTTTTTAATCCTTTATCCCAGTGGGGCCCACTTCATGCCTCATGAATTAAATTAAGGACTATAAAGTACCATATTGGATTAAGTCCTGTGAGGTGTTGAGCATGGCAATTCACCATCTCAAACGTTAACCAGTGGACTACAGATAATATTTCATCATATTGTTAATGACATTTACAGTCAATGGGTCTGTTCTTGTTTCCATGTAAGTTGGGGAGCTTTGCCATTGACTTTAGCAGGAGCAGGCATTTCGTCGTGTAAGAATAGGCTACTCTTTGAACTGGAGGGACAGCCCAACACTGAACTTACATAGAAAGTGTTCCTGCAGTACACACAGGGCTTGCTCCTGTCCTGTCCCACTGAGGTCACTGGGAATTGTGTAGAGAGCAGAATCAGGCCCACAATTGTTTGCAATCAGCTTCTGATCGATTTCTTATTATTTGCCTCTACAAGTTAAAAGCCATTCGATTTGGGTTGTCCCCTTAGCTATGCACAGAGAGGGTGGCTGATAAGAGTAATGCCTTGTGATGGAGTAGGTGACTTCAAGTTCACAAAGTTGTGAGAACTTTACAGTCAAGGCTTTTTGTCGACCAGGAAGCCAGCAATAATAGACCAATTGCATGAAAGCCCACCAATACTCCAATCCCAGTATCTCTACAGAGGATTTGCTGCTGGCAACAGCGAAGATGAGGTTCCCATGGGAACTGAGAGTGCTGACATCTCCAAACTAAAAAAAGGAAAGAAGAAGCAAAGTATCTGGTCTGCAGAACTGCCTGGACATGGATGTATAGAATATATTTCTCTCTTCCCAGTAAGGAGCTTTTCTGTGCTTGAAGGTAAGATGCTTTTAAAATAATCCAAGTATAAAGATATTAGCATGTTTCATCTCGAGGGCAGGATGCAAGCAAAGTTGTATTTATCTATTTTATGTTTGCTGTGTCATTCCAGGAAGATGCCCTGGAAAGTTCATTTTTACGTGGAGACTTTACCTGTAACTACATTAAAGAAGACAAAGCGCCAGCACAAAGTCACACTGAGCCATTTGTCTTTCCCATGCAAAATGACTGAGATAAATACGACACATTCAAATGCCATAGTGCTGGTGTTCAATTGTTTGTAAAGGCAATGCAGTACTGTACTGCTGCATGGTCGATTAATGCCTTAGAGTTTCAAACAGAATCCCTTTTTGGCTTGAGCAGATGTATCTCATTCTGTCAGTTCAAAACAGCGTCAGAAGGGTGGCTGACTCCGTAATGAAGTAGCCATTGGTATCCCCCTGTTAAAATGGCAATGATACCACCCCAAATGCAGGTCTCCCAGACAAACGTCCTGGATTGACTATCATACATGAAGTTTCACTGGTGAGTGTAATCCCGTTATTCTGCACAGCACAAAGTCACACCACAAACCGGCTCCATTATTTAAAGTCCAATAAAATTTCCCACAGAACTAAAGGGTGGGAGGGGGATGGACTCAGGAACAAGGACGTCTGTGTGAGCTTCTGCTCTTCTTAGTACAAGATCCTTGAGAGTGAGTGGTAGGAAAAGTGTGTGGGGAGGGGACTTACACAAGTGGTACAGGATTTTGAAAGTGCGTCAGTAAATATTCAGGGGCAGGAAGAGAAACAAGGAGGAAATACTACATTTTGTTGACCTGGTGGTACCTCTGTATAACAAAACAAAACAAAATCAATGAACTGCATCATTTTGGGATGCCAAACAGCATCATCTATTGTGGGCAGGGACTGCTGTAGGTTTAAGGGAAAGGTAGCTGCTGATACACCTGACAGATTTATGGACAGGATTGAGAGGCTCCTCCATTGGACAGACACCCTCAACATCCGTAAATGTGACAAGCCGTTAAAAAGATTGGTTGTAGCTCTGCAAGGGCCAGAAAGAAATCCCTCAACGTAAGGCAAAGAAATAAGCCTGACTGAAAACTTCCCTCAGGATTTACCACACAGCTGGAGACTTCCTCCTAGTTAGCCCTGCAGACTGAACCACAAGCTGAAATGGACAGGGGAGCTGATGAAATCGTAACACAGCTGGAATGAAAGAAAGCCCTTGAGAGAGTGGATGGAGCCCTGGACCCACGCTGAGGCTAACATATCAACCACGGAGGTAATGACAGCTGCAGAGAGCTCAGCAGTGCAGCTGCAGAAAGGAAAAGTAACAAAGGTAATGAACCAGAGGAAGCCCAGGACATGGTGGGAACGAGACAAGAGCAAACAGCCCCAGTGACTGAAGTGATCCATGATAGAGAATTATCAGGACTTGTTTAGCGATGCTGAGCCTGGGATCTGCACTCATGGAAGCAAAGCAGAAGGGAAATGGAATAGCAGCACCCAACAAATATTAACAACTTATACACAGATGTAAATCTCCAAAAAGCTTGAGGGGCAGGTTCTGAGTTGGAGCTCAGCACGGCTCCAAGGAGCTGAGCATCTGGAGTTCAGAGAGATTCAAACTAATGCAGCAAGTGAGAGCATTAACGATACCTGTGAACATGCACGACGCAGGCACAAAAAGGTGCTCATTTGGTGGAAACTTCTTATGGGACAGATCCTGCCCTCTCTGGCGGTTATGACGAGTCCCAGCCTGTTAGTGTGGGTCTGTTTGGGCACAGAAAATGGAGAGTCCACACCTATTCTTATTGGCATCAGAGGAGCACCCAGCTGTCGCACTCAGGATCAGGGCCCCGTTATGTCACAGACAGATAGTAGAAGGCAGCTCCTGCCCCAGAGAACTCACACTCTAAGGATATGTCTGCACAGCTGTAATTTCCAGATCTGGTAGATGTACACGCACTACCTTTGCCAAGCTAGAGCCTCAAAGTAGCAATGGCTGCCCGAGCTGGAAATGATACCTCCCAGCTCCCGTGTAGACGTTCCCTAAAAGACAAGATGTAAAAGGGGAGTGAAGCAAATGAGGGTGAGGTGGACGACAAGGCAATGATCACACCGGCGTGTTTGGCCATTTGCAGTCACACAGTGAATAAGCAGATCAACAGCAGCAATCACAACTCCCCTCCTGCTGAGCTGGTGTCAGGTGCTAGCATGCTGTAGGCCCCGGGTCAGTGACTGCAGGGGATTGAAATAGGAGCTTGAGCTCCCACAATGCACCAGCCAGGGACAGAGGTGGAGGGAGCTTGGGTTATCCAAGCCATGGGGAGGCTCCCCACACTGCTCCCCGTTTATTTTATACCCTACTGAATGCCCCTTGCAGACTGCAGCCCTGCTCTGCAGAAAGAAAAGGAGGACTTGTGGAATGCAGGTCAGAACTCCTGTAAGGAGTTAATAAGCAATCTAGTTAGATATGCATTAGATTCTGTTTTGTTTAAATGGCTGATAAAATAAGCTGTCCTGAATGGAATGTAGATTCCTGGTTTTATGTCTTTTTGTAACTTAAGGTTTTGCCTAGAGGGATTCTCTATGGTTTGAATCTGATTACCCTGTAAGGTATTTACCATCCTGATTTTACAGAGGTGATTCTTTTACTTTTTCTTTAATTAAAATTCTTCTTTTAAGAACCTGATGGCTTTTTCATTGTTCTTAAGATCCAAGGGTTTGTGTCTGTGTTCACCTATGCAAATTGGTGAGGATTTTTATCAAGCCTTCCCCAGGAAAGGGGGTGTAGTGCTTGGGGGGATATTTTGGGAGGGAGACGTTTCCAAGCGGGCACTTCCCTTGTTCTTTGTGTAACACTTTGGTGGTGGCAGCGTTTAACCTAAGCTGGTAAGAATAAGCTTAGGGGGTCTTTCATGCAGGTCCCCACATCTGTACCCTAGAGTTCAGAGTGGGGAAGGAACCTTGCATGTCCTAGTGCAGCAGGGCCTGAGTGTGGGCAGGGTGTACCTCTGAAACTGCGCCACCAGTCATTATCCTCCGGGAGCAAGGGCTGCTGCAGCCTCAGGACTGTAGTAGCAGCCGTGGAAAGGTGGGTTCCTTGCCTGTGTTCCCACTTCCGGATCCTGCCAGCTCTAAGTCCAGCTACTCCAGGTACGTTGGTACCAAGGCAGGATTTAACCCTTAGTGCAGTGGTGGCTTTGTTCCCCTGCTGCCCCCAAATTCACTCTAAGCAGAGTTTCCCTGTAATAGCAGAGGACAAAGCCATTCTGTCCTGCTGCATGGAGTGACTTGCACAGATTACTCTAACTTTCTTACCTTCACTTTAAATTTTCCCTACAACAATTACAATGTATTTTAGGATATTATTATAGAAAACAACAGTTACCAGCCCCAAATTCCCCTCAGTGCTCTCCCCTCACATCCCCTCTCCCCCCACCCCACCCCCTCAAATTCCCCCCCCATGCTCCTTCCCCAGCTCTTTAAAATATCCGGACGTCAGTTCTGATTTGCTGCATACCATACAGGAGGGGAAATAAAGCTAGCACCCAAAGAAAATATCTCCCGCGTGTGCTCATTATTCTCATCAGCTGCCTCATTCAGAGAGCTGACAAAGAGCTCCTCGATTTAGCAGACAATCGCCCTGAGTTAGCAACCAGTAAAGAACAATGCTCCTTTTCCATAGTATTACCATTCCCATCCCTCAAGTCCCTTGCAAATAACTTAATTTGGGAAATTTCAAACTTGTTGGATCAGTGAGAGATAGAAAGAAAATGAATCTGAGACAGGCGGGGGAAGCCTTTAGCTCTGAGAGGTAATGAATTGTTTTTGGAAGGGTGGGTGATGGGGAGAAAGGCTGGCGTTGTTTAGGCATATGGAACCTCTTTGGAGCCAGAGCCATGTGGCCAGCCACAGACCCAACTGGTAACTCAGAGCTGGAATGCTATCACGACAGGAGAAGTTCTCCCATCAGCGTAGTTAACCCACCTTCCCAAGAGGCAATAGCTAGGTCAACAGAATTCTTCCATCAACCTAGCACTGTCTACACCAGGGATTAGGTTAACTACATCCCTCAGGAGTATAGATTTTTCACACCCCTGAGTGACATAGCTGGGTTGGTTTAACTTTTGGGTGTAGACCTGGCCTAAGTGCATTTTACAACAAGCTCCTGTTGGATGTTGGTTTCTTTGCCATTGGGTGTGGAGTGGGTGGGGAAGTAGGTTAGTACATGTGATCACGAGTTTTACAGATGGAGAAATTGTGGCTGAGGGGTTAGAGAGCTGCCCAGGGCCACAACAACGGTTAGGGTCGCAGCTGGGATTACAACCCCGAGTATTCAACCGTGCCTCTCTCTAGTCCTAGAGTGAAATCTTGGCCCCCTGAAGTCCAGGGGAACTTTGCTATTAACATCAATGAGGCCAGAACGTCACCCAGGGTGACTCACCAGTTCCTACCTAGAGACTGGGGAGGGAATTACTGACCGTAAATTTGCAGGTCTCTCTTTGTCTCGTGATTGTGTGCATGCAAGTGTGTGCGCGCCTTCTTGTATGTTCTTAAATATTTGTTCCCTAAATTGTTTGGAAATATTTTTTGAATTGCTTGTTCCCCTCCCCTATGTGTGGTTTATAAAAAACAGCAGCAGATTCCCCACTGGGATGTTGCCTTTTTGGGAGGTAGAAACATTATATTAAACAAATGGATGTGAAGGGAGCGCTTTCCCAAGCAAACTAACCAGGCGAATAGCATGAGTTCGGTCTCCAGACTGTGTCCTGTTTTCACCGTCAGAACAGTGGCACTCCAGTGAATGAAGCAGGAGGGATGAGTGTGCGCACAAATGACTCGGCCAGCTCACTGACCTGCAGGTGGCATTTGGTCAGCACACCCCTCATTATAACCAGGGCTACTTACAAGTGTCCATTATTTAGCTCAAAGGAGACAGTAATTTTCATAAATATTCGCTCCTAAGTACAGCAGAGCGTATTTTCTAAATCAGCTTCTATACTGTGCTCCCAGCCTCCCGCTGCTCTCCTCTTGCATCGCGTCACATCACATTACTACTTAGTGGTGACTGCGCCTTTCCTGATGCAATATGATGCTACACCTACAAATACGCGTTCCTGGTGAGTACTGGGTATTTCCAATTTAAGGCATCCAGAGTCTGGACATAAGCAATAGGGCTCTCAATGCAGGTGCACACCAGTACTGTAAGACTCATGTTAATGTACACAGATTGTACAGGCAATGATGTACCTGGGGACGGCTCTTGCAGAATGTGGGGAGTACTCCATACACACGCAGACCAAGCAAAACAGGCAAAAAGGCACTAAACAAGAACCGCTGTACCATCAAACAGACACACAATACACAGCACAGTAACGGCTGCTGCCTCTCAAGAAAAGACACTGCTCAGAGACCAGGCCACCCATCAAAATGTAATTAACTCAGGTGAGGCAGCATCTGCTGTGACCTATACACTTTTCACAGCCACTTGTGCAAAAGCACTTGCAGCAAATGTTGCAGGGTCTTCCCAAACTGCACTGGAACTTTGGGAGGACAGACTTCATTATTATTATTAAGAGCTGAAAAAATTCTGTTCATAGCCATGTGTCCTCCCCACTGGGGGCAAATGGGCTGGTACTGTCACTTCAAGACAACACTTGAGACACCCATCCCCCACCCACCCCGCCAACTGCTAGGCAAGGCCTCGATCCAGCAAATATATGCTAATAGGTACAGTTCATCTCAGGTGTCAGCAGAACCACTGAGGGTAGTAAGCACTGCACCCAGTAGTGTGAGTCAGGCCCTCTGCTATGATATCTTACAACCGCTGTATTTCCCCAAAGGCAAAACAAAGGCAGCTCCTGTGTTATTCACAGCATGAAGCCATTGCCAATGTGTAACTACTCACTGATGAAATACTGCTCTGAAATGCATCAGCTTTTCTGTGTGAAGAATTGGGGGTGATCAGGTCAGGGCTTCCCTGCCAATATTCTCACACCTTCCTCTAGGCAGACTGCTCGCCCCCCCAGCTGCCAGCTACCTCACTTTCAAAGTCCTCGTAATGATGCTGCTCATACTCTAAGGATGGGAGAGCACATAACAAAAGTGGCTAGAGAAGTCCAACGGAAAACATTGCTCAAAAAGAGCCCATCTGTGGGGATTTCTCTGGCTGTTTTATGTGTCACTCCCTCTTTTTAAGCTATTGAGTGGGCTTACGCATTGTTTGGGTTAGGCCATAACCCTCTTTTCTTTCAACAAGAAGAGAGCAAGCTTCTCTCTGCAGCTGTACATTGGGTGTTAGCACCAGACCTTGGCTTCCAAGGGCAAAGAAAGTGAAGCAGCGCGTTCTGCAGGAAACAGAGAGGTTGAGACGTAGCCCATTCTTAGCATGAACCACTCGCAAGCAGACAGGATTACAAGGGCTGCCTCAGGCCTGCATGACAGACCACATGCCTAGAATTTGCTAGTGCTTGCTCTGCAATGGCTTGTTCTTTGATTGCAGTTGCTTGAAGAAATTGTATGGTAACAATGGCACAATGAAATATTTCTTTTTTTATAAGTGTCTGCGAGTCAAATTCTGACCTAAGTTACTGAAGTCCCAGGAGCAACTCTGGTGTAATGAAGATCAGAACCCAGTCTTGACTTTGGATTCCCTAGACTCCAAACTGCTCTCACAAATAGCGACAGAATGTCCCTCCCTTTCAGCTCGTCACTTGCCACAGGGAAGAAAAGGAAAGGGATCATTCATCTTCATGAGGCTATACCTGTATCTGCATTAGCCACAAAAGGACAGTGCAAACCACTGGACAGACATGATTCCCATTCCCCCTCCCCCCGTCCATAATGCAATCCCCCAGTAATGCTGAATGAGGTGAAAATGAGATTCGCTCTTTATGCCAAGATGACAGGTTCCTGCAGTAGATGCTTACTGATGCAATGAGAACATGACAATTTTGGGTAAATATCAGAACAAACTTCCTGACAGGGAATTAAATTGTGGGATAGACTTCCAAGGAAAGTGGAAGAAGTCTCTTTGCTTGGAATATTTTCAGCTTGATCAGAAAAGCACTGGAGAGTATAATGCAGGGAACAAACCTGCCTTGGAAGAAATCTTTTCCATCTCTTATTTTTGATTCTATATATTACTCAAAGGTACCAAAAAACCATTGCACAAATGCTGTGTAATGTAGCTCAGTAGAGAAATGCATGTCACATCTGGGTGTGACCTGACCCAAACCCCTCGATCTGAACTCCCCTAACCTTTGGGGAAGTTTGATTCTGGATTCAAACTTCATGGACTGGCCTCATCTCTAATGTGCTAACCTGTTGAATCAGGTCATGATTACAGTCTTTGTTTGTAGAAACAGATTTTAAATCATCCACATGACAGATATAGTCCATCTCTTGCCAGACCTACTGTCTAGGTCAGAAACTCACCACTAGAACTAATGGTAAGCATATGAAATCATCTGATAGTCTGACTCCAGAAAGTCAACCCAGAGCCCAGCTGAAATAAAGACTCAGCTAAGGAACTAACATAGCTATTCTTTCCATCCATCTGGCATCACTTCTTTCTCTGAGGATGCAGGCCCTGCATTTCAGCCTGCCGGTAAGGGGAACCTCCCTTTTGGCACCTGAAATTGTCTAGACATAAATAACTTGCTAAGTAGACAATGAGAAGTGGTTTGTCAGAGCCTGCCAATGTGCCACATCAGCAAAGGCTTGCGGGTCTCAAAGTGCCAATGAATGCAGCTTATCCCTGAGAAGAGGCAGGACCACAAAGGGTAACTGGCTTTCCCCCATCTCGGTATCACTGTCCATCACCAAGTGGACTGGTATTTTTCCTGCTAAAGTCTGAATTCCGGAAAGAATGTATTGGTGGGGTTTAAAAACAAAATTAAACTTCAGATTGCTCACTTGCAACAGAAGATCTTTGTTCCTGACTGATCATAAGCAGGAGCTGCTGGGATAAGTCACAGCTGTAGTATGGATTGCCATCCTCACTCAAACTTGACAGGATAAAGAGGGGAGGAAAAGCGACAACTGAGCCTGTATGAGCTCCTGACATTCTTCCTTGGATTTACATTTTTAAGTGAAAACTTCTACTTGAATTCCACTCTTTTGGATAAATATGAATTTTTAAAATGTGTTAAATACAGATTTGTGACAGGCCATGCAGCTGTGAGGGGTGAATGATCAGAACTGGCTTCCTAAACCCCTTTCATTCTAAAAGTGATACTCTTTATGAAAACAGGCTCATATTATTGCTCTCCCTCCCTAGCATCCAGGCACTTGTTTGTCTTATGCACCTATTGCATCTTATTAACCAAGACTGCAAGCTCTTTGGGGCAGGAACTGTCTTTTTACTAAGGTGGTGTACTGAAAACAGTGACTTAGCATTTTAAATTCTTTGGGGTTTTCCTGATCCTGCTTGCAGGCAGGGTGGCTCTGTAGGGAAGCATGCCATCAGAATCAGTGTGCAGACAGGCGGCCTATGCTGAAGTGGGGTGAGCTGTGCCTTTCTGTACTAGGAAGCAGCCTGCTTTGTCTCTCTCTGTACAGTGCAGTCCTGATCCCTGTGTGGGGCCCCTAAGAGCTACTGCAATAGAAATAGAAATAACTGACAATTAATTTGAAATTATATATTTTTCACTCAAGAATCACCCATGGCTACAGAAGTGTTAGACAATAGATACCTATTATTTATAAATACATGTATTGTTTATTGTGCAATAAATGCTGGTGCAGAAATAGCGTGTTTAGGCGTGGGGATGCAAGCCACCACGGTCAGCTTCAGAAACTGCCCTGATCTGAAAGAACCACGTCCATTAGTAGTATGGCTTTATTATTTCTGTGAGTTGGCCATTAGATATCGAAAAGACCCATTAGCTCCTCCGGTCCTTCTCTTTGCTAGTTCAGGGAATTCACATGATTGTACGCAGTGAACATTGTTTTTCAAGATTTTCTTTTTAAAGCTGGTTTATTTAATTCCCACAGTGAGAACACCTCAATTAAATCAGGTTTTGTAGTTTAAAAGCCATTACAAATTGTCAGTTATGGAACAAGACACTACCAAACACCAATGTTCCACATTTTGATCATGTGTCACACATTTTGACTGCTGGTATCACACATTGTCAGGATTAAAGGCTGAGACTGAAGCTGCTTTCACTCTCCAGTGTGACTTTTCTATAAGGAGAAAATACTTTGGGTCTGAAGGGTTTAAAAACATTTCTTGCATATTTTAAAAGATTTAAATGTTTGCAATCAAGTGGAAAAAAGGGAAAAGAAATCCTTCCTCTCTCATCTCACGGACTTGACCTTGTCTGGATAAGGGAGAACTCACATCTCCACAAGTCCTGAGCATAAGCAAAACAGCTGACATTACAAGGGATGCAGCAATTGCACCTGCATAACTGAGGACAGGATGGTGTCCTCAGACCTTTAACAAAAACACTTACACAATAACAATCTAACGGAAACAGCTAATGAACAACACAGCCTTTCACCTGAGAAACTCAAAGCACTCACAGGGTCTGATTCTCATTTATACTAGTGCCCCTTTACACCACTTTGACAGCATAAAAGAGCCTTTATGTGGGTGTAAAAGTACTTTGTACTCACTTTGTGGCCTTTTTCCACTAAGTGCCATACTCACAGGCTCCACTTTTCTCCTGTCCTAGAGGCTTTGGCCTCCCCAGTCTGGCACTGCAGGTACTTCTGTAATGAAGTAGGTCTGGAGTGATATTCCTGTCTTCTGCTGTGCTCAAGAGAACCAGCAGAATGCTTTACGTGACCCCGTTAACGGGGGAAGGAACGCTGATGTCCAGGGTAGGGAGGAATAATATGTCTACACAGCAATCCACAGCACCAAGTCTCAGAGGCCAGGCCAACTGGCTGAGGCTCACGCTACAGGGCTAAAAATAGCCAAAAAGATGTTCCCCCTTGGACTGAAGCATCTATGCTGCTATTTATAGCCCCCTAGCATTGGCCTGGGTCTGTCAACCCAGGCTCCGAGACTTGCTGCCATGGGTTTTGGTTCTGCTGTGTAGACGTACCCAAAAGATTCCACAGTAGGAGCTCCGGCCAAATGGCACTTGAAGGAAAACAGGGGACAGGGGGTGTACACCAAGGAAACGTGAAGTGAGGCAGAGGGGAGGAGGAGAATGGGGTAAAGGGAAGGAAAACAGAGGAAATAAAGGCTGGAAAGAACAAGAAAACAGCTGTTGGAGTGTAATAGGGCACATCACTTCCCACATGTCCCCTCAAGACCTGGTGTGGCTCTGTAGAAGCCTTTTTCAGTTTCAGTTTCTCTCAGAACTCTTTAATAGGCTCCCCACAGGCAAACACCATCCCTGCCCGGGGCTGGTTTAACGACAGACTGTTGAAAACAATGTCCAAAGTCCCAAAATAAAGTCCATCACTCCAACCCCAAAGTTCCTACTCAGCTCCAGCATCTTCAGCCAGTCCTGGAGCGCATCTCCTCTCTCGGCCTGCTCTCCCGCAGCAGCCACTCCCAGCCCTTTCTAGCTAAAGCCCAGCCTTCTTCAGCTCTCTCTCAGGCCACCCCTATACTGCGTGTGTACGCACACCTGCTCTAGCTCAAGAACAACAAGCAGTGTCGCTGTAGGAGCACGGGCAGTGGCAGCTCGGCTGAGAACATACCCAGTGGTTTCAGTCATCCTTGTTCTCGGCATGACTCAGCCATGCCTCTGCTGCCATTACCCACCCAATGCAGCTATGCTGCTCTTCACACTCGCGCTCACTCAACTGGAGAGTGTGAGGACGCCGGGTCACATCCCGAGCTCGTAGTGTAAACGGAGCCTCACAGGTCAACAGGTAAACACCTTCTGCTGTTCCCCTGGCTACTCAGAGTCTCCTGCAGGAGCCTTCTGCTCTCTGCAGCCTCTGTGACAGCGTCCTCCAGCAGCACCCTTACCTCCCTGGGCTGAGCAAAGATCAGTGGATAGTCACCCTCCTCTGCTGGTGTTTCCTCTTTGTAAGGCTCAGGTGCCCGCCCTTAAACCCTTTGGGGCAGCAAGTAAGGAGTCACTGGACCTGCTCTCTTTTAAAGGGGCCAGTCAGCATGTGACAAGGAGCATAAGCATTTTAAGAGCCTGGCATTGCAGAGAGTCCCAGGTCTGTTGACTATTGATGGCTAGCAGCAGAGGACCTCTGAGCTGCAACAGGAGACTAGTTCTCAAATAAACTGTTCCCTTGGCACAAGGTAACAGAGAGAAAGTCAGGAATGAACAGAATATGACAGTGAAATGTGAGTGCATACAGTTGTTTAGCAAGAAGTCTATTTGGCATTAGACTGAATTTTACTGGACTGTAAGTTTAGTTGAAGTTTCTGTAAGTATCAGTTTAAACAATATTTAGTTATCAAGTTTCTGAAAATACAAATCTTAAATTGAATTTTGGTAAGTAGCAATTAAGATCCAAGTTTAGATACTAGCTCTTGAAGACAAGTAAGGTAATAAAACTTAAGTAGCCCGTAGTTACTTCTTTAAAAATAGCTCTGGGGAGATCATAGAATCATCATAGAAGATTAGGGTTGGAAGAGACCTCATGGGGTCATCTAGTCCAACCCCCTGCTCAAAGTGGGACCAACCCCAACTAAATCATCCCAGCCAGGGGTTTGTCAAGCCGGGCCTTAAAAACCTCTAAGGATGGAGATTCCACCACTTCCCTAGGTTACCCATTCCAGTGCTTCATCACCCTCCTAGTGAAATAGTGTTTCCTAATATCCAATCTAAACCTCCACCACTGCCACTTGAGACCATTGCTCCTTGTTCTGTCATCTGCCACCACTGAGAACAGCCGAGCTCCATCCTCTTTGGAACCCCCCTTCAGGTAGTTGAAGGCTGCTATCAAATCCGCCCTTGTGCTTCTCTTTTGCAGACTAAATTAAGCCCAGTTCCCTCAGCTTCTCCTCGTAAATCATGTGCCCCAGCCCCCTAATAATTTTCGTTGTCCTCCGCTGGACTCTCTCCAATTTGTCCACATCCTTTCTGTAGTGGGGGGCCCAAAACAGGATGCAATACTCCAGATGTGGCCTCACCAGTGCCGAATAGAGGAGAATAATCTCTTCCCTCAATCTGCTGGCAATGATCCTACTAATTCAGCCCAATATGCCATTAGCCTTCTTGGCAACAAGGGCACACTGCTGACTCCTATCCAGCTTCTCATCCACTGTAATCCCCAGGTCCTTTTCTGCAGAACTGCCGCTTCGCCGGTCGGTCCTCAGCCTGTAGCGGTGCATGGGATTCTTCCGTCCTAAGTGCAGGACTCTGCACTCGTCCTTGTTGAACTTCATCAGATTTCTTTTGGCCCAATCCTCTAATTTGTCTAGATGGGGTGGTCCAGTAGACAGGACTCTGGACTGGATTTCCACAAACCTACTCTGAAACCTGTCACAAACCTCACTTCTCTATTTCTGGGTCTGCTATTAGCTTGCTCAATGACCTTGTCAGGTCACTTACATCGCTCTGGACCTTAATTTCCGCAAGAAGGCTAATGCTAATTTTCTTTTGACATTTACAAAGTGCTATATAAGAGCTAAATGCCATTAAAAAGAGTGAATCATAGAATCATAGAATAACAGAGTTGGAAGGGACCTCTGGAGGCCATCTAGTCCAACCCCTGCCCAGAGCAGGACCAATCCCAACTAAATCATCCCAGCCAGGGCTTTGTCAAGCCTGACCTTAAAAACTTCTAAGGAAGGGGATTCTACCACCTCCCTAGGTAACGCATTCCAGTGTTTCACCACCCTCCTAGTGAAAAAGTTTTCCTAATATCCAACCTAAATCTCCCCCACTGCAACTTGAGACCATTACTCCTTGTCCTGTCATCTGCTATCACTGAGAATAGTCTAGATCCATCCTCTTTGGATCCACCTTTCAGGTAGTTATAAGCAGCTATCAAATCCCCTCTCATTCTTCTCTTCCATAGACTAAACAATCCCAGTTCCCTCAGCCTCTCCTCATAAGTCATTTGTTCCAGACCCCTAATCATTTTTGTTGCCCTTCGCTGGACTCTCTCCAATTTCTCCACATCCTTCTTGTAGTGTGGGGCCCAAAACTGGACACAGTACTCCAGATGAGGCCTCACCAATGTCGAATAGAGGGGAACGATCACGTCCCTCAATCTGCTGGCAATGCCCCTACTTATACACTCCAAAATGCCATTGGCCTTCTTGGCAACAAGGGCACACTGTTGACTCATATCCAGCTTCTCATCCACTGTCACCCCTAGGTCCTTCTCTGCAGAACTGCTGCCGAGCCATTCGGTCCCTAGTATGTAGCTGTGCATTGGATTCTTCCGTCCTAAGTGCAGGACTCTGCACTTGTCCTTGTTGAACCTCATCAGATTTCTTTTGGCCCAATCCTCCAGTTTGTCTAGGTCCCTCTGTATCCTATCCCTACCCTCCAGCGTATCTACCACTCCTCCCAGTTTAGTGTCATCCGCAAACTTGCTGAGGATGCAATCTACACCATCCTCCAGATCATTAATGAAGATATTGAACAAAACCAGCCCCAGGACCGACCCTTGGGGCACACCGCTAGATACCGGCTGCCAACTAGACATGGAGCCATTGATCACTACCTGTTGAGCCCGACAATCTAGCCAACTTTCTACCCATCTTGTAGTGCATCCATCCAGCCCATACTTCTTTAACTTGCTGACAAGAATACTGTGGGAGACCGTGTCAAAAGCTTTGCTAAAGTCGAGGAATAACATGTGGACCTATTCGAAGTGAATAGAAGGAGAAGCTGAACCACAGAGACATTCTGCATTAACCCACCTATTCCAATTCACACTTGTTACCCAAACTGGGTAATCTGACGCTGAAAATTAGCAGGGTCAATAGAAATATATCTGCTATCCACGGGTAAGTGAGCGCACACACATCCAGAAGAATCTAATCGAAAGAGTAACCATTTACAAAAATGTTAATGCCCTAGGAGTAATTTTATGGTCTGCTGTGCTTTTGATATGCATTAGTAACTATAATGTTGCTGGAAGTTACTCTTGAAGAGGAAAATATACTAATTCACGTACAGCTTCGCTGAGGAATTCTTCAGTCTCTGCATATGCACGGCTCCACAGAGAGATTAACAGTGTCAGGCAGAACTACCGCCAAATGCATGCCAAGCATGACTGAATATGAAAGGTCCGTAGTCTTCCCACCCTGCTCATCTCAGAGCATCCTATAGAACCCAGGTACTGGAGGTGGACTATCAGTGATATGTAGCATTTACTGTATTTCAATCTGTGATCACTCAGGAATACAAATACAACAGACTCTGATAATACAACACTGACAGATTTTACACCTGTATAAGTCAGGAAGCTGAAAATTATGGTTCCAACAGAACTATAACTGGGACACATTACACATCCATATGAACACAGGTAAGCCATTGCCATATTCCGTAATACAAAACACTGTATGTATCCATCATACGTTGGAACTCCCTGACCTTTTGCTTCTAAAATTTCAAGTATAATGTTGCATTTTATATAATTTATTTTGCATTGAATGTTTACAGTCTATATATCTATAACAACACAACTATTAATCTGCGATGCCTCTGGAGTCATTGCTCTAGACACAGTACTAATCACTATATAAATGCAAAAGCCTGTTTTTATATAGAGCCTCAGCCTGGTCCTCCTTTTTGCACTTACAGATGAGGACATGTGCAGATCTCACTGCCTGGTTGACAAGTGCAATCAGATATTTAGATTTACATCTGCAAAAAGGAAAGCTGGATTGTAAAAATCAGACCCAAAGTATAACAAATGTTTGGCAGTCTCAAGAACTGCACATATAATACTTTTATGGAACAATTCATCAATGAATTGCATACCAACTATCAGAGCATCTAATCAGATTTACTCAGGAACAAAGTGTAAAATATAAAATAAGTACATTTAACATTGCACTTGTTGCCCTCGGGCGCTGGAATTATTCCATCATTCTGTACATGGGGTGTAACAAAAACATCATCAGATTCTGATGAAAACAGATTGCTCTAGCTCAAGGGCATAAAATACAGCATGTTTTGATGGTATTTAAAATGTGAAACTAGAGCTAAATAACTTCCCAAGGTCAGCTGTTTCTGGTCTTCTAGCCATTTTTAACAACACGTTGTGTTCTATTTGTGTCTGTTTCAGATTTATAAAATATGCAATACTCAACACTGTGGTCCACTTTTACACACTTTGCATATGTAAATAAAGTTAGATATGTAAAGTATACGTACATTTATGGTAGCGAAAGTCTATTTGTGTCTCTAGAGCCTGAGCCCTGTGTCTTTCTGCATGCTTCTCTCTGGCTCTGGGAGCATACAGGCATCTATGACCTACACAGGGAGTCTTTCCTTCTATGGAGTGTATATGCTAATAGATATGTTCCTTTTTTGCACTTAACCCTTGGTCTGGGGACATGCCATTAAGCAATCATAAAAAGAGCCATCCTGCTAGAATTGGAGATTGCAAGTCTTGGTCAGTGACAGTACAAGTGTCTTCATAATGCTGTCAGTGGTCTGCAGCTCTGACCAGAGGAACCTCTTCTGGAGCCAGAGACAAAATGTGAAAAAAGAGCAGTTGTGAAACTGACAAGAATGTCAATTTCACTGCTGGTAGACTCCCTGCTGTGAAATTGAGTCTCCAGGCTGCCAGTTCCTGGCAGTGGGGAGGACTCCAGCTGACAGCTAACAGCAGCTGACAGCTAACAGGTGCCTACAGAGACACTGCATCACCCTAACTATATCAACGTAAGCATTACTCCTCTTGTGGAGGTGGAGTTATTAATTTGATGTCGTGGGCCATTTACATGGATGGGAGCACCATTGTAGTGCAGACACTGACTAACTCTCTAGTGTGGACCAGGCCTTAAGGTACAACATGGGCACAACAGTAGAAAGGACTAAGGGTATGTCTACACTACGAAATTAGGTCGAATTTATAGAAGTCATTATTTTAGAAATTGTTTTTATATAGTCGAGTGTGCGTGTCCCCACACAAAATGCTCTAAGTGCATTCACTAGGCGGAGTGCTTCCACAGTACCGAGGCTAGAGTCGACTTCCGGAGCGTTGCACTGTGGGTACCTATCCCACAGTTCCCGCAGTCTCCACTGCCCATTGGAATTCTGGGTTGAGATCCCAATGCCTGATGGGGCAAAAAACATTGTCGCAGGTGGTTCTGGGTACATGTTGTCAGGCCCTCCCTCCCTCTGTGAAACCAACGGCAGACAATTGTTTGCACCATACCATAGACGCCATACCACGGCAAGCATGGAGCCCGCTCAGCTCACTGTCACCGTATGTCTCCTGGGTGTTGGCAGACGCAGTACTGCATTGCTACACAGCAGCAGCAACCCATTGCCTTGTGGCAGCAGATGGTGCAATAGGCCTGAAAACCATCCTCATCGTGTCTGAGGTGCTCCTGGCAGCCTCGGTAAGGTCAGTCAGGAGCGCCTGGGCAGACATGTGCGCAGGGACTAAATTAGGAGTAACTCAACCAGGTCATTCTCTTTAGCCCTGCAGGCAGTCCTATTGTACCATCTTATGGTGAGCAGGCAGGAGATGTGGATGGCTAGCAGTCCTATTGCACCATCTTCTGCTGGGCAGGCAGGAGAGGAGGATGGCTAGCAGTCCTATTGCGCCGTCTGCTGCCAGCCAAAGATGTAAAAGATAGATGGAGTGGATCAAAACAAGAAATAGACCAGATTTGTTTTGTATTCATTTGCTCCCCCCTCCCTAAAATCAACAGCTGACAATCATTTTGGTGAGGTCTGTCAGGGGCACCTTGAAAACTTTAATGGAGATTCAGTCCTGCCTGAAATACCAGAGGGAGGGATAGCTTAGTGGGTTGAGCATTGGCCTGCTAACCCCAGAGGTTTGAGTTCAATCCTTGAGGGGACCATTCTGTATGACAGTTGTTTTTGTTTCTCCTTGATGTAAAGCCATCCCCGTTGTTGATTTTAATTCCCTGTAAGCCAACCCTGCAAGCTATGTCATCAGTCGCCCCTCCCTCCGTCAGAGCAATGGCAGACAATCGTTCCAAGCCTTTTTTCTGTGCAGACGCCATATCACGGCAAGCATGCAGCCGGCTCAGATCACTTTGGCAATTAGGAGCACATTAAACACCACACGCATTATCCAGCAGTATATACAGCACCAGAACCTGGCAAAACGAAACCGGGCGAGTAGGTCATGTCAGCGCGGTGACGGGAGTGATGAGGACATGGACACAGGCTTCTCTCAAAGCACGGGCCCTGGCAATGCGGGCATCATGGTGCTAATGGGGCAGGTTCATGCTGTGGAATGCCGATTCTGGGCTCGGGAAACAAGCACAGACTGGTGGGACCGCATAGTGTTGCAGGTCTAGGACGATTCCCAGTGGCTGCGAAACTTTCGCATGCGTAAGGGCACTTTCATGGAACTTTGTGACTTGCTTTCCCCTGCCCTGAAGCGCATGAATACCAAGATGAGAGCAGCCCTCACAGTTGAGAAGCGAGTGGCAATAGCCCTGTGGAAGCTTGCAATGCCAGACAGCTACCGGTCAGTCGGGAATCAATTTGGAGTGGGCAAATCTACTGTGGGGGCTGCTGTGATGCAAGTAGCCAACACAATCAAAGATCTGCTGATATCAAGGGTAGTGACCCTGGGAAATGTGCAGGTCACAGTGGATGGCTTTGCTGCAATGGGATTCCCTAACTGTGGTGGGGCCATAGACGGAACCCATATCTCTATCTTGGCACCGGAGCACCAAGCCGGTGAGTACATAAACCGCAAGGGGTACTTTTCGATAGTGCTGCAAGCTCTGGTGGATCACAAGGGACGTTTCACCAACATCAACGTGGGATGGCCAGGAAAGGTACATGACGCTCGCATCTTCAGGAACTCTGGTCTGTTTCAAAAGCTGCAAGAAGGGACTTTATTCCCAGACCAGAAAATAACCGTTGCGGATGTTGAAATGCCTATATGTATCCTTGGGGACCCAGCCTACCCCTTAATGCCATGGCTCATGAAGCCGTACACAGGCAGCCTGGATAGTGGTCAGGAGCTGTTCAACTACAGGCTGAGCAAGTGCAGAATGGTGGTAGAATGTGCATTTGGACGTTTAAAAGTGCACTGGCGCAGTTTACTGACTCAGTTAGACCTCAGCGAAACCAATATTCCCACTGTTATTACTGCTTGCTGTGCGCTCCACAATATCTGTGAGAGTAAGGGGGAGACGTTTATGGCGGGGTGGGATGTTGAGGCAAATCGTCTGGCCACTGGTTACGTGCAGCCAGATACCAGGACGGTTAGAAGAGCACAGGAGGGCGCGGTGCACATCAGAGAAGCTTTGAAAACTAGTTTTGTGACTGGCCAGGCTACGGTGTGAAAGTTCCATTTGTTTCTCCTTGATGAAACCCCCCGGCCCTTGGTTGACTCTACTTCCCTGTAAGCTACCCATCCTCCTCTCCTCCCTTTGATCACCACTTGCAGAGGCAATAAGGTCATTGTTGCTTCACATTCATGCATTCTTTATTAATTCATCACACAAATTGTGGGATAACTGCCAAGGTAGCCCGGGAAGGGTGGTGGAGGAGAGAAGCACTGGGCGGAGTGGTAGAGGAGGGAAGGACAAGGCCACACAGCACTTTAAAAGTTTAAAACTTTAAAACTGTGATCCTTGAAACACATGCAGCTGGTGGAGAAAAAAAAAGGGGGCACTGGTATTTAAGACACATTTTATAGAACAATGGGTAGACTCTTTCACGGTAGACCTTGCTATTAACATTACATACATAGCACATGTGCTTTCGTTCCAAGGTCGCATTTTACCTCCCCCCACCAAGTGGCTAGCCCCTCCCCCCTCCCTGTGGCTAACAGCAGGAATGTTTCTGTTCAGCCACAGGCAAACAGCCCAGCAGGAACGGACACCTCTGAATGTCCCCTTAAGAAAAGCACTCTATTTCAACCAGGTGACCATGAATGATATCACTCTCCTGAGGATAACACAGAGAGATAAAGAACGGATGTTGTTTGAACGCAGGCAAACATACACTACAATGCTTTGTTCTACAATGATTCCCGAATACATGCTACTGGCCTGGAGTGGTAAAGTGTCCTACCATGAATAAGGCTGCCCTCCCCAGAAACCTTTTGCAAAGGCTTTGGGAGTACATCCAGGAGAGCCGCAAATGCCAGGGCAAATTAATCCTTTCACATGCTTGCTTTTAAACCATGTATAGTATTTTAAAAGGTACACTCACTGGAGGTCCCTTCTCCGCCTGGCAGGTCCGGGAGGCAGCCTTGGGTGGGTTCAGGGGGTACTGGCTCCAGGTCCAGGGTGAGAAACAGTTCCTGGCTGTCAGAAAAACTGGTTTTTCCGCTTGCTTGCTGTGAGCTGTCTACAACTTCATCATCCTCATCATCTTCCTCGTCCCCAAAACCTGCTTCCGTGTTGCCTCCATCTCCATTGAAGGAGTCAAACACCATGGCTGGGGTAGTGGTGACTGAACCCCCTAAAATGGCATGCAGCTCATCATAGAAGTGGCATGTTTGGGGCTCTGACCCGGAGCGGCCGTTTGCCTCTCTGGTTTTCTGGTAGGCTTGCCTCAGCTCCTTAAGTTTCACGTGGCACTGCTTTGGGTCCCCGTTATGGCCTCTGTCCTTCATGCCCTGGGAGATTTTGACAAATGTTTTGGGCATTTCGAAAACTGGAACGTAGTTCTGATAGCACGGATTCCTCTCTGCATACAGCGATCAGATCCTGTACCTCCCGTTCGGTCCATGCTGGAGCTCTTTTGCGATTCTGGGACTCCATCATGGTCACCTCTGCTGATGAGCTCTGCACTCACCTGCAGCTTGCCATGCTGGCCAAACAGGAAATTGAAATGCAAAAGTTCACGGGCCTTTTCCTGTACCTGGCCAGTGGATCTGAGTTGAGAGTGCTGTCCAGAGCAGTCACAATGGAGCACTGTGGGATAGCTCCCGGAGGCCAATACCGTTTAATTGCATCCACAGTACTCCAAATTCGACCCAGCAAGGCCAATTTCAGCGCTAATCCCCTTGCCGGGGGTGGAATAAGAAAATCGATTTTAAGAGCCCTTTAAGTCAAAAAAAAAAGGGGGTTTCGTTGTGTGAATGGGTGCAGGGTTAAATCGATTTAACGCTGCTAAATTCGACCTCAACTCCTAGTGTAGACCAGGGCTAAGACAATATGCTCACCTGGAACTTTCACTTGCATATAAGTTTCATTGTGTCTTATATTCACGCTCATAACTCATGGGGCACTAGCTATGCAACAATATGTGCCGGAACTAAAGGTATGGGGGGTGCTGATGGTGGATGGATACATTTGACTTCTCTGGATGATGCTACTATGATAGTCACTTACCCAACACTGAATTAATTGTTTGTGCCATCAGAAGCCATATGCCAGAGACCCCAGTCATGCCCTCACAGGTCAGAACTTTTTCTAACTAATCCAGTCAACACAGAAGCAGAGATTCACACCATTAAGAGTTGACTGTAGCAATAACCATGGTGATTGGTTGGTTTTATAGCCTCAGCAATAGAGGACCAAAGAGGATCAGGTTAAGTTTCCCGCCCCCCACTCACCTTTTCTGTAGACATTTGCCATCCCATGCAATTATTAGCATTTCATGATGAATGGTACTTTGGAAATATTGGTCAGGTCAGTAGCCGGAGCTCCCGTCAGTAATCCTTGCCCACATCCCTCTTAACAAATCTACATTCTGCAGAATCCTCCAATGGCTGCTGCCTGGTACCTTCTCTCCAACCCCAGACTGTCTCCCTCAACACGGAGCCCGTCCCTGGGGGATCTTGCATGAAGGAGCTTCCCCAGCATCTAAGTTTGGAAGGAACATGCTGCAGAGGAATGGCTTCCTTTTCCCACTGATTGGGCCCATTTTTCTCCACACTGAAGTGCATAAAGTAGGGCACCACGTGGCCTGTCATCAGCAGTAAAACAACAGTGTATTGTCGCCACTGAGATCAACGTAAATCAACACAAATAATTATACAGAATATCATGCCTATTGAATGGCCAGACTAAAAGCTGATTTGGAGGGGAGTACTATAATTTAAAACCAAGAGGAAGGTCCCTCACGAACATTTCCACTGGCAGGTAAACAAACTGCTCTGCAAACACAGGATGAAATGATGCTGAAGCTCAGACTCAGCATATAGTGCAAGACGGATGCTCCTGAATTTGAGAAGTCTTAAAAAACTTTCAACAGAATCTGTTAGAGAACTGCAGGGAGCCTGGGGGAAATGCTGCTCTTCATCTTAAAGAGTGAAGTTTAACTGAAACCAGCTTGTGTAAGGGATCTCCCAAAACAGGGCATGTCTGTGACATAACAGCACAGTTCTAGTGTATTGCTCAGCCCTGGGCCCTGCACAGTCCCTTCACACCCGAGAAAGTGGAAGTTGTCCCCCGTAATCACACATATTGGTGTCTTACATCCTGATCCTGGAGGTGCCGAACACCTGCTGCAACTCCCACTGTAGGCAATTCTGAGGATGTGAGGAAGGGTTCAAGCTTGCAAGTGAAAGGGAATGAACCCAGGATGAATTAAAGGCACAGTACCGTGTGCATGCAAGAAACACTTCCAAATGAGCAGCTATGTCTTATAATGCCTTCTTTGGAAAAAAACATAGATCATTATAACACAAACAGGCTTAAGCTGCTGTATTAAAACCATTCCATTCAGACCCCTCAGGACCAGATTTCCAGCTAGCCAATCAGATTATTCCCTCAGTTCTGCCCTGGGGATACGGTACAATTTCTATGATCTGATCCTCACTTTATCCAAAATAGGGTCACGTCCCTGACGTCTGTTGCTTTCACTGAAGACGCTCTCAACTACGTGAATGTATTAAGTGCCTCCCATGACATTTGAATAATCAAGGTCACACTGTACATATAGCCTTTGCCAATCTTCAGTTTGCTATCCATCTTTATGTGCTGAGTGCTTTTATGCACAAGGGAAATGTGTATGTTTTGAGACATAATATGCTGCTAAATAGCAGGGTTTCCATTATTTTAATCCAAGTTGCTCAGGAGTAACTGAATTTTCCAAGTGTTAGTTGAACCCAATTAACTGATATAATACATGACGGCAGCTTTCCTGAAGGAAGAGAAACATCTTGTATTCTGCTTATGTCTGACTACCAAGGTGATTTTTTAAAAGTTTAATTTAATTAACTTTTTGAGAATGAGAATCTGTTGAAGGAGTGTCATTGACAAGGGCTGCCCGCTGCTGACATACTCTAGTACTCTGGGAAAAAAATCTTAAGGAACACTTGGAAAAACACAATCTCATTCAGGAGAGTACATGTGGACTTCAGGAGGGTAGGTCTTCCTTTCCTAATCTCTCGGAATTCTTTAAAAATATTGTGGCAAGATAGGGGAATCATTAAATGTAAATTTTCAGAAAGCATTTGCTAAACTTCGACATCAGAGATTAATGGCTAAGGTAAAGAGATGTTATTAGTGTGTATCTAAGGTTGTAGAAAAAATGTTTATCATATCATTTCTCAAATAATACATTAAGTGATCATATAGGTAGGGACTGTAGGTAATGCATAACTTCAAGGGTTTCAAAAAAGGAATCCTACAAAAAGTAGAAACATTGTCAAATTGCTAAGAGGAAGTAAAAAAGAATAGCACAAGCATATATGAACAAAATCAGAAAGGGCTCAGGCAAAAAATGAGTTACACCTACCAAGGGTGTAAAGGCAATAAGAAGAGGTTATTTTAATATATTAGGAGCAAGAAAAAAGACAAAGGAAAGTGTAGGTCCTCTGCTTAGTGAGGAAGGAAAGCTAATATCTGATGACATCAAGAGAAAGTTGAGTTAATGCTTATTTCACTTCAGTCTTCATTAAAAATGTTAATTATGACCAGATATTCAACACTATATCAACGAGGGGTAAGGAGTGCAAGCCAAAATAGAGATAGAACATATTGAACAATATTTAGGTAAGTTAGATGTATACAAGTCAGCAGGACATGACAAAATTCATCCTAGGGTACTTAAGGAACTAGCTGAAGCAATTTTGGGATCGTTAGCAATTATCTTTGAGAACTACTGAAGAATGGGTGAGGTCCCAGAAGACTGGAGAAGGACAAACATAGCACCTATCTCTAAAAAGGGGAACAAAGAGGATTCAGGAGTTATAGACCAGCCAGCCTAACATAGGGCATGGCTACACTTGCAGATGTAGAGCGCTTTGAGTTAAACCCGCCTTTGGAGAGCGCAGTAGGGAAAGTGCTGCAGTCTTTCCACACTGACAGGAACAAGCGCAGTGGCGTGGTCACATTTGCAGCACTTGCAGTGGCATTGGGAGTGGTGCATTATGGGCAGCTATCCCACAGAGCACCTCTTCCCATTCTGGCACTGTGGCTTGTGGGAAGGGGGCAGGGAGTGCAGAGCATTCTGGGTCCTGTCCCAACGCCCTGTGATGCATCAGTTCGCATCCCAGCAATCCCTGTGCTTCTGTCCACATTTGGCACCATCTTTCAACATTTTTTGTACTGCACGCTCTGTCTTCCCTTTCAGTCTGCGGGAATGGAGCCCAAACTGCTGAGGAGTGTGCTGACGAGTCTTGCCAGCATGTCACGTTTGGCAGTCGAGTTATTCTTTATGATCCAAAGTGACAGCAAGGGCTCCGACAATGATATCGACTTGAGTAACGCATATGACACGAGTTTGCTTGTGGCATTCACGGGCATGCTCACCACCGTGGAACGCCACTTTTGGGCTCAGGAAACAAGCACTGAGTGGTGGGATCACACTGTCATGCAAGTCTGGGATGACAAGCAGTGGCTGCAGAACTTTCAGATGAGAAAAGCCACTTTCATGGGGCTGTGTGAGGAGCTCTCCCCTATCCTGTGGCACAGGACATGAGATTGAGAGTTGCTCTGATGGTGGAGAAGCGGGTGGCTATTGCAATCTGGAAGCTGGCAACTCCAGACAGCTACCGATCAGTCGCTAACCAGTTTGGAGTGGGGAAGTCAACCATTGGAATCGTGTTCATACAAGTTTGCAGGGCCATTAATCGCATCCTGCTCAGAAGAACCATGACTCTGGGTAAAATGCATGACATTGTGGATGGCTTTGCACAAATGGGTTTCCAAGGGGCGATAGATGGCACACATATTCCAATTCTGGCACCATCCCACCTAGCTTCCAAGTACGTTAATCGGAAGGAGTATTTCTCTATGGTTCTCCAGGTGCTTGTGGATCAGTGTGGGCATTTCATTGACATTAACGCAGGCTGGCCCAGAAAGGTGCATGACGCACGCATCTTTCGGAACACTGGCCTGTTCAGAAAGCTGCAAGCCGGGACTTTTTTCTCAGACCAGAAGATCACCGTAGGGGAAGTCGAAATGCCCATTGTGATCCTTGGAGACCCCACTTACCCTTTAATGCTGTGGCTCATGAAACCCTACACAGGGAGCCTTGACAGCAGCAAGGAGCAGTTCAACAACAGGGTGAGCCGGTGCAGAATGACTGTGGAGAGTGCTTTTGGCTGTTTAAAGGGCCACTGGTGCTCTCTGTATGGGAAGCTGGACCTGGCCGATGACAGCATCCCTGCGGTTATATCCTTGTGCTGTACCCTCCATAACATTTGTGAAGGGAAGGATGAACGATTCACTCAGGCATGGAACTCGGAGGTTCAACACCTGAAGGCTGAATTTGAACAGCCAGAGAGCAGGGCTATTAGAAGGGCCCATTGTGGGGCTGCCAGGATTAGGGATGCCTTGAGGGAGCAATTTGAGGCTGATAGCCACCAGTAATGTCTGGTGCCCTACACAGGAGTGAAGTGCAGTGGTTCCAATGTTAGTAGGAATCTGTGTTTGCTACGCTGACTTGCAGTGCCTGTTTCTTTCCTGGGCTAAGGTATCTTTTACTTTATGCAATAATAAAGGATGTTTTCAAAGACAAAAAATCCATTTATTGAAAAGAAAAATTCATTTACTGAAAAGAAACACAACTGCCTGGGAAACAGAAAGGGCAGGGGGCTGGGGTGGGGAACGGTTCAATCACAGATTTGCATATGTCTTGTTATCATACTCAGCCTTCCTGTCTGGATTGCTGTGCAATGAGTGCTGCACTTCAGGATGGCTGTACTGCATGGTGATGGGGGTTGAGTGCAGAGGGTCAGGGTCGTAGTTTTCAGGGCTGGGTGGTGAAGCTACAGGTGCTGGAGGCAGCTGGTGGTGGTAAGAACCTGGATGTTGGGGAAAGTGGGTTGGAGGTGACATGGGGGCACAAGGGAAAGAGCTTTGGGACAAGGGCTGCAGGGGGGGTCGGGCACAGTAGTGCTCCGCCTGCGTGGCTACGAGTGCCTGGATCGAGTCTGCTTGGCGCTCCATTATCCTTATCAGCCGATCCGGGCTTTGCTGCCGGAGCACCGCGCTTTTGTGCCGGCGCTCCTCATTCTGCTGGCGGATCCTCCTTTCACTGTCCCGCCACTCCTGCACTTTTCAATTTTCATTACTTGAATGCTGCATTACTTCATGCAACATGTCTTCCTTGCTTCTACGTGGCCTCTTTCTGATTCTTTGGAGTCTTTCGGCCTGTGATAACACGGATGGCTGAGATCTCACGGTTGCATCTGTAAAGGCAAAATGCAACACTTACCAGAGGCAGCATTGTTCACACCAGACAGAGCAATGATTCCCCTGTACTTAAGTGCAAGCACAGTCTACACAATAGCATCATTTGCCCGTCCCAAAGCAAGTGCACATAACCCACAGAAGTCTCAAAATGGTGAGTAAGCACAGGGTCAAGCGTGACTGATTGTTTCACGGCTGTACTGTCCTCTGGGTTTCTGTGCCTTGGGGAGAGCCAAGAGCGGCAGGGGGTCCCTATACTGAACACTGTCCCCACATTTTCCACAGGAGTTCATCCTGGAAGCTATCTCGCTGCTGAGGGTGACCTGGGAAGCAAGGGAGGGCCTTCAACTGCAATGCGGATTCTGCCCTGGCCCATATGCAGCTTGCCTGTGTGCAGCAATGGTCCCCCGGCCCCTCACGGCACAGTGGCATGGACAAGTTAGCCTTACTGGGACAAGGACCACAGTGGCTCTCCCACGAAACCTGTGCAAGCACATTTCAAAGGTCTCATCTAGAACTTGGGCAGAAATCACTGAGGCCGATTACCACGATGTGAGAGAGCACATCAACGCCCTACTCCGCATCTAGGCATGCGCACAGCCCTAACCCTCCTCGCCCTAAGAGCCCGCACCAAATAACTTTCTTCCCAAAATAAAAGCCGTTTACTGGGAACCTCCTCTGGTGTTTGTCCTTCCCCAAGCACCGGCCGCCGCGACTGGCTACCTTCCTCCTGGCTTGAGAACAGCTCCTGGCTACATGCATCTAGGGATTCTGGGGTGTCTTCCTCTGCCTCAGCACCCTCGCTCCCGCTTTGCTCCTCTTCCTCCCACCTTGTTGAACTGGGCTCTGAAGTGTCCATGGTGGTACTCGGAGTGGAGGTGGGGTCGCCCCCAAGTATCACGTCCAGCTCTTTGTAGAAATGGCAGGTTGCGGGGGCAGCACCAGAGTGGCGGTTTGCCTCTCGCGCTTTGCAGCCGGCATTCCGCAGCTCCTTCACTTTAACCCTGCATTGCAGTGCGTCCCGGTCATGGCCCCTTTCCATCATGTCCCTCGATATCTGCCCAAAGGTATCGTAATTCCTACAGCTGGAGTGCAGCTGGGACTGGACAGCTTCCTCCCCCCAAACACTGATGAGGTCCAGCACCTCACCATTGCTCCATGCTGGGGTTCGCCTGGCTCGTGGAGGCATGGTCACCTGGAAAGATGCACTGAGAGCACTCCATGCCTGGCTGAGCAAACAGGAAGGGGATTTTCAAAATTCCCAGAGAATTTAAAGGGCAGGTCTGATGGTTGGTCACCTGAGGGCAGGGCAGTAGAGTTCAAAGTGATGACCAGAGTGGCCAGAACAGGCATTGTGGGACACCTCTGGAGGCCGATCAGAGCGCACTAATGGACCAGGTTGTCCACACTGGCAACGCGGTGCTCCCGTGGGGGTGCAGCAAATGTTACTCCACTCGCCAAGGTGGAGACCAGCAGCGCTGTAGTCATGGACTCAGAGCGCTCTACGTACCTTGCCAGCATGGACGGGTAGTGAGCTAGTTTGCCCGGGGCTCCTTTATTGCACTGCAACTCGCAAGTGTAGCCAAGCCCTTATATATCTGGAAAGATATTGGAACAATCTATTAAACAATCAGTTTGTAACCACCTGGAGAATAATAGGGTTATAAAGAACAGCTAACTTGTATTTGTCAAGAACAAATCAGGCCAAACCAACCAAATTTCCTTCTTTGACGGGATTACTGGCCACATGGCATTGTCATAAACAAACTAGGGAAATGTCATCTAGATTAAATCACTATCAAGTGGGCACACAACTGGTTGAGAGACTATACTTATCAATGGTTCATTGTCAAACTGGGAGGTTGTATCTAGTACGGAGCTCACAAGTCAGTCCTGAGTGTGGTACTATTAAATATTTTCATTAATGACTTGGATAATAGAGTGGAGTATGCTTATAAAGTTTTCAGATTGCATCAAACTGCAGCAAAAACTTTGGAGGACAGGATTAGAATTCAAAATGACCTTGACAAATTGGAGAATTGGTCTGAATTCAACAAGATGAAATTCAATAAAGTCAAGTGCAAAGTACTTCACTTGGGAAGCTAAAAATCCAATGCATAACTACAAAATGGGGAATAACTGGCGAGGTGGTAGGACTGCTGAAAAGGATCTAAGAGTTATAGTGGATCACAGATTGAATATGAGTCAACAATGTGATGCAGCAACAAAAAAGGCTAATATTGTTCTAGGGGGTAATTAACAGTACTGTTGTATGTAAGACATGGGCGGTAGCTGTCCCGCTCCACTCAGCACTGGTGAGGCATCAACTGGAGTACTGTGTCCAATTCTGGGTGCCAAACTTTAAGAAAGATACAGATAATGTGGAGAGAATCCAGAGGAGAGCAACAAAAATGATAACAGATTTAGAAAACCTGACATACAAGGAAAGGTTAGAAAACTGGGCATGTTTAATCTTGAGAAAAGAAGAGTGAGGGGGGACCTGGTAAGAGTCTTCACATACGTTAAGGGCTGTTGTAAAGAGGATGGTGATCAATTGTTCTCCATGTCCACTGAAGATAGGACAAGAAGCAATGGGTTTAATCTGCAGCAATAGAGATTTAGGTTAGATATTAGGAAATGCTTTCTAATTATAGGGGGTAGTCAAGCTCTTTAACAGGCTTCAAAGGAGGTTGTGGAATCCGCATCATTGGATGTTTTTAAAAACAGGTTGGACAAACCCCTCTGAAGGATGGTCCAGGTTTACTTGGTTGTGCCACACTGCCTGGGGGTGGGCTTAATGACTTCTCAAGGCCCCTCCCAGCCCTACATTTCTGTGATTCTATAAGGGGCAGAATTAAGGTTGCAATATTGTTGCCTTCCCTCCTTTACTGTGCCTTTTGTATGCAGCAAGAAAGTCAGCACTGAGCAGTTTTATTATTTTATAGAAAGATATTTTTAAATGAAATTTCAGATTGCCCAGCACATAACTTGATGCTGCAAAGGGATCTGCAAGAGTGGACCTTTCTGCTGAGTAGAGTCCCCTGGAGTGTAGTGTCAATCAGAACAAGCTCACTGCTATGGCAATAACTAATTACAGGAATTTATTTGGAGACAGGCTTCAACTGATTTAGTATGAATGAATGAATTGGGCATTACACTTTTTTTTCTTTTAGTTTAGGCATGACGCAAGTAATAGACAAAGCGAAAGCAACTGTAATGACCCATACAGCCCAGCTGTTAGGAGACGTGGGTTAAAGTTTGGCCTGATGTAAATCACTCCTGGATTCAATCTAAGTTAGCTCCCACTGCCTCTACCTGGAAAGCTGGGATGGATTTTAGGCCACAGAGATATTTTAAACAGAGAGTGGCGATATTTTAAAATGAACAGAAAAAAGAAAGCAGGTGGAAGCAAAAGAAAGGGAAACAGAATAAACAAGACACGTTTATTATTAAAATTTACAAACCAAAATGTTGCAACAATCGAAACACAGAGTGTTCTATTTTATTAAAATGGGGTCTAAGAGATCAACAAAAATGTGACTATTCTCTCCAGGCTCTTGTAACTCAGCGAGGTATCTGAGCGACCACAGATCCCTCCATTGACTGCTCTAGGATGCACAAGGAGTCTGGTAAAATAAGGGTAGCAATGAGACACTTTTTGTGAGCCCCTCAGAACATACTGCTTGGGCTCCAGGTGCACACCAGCCAGGCCGGGGTGCGGCTACATGTTGCCTGGCTCCTGTATCTCTCTCTAGCCGTTCCAGCTTCTCCCTCATCAAACCTTCATATTCATTTGCTCACTGGCCCTTATCCTGTAACCCACTCCAGCCGGAGATCTCCAGGGAGTAATCCAACCCCACTTCATGCAGGGCCACTTGAAGAACTTCTAACAGTCTCTAGATCAGTGTTTCTCAATGACCAGTCTGTGGACCAGCACCAGTCCCCAAGATCTCCCTGACACAGTTTAGGAAGGCAGCAAATCAGTTCCTGGTCTCAAAAAGGTTGAGAAACACTGCTTTAGATGATCCATTTCAGTTTCAGCACCTACCAACGGCCATCCCACAAGGCAACATGTTTATTACATCAGCATGGGGGAAAATAAGGGACTGGGATAAGAAGGAAAATAGTATGTGCAGCAAGTGAAATGGAACCAAAAATACCTTCTTGTAAGTGACAGCAAGCCCAGGGCATTTTCACCTTTCTCTCCCACAAGCCATAGCCACCAACACGCTCTGCAGACCCAACCATCGGTAGGAGAAGGATGTTGTAACTCAACAAAATGTAGGCACAGCCTTCGTGGGCTTCTGACTCTGTTACAGAGACGTTTCCGTGTGGGGCCCAACGTTTGTGGCGCTGCCAGTTGCCGCAGGGCACAGGGCCTCACCCCGCTGGCTTGAGGGAGGTGATACACGCACAGCTACCTCAGCACTGAGGCCTAGTGGTGCTGGAGCTGGTACCAGGTGGCTTCTCTCTCCATTTCCCCTCAGCCAACTCCACTCTCCAACCCCAGGAGCTTCTCCTCACGATGGATCCCCAGGTTTGTCCTCACTGCCATCCATGAGCCTACCAGTTGGGTCTACTACCAGTTGGGTGGGGGTCACACGAGGGAGGCTGATACCTTTTGGCCACCACCTGGCAGCAGGAGCAAGTGGCGTTCTGAGGACACCAGAGTTACAGGATTGCCTCGGCTATGGCTGAGCCATTGTGGCGCTCTCAGCTAGGGCAGTTGTGACCCTAACACAGGGTGCTCTTTCCTACAGTGGCATTCTTCTGCCTGCTCAAAAGAAATAAATCAGACCCAAAACACGTATTGCCTGTCCTCGCCTCTTCTCCCCATTCCCATCAACCGATGCTACACCACACTTGGTCTCCAATTTAAGGCAAGGCTCACAGGGCACTCAGGAAAGCAAAAGCTGGGCCCAAGAGGCCTTGCCTTCTTGAGCTCTCCATTAGTGCAGGTGATCAGGCTGAGTGATGTGACTCCAGCCCCAGGGCTTTTAGGGAGGCAGCGTCTACACGCAGTGGGATGGAGAGGCAGAAAAGGAAAGCAATCAAGCTGTTGAAAGCTGCTGCATTGCTTCTCCTCTCCTGGGATGCAGGGGGTGGAGCAACATCAAGAAAACCCAAACTCCTAGTACAGGTCCTCCATCAAGGGAAGAGAGTGAAGGCAGAAAAAGCCACTTCTGCTTCACAGGGAGAAGTGAGTGGCCCAGGAGAGGAAGCCCCTCCTCACACTTCCCTTTGGGGAAGGAAAGGAGGAGACCAGACCATGAGGGCCTCTCATGTTTCTCTCCTCCAGTGAAAGGGTGTTTGGGGGGTGGGAGGCTTCCTGAATGTGGAGCAAGCTTCGGGCTGGGGGGGAGCAGAAAGGAAAGGGAAGTACATGGGAGACATCCCACACAGGGGGAGTACATGTGATGGACATCAAAAGGAGGAGGAGGGCCACCAGCACCGTTCCCTAAATACCAATGCCTGTAGGAGAGTGGTCAGAGGAGGAGCAAGAGAAGCCAGTCATCAGACCCTGATGGTGCCTCCTGTGTATCTTATTTGTAAAGGGTGTCACAGGGTGACAGTGGCCCTCTGAGGGAAGAGGTCAATGCACCCATGACTCCTCAGCTGACCCCAGTTTGGCTTAAGAGAGGACACCTGAGTCACAGAAGGAGGAAAGTGCTGGTGGGTCAGAGCTGCCTTGTAGCAAAAGAACAGCAAGTGAGAGCTGCTAGGAGACTGTGGGAGGTCCCTGGATAAACTGGAGGAGCTTCCTGGGGGAAGGCTGAAGAGCAGCAAGAGGGGTTTGCCAGCTGAGTTTCCCAAGCAGAGGGCTGAAGGCCAGACACCAGTGGAGGGTCTAACCCACTGGTTCTGCCACAGCCTGCCACTGGAGGTCACGCCAAGCGGGGTCACCCTAGACACGGGCTTTACAAGGACATCATCCATAACATACTTCTTCTCTGATTACAGATTTGCCTCACCCCCTTCCCAGACTACACAATGGCTCCATGAAGCAGAGTCCCTCAGGCTAATGAATTTTCTCACAAACTCTTCTGATGCTCTGAGTAGTTTGAATCAGCAACCCTCAATATATAAACTATCCACTGTGCTGCTAACTGTCAGGGATGTGATTAAAAAGAACCAACCTTTTTATTTCCCTGCTGAGGTAGCTCTTGATGGTGAGGAGATAACATTTGATTTCAGTTTTTTCACTAGACTGATACTTGCTTTATGTATGGATTTTGTTGTGTAATTGCATGTTGATTGCTACTTTTTCATAATACAAACGATGAAATTACTTTTTACATCCTTTTTGATTAGTTGCTAGCCCTATTCATCTAGAAACCAAACATGGAAGCGAAGAGGGATGTTTTAACCCCCGACTCCCTACTGAATCTGACAATTCTCTAAGTGGTACAGTGAGGATGCATTACTATCCCTTTTTTAAACACAGTGGGATTACGTAAATGTAGGAGACTAAAGATCCTTGGGACAAGAACTGTCTAGCCAGACACTTAATACAGTTCAGACACAAGAAAAACAGGATAAGCATCCAGTATGTTGGTATTGTGTTTATTGTAATATGCACAGTGGGCCAAATTCTACTCTTGTAGTTGAACTGGGTGGTCACAAAGTTACTGTAGGGGGGACTGTGGTACGGCTACCCCTACTTCTGCTCTGCCTTCAGAGCTGGGCAGCTGGAAAGTGGTGGCTGCTGGCCGGGAGCCCAGCTCTGAAGGCAGAGCCCCCGCCAGCAGCATCAAGGGTGGCAACACCAGGACCCCCCTAAAATAATCTTGCGACCCCCCCCTGCAACTCCCTTTTGGGTCAGGACCCCCAATTTGAGAAACACTGTCTGCCCCATGAAATCTGTAGAGTATTTGCTAAAAGCACACAAAAGACCAGATTTCACGGGGGGGGGGGGGGGGGACCAGATTTCACGGTCTGTGAGGCGATTTTCATGGCCAGGAATTTGGTAGGGCCCTACTCATGTGATTGAGCTTTCACAAGCAACCCCACTGCAGGTGATAGGACAATTCACAGCCCAAAAAGCATTGTGCAACTTGCCCTACATTTGGAAAAAGCCACACTGCTGTTTGAATTTAGTTCTTTCTGCAGTGTTTTCCTGGCACTTCACTTGCCAGTTGGTTATTTCCTCCTTTTTAATTCTTAGTGTTAAAATGTTTTCTTGTATCCAAAAGGTTTGTCTTTTTATTAGTTTTCATAACTGGGCATTTTTGTTAGAGAAAGCTTTCCTTGGAGATTGGGACATCTGGTCTTTACATCGCTTTCCTTTTGCAATCACAGTATTGGCACAGGGAAACATAACCACAACTGCTGTGTATTGTTAAATTTCTGACTTTGGAAGCTGTGTTTCTATTCTCAGGGGTCAAAAACAAGTCATTCCCATTCCAAACTGTGCTTCCCTGTTATAAAGTATCTGCTTGTATAAACTTCACCTTCATATGTTCATTTTACAATTTCAGTCCTCGAAATCTTGTTTAATAATTTTGTAACCTGACCCAACACCTCTGAGATTGTTCATCTTGATGCCTTGAACCAGCAGTCCACCCTTAACTTTCAAGCATGTGCACCGTCGCGTTGATTTCAGTGGGACCATCACACCCTTCAGCACCTGCCCACACAACGCTAATTCAGCTTCCTCTCAGCACTGTTCAGGGCTTGTTTAGCTCCTCTGACCAAGCAGCAACTCAGTTATTTCATTTCTCCTTCCTGACAGGACACATGTCCAATTTATTTCCCCATGCTGGACAGCACCAATTGCCCCAGTTTATCGTCACCACATCCAATTCCAGGGCTCCACTATCGAGGTTACAAGTAACTCCTAGTGATTTCTAGCTCAGAGAGAGATATAGGATGCGCCAACAAGAGGGGGAGACAGGATACTTTAATGGGACGCAGGCCACACAGACTTCCAAAGAAATGTACTGGAGTCCTGGTTAACAGCCTGTTTGGCAAGAACAGAGCAATCGGTGAAGACCCCAGCTGAGATAACCAGTGTACTGTGTAACTAAGCCTAGAACCGAGCTAGCTACTCTTAGTGTAGCAGTTAGTCTGTGTTTATATCCTGCTAACATCAATTTTGTTTGTGATTTTCTCATATCATATGCCAAAAAAACTTGGCTTTTATTTACTGTGCCTGGGGCTTGATTCTCCCCCTATGGAATTGCGAGTAACTTATTGATTTCAAAACGCAAACAACAGGGCCAGCTCAGAGTTACCTGATGACTTCATGTGTTCAATTCTCCATCTCTAGCATCCATTAGATTGCCATCTCGGATCCAGCATATCTCTTGGGAAATGTGTGGGATGTGTCCCATCCCTGCGACCCTTTAATCTGGAAAAGAAAAAAAAACCCATCAACCCAGTTTGATGCCCTTTTGTTGAACGACTCCATTTTCTTCAAGCTTCCAGGATGCTTTATACTATGCCCACGGGCCATCCTGGAGGTGTGGATTGCTGGAGCGCAGCTTGCTGCAGACATGCCCCTCCTTAACTCACCTCTCTCACCCTTCACAAGGTGGAGCTGCAGGCCCGGTGGCATAGGAGTTGGCTACACCAGCCCTAAAACAGCTGGCTCCCCAAGCCTGAGATCCCCAGCAAGGAAGAGCAGGCTGCTTTCCCGTCCCTTGCACGCTGTGAGTAGCACAATAATGGATCCTCAGCCCTGCTCTCTTTATCAGCACGACTATGGCCCTATGGACACAATAATGACCCACAACAATTACTATTTTAGTGATACATAAATGAGATCAGAGCTGTATAAAGCTCATGTGATTAATAGGTTAATGCATAATCTACGTGGACAGTCCTTCTAGGCCTTGGGTCAACCAAACTGCTGCTTTTCCAATATTAACTTGCAGAATCTTATTTATAATACAAAAAACCTGCCAAATTTCTGCTATAGGGTGTCCTTTACACAAAGGTGGCTTTAGCTGGGGTCCCTGGGTGCAACTGCATCCACAGAAATCAGGCTAGGTCAGAGTGGTGACCTGCAACACAGGGCAGAGGGTCACAATGCCACCCAAACTGAAAGGGAAGCTGGCCGTCTGAGCAAGCGGCATTGCGATCCTGTGTGCCAAGTTGCAACACCACACAGGATTGGCCCAGCTGCTCCTCTGTCATGACGGAGCAGTGAGACAGCCCAATTTGTGTGAGTGGACCTGGAGCACAGAGTCACAGCACAGCTCAGGTTTGGGGCCCACCATAGATAGCATGGGGAGCTGCTTGCCCTCCCTGGCTGGGCCCTGATCCCACTGGCATCGTCACCAACATCCTGGTGGGCCCAAGCTGACCTGCCAAGCCAAGACCCCAGAACTGGGAGCAGGGCTGGGGATGTCACTCCCACCAGCAGCGGGGCTGGAGCTCATGGAGATGTAGGACCAAAAGAGCACCCTGGCTACATGTAAAGCAGAGCTCCCCACATACCCACAGGCAGGACAGTGACCTGGCCTGGGCCCTATCTGACCTCCTGCACCCCAGCATGCATTGAATAGGGAAGTTCCATCTGTCCCTGCCTTTAAAAACCCTCTTGGATTCTTAAATATGACCGAAATATTTTCAGATCCATGTGATTTAATTATTTCTCCTGTTGATGAGTTGGGCCAAAAAGAGATGGAACAGCTAGCATTTTTCTGGAGTGTCTGAGACTACAAAAGCCCTTTATAGATTTAGTCAGAGATACCAGAGGTTACCTAGTATACCAATAGTCTGGGATGCTTTTAATTTGTAGCTTTCTTAGACTACAAGAAAAATCAACCAGGAATCAAAACCACTAGCTAAGAACACAGAGCACAAGGAAGCTGAATATTCAGGTAGCTGTATTCCTGCACTCAAACCTGAGGATTCTAATCCCGTTTGGTGCAAGCGCTCTAAACCATTTGAGTCATTATAAAGAAGGCAGGAGTGGGGCTCCTTCCTAATTACTTTTCACCACAGCACATTCTGCCTCCATTACAGAAAATGAAGCCTCCATGCCATCACAGATGTCACACTCAGAGCTCTGATCTGTACACACGAGTAAGCTTTTCAGCAGAGAAGCCAATTGTACCACGCAATTGAATTAATAGATTGAGGTGTTGTAGATAACCCACATCACCATGAAAATTCAGGTACCAAGCCTCAAAACAAAAGGTTTCACCAAATCATAAGTAGGATACCCGTAGCATTTTGATGTCTTTCATTCTACTTGCTCAAGGGGCAGAACAACATACCACTATAACCAAGGCATCCCAATTCCAAGTCTACTATTTTCTTGTATTCCAACTCAAAAGCAGAAAGCAGCAGTGACCATTAACATAACAGGTTGGGAAAACAAAAAATTAGCACGATTTCAGCATAATTGCTTATAGCCCAGTGCACTCTCCTTGAATCTCTTAACCCTTAAAAAGGATTAATCAGTTCTTAATTGCTGATTAAGTTAATTTTAACCTAGTACTTACGCCGTAATTGATGGGCATTGTTTGCAATAGAGTTTTATAGCACTTCAATACAGATGAAAAGTCTTGCTTCAGTTGTGTTCTTGTGTTCATGACGGCAAAGCACAATGGAAACCAGCACCACCTAGTGCCCAACTAAAACCCCTCCAACGCATTATTAAGGATCTACAACCTATCCTAAAGGATGACCCAACACTCTCACAAGTCTTGGGAGACAGGCCAGTCCTTGCCTACAGACAGCCCCGCAACCTGAAGCAAATACTCACC
The DNA here is from genome assembly GCF_965140285.1 of Lepidochelys kempii. Lineage (NCBI taxonomy): Eukaryota > Metazoa > Chordata > Testudines > Cheloniidae > Lepidochelys > Lepidochelys kempii. Next base: position 83,603,735 of record NC_136389.1, on the reverse strand, counting down.
AACAACCACATACCACACAACAGAACCACTAACCCAGGAACTTATCCTTGCAACAAAGCCCGTTGCCAATTGTGCCCACATATCTATTCAGGGGACACCATCACAGGGCCTAATAACATCAGCCACACTATCAGAGGCTCGTTCACCTGCACATCCACCAATGTGATCTATGCCATCATGTGCCAGCAATGCCCCTCTGCCATGTACATTGGTCAAACTGGACAGTCTCTACGTAAAAGAATAAATGGACACAAATCAGATGTCAAGAATTATAACATTCATAAACCAGTCGGAGAACACTTCAATCTCTCTGGTCACGCAATCACAGACATGAAGGTCGCTATCTTAAAACAAAAAAACTTCAAATCCAGACTCCAGCGAGAAACTGCTGAATTGGAATTCATTTGCAAATTGGATACTATTAATTTAGGCTTAAATAGAGACTGGGAGTGGCTAAGTCATTATGCAAGGTAGCCTGTTTCCTCTTGTTTTTTCCTACCCCCCCCCCCCAGATGTTCTGGTTTAACTTGGATTTAAACCTGGAGAATGGTCAGTTTAGATGAGCTATTACCAGCAGGAGAGTGAGTTTGTGTGTGTATGGGGGTGGGGGGGATGTGAGAAAACCTTGATCTATGCAGGAAATAGCCCGACTTGATTATGTAAAGAGTTGTCACTTTGGATGGGCTAGCACCAGCAGGAGAGTGAATTTGTGTGGGGGGGTGGAGGGTGAGAAAACCTGGATTTGTGCTGGAAATGGCCCACCTGTTGATCACTTTAGATAAGCTATTACCAGCAGGACAGTGGGGTGGGAGGAGGTATTGTTTCATGATTTCTGTGTGTATATAAAGTCTGCTGCAGTTTCCACGGTAAACATCTGATGAAGTGAGCTGTAGCTCACGAAAGCTCATGCTCAAATAAATTGGTTAGTCTCTAAGGTGCCACAAGTCCTCCTTTTCTTTTTGCGAATACAGACTAACACGGCTGTTCCTCTGAGACGCTGAACTGTGACACAGTTAACTAAAACACGAAGATTCCTACTGAAACCCCTGTTTAAGAGTCTTAGTCATACTGTTTACTTTAGATTAAACGGATTTTAGTAAATTACTACAGTAGCTCTAGTTTTCCTTGAGTGAAAGAATTTTGTCATACAAAAACACAGTCAAATTGCATTGGGGGTGCATACGGAGGAGTTCTGGGAGGGATTAGACAAATTTGGCATAATCATGACACTCAAATAGCCTAATCCTGTGAGGTGCTGAGTGTCCTCAACTCCTGTTGTCTTCCATGGGAGCCAAGAGTGCTAAGCCTCTCCCAGGATTGGTCCCAAAGACAATAAAAGGGAAAAAAAAGAAAAGCCACTCTGTGAAATCATACAGTGTGAGCTTCCCAAACTTACAGGTTGTACTGATGCACCCACTTATTTATGCTCACATGACTAGGTAGGTGTTGGATGGCTCCAGGAAGATTTACTTCTCACTTATACACCTTTGACAGACAGAAAGTCCTTTATTTTATGTTACATACAAGAGGTTAAGTATATTTATTAGTCCAAAGCTACTGGTACTAGAAAGCAGCCTTCCAGGATCTGCAATTATAGGTTAATGAGACTTTAACTGAGAGCCCCCCCTGTGCATCAGAGCAGAATTTGGCCCTTTAAAGTGTAAGGTTAGATTTTAGTTATTGATGTGCTTTCATTGTTAAAACCAGCAAAGAGTCCTGTGGCACCTTATAGACTAACAGACGTATTAGAGCATAAGCTTTCATGGGTGAATACCCACTTCGTCGGATGCATGCATTCACCCACGAAAGCTTATGCTCCAATACGTCTGTTAGTAAATAAGGTGCCACAGGACTCTTTGCCACTTTTACAGATCCAGACTAACACGGTTACCCCTCTGATGATTGTTAAAACAATTATAGTTATTCAACAAAAGGAAATCTAACTTGGGTGTAGTTGTATCTGCCAGTTGGTCAACACTATAAAGGACTTGACAAAAAGCTCAGTGGTTGGATAAATAATGTGTGGCCCACACATTTTGTAACCATGGCAAGAACTGCCTTCATATTCCGAAGTCAGGTATTTTAGCAGGTGACTGAAGCAAACTCACATATAGCCAAGTTAGCAGAAGTGTGCTAAGCTTGTCTACTTGAAAGTCTCACAGAGACGCCAACTCTTGCTGTTTTATCATGTGTCTCATGATATTTGATGCTTAACTTTAGAACTTCAGCATCCTTTTTGCAGCTTTTATATATTTGTTATTAACACATTAATTGTAGGGTGAACTTGTTCTACCAACAATAGTTTTACACTGTGAATCTGAGATATTATTTCTATTCCAGTAGCAATTGCAATGTGCAAGGTAATTTCCACACATGAGACACAGAAAGAGCTTATAGTCTAGAGATCACAATTTAGAAGATGTTAAGACACTATTTAGTAGCAATACAAGGGGATGAAGTATGCCTAAAAGGGTTTAAATAATACAGGAGGTAACAAATGCAAGTTACTGGGCTTTGAGGTACCCAGCTGATCAGTTTGATCAATCCCTGTGAGTTGATTGGCATTGGCACCCTGACAGCAGGATTGTCTGGCTATGTAGACTCCCTCCTCAGGCCCTACGCTACCAGCACTCCCAGCTACCTTCGAGACACCACTGACTTCCTGAGGAAACTTCAATCCATCGGTGATCTTCCTGATAACACCATCCTGGCTACTATGGATGTAGAAGCCCTCTACACCAACATTCCACACAAAGATGGACTACAAGCCGTCAAGAACACTATCCCCGATAATGTCACGGCTAACCTGGTGGCTGAACTTTGTGACTTTGTCCTTACCCATAACTATTTCACATTTGGGGACAATGTATACCTTCAGATCAGCGGCACTGCTATGGGTACCCGCATGGCCCCACAGTATGCCAACATTTTTATGGCTGATTTAGAACAACGCTTCCTCAGCTCTCGTCCCCTAAAGCCCCTACTCTACTTGCGCTATATTGATGACATCTTCATCATCTGGACCCATGGAAAAGAAGCCCTTGAGGAATTCCACCATGATTTCAACAATTTCCATCCCACCACCAACCTCAGCCTGGTCCAGTCCACACAAGAGATCCACTTCCTGGACACTACAGTGCTAATAAACAATGGCCACATAAACACCACCCTATACCGTAAACCTACTGACCGCTATTCCTACCTGCATGCCTCCAGCTTTCACCCTGACCACACCACACGATCCATCGTCTACAGCCAAGCTCTGCGATACAACCGCATTTGCTCCAACCCCTCAGACAGAGACAAACACCTACAAGATCTCTGTCAAGCTTTCTTACAACTACAATACCCACCTGCAGAAGTAAAGAAACAGATTGATAGAGCCAGAAGAGTTCCCAGAAGTTACCTACTACAGGACAGGCCTAACAAAGAAAATAACAGAACGCCACTAGCCGTCACCTTCAGCCCCCAACTAAAACCCCTCCAACGCATTATTAAGGATCTACAACCTATCCTAAAGGATGACCCAACACTCTCACAAGTCTTGGGAGACAGGCCAGTCCTTGCCTACAGACAGCCCCGCAACCTGAAGCAAATACTCACCAACAACCACATACCACACAACAGAACCACTAACCCAGGAACTTATCCTTGCAACAAAGCCCGTTGCCAATTGTGCCCACATATCTATTCAGGGGACACCATCACAGGGCCTAATAACATCAGCCACACTATCAGAGGCTCGTTCACCTGCACATCCACCAATGTGATCTATGCCATCATGTGCCAGCAATGCCCCTCTGCCATGTACATTGGTCAAACTGGACAGTCTCTACGTAAAAGAATAAATGGACACAAATCAGATGTCAAGAATTATAACATTCATAAACCAGTCGGAGAACACTTCAATCTCTCTGGTCACGCAATCACAGACATGAAGGTCGCTATCTTAAAACAAAAAAACTTCAAATCCAGACTCCAGCGAGAAACTGCTGAATTGGAATTCATTTGCAAATTGGATACTATTAATTTAGGCTTAAATAGAGACTGGGAGTGGCTAAGTCATTATGCAAGGTAGCCTGTTTCCTCTTGTTTTTTCCTACCCCCCCCCCCAGATGTTCTGGTTTAACTTGGATTTAAACCTGGAGAATGGTCAGTTTAGATGAGCTATTACCAGCAGGAGAGTGAGTTTGTGTGTGTATGGGGGTGGGGGGGATGTGAGAAAACCTTGATCTATGCAGGAAATAGCCCGACTTGATTATGTAAAGAGTTGTCACTTTGGATGGGCTAGCACCAGCAGGAGAGTGAATTTGTGTGGGGGGGTGGAGGGTGAGAAAACCTGGATTTGTGCTGGAAATGGCCCACCTGTTGATCACTTTAGATAAGCTATTACCAGCAGGACAGTGGGGTGGGAGGAGGTATTGTTTCATGATTTCTGTGTGTATATAAAGTCTGCTGCAGTTTCCACGGTAAACATCTGATGAAGTGAGCTGTAGCTCACGAAAGCTCATGCTCAAATAAATTGGTTAGTCTCTAAGGTGCCACAAGTCCTCCTTTTCTTTTTGCGAATACAGACTAACACGGCTGTTCCTCTGAAACCTGTGAGTTGATTGCACATGTAGGGTAGGATTAGGTGTTTTTAAATTGATTGCCTTCTCACCCTGATGAGCTGTGTGTGTTTGATTTTTGGAGATTCTGAGCATCAGCAGCCACCACTAACTTCAACTGAAGTTGTGGCTGTTCAGCACCTTTAAAAAACCAAACACCCCCGCCCCGACCTACGCCAATATTACCTTTTGTGTAGATTACGAATGTGCACTGCATTCTAGTTACCTCATAATCCAAATGTGTCAGTGGTAACCAACTCACTAGTTCTCTTTTTAGTTCTCTCATGTGAGCATGAGACCAACATCTGTTGCCAGAAACATGTCCAAATTACAATTCAAATACACGGTGTCCAGGAAATCTTGTGGAACTGGAGATAACTGAGGTGCAGAAAGGCAGCACATTATTCTTTAGAACCATTCACATGTCAAAGAAAAGCTGAATATCTTGAAGAATTAGAGTCACATTAAATGCACACAACAGTCCTGGGTTAGCCTTGCTTTGTAGAGGGTGGAGGAATGTTTACTAGGAGGGTATTTTAAAAAAACAACAACATGTGTATCTTAAAATAGTGCCCAGGAGTCCTAACTGAGATCAGGGCCTCATTGTCTGAGGTGCAGTACAACACATACAGACAGCCTCTGCCCCAAGAGACTATGACTGTATCCGAGTGACCATAAACGTAGAAGGAAAAGGACACAGTCAAAATATTTACAGCTTTCAAAATTTACATTCTTGAAATTCTAAGGGCCTACTTGTGAGACTTGTTTCCTCCTGGTCTTACTATAGAGCCCACAGATAACTACCAATGCAATGAATGACACTTGGACATCTCTGTGCCTGAAAACCAGGCACCATCAGATACGTTATAGGAGGAACTGGTAGAAACTATATTAGGTAGCTCAGCACCTTTGATTATAAAAGATGCTTGAGACCTTTTTCTGGGAAGATCTAATACCTCCATTGTTTGAGGATGGTCTCTGAAATCTGGCATGGAGGTAGCCTCGGGCTAAAGAAGTGCCTTTTCTTTGTCTCATGAAATTCCATCGAGGTTTAGCTGAGTTATAAAGTATTGATCACTATTTCCCTTCTCTTGCTTGTTTTCCTCAGGAAAATGCTGGCACACACTAGAACAAGAGCCCGGGTCACATCACCACTACAGCAGTAGCAGAAGCAATGCACACAGTCTGCCCCAAACCAAACTTTCTGTACCCAGAACGTGACCCCAGCATCGCATCGCATCCCATCCCCAGCTTTGGAGGCACCAGATAGGCAAGAGACCCCCACATACTGGGGTGGAAGAGCAAGACGCACACATCCCGGCCAGGTGTCCCCTAACTATGACCAGACCCAGCACATGACACTAGTGGGCTGTCCCCCTTCTGAGATGAACAGCTTTCTTCTGCTGAAAGTCTGCATAGTTATCCTGTAGCTCAAGAATTCCCTCGGTAGAAATCTACGCCTGTTTGAAAGCAGGGTAGATCAAATCACAATACAGAACTTCTAGTGAGCAGAAGGGCCCATGCAAACACTTAGTTCATGACAGGCCATTGCGGGATAGATTTATACCCCAGCTTGCTGTGAATGAAGTGTTTGTGTAGACAAGCCCTTAGATTGGAAAGTCAGGTGATCAAAAGCTAGCAAATACCAGATTTACAGTTACCAGTCCAATCTTAATTCTGCCCACTTGTATGATTGTATTAAATTAGCTTTCAATTATGTGACCACATATTTTCCGTAAAACTCCTGTCTCATTCAGTACACAAGTTGGATATACAAGGGGGCAGAATTAACGTTACACAGACAACCATAATTCCAGCATTTCCTAGATTCAAGTATTTGATTTTGCAACCTAAACAATGCTCTTTTAAAGTAGTTCTTGTACGCTCGTTATCTACACATATCGATAACGCACAGCCGTATGAAAACCAACGTATTATGCACTCAGCCAGCGTCCTCTCACCTGCCCATTTACCTTAGTGTGTCTTTACCCTGACAATACCAGACTTCAAAATCCACGTCACCATGAACTACACTGTATGTTTTCTTTTTGCATAATTTCAGTACTAATGGGTATTAATTAAAGATGACTATTACTCAGTAAATACAGAATTTAAAGAGACAGGTGTTCTTTATTTGGTATCCTATGTATTTCCTTTAATTAGTTTCCTTTGTATTTGTCTAAGAGGTGATTTAAGGGGTGCAATCTTGTTCAATAACAGCTGGTGCCTTGGTTACTCCCCCCCAACTGTGCCTCAGTTTCCCTCTCAGCTGGCAGGACAGTTGAATTTAGCCCAAAAAACAAACACACACACATAGTTCTTCACCCTTTCTGGACCACAGCTCCCTTCCTAGGGTCCTTCTCCCTTAGTAGCAGCGGTTTCCAAAAGTCATCCTACCCGGGCTGGAGGGAGTCCAAGCTCTTCAGCCACTGCAGTTCCAGTTCTTGCTGGGTTTAGGACCAGCTCTCACTCCACTGAAGGAGGAATGGGGGTATGGGTACTTCCTCTCCTAGGAGGCCCAACCATGGGCCCTGCAAGCAGTTCTGGTTAGAGCACCATGGCCCACCTGGCATCAGAGCATGGCATTGCAGGGGTCTCCATCTCCACCACCCTGGCTGACGACTTCTTTGGCACTATAATGGCCTATCTGTCTGCATCTTCCATATCCTAACCCTCCATCCAGCTTACCTTTAATTTCATGCATCTTCCAGGTGAACAAAAGTGCAACTGAAAATACAGATAAGGGATTCTTATGCCTCTCTTCAGCTCTGCTCAAGGTCCCTGCTCCGCTCCCCTACTCGCAGAGTTCTTCTATGCTTCCTAAGCAGAGCACTGCCTCCCAGGGCTTTTCTCCTGGAGGCCCTTCTTTCAGCAGGTTTCCCCACTGCCTGCAGTCCCCAGGGATCCCAGCCACTTCTCCCAGGAGTCTCCCTGCTTCCAGACCCCCACAGGAACATAACCAGGTCCCTATAGGCTCTCTTCCACCTACCTTCAATCAGAGCAGAAACCTGCTCTCTTCCCTTTCTCTGTGGCTCTCCCTGACCCTTCCACAGCTGGGATCACTACCTGTAACTGAATCCAGAACAGGATCAGCTAAGGGTTTACTGCTAGGTCCCCAATTCCTCTTAAAGGGCCAGCCAACCTGTGCTAGCACCTTGAAAAGGAAGAAGCTGCTCACCCTAGGTTTTCTGCAAGCTCTGTCTCAATGTCCAGGGTCTTATCCTTCCCCCACTTCTGCAGCCTGTTGGTAGACTGTAGATTACAGCACTGTTCAGGCTGCTTTCTGCAGGTCCTACCAAGCCCCCAGTCAGCTCCTCCTTGGCAAGATCTGACAGCAGCCCTGGTCTATCCAAGTCTACCCCTGTTCACAGAGTGATCCATAGCAAGGCTTTCCTCTTCTCTGGTCATTCTTTCTGGAGAAAAGGGAGCTCTCTTATCTCTGTGTACCCTTCCACAGCATATGTTGCTGGTCAGCCTCTGTCCCACCAGATTATGTCCATCAGAGCTGAACAGAGACTGCACTCCCCTTCAGGAGCCCAGCCCACAGTTACAGGTGACAAACCCTTTCCCAGGGCCACTTCTTCCAAGGACAGTCCTTTTGGTGTGGCAGATGTTATATTACAAATAAAGAGTCTAAAACAATACTTCACCTTTTTAATAGCTGTTCAGAATCTCTAGTGGAGCCTTTCAGAACTTCCTGCTTTTTACCCTCACTACAGAGGTTGTTTGTTGCTGAAGGAATATCACAGGTACATGGATGCCTGGAGGTCTGGAATGGCACCACAGTAACTTCCATTTTAAAAATTACTCTTTCTTTTTTGCAAGTGTGATTTAAAGAAGGCATCCCCTCTCACACTGCCTGACTTTGCACTGAAACTCCCCAACCACTCGTCACGAACAGATGTCTCTCCTCCTCCCGATTGGCTTGAAACTTCAAATCAGTTACTGTTCCCTGTACACAAGTGTATTCTTTAGACTGTTTTTTTCACAACATTCTGCCATTTCACCTGATTCAACCTCATTATAACCCCAGATGTGTCTCAGCTTGTTTTCATAATGCAACATATATCTTAACAATCCCCTATAACAACCCTCCAAGCTACTTATCCTCAAAAAGCCTTCCATGAATATTACTCAAAGGGACTTCATTTACATAAAGAAATGTATTGATCTAATTGCCATTTTTCCCCAAGCTGTTCCATGTATAATTTTATCCCTAGAGGTAAAAGCACATATTTTCCCCTAGTAGAAAACATGCTTTAATATTTGCCTTTTGCAGCCGAAGATTCATCCTATCTCAGTGACTGGGAGATTGTTGTTTAGCTGTTTATGAACTGAAGTTAGAACTCAGGCTAGTGATTCACAACCTTTAATTTTTCTTGGGTCAGCTTCCACCCCTCCAGTGTCCCTTTACAACACATCCCAACACCTCCATCTCCCCTTTCACCATCTATTTTCTCTCTGTCTGTCCTTTTCTTTTTATTTTCCTGGTCTTTCCCTCCCTTCTTCACTTTGCTCTTTTACAAGCGTTTGTGTGTATGTTCCTCTTCCCAGTGGTCCCTACTCCTATGGCTTTAATTCCTGCTCCCACATTCCCTGCACTTGCTGGAAAGTGGCAGGTTAATGGGTGTGGAATGCATCTGTTACTGCCACCCAAGAATGAACTGAGAAGCTTGGGCTCGAGGAAGGTGGCTTGTAAGAGCTTTGTCCATGTGAATGGCTCCCCCAACTGGTTACTTTAGGAGCAGTAAAGGGAGCAGGGAGAAAAGGCAGAAGGGACTTTGAAAGACTCAGCTGCTGCTGTACCTGCAGATGTAACAGTACATTTAAAGAGTATGTATGTGTAGGGAGAAGATTTGAGGTCCTGCAGCTTTCTTTATAAACACACAGATGCTGTCCTCTCCTCTATGCTCCCCTACCCCAGGAGTAGTCAGGCACCCCCTTCCCCAGATTAGGACAAACAGTAATTAGCATTTTGAAAGTTGCAGAGGACTGGGAGCCACTCTGGCTTTTGACAAGACAGATTGCTTTTACCCTTAAAAGACATGAAATCTCTTCCAAGACAGATGTTACTAGTAAACCCTGGGCATGCTGATTCAAGTAATTTGTTGTTGATAATGAGCTTCGATAAACTTTCCAAATGCAGAAAGAATTGTCAGACAAGTTTACAAATTACTTTGTTAAGGTGTTGAATGTTAAGGAGTGCAAGCAGCCTGGTATACCCGTAAGAATTGAAGAACTCAAGGATCTGAATGTGGAAGAGTCTTGGAATTAGTTTGTCAAAGTTGCAGAAACTATCTGAAGCCTGCATCTTGTTGCCTGTATCTCAGACAACAGGAAAAAAATCATAGGGAAGGATTGCAGACCAAAGTGGAAGAGCAAACATTTCAAACAAGTTATTAATTCCTCTCTATTCGGCACTGGTGAGGCCACATCTGGAGTACTGCATCCAGTTTTGGGCCCCACACTACAGAAAGAATATGGACAAACTGGAGAGAGTCAAGAGGAGGGCAACAAAAATGATTAGGGGGCTGGGGTATATGATTTATGAGGAGAGGCTGAGGGAACTGGGCTTATTTAGTCTGCAGAAGAGAAGAGTGAGGTGGGGATCTGATAGCAGCCTTCAACTACCTGAAGGGGGGTTCCAGAGAGGATTGAGCTTGGCTGTTCTCAGTGGTGGCAGATGACAAAACAAAGAGCAATGGTGTTAAGTTGCAGTGGGGGAGGTCTAGGTTGAACATTAGGAAACACTATTTCACTAGGAGGGTGGTGAAACACTGGAATGGGTTACCTAGGGAGGTGGTAGAATCTCCATCCTTAGAAGTTTTTAAGGCCCAGCTTGACAAACCCCTGGCTGGGATGATTTAGTTGGGCTTGGTCCTGCGTTGAGCAGGGGGTTAGACTAGATAGCCTCCTGATGTCTCCTCCAACCCTTATCGTCTATGATTCTATGATTAAAAGAAAACCTACAAGGAATGGAAGCTACTCTTGGAGGTCAGAAAGCACAGGTGAAAAGTGAGAACTGCCAAAAAACAAGCCGAGTTGGACCTTGCAAAGGAACTCAAAACCAATAATAAAAGGGTTTTTAGCCATATAAATAAAAAGAAAACAAGGAAAGCAGTGGGACTGCTAAACCCGGAGGATGGGGTCGAGATTGAAGATAATCTAGGCACGGCACAACATGTAAACAAATATTTTGCCTCAGTTTTTAAAAAGGGTAATGAGGATTTTGGGTGCAGAGGCATGGTGGCCAATGGGAATAAGGATACAGAAGTAGAAATTACTGTATCCAAGCTGAAACCAAACTCAAACAGTTAATGGGACCAAACTGGGGTGGGGGAGCTAATCTGCATCCCAAGATTATTAAAGGAACCGGCACAAGAAATTGCAAACCTAATAGCAAAGATTTTTAATGAATCTGTAAACTCGGGGATTCTACCTTATGACTGGAGAATTTCAAATATAGTACCTATATATAAGAAGCGGGGGAGGGAACTGATCCAGGAAACTACAGGCCAGGTAGTTTGACCTCAATTATATGCAAATTCTTAGAACAAATTTTGAAAGAAAGGGTAGTTAAGGACATAGAAGTAAATGGTAATTGGGATAAATACAACATGATTTACATAAGGTAAATCATGCCAGACCTACCTGATCTCTTTCTTTGAGAAGGAAATCATTTTCTAGACAAAGGAAATGCAGTAGATCTAATCTACCTGGATTTCAGTAAGGCATTTGATACAATTCCACATGGGAAATTTTCACTTAAATTGGACAAGATGGGGATTAATACAAGAATCAAAAGGAAGGTAAGGAACTGGTTAAAGGGCAGACTACAGTCAGTCATGCTGGAAGGCGCACTATCAGGCTGAATGGAGGTTACTATTGGAGTTCCTCAAGGATGGGTCTTGGGGCCAATCTTATTTAACATTTTTATTAATGATGTTGGCACAAAATGATTTTATTAATGATGTTGGGAGTCTGCTAATAAAATACGTGGCTAACACAAAACTGGGAGATATTGTCAGTAAGGAGGAGGACCAGAATATCATACAAGAAGATTTAGATGACCTTGAAAACTGGAGTAATAGAAATAGGATGAAATTTAATAGTGTAAAGTGCAAGGTCATGCACTTACGGACCAGCAACAACAATTTTTGCTACAAGTTAGAAACATATCAGTTGGAAGCAACAGAGGAGGAGAAAGACCTGAGTGTATTGGTTGATCGCCAGATGACTATGAGCCACCAATGTGATCTAGCTGTGAAAAAAAGCTAATGCAATCCTAGAATGCATCTGGTGAGGTATTTCCAGTAGAGACAGGAAAGTGTTATTACCATTATATAAGGCACTGGTGAGATCTCATCTGGAATCCTGTGTGCAATTCTGGTCTCCCATGGTTAAGAAAGATGAATTCAAACTGGAGCAGGTGCTGGAGAAGGTGTACTAGGATCATCAGAGGAATGGAGAACCTGCCTTACAAGAGGAGACTTAAGCTTGGCTTGTTTAACCTAACCAAACAAAGGCAGAGGGGAGATATGATTGCCCTCTATAAATATGTCAGAGGGATAAACACCAGGGAGGGAGAGGAGTTTTTTACGTTAAAGACTAATGCTGGCACATGAACAAATGGATATAAACTGGACATCAATAAGTTTAGGCTTGGAATTAGACAAAGGTTTCTAACCATCAGCAGAGTAAAGCTCTGGAACAGCCTTCCAAGGGGAGCAGTGGGACAAAAAACCTAACCTGTTTTAAAACAGAGCTTAATAAATTTATGGAGGGAATGGCATAATGAGACTGCCTACAAAAGCATACCGCCCATGCGCAACTGCTATTAGCAAATATCTCCAACAGCTGGCAATGGGACACCAGATGGGGAGAGCTGAGTTACTACAGAAAATTCTTTCCCAGATTTCCAGCTGGTGGGTCTCATCCATGTGCTCCAGATCAAACTAATCACATTTGGGGTTGGGAAAGAATCTTCCCCCACGTCAGATTGGCAGAGACCTTGGGGAGTTTTCACCTTCCTCTGTAGCATGGAGTACAAGTCATCTTGTTTACTTTTCTGACCCCAGCTGTACACTGAGCTGAAGTCTTCAGTGAGTTGTTACAATTAATTAAGAAATTCATTATGTGCATGACTGATTTAAATTTTCCCTCTAATGTAAATTTTACTTCCTATCACATTGCCTGTTCACCTAGTGTGGTTGGATCCCTCTGAAATTCCTCAAAATATCCTCTGGTCCTTAATAATCTAAATAAGTTTGTGCCATCTACAAACTTTGCTACCTCACTACTCACCCCCCTTTTATGATCTTTAATATATTAAACACCACTGGGCCCATTAAGACAGCATTTCTCAAATATGGCCACCAGAGGCTTTTCTTACAGCCACAGACTCCTGGGCAGTGACTGGGGGAGAAAGTGAAGCAGTGGTCCCTCCACAAGGGCCACCAGCAGGGATTGGATCCTGCCTCTCTCGGGAGACACAAATACTGGAGGAGGAGGTAACTAGTAAGTTCCCCACCTTCCTGGAGATGTAGGGTTGGGCTCCAGCTCTGGAGGGGCAGGCAGAAGGCTCTGATCATGGGGCTCACCCCCTGCTGCCTCTGCCAGCCTGTCATGCATTCCCCTTCCCCCCTACCCACCTCCCCAGCCAGGGCTTAATTTGTCCCCAGGCTTGCCAGGACTGAGTAAGTCTGCTGCTGTGAAAAGTGATATTTGTATGTTTGGCACCTTAGAGACTAACCAATTTATTTGAGCATAAGCTTTCATGAGCTACAGCTCACTGCATCAGATGCTTATGCTCATATAAATTGGTTAGTCTCTAAGGTGCCACAAGTCCTCCTTTTTCTTTTTGCGAATACAGACTAACGGCTGTTACTCTGAAATTTGTAGGTTTGTTAATATCACTTTTCACAGCAGCAGACTTACTAGCTCGCAAGTCTTTTTAAAAAAGCAACCCAAAAAAAGGAAAAGAAGCAACACCAAAAAAGACAAAGAACCTGCAGAGCACCTTATTTGTGTTTCTGTTCTGTTTAGGCCCTGTAAAGAAGAGAGACACCTATACATTATCTTTATTATGGAGTCTGCAAAAAGATTCGATACGTTTACCATGATTTGGAGGCGCGTATGTGCATCTCGATTTGTTTTTCCTGAAGTTAATTAAGGACTTTAGGGGAAAATGACAGCAGGGCCACCAGCAAGGGTGGGTGGCTGCACGGGAAGGCCACCACGCAGCGTGTTGGGAGAGGCCCCTGCGTGAGGGAACCTGCAGGCTCCCTGCTGCCCGTCTTGGGCCAGGCCGAGACCGGACCAGGGCACCCTGCTCCTCGCTTCGCCTCCAAGACAGGTTCTGACCCAAGGCAACGCCTCGTCCCTCACGCCAGGAGCGCCCAACAACGGACCTCAACGGGGCAATTCTGGAAACTCAAAAAAAAAAAAAAAAAAAATTTTTTTTTTCTTCAGAAACAGAAGCTGCAGCCCTGGAATTAATGCGCCGACGAGACACCGTCAGACTGGGCCTGAGTAAAGACGGGGCGTGGCTGGGTCACTACAAAAACCTTAACCCCCCCTCCTCCCCCCCAACTTCTCTCCCCGCTCCCCTCACGCCTCCACACCCGCTCCCGTACCTGCCCCCGTCACGCGGGCTTCCAGCCCAGGAGAGCGCGCGCGCGCCCCCGCCGCCGCCGCCGCGCCCGCCTCTCAGGCGCCCCAGGGACTCCCTCGCCTTCCTGCGGGTCGGGGCTGACACGGCTCCCCCCGCGGGCGGCGGCCCGGCGGAGCGAGAGAGGCCGCCACGCCCCCCGCTCGCGGCGGCGGGGCTCTCGCGAGAGCTCGGGGGGAGGGGGGGCTTTCTCGCGAGACGCGGTAACGCGGAAGTGGCGGGGCCTGCCCGAGAGCCGCCGGCGGGGTCCGGGACCGGCGCGGGAGGAGGAAGGAGGGCGCGCGGGGTCGGCAGCGCTTCTCCCGTGCGGGGCGGGACGGCGCTCCGGGTCCCCTCGGCCGCCGCGAGCGGCCCCTGCCCCGCCCCCCTCTGCGGCGCCCCCCTCGTAGCCCTGCCCCGGTGCCCCGAGGGGCCTCCCCCCGTCCCGCCGGGTCCTGAGGGGCCTTCCCCGGGCCCCGTTCTCGGCTTCTCCCCTCAGCGGTGGGCGGAGGCGGCGCGCGGCGAAGCCCCCCCTCCCCCCGGCCTCCTCCATGGTGGGGTTCGGGGCCAACAGGAGGGGCGGCCGTCTCCCGTCCTTGGTCTTCGCGGCGCTGCTGGTGCTGATCGCCGTCCTCGCCTTCAACTACTGGAGCGCCGCGTCCCGCCAGGCCCTGCTGCAGGAGGAGGTGGCCGGGCTGCAGGGCCAGGCCAGGCGCGGCGAGGTGGCCCGCGGGCGGCTGGAGAAGAGGAACTCGGACCTCATGCTCAGGGTGGACTCCCAGCAGAAGCAGCTGGAGCAGAAGGAGGCGGACTGCAGACACCTGAGCGGCCAGCTGCAAGCCAGGGACAGCCAGGCTACCAGATGCGAGGACAGCAAGGTAAAGGGGTGCGGGGCTGACGTCCTGGCAGGGCTGGGGGGTGTGTGAAAAGTACCCCTGGAAGTGAGAGTCCCTCTGTACTTCCTGGTGTCGGGGATCTCTCTTCTTTCCTTCCACTCTCAGTCCTCTCCAGTGCCCAATATAGAGAAATAACAAACCTCAGGGCAGAGTTTGGGAGTTACTATTGCTGCCTCTTCTAGGACTAGTGACAGGTTTCAGAGTAACAGCCGTGTTAGTCTGTATTCGCAAAAAGAAAAGGAGGACTTGTGGCACCTTAGAGACTAACCAATTTATTTGAGCATAAGCTTTCCTGAGCTGCAGCTCACTTAATCGGATGCATACTGTGGAAAATACAGAAGATGTTCTTATACATACAAACCATGAAAAAATGGGTGTTTACCACTACAAAAGGTTTTCTCTCCCCCCCACCCCACTCTTCTGCTGGTAATAGCTTATCTAAAGTGGCAGCTCTCCTTACAATGTGTATGATAATCAAGGTGGGCCATTTCCAGCATAAATCCACGGTTTAACAAGAACGTCTGAGGAAGGGGGAGGGGGGGGTGTAGGTAGGAAAAAACAAGGGGAAATAGGTTATCTTGCATAATGACTTAGCCACTCCCAGCCTCTATTCAAGCCTAAGTTAATTGTATCCAATTTGCAAATGAATTCCTATTCAACAGTCTCTCCCTGGAGTCTGGTTTTGAAGTTTTTCTGTTGTAATATTGCAACTTTCATGTCTGTAATCGCGTGACCAGAGAGATTGAAGTGTTCTCCAACTGGTTTATGAATGTTATAGTTCTTGATATCTGATTTGTGTCCATTTATTCTTTTACGTAGAGACTGTCCAGTTTGACCAATGTACATGGCAGAGGGGCATTGCTGGCACATGATGGCATATATCACATTGGTAGATGTGCAGGTGAACGAGCCTCTGATAGTGTGGCTGATGTTATTAGGCCCTGTGATGGTGTCCCCTGAATAGATATGTGGGCTAGTGAGTTTGTTATCCTAACGTTTTGCAGCTCCTGAAGGATGATGGAATGGGTGCAAGAAACAAACTCGAGGCTTTACCCAGTGTTGGATGTTGGCTATTTGAGTATAACCTTGGAAGTGGGTTAATATACTGCAGGTCAGCTCATTTTTTCTTGAACTCGTTTTCTTCCATTGATCTGATCTGTTCTGACTAATGAAAAAGAGATCCGAAGCTTTAAAGCTAGGGAACTACTGTTCTGTCTAGCTTAATGGGTGACCTGTTATGGAAACATAACTCGTTTAAACAGCACATTGAAAAACCAAGATAGTACCTGCCTGTGCACTTTTCTTCACCACTTTATCTTGCAAAACTCTGTATAGAAAGTTCAAAAAATACCTTTTTTTCTTTCATAATTTCCTCGCTAAAATCAGTCATGGCTGGTGCTAGTCCACTCTGTAGGGATATTTTAAACTAACTATGCAAAATGATATTTTTCCATTTGGTTTGTCATGGAAAAGAGTGCATGAATAGATTTTGTGCTAATGGGGTACATTTTCATGACAACTTTGCCAGGCTGTGTTAAACAAGCAGCTCTTTTTAATAGTAAGAAACTAAAGATGTGGTGGTAATAGTTTGAGATGAGTGATGTGATTGAATATTGTAAGAAACACTTTGTATGGTAGTAAGTGCAGTGTCGTTTGAATGGAGCTGGGGATCGTGGTCTTGTGGTTGAACAGTTTGTACTTTTTTAATTACTATTTTTGTCATAGAATTTAAGGAAATACCATTGTGTGACAAATTTTACTGCTTTTTTTGAATGTCTTTCTTTCTGATTCACATCACACAATTAATTTTGCAACAAAATATCATGATCAAATAGCATGATATGAAGTGTGATGGTGTAGTTTGGTAAGTGGAATTTGACTGACCTGCTGAAATAAGAACTGTCAAGGTTGGTTTTAAAAACTGTCCTACTTAAACAGCAATTATCCCATGTCTAAATGAAAAATGCATCTTATTCCGATTAGCAGGAAATATGGTGGGAGAGCACCACAAATTTTGCCTCTTAAATGGCAGCCCAGCATATTTTGGTCTGTCGGTAGTGAAGTCATTATTTCCCACTGCAACAATGAATGAGCTATTTAGATCTTGCCACTGAGGTGATAGGTTCTTCCAATAATTCAGTGTTTGCTGAGAATTAACTTTTGAGTGCTTAGAAAATAGACAGTGTGATTAAGTATGTATTTTTAGAAGTTGATATACCTCTCTGGAAAACAAATGATACAGAATTTAAAAAAAAAAAATACTACTACTGCATTTGACTTCGCAGCTGTTTGTGTTTGGTTAATTACTAAAAAGTATGTTCTACAGGGATACTAAAATTAATTGGAAATTCTGACCCTTAAGGCACTTGGAAAACTACATTGTACAGTACCAGGATAGTGGTGTGGTTTTCTTGGTTTTTTTTGTTTTGGTTTGTTTTTTTAGTGATTTGTAAGTTACAGTTGGCTGAAATTTTCCAAACTCCAATTTTTTTGTTGAGTTTTTCATCATTATTTCAGTGAAATCAAGTGGTGGGGTTTTTTTGTGTGAACTTTATCAAATTCATCCTACTTCTTGGCCAGCTCTTTCTAAATATTGCTATGACACTAACTAAGAGGCTGTCTTATATTCTAAAATGTTTGGCTTATTACTTTTTTACTCTTATTGCACGGATTTTAAAAGCCAAATGTTTAGTAGCATGTACAGTATTAAGCATATTTAACAGGTTTCAGAGTAGCAGCCGTGTTAGTCTGTATTTGCAAACAGAAAAGGAGTACTTATGACACCTTAGAGACTAACAAATTTATCTGAGCATAAGCTACATGCACTACATGCATCCGATGAAGTGAGCTGTAGCTCACAAAAGCTTATGCTCTTTTGTACTACTTCAGATCATAACCCTAAGTCTGCTGCTTGAATTTTACCTAAATGTAGTCATCCTGAATATACATATTCAGCTAGAGATACAGTATTACAACTGACTTACACAGAATCTGTGGTATAATAAAGAACTCTTCATTAGTACATTGTTATAACTGGCAACTATAAAACTGTACTGGGAGCACTCCATGGTAAACTGGTAGTGATTGGGTTAAATATTATGACTTGCTTATAACAGAGAACTGGTTTTTTGGGGTTTTTTTTTTTAAGTCTGTCTTCTGCAGCGAGGACTAAATCTATTTTCCCACTTGAAAAGGCTTATGAATACTTCCCTGTGGTTTTAGGGTTTTTTTTTTTCACCTGTACTTAATTCAAAAGAGATGAATGTTAACAATTGAAAGTTTATGGTTATTTAGCTGCATTTATTATTTTTAAGATAGCAGCTCTATAGAGAGAGGTATTATATAAAGTACCTACTTTTCATAGCACTTCCATTTATTCCAACCTGACAGCAGATGTAGCTTTAAAAAAAAACAAACCAGGTATTCCAAATGCCTGACTCAAAGATATTAAAACTTCAGAAAGTAGGTGGGGATTGAAATATCTAATACCCCTTTGCTTTGGGGAAAAAAGGGATATGTTCATATTGTACAATTTTAAAAGTAACTATAAATAAATTGGTTTCAGAGTAGCAGCCATGTTAGTCCGTATTTGCAAAAAGAAAAGGAGGACTTGTGGCACCTTAGAGACTAACCAATTTATTTGAGCATAAGCTTTCGTGAGCTACAGCTCAATTTGTTAGTCTCTAAGGTGCCACAAGTCCTCCTTTTCTTTTTATGAATAAATTGTGGCTACTTTTTAAAAGGGAAGATAATTGAATTCTAATGTTTAGTTTAAACCTAAAAGTTTAGCAGCCCTACTGGGGAATACTTATGACCCCAACGGAGACAAGTTTCTTTCAAAAACTAACTGTGCAGGGGTCAGTTTCTGACATAATTCCTTGTCTCTGCATGGTGTTTCTTTGGTTCGAGACATTGTTCCCTCACTTCTAACATTTTTCATCTTTGCTTTGGTTGATTTGTTGTTTGAAAAAATAAAGAAATATAAGGTATTTTGGCATGATAATGGCTTTATATTTACACTTACCTTTGCATGTGTTCTCATTGGTTGTAATTGTTAGTGCTTTTACATAATTAAAATATCTAATCAAAAAATCCTTCATAGAAGTCTGGCTCCATCAGAGCTGAGGCAGATCTCTTAAAGACATGCTTTCATATGAAAAGTATTGTTTAAAGCAAATATTCTCAGTTGTTTTGCCATTGCTTTTCACTTTAGTACAACTGAAACATTTGTAAATGATTTTTCACTATTAATACTGTTTACCTTGCAGCACTTAGGCTTGGACAGTGAAATCGTGACTCGTATGTTCAGTTTTTCATGCAGTACCACAATGCAATCTTAATGTTACAAATGATAGATTTAAAGATATATTTATTTACTTTGTTAGTTTTCAGAAAATATTTCTATTAAAGGTGGGTTTAGCTAAACCTGTCTCAGCAAAACTTAGGGACTTAACTTGTAAGGAAAATGTATGATTGATTTTACTTGCAGTACCTTCCATCTGTGATTCTGAAAGCGGTTCACACAAGTTTGTAAAATGACACTTTTACTTAATTGTGAGATCAAAATGTGTTCAAATGCTTCTGGCTTATTTAGGTGTAAATATATATTTACATCTTTAAACTTCTTTCTTTGCAGATCAAACTACAGAACAACATATCATATCAAATGGCAGACATACATCGTTTAAAAGGTAAGGAACTTACTACTACACATCGTTTGAGAATAGCATACGAACACTAAAATCTTTTAGAATTCCCTAGGTATTGAGGAGTGCATGCTGAAAGAAGAATCTAGAGTATGTCTGAGGCTGGAGTATTAACAAGTGGCAGCTTGGGTCTTTCAGCTGCGGAAGTTTTATAAAACGTAATTCTTTATCTGGCTTAGATAATAAGGGCTGGATGGATTTCCATATCCGCCTTTTCATGTTATGCAGTGGAGGGAGAGGATACATTCTACCAAAAACTTTTCTAAAATACCCAAAATCATTTTCAAGGTGAAATGTAATGTAATATTCTAGGTACCAGTAATATCAAATTTTTTTAAGTAATTTGTCTATTGATGTAAAAATTATGACTGAAGGAGTGAGGGGAGAGGGAGTCTGACTCCTGCATAACATAGAAAATTATAGAAATAAAAAAAGGACCAGAAAATCTATCTACGACAGTGGTCACCAACTGGTCGATTGCGATTGACTGGTTGATCCTAGAGTATCTTCCGGTCGATCCCAGAGCGGAGCTGCTGCTAAGGTAGGCTCCCCAGCTGCCCTGGCCCCATACCACTCTTGGAAGCGGCCAGGGCGGGGTCTCCCTCTGCATGCTGCCCTGCTCTGCAAGCATTGCCCCTGCAGCTCCCATTGGCTGGGAACGAGGAGCTGTGGCCAATGGGAGCTGTGGGGGCGGTGCTTGCAGAGAGGGGCAGTGCATGGAGTTGCAGGGGCACATTGCCACCTTTCGGGAGCGGTGTGGGGCCGGGGTATGCAGGAAAACCCCTGAGGTTCCTGCAGCTGGAGGAGATTTGTGAAGGTGGGTCCAGTATCCCCCTACTCCTGGAAGCCCCCCAGTCAGTGAGCTCCTAGCTGTGTCCCTGCTGGGCTGGGGCAAGACAGGACTTGTCCTTCCCTTGCCTGGCAGCTGCGGGGGAGGGTGAGAGCAGAGGGAAGATCAGACCCACTTCCGGGTACCTTTTGGGTTGGGACCCTCAAGGTTACAACATTGTGAAATTTCAGATGTTAACAGGTGAAATTGTGAAATTGACCAATTTTAAAACCCTCTGGCCACGAAATTGATCAAAGTGGACCTGAATTTGGTAGGGCCCTAGTAATGTTGACTCCTAACTTGCTTAATATCTTGGTTTTCTGTTTAAAGCAATTACAAGTAATTAATATTCAATAAATATGAGTAGGCATTTTATATCTCACATTTGCACCCAAAGCAGCAGGGAGGTGAAACTTCTAAAGTAGCTGTTTTGAAAACTAAAGTGTATGTTAAATGTTAATGTAGATAGGTGTAAAAATATGACATGTATTTTTAAAAAAAAAATTTTGGAGTAAAAGAAGCACAGAATGTCTGCTGCATGCTAAGGAGGATGATTATATAGTGTAAATGGCTGACCCTGTAGCGAGAGAGAGGGTTCCATTTATACTGCTATATTTTTCAAAATAAGACTATATATTAGGAGAAAATATAATATATAAGGAGATTAACATGAAATTATTTCTCATAAGTAGATGAATCATATAGCCCTTTGGAATGAAGAGTTAAATTTTTACCATATATTCTTATCCTGAAAGTATCTTATCACAAGTAGTACTCTTGGCTTCAAAATAAATGTGTATGAATTGATTTCTAGTTTACAATAATAACTTATTTGGCATGCTGTGTGGCTATGCAATGGGGGCAGGGAATCAATAAATACAGCAGAGATCAGAAAGATTTGAAAATGAGCATTTTTCATCTAAGAAGCATCAATGGTAAAAGGTATTAAAGGGGGGCATTTTTCTACTCACGTTGATTTGTGCAATTTGGCCTAGAACAACTAGCAGAATTACGCCAAGAATTCATTCGTCAAGAGGACCAGCTTCATGAGTACAAGAAGAACAATACTCGTCTTGGGAGGAGGCTGGAGTATGAGAGGTATGATGCTTTTCAGTGTTTTGTATTAACCATAGATTTGTGTACCGTTCCCATAAATGTGAACTCCCGTTAAATCACAAACTAGTCAAATAGATCTTTATTCCTCAAATAGACCTTAACCAATAGATAGCTGACAAATCAAAGAAGCTGTCAGGGTTTCTAATGTAAACCTTTATTTTCTGGTGTTTTGTGTTTTGTTGGGAGTGGGAAAGTCTCTAGAGAAATGTGACTTCCCAGAATTGTGCTTTTTATTCAGTTTGACTTAACTCGTACTTGAGACGATATGTGATTTGAGACAATAGAAGAACAATTATATTTAATCAAACTGTGGGTAATTGAAGTGTTACGGGTGTGTTTATCAAAGTCTTCATGACCAATTTATTTGATTGGAATTGAGGTAAAAATACTATGCTTAGGCTGAAATTAACTCGAAATGTCGGCTATAAATTTGGAAGAGAAATCAAATTTTAGGAAGCAATTCTTTCCCCCCATATATTGTAGGGAAGGGTAAGACACAGTAACACTGAGAAAAGGCTTAAAACTTCTGAAAGCATAATTTATAATGTGTTTGGTTTAAAATATGTGTATTGGAAGCTTTCACAACAAAATACATAGAGTAGAAAATTTAAAGCTTTGCAGGGCTACTACCTCTTCACATGTTATCCCCAAACTCCTCAATTTGTGGACCATCCTTGGTTCACTTCTAGGCCTAAAAACTATTTTTAAAAATAGCTTTAAGGGTCTGTTACTTTTATATTTGTTCATGTGTTCCACCTTTCCTCCTTGAAGCTGCTGTGATAATCTCATGCTCTTTCGTCATCAGTATTAATTGGCTGTGGCTAGCACATAAGATACTACCTTCCTCTCTGTCAACTCAAGCCTTACAAGAGATAAAATACAGAGAGTAGAAGGAGGCAGACATAACCATCCTGGGTTTAACTCCTGAAAGCCTAATGGAGTAAGCCAAGCAACTCTCCCATTTTGAGATGATAGCCCTTTACTTGTTTCAGTTATGTGCCCATAAATAAACATTGTATGGAATGGAACACATTAAAACTGTCACTTAGCATAACTGTTTATTCAGCCAATATACATGCATAGGAAGGAATGCACTGCATTGTATCCTGGTTCCTTTTAACTTGAACAAACTTCTAATAATTAGAGAAACCCTAATATGTCCTTGTGGACTGCAGTTTTATAACAGTGATTTGCTGCTATTTTAACCAAATTAATGGGCTTTTCATCTAGGGCATTCTTAAACATACTATTAATTTTACAGCTTGTAGGAATTTATTTGTTTCCATGATCGGTTCTGAAACTTATCCAAAAATATTTAAATACCTTAATGATACATTTCAGATGTAAGATCCATTTTGAGCAAATAAACACAGTTCTAATAAATGTTGTTTCTTTGAAGATAAGAATTAGTGATTTCAGAAGAATAGAGAATTCAGGTGGGTGAGAGTGTGTGGAAAGTTACTTTGTTTAACTGAAAGGGTTTCTAAAGCTGTATTCAAAATCAGTTTACTGACCACTGGCTTTTCTATTATAAACAAATATGAAACTCTTGCAGAGATTCTCTTCTCAATATAGAATTAGTAATATTTTATATATATATACTCAGTATATATAAACGGTATTAAAAACATAAAGGTTCAAATTCAAGCACTCAGAACTTAAGTAATGCCATAATTAAGGTTACCTGTGCAACTGTAATTTGGTCTCCTTGTGCATGTGCATTACAATTGTCTTTAATTATGGTCACATTTCTTTTGCATAGTACCTTAAGTATGGCATTTCCTAACTGGAGTTCTTTACTCTGTACCCTTAATATTTTCACTATAGTTTTGTTTTTGTTTTTTTTCTCTTTAAATCTGACAAAACATACCATCCTAGTGCATAATATAAATACACCCACATAGTTCATCAGCATGGTTGGAATCTTTAGATCCACTGCACAGACCCTGTTACTAGAGCCAACAGAGTATCTGGTAGTAGAAGTAGTTTGCCATTCTTTATGAGGATGGGCACTGGAGAGGATGAGACACTTTACTCGTGAGTTTCACAGATATTTGCTGATAGAGGAATGGTGAAACTCAGGAATTTTGGGTTCTTTTCCAGGCTTGTCAGGGAGTGTACTCTGCTGGTCACAGACCCTTCTGCTCACCCCACCTTTGAAACCATGGTATTTTCTACTATATCCCAGTTTCTACTCCTCAAGCTTCCTGTGCCAGTCCATTTTCTTTTTCTCCCAGGCAGTTATGGGAGACTTGGTATAATCCAAATCAAATGTGTAACTGTTAGTGTGCTTCCAATTAAGTTTGCAGTGTGGACAACAAATCAAAGACATGAAAATGCAACATGAAGAAAATATAAAGAAGTTAATGGACCAAGGTGTACAAGAACAAAAGGTAAATAGTAGCTAAAAATAATCCTGTTGTTGAAACGGGATTTTTGTTTCAATTTAATATCATCATCATCATCATCTTGAGCAATAAAATCGGAACTAGTTTGGATGTCTAAGAACTGGCTTGGGTTCACCAAAATGTCACCTTGTAATTATTTTGTTTTTTTATTTTGTTTTAATTCTATCACATTTAAGGTCTGTCTGGTGAATCAGCAGCTCTAGAAACTCTTGCTGTATCCCATAGTGGAGCTGGATGCTAGATTTTGCTCATGAGATATGCGGTGGAACTACCTGTTAGTCCAAGGCCTATGTATGGTAACTTCCCACTAGAGGCAGAGTGGTAGAAAACCTATTAATAATGATAAAACTAATTTTTTCTAACCTTTACTGTACAATATAGTACAAGCAAAATACATGTATTATGGTGGAGTAACTGTTTTCTTGGTGGTCCTTTGGGATGATTGTGATATCTGCTTCACAAATTGTATAAGAAGTTCCGCCATTCCAAATTCATGCCAGTGAAAGCTTTGTACAACCACACAATCCTCCATTTTCTCTCTAGATATAAATGTGATGGCATACTTTCAGCCAGACAGCAACCTAGCAACCCTATTTGAGGGTGAAGTTCATGTCTGTAAAATGAACTTCAGGTACAAATCTGAGTAATTGCACCTTATTTAATATGCACCTTTGTTCAGATAGAGGTATACCTACTCTGTAATTTCACCCTTATTCTATTCTGGGGATATAAATTGTTCCTGCAAAAGGGAATTACTGAATTGAGCACCATATAAACCAGTTAAGATCTGTCTTGCTGTAAATGGAGTCATTGATTTGGTACAGGGTATTCAGGAATCCTTACCCTTGTGATGCACCTGTTGGAGGAAGAGAAACATGGTCAAGGTGGGCCCTTTACGAGCCATAAGCCTAGATTCGCTCAGGGACGTCTGTATTTGTGTTTGAAGTCTGATTTTGTGTTACCTTTCTGAAGGCTCTTTTCCCTCTTGTCCTGAGACACAATCTTTGATCTTACAATGTTCTTGAATTGGCATTTCTTTCTGATAGTCTGTTCCTGCACAACTGCAGGAATTGACTCATGTTTGGCGCACAGTTACCAACTTCCACACAGTAAATAAGCACCCTGACTTTCACAATAAACCAAAAATCAAGCTAATCCCATTTCAAAACAAGGCCAAAACAAGCCAATCCCTAAGAACCCCAACACTCTGTGACTAGATTTCCTCCCTGGCATGCAGTCTGGGACTGTGGTGGGACCGCTTTGCATCCCGGACTCTATCATCTCTTTTTTCCCCCTTTTGCCCCTGCTTGCCGGGAGCCAATCAAAAAAAAAGAAGCAACAAGCTACAATCCAAAAACTAGTCAACAAACAACTCACAAGCCAATTAAGCCAAAAACAAGCCCAGTTTTTGTGTGTGTGTGTGTGGGTTTTTTTTGTTGGTTTTTTTTGGTGGTTTTGGCATGTCTGGTTTGGAGGGCATGGGCAGCATGTATACCTGGCAGGCAACGGCAGATGTTGGTCTATAGGGGGTCTGGCTCATGCTCTGTCATATTACCCACTGCTCTCAAGGTTCATTCTCCTAAGGAGCCAAGACATAGGTGTGAGAACTCGGCAAGATATGTTCAGAGAAGCAGCATTGCAAGGTGTAGTGAGTGATTTCCCCTCTCCTTTTAAGGGTCATCTTGATTAATGTTTAATCTGTTTTAAAAACAGGATGCACAGAGAATCCAGCCAAGACAAGACATTGAACAGGGTTTGAATGATCAAGCGATATCTAAGACTGTTCAAGAGACACGTGAGAAAAATTTAGTAAAGAATGAAGAACCCTCAAGCAATCACATCCCTAATGGCAAAGGTATTTCCTTTTTGCGTCACTGGATAAATGTGTTAATTGTGTTCTACCCTCCCCGTCAAACAGAATCATTATTGTTTTTGAGGTAGGACAGTCAGCAGTTTGCCTCAGTTCAGTTGTGATTGGCTAGATATTCGGATTACAAAAGCTACTGCTATGATGCCCTTGTCCTTCTCCGCACAGAGGGAAAAGACTGAGTTCCAAGTCCCAACTGCCCTTTCATTGGTCCCTCCAGAACAGAGTGGAAGTCCACTAGCAGGGCAGTGTGTGGAATCTTGTGCTGTCATTGCTGACACGCTGCCTGGTCTGTGGATAACTGACTCAATTCCAGTGCTGTCAGCCCAGTGCCTTTCACCAATGCGAAATTCACTATTAAAGTCAAAAGAACAATACAGAAGAACTTCATGTTTTTATTTTGACAGAGCAAATCAAATCAGGAGGTGATGCAGGCATGCCTGGAATAGAAGAGAATGATCCTGCTAAAGCTGAAGATACTCCTGCTGGTTGGAAAAATCATGTTCTAATTGGATAGGATATTGCTATTTGATATCATTCTGATTTAAATCTGTGAAATGTTAGACAGCCAATTAGTCAGTGAACATAGTCCAGATGATTTAAAACCCATATATGTTAGGAGTTGTGTCAATACAGACTTTTCGGTGAGAAAACATTCGGATTTTTGGTAGAAGGTAAAATGTCAAGTGCTTAAGTCACTGGGGATTAAGCTGCTTCATCATTCAAGCTCTTTTTTGAAAACTTTACTCAGAAGTTTTAATTTCTCAATTGTAGCACTGGGATTTTAAAATGAAATTTGGTATAAATAGAACTTTGTTAAAGCAAAGCCTAGAATGTAGTGGTGGTTCTATTGGACAAAACTCTTATTGTGAATCCATTTATTTTCTTTAGCTTTAAAGAAGCCTCTTATTTCAGCTTCTCAAAGTGAAGGTCATCAACCCAATCTGAATCTTCCTACTTTACAGCCCCATATGCCAAATATGGTTCCAGGTATGAACTCTAACGGGCAACACTTCAAAATCTCATAAGATCTTGTTCAATAGCTAATTTCTGCTACCAAATCATTTAAGGTTAGCTGCAAGCATCCACTGATTCTGACTTTTGAAACCACAAGAAACAGTAACTTATTTTTCTAAGCCTAACCAGTTAGATTTAGTTCTATTAATGTCAGGCAGAGAGCAAGGGTACAGAAGATGATGATGTGGGTTTGGTTTCTGTTTTTGAAGTCCTGGGGAAAGGTTGGATTCTGTCTACACTATAGTTCAAAATGCATGTTCAAATGTTGTTAGGAAGGTGAAACATAGTTTGTGTGTAAATTGACCAAACAGCTTTAGGATATTTATAAGTTGTGCCAGTAGAACTACCAGTGGTCAAAGAAAAAATATGTCCCTTAATGGTCCATTGCAAATTCTTAAAGAAATTAAACTTAAGATACTAAAACTAGTGGATTTTTGTGTTCAGAGTTTGCATAGGTATAAGCTTAAAAATGTTTTAAATATCCAAATAGTAGGTCTTTAAGAAATGACTCTTTCTACATCTATTTCTATAATTGTACATGGCTCTGACTTTGTTCCACAAAAGCTATTTCGTTCTGGGTAAATTAGTTTTCCTCATCTCTAAGAAAAGCAGTAGAGACCATGTGAAATCTTGGCCCCACTGCATTCAGTAAGAGCTTTGATTTCAGTGGCAATGGGGCAAGGATTTCACTTTCTGAAAGGATTCTCCGTGCTCCTTATTCATGTGTATCTGCCACCCCATTTGCAGTAACTTTGCATTTGAATTAAGGCTGTCAAACGGTTTTAAAAAAAAGTCTCAATCACAGTTTTAATTGCATTGTTGAGCAATAATAGAATACCAATTTACATGTAATTATAAATATTTTTGGATTCTTTTCTACATTTTCAAATATGTTGATTTCAGTTACAACATGGAATACAAAGTGAACAGTGCTCACTTTCTTTTTTACATTGCAAATATTTGTAATAAAAAATAAAATAAACACAGAAATAGTATTTTTCAATTCACCTCATACAAGTCTACTCAGTCCTATTTCTTGTTCAGCCAGTTGTTAAGACAAACAAGTTTGTTTACTTTTACAGGAGATAATGCTGCCTGCTTCTTATTTAGGTCACCTGAAAGGGAGAACAGGCATTGGCATGGCACTGTTGTAGCCAGTGTTGCAAGGTATCTACCTGCCAGATATGCTAAACATTCATATTGTTATACCAATAAAATAAAAACCAGCAGGATCTTACTAAAGAGGCAAAGGCAAAATACCACATTTATTGTGAATACAGAAAGAATCACAGTAAGCAGTTAGTTATAGCTATGACATTCCATTCAATCTCATATTTATTCACACATTCATTCATACACACACACACACAGAGGTTCTGCAAGGTTGTTATCATAGTTACCAGCCTTAGAGTTGCTCATGCGAAGCCACTGGCCAGGTGGCCTGGACATGAGGAGGGAGCAGGGCCTTGTCAGATGCTCCTGGAAGTTGGTTTGCAGAATCAGACCCCCAAAGTTCTCACTTTCTAGAGTCTGTTTTTATAGGAATTTCTTCCTAGGCCAGTCTATGGGAATTGCTTCTTCATGCTGTTGCTGAATCAATTAGCAGATAACATCTAGCAGCACGGAGCCATCAGGAATGTGCTATCTTGTTCTTTGGTTCTCCCATTCTTGAGGCTGTTGGGTGGATTCCAGTCTGCCCTCTGGGGGTCCTCTGGTTATTTCCACTTGACGCCTTCTTCAGCCGATGGACACTGGATTCTTAGGCTGGCACCTCCCTGATCATTCAGTTATTATCCACACCAAGCATCCATCCACATACATCCTCTATCTCTATTTTAATCACAATTGTTAATACAACAAAAGGGCGGGGAGTCTGTGGGTGCTGTTTCTGTTGTTACAGAGTATTGCTTTGAGTCTCTCTCTGTGTGAATTGCTTTGAGAACATACTCTGTCTTAGAATGTACTAACGCAATTAGCAGCTTGCAAGTTTCACACATAGAGGGAGAGAAACAGTACCAAAAACCAAGAGACCTCTTAATTAGTAATACCCTGGAATTTAAACTATGGGGAATCAAACTCATTTGTGATTTTAATACAGAACTTCTTTAATATGATCCAACATAATGACCCTTCATGCTTCGACATGTAGACTCTATAAAGTTTTACATTATTTTGTTTTTGAGTGCAGTTATGTAAAATAAATAAAAATAGTTCTACATTTGTAAGTTGCACTTTAACAATAGAGATTGTACAACAGTACTTGTATGAACTGAATTGAAAAATACTATTTCTTGTTTATAGTGCAAATATTTGTAATCAAAAACAGTAATATAAAGTGAGCACTGTACACTTTTTGTATTGTGTTGTAATTGAAATCAATATATTTGAAAATGTAGAAAAGAATCCAAAAATATTTATAACAACTTTAAATTGGTATTCTGTTTAACAGCACAATTAAAACTGCGATTAATCACAATTATTTTTTAATCTAGCTAATTTGTTTTGCATTTATCGCTTGAGTTAACTGTGACAGCCCTAATTTAAATCATTACTTTTGAAATCTTAAATGCTGTACAGGAGGTACTGATTAAAAATCCAGGACAGAATGCATGTGGGGAGGAAGCTTAGCACAATACGTTGCTTATTGGGTCAGAAACAGATTGAAAAGTATCTGAGTGAAGCAATCAGTGCCTTGCCCTCGTCGTCAATATAAGTATGGACTACACTAAATTATCTTCTTCATGCTGTAGATTTAAATGCTGACAATGAAGGAAATGTTAATATTGTGAAGCAGATACCTCCAAATCCTCCTCAGCTCTTGATTCCTGAACAAAATTTGGAAAGTAAAAAAGAACACAAAATTAAAACTGAACTTGGAAAACAAGCTCCAAAGGATAGAGTTGGTGAATTCCAGAAGATGAAGCAAAGTAAGTTAGTCAATACCATTGTACTTCAATACCTTGGGATGCATCTGTCTTTTCATTTGTATCTATTGCAATAACACTCATTAAAAACAGTGACCAATTGTGTGGGTGGCCTTATAGAAATTAAACATGCAGAAAATTTAAATATGTAAAGATATTACTACAGAAAGTACATTCCTTAATTTTCTTAAGACAATAGCATGTTACTATTAGAGAGATTAGTTTTAATTATTAAACTATCTTTATGGGTATTAAAAATGTAGAAATTTATAACAAAATTTACATTTTAAATAATTAAGTATGAAGACATTCAATCAAAATATTAAAATCAGTTTGTATTTTGCAAGTAGACAGCTGCTTGTATCTATCAATATGACTTAACTCCGTTTTAACTTTTTCTTCTTAGTGGCTATGTCTTGAATGCTCTTAACAAAGAAATAGTTTGGTACTATAATGGGGGAGGAAATTGACTTGGTTTGGTTGCTTTTTGCATATTGTTGAAAAACTTGTTCTGTTCCAAACATATCATCCAGAAGAACCCTTATGTTGCCTTATGTCCATGTTGGAGAATTGTTTTTATTCTGAGAGAAGCAAGTTGCACTTAATGTGCAGAATGAGTTGTTGTCCTGCCAAGGATGGATTAGTGGGCAGAGTGTAGGTGAAACAAAGGTGCATCACAAATACAATTTCATGTGGCTCTGTAATTTATCATGTGGACTGCATGTTGTGTGTTACACACATAGTATGTTTTGTGTTATTTCATCTTTAAATTGTAGTTTTCAGTCTTTGAAACATCAAGTTTTTCATGTTAGCATTGAGGATACTCTGCTCTTCAGTACATCTTAACCCAGTTATTTTTCAAGACCTAATTTCATCTGTTTAAGAATTACTTGTTTACAATGCCTTTGGGGTGAGAAAAGGCCATTTACAATAACTTTAGCACTGTATTTTATTTTGTCTTATTTTCCTGGGAAGTCTCTTCTTCTTGTAAATCTGTTGACATTTAGTAGCGTTAGAAGCTCAAGGTTGCACTGGCATGAGCATTTACATTGATTTTATATATTTCATCCAGGTTTTTTTTCCCTTACATCAAAACAAAGCTCTTCAAACTTTTCAGATGAAAAGTTCCCTGTGAAGTGTGGTTCTATGTACTGGGATAGGTTTTGTACTTCCTCTTAAAATCCCAGATTTGTGCTCTTTATAAAAAAAAACAAAAAAAAAAAACACAAAAACTCTTCTGCTTGCTTGTGTTTTTTTCCAATTGAAAAGCATTTTATAAACATATATCTGTAAAAATAAGTGACTTTTGTTTACTGTTGACTTTTTAAAAGCACATTATCCAAATGGTGTGCATGTTATTCATGGAAGAAACAAAAGACAAGTTTTTTTGATTAGACATTCTTAAATCTACTTCTGAATGTGAAGCTTTAGAACAGTGAAAACTAACTTGTCTATAGTAAGTCTGAAGCACTTGGGCTGCTTTTAGGCAGGAAGGGTATAACAATTCTTTTTTTTTTTTTTTTAAAGTAAAGCAGAATCAATTAAATGAATGAACTGACTTTGATTCAGAGTAATTATTTTGCATACCTAACAAAATGTGAACTGGACAAACTTTCTCCAACAGTGCATTGTAGTCTATTATTCTAGTAGGAACAAATATCTAAAGATACTGAAATATTTAGTTAATGGAATTCTTGTGTTGACTCTTTGGTTTCCCTTGCCTTTTGGAAGGGAACACTGTTGCTATAGAAGACCCCAAAGAACAGCTACTTTTCCTATAGCCTGTTCTTTCTTTCTTTGACTGATTTGTCCACATGTATTCCAGTTTTTGTGACTTGCAAGCAGTGAACTCGTGTTCAGTGTCACTGAAAAATGACTGTATGATAGCTCTTCCAAAGAACATATCAGACCTGGAGCTCTCTACCAAGGATTAGTGCTGGGTAAAGGTGTGACCTGAACTCCAGGTAGCTGTTCTACACATCTGAGATTGGAACACCTTAGTGAAACTGCAGAAGCTGCTTGAGCTCTGGGAGAGTAGGTTCTGATCTGTTTAGGTGGGTCCCAATGTTCTACCTCAAACATGTTCTAATGCAGTCCAGAACCCATTTAGATAGTGTGACAGGGTCGGGCCAGATGGCTACAGGAGAGTAATAGAAGGCAGATATATTAGCCCCAGGTTAAGTAGGTCCCTTTTCCGTGGGTAAGGTAACAGGGAAGGTTCCAGAACAATCAGGAACCTTCTGGAGACAATTAAGACAGACAGGCTGATTAGAACACCTGCAGCCAATCAAGAACCTGCTAGAATCAATTAAGGCAGGCTAATCAGGGCACCTGGGTTTAAAAAGGAGCTCGCTTCAGTTTGTGGTGCACTGTTTTTGAGCTGGGAGCAAGAGGTACTAGGAGCTGAGAGTGAGAACACGTACTGTTGGAGGACCGAGGAGTACAAGCATTATCAGACACCAGAAGGAAGGTCCTATGGTGAGAATAAAGAAGGTGTTGGGAGGAGGCCATGGGGAAGTAGCCCAGGGAGTTGTAGCTGTCACACAGCTGTTCCAGGAGGCAGTCTAGACAGCTGCATTCCGCAGGGCCCTGGGCTGGAACCCTGAGTAGAGGGCGGGCCCGGGTTCCCCCCAAATCTCCCAACTCCTGGTCAGACACAGGAGGAGTTGACCTGGATTTCGGGTTCACGAAAACGGCCAAACTGAGGGCTGCCGTGAAGCTCCAAGGCGAGCAAATCCGCCAATAAGTGCAAGAGCCACCAAGGTAGAGGAGGAACTTTGTCACAACTGGTTTTGGGTACAAATGGGCTATCCTTTCACTCTACCAAATGCCAGAAACACTCTAGGTGAATTCCTGAATGTTCTTGTTCAATCCAAACAGTAAGAGAGAGTCCTGATTACATCTTAAAAGTATGTAATCTAGCTTCCACCCCTGACTGGTATGAGGCTTGGGGAAGAAAACTAGCAGGTGGATCGCTTATTTAGGTGAAAGTCGAGGACTACTTTAGGTGAGGGCAGGAAAATTGATCCTGTGGTTCTGTGTGGTTGTCGTCTGTGCTGTCAAACCTGCTGATGGGAGTGGAGGAAGGGTCAGAAGGTTGTCTCCTCTGGGACCTCTCCCTCTTCCTTGGAGGCTGTGTTATCTGTTGGCCTGTATTGCTTCCTCCTGGAGGTGGGGCTGTATGCCCCCAAAGAGCACAAGGTGGCTCATGAGTCTTTTAGCATACGTAAGGCCTCATTGGTATGGTACTGAGAAGGTTATGATCCTTGAACGATGGCTCCTTAGTGGTCATTTGGGCCTTCTTCAGAATACTGGACAACTGCAACCAAGATGCTTTGCATGTAGTAGTTGGGGTTGCTATGGTGCTTATTGACATCTGAGACATCTAAGGATGCTTGTAAGGAGGTGCAAGTTACCAGTTGCTCCTCAATGATGAGTCTTAAGTTCTTTCCTATTTTCCTGAGGGAGTGTCTCAATAAAATGATGTTCTGGCCCAATTCAGGAAGTTGTATCTAGCCGAAAGTTTTTGGGAGTTTGATAGGTGTGTCTGTAAGTTAGCTGAGGAATGGGCTTTACAGCCAGAGAGGTGTTGCTTTGGGTGGTCTCTATTTAGACCTCTTTGGGACAGCTGCAACTACCAAGGATCCAGGTATGGGGTGATTATAGAAATACTAATACCCCTCCAATGGGACTTGGTAGTGCCTATCTGTCTTCTGTGACGTGGGTGTCACTGATCTTTGGGTCTGCCATAGATCCCTTGTTTATTCCAAGAAACCTTTGATATTTTGGCATTGACAGTCTTCTAGAAATTGAATATGGAATGTCAAGAAGTATGTGCAACTTCTCTTGTGCTATTTCTACTGGAATTTCCAAGATATCAGCCATTCATTGGAGGTGCTCCTGGAAGATCCAGTAATCACCTGACTGGGTTGGAACAGTTGGAGTGACAGCTTCATTAGGTGATACTGTATTGCCATTGGGATAGGCTGGACATCTGTCTCTTGAAGAAATTTTTGGTCTAAATCCTGGTCCAGATATTGGGAAGTATGGTGCACCAGTCGCCCTTCTTGATGTGGTCTAAGATGTGAGGGAGGACCTGGTTTTGGAGACAGAAACAGTTGATGAAACTTTCTGTTGTTGCGTCTCGCAACGGCCCCAGAATGGCTATGATTGTACCTGTTTGGGATGTGGTACTGTTGGCCAGAGAGGATTCCCCAAGAGGGCCCAGGGATGAGCTCCCTCCCTCCCCTTCACCTCCTGTTGTCCTGTGGAATTTTGTCCATGTCAGAATGGCTTGGCTCAAAATGAGGAGAGCATGGTAAGTATGTGGGTGACATCTCTACTTTACTTGGCTGAAGTCGAGGAGGGAAGAGTATATGTCCTCCAGAAGTGGAGCCATTCTCTCAGACAGTGTAGATGGTTCCTAAATATCTTGTGTACAAACTGAGGTGGTTGACCCAGATGCCCCCAGAGCTAGGAGTTTTTTATTAGTGGCCAGCAATGGCAATTCTGGGAGGCTGGTTACTGTTAAGTCTCCTGGTACCAAAAAGATCTGCTCTGGATGTGCATCTCACACATTAGCAGGTAACATGGTAGGTGGTTTGTTGCCGGATGTCTCAGTGCCGGTGCTTTGGTACTAGTCAAGGCATGTACCAGCTCATGAAACAGTGCAGAGGCCATCTGGAAACCTGCTGGTGTTGAGGTGTCAGTGGCACAACGGGTCTCAAACTGTCTCCTACTCTACTGGGTGCTGATGAGGGAGATCTGTCTCTCCTATCCCTTTGAGAGCAGTGTTCTTTCCTCCTCTCTCCTCAGAACTCTGCAGCGAGGAGAGTTTGGAGGTTTTTGCTGATTCTGTGATGGATGTATGGAACTTGCTTGATGAGGCCTGGACCCAGGGCTTGCAGGAGCACTAACTGACACTGTCTACTGTGGCTTGGAGGATACCCTCAGGGACCTTTCCATGAGGAAAAGTTTTAGGTGGGATTCCCTCTGTGTGTTTGTGTGTGTCTGAAAAAGCATGACATTGAGCACTTGAGCAATATGTGTGCTTCAGTGAGGCAGAAGAGGCACTTTAGGTGTCCATTATTAATATGAATAGTGACTTTGCAAGAGGGACAGGATCCTGGGGATTTTGATTTCACCACGTCCAGGTGGTACTGTACTGGAGCATCTCTCATCTAAATTTTTTTTTTTGCCAATGAGTTTAAAACTTTTACTAATCTACCTAAAGAATTATAACTACAATACTGACTTAAAAACTTGATAGAGAAGGAAACTGCACAGTGCTCAGCATGGGTTCCAGCTTGTCTTTGGTAGTAAGGAGATGGACAGCCACAACCAGCCTTCAACCCTTATGCCTTTGGTGACAAGGCTCAGGTGAGGCCCCGGGGGACGGTGCTGTTCAGAAGAATCCAACTTTGTATGCATGGTGGGAGGGGAGGCATGCACACCAGAAGTGGAATACTTGTGGACAGTTTCCTAAACTGTAATGGTTTTGTAGGAGCGGTTACTTAGCTTGTTTCCATACCTAGCTGCAATCAGCTCATTCAAGAAAAAGGGCAGATGATGGATCATATAAATATAATAATTTAGCTCTTGGTGCTTCTGAGAGTCCATAGCACTTTACAAATATTAATATAACAAAATATCAAGCTTTTGCAGGGCACAATGTAAAGAGTGAGAGTTTAAGTAAAAGTGAAATCTCCAGGAAATCTGTTTTGTAAATTAACAGAATTCTCACTACAAGCTTTAAGTGGGAAAAACTCAACACCTAACCTACATGACCAGTTTACTGAAAGCTTTTGTTTTCTTGTTGGGTGCAGTGGTCCCTTATTTTTGTAATATCTTTTGGAATTTTCTATAGCACCTTTTTACCATAATATCAAAATCTATATTTTTCTTTTTCTCTTGTAGTACAGTGATATGGTACACTGCTTGGTTTAGTTTATCCTTTGTTTAGATTGTTAAACCCTTTGGAACAAGGAGTGTGTCTCATACCTCGGATGTGCATATAACAGCTAGCACAGCAGAGCTCTGATCTCATTTGTACTTCCATAATACAAATAAATAATAAGCCTCTGTGCTTCCATAATACAAATAAATAATAATCTTGTCACAACTTGTAGGAACACCTGGGTATGTTAACTAAAAAGAAAAGTAACTCTCATGCCAAGCTCAATCTCTGAAAATTGAATATTTTTAAATATACTACAGATTTCCTTGACATTGATCGGAAATTATATGCCCTTATTTTTAAGTTGAGAAACTTGGTGTGCAATATCAGTGAAATTCATTTTTTTTTATCTTTTTAAGGACTTGAATGGTTTTCATTGCCAATTTTACTGTCCTGTTGAATCATACTTGGTCTGCTTTATTTTATTTTTTTTTTTATTTTTTTGAACACTAGAAATTGGTCCAAACATTTCATCTCCTGCTTTCATATTTTACATTGAGGCTTAACTTTTAACAAATTTTCAAAATGATTGATGTTTTTCATGTGTCTTATATACTGATACTGAAATTTGATTTTTTTTAAACATTTAAGCAGAGTGTCATGCAATTGAGATTAAACTATTTCTATTCACGTATCAATGGACAAAATACTGTATTATACGAATATTTGAAATCAGGAAAATTTAATGGAACTATAGCCATGGAAGTTGTTTGAATCTCCAACAAAAAATTTCCCCAAAGTGAGTATGTTCTTAATAGCAAATTAAGGTTCATCTGTGCATATGAATCTCTTTATTTGATAGTATTTATAACTAATTTCAACTAAACCAACCTAATAGGCTGTTTAAAAATAAACAAATATAGACTATTCTGTTTAGTCTTCTACTAAAGCTGGGCATATGTAAATAAAATAACATTGGAGGCGAGTTGAGTGTATTAAAAGATCATTTTGTGTCCTTACATGTGTTCCATATAGTTTTATCCTTTTAGAAATTCTGAAGGGCTTGGCATTTCTTTGAAACAAGGGTATGGAACTCCCTTTTAACTTTTTTATCAAGTGGCACTTGTCCACCTTATTGTGCCTTCTGGCTGTTCACAAAACCCATTCTGTTGGTGGACTGAATATCTGAACCACTTGGGGCCCTTCCTAGTCCTGTAACATGTAAGTAGATGGCATACCAGTCTATCTACGTGCTATTTGCTACAGAATAAAGCCTCAGATAGTAAGAAATCTTACAGTAATGTCTCAAATACACACTTAAACAATGACTCTGCAAAGCTAGAAAACAATCGAACAATGAAAAAATGCAGAACCTATAGTCTTGTTATATCAGTTGGCACTGTGCCATCTGTTGGCCATAGATTCTCTTCTTAGAGGGAAATTTTTATTCAAAAATACAATTTTCTGATGTTTCTGGCACATGATGGCTACAAGTCAGTACCACAGAATCACTTGGGTTGATAGAAACTCCTGTTTGTCCTCAGATATATTGCTTCATTGTGGCACAGTGGGTTTAATTATTCTTAAATAAACTCGATAAATATTTATCCATTCTAGCCTTCAATATCTGCCACAACTCTTTAGCAGCTATGTTCTGTTTCCTACCTGTGTGCCTCAGTTTTTAACCTGAATTATCTGACTGTAGGTTATGCTAATTTTGGCTGACTAAAGTTGATCTATTCTCTTCATATTTGAAAACTTAACACATGTACTTCTCTCCTGAGTTCTGACCTTTATTTGTTTAAAATGCAGTACCAAGAATACACGCAGTAATTAACTTAGTGCTAATTAAAGCAGTTGTCTCTAACATCTTTTTGATACATTCAGCATTTCACACTCGTATCTAAATGACTTTTTTGCTTGTGAGCTGGTCATAATTTTTTCTAACCTGTTATATGAAACTATATTTGTGAGTCGTCTTATATATGGATTAATTTTGAGAAGTTCTGAGAATAGGTCGGTACCGCTCAATAGACATGTGCACTACCTGTGATTGCTCAAATAAGAAACATGGTATTGTTTCTGTTCCCTGTGGGTTTTCTGTTTTTTT
The DNA here is from genome assembly GCF_965140285.1 of Lepidochelys kempii. Classification (NCBI taxonomy): domain Eukaryota; kingdom Metazoa; phylum Chordata; order Testudines; family Cheloniidae; genus Lepidochelys; species Lepidochelys kempii. The sequence continues at coordinate 83,565,710 of NC_136389.1, read as the reverse complement.
TTTTTTAAATAAATGCATGTAGTACATACCTGTGCATGTAATCTTCCAATTTCCTTGTATAAGACTTAGAAACTTTCTGTGGACACTTGTGCCAGTTAAACTCAGATTTGCTTTCTGTGAATATTAGTGCAATAAAAAAAATGTACAAACATAGCTGAAGAGAACTCACTTAAAAATTCAAGCAAATATTTGTGGAAAACCTTACTCAGTATTTGCCAATCTCTGTTAATCACATGTTACTGTACACAATGAAGCATTAGCTTTTCCTAAAACAATGCCACTCTGTCAGATCATCCACTGCACGCACACTTTTCTCTGATACTAATGTTGAAGTGGCATTCTCCCATTCAGTTTTTCTGCATTTAATTGCTTTTTACATATGTGACTTTTCATCTGTCATGATTGTGATATAAACAAATCTCAATTTTCTGCTCATCTCGAATATATAAAGATTGTATTGCATTTTAATCTAGTCTCCAGTTGCAATCCTTCCAGGTTCATATCTGCGAATTTGATTAGCATATTGCACTCCCTCCTCCAAGTAGTTGACAAATTTGTTGAATTGTAGTGGACTCGGACCCCCCGGATACTCAACTGAACACCTGTTCTCAATTTGACATTAAACCATTCATCTTTCCTCATATATTTTTAGGTTTCAGAGGAACAGCCGTGTTAGTCTGTATTCGCAAAAAGAAAAGGAGTACTTGTGGCACCTTAGAGACTAACCAATTTATTTGAGCATGAGCTTTCGTGAGCTACAGCTCACTTCATCAGATGTTTACCGTGGAAACTGCAGCAGACTTTATATACACACAGAAATCATGAAACAATACCTCCTCCCACCCCACTGTCCTGCTGGTAATAGCTTATCTAAAGTGATCAACAGGTGGGCCATTTCCAGCACAACCTGGATTTGTGCTGGAAATGGCCCACCTGTTGATCACTTTAGATAAGCTATTACCAGCAGGACAGTGGGGTGGGAGGAGGTATTGTTTCATGATTTCTGTGTGTATATAAAGTCTGCTGCAGTTTCCACGGTAAACATCTGATGAAGTGAGCTGTAGCTCACGAAAGCTCATGCTCAAATAAATTGGTTAGTCTCTAAGGTGCCACAAGTACTCCTTTTCTTTTTGCATATATTTTTAGTTTGTGTATCCGTTTTGTAGTTCCAACTAATTCACATTTTTATAGTACTTTATTTCATTATGGAACTATTCCTCATACCCGTTTAAAAGCTTAAGATATTTACTATATTTTTGAAACCTTTTAATCATAACAAGAAAGTTAGTATAAAGATATACTAACTACATAGTTCAACAAAAATATTCAAGACTCCACACAGATCTTCGTTGGATTGGACCCACAGACAGCATGGTGCACTCAAGAGACTAGCTGAATTCCTTTTGCAGTATTTATACTTCACCACTGTGAGCAGAAAACCACCAATGTGCTTTCTAAGGAGAAGATTTTTTCAATTTTTGCCAATGTGATGGTAAAAGTCAGGCAAATCTAACTTCAGAATTCTTCATTGTCATGGATAAATCCTGGCATTCGAGGAAAAGTGAATGGTATTTCTGGGTCTTCCTATATGGAGCCTTCTATTGAAACACTTTTTTTTCTCCAAATTGTGAAGCCCATAGTAACCAAATGCTGTAAGAGCTAGCTGGCATGTGCCACTGACCAGCAGAATTCTCCAAACTCCTTTTAAATAATCAAGTAAATCTTTTTGCATGGAGATGTTTTCATAAAACAGTATTCGTTTTTCACAACTGACATGGCTACGAGGACTGAAGAATCTAACCTATGATCTGCTTTGTTAGAATCCTTTCTTTTCTTTCCTTTCCTCTTTGCTTCTGACTTAATCCTTTGCCTACTTCACAGGCCGATTCTTTGATGAGAATGAATCCCCTGTTGATCCGCAGCATGGCTCTAAATTGGCGGATTATAATGGGGATGATGGTAACGTGGGTGAGTATGAGGCAGACAAGCAGGCTGAACTTGCCTACAATGAGGAAGAGGATGGTGATGGTGGAGAAGAAGACGTCCAAGGTGAGCTTGGGCCTTGTCTCCATCCCACTAAAGAAAAATCTACACTGAGTTTACTTGTTGAATTTGTGTACAGCTCCAATATTACTAGCTAATCAAAACTGCCTTAGCATAAAAGAAATTTTCTTCAGGCAGTCTTTCACTTACTGTTTCAAAACCAACCTTATAACGGTTTTCAATACAGTATATTTTAACATTGTGTAAATCTTTGAAAGAATCTGCTTTATTATGCTAGTAAAGTTAGCATGACTGAAATTTCAGGAACAGTTTTATTTGCCTTCAATAATCAGGAAGTCTCATAGCTAGTTATTTTGAACATACATGCTTCTGCATTTATTAAAACAATTTCAAAGGCATATTAACATGTATTTTGAGACTACTACTTATATCTGTAGTATTCACAACTATCTTAGGGTGTTACATGTTTTATGATCAGCAAATTATCAGCACTTAGTAGCTAAAAACTATACTAAACATTTTTGTGCTTAATACACAGATTCAACAGACATTCAATTTACCCTATTAACTTCAAAACTAGTTAACTCAGTGATAGTCTAATATCCACTTATATGTGCATGCCTCCATCTTTTGTTCTGCGGGCACTTCAGTGTATTGACTCTTCATAGAATCATAGAATATCAGGGTTGGAAGGGACCTCAGGAGGTCATCTAGTCCAACCCCCTGCTCAAAAGCAGGACCAATCCCCAATTAAATCATCCCAGCGAGGGCTTTGTCAAGCCTGACCTTAAAAACTTCTAAGGAAGGAAATTCCACCACCTCCCTAGGCAACGCATTCCAGTGTTTCACCACCCTCCTAGTGAAAAAGGTTTTCCTAATATCCAACCTAAACCTCTTCATGGCATGTTTCCAATTACACTATTAATGTTGTATGGTAGTGTAGTAGTAGTTTGTGAAAAGTTTGCACAATTTTGTGGAGAAATTGTTTCAGGTACTTTATCTCCAGCTAAAAGAAAATTGCATAAGACAAAATATTTTGAAGTTTTATAGGTGCCTGTTCTTGATCATCTTATTGTAACCGCATATTCTTTTCCTGAAAAGTTCCCAGATAACAGGGTTTGTACAGCAGGAAATAAATTTGAAAGACTTTCTTCTACGCGTAGTTAATAGAGACCCTAAATATGGTTAGAACCAACCGACTCCTGTAGCTGTGCACTTAAATATGCATCATGCTGTGGCCGTGTTGGCGTGGGGAAGCTAATGAACAGGTGAAGGAGTACGTAAGTACAGATGAGAACTTTGAGCAATGAATTAACTTACTGACAAACAAAGCTTACTGCTGCTCTTCCAGCATGAGGCTCCTGTTGCGGTTTTGATCAGCGGTGACAGGTGCATTTCTAAATGCTCTGGATTACTGTCTTCAGTTCTGTCCGTAAAACCCACTTTGTATCTTCGATTTGGAGATCTGACCTAGTAGAATACATAGCCTGTTTGTTTTATTGCCATTGACTTATAGAAGTATGGGATTTCTGCTCTTAACCATACATCTTGTAAAGTTAAGGAAAGAGTTCTATCTAGACACTCATGTGTAACTGTCTAAACCATGCATTCAGATTTTCAAAATTAGGAGCTTAAAGTTAGGCTTCAGTCTGGCTTTTGAAAAGAGATGAGCATCCAACAGCTCCCTCAGTAGGTACTTGTTGGATGCTCATCTCTTTTGACAGCTCAGGCTGGTGACTAAATATGACTCCAGTTTTTTAAAACCTTGGCCATATTGCCTAGCTTTTCATTTTAGTCCCTACAATACTATGACCACTCTTAAATCTCCTCAAAGTGCTAGTTTTCTGTATTCTACTCAGTATGGTCCGCTCTCTCTCTCTCTCTACTGCTGTGCTCTATGAATCATAAATTAGAGATGGGGGGAAAACTGATTAGGTCATCTAGTCCAATGCTATGGACCAGTGCAGGATTGTTCCCCCTGCAGTATGCAGCTCTTGCTCAACTGACTAGATCAGTGTGTGAGTTCTTAGGTTGGATTCAGTTTTGACTGACCTTTCAATACTAACCCAGTGTCGTAGTGGTTTGTATTCTACAGAGCAAGTGATGAGATTGAGTACACATAACTTGTGTTGCATGCCATTATAAACAGCATATTTTAGTATACTATTCTGTACACCAGTTCTTACAGCACGATTCTATAAGGTATGTTGGTGGGAAATTGAAAAGTTAGAGGCACAGAGAGCTGTGGTTAAATTGTATTTATTCAAATAAGCCTTGGGTTGTAAATTGCTTTAACTTGTTTGTACTTAATATCGATTTGGATCAGCTGGTGGCAAAGAGAAATTGCTTTGTAAAAGTCTTGGACGTTTACAGATATGATGCCTGACAATTCAGTAATCTGGGTTCTGCGGCTTTATTTTGGACTAGCAGATAGGAAACTTAGATTTTTGGAACTCATACTGTATACATCAAAAGTGACAGTGGGCTTAATTTTTGTCAGTAAAGGTCAGTGTGTTAACTTGTGAGCATCTGCCTGAAAAGAAGAGTAGCAGATACGATCTCTACAGGTTCAAGATGAAAGAAGTGGCTTGGAACTGAAGGGAAAAGGAATGACAGCTGGGTATTTGCTCTGTTTTTCTGTGTGCTGGTTATTTGCCTGATTTTGGTGTACAGATCAATGGCAGGGAAAAGCCAACAATACTTTGCTCAGGGGAAGCATTAAAAATGTGTTTAGTCAACACGCTTTTTGGTGACATGGCTTCATTGTTGTAATGAGTGGAAGGGAAAAATCTCAATGGTCTTTGGCTAAAGTGAAACCGAAATGTTTTTGGAAAATATTCTGTGGCTTTAAAGGCAAAGCAGAAAGTATTGTAGGTACAAACAAATCAAGTTAAGCAGCTCTTGTTTTTTATCACAAAATGTTTATATTCCAGGTTGTATTTAATAGCAATATCAGTGTTTGAAAATTCCACATTCGTATAAGAGACATCACCCAGGGGATGCAGTCTTCTTGAGTGGCTTTAATTGTTTAATAATTCTTGACACCTGTATTATGAGTCTTTGGCTCAACTGAAATACCCCTGAGCCAATGGCAGCCTGGTTTCATTGTAATGCGCATTTCACAGAGGTTAAATTTGAGACTTGGACTATTGCAGTATGTAATAGAACGGTAAGACTCCTTCCAGAATTGTTAGAAGGATATTACCATTAAAAAACTGAAATTTTCCAGCTTGCAAATGCAAAGTACTTTAGGAAGGAAGATTTCAGTGTGAACTTTCTGAATAAGACACATTTTGAGGAAAGATCTAATTAAACCTCTTCCAGCAGTGAAACTTGCCCATGTTACTTCTAGGAATGGGAGGGATGCAACAAATTTGGAGAAGGGGAGCTCTAAGCTTTGAAATATCTTTCAGAATTTGCCATTGCTGTATTTGGAACTTCAGCTTTCTTGGTTTGAAAGCAGGAAGGAAAAGGCCAGAGCCCCATGTTAGGTTGGAAAGAAGAAATAGAACAGGACAGTAAAGTTTGACAATTGCTGTGGTAGGCTGTTAGGGTATTGGAAAGTTTGGTGAAAGTGAGAACTCCTCTTCCCTTCCCGTGATTGAGGATGAAGTTACAAATCTATCAAAAGCCTACCAATCAAAGGCTGATATGAAGGATACAATCCTCTATGCAGTGTTCACACATGGTATCTGATTAGAAATTCGACCACTTTGCAGCATCTGGAATTAGCAGTGGGGTTGGGCATTTCCCTTGGATCTCACCCTCCAAAGAAATCTTTCATCTCTACCTCTGGCTAATGTCTGGCTTAAAATATTTTTTTCCCCAAGTCCTGAGCAGGTAAATGTCATAAATGACATGGTGGATATCAGTCAGATGATAACCTTTCTGGATAACTGCATTCATCTTTTGAGCAGAAAGGGATAACTGAGAATTTTATCATGGGCAGTATGATGATATTGAAGATGAACACACAACAAAGATTGAATTGACCTGAAGATGAAAGAAAAATATAAAACCGTATTAGAGCTAATATATAAAATATAAGACTGAAGCTTAGAGTTTGCTGTTTAAAGACTTCATAAGACACTGTACTATGGTGTCTTAGAAGCACAAATGTGAACTTTAATATAGCAGACTTCAAAAACACTGATTAAAAGTACAATTTGAAATACTGGGCATGGATTCCACTGCTTCACAATTGACTGTGCCAAAGATTTTTGGAGTGTTCCTCCCTTTTATGCTCATGAGGAAGAGAGAGAAGAAATGTATAGCTTGGTTCATTATCAGACCATATACAGCTTTTTTGGCAGTGGGAGCTAGAGGCAAGAGTGTAACTTTTCTGCATGAGGTACACAGTTTTGTTGTGTGGTGTTTTTTTCTTGTAATGCACTGTCTGTGAAGGTGGGGGAAAATGGAGAAGGCACAAAGTCTCATTCTTCTGGAAAGGATTTGGATTTAATAGGATTGTCTGGCCCATTTAAAAGGGACATTCTCAACTGATAAATATAACCAGTCCTAGAATGTCTTAAAATCAATCAAATCTCTGAAACTCAGCACTCCAAAATAAGGGTATCTAGCACCATCAAAATCCCACTTCTTCAGCAGAGGCAAACCAAAAAATGAAGACCACTGGGTTTGTAATTAGATATAGCCATCATGGCATCTCTGGCATGTCTAGTCTATTCTTGTGAACAGGCTGGTTTAATGTAGTGTGCACCCATGTCAGTATCCACATATATCTGTAACCCGATGTGTTCTGGAAAGCTATTTTTAAATGAGTTTCAGTAGTGATCATTTAGTTGTATATTAATTTGGATCTGAATATTTCATTTGCAGATGATGAAGAGAAAGAACTTCAAATGGACCTTGGAGACTATAGAAAGTCACGCTTCAATGATGTGCTTTAAAGCCTGAATTAAAATCTAAGAGAATTTGCAACAGAACTGAAGCACTGCAAAACTGAACCATTTTTGTTTCAGTAATCCTTAAGATGGTAATAAAGAAACAATAATAGGGTTACTTAAAATAAATTTACTTAATGTTAGTTAAGTAATGGAAGGAGACACAAAATGCTGTGTGTATATATGTACATAGTTGTACTATTGCAAATTGTATTATCAAAATGACATTTCTGTTCTGTTATAGTGAGCCAATTAAATTTAAAGACTGTACCTTACCTGTAATCTTTGCTTTTAAAACAAACTAATATATTATCAATTTAGTCTGAATTGTTTCTGCAAATTAGGAAATCTTGTAAACTGGAGAACTTGTACAGTTTGTATCTTACATATGGAAGAAATATACTGTGGAAACAATTGGACAGCCGAAGGACTTCTTTTATACAGGAATATATCATCTGTATGAATGAAAATACCCCTTGTTTTCCATGGGTGCTGTATTTTGTATTTTGCAGGTAAGCTTTCAATTGAGACAACTGAATGAAAATGTGTAAAAATATTTATGGGTTGCACCTTCCTTAATAAATTAAGGACAGAGATAGGTGACTGAAACATTCTACAGCAACTTTCTAGAAATCCGAGCCATTTAATCCTAGCACACAGTGACCAAAGTTTATATCCATAGTTGGAAATCAGTGATATTAGAGTATTAGTAACTTCATCCATGATGGAAGAGGTATGGCTAGCTGATTTCACCAGTCAAACTAAAAACTGAATCAGTATTTTAAAACTTCCCTTAACAAAGCTGTAGGAAACTTATTTGCTAACACCTTTAAAGGGTACAAGTGTTTCTTAAATTAGAAGTAGTCTACAACAGTTCTGTATAAATAGCTCACATTAGAGAAAACTAAAGGAAAGTATGTGCAGTCTTTGCAATCACGAGATATCATATGAACCCTCTTAATTTCATGAACAGCTCAAGTCTGTCATTTTAATTTAAAGTTTAATACTCTGATACAGATCTCTTCAAACATTTGACATCTGCACTGTTGCTTTTCTATTTCAGAAGAGTTTGTACTTGTTTGTATTCTGGGTTGAAATACTTTCTGAATTCCACAGAAATGGTTAAAAGAAAAGGAGTACTTGTGGCACAGAAATGGTTGTTTATTTACAGTAAGTTCAAATTTAAGGTTAACGCTACCTGTCTCTCAAAAAGGGCTACTGGGAATAGAATTTATGGGGCCTATGACGGGGTGATTGTACTTTGCTATCTCTGTACTCAGGTTCAAATTTAAAATAGCATCGTATTACATTTAAGGTTCATTGTGGTGATTAAGTGAACATTTTGAATAAATTTTGAGTAAATAGTAAAAGGTCATCAGGTTTTTTTACTTCAGTAACAATTCGTAGTTATACAATAACTTCCTGAAAACAAAGCTTTGAGAAGATTCTGCTTAAGCAGCTGACTTTTTTTTTTTTTTTTTTTGGAAGACTTGAGCTTTGTCAACTTAAGCCAGGACTATTCATTACACACTTTAAAAATATTGCATGATGTGAGTATATTTTCAACATGAAAATAAAAAGCTGAACCTGCTCAGTGAGATGCCATAACAATACCCCATTACGATACAAATCTTAAAATTCTAAATTTGCAGTCTTCAGTAGATAACACTGTACTTTGTACACTGCAAGATTTTACTTAAGATGCTTTCAAAATGTAACTTTTGTCCTGAATGAGGTGTTCAAGATTCAGTTACTGAAACCATTTATTGGGTTCTAATAAATTAAGCTAAGTTTTCACTGTCTCATTATTGGCTTTGTGGGCTATTTTAGACAAATCATATGTATCTGAAGTTAATTCTTTTCACCTCGACTTCTTGTGTGTGGTGTTGGGTTTTGTTTATTTTTGTACTGGATTAATGTCTTCATAAAAGTGATGGATTGCTGAATACTAGCCATGCGTAAGCAAATGATGTGAAAGCTGCTGTTTATATGCCAACCAGAATAGTTATTTTGGATGAGACCATTCACTTCAAGATATGCTTTCACTTGTGATACTAAATACAGGATATTAACCTAGATTTTCATATGCGGAAAGGCTAGGCCACTGCAGAACCTAGCTCCCCTTCTAGGTTGGTTTAAGAAAGTTATAATTTTTCCTTAATACCAAATGCCAGAATGAAATGTGGACACTAAATATTTTAATGTCCTGTGGAAACAGTAAAGTAGGTGTGTCAAGGCTGATTCCCCACTCTGACACTTTGAGTGCAGACGGTGGGGCCTGCAAGGATTTTAAAAATTAACGCCGTCTACTCCAGGCTGGTATTAAACTCCCAAGGTCACAGCTTCTTTCTGACCATGGATGGGTAGATGCTGCCACCACCCAAGTGCAAAAAAACAAACCCTTTTGAGCAGTGGGTCTCAATCTTCAGCCCAATCAGCACAGCTGCGGCCCATGTGACATCCTCAGGGCCACACAGGTAGTATTGGATGTGGTCTACAATGGTAAATAGGTTGAGAACCACTGGCTTAGAGTAACTTTATTGATATGATTCTTTCCTTCTTTAATGAAACACCAACTTGACAACACTGCATATACCTATTACATAAATCTGTCACTATGTAACTCAAGTGTTTGTTTTTCAGATTTAAATGTTCAGTCCTCTCTAGGTCTGATTTGTGTGATGGTCTCTCTCTGTTACACCATTTCATCAGGAACTCCACAATCATAACTTTCTTACCTACATTTGGGACTCTGCCCCTTTTTGAATATTTATTTTGTGAAACAATGGCTTGTCTACTTTAAAAAAAAAAAAAATTGGTCCTAGAAAAGATTTCACCCACCTTGTCTCATTTAAAAAAATGTCTTGCACCAAAATTGGGTGCAATATTCTGCCATGCACTGGCACATCTTGATATGGTTAGTAGCTCTGTCTGAACAAATATCCTATCTAGAATAGGTCTCAATATTTTACATCCTCTGTGGCTGCTGTCGCCTGGCAACATTTGTTATAAATGGAGGAAATTATGCAATCTGCCATTTTTAGACACTAGTAAAATCACTAAAGTGGATACAGTTCATATGGGATGGTTGGTGTACTCACCATCTAATACCATTCTTGCTGTGAATTATAATTAAGCCCTTTTGTTTTCAGTTGAATCCGATTTTTACGGGGAAAATTCCTGGGTTTTACAAGAAGCATGCATTTTCCAATTTTTACTCTACTTTTGTATCATTCAAATATATAAAAAAACTTAGGAGGAAAATACAGTACATTGCATGAGATATTTATTATGATGCTGCATTCGTCTGTGTGTATATGCAAAGCTGCCTGTTGAAGTAAGGCTCTATTGGTCCAGAAGATACACATCAGAGCTTGTGTGCCTCTTTGTTCAATGTGTGTATGTCCATCTGAACATACTGATGAATCTCAGGTCCCCACATACACATTTCAAGCTGTTAGCAGATAATGGTTTGAAGATTTGATGCATAAAAATGGGAAGAAAATGAAAATCTATCCTGTCCACTAAAGTAAACCCTGATATTTATCCAGAAAAATTCCTAACTTTTTGCACTGATTTTCAGCTGGTTTTGTTGTAATAAACACCAGTAAATTCCTGTGGAAAATCAAAAACAAAGGGTCCTAACTGTAATGCAGGGATAGTCATTGTCAAACTTATTTCATATAGTTTTCATTTTTGTGATCTTCAGACAGATTAAGTATTGGCCAAACCATTCAGGTGACAGTGGCTGTCTGTCTACAGTAGTCAAAATGACTTGTCAGATCATAACCAGTGAGACTGTGCATTGCCCAGTCCTAACATTCACATTCCTAGGTATGCATACAGGCCAATAATTTACATCATATAGACAGGCAGAAGAAACTATACATGTCCACCCTTGTTCATGCTGTTTTAATAGGAAAACAGAGGAAGTTTCATGTTGGTACTGTTAGAAGGGATAACCTATTAACTCATTATGAGTAACTCAATTCTTCTTTGAAATAAGGCCCTATATTAAGAATTAAATTTAGATTCCAAGGACAAAAGTAATAGGTATGGCTTCCACAGTTTATTTCCTAGTTAATCAAAGCTATAGAATGACGATGAAAAATGTCAGAAAGAGTCTAATCCTGCCTCCTGGAGTAGGAGTCCAGAAAAACATAGTGCATGCTGATATTGGTGTCTGGATCTCTTACTGAGAGAATTCCACTTCTTGAGGGCTTTTAGCAGGGGTGCTCTGAGGAAGGTTCCAGCTATATTTGACTACTGTGGAGAGAGATTACAGAGGAACAGCCGTGTTAGTCTGTATTCGCAAAAAGAAAAGGAGTACTTGTGGCACCTTAGAGACTAACCAATTTATTTGAGCATGAGCTTTCGTGAGCTACAGCTCACTTCATCAGATGTTTACCGTGGAAACTGCAGCAGACTTTATATACACACAGAAATCATGAAACAATACCTCCTCCCACCCCACTGTCCTGCTGGTAATAGCTTATCTAAAGTGATCAACAGGTGGGCCATTTCCAGCACAAATCCAGGTTTTCTCACCCTCCACCCCCCCACACAAATTCACTCTCCTGCTGGTGCTAGCCCATCCAAAGTGACAACTCTTTACATAATCAAGTCGGGCTATTTCCTGCATAGATCAAGGTTTTCTCACATCCCCCCCACCCCCATACACACACAAACTCACTCTCCTGCTGGTAATAGCTCATCTAAACTGACCATTCTCCAGGTTTAAATCCAAGTTAAACCAGAACATCTGGGGGGGGGGGGGTAGGAAAAAACAAGAGGAAACAGGCTACCTTGCATAATGACTTAGCCACTCCCAGTCTCTATTTAAGCCTAAATTAATAGTATCCAATTTGCAAATGAATTCCAATTCAGCAGTTTCTCGCTGGAGTCTGGATTTGAAGTTTTTTTGTTTTAAGATAGCGACCTTCATGTCTGTGATTGCGTGACCAGAGAGATTGAAGTGTTCTCCGACTGGTTTATGAATGTTATAATTCTTGACATCTGATTTGTGTCCATTTATTCTTTTACGTAGAGACTGTCCAGTTTGACCAATGTACATGGCAGAGGGGCATTGCTGGCACATGATGGCATAGATCACATTGGTGGATGTGCAGGTGAACGAGCCTCTGATAGTGTGGCTGATGTTATTAGGCCCTGTGATGGTGTCCCCTGAATAGATATGTGGGCACAATTGGCAACGGGCTTTGTTGCAAGGATAAGTTCCTGGGTTAGTGGTTCTGTTGTGTGGTATGTGGTTGTTGGTGAGTACTTGCTTCAGGTTGCGGGGCTGTCTGTAGGCAAGGACTGGCCTGTCTCCCAAGACTTGTGAGAGTGTTGGGTCATCCTTTAGGATAGGTTGTAGATCCTTAATAATGCGTTGGAGGGGTTTTAGTTGGGGGCTGAAGGTGACGGCTAGTGGCGTTCTGTTATTTTCTTTGTTAGGCCTGTCCTGTAGTAGGTAACTTCTGGGAACTCTTCTGGCTCTATCAATCTGTTTCTTTACTTCTGCAGGTGGGTATTGTAGTTGTAAGAAAGCTTGACAGAGATCTTGTAGGTGTTTGTCTCTGTCTGAGGGGTTGGAGCAAATGCGGTTGTATCGCAGAGCTTGGCTGTAGACGATGGATCGTGTGGTGTGGTCAGGGTGAAACCTGGAGATTGACTATCCCTTTATAGCAAAGCGAGTACAGAGGTAGAAATCTCATTTTCTCCATAGTTTTGGAAAATATTTAATTATAACCAATAGAAACATCTTTTGGTGGTCACAGGGTATCAATTTATGGAACCTAATTTAGGTCACTGAGCACTTTACCCTTCATTCTTTAGTGAGCCAACGTTTAAAGAATTTTGTTCCCAATGTGAATTATACTGTCAAACCAATCCCACTTCAGTGAAAAAAACTCTGCATTGTTATGGGAAACTGTCAGTTTTTCTTTAGAGGCTATATGATGATCTATTCATGCCAAAAAAGACATCACTCCAGCCACTACTTAAACTAGAAAACAGGAGAACAAAACTAAAGCTGTAAGCTACAATCAGCGGCACCTTCATTCTCCAGTAACTTCCAGAGTAGAACAACAAAAAAGGTCTAGAAAACATGACATCTGAGGGAAGATTGAAAAAAAACTGGGTTTGCTTAGCCTGGAGAAGAGAAAGTGGAGAGGGGACACAACAACAGTTTTCAAATACATAAAAGGTTGTTGAAGGGAGAAAAAAATTTCTTTTTAACCTCTGAGGATAGGACAAGAAGCAATGGGCTCAAATTGCAGTAAGGGCAGTTAGGAAAAACTTCCTAACTGTCAGAGTAGTTAAGCACTCAAATAAATTGCTTAGGGAGGTTGTGGAATCTCCATCATTGGGGATTTTTAAGAGCAGGTTGGACAAACCCCTGTCAGGGATGGGCTAGAGAATACTTAGTCCTGCCTTGAGTGCAGGGGACTGGACTAGATGACCTCTCGAGGTCCCTTCCAGTCCTACGATTCTATGTGCTCAGTCCCATCTCAAATATAGAATTTATACTTTGGACAATATCCTGAGTGGCTATAAGCATGGCTAGTTCAATCCTAATGCTTAAGCTAACTATATTGTGGCACCAATGAGTTCTATAAGTAACACTCTTGCCTGTAAAAGAGGTATTCATAGAGGAGATTCACTTCTAATCATAGAATCTTCAAACCACTCGCTCCAGCATGAGGAGAGAATGACAATGCAGATATATGATTAATCTGTTTTTTTAGTCAAGAGGTTCTCAACCTTTTTCTCTCTGACACCCTCACAACATGCTGTGAAAATTCCATGACCCCGCTGGGCCACAACAGCTGTTTGTCTGCATATAAAAGCCAGGGCCGGTGTTAGTGGGTAGAGAGCCGGGCAATTGTCTGGGGCTCCACACCACAGGGAGCGCTGCAAAGCTCAGTTGCTCAGGCTTTGACTTCTGCCCTGTGTGGTGGGACTTTGGCAACCAGGGCTACATAACTGTGCGGTGGGACTTTGGCTTTCTGCCCTGGGCCCAAGCAAGCCTAATGCCGGCCATGCTTGGTGGACCCCCTGAAACCTGCTTGGGGGCCCTGGACCCCTAGTTGAGAACCATTGTTTTAGATGCTACTAAGATAAGGTTCAAACTCTCAAGAAGTCTTAAAGGTCTAGGGCTCCCTAACTCACTATTGGAAGATTAATTTTGTAAATTTGACAAATTGCTGAACGCTTGTACTTCTTACTCATTTCAATAGATAAAAATATTTAATCTGACTTTTATGGGGAGTGAGATGTGAGTGCATTGCGAGATCTTATCTTCCTTCAAGTAGATGAAAGGAGGAGACTGGTGCAAGGATTTTTTAAAAAGTTTTTTTTAAGTAAGTGGATCAATTTTTTAAAAATATTTAAAAAAAATTAATTTAATCACAGGATTTTGCTACTGCAGAATCATTTGAGCTGACTGCTTTCCTAGGAGCAACTATAGAACAGAGCCTTTGAAATTTAGCTATGTTCCATCCCCTGCTACAATTAAAACTGACACACGGTCAACAAAAACATAAGTGACTTTAAACTATCCAGTTTTTTAAAAATGGGTAGTTTAGAAATACCCAAACCATTCTTGCTAAATCAGTATCAGTTTCCATGGAAATGGCAGCATACAAAACGGTGACAGATTTCAGAGACACTGCTTCTTGAACACCTACTTGCCTAAAAACACCACCTAGACTTCAAAATTAAATTGATTCCCACAGTCTGTAGTATTAGTTTTAAAAGAAAAATTAAAACAAAGCACCTTTAAAGGACATCACCAGGGTTTTCTCTATATGTTGATGTAAATAAGAAAATTAAAATAGTCAAGCTAGTCCTGATCTGTGTGCGCATCATATACCCACACAGCTAGAATGGTATTCAGCTCATCAAATTCTTGTTTTAATGCCCACAACAAAGTACTCTCTCTAGAAAGCAGCAAATAGGACCAACTGGCCATCCTTTTTCAAAGCTTTACATAAATTCAAATTAGATTCTCTTACACTAAATGCTACGTTCTTCCTCTAAAGCTTGTATCACTAACTGCTTGGCCTTGTCTACAGTAGGAAAATAGAGGCATGGCAAAAATGGCCACCTGCTCTACACTAGAGTGCTACACTAGTCCTCAAAATATTTTACAAATGTTCCTATTGGTTGTCTAAAACATTCTAGAAATAATTTTAACTGAAAATGTATTTGAGTTTTAAACACAGCTCCTTAAATTAGGTAAAAAGCCTTGAGGTGAGAACTGACTATGTGTTTGGGCTTTCCAGTAAGTAATTTGCCATCGACTTAAATTCAATAGTTTCCCTTTGGGGAGATAAAAGGGAGAGAGTGTGAAGTAGTGCAATAGTTTACTATTTTTCAGTTAAAAATTTTTAGTTCCTAACTTTTTTCAATAAGGTCTTGTGAATACTACTATTTCTCTTTTGACACACATGCAGTAGAGCCAATAAAGGAAAATAACATGAAGTAGCCAAGTTGTTTTTTTCCCTAGCCTATATTTTAAATGTGCTTCTTACTGATACTAGATTCATCTGTGTAAATGAATATGTTGAACAAACCAAACCTCTGCCTCCACCCTGCTATAAATAAATAAAAATATATATAACCTACCACTTCCAGTTAATGATGATTTAACTGGGAATTGGTCCTGCTTTGAGCAGGGGGTTGGACTAGATGACCTTCTGGGCTCCCTTCCAACCCTGATATTCTATGATTCCCTAAGACAAAAGCCTGAGTAACCACATTAGTTTTACCCCATTTGCTGAACCTCAGCAAATGTGGGCTCTGTCAGAGCAATGAGGGAAGTAGGTTCCAGCCACAAGAGCTATATGCTGAAAAAGCCCCATCTGCTGCACCCAGAAATTCAAAGGTAGAGCCTGTGGGTGAGAGTGCATCTCAGTAGTTGTGGTAATACACAGCAGAAGTTGTCCCTTTGGTAGCAAGGACCAAACCATGCAAGTGTGTAAACATCAATGTGAACACTTTGAATATCACCTAGACATGAATAGGAAAACTGCAACCTCTGGAGCACTATTACAGGTTTAGATCACTGCATATTTCAACAGCTTTAATTTCCAATTTACCTGCAAGCATAGCTGCACATGGAGCTAATTGTACTAACTTTGTGGAGGTGACAAAAGCAGTGTTGCCAAAATTGCAGGTCTAGTTATATTTAATGTTTTTCTTAAAGCCCCTGTTCCTGGATTATTGTTACGTGAGACTCTCACCTTTCATTAAAAAAAGTTTCTAGTCTTTATAATTGTGAAGAAAAACTTGAAAATGGGAACTTAACAGCTTTAAAAAGACAAATTAAAAGAATCCAAACTTTATTTATTAAAAATCTCATGATTTTAAACATGCGAGGTGGTCAGTACTATAAAGGAATGGTTTACTGAGGCAAAGCCCATTGGAAACTGCCTAATGACAGGTTTCAGAGGAGCAGCCGTGTTTGTCTGTATCCGCAAAAAGAAAAGGAGGACTTGTGGCACCTTAAAGACTAACAAATTGTTTACCCCCTCCCACCCACCCCTCTTCCTCACACGTTCTTGTCAACTGCTGGAAATGGCCCACCTTGATTATCACTACAAAAGGTTCGTCGTCCCCCCCCTCCCTCCCTCTCGCACTCTCCTGCTGGTAATAGCTCACCTTACCTGATCACTCTTGTTACAGTGTGTATGGTAACACTCATTGTTTCATGTTCTCTGTGTATATAAATCTCCCCACTGTATTTTCCACTGCATGCATCCGATGAAGTGAGCTATAGCTCACGAAAGTTTATGCTCAAATAAATTCGTTAGGCTCTAAGGTACCACAAGTACGCCTTTTCTTTTTGCCTAATGATAGCTAGACAAGTGGCTTGAGAGTGATTTTTATAACAAAGCATTCACTTACCTTACTACCAAAATGTATGCTTCCATGTTATACAGTTAATATATATACATAACCTTGTGTCATCACTGTTACCCTTGTCTCTCCCTCTCCACTTATTCGATACCCAACTGTTGTGTTTTGCCCAATTTACATTGTAAGCTTTCTGGGACAGGGACTCGTGTTGTCATCTGTGCAGTACCTAGTACAATGGGGCCCTGACCAAGCTGGGGCCTGAGTCCTATCATAATAGAAATAACAACTATTGATGAAAGAAATGAACTGGCTACTGCAGCCTTTCAAGAGTCTAGGAGAAACTGGTGAAGTGGGAGTATCCAAACAGTGCACCTCACAGACAAAGGGAGGCAAAACCATGTCAGTAATGAGGGAAGGAGGAGAAGAGTTTTTATAAAGGCTTCCCCCAACCACTGAGCAACAACTTTCTTCAATTTCCTCAACCAATTTTAATGTATCTTGCTCTGGCACTTGGGGAAGCAGACACTGCACTGTTCAGATGCAATGAAAGAGACATAGAACTTTGAACTCTATTTTCTTACATCAGTGGTTCTCAGCCAGGGGCACATGTACCCCTGGGGTACACAAAGGTCTTCCAATGGGTACATCAACTCATCTAGATATTTGCCTAGTTTTACAACAGCCTACATAAAAAGCACTACCCAAGTCAGTACAAATTAAAATTTCATACAATGACTTGTCTATCTTGCTCTATATACTATACACTGAAATGTAAGTATAATATTTCTATTCCAACTGATTTATTTTATAATTATATGGTAAAAGTGAGAAAGTAAGCAAGTTTTCGGTAATAGTGGACTGGGACACTTCTGTATTTTTATGTCTGATTTTGTAAGCAAGTAGTTTTTTAGTGAGATGAAACTTGGGGTACACAAGAGAAATCAGCCTCCTGAAAGGGATACAGTAGTTTGGAAAGGTTGAGAGCCGCTGTCTTACATCATGTCCCTAACTCTATCTGAGCATCTCATATTAACATACTGAGGCCACCACCGCCCAAGCAGCCTCTCTGTATCTTGTTTGGCTTCACCTACTTTGAGAAGGGAAGAACATTTGAAAAGTTGGGGGAAAATACTACAGTTTGAATTAAAAGTTACCTTTTCTTGGTATTGCTATGAACTTTGGCTCAGGCCTTTGCTTCCATATTCCTCCTCAATCCCTCTTTTCATTTATTTTTCCTTCCAGAAAAGAAAATGGAGACAGAGATACATACTAAGGATTTCAGCTCTGCAAGTTAGAAATCAAAGTAGTATATTTATTTAGTTGCCCCCTTTTCTGGCACTTTCCCGATGTGTCTCCTACTAAGCTAGAAACCTAAAAAAAAGTTAAAGCAGCTTTTAAAACCAAAAACCTTTTAAAGTTTGGAAATCTTAATTTGTCTAGCAATATTAACAGCTGTTTATGGCACAGCAGATGCTATGCTGACTGGTGCTTTTTGAAAATTTCAGATAGTACACAAGGCCATTTATCGGCTTTAGGGGATGATTAAACACTGAAGTGCTAGTGCCATTAACATCCAATTATAATATAACAATAATATTCTTCTTGCTTTGCAAGTTCTGCATTGTTACCTTCTTGTACTTTTTGGGGTATGGTTTAAATAAATAATTGTCCAAAGACAAATCTAAAAGGTGACTAATTGTTCAAGAGCACGTCACTGTGACTGAATAGTAATTATTGTTGAACAATAACGATGTTAGCAAATTGTGTGAAACAAAATAGTATTTATGGTTTGTGCCTACTGAAATCCTAGGAATATTTCTAATATTAATCTACTGCAATTTTGCAATTGTAGTTAGGCACGACAGGGCATGTGTTATGCTATAACAGAACCACTTCTTGGATGGCTTTCTTAAATCTCATGCTTTTAATACCTAAGGCATACTGCAACATAAACTTTCTCATTACTGCTTAATTAGCATAATTAGTTCCAACTCACAGCTGTAACAACAATACAGCTAGTAGTCATTAATCAGGTCTCTTAACTTATCCAAATAATTCTGCATTTAAAACATAGACCTGGAAAAGTTTGTGAAGGTGTAACCCCCAGGCATTGTTGCACTCCTCACCTATTCTTGATTTTTCAATCCACTGGAAGAATTCCTAACTAAATTTATTCTATACCTCAAACTCAATGTGGTATCCTAAAACTCAAACTGCATGCTTTCTTCATATATCCACAATACAAATTGTGGAATTCTAGTGTAACTGGCAAACCTACTGATTTGGAAGAGAACAGAATACAACATGCTCTTTGTAGTGCTGACAACAGTAAGCTGATTTCTGTCACAAAATGAATGATATATATATAAAATATAGTGAGATGATACATATAGTAAAAGGGACCAACTATTACAAAATCACTTTCCTAACCTAAAAAGAAAAGGAGTACTCTCTAAGGTGCCATAAGTACTCCTTTTCTTTTTGCGAATACAGACTAACACGGCTGTAACTCTGAAACCTTTCCTAACCTAGTTTATTTTAAAACTGAATAAAATCATTTAGCAAGACAACCCACCACACAAAGATTTCCACCCAAAAAATATACTCATCCTTCAATAGAAGAGACACTAGAAATCCATGTGTGCAAAATATCCATACATATTTGGATGTTTTCTTCAGAATTTAATATTTTATGTTTTCCTCTCTTCTTGTTTCAGTAGCTAATATGTTCTGTATCAATCCACTGGGTCACAAAAGTGTTGAACAGGACAAATTGTCATTGCACTGAGACATCATGCTGGAAATTGCCCTGACGTCAACTGGGGAATTTTGGGATTGACAAACTCCCATAAAGCAACTTCCAGAATTTTTTTCCTAGTCTAGAAGTTTCCCAAAATTAATTGTACCATAGTCGCTACTGAGAGACCATGTAATAATTGCCCAGGTAAAAATACTGTTGTGCCAAAAAGCAAAATTGCTTTCTGGATATCCTCAGTTGTTAGGGACATCCAAAATCAGATTTATCATCAGATTTTCTTATTCAACAGAATCATCTGAGACTTACAAATAATTTGTCTGCAGTAGGGTGGAATAATTTAAATCAAAGCAATTTAAATCACCAATTTTAATCATGATTTAAATCAGCAGACAAGAAACCTTGATTTAAGTAATTGATTTTAATCTTGTTTTGCATTTATATTTTTTAGTTTTTTTTCCTGAAGAAAGGTTGAGTCTCATTGGTTGGTAACCTTTAAAACATTTTGATTTGCAGTTAAATATAGCTTTTACAGTAAATTAGCTGCTTTTTTGCTACCAGTAGCAAACACTACATCTTATAAACATTTATTTAAACAATTATGTAGTATTTATTCAGATTCTTAATGTTTACATTTGTTAATGTTAGAAAATGGTGAATGATACATTTCTTATTTACTACATGATAATTATTTTTTTACTCACAATTTGTGTCAAACTGTATTTGGATAGAAACTGGAATTCAATTTAAAATGCACAAAACAGCATTTTTTATTAGTTAAATAAAATTATCTTGAGTGTGCTGGATACGTAAGAACCAATAAGTTTTTCAAAACATGTTTTGCATTTAAAACTGATTTATTGAAACAAATGAAGTGTTATCTGTAGTCAGTGACTTGAAATGATTATTCTGAACACTGTCTAAATATTAGGATGGGTGAACTAGAGAGCATGGCATTAAATGAGGTTATTGATATAATAGGCATTGTGGAAACTTGGTGAATGAGAATAATCAATGGTACATGTAACACCAGGATAGAAAGTACATAGGAATGACAGAGTAGGTCGCACTAGTGGGGGAGTAATACTATATGTGAAAGAAAGCAGAGTCAAATAAAGTAAAATTGAAATTAATCAAACTGTACAGAATCTCTATGGATAGAAAGTCCATGCTTGAACAGTAAGAGTATAGCAGCAGGAATATACTACCAATCATGTGACCAGGATGCTGGTAATGGTAACTGTGAGATGCTCAGGGAAATCAGAGAGGCTAAAGGCAGAAAATACAACAATAATGGGAAATTTCAACTGTCCTCATACTGAGTGGGTATATGTCACCTCAAGAGGAGATCCAGAGGTAAAACTTCTAGACACCATAAATGACTGCTTCTTGGAGCAGCTTGTCCTGGAACCCACAAGGGGAGAGGCAATTCTTGATTTAGTACTAATGGAGCACAGGATTTGGTCCAAGAGGTGAATATAGCGTAACCACACGGTAACAGCAACCATCATGTAACAAAATTTAACATCTTTGTAGGGAGAAAAATGCCAAAGAAACCCACCACAGTAGCATTTAACTTCAGAAAGGGGAACTATGCAAAAACGAGGAAGTTAGTTAAATGGAAATTAAAAGGAATAGTCACAACAGTGAAGTGCCTGCAAACTGCATGGGGACAACTAAAAACACCATAACAGAAGCTCAGACTAAATGTATACCCCAAATGAAAAAAATAAATTAGGAAGAGGACCAAAAAATGCCACCATGGCTAAACAGCAAAGTAAAAGAGATGGTTTAGAGGCAAAAAACTTTAAAACTTTAAAAACTGGAAGTCAAATCCTACTGAGAAAAACAAAGGAGCATAAACTCTGGCAAGTCAAGTATAATGAGGCAGCCCAAGAAAGAATGTGAAGACCTACTAGCTAAAGACACAAAAACTAAAAACAAAAAAAGTACGTGCATAACAGCCAGGAAGCCTGCCAAACAGGCAGTGGGGCCACTAGACGATTGAGGTGCTAAAAGAAAAGGAGTACTTGTGGCACCTTAGAGACTAACCAATTTATTTGAGCATAAGCTTTCGTGAGCTACAGCTCACTTCATCGGATGCACTTCGTGGTATATAACCTATCACTTAAATCAGCCTCTCTACCAGATGACCAGAGGATAGCTAACATAATGCCAATTTTTTAAAAAGGCTCCAGAGGCAATCCTGGCATTTACAGGCTGGTAAATCTAACTTCAGTGCCAGGCAAATTGGACACCATTACATTAGGCCTGAATAAAGACTGGGAGTGATTGGGTCATTACAAAACCTAAACCTAATTTCCTCCACACTAATTTTCCCCTACTGTTACTCACACCTTCTTGTCAACAGTTTGAAATGGATCACTCTCATCACCACTGTTGTAAGAACGCTTGATAGAGCTCTTATAGGTGTTTGTCTCTGTCTGAGGGGTTGGAGCAAATGTGGTTGTATCTTAGAGCTTGGCTGTAGACAATGGATCATGTGGTGTGGTGTGGTGTGGATGAAAGCTGGAGGCATTTAGGTAAGTATAGTCGTCAGTAGGTTTCTGGTACAGGGTAGTGTTTATGTGACCTTCACTTATTAGCACTATAGTGTCCAGGAAGTGAATCTCTTATGTGGACTGGTCCAGGCTGAGGTTGGTGGTGGGATGGAAATTGTTGAAATCATGGTGGAATTCCTCAAGGGCTTCTTTGCCATGGGTCCAGATGATGAAGATGTCCTCAATATAGTGCAAGTAGAGTAGGGGCGTTAGGGCATGAGAGCTGAGGAAGCGTTGTTCTAAGTCAGCTATAAAAATGTCGGCATACTGTGGGGCCATGCGGGTACCCATAGCAGTGCCGCTGATTTGCAGGTATACATTGTCCCCAAATGTGAAATAGTTATGGGTGAGGACAAAGTCAGGACAGGGCTCTGCATCTTACTGCGTTGCTTACTGCTGCTGTCAGCAGTAGGCCAGACTCCTGCCCTGACTGTGCCTGTCAGTTCTAGCACTGCCAACTGCATTTCACCCATGGGAAAAACTGGGGAAAAGGCTGTCTATCAGTGTTGCTATAGCCACATTGGTCCCAGAATATTACAGAAACAAGGTGGTGAGGCAATATCTTTTATTGGACCAACTTCTGTGGGTGAGGGAGAAGCTTTCAAGTTCACACAGAGCTCTTCTTCACGTCTTGCTGACCAGACCAGACCCGAAGAAGAGCTCCGTGTAAGCTTGAAAGTTTCTTTCCCCCCACAGAAATTGGTTCAATAAAAGATACTAGCTCACCCACCGTGTCTCTCGAATATGCCTGTCCATCTATTTATCCCATACCAATCACAAGGGTATCTGAACCCACTGCCTCCTCACAGTGCCGGAGTATGGGCCTCTCTCACACTATAGTGTATAGTGCAGTGCTCACCCAGGCCTGCCTCCCCCTCCCGTGTGAGGTGCCCCCCGCCACTCAACCCTCTTCTGCCAGTGTGAGGTGCCCCCCGCTGACAGCCCCCTCCCAGTGTGAGCCGCCCCCCCCCCCAAGCCTCCTCTCACTGTTAGGTGCCCCCCCACTGACAGTCCCCTCCCAGTGTGAAGCAACGCCCCCACTCAGAGCCCCCTCTCACTGTGAGGCAACCCCTCCAGTGTAAGGCGCCCCCCCCAGTGTGAGGCAACGCCCCCACTCAGAGCCCCCTCTCACTGTGAGGCAACCCCTCCAGTGTAAGGCGCCCCCCCCAGTGTGAGGCAACACCCCCACTCAGAGCCCCCCTCCCAGTGTGAGGCAACGCCCCCACTCAGAGCCCCCTCTCACTGTGAGGCAACCCTCCCACTCAGAGCCCCCCCCAGTGTGAGGCAACGCCCCCACTCAGAGCCCCCTCTCACTGTGAGGCAACCCCCCCAGTGTAAGGCGCCCCCGCCCCAGTGTGAGGCAACGCCCCCACTCAGAGCCCCCTCTCACTGTGAGGCAACCCCCCCAGTGTGAGGCAACGCCCCCACTCAGAGCCCCCCTCCCAGTGTGAGGCAACGCCCCCACTCAGAGCCCCCTCTCACTGTGAGGCGCCCCCCAAGTGTGAGGCAACCCCCACTCAGAGCCCCCCCAGTGTGAGGCGCCCCCCCACAGCTCTCGCCCCACTGACAGCCCCCCCAGCGTGAGGCGCCCCACAATCCCCTTCCCAGCGTGAGCCCCCCGACAGCCCGACCGCCCACTGACAGCCCCTCCCGGTGTCGGCCGCTCCGCCTCAGCCGCCCGCTCCCCTCGGCGTTGCCCCCCGCGCGAGGCCCCGCTCCTCCCCGGCACCGTCCCGACCCCCGCCCCCGGCAGGGCTGCGCCTGCGCGGCGGCCCCTCTCCCATCCGGGTCCCTCCGTGCGGTGTAGCAGGTCGGTAGGCGGGAAATGGCGACTGGCTGCTGAGCGGCTGCGGAGCCCCGGCGGCGGTGTAAACACAGCGGCGTCCGCCCGGCCTGGCCGCCGGGGCCCCGGATACCGGGGCCCGCCTCCTCCTCGGCACCCCGCACCCACAGGTAGCTGACACCCCCTCCCAGCCAGCGCGGGGTCCCGCCCGGGATCGGGGGGAGCCAAGGGGGCTCACTCCCAAAGTGGCCCTGGAGGAGCCCCCCTCCGGGCCTTGCCCCCCTCCTTACTAGCGGGCTCCCCCCCCCGGTGTAAACCCTTCCCCGTCGGGGGCTCCTCTGCCCCGGGAGTGAGGAGACACCGCTTCCCTGGTCGCCCTCCCTCCCCACCTCAGAGGCCACTCAGTGCACCCCCCTCCGGAGAGGGGCCCCAGCCTCCCCCCCCGAACCCCCCTGTGCTGGGGGAGGGGGCTGGGGGACTGTCACCTCCCCCCTGACACCCCGAGCCTCCCCCTTCAGGCCTAGGCCTATGGTGAGACGACTCCGCCTAGAATCCCAGATGCCTCCCCCAAGCTGCTCCCCCACCTCCGGGCTGCCCCCGGTTATTCTGGGGGGGTCGGTGTGTATGGTTAATGCTCTGACTCGGTAGGCTGCCTGGGTGTCCAGTGGGGGGTACCCCCCTGCTGCTGCTGGCTTGTGTGCATCCCAAGTTGGGTTTGTTTAGGGGGCGTAGCTCTGCTGGCTGCATCCGAGTCCATGTTACACACAAACACGCGCACACACAGGGGGAAGTGTGGGGAGTGCAACACCGGACCTGCCTGTTGCTGACTCTTGTCGCAATTATATTGGGGAGTGAAGCACTGGACATGGCTGTGGGCTAACTCTGAAAGTAATAGCACTGTAGTATGGGATGAGCCTGTCCTGGACTGAATAATGATGCTGGGGAACGCTGTGCCTGTGCATGCCTGTCACTGACTCTTATTGCTGTGATATTGGGGAGCGCAGTGCCAGCTGTCCCTACCCTTGACTCTTAACAATAGTAGGAATGGGGTGAGTAGTGCCAGATAGGCTTGTTGCTCTGTCTATTGGTAATAATAATGGGGAACATAACCTTGGATGTGCTTGTTGCTGACTGTTAAAGGAATAATATTGGGGAGAGCATCACTGGACATTCCTGTAACTGACTACAGTAATATTATTGGAGTGGTAGACAGCCCTGTAGCCTTTTACAGTAATTAATTGGGGAACTGCCACAGTGGACATGTCTCACTCACTATGATAATATTGGGGACCACTGCATAAGATGTCCCCATCACTGAGTTGTATCATAATATTGGGAATGCACTGCTGCACTGAATGTGTCAGTTGCTCACTTCTATAATGTTGGGGAGTGCAGCAGTGGGTTTGCCTGTTGCTCATTTTACAATAATACTTGGGCCTGCATCACAGAATGGGTACAATGGTCATTTTTGCAACAATTTAGTAGGCTCTATGTCAGAACCTGCTATCACTCCTTTTATCATAATACCAAAGAGTGCATTGCTGGGTGTGTTTGTTCCCTTTCATGATGATGATTTTTGGGGATGTAGTTCAGTACCTGTCTCACTCTGTTTTATTAGAATATTTGGTTTCACAACTTCATATATTTATTTTTCATTTAAAAAATAATACTGAGGATCACAATGCTGCATATGCCTGGTTCTTTCCTTTTTTGGATGATGACAGAGTACTTTTCACTCTTATAGTGCTGTGGTGTATGAGAGGATCTCAAAGCACTTAATTATTGCTCTGTTGCCTCAGGCAAGTCACTTAACCTCTTTTCTGGTTTTCTCATCAGTAAAATGGGAATAATACCACCTCACAGGGTGTTGTGAGGATTGATTAGTTCATGTTTGTGAAGGGCTGTGAAGATAAAAAGACCTGTATAAATGTTATTATTATTATTATTGTGTCATGGCACACTGAGGTAAGGTAGTTATATTGTACCTATTTTACACATGGCTGAACTGAGGTATAACGAGGTTATGACTTAAGTTACACAAAAAGAAAAAAGGAGTACTTGTGGCATTTTAGAGACTAAAATTTGAGCATAATCTTTGTAGCTCACTAAAGCTTATGCTCAGATAAATTTGTTAGTCTCTAAGGTGCCACAAGTACTCCTTTTCTTTTTGCGAATACAGACCAACATGGCTGCTATTCTGAAACCTGTCAAAGTTACACTGAATGTTTGACAGTGGCAAAAATAAAATCCTGGAACCTTAATTCTTACATGCTGTGAGCACAAGAGAACCCCACTACTTTTATTTCTGTCTAATGGGTATATTATAATATTTTCTCAGATGTTATTTGTCCTAGGAAGTGTTATGATTTTGGTGAAGCTATTTTGTTTTACTTAGTTTTGGTTTTGCACACATGTCTTGCCCATTTGTAGACTTTAAAGATGTCATGGCACTTTTTGTAAGAATTAGGGGTGTGTGCCCCAGGGTTCTGGACAAATTCAGGTAATTGCATTTCGCCTCTCTAAATTCTGTTATTCCTGCCAGGATATTTACACTGTGTAAAGCGTTTTTCACTTTCTTTCCTAAAATATTGTGTGGCATTTTGGTCAAGACTTCTCACTGACTTCAGGGGTACAGAATAAAGTTCCTAATCATTACCCTGTACCATCTCATATGACTGCATTTCAGGGATTTGTCTTTAGATATCCCTTTCCTGCGCCACACAGGTTTTCAGAGTTTTACTGTTTGTAAAGTTATTGGAGATCTCTTGTGAGGGGTATTATAGAAGTTGAGGATATTATTTTGTAAATGTCCATGCATTTCAGTAACCTAAAGGTAACTTTACTTCAATAGAGTGTAAATTTAAAGCTGGAGGGAAAGATGGCACTAACAAGTTACTGTGAAAAAAGTCTTACTTTGTTCATCAAAAGAATGACATAATGACAAAACTTATTTTTGGAATAGCCAAGTTGAGTGGTGTTCTTTGTTTCCTTTTTAATTACATTATCCTCTTCAGCCATTTAGCACCCTTAATTTTACTGTGTTTGTCAGTAGCAGTCTTTCATGATTCATATAAGTGAATATTTCTTTTCTTGACACCAGTTAGTGAAATTAAGGTTGTGACACTAATAAAAGCAAGGAAATACAAAATTAAAACTGAAATTGAGACTGAGGCCTGTCCTATTGTAACTGGTAGGTAATGAAGCATGATTTATATATAAAATAAATCACTGTTAGGAGACTCTTTGCAGTAGGGGGTGTAAGAGGCACAGCTTACACATGGGGTGACAGCAAAAATGTAACCCTTTGCTCTGGTTTGTTTGACTCAAAATTTGAGTGTTAATTTTGAATAGTAACTATTTTTAATCAGAATTTTTGAAGAGGTGGAGAAGAGAATCCCAAAATAGAGTATCAGGGTTGGTCCTCCTGAGGTAGTCTTCTAGTCCAACCCCCTGCTCAAAGCAGGACCAATCCCCAATTAAATCATCCCAGCCAGGGCTTTGTCAAGCCTGACCTTAAAAACTTCTAAGGAAGGAGATTTCTACCACCTCCAGATAAATAGGTTGAAGAGTTGAAATGTATGTTAACTTCATTTAAGTTTTAGTTTTTAGAGTAATTGAGTATATATTTATTAACAATGTATTTATGAGCAGATGGTAATGGTTTCTTTGGATTGTTTACGACATTCATGGACAGATTGTCTGATGTGCTCATATACATAGACTGCTTAAAATAGTTTTCTGGTCTCTCCTGTTTTACCATCCTTGAGAACCCCATGTAGCAGTGACCCTTCATCTAGCTGAAGGCCACTGGACATGACCTCCTCTAGAGCCAAACTAAAGCTACCCTGAGGAGTCACTTGGAGAGGTTTCTTAAGTATAAAATAATGATTTCTTCCCCAAAGAGGGACAGGTGTTCTGAATCTAAAGAACTTTTAGCTCTTGACTTTATGTTGAGTGAAGAGCCAAATTCTGTCTAGAAGCTAAAAGAAAAGGAGTACTTGTGGCACCTTAGAGACTAACCAATTTATTTGAGCATGAGCTTTCGTGAGTAGCTCACGAAAGCTCATGCTCAAATAAATTGGTTAGTCTCTAAGGTGCCACAAGTACTCCTTTTCTTTTAGCGAATACAGACTAACACGGCTGTTACTCTGAAACCTGTCTAGAAGCTATATCCTTTGCTGGGCTGATTTTTACCATTTCTGTTTTTTCAAACACAGAAATAAGAGAGACTCTGTTTCTGCAGAATTGTGTACTGTTTGTTACTAGAAGACAAACTGGAACTTTCAGAAGTGAAGTAACATGTACTCATGGATTTTTTGTTGGCTATTTCCCTAACTTCCAGTCTGTTCATTCTTGGAACTCCTGGGCTCTGTCCCCCTTGCTGCCAACTGGTGTGCTTACTATTTTAGCCTGGCCTCCCCTGGCCAGCCACGGAGTATCTCACACTGTTTATGGACTGCATTGATGTCAGAACAGGACTTTAATTCAGGCTGCCAAGTTTTCTTCCCTCTTGATTCCACTCCCCTTCCTTGCTTTGTCTTAGGAGCATTCCTGTTGACAAAGTGCTGTTGTGATGCACGAACGGATCAGACACTGATGCTCCCAGCTTTTACTGTCCCAGGAGGAGAAGGACTAAGCCTGAATCAAATTCTGTTCCTTCATGTAGTAGCACTTTGCATTACCAGTCATTAGAAGGAGCTTTTCTTTATTATTTCACACTCTCCCAATCAAATTCATAGTAAGTTATACTTAAGGATGGAATTTTTTGTTGGGGAAATCCTTCTCTGATTCTCCAGCGGAATAGTAAATTCTCCCTATAAGCTTGGTCAGTAAAGTAGAATTCTGGTTCACATTGCCTTTGGCATTCAAAATGTCAAGCCCTGTAAAACATTCTTAATATTGTAGGTTGTTATGCTAAAATGTAATGCCTGTTGCAGAGTAATGTTGTATTGATTTGTATTTTTTTAGTTTTGCTTTTCATAGATCAAGCTATTTGGAAACAAATCTGTTGATGTATGGTTGTGTTAAACTGTCTACATTGCCACTACTTTAAAATATAAAGTGGATTTATTAGTATCAGTTTTACATTTCTAGGTGAAGGTCTTAATTTTTCAACTACTATTGAAAAATTAAGAGACAATCCATACACTTCATGGATCCCTATTGTGATCACTTAAAAAAATGGGATTGGTGGATTTTGAATTGTTGGCATATTTCATTTTATGTTAAGTGATTTCCATAAAGTCAGTTTCAGGGATTAGTTCAACCAAGGCTTTCTTAGGGTTTGCCTACACAGGGCCATTCAGAAGAGATATATCCAGATTAATTGAAGGTATGAATTTAAAGTGAATTAGTTAAACCACATAAACCCCTATGTGGATGCTCTTATTCAGAATTAAAGTGACCTTAATTTGGTTTAGGAAATTAAAGTAAGCTGAAGACCAACCTCTTTAATTCTGAAAGACTGCACCTTCACAGGAGCTTGTTGTTTAACTAATCCACTTTAAATTCAAACTTTAAGTTAATTCTGATTAGCTTTGAGTGTCCCTGTGTAAACAAGCCCTTAGTCATGTGTAAAATATTGTAAGTGGCTTTGGTTTTACCTGGTTGTCTAGGGAAGGAGATTTGGGGAGGGAAGAGGGGGACATTTCAGATAGGATGGCCCAGTGACACTCTTGAGTGTCAAGAGGCTTGTTTAATCCCAGCTCTGCGAATGACCTGCTGTGTGACCCTGAACAAATCACCACCTCTGTGATTCAGTTTCCTGATCAGTAAAATGATTTATTGTAGTTTATAAAGCATTAAGATCTATGGGCAAGCCTGTGTGATGCAGAAGTATAGCTGGTGCTGAAGAATGTGTCCAGTTTTGGGCCCCACACTACAAGGAGGATGTGGATAAATTGGAGAGAGAGTCCAGCGAAGGGCAACAAAAATGATTAGGGGTCTAGAACACATGACTTATGAGGAGAGGCTGAGGGAGCTGGGATTGTTTAGTCTGCAGAAGAGAAGAATGAGGGGGGATTTGATAGCTGCTTTCAACTACCTGAAAGGGGGTTCCAAAGAGGATGGCTCTAGACTGTTCTCAATGGTAGCAGATGACAGAACGAGGAGTAATGGTCTCAAGTTGCAGCGGGGGAGGTTTAGATTGGATATTAGGAAAAACTTTCACTAAGAGGGTGGTGAAACACTGGAATGCGTTACCTACGGAGGTGGTAGAATCTCCTTCCTTAGAAGTTTAAGGTCAGGCTTGACAAAGCCCTGGCTGGGATGATTTAACTGGGAATTGGTCCTGCTTCAAGCAGGGGGTTGGACTAGATGACCTTCTGGGGTCCCTTCCAACCCTGATATTCTATGAATATTCTCTTTACTAGCAGCTGCATGTGATTCCTTCTGTTGTAGTGGAAAATCTAATGAGTGTAGCTCCTGACAGCTGGTTTTATGAGAACCCAGCCCCCCCATCAACCAGGCTTGCTAAAACTAACATTAAATACAATGTTTAAAGAACCCCCTACATGTTGCAGCAGATCTAAGCGGGATCCACTGCCTAAGGGCTTGTCTACACTTGAAATGCTACAGTGGCCCAGCTGTAGCACTTAAGTGTAGACACATACCAGAGCAATGGGAGAGGTTCTCCAATTGATTTAGTTAATCCACCTGCCTGACAGGCAATAGCTAGATCAATGGAAAAAATAGTCCATTAATCTAGGGCAGTCTATACCTGGGGTTAGGTCAGTTTAACTATAAAAGCAGCAAAGAGTCCTGTGGCACCTTATAGGCTAACAGACATATTGGAGCATAAGCTTGTGGGTGAATACCCACTTGGACGTGCATCTGACAAAGTGGGTATTCATGCACAAAAGCTTATGTTCCAATATGTCTGTTAGTCTATAAGGTGCCATAGGACTCTTTGCCGCTTTTAGAGGTCCAGACTAACACAGCTACCCCTCTGATACAATTTAACTAGGTCACTCAGGGTGTGTGACTTTTTCGCACTCCTGAGACACCTACATAGGTTGACCTAATGTAGGAGTATAGACATGGCCTAAGTTTTGTGTAGGCAGACAGTGTTGGTCAACTATGAAAATGTAGGCCATAGAAAATTTCTTTCAGAGCTCACATTCAGACTTCCTGTTAAAAGTTGGAGAAATCAAGCAAAAGATACAAAGAAAGCATAAAAATTAACTCTTCGTGAAATTTCGCACTGTTCTTCCACCTGTCTTTAGGTAAACAGGAATTTATGCCTCATTTTAAGCCCATTTTACTGTGCGTAGTAACTATGGAGTTGTTACCAGGCATCTCCATAATCATGGAGGACATAGGTGAGGAAATATTGGTACAAGCTTACATGTTTTGTTTCCTTTTTTTTCCAGTTTTGAATTTGCAATACTTATTTTGCCTTCATGTAGTTTAATCAGGTATAAAATTATTTAGTGAGATGCCTCTCCCATGATTAAACAAGCCTTCACCTCATTTAAAAAAAAAGTGGCTTTTTTCAGGTCAACAGTGAGTTTCACTTTGCAGAATTACCAGCTCCTGTTTGATGTGATGCCCCAGGATGCCTGCTGCTGCTACCCATCTCATCCCAAAAGCTGGGGTATAAAATTAATTTTATAAAAGAATTATAAAGACAATTCTAAATTTATTTAGAAATTCTTACTTCATAGGTAGGCTCCAATATTTATTGCTTTTTTGTGGTGAGTGTGATGTTGTCAAGTGATCAAGCTGGTGATCTGCAACACATTTGGACTTTGTGGAATATGCAAGTAGCGGAAGGCAGCAAGTACACAAGGCCAAACTTAGACTTAAAAGACTAGACTTTAAAGGTGTAATATTATGTAGTTACCTACCTCAGGTTAGGAACAAGCAATTTGTTCTTAGGGTGAGCTATGCTGACCAAGTCAAAGCTTTAACAACCATATGCTAAAATTCAGTTGCTTAGACTTAAACTATGTTCAGAAAGCATTAGCTAGATTGAGCTAAGTTACTCAGTCTAATATCACATTTGTAAATTCTTGTCTAGATATCTGCAGCTACAATAGAACTACAGGATAATTGCAGGTGCTGAATATTTCTTAAAATCGGGCCTAAATTTGTTTAATTACCCTGTGTAATAGATTCTTACCTCATCTATTGTTCAACACTTCTGCTGCCTTCAGTGTATCTCCTTCCATAAACTGCTGGTGGTTTTGAAGTAGTCTCTTCTCGATAATCTGGTTTACTAACATGAAACACAGTTAAAACTAGAATGTCCCAGCCTTCTTCTCAGGGCTTTGTAATCTGTTTTGCTCCTTCATTCCATCTGAAGGGTTTTGCCCCTCCCTCTCCATAGCTCCAGCTTTCCTGCTGGCTGGTAGGGAAGAGCTTCTTCCGTGGGTCCCCTCTGGATTCCTTCCAGTTCTCTCTCCTTTTTACCCTTATAGCTCAGTGCATTAGATGACAGCTCTTTTCTAGCCCTTAGTCTCCTCACCTCTGAGGCAGCAGGTGCCCTTTTATAGGAAGGACTGCCCTTGGGCTATAATGAGGTGCCTGCTCACCTGACCCAACCACTGGCTCAAGCCCAAATCCATCACCTGTGGGGCTGGGCCCATCTCCCTTAAAGGACCAGCCCAAACTGTGGTATTCTGGCTGTTTGGAGCAATGTGCACATGCTTGTAGTGCGTGTATGTATAGGTACACACTTTATTTATACATTTTGAAAATGAAAGCTTCTATCAGAATAATTAAAAAAGCATAGTTGTGAAAGAGTTACATTGCTTCTGTGAGGAAAAGGATTATTAGGACTGCCTGAGGCCATAAGTCAGAGATCAGTTTTCTGGAAACAGCAGACAGGAAGTTACAGTAGATAAAGGTAATATATAGATAACAGAAATAGCTATTAAAAAGTTAAATGTATTTACAGACCTTGCCTAGACTAGATTTAAAGGTATGATATTAGATTGAATTACTTAATTCAGTCTAGTTAACACCTTTTAAAACTAATAAAGACAAAGCAATTATACTTTTTTAAACTGATTTAGTTTAAACATGGTTGAAAAACACCCTGTTAGCCCATCAAGACAGGGCCCATGATTGTTAAAGGAAGTGAGCCAGGAAGTTCTTTGAACCTTGACATTTTTAGTGGACATTCTTAAAAGATCAGTAAGTTTGGAAGAAACTTCTGAGAATTTGAACGTGGCAAACATGATTCCATTGTTTAAAACAAGTGTCAAAAAGTTACTTGAGTTTAGGGGTATCCTGCTAACCAAACTGTTGGAGTTATTTAGAGGTATTTCTGCTTGATAGGGAAATTCAGTTGATTTACTGCACTTAGGTTTTCAAAAAACATAGCATAGTGTTCACCTTCAAAGATTGATAACCAGTATAAATGTGTCCTGGACCAGTGCATGAAGTAGGGTTCCAAACTGTAAAGTGGCTTGAGATCAGGAAATAGAGGTCTGTCATAGATGGTTCCCTACTTTTCATGTTAAAAAGATATTCCAAATGGAGTGCTCTTGCAGCCTCTCTCCATATATTTCTTTCTTCTCCTTTTTGTTTCAGGTGGCAGCAACTTTAGAGATGGAGGTGTGACAAAGTGTGCTCCTGCATATTCACACTTTTCCAGTGGTAGGGGCAATTGGAAATTGGCCTCAACTACACACAAATTTTGTACTGGCATAACTATTTCAATTAGGGGTTTGATTATTTTTTTACCAAAATAATTATACTGTACAACCCCTAGTAAGGACACAAATAGACTGGTATAGATTATTCATCTTGCTGTATAGATAGTTATAGCAGTATAATCACTTTTATACTGGCATAACAGCACCCGTACTGTGGTCAGTTGCACTGTTTTAACTATACCAGTATAGTTAAGTTAGTACAGCGGTTCTGAAACTGTGGGTTGGGCCCCCAAAGTGGGTCGTGACCCTGTTTTAATGGGGTTACCAGGGCTGGCCTTAGACTTGCGCAGGCCGAGGGCTGAAGCTAAAGCCTGAGCCCCACTGCCCGGGACTGAAGCTGAAGCCTGAAGGCTTTAGCCCTGGGTGGTGGGGCTCAGACTTCGGCTTCAACCCTGAGTAGCAGGGCTCAGGTTACAGTCCCGACATTGGGGGATGAAGCCCTCAGACTTTGGTTTGGGGCTCCTATCCCCCCTCCACCCCTGCTGGGGCAGCAGGGCTTGGGCTTGGGCTCAGGCTTTGGTCCCCCTTCTTGGGGTCGTGTAGTAATTTTTGTTGTCAGAAGGGGTGCAATGAAGTTTGAGAACCGCTGAAGTAGTACAGCTTTTGTATGCAGAAAAGGTGTGTAGATAGTGTAAAACCAGTTGGTCTCATGCTTCTGTGGCTGCTTTCAGTCAGGACAGCACTCTTCCACATGAATGATTTGATCATTCTGTGAAATTCCCACACTAAAAATGAAATAATAATAGTTGGGGGGTTGTAAGAAAAGATTTTGATGATTCTGCACCCAGTGTCACATTTCCTTAACACAAAGTGGAACAACTGAAGTGGTATTTTCCTATTTTCAGATTCAGAGTACAAATTAAAAACTACAGTGTCTGACCGGGACACTCCCTCTGAAGTTCAGAATTAGTGACATCTTAATTTGATATCAGGGTGGATAAAAATCAATGTGTGTTTTTTTTTTAATCAGAAAAATCTGATTTTTTTTTATTTAAATAGGATTTTTTTTTGATAAAATGCTTTTTGAGGAAAAAACTGATCTAAAGATAGTTTTTATTAAGATACATTGTAACTCAAAGATATTTCATCATGGAATCGGGATTATAAATTCTAATTGTATAGTATGAGACAATATATTCATGTAATGTTTAAGAAAAGTTTTGTAAATGAGTTTCAGTAGTTCATGGATTAGAGACCCAGTTTTATGAGGTTTCAGGGGCCTCTGTATAGATTATTTAGGTTAATCTTTCTATCTACCCAATGGGACTCAGTGCTCAGAAGATACCATCAGAGATGCTTAGTTTTGCAGTTCTCAAACTGTGGATTTGTGTCCCCAGAGATAACATGCTTGTTAACAGCAAAAATGTTTTAAAATAAATAAATAATATATAGAGGTGAGAAATAGCAGACCTCAACCCTATTGTCCCTCTGCAAATTTGTGTACACAGAGTGAATCCCTCACCTCTCTCTAAAAGTGCAAAGTTTCAAAAAGTTCAGTGAATAGGTGCATTTGCATGAGCTGGCAGTCATAGTGTCTCTGGAGCCGTGGTGGGGTTACCAACCTAGCCAGATCCTGATAAGCTCTTAGTGGAAATAATAAGGGAAATGAACTGTGGTGATAAGTTTCAGAGTAACAGCAGTGTTAGTCTGTATTCGCAAAAAGAAAAGGAGTACTTGTGGCACCTTAGAGACTAACCAGTTTATTTGAGCATAAGCTTTCGTGAGCTACAGCTCACTTCATCGGATGCATACTGTGGAAAGTGTAGATCTTTTTATATACACACAAAGCATGAAAAAATACCTCCTCCCACCCCACTCTCCTGCTGGTAATAGCTTATCTAAAGTGATCACTCTCCTTACAATAAGAAAAGGAGTACTTGTGGCACCTTAGAGACTAACCAATTTATTTGAGCATGAGCTTTCGTGAGCTACAGCAAATAAATTGGTTAGTCTCTAAGGTGCCACAAGTACTCCTTTTCTTTTTGCGAATACAGACTAACACGGCTGTTACTCTGAAACCTCTCCTTACAATGTGTATGATAATCAAGTTGGGCCATTTCCAGCACAAATCCAGGTTTTCTCACCCCCCCCCCCCCCCCCATCACACACACAAACCCACTCTCCTGCTGGTAATAGCTTATCTAAAGTGACCACTCTCCTTACAATGTGTATGATAATCAAGGTGGGCCATTTCCAGGACAAATCCAGGGTTTAACAAGAACGTGGGGGGGGGGGGGGAGGAAAAAACAAGATGAAATAGATTACCTTGCATAATGACTTAGCCACTCCCAGTCTCTATTCAAGCCTAAATTTTACCTTGCATAATGACTTAGCCACTCCCAGTCTCTAGTGGCTAAGTCATTATGCAAGGTAACCTATTTCACCTTGTTTTTTCCTACCCCCCTCTCTCCGCCCCCAGACGTTCTTATTAAACCCTGGATTTGTGCTGGAAATGGCCCACCTTGATTATCATACACATTGTAAGGAGAGTGGTCACTTTAGATAAGCTATTACCAGCAGGAGACTGGGGTGGGAGGAGGTATTTTTTCATGCTTTGTGTGTATATAAAAAGATCTTCTACACTTTCCACAGTATGCATCCGATGAAGTGAGCTGTAGCTCACGAAAGCTTATGCTCAAATAAATTGGTTAGTCTCTAAGGTGCCACAAGTACTCCTTTTCTTTTTGTGGTGATAAGGGTACACTCAAACTTGCCTACAGGAGAAAATGGAACCATTGGGGGGGAGGGATAGCTCAATGGTTTGAGCATTGTAAATTCAATCTTTGAGGGGGTCATTTAGGGATCTGGGGCAAAAATTGGGGATTGGTCCTACTTTGAGCAGGGGGTTGGATAGATGACCTCCTGAGGTCCCTTCCAACCCTAATATTCTGTGATATTCTGTGAATAGAAGATTGTTGGTGGCGGAATAGAGCTGGGCAAGGAGAAGCAGTCTGGAGATAAATGTGAGAAGGGAGGGACAGGCAGTAGAAACAAAAGTGAAACTGTTTGAGCAGCGTATTCCAGAATGCACTTTTATGTAGAAATCCATGATTAAATCGAGTCTTCCTGACTAATGATTTCAGTAATTATTTTAATCAATTTGATTTAAATCAAATCCACCGTGTGTGATATTCAAAAAGCGCATGAGGTCTCAATCAAAGCTCTGCAGAATTGATTAATGCATTCTTCAATCTGTTTTCCCTCAATCTCTGACTTTTAAAAACATGTTTTGTGGGAGTGTTCTACCATTGTTGTCTCTGATGCTACCTGCTACTCTGCCTACTTGTTAAAAATTATAAGTATTTGAAAATAAGGCTGTTGTTTTTTTATAAATAATTGGGATTTCTGAGCTTGCTGTTGGTGGGTAACTATCTTGCTAAAAAGGGTCCACATTTGTGACACTTACACCATGAGAGCGCCTTATGGCCAGGAACAGAGCTTGGGGAAAGTGTTAAAGCATGGTATAGTTAAAATGGCTTCTCAACAGGTTTTTGTAAGTAATTATGAGTTGGAACAAATTGTGTTAAATGTTTAAAACAAACTCTGCCTAGGCTAGAATGCACTTTTTAAAAAAACATCCTTAACTTGTTCACATTAGCCAACTAAAATGTTAGAAGTCAGTTGTGTTGGACTTTGTTCAAGCATTATTTCCAAATTTGGTTCCAAGCCCACTGTGTACAGGACATAAGGAAGCTAGAAATTAATGTCTAACATTCTTCAAAACTGATTTAACACTTACGGACTTGTATATGTGGGCTTGTCCTACATGCAGGGCTTGTCTGTGCTGCCCTGCAGTTCGGACTATGGGGCTGTCAACAGCAGTGTGCACCAAAGTACTGCACGGAGGCTCCCCTGTCTGGACACTGCCTGCAGAAACCAAAAGGTTCCTAGTTCACATTAAAACATTAAACACGTTGATGCGCTTTGCTATTCATACCTGCAGTGGTCTGAACTGCAGGGCAATTCAGGCATGGCCTCAGTAAAGTTAATCTGAATTAACTTTCAAAGTGGTAGTTAGACCACATTAAATCCCTGTGTGGATACTCTTATTCAGAATTAATTAAATTGAATTAAGCTAACCTGAATTAAGGCCACTTTAATTCTGAATAAGAGTATCTACACAGAGGTTTAAAGCAGTTTAACTTATCTACTTTAAATTCACACCTTTAATATCAATTGGGTTCATTTTCTTGAGTGGCCCTGTATAGAAAATTCCTTATCTTTTTTTTTCTTTTTTTTCCCTTCCCCCTCGCCCCCCCTTCAGTCATGATGTATAGTGAAGAAGGGCCTGAAAGAGGTGTTTGGGTGAAAGGAGATATTCCTCTTATTTACATGAGAAATATTAAGAATTTCAAGAATGGTCTTGCCTGCTTTTGCTGGTGAGCTTCTTAAGAATTCCCCAGGATGTTTATTGTGAGCTCTCACCTTAATTGAAGAGGTAGAGGTGATGACTACCTTTTGTTCCAAGTATTTGTTAAGCAGTGAAGTTAATAGTTAACAAAAATGAACAAAAATATCTGGCATTTTAAACAGTGTGACTATCCTTTCCTGTCTTATATGCTCACTTCTTACTCCTTTTCTTTTTGCAAATACAGACTAACACGGCTGTTACTCTGAAACTTGTTTCTTATGATGTCAAAATTTCTCTAGCTTTCTAATTGCCATAAAGTCTCCTATGTTAGAGAAGACCTGAATTTCTAATATAAAAATTAGAAAGCCTCCCCAATTCACCCTTCCCCGCACCAAAACCCCCCACCTCCCCGCCAAACCCACAAGTCACTAACAGTAAGATCTCCTTTAAATGTCGTAAACAACAAAGAATACAAGCCCATTTTTGATCCTTGCAGGTCTGTTTTCCCTCTACAGTTTTGTAGTGCCATATGAATATATATACATCAGTATATTGTATACAACTGTGTATAAGGATGGAAAATAATGAATTCGATGAAACTTGAAAATATGAGATGATAAAGGTTATTTTTTGTTATGAGTGAGGGGAAAGGAAGATAACGATTATTCTCATCTGTATTAGAATCCAGAGGATTCCCCCAAACAGTTGTATCTCTTACTTTTATATAAATCACTCTATCACTGCAATCATCCTAATAGTCAAGGAGGACTAGACTAGAATCCCTTTGGAGCCTGGCATCATTATTCCCTAAACAGCTGCTTACTCCTGGGGGAATTCTGCATCACTGTAGATGCCCAGAATTCATGTTCCCCGCAGATTTCTTTGCTTCCCTGCAGAAAAATGACTTCTGATGGGGGAGCAAAAGAAAACTGCAAGAGCAGTCATGTGCCCCTCCCTGGCATCACAGGCAGGTTGGTTCGGGTGCCCAGAGCAGCCAATAGAGATGTAAATCACCAGCTGGGGTGTGTGAAGGGGTGAGCAGGCGTGCATGAGAGAGAGAGAGACTCTGTCCCTCTCGCTCACTATTGTGGCACGCTTATCATGGAGGGAACTGAGATTGTTTAGTCTGTGGAAGAGAAGAATGAGGGGGGATTTGATAGCTGCTTTCAACTTCCTGAAAGGGGGTTCCAAAGAGGATGGATCTAGACTGTTCAGTGGTAGCAGACGAGTAATGGTCTCAAGTTGCAGTGCAGGAGGTTTAGGTTGGATATTAGGAAAAACTTTTTCACTAGGAGGATGGTGAAGCGTTACCTAGGGAGGTGGTGGAATCTCCTTCCTTTGAAGTTTTTAAGGTCAGGCTTGACAAAGTCCTGGCTGGGATGATTTAGTTGGGGATTGGTCCTGCTTTGAGCAGGGGGTTGGAGGAGATGACCTCCTGAGGTCCCTTCCAACCCTGATATTCTATGATTCTATGAGGAGCAGGGCTTCGGAGTGTGTCTGAGGAAGTAGGTGTGGTGCAGGCTGTCCCCTCAGGCAGAGCAGAATGTAGCAGCCTGCCTGCTTAGTGAATTGTTCCTATTGTCTTTGTGAATTCTCCCAGGAGCATAAAACAGGTGTAAAAGTTTTAAAGCTCCTTTACACGGCCAGAGTGGTGTAAAGGACAGTATGGCCTTATAAATGCTTATGGTGCTTTAGTGATGAGAACTGGTCTAAATTTTTGGACTGAAAAAATTTCTCATCAGAATGTACTCCATGAACTGTTTGCTACTGATCTTTCTGGAGATGGTCAGTAGTCGATATAAATTGTGAGTTTGATTCCCCAGCCCTCACTTGTTCTTCAGTTGCCTATGAAGTAACACTGTGCATATGGATGCAGATATTTGTTGACTAATAACTAGAAATAAAGGGTCAAACCTAGCTACATTACTATTAGGCAAGGGGGCTTGGGGATTTCCTCCAATGCTCCCCCCTCCCATTCTTCATCCATTGTATTGTAGTTTAAATAAATTGCCTAATAATTGAACACATTACCTAATAATTGAAACCAGCGTGATTATATTGCATTATTTTGACAAATAAAATATGCAGAATATTAAAATATGATGTGCAGAATTTTTAATTTTTTGGTGCAGAATTCCCTCAGGAGTAACAGCTGGAGGGGTTGCTGATGAGAGACGCAAGGCATTCCATCTCTTCCCCCCTCCCGGGGGGCTGCCTCCACAGCAGGGAAGGATTTGAAAAATCCAAGAACCACATAAATTCACAAGTACTGTTTGCCAGTGTAGACAAGCCCTAAAAGATGCAATAATTAAAGTGCTGCCGTGGAGGTGTTTTAACATGGCTTGTGAGGTCGCGGAACAGGGCTGGGAAAGAGCTCTCCCAGTGCTCTAAAAAAACCCACCTCCACGAGGGGTGTAGGTACCAGTACTGGAAGCTCGGCTCCCAGCGCTGGTGTACTGTCTATACTGGCATGTTACAGTGCTGAAACTTGCAGCGCTCAGGGGTGTGTTTTTTCACACCCCTGAGCGAGAAAGTTGCAGCGCTGTAAAGTGCCAGTGTAGACAAGCCCTTAGTCTTGCAGGTCTATCATAAATGTTAACTAAAAAATCTCAAGTTACACACTACACTAAAATACCAACTTGTTCACATTTTCAGCACTTGAGAATGTGTCCGTGTTGTATTGATTTAATAATCGTAATATTTAATAATTCTCTAGCACCTCCTTTCTGAGGAACTTTTTAAACTTGAAAAAAGAAAAGGAGTACTTGTGGCACCTTAGAGACTAACAAATTTATTTGAGCATAAGCTTTCATGAGCTGCAGCTCACTTCATCGGATGCATGCAGTGGAAAATACAGTGGGGAGATTTATATACATAGAGAACATGAAACAATGGGTGTTACCATACACTCTGTAACAAGAGTGATCAGATAAGGTGAGCTATTACCAGCAGGAGAGTGGGGGTGGTTGTTGGGGGGAACATTTTGTAATGATAATCAAGGTGGTCCATTTCCAGCAGTTGACAAGAATGTGTGAGGAACAGTGTGTGGGGGGGGGGGGAATAAATGGCAACTTGTGATGTTTTTTGTTGTTGTACCCTGAAAAATGACAACATAAAAATGGCATCTTCTTCCTCAACAGATCTGGTTCCTCTATATTTTGAGTCACCTCTGCTTACTTTTATAGTGCAAAAATACAATGTCACTACATTTTACACCTGTTAACATGGCAGAGTCATCACTGGTAGAATAAACTGGAGCCAATTAGATTGAATCAATTTAAGTGCCGCTCAGGGCAGAATTTGAGAACAGTGGGATCATACTGATGTAGCTGAAGACAGACTTTAATGTAGAGAATTGTTATTTTTTTCATTTTTTCTTAGGGCACTTGGGAAATCTTTGTGATAATTCATTTAATCATTATTTAGTATTTATACTTTAGTAGCACCCAAACTCGTCTTACAGCTACAACCTGTTCCCCCACATAGTCAGTCAGTTTTGCCCTTTCTGAATAGATTGTCACACAATCACGGGGAGGAAAAATCATTTAACAAAATAGGAAAATAAGGTTGCTAAATCACAAAAATTGGCTAGGGGACTCATCTGAAACTGAGTAAATTTGGAGTTTACCATGTCTCTTCAGTGTTTTACTGTTATGTCAAAATATATATTAAAATAAACAGTATAAAGCAGCACTGAAAAGTTAATATAGCTATTAGAACCTTAACTCTTGGAGAAAAAATACTTTTCGCATTTTTTAACTGGGCATCCTTAATGATCCATTAACACAATTTTTTGTGTGCACACATATATTAGCAAGTCACTTTGGATCTCCCTGTATGAAATTGACAATAATGCAGCTCTTCAGGGAGAAATAAAAAATGGACCAAATTTGATCAGAGGAAGAATAGATTTATATCCGCATAAATATGTGTTGGAAATATATACAAATATTGAATATATGGTGTCAATAATTGATATTGAAAAAAACTCAAATTTTAACTATAAAATAAGAAAATTTGAATGTGGTAGTATCTTGGGGGTTTTTCACAGTGAGGTTGATTGACTTCATTTCCTTTAGCAGAAAATTTGTACAAAAGGAACATTCTGAATAGTCCCAAATGGAGGAAGAGAATAATTAAAAGTAGTTTAAAATATTTGTGGTGGTAATATATTTTTTTTGCAACAAGGCAGTAGAATAAAAACGAAGCTGTGTGTGTGTTACTGATGTTTTGAAACTTGTAATTTCAAGGATGTTAATGATGTGCATTTCCTCAATACTCTCACACTTAAAAATCCTTCTTACCTTTAAGTTTATGTAATTATATTTTTGTGTTTCCAGCTATGGAACAATTAGGGAACTATTTAATTGTACGTTCTATTGGAGATAATCAAAGAAGAGTATGTACAGGAGTTTGGATACATTGTGCCCTTCTTCTCTTCCTACAGACTAGATAAGATTTCCCTCTGTAAGGGTTTTTATACCTCCAGCCCAATTGTGCTATGGAGAAAGGCATTTTTTTATGCTAAGTAGTTTTTTCAGGATTTTGGAGGAACCCAATTCTCTTTCTTTTTTTTACCCAAACCTAAAGTTCAGGTGTTTCTGTAGGGAAACAATAAAATTGTTCTTTATTTACTCTAAAGGAGTCTCATTCTACAAGGAGAAGGTATATTGCTGTTGGAGCCAAGGTAACAGATCCTTCATATCATTTGTCGTAAGCTTTCTAAAAGATAGATAACACACATGACATCACATATATGTAATATGTGGCTGTGTCTCTAATGCTGTGGGAAGATAAAGGTAAATGGGAGTAAAAAAATTTTCCTGATGAAACTCAAGCAAACAAGGCTCTCTTATTTGCCCCAGTATTGCAGTGCATATGACCTTTCCACCACAAATATAGGGGGGCTATTCCATAGTCTTCTCACCACAACACAGTTTAACTTCCTAACATCTTTAAATAAACGTGTTTTCCAAGTACAACTGGCATATCTGAGCTTGCGTTTAAGACTTTCTCAGACCTCTTCTTTAGGAAAGAGAGTTGTTCATGGAGGTCCATACATATCTTCAAGATGTTTCTGATTCTAAGATGTCATTGACTTTAAGACAGGCACAGGAGATGATAAAAGCAGTGCTTTTTCTATATTTTATAGCTTGTCTGCTTCCTCTAACGCAGCTCCTCTAGAGAATTCAGGTGTACCTACATATTCTGCAGAAGAAATTCAATAAGGTGACTGTAGTACCCAACCCTAAGTCCTTAGAATCTGCATAACCATATAATGCTAGGTTTTTGTTTTGCTTTGATACTGCTTTTGAAATATGTCAAGGATAATATTATATATTACAGCACAGAGTGGAAGCTGATAACAGCT
This sequence comes from Lepidochelys kempii, assembly GCF_965140285.1. Taxonomy (NCBI): domain Eukaryota; kingdom Metazoa; phylum Chordata; order Testudines; family Cheloniidae; genus Lepidochelys; species Lepidochelys kempii. The sequence continues at coordinate 83,522,455 of NC_136389.1, read as the reverse complement.
TATTTAAAAAAAAAATCCCTATGAACAACCATAGCTGTTGACAAGAAGAACCTCTAGAATTTCCTATATTTCTGAGCTTTTTTATTTAAACTTACTAACATTCATGAGGACATGAACAGTTCAAAAGTACTAACAAAATTATTATGTGAGGTCATAGTTTTCCATGACAGCCGGTTAGATATGTTCAGGAAGTGTTTAGCAACCTGGTCTACACCAGGATTGTAACAAGACTTCCAAAAATAGGCCTCTACGTGCCTTACAGCATGAATTAAATGTCCAGTGTCTCTAATGTGTCTAAAGCTGGTTCATTCCACAAACACAACAGGAATAGTGCAGGTTTTAGTGGAATTTATAATTCACTCATTTAAAATAGAGCATTCTGGTCATCTAATCCAGAACGTTTGACTTTCAGAAAGATCCACCACTGTTCAGACATCCTACTTTTAGATTATTCTTCTGTTCTAAAAATCATACATTTCCATGCACTGGCCCTTGCTTTGCCTATATAGTTTTGTTTTGTTTATGGTGCAGAAGTTGGAGGTGCAAATTTCTTCATTTATAACATATGGTCTCCCAGCCTACATAAGACTAAATTATATGTTCTTTCTGCTATTTGAGACTGTCAGCCAATTTTGATATATGTTAACTATTTTAAGATAGATTCAACCTCAACTTATCTCCACTGGGGATCGTCTGAGTCAAAATACAAAGACTTACTTTTTATCATTTTAGTGTGCATCATACTATCAAATACTATCAAACTACAGAAAATGTTGCGAGAAGTCAACATAAAAAGCAGCCAACTCGGACTGAAAATTAACCACTCCAAAACGAAATTTATGTGGTTTGATACCTCGCCAAAAGCCCAAATAACAATCAAGGGAGAACAAATAGAAGAAGTTGAGCCATATGTCTGTTTGGGCCAAGAAATTAACATGTTCCACGATCAGGAAGGTGATCTCTTGAGAAGAAAGAAAGCAGGTTGGTGTGCATTCAATTCTATCAAGGATGTCCTCTTCAACTCAACAGTACTGCCAGCAATGTTGTACGGCAGCGAAACATGGGCGCTGATCAAGATGGAGGAGCAGCGACTCATGGAGAGGGCGATGGAAAGAAGAATGCTGGGAATTTCAATCCGCGACCAAGTCCCCAATGAAGTGATCAGACAGTAGAGTGGAGTGGAGGACGTCGTTGTTGAGAGCAGGCATAGTAAAATGCAATGGGCTGGGCATATAGCAAGGCTCACTGGCAATTGATGGACTGCATCTGTTGCTGAGTGGTACCCACGGGACCTGAAACGACCACTCGGCTGACCTCCAAAGAGATGGGAAGATTTTATTATGAAAAGACATGGCTGCACATGGAGAAGGAAGGCCAGGATACAAGAAGAATGGAAGACGTGTTGTGATTGGCGTAATCTATACGAGGGCTGAAGGACTGATTGATTAAGATGATCAAGGTGAGTGTGCATCGTTTGTTACAGGGAGAAGACTTTTGTATGGAAAAATAATAAACTAAGAGCAGCATTTCATTTTTTGGGCTATCTAGGCTGGGAGATCATGCATTATTAGTGAAGAAATTTGTAACTCCAACTTTGCAAACAAAACTACATAGGTAGGCAAAGCAAGGGCCAGCGAATGCATGGAAGTGTATCATTTTTAGATAAGAAGAATAATCTAAATGTAGAATCTGTGAACAGGTGCTAATTACAAACAAACCCTCTTCATTCCTAGTCAAAGATATAATCTTTCTAAAGAAGGCAGAAAGTTATTGTGACATGGAGTTGATATATGATAGTTATGAATACTTCAGCAGTCCAACGAGTGAGTCTTTAAGTTTTTAATTTTTAAAACTTGGGTCACCTCACAACAATGAAACTTGCTGATGTGATCTGACCAGGATGATTCATCTAAAAGGAATTCAAAGATAACTTTTACTCTAATTAAATTTCTGTATCTCTGAGTCTGGCTTTTGTGTTACTGTTTGTCCCAAATCTTTTAAAAGTAACATTGACAAAGTTTCTTATCAATGAGATCTGTTTAGCTGAGGTGAATGTTAATGGAATATTGAGCTTTTCACTTCTAGGGTCACAGGTTCAAATCTAGACTAAGTTAATAGTAACAGAAAGTTGTCATTGGAGCAGTTCACTGCTCTATATAAAGTGAGTTGATCACAGACAAGTGTCCACATTATAAATGGCAGTAATTGACATCTTTATGAATAGTCTCAGTAGAGGGATTACTGAGACTGATTTACCTTCTTCTCTTTGAGAACATTGTTAGAGATGCATGGATGGGGCAGTGTGGGAAAATGCCAGTCTACAACTCTAAGACTTGAGCACAGATGAGTATAGTATAAAGATACCTTCCTTCTTCCATTCCAACCCTTTACCCTAAACAAAGGATGTTCCACTCCTCCACAAAAAGTCATTGCTGGCCAGGAAGAGCCTCTTCCTGACATCAGCCAAGCAGAATCTCCTTAGTCAGAGCAGGGAGAAGAATGAGATTTTTTGAAATGCACTTGGGTCTACATATCTAATCTGAGCAGAGAATGCTTAGATCAGGGATGGGCAAACATTTTTGTCCGAGGGCCACATTGGGGAATAGAAATTATATGGCGGGCCATGAATTCTCACAAAATAGGGGTTGGGTGGCATGAGGGCTCTTGTTGGGGGTGCAGGCTCTGGGGTGGGGCTGGGGATGAGGAGTTTGGAGTGTAGGAGGATGCTCTGGGCTGGGAACGAGGGGTTAGGAGGGCGGGAGGGGGATCAGGGCTGGGGCAGGGGGTTGGGACGTGGGGAGAGGCTTAGGGGTTCAGGCTCCGAGCGGCGCTTACCTCAAGCGGCTCCTAGAAGCAGTGGCATGTCCCTTCTCCAGCTCCTACTCAGAGGTGTGGCCAGGTGGCTCTGCACGCTGCCCTGTCCGCAGGCACCACCCCAGCAGCTCCCATTGGAGCTCTGCAAGGGGCCATTGGAGCATGTAGGAGCCAGAGCGGGACCATGCCGCAGATTCCGGGAGCTGCGTGGTGCGGCCCCGACCCTGTGCGCCGGCTGGAGCGCTGGGCAGCCCCTGACCCAGCGCCCGGTTGGAGTGGGGCCGAGCTGCATGGTCTGTCCCCTGACCCAGCAGGAGCTCACAGGCCGGCTTAGAACAGTTTGCCGGCTGGATTCGGCCCACGGGCTGTAGTTTGCCCGCCCCGGCTTAGATACTACAATGATGGGTGCTGTAGGAAAAGAACAAACAAACAAATGAAAAACAACTCCAAACTTTTTCACATACTTTGCTTAGAATTCATTTGCTCCTGCCACTCATTTAAACCACACACCAGCAGTGACTTTAATTTCAGTTCCTGCAGTGCTGCTATTAATCGTCTACAGCATATACCATACTTATTCTTGGAATATATAGGCTCTTGAGGGATGGCAGTCCAACATGTCTGGTCACCTCCATAATTCTTAATTTTCTTATCAAGCATAATTTACCGTTAGCATTGTCATGTGTAACATTGTTCTTGCTGTTTTACCTTCTAACTGTTTTGTCTTCCAACTTTTCAATTTGGGTGGCATCTTCCTTAAGCAGTCTTTAGAGCTTTAAATTAATGGTATGTGCACACTTAAATCTGCTTTTAGTAGTTTCATAGAAAATTAGATCCTGCTCCAACATCAGTGACGGAAAAAATTAAGAAAAATTCATCCCTGATTTAAAATTGTGCAGAAATATGCTCTTTATTTAGAAATGCTAGTCATACAAAGGAGGCTCTTTCCAGTACACGCACAATATCTAAGCTGTAGAACAGAGATAATATTTAAAAGGTGGTGAACCTTTACAACTCAGTACGTAAGAACTTGAGGGAATAGAGAGAAGCTCTTTAAACTTCTTGGTTTTAACTGTTCCTTTATTACTTATTTTCCCCTCTGTCACAGAGTGCCGAATCAAGGTTGCAGTTATAATCAGGATGGATTTGTGTGAGTCAACCTGATTTAAATCACCAGGTGGAAAGCATTGATTTAAATAATTTTAATAAATTTTTCCATTTGTATTACAGTTATTTTTTAAATTCAGATGAATTCTTATTGGTTGATAAACCATTAAAACATGTTGATTTACAGCTAAATAGAACCTTTACACTAGATTTGGTACCTCTTTTTGCTACTTAGGAGGGTAAACTATAACTATATACATTTATTTAAGCAATGATATAGATTAATATTTTCAGATTCTTACTAATTTTACATTTTTAGTGTGTTAAAAATGCTGAAAGATGTATTGCTTATTTACTAGTTAATTAACTTTTTGCTCATGATTTGTGTCAAGCTGCATTAGGATGGTGCTTGGAATTAAACACACAATAGCAAATATGATTTATTTTTATTAAACAAAACAAATGTTTTGTACACATAAACTTCTATAAAAGTATGTTTCACATTGTAGTCAGTTAGTTAAAGTGATTATTTCAGGTCAGCCTGGGAAAATTTTCAGATATGCCTAAGTGAAAGGGACTGGAGCTTAAGTTCCTGCTTGCCTGACTCTCTTGAAAATGAGACAGTTTCCTAAGTTACTTCAGCTATCCTTCAAACTTTTAAAACTAGTAGATCTCACCCCCGGCTTCCTTGATTTTATTCATTTTAAACAGGTTTACAATTTTATTAAAATTAAATAACACAATAAAAACATTTTATTTTTTTAAATAATTGATTTTTATTCACCCTGGTTATAATCCCATTCTACCCATTCCTTTTCTTTAAAGAATGAATTTCAGAATATTGTGAACTCATAGTTTGTCTCCAACCTTTCATCATATGTTTACTTTGTTATTGTTTAATTTTTAAGAATTGGACAAGGAAAGAAGGGAGGCAGGATATTTCTCAGAATTTTTATGTTATATAAATAAAATACGGGGACACCAATGACTTTAATCTTTTAGTGTTGAGCACATCTGCGGTAAATGTATTTATTAGTCTTCAAGCTCTTTGTGCTATGTTAACACCTTTATGAGCTTTTCATGATGTTATGTAAATAATGTTATTTTATAAGGTGGGAATTCCAGATTGGCCAAGCTATCTGCTCTTGAAAGAGACTGCTGCAAAGGAATTTGTTTGTTCAAATTATTTTTTTCTACCAAAATCCCAAAGGCGCAGTACAAATATATAGTTTATATGCATCCTCTTTTGTACTAACATTGTAAAGATACAAGCAAGTCTTGTCTTAGCAGAATGTGGTTAAGTGAAATGTTCAGTTACATAATATATTGCTCAGGCTCTTAATTTAATAGGATACTATGGTCACTATCTGAATAGTATGTGTGTGAGCAAAGAAATTCATGTGCATGTTTAGGCTAAAGTATTTGTACACAGTCTAGTAAGTCAGTTTGTTTTGTGCATGTTTTAAAAAATCACACAAAAGTAATACAAGTAAAAGCAGCACACTGCTGGCTGCATTGAGCATTAGGAAAGCAAACTTCTGTCATTGAGAGGATTGTAGGTAACTGTTGCTAAGTCCATTAGGGATATTTATAACTTGAGGCTTGATACCCAGGATGTGAAGTAAGCCAAAGAACTCTGTGGCATTAATGTACGGATGAGTTGAACAGTACCTTAACAGGATAAATATATATATACCATTTGGAAACATTAACTCAGTTCATATTTTGATTTCTTAATTTTTGTTCCCTTTTCGAAACAGGCTACATAAGTTGTAGTTATCGTATATTTTATGAGAGATTTCCTTCACAAGTTCTATGTTTATATTACTAATGTTTCTTGTAATTAAATATTCTTTCTGGTATCTGAATTTTACAGGTATTTTGTATAAACATATACATGCACATTTGCTTGTTACAGTAGAACTTAGCTCATTCAGACCCCAAAAATGTCAGTCTTTCTCTGTTTCTCATCAGAATTTTATTAGAAGATTGCTGTAGAACTGTCATATTATTAAGGTTTGTTATTACACTAAATATACTGCAGTACTTTTGCTAGGACTTCATGAAGCATAAATAAAATTTGTTCATTTATTTTAACAACTGTAGTTTAACTTTTGGGATATATTAAACCATACCTTATTTTATTGTTTATTCACTTAATACCTAACTTGTAGTAATCAGTATTTGATAGGTATCTCAGTCAAAAATGTGAATTAGTGAGGTTCTGCTGTGTTCTTGTGCTGTTTTTTGTTTTTTGTTTTGGACTAGATAGACAAAAAAAAATCTACTTGAGTATAATTTTTTATAATATAATTAGGAGATAATGAATGTTTGAATGATCTGATGAAAACTATTCCTAAAGTATAAGATCTAGAGTTCATGGAATATGTTATTGGAAGTTTCACTTTCTTTAGATTGATCAGTTTACGTACTTATGACCTCCCATCACATTAGTGTGATTGTCTCATAAACACTAGTGAATTTATTTTTATAACACCCCAGTGAGGAAGACTAATATTTATCTCCCTTTTCAAAAAGGAGAGCTGAGAAACAGAAAAATGGTGATGTACAATGATCACACAGGAAGTCTGTGGCAGAATTGACCCCAGATCTCTGAGTTCCAGTCCAGTACCTTAATCTTGATGAGCAAGAAGGGAGGAATGTGTCAGATTTGACCTTTCTGTCACAGTAATTTGGCCATCGATATATCTGTGGGTACCCCTATTCGTAATTATATATTATGTTTATATAGCATCTTGAATACCAGAAAAGACCTGGAGCAATATGTAAACTTTGCCTGTTTAGGAATCATCGCAGCCATCTCTGGGGTGGAATTGGCAGTTACTTTATAACACCCTGCAATACTATATAACGGTTTAGGAATACTGTATTAGATTGAAACTACTGGAGAAATTTAAATAGATTCACAGATTTTTCTTAAGGCCATAAGGTAATAGTTATTCAAATTAGAATTTGATTAGGATTCTGGGCTTAACTCTTATTTGATTTTCAGATATAGCTATTTTACAACTGTTTTTATACAGTAAGAATGCAGGCTGGAAATGGTATTGGTTAGTTTTGCTTGAATTTTTTTTCTGTTTCTTTATAATATGTAGTAGAGTTTACATCGCTAATTAGTAATGTATGTATTAAATACTTATCATCCTAATAAACTACCTTAAAAGAATGTAGTAATTGTAAAGTCAAGCTCTCAAAAAGTTAGGAAATGCCAGAATCAATGTTTTGTGTACAACCTTAATTCCCCCCCCCCCGTGTATATGCATGTGTAATTAAAAAATGAATCATAATGCACAAGCAAAAAGGAGATGAGTTAGGGTTGCATGGGCATTATTAATTTCAGCATTTCCTAACTTCTGAGAGCTTGATTTTGCCTTATATTTCTGTCTTTGAGGGGGAGCATTGAGAGTTGAAGAGAGACAGTCTCTCAGTTCCTGTTGTTACCCAGGGTTTTCAGAACCCAAAGCAGAGGTAACTTAACTGTTTCACTGCAGGTGGAAAAGGAGTACTTGTGGCACCTTAGAGACTAACCAATTTATTTGAGCATGAGCTTTCGTGAGCTACAGCTCTGACGAAGTGAGCTGTAGCTCACGAAAGCTCATGCTCAAATAAATTGGTTAGTCTCTAAGGTGCCACAAGTACTCCTTTTCTTTTTGCGAATACATACTAACACGGCTGTTACTCTGAAACCTGTCACTGCAGGTGGTATCAGGAATAAATCAATGGGAGCACAGCACTTTCGGCTGATGAAAGATTAATGCAAGTAAGCGTGCTCTTATCTAAAAGTACTGTTTTTTAGATTTAAGTACACATAGACATAAGCAATAGGTTAGAACATCACAAATAATTACCTAGAATCTGAGATGGTACTGAGTAATTAGCAGCATGTTAGCGATGGCCGTTTTTTTACCCACCAGGGAGCATGGTGTCAGGAAAAAAATCTCAGGCTCGCTTCAGAGAACTGCTCCAAAGTACACTCTATTGTCTAGTCTTTTTATAACTAATTTTTAGAAAACGCATAGCTCATAGTGACCTCTGTTGGGTCATCTCTTCTCCTAACTTCAATAAACTACTTATCAACAAAACATTTCTAACAATCTTAGGCTATGTCTACACTACGCAGCTTTTAGCGACACAGCTATGCCGCTACAGCTGTGCTGCTAAAAGGTGCGCAGTGTAGCTGCTGTTTGTCAGCAGGAGAGCTCTCCTGCCAACAAAAAACTTCCACCCCCAACGAGTGGCGGTATCTTTATTGGCAGGAGAACGCTCCTGTCGACAAAGCGCTGTTCACACCGGTGCTTTTCCTCGACAAAACGTTTGTCTTTCGGGGGGTGTGTTTGTGTTTTTTTTAACACCTCTGCTAGTGTAGGCAAAGCCTTAGTCATAATAAGCTTCTGTATCAAAGGTGGCCAAACTCAAGATCTCCATCCACTTATTTTCCCTCAGTCTCTATTTGTTGACCCTTTTCTCACCTTCTCCCATTCTGATTAGCAGAAACTGCAGGCCTGCAGCTAGTATTTAACCTTACCTCCAGAAGCTCTGCTTGTTCAAATTAACCCTTAACTATGTGGTGTTCTATTGTATTAATTCATGGTGGCTGAATGCACACAATATGGTTGCAATTAGCTTGTTCAAATTCTGGGATAACACACTCCTCCATTCCGGGGCAGCACTGTGCAAAGTGCCAGAGTGGCCCCTGGAGGCTGGAAGAACAGTTGTAGGAAAAATCCTGCTCAACTCCTGCAGCCCAAGGATGAAGCATGCTCTATGAGGATGGTGCATAGGAGCTATGAGCTAAGTTCTCTGTAAGCTGCGTGGCCATGCAGCAGCCTGTTTAGCACTGTGCAGGCACTTAGGGAATCCGCCCGGGGACCTGCTGGAGATGGGACGCCCCTCCCCCAGCCCCAACCTAGCCCAGCCCCCAACTTGCTGTGGCTGGGGTGCCCCTCTGCCGGCCTCAATTCTGCTGTGGTCTGGAGGACCTGCCATGGCCGGGGTGCCCAGCCCCGCTGCGGCTGGAGCGGCGCAGCCGGCCTGGCCTGGCCCAAGGCGCAGCTCAGCTCGGCCCCAGGCACGGCTGGGGCACCTCCCCTGGCCTGGACATGCTGTGGAAGGAGTGCCTATCCTGCATCCCCAGCCCTGGAGCTGCTGTGCCACTGAGAGGCGCCTCCCCCCCAGCCCAGCCGACATGCTGCTGCTGGGAGAGAGAGCTGGGGGGGGGGGGTCCTCTCTCCCCGCCGTAGCCCTGGAGCACCCTCCTGTACTCCAAGCCCCTCATCCCCGACCTGATCCGGAGCCCTCACACCCGTGCACCCCAACCCTCTGCCCCAGCCCTAAGTCCCCTCCCACACTCCAAACCCCTTGGCCCCACCCCCAGCACATGAATTTTGTTATGTGTACCAATACAGATGTGGTGTGTCACACATCACCTCCATATTGGTGCACATAACAAAATTCATTCTGCACATGGGTGGGAAAAATTAGAGGGAACACTGGCTGTGAGCAAATGGAACATGCACAATGCAGACAGAGCCTTTAGAACAGGGGTCCCCAACGTGGTGCCCGTGGGTGCCATGGCGCCCGCCGGGACATTTTTGTGCACCCATAGCACACCCCGCTGCCGAGAAGTGTTGTCGTTTCTCGGCGGCATTTCGGCAGCGACGCTTCTTGCCGCTGCCACTTCTCGACGGCGATGAAGTGAGCTGTAGCTCACGAAAGCTTATGCTCAAATAAATTTGTTAGTCTCTAAGGTGCCACAAGTACTCCTTTTCTTTTTACCCTGTTAAAGTGCCCCTACTATAGATTACACAAAAAATGAATTTAGCAGCCTCAGATCATAAAGAAGAAAAATAAGAAACAAATTATATTAGTAAATGCTGCTGTTTTACACCTTCATGTAAAAAAGTTGAAAATAACTTCATGTTCTTTTTCGAGTGATGGTCCCTATTATATTCCACTGTGGCTTATGCATGTGCACCATAAACCTGGAGCCGGAAATTTTGAAAGTAGTGATGGTTGGTCCACATGTGAGCTCTGGCTCACCTCGTGCCTCTGATGGAGGGGATAAAGAGAAGGGCAGATCATTCGCTTCTCCACTTCCTTCTCACCACTGCATGGTCCAGGTCAGAACCCTTAGTGTCTGCAGCTTTGACTTCACCTACAAACAATAAAGAACCTTATTGTAAATAGTTATCAATCTTAATCATTTATTGTTTTAGCAGTTTTAACAGTAGTTTTAGCATTAGATTAGACTTCATCAGGGTAACCCTAAATTCTGTCACAGTGTACCTGCTTGTGGACAGATTTCAGACCATGAACAGTATCATAGTTCACATCACAAGCAACCCTCAGGAACTGGTCAAAACATGTCTGTCCCTACTAGGTCACATGGCTTGTGCACTTATATCACCCTGTTCTCAAGTCTCCACTGTTGTTGCCTTTGAACTTGGCTATAGTCAGTATGCTCCCCAAGCCATCATTCCATGAACCCCATGGTGACAGTTCCAGCCAAGGTACTGTCCTCCCTGTTATGGGGGACAAATTCCTCATCAAGTATGTGTGGGGGTCCCCTTTCTCTCCAGACAGGATCATTGGTACAGACACATCCCAAATAGGTTGGGGAGAGCACAAGAACAACCACTGAGCTCAAGGGGCTTGGACAGCTCGAGAGGCCAAGATGCACATCAATATCTTGGAACTACGGACAGTATGGAAGGTGTGCAAGTCTTTTTTTTCCATCCGTGCTCACCGTGTCCTTATATCAGACAACACTACAGTTGTCTTCTACATCAACAAGTGAGGTGAAGTGAGGTCTGCCTCCTTGGGAGCAGAGGCCGTCAGCCTCTGGAACTGGTGCTTCAGCACCCTATGAGCAGCCTACCTTCTGGGAAAGCAGAATATGTTTGGAGACTCCTTCAGCAGACATTTTCCACTTGACCATGAGTGAGAGCTTCATGATGCAGTACTCCGCAATATTTTAACTCTATGGGGAACCCTGACCAGGGATCTATTCGCCTCTCAAGCAAACGGCAAATGCACCACATACTGCGTCAGAGGAGCCCTAGGTCACCACTGCCAGGACGATGCTCTGCTTTTTAATTGGTCAGACCCCTTCAACTATGCGTTCCCTCTTCCACCGCTCCTGCCATGAGTCGTATGGAAGATCAAGCAGGACAGAGAGTCATCTTGATCACCCCCTTTTGGCCCAGACTGTTCTGGTTTCCCAACCTCCTAGCATGTCATCCTGCCAACCAATCATCCTCCCAAAGTTCCCCGAGCTACTTACCCAGTGGAACAGCAAGATCAAACACCCCAATCCATGGCTGCTCCACCTCTGGGCCTGACATTTGGAAGGGTAGCATCCTTAGAATGTTCTTGCTCTTCAGCTGTATGAGACATTCTCTCTAATAGTAGAAAGGAGTCTTCTAGAAAACGTTACTTAGCTAAATGGAAATGCTTTTCATCTTGGACACAACAAAGAGGCATTCTACCAGAGACTATAGATATTCCTCTCATCTTAGACTATATCCTGTGCATGAAAACTGCAGGTTTATCCATCAACACTTACAAATCCAGTTGGCCGTGATCATGCATACCATCCACCTTCTCAAGGCTACTCAGTTTTTGCCGACCCGCTGACCATAAGATTCTGGAAAGGCTTAGTAAGTACCTTTCCACCTGTTCAGAAGGTTGCACCCCGGTGGGATCTGAATCTTGTTCTCTCAGTGCTAACAAGGCTCCCCTTTGAGCTTTTAGCTACATGTTCCATGTCCCTCCTTTCCATCAGTCGTTTTTCTCATAGCTATCACATCAGCAAGAAGGTTGGTGAACTTGGAGCAATGATGGCAGGGCCTCCATACACAGTATTCCATAAGGATAAGGTTTTTTTACATCTACACCCCAAATTAATCCCTAATATAGTTTTGGAATTTCACCTTAACCAATCCATTCACTTACCTGTGTTCTTCCTGAAACCATATTCTTCTGCAGAAGAATGAAGACTCCACTCCCTTGATGTTCGATGAGCGTTGTTTTTTTACCTGCAGAGAACACAACCAATCAGGAAATCCCTGAGACTGTTTGTTGCTGTAGCAGAAGGAGTCAGGGCATGCCATCTTTACCCAGAGAATCTCCAAATGGATATCCAGCTGCATTCTACTCCTGCTATCAGTTCTCAACCCCCCGCCCATCTCTTACCCCAATGGGGTAAGAGCTCATTCCACAAGCATGCAAGCAACAACTGTAGAGATTCTTCAGAAGGTAAGGCCTCCTGGACATTTGTAAAGTGGCCTCCCGGAGTTCCATTCACACATTTGCAAGGGATTATGCCCTGGTGCAGGACTCTTCTGCTGATGCCTCCTTTGGGGTGTCGGTACTCCGCTCAGCCCTTCCGTCTACGTCCTCGTACCCTCCTCATATTTAGGTATTGCTTGTCAATCACCCACAGTGGAATACAATAGGGACCAGTACTCAAAGAGGAGGAGGAGGTTACTTACCTGTAACTGAAGGTTCTTTGAGATGTGTATCTGTATTCCACTACCTACCCTCCTTCCCCTCTGCTTTGGATCTTATCTGATTCACAGTAGAGAAGGAACTGGAAAAGCGATTGGTTCACCCTGCCCTTTATCCCCTCAGTCAGAGGTATGAGCTGAGCCAGGGCGTGTACGCAGATCAAAATACGCTGGTTTTGAATTGCACAGCTCCAGCCTCATGGGGCGCATGAGTAACCCACAGTGGAGTGCAGATAGGGACCACATGTCTTGAAGAACCTCCAGTTACAGGTAAGTAACCTCCTCTTTTGGTGAATAGGTGGGAAAAGATAAAATGGATTAAAGTCTTATAGAAGGTTTTCATTATTTCTTTGCCTTAACCTTTCTGTATACATTTTTTCACAACTAAATGTGATTTTATTGTAAATATTAATATGAAGACATATAAACCTAGACCCTGAGTAGTAATGCTTCTGTTACTTGATACACACAAGATTATAAATGGTCAATTTTTATAAATTTGTGTTACAGTTTCTGTGGGCCTTCATTAAATTTTGGAGAACACTAAGTATTTATTCCAGTCTTTGAAAAACCTTAACTCCTTTTACTCTTTGATATAATAGTTGGCGAATTTGGTGCTGGTTAAAAGTGCCAGATAGGGCTTCATTTCCCACAGATGTCAATGTTTGTCAACAGTTATAGAAAGTACAACATAACTAGCAGCAGCATAAATCATTCTAATGCAGTTCAACCTTGTTCTGTTGAAAGGCCCTGCCAGTTCATCACTTTGCTGCCTGTTGAGTCTACTGAAAAGCATGTAGGTAGTGATACTTTTTGTTACATGATCATCTCTGTACTAGGAATCGAGTTGAGACTACTCAACTGCCAGCATTTTTTTTGTAACTTTGATCACTGTTTACTTGGGTTGGATTTGAAGTGGCCTACGGGTGAAAAGCTCAGAATCATATCATTGTGACCATGAACCATCCATTTCCCTGCTGGTATCTTTTCCTAAATCCTCAGAACAGTTGTTGTTTTGTAGTACCTAAACCTCTACATATGATAGGTAATTTCATCTGTCTACTCAGCAGTTGGAGTTAGATGAGCACTAAAGAAATTTCTGAGAAAAAAACAACAACCATGTGATGCGTATTTTATAACTAAATCCTATGTCGTAAACATGTTTAGGACATATACATCAGTCTCTTACGATAACTCCAGGTATGGTAGTCCAGGAGATCAGCTTTCTATTCCTTTGGTAAATTGTGATAGCCTAACACACATCTAATGCACAGTCTCTACTATGATTTATACTTTGATGCAAAGCGTGACACCAAATTAGCTCTATTGCCTGAATATGCAGTATTCTTTACATTAAGGGAGATACATAGTGAGTGAAAAACTAAGCACAGTGCATCAGACGAATGTTTGTAAATATATGCCTGCGGGGGATTCATACTTTCAGGCTTAATACAGTGCCTCAGTAACCTACTGTTCTTGTTTTCCCCTTTTTACAGGTTTACATGTGGTACACGTAGAAAATGAGGCTGAGAACGCGGAAGGCCTCTCAGCAGTCACATCAAATTCACACCCAGCGTGCTTTGCGAGCAAAGAGGAAACATTCAGAGGTAGAAGAGAGCTTACCTGTTGGAGGAGGAAAACCACAGCAGAATGAAACCGGCCTGTTGTCATCAATTAAAAAATTTATTAAAGGAAGCACGACCAAGGTATGAGCTCAGTGTTTTGTTGCTTTTTTTAAAATTTTTGAGTCGTATTCATTTTTTCTAAAGTTTGATCAAGTATTGTCTTAAGAAGAATAAGCATTTGTAAAAGGCATGTTTTATGGAGGCAGAACAGCTTTATAAACAATAGAATACACAAATTGCCCCATAATAGTTGTGTGTGAATTCAGATATAGAAGTTAAATTGCAAAGTTGCTGATACTATCCAACTCTGTATAAAACAATTACAGACGTTTATGATAGTGCCGTAAGTTTGAGGACTTAGTATCAGATGTTCCATTGGAGAAATAAGAAATGTTGCCTTATAAATACAAGAGGCCAAATTCAGCTATAGTATAATCAGGTATAATTTCTGTGTGCCTCAGTGAATTTTGTGCCTATTTATCGCACCTTAGACATGAAGTTTCAAGGCTAAATTACTGAATCTCTTTCAACTCTATCTAGACACAGATCTGAAGCACACAGATTTTCATATTTAAAACTTGCTCAGTGCAAATTATTAGGGGAAGATTATATACAGTACGTTACTTTTTTTGAGTGAGTGCCACTTTGAAATAGTTTTCAAAACTGTTATTTTTATTGTTTTTTAAAAAGATGGTCTGATTTTATAAAACCTTTCTTCAGTAAGTCTTATCAGTCTAGAAGTTCTGATGTTGCCATTTAAAAACTGTAGATACTAAAAGAACAAGAGCCAGGATGCCAGAAACATACAAAAATATTTCAGAGAAATACATGGCAGATAAATTAGTTTAGACTAGAACATGTTTTTTATTGTTAAAGTGAAGTGTTAAAAATGGCAGTTTTGTAATTTTGCATTATAGTTAAAATAATACGTAAAGATGCAGTGAAGTATAAAAAATTCTAATCAAATTGTCTCAGAAAGCTGGGTGACTAGGCAACAAAATGGCAGATGAAATTCAGTGTTGATAAGTGCAAAGTAATGCACATTAGAAAACATAATCCCAACTATACATTCAAAATGTTGGGTTCTAAATTAGCTGTTAACACTTGAGAAACAGATCTGGGAGTCATCGTGGATAGTTCTCTGAAAGCATCTGCTCATCTACAGCAGCAGTCAAAAGAGAAACAGTGTTAGGAACCATTAGAAAAGAGAGAGATAGTAAGGCAGAAAATATCATAATGCTAGTATATAAATCCATGGTATGCCCATACCTTGTGTACTGCATGCAGTTCTGGTTGCCCCATCTCAAAAAAGATACATGAGAAATGGAAAAGGCAGAGGAAGGGCATAAAAATGATTAAGGGTATGGAACAGTTTCCATTTGAGGCGAGATTAAAAAACCTGGGACCGTTCATTTTAGGAAAGAGATGACTACATGGGAATATGTTAGAGGTCTATAAAATCATGAATGGTGTGGAGAAAGTGAATAATGAAGTGTTTACCCTTTCACATAACACAATAACCAGGAGTCACCCAGTGAAATTAATAAGCAGCAGGTTTAAAACAAGCATAAGGAAATATTTCTTCATACAATGCACAGTCAAACTATGGAACTTTGTTTCCAGGTGATGTTGTGAAGGCCAAAAGCATAACTGGATTCAAAAGAGAATTACATAAATTCCTGGAGGATAGGTCCATCAATGACTATTAGTCAGGATGGTCAGGGACACAACCCCATGGTCTGGATGTCCCTAAATCTCTGACTGCCAGAAATTGGGACTGGACAACAGGGGATGGATCACTTGAAATGGTCCAGTTCTTTCAATTCCCTATGAAGCATCTGGCACTCGCCAGGATACTGGGCTAATTGGACCATTGGTTCCACCCAGTATAGATATTCTTATGTTCTTAGATACCATGCAACTCAGTGTGTCCTAGGAATTTGTTCAGCACCCATTGTAGCAGGAAATAGGCACTGACTTAAAGGAACTGTAAAATCATATATATGTTAACATTTTTTTTTACCTGTGGAAAATTCTGTATTGTTAAAACTGTTTGTTTAAATTTTGCATATTACTAAACTCAGGCAATAAATCGATTTCACTTTCTGACTCCTATGCTCTAGCACAAAGCAAAATACTTTGGGTTGCGAACACTTCAGGGATATGGTTAAGTGCAAACAAAAACAGTTTTCATTGGAATTAAAAAAATAATTGGGAAGATTTCTGATGATTTAGATTTTGGAAAATTCCCCCATCCCTTTTTTAATCGTAAATATTCATCCTAAATTTTATCTTCACAAGTTCCCTTTAAATATAAAATTCCATGTTTTTCATAAATATTGTCTGTCTTGTCTTCTGTGTCCAGAACAGCACTTGTAGTGGCAGTGGCATTAACATTGCATGCTATTGATTGATATTGCTGGGCTATACTGCAAAGCTCTCATGACAACACAAAGTAGTCTTGTGGTTACCATGGTAACATCAGAACTCTTTCAGGTGGTATGTGTGTTATATTATACAATAGTTCAGTTACCTGTATATTATAATATAAATTAAGAGATAGATTGTATGGATCTGTGGCAATAAATGTATAGCAACATATACTTCAAAATATACTAATTCTGACATCAGAGTCATAGTCCATTACTCTGACATCATACTGATGGCTTGTGGGGGTGGGTCATTAACCCCCCCCAAAAAGTTCAAGCTATTTACTTACATAAAAGTAACTAAAATATGGTTAATAAAATTCTGATGACATTGGGCCTTATCTTATAATCTACATAATGCTCTCAACTCCCATTTAAGTGAATAGATAACTTTAAAACAGTCATACTAATTCTAATATCAGAGTTACAGACCACCAGTCTGACATCATAGAGAAACTAATGCAGATAAGGATGTCGTTTAGATCAGGCACCTTGCAGGACTGAGCCCTGTTTAGAAAGCATTTTTAACAGTTTCTAAGAAGTTTAAGATAGTAGGTTTTTTTAATGATAACACATCCAGTAATATTTTTTAAAAAGTTTTAAAACTTGAAAAATTACAACAAATTGACTGAAGTAAGTTATACCAAATTTATTTTGTTTGTGGGTTCTGGTAACATCATACATTACATTAGCTTTGCTTTTGTGACTTGCAGTGCATCCTCTTCTTTGGAATCATTGCAACCCATTCTTTAACTTGCATTTTTATTCCATGGTTTCTGAAAAATCTAAAGAACAGATATCCCATTGATATCAGTGTGACATTGCCATATTAGTTTCAGTATGATGCAATTAGTAATACTAATTGGATATATTCAGGATATTAATTGTAAACAGAAATCTTTACAGTAGAAATTTGTTAATATAAAGCACATAGAACAATGACATAATATTGTGCCATTTTATTCTTGAATGCTATTGACAGACACTTAACTCCACTTTTGTTGATCATGATTTTGCCAGAACCGCTCTTGTTCATTGGCTTTTCTTTCCTTATTGTATTTATTTGTTTTGCTGCTTTTAGTCTTTTCTCTGGATATTTTATTTTAATTCTTTGTTTGTTTTCATCAAATAAATATCTTTTAGAAGTGGTGGAGTTTTCTTTTGGCTTTTCTTACAGGAAAAGGAAAGTTGTCTCTACAGTTTGGGTTTTAACTTTTTTAGTGACTGTAATGCTCCTGAGAGGTGCAAAATTGACAGTCCTGGAGACTGAAATCCATTTTCCACAGAACAGTTACAGCCAGGGCAGCAGCAGTGGTAGCTTCCCCACACCACCGTGGTCTATTCTTTTGGAGGGACCACCTCTAGGATGAAAGGGTAGTTCAGTCTCCATGCTCATTCAATTCTTTGCCTCTCTTCTGAGACTATCAATAGGAGTTCCACTAGGTGCCAGTCATGATAGTGTTTTTTGGTGATGATTCTGTATCTGTCCACTAGGAACTGGAATGAGAACACCAATGCTTTTCACTTAGGCCACTGAACAGTCATGTGCTCCAGCCCCCTAATCATTTTTGTTGCCCTCTGCTGGACTCTCTTCAATTTTTCCACATCCTTGTAGTGTGGGGCCCAAAACTGGACACAGTACTCCAGATGAGGCCTCACCAAAGTCTAATAGAGGGGAACGATCACGTCCCTCAATCTGCTGGCAATGCCCCCTACTTATACAGCCCAAAATGCCGTTAGCCTTTTTGGCAACAAGGGCACACTGTTGACTCCTATCCAGCTTCTCATCCACTGTAACCCCTAGGTCCTTTTCTGCAGAACTGTTGCCTAGCCACTCGGTCCCCAGGACCAACCCTTGGGGCACTCCACTTGATACCGCTTGCCAACTAGACATGGAGCCATTGATCACTACCTCTTGAGCCCAACAATCTACCTTATAGTTTCAGTATGCTGCAGATTGTCATCTTTAGGTTTCAGATTTAACATTCTATTAAGGTTCATGGATAGGGCCCTATCAAATTCATGGTCCATTTTGGTCAATTTCACTGTCATATTTCAGAGTAACAGCCGTGTTAGTCTGTATTCGGAAAAAGAAAAGGAGTACTTGTGGCACCTTAGAGACTAACCAATTTATTTGAGCATAAGCTTTTGTGAGCTACAGCTCACTTCATCGGCTGCATACTGTGGAAAGTGTAGAAGATCTTTTTATATACACACAAAGCATGAAAAAATACCTCCTCCCACCCACACATGGGGGGGTGAGAAAACCTGGATTTGTGCTGGAAATGGCCCAATTTGATTATCATACACATTGTAAGGAGAGTGATCACTTTAGATAAGCTATTAGCAGCAGGAGAGTGGGGTGGGAGGAGGTATTTTTTCATGCTTTGTGTGTATATAAAAAGATCTTCTACACTTTCCACAGTATGCATCCGATGAAGTGAGCTGTAGCTCACGAAAGCTTATGCTCAAATAAATTGGTTAGTCTCTAAGGTGCCACAAGTACTCCTTTTCTTTTCACTGTCATAGGAACTTAAAAATCATAAATGTAATGATTTTAGCTATTTAAATCTGAAATTTCACGGTATTGTAATTGTAGGGGTCCTGACCCAAAAAGGAGTTGTGGGAAGGGGTGTGGTATTGTTACCCTTACTTCTGCACTGCTGCTGGTATGGTATGGTATTGCCACCTTACTTCTGTGCTGCTGCCTGCAGAGCTTGGCCCTCAGGAAGCAGCCGCCCAGCTCTGAAGGCGGCAGCACAAGAGGAAGGGTGGCATGAATTGCTGCCCTTACTCCTGCATTGCTGGTGCCGGGGTGCTACCCTCAGAGCTGGGTGCCCGGCCAACAGCCGCCGCTCTCTGGCTGTCCAGCTCTGAAGGCAGCACATAAGTAAGGGTGGAAATACTGTGACCCCTCTAAAATAATCTTGCAACCCGCTCTGCAACTCTTTTTGGGTCAGGACCCCCTATTTGAGAAATGCTGGTCTCCCCCATGAAATCTAGTATTTTTAGAATTTTCTGGTGTATTTAGTGGAAGAAAGGACACTATTCAGTGTGTTTTTCCTTTTCTGTTTTAAGGAAGAAAGAGAAAATCCGGCAAAGAGAAGTAGAATTGAACGTGATATAGATAACAGCTTGATTACTTCCACACCTCGAACAGGAGAAAAGCCTAACAAACAGATCTCTCGAGTAAGGCGGAAAAGTCAAGTAAATGGAGGTTTGTAAATATTTCATTCCTATATTAATAGGACACAGTTAGAGGGTCAAGATCTAATACTTGCATGGTGACATATTAATACAGGGCTTGACTCTGCCCTGTTGGAGTAAATGCAAATTTTGCCATTAACATCAGTGGGAGCAGAGTTGGACTCACAGTATCTGAAGTATTCTTTCCTGGAGAGTAATTGTAAGTATACGGCGTGGATGAGACTGAGAAACAATCTGATTAATATGATTTTTCTTTTTAGGAACCATTCAGTTATGGGAAAACCACCACATATCTTGGAACTATTTAGCCATGGTATTTTCCACTTAGAAAGACAATAGGAATACTCATTATGTGAAATTGCTCATCTTCACAGTGTTTTACGACAAGTGAAATGTCATTCCTTAACAGGTAGTTTGTATAAGAATCATTCCACTTTGCAGGTGCTGAAGGCACTTGGTCAAATAAGCGCAAGAAATGAAATTCTTTCACAAAAGCACACACAGGCATGTATTATTCTGTGCTTGTAGTAATGCCAATTTTAAAATGTAAAATTTATATTCATATTTTAACATTCTTAACCACCTCTGCTGTTCTAGCCCTAACCTACTCCATAAAGTCAGGCTTCATCTTTAAACAGATTTCCCACTGAACTCATAACTTAAAATCCCCCCCCTTTCCTCTCCCCGCTTTATTGAAAAGCAAACCCAGAAGTGTCTTGTTCTTTGGATTATTTAAAACATTTTAAAATCTTTTTAAGGGTTGTTGAATAGCTTTGTGATCTGGTTGATAGATAGACTTTCTATTTTCAACTTGTGTGTTTATTGGGATAATTACATGACTTGGAATTCTTTGTCAGCTGATCAGACTGCAGCTTTCAAGCTATTTTCTAACTAGCCATGACTTGTCTGGTGCAGTAACAAAGGAATGTTCTATTTTCAGAGAATGTAGGGATTACTTAGTGCAAAATTTTCTTAATGAACTCATTATTTTACATCAGTTGAGTACAAGTTCTTATATTTGACAAGAAAAATAGTTGTATAAAGAATAATGTGTTCTTAATTACTTAGTAAAGCAATAATTCCATCATTCGAAACTGGTGATAATGACCTAAACCATGAATCCTATTTTAGACCAGAATAGTCTGTTTGTCACCAGTATCCCAAAATGAAATTACTTTAATGGGCTTTGGATTGAGCTGCTAATACATAGGTTGAGGAAAACAGTTTATTTTTGTAGTTGTGTTTCATCGTCCTTGTCCCTGTTCTTACTTCTTCCCCTTCTCCCCCACTTTTTTTGGTATCTCAGATTCCCAGATTCATTAATTTTAACTTTTTTTTCTCTTTATAATAACTGATTCTTGCTAATTTTGATTCCTTATTTAAAGTGCTATAGAAAACTGATGTTATTTTTGATGGTGAGATATTTAATTTTCAGTAAGTGATGGTTCTTTTTTAGTAAAATTCGTATGTCAGCTTATTTGACCTGTGGTGGAGAATGAGGAAAATTCACCGTAGCTCATATAATAAAAATTACAACAAGAAAAGAGCGCAAGTAGACATGAGGAATAAAATCAGTCCATTGCAGTTTTATATCTTTTTTTTCCTCCTTTTCTTTTACAGAAGCTGGAAGTTATGAAATGACAAATCAACATGTAAAGCAAAACGGAAAATTAGAAGATAATCCTGCCACTGGCAGTCCGCCCCGGACTACATTATTGGGGACCATATTTTCTCCTGTTTTCAATTTTTTCTCACCAGCAAATAAAAATGGTAATTATTATCTAAAGCTACATAATATATATTAACATAAAAGCTAAGTATAATTCATATTTTTTTAAAGTTGTCTAGACCTCTTATGCAACAGATGATCCTTCTTGCTGACCTGCAGAGCAAGAGCTACAGTTGCCATAAAGAAAACTGTACCTAACTATTAGAAGGGTTGCTTGAGCTATATAAGAGGAGGCATGGGCTTAGTTGCATTAACATATTTGTTTCCTTGTTGTATATGTCTAACACTTCACTTTGATTTACAAGGTGTAAGAAACTAATTTGGTATTTTTCACCCTATCCAAAATAGATTTCTCTTTCTCCACCCACTTTTGGTTTGTATTTTAATATCGTGAATTAATTTAGGGACATCTTCAGTTATTCCAGAACACATTATCTCTGCATCTACGAATATTGATATTCTGTGAAGTAATTCGACGTTAGGATAATGATTGTACTGAAACCTCATTTCAGGAACATCAGGATCAGATTCTCCTGGGCAAGCTGTTGAAGCTGAAGAAATAGTCAAACAGCTTGATATGGAACAGGTGGATGAGATCACTACCAGTACTGCAACATCGACCAATGGAGCAATTTACACTAGCCAAGCAGTGCAAGTTAGATCTACTATCAACAACGGTTTGGAAGAAGTGGAGGAAACAACTGATCGTGATCTACCACCACTTACAGGTAAGAAACTTGCATTTTCCTGGTACTCTTAAGTTAAATATGCAGTAATAAAAATATGTTTCTACATTTGAGTAGAAGCTTTCTAGCCCAGAGTGTTCCTGTATTTTATATAAACAAAGATTCCGCAAAGCGTTTACTTGCATATTGATTTTCGTGAGCAGTAGCCTGGGAAACACACTTTGTTATTCGCCAAAAATAGAATCTCATTGTAAACTTCTCAGGCCAAATCCATTCCTGGTGTGACTCAATTGACTTCCAAATTAAAATAAAGCCTAATTCAAATGAATATTGTGATTCCAGGTGTCAGATTTTCTGAGTCAATATTTTAATGCCAAATGTATTAGAATAAAATGTAAACTCTTGAAATGCCCATCACCAAAAAAAAGTTCCCAACCCTTTGGTTGCTGTCACCAAAATAACATAGACAAATGACAGATTTATATAGGTCCCTCCTTAATTTACAGTGTTTCCTTCAAGAGAATCATCATGTTCTTTTCGGATGAAAATTCTTGAAACATTAAATTTACCATTGTGCACAGGGCCATCACAAGCCTATGCACTATTTAAGTCTCACTTTAAAGTTTCACAAAATTGGTATTTAAGTAGAGCGTAGCTTTGTGTGGGTTCACTGCTGGGAGGTGAATTTCACCCTACAAGACGTAGGGCTGAGGTGAGGAGAAGAAGGTGGAGAATTTTCACGCTGCTATGAAGACTTGCGCATTAAGTGCAAAATTTTCACATTTTAAAACTGCACTAATAAGACTAGCTCTTGTGGGGTTTTTTGTTTTGTTTTGTGTTTTTTCCATTGAATTTTAGCACCAGTATCTCCAGACAGTGGTTATTCATCAGCTCATGCGGAAGCCACCTATGAAGAAGACTGGGAAGTCTTTGATCCGTAAGTGTTAATATTTTTACTGAAACACTACTTTTATAATTTTGGGCATTGGATAAAAAAAGCCTTTTATTTGAGCAAGTGCTTTGTCATGTTTAGAACTTGCTTGCTGTGGTGAACTCTATTTAAAACTGCTAATTGTAAAACTAGTATATTATGACTGTTCATGGCTTGTTATATTCAGTTTAAATTGTTTCTTACATTGTCTTAATTACTTTAAATTACTTTAGTTGACTTACTGCATTGTCAGTTAAGGTAATGTGAATATAGTTACACAACAAATTCTCTTTCCTTTTTAGATATTATTTCATCAAACATGTTCCACCACTAACTGAAGAACAACTTAATAGGAAGCCAGCTCTTCCACTGAAAACAAGAAGCACACCAGAATTCTCTTTAGTTCTAGACTTGGTAAATATGCATATAGACATAAGTTAGTAGTGGGGGAAGAGTGAATTTATGTTCCACTTATTTTACATATTGGACACATTGGGAACATGATGCTCTCATTATTAAAAAGAGACCTTATTAAATGCACATGTTGAAAGACTATAAATTATTCAAAAAGCTTTAAAAATTTTCAATTAAAAAGACACTGAATATAAAGAAATAATTTGAGAAACTGTCACTGAGTAACAAGAATGGAAAATTCACTGCATTTGTTGCATGATTCAACATTTTTCTTAAACATTTCAATTTTTTTTTAAATCTTCATGAATAAAAGTTAGCTGACCCTCCAGAGGTCCTTCCCAAAGGAGTAGTGGAGAAAATCAGATATAATAAAGGAGAAAATTCAGCATTACCTGTATTTGATGAAATATTTACAAAAGGATGCGTCTCCCAGTGAGATTCCCTTAAGTCTGAGAGAACTTTTCTCACAGAGAAGAAAGCATGCTTCTCTTTAGAACTATTTGTTTTCACCCTCTGTTGATCCATTTTATTGTATTTAAGCAGTTGTTACTGGATAATTCAGTCACTGGTTATATATAGTTGTCATTTAATGAATAAAGAAGTCTAATTTTTTTAATGAAATGGGGGAAAAAACAAATAACTCTAGGAAGACTCATTATATAACAGCTAAAGTTGAGATTGATATTATAAGCACTGTGTTAATGCCACAGTTACAAATGAAATTCTTTCAGATTTGCAACATTAATGAATTGTATAATATACTTATAGCTATCTTTCAAACCTTAGCAGCAGTACATTAAAAATTAAATTGACCAGACTGAATTATAGAGTATATTTCCCTTCCAAAAGAACATAAAGAAGCAAATAGTCCTTTTCAACAGTCCTGTCACAAAATCATCTTAATTTAGTATGATCTTTTTATTTTATTTTTTCTAGGATGAAACATTAGTGCATTGTAGTCTAAACGAGCTAGAAGATGCTGCACTCACTTTTCCAGTGCTTTTCCAAGATGTCATTTACCAGGTAATTAGAAATATATAGGAAAAATATACTTCTTTGTTTGTTTAATAGATAAAGAGATAAAGTTATCATGCCTATGTAATATCTTCATGTCAGGAGAGAGATAAACATTGATTGGCATCTAAACAGCCATTTGAGTTATACATTGCAGATTTGAAATTTTGTTAGGCAGGTGGTCATGTATTAGAAGTATTGTGGAGTACTTTTTATTACTACAACGTGGTAATGATGATTAATAGTAAAAATGTCAACAATGGTTAGTAAGAAAATGTAAATATTCTTTTTAGCAGCAGTATTCTATAGCAGCCTTTCTCCTTACCAGCAGATGGAGGCAGGAACATTGAGAGTTCAGGCAGTATCGTTTCCCATGTAATAGTTTGCCACAAACTGTTAACTTTCTTCCCTGCCTGGGAAAACCAATTCGTGCTGGTTGATCATTTCTTACTGTGAAAAAGGCTAATCTCCAGAGCCTGAAGTTAACTAGCTTCTATCTAGCACACCTAGTCTTGCATATCCTTTGCCGGTAACGTTTCCACCTCTTCCGCCCCAGCTAGATTCTACTTGGTGATTACAGTTACTTTAGATTGTCTTGTGGAAACTGCTAGTCATTTTTCCTGCTTCAGGCAGTATTATTAGCTTTATATGTTTTACATTGACATACCGTAGAGGAACAAGCATGGGAAAGAGATCTGTTCCAGCAACTGCCAAAGATGCTGCACTGACCCAGGCTGTTGTTCTCAGGTCCTTTTGTGTGATGTACCTGGGAGAGGCAACAGCTTCCCCTCCATGTAGTTCGCACGATATTGGACCCCTCTGTAGTATCTTTGGAGAATGAGCCAGTCATCAGGCACCTTAAAAGGACACTTGTCCAGGTATTTTTCCTAATTTTAAAAATGTTTTCCTTCATTGTTGCATATAAAACCCCTTGGAATTTTGAAACTAAAATAATTTTTTTAATGGGTTTCTTAACTTGTCTCCTATTTGGTGACTGCCATTCTCAGTTTCCTCCTGGATGAGCTGGAAAGGAAGCTTCAAATTAATTCTTTGGGGGCAAATAGATTAAAGCCTGTTTTTTCCTTCCCTCTCTGAGGATCTCAGTATGATTTGAGTATTTCTGGCTGTAACTATGCTCTTTTGGTGATGGTGTGTTTTACTGAGTGTAGCTGAGAGCCAGCTTAGGGTCTAATCAAAAGGAAATTTAAGTCAATGAAAAAACTATCTTACAAGGTTTCTGTATCTGTATTTAATAACATTGTACGTAAACCTGTACCTCTTTTTATCCAATAAGATGATAATGCAGTTTCATCTATTGTGCCTTAGTTATGTCCCAAGCTTAGAATTGCAAAGGAGCAGTACCTTCACAAAGTAGACTTGATAAGGACAGCCTGTGTCTACATCAAGTATGTTGTTTTAGGATTCTTGCCCATCTGTTTATTTTATTGAAGTGCTTATACACCAGACATGGCAACGCAGAAAACATTCACCTCTTGCTACGTGAGGGATAATAAGCAGGAGACTAAACTGTCAAGAATTGAGTTATAACCGTAAAATTCAGGTAATTCCTGAACAGAAACTGGTTAATATTACATACATTCTTAGCTTTGTATTGTAGACAATAGCTAGCTATTTCATCTGCTTTTGAAAAGTGATTCTTTCAATTATCAATTTGGTCATCTCCTATGCAATAGGCCCATCTGAATTTCAGATCTCCAAACTCGCCCACAGAGTGTCATTTAAGCTTTCACTGGTATTGTCTCCTCCTGCTGGCAAGGAGGAAGTAAATGTCTGAGCAAAAGTTGAAGACAAATTATTAGGTAAGAAAATACTGTTATGTGTTTATAAACTACAATACAGTGTAGCTCATTGAAAACAATACCTGACATGGAAAATCAGTTTGTGAAAATGTTTTCTATTAGTCTCTGAACATTTAATGCCTTCAGTTAGACTCTTTTAAGAAATACTATGAAATTAATGATCAAAAACATGCTTAAATCTTTTTTTAAGAAAGAGTAAAACTTAGCTCAGTACTTCTTTTCCTACAGGATTTCTCCATTCTCTCACACCCAGTTTCACTAATAATTATGCAAATGGAGATCTGGGCTTCATACCATTATGAATTCTCTACCTAACTGAAGGTCATGAACCGATACTTTTGCAGTAGTGGGAGGGTGGATGAGCAAGTAGCTTACTTTGAAGTATATTCCAAAACTGGCCAACAATGATGCAGGAATGAAGTGATTATAAATATAGTATCCATTGAATGCTACAATACTTCTGTCTCTGGAGAACAAGAGTAAATATTTAATTCTTTAGTACTAGTGTATGAATTTATTTCATAATGTATTAGCACTTTGTGTCAGACACTCCCTTTTGTTACTTGGTTAAGAGGTTTGCACTGTATTTAGTTTATGCTGCAGAGCCACCAATCCTAGACACTAGGTCATCTTGCTCCCTCCTCCATCCAGAGGATACCTTCCCTTTACAAGTAGGCCTTACTCAGTCAAGAGATTTCTTTCTGTTCACTCAGTTCTTGGGCTCAAGAGTCTCACTGATCTTCCTGTTTCAGCTACATAGCCCAATAGTAGCTGATCAAAAGACATTTCACATATTCTACTCCACTGCAGCCAAACATAACTGGATTGTTCAACTCATTACTATGATAGGATGTGGCAGGGGTATCTGAGAATTTTCATTCCCCTTTTGGTGAAATGCTATTCCAGTAGTTTCTCTAAAAGAGCAACAAAACCAGCAGCCTTTGGATCAGTTGTTCAGGCTTCAGTCTGTGGTAGACACCCACAAAGAAAGCTACGATCAGATTGGGACCTCTTAGCCTCGATCTAATTGGACTTCTAGAACTATGTTTTTCTCACCTGGAGAGCCATAATCAACTAAGAATCTGCTGTTTCTGTTCCTTTGTATGATGATCTTCATCTTGAGTCTTTTACGATTGGGTAAGATGAGTCTAGTTGCAAATCCAGAACTGCTGAACTTCATTGACCTATAACTCCTCAGCATTTCTTTCAAGGACAGAGGAAAAAGACCCCTAAAGCACTGCAGAGTGGTGGACATCTAATTTAATAGGAAATACACATCTGGAGTTCTGCTCCTGTTACATTCTTCCTTTAGTAAAATAGCAT
This sequence comes from Lepidochelys kempii, assembly GCF_965140285.1. Taxonomy (NCBI): domain Eukaryota; kingdom Metazoa; phylum Chordata; order Testudines; family Cheloniidae; genus Lepidochelys; species Lepidochelys kempii. The sequence continues at coordinate 83,494,828 of NC_136389.1, read as the reverse complement.
TAAAATACAGGTCAAGACTGTTTATTTGGCTAGGTTGCTGCTGCTTATCTAAGATTCCTGAATTGTCACTCTGTGTGTCATTCGGAAGCCTACAATGTCTGTTGAGTAAGTGTGAAGCAATGGAAACAGCTACAAACATGGTTGAGAGCTCTTTTTGTTTAGAATGTCACCAGGTTACCATCCAGTTTTAAAGTTCTCAGCCATTTGACTTTACAAATTACATCCATGTGAAAGCAAGGCATGTATCTATGCCGTGCCAAGAGTCTCAGACCGTTGTGACATCAGAAGTAACTGAGCCAGTCACGACCCTTATGCTATAGCTAAATAGAATGCACTGGTTTCATTGGTTGAATGAGGGAGACTGTACAGATGGTGGATTACTTGGCCCAACTTTCACATCTGTGCAACAGCATGGGCTTTCAGCTACTAGTAGTCGTCATCATATGATATCTGGGTAACCAGACATATATTTCTGTGGGACATGAAAGAAGGAAGGGAAAAATAAGTAGTTAGTTCATCTGGTATGATAAAGTCTTAATGATTGTCTAGCTAATTATAGGATTTTTATTTAGAGCTGTGTCAGAGTGTTTATGATATTACAGAATATTTTCTCCTCCTCTTCTTGTTTGTAATAATTCCTTAGAAATTTAACTAAAATTCATGTCCTTACCAGTTTCTACCCCTCTTCTGCACAAACATTTTGTTGTTGTTGAGCTGCTGGCATTGTTGTTTAAAAAAACATAGTAACAATATGGAAACATTGTGGGGGAAGGGGTTGTACTTGTTTTCATGGATGGAGGTCAGATATACACAGTTACATGGACTATATATAGGAAAAAACTGCATGGCACAAATTTTAGCCTATGATCATTAATGTCTCTATTTCCTTGTTAAGAGAATGTAAGGTTTTCATTAAAAAACAAAATAACTTCTTTAATGAAGATTAACTAGCTAACTTAACCAGATCATGTTTAATTTTTCTGTTTGCTCTTGCAAATTATTGGATATCATTATTAAACTATTTTAAAATATCTGTTTACTTTTTTCATTCTTACCAGTTTTGAAGCTTGTAGTTGATCATTTTTGTCTTAAAAATATAGATTACTCATTCTGAGAATCACTTTAAAAAGTGCAGTTTCTTGAGTTCCATAGCTCTTCATTTGATTTATTTTTCCTTTAGAAGAATTTGTTTCATGCTGTATATCAAATAAAATAAATGCTATATGCTTTTTCCAAATTAGCCACTTGACGACATTTTGAAACACTTATAATTACAAATAATTTTGGTTTTCTCAACCGAGATTGGCTAATAGTTAAAGTCTGACAGCTGGCTTGAAAAATTTGGTATACATTTTCAAAAATGCTCTGGTCAGTGTTTCAGAGTAGCAGCCATGTTAGTCTGTATCCGCAAAAAGAAAAGGAGTAATTGTGGCACCTTAGAGACTAACACATTTATTTGAGCATACGCTTTCGTGAGCTACAGCTCACTTCATCCGATGCATCCGATGAAGTGAGGTGTAGCTCACGAAAGCGTATGCTCAAATAAATTTGTTAGTCTCTGAGGTGCCACAAGTACTCCTTTTCTTTTTTCTGGTCCATGTTGTGGCTTTTAAGTCATGGCTCGAGCTGAAGTGGTGCAGTGCTGCAGAAACCCCATAAGGAATCCTGATTTAGTCAGCTGGTGTTCCCTCTCAGGGGTTCTAGGTAGTGCAGGGACAGTTCCACCACCCTTTCAATAGGTGTACCTGCCTCTTCACTCAGTGGGAGTGGAGCCACAGAATTTAGGCACCTAGTGCCCCTAGTGGGCTAGCCAGGAGCAGAGCCTGCATTTCCCCTTGGGATTGTTCCTGGTCCCTTTACAAGGGCACATCGAGGTCAGGCTCCTTGTGTCATTATCTCTTTCCCTGCTCTTGTACACCAGATTAGACAATCAAGCCTTGTGTTCGTTACCTGTTATGATTGTAACTTACTCTCTACACCCTACTACTTTGAAAACATGAGGCACTGCTAGTACCTCTCTACATTGAGACAATACTTTATTGTGCAAGTAAGAGACAGTCTAGTCTAGTATTCTTATAAGTTTTCATCGTCATTCTGCCACTGACTCAGTGTGGCCTGGGGCAACTGAGGAAATCTCTCTGTCTCAGTTATGGAAAGTAATGGCAAAAATGACCATTAATCATAGCTATTTCTTTTCAAAAACTACATGGTGGACCAGAAAATGCCGGAGTTGGGGGTGGGACGGGACGGGGCGGGGCAAGACTTTATGTGTGCATGCACATGCAAGGGAATGTAGGCAGTGAAGGAGGGTAGGCAGAAAGTGGGGTGTGAGTATGCAGGACAATGAAGGGATGCAGGTGGGAAGGGTACACATGTTTGTGTGTTCAAGGGAATTTACGGTGCAGGGGAGAGAGGGAAACTTGGGTTGTATGAAGGAGAATGTAGAAGAAAGTAGGGAGGGAGCATTTGGCATCTGTGCACAGGGATAATGTAGGGAGTGACAAGAGAAAGGACAGGTTTGTAGGATGGGGAAAGTGGGATATACTCTCCTGTTGCTTTACTATGCTCTGGTGAAACAAAGCAGCTGTAAATGCAATTTAACTGGCTAGTATGCTCTTGCTGCAGAGTGCCATAAAGGAGTCTCAGCACACCAGTGAACTGACCATAAAAGTTATTTTTTTTTTTTAAGGTTGATACTTCATATCTTCAAACAATTGGAAATAACACATGATAACATTCTCTTTGGGTTATGAAATTTTAAATTAAAAACAAACTGGGAAATTCTTAGCCCTGGTCTACACTGGGGGAGGGGAATTGATCTAAGTTACACAACTTCAGCTACGTGAATAATGTAGCTGAAGTCGACGTACTTAAATCGATTTACTGCGGTGAGTCGACTGCTGCCGCTCCCCTGTCAACTCTGCCTGCGCCTCTCATGGCGCTGGAGTCCAGGAGTCAATGGAGAGTGCTCAGGGGTTGATTTATCACGTCTAGACTAGACGCGATAAATTGATCCCTGCTGGATCGATTGCTGCCTGCCGATCCGACAGGTAGTGAAGATATACCATTAGAGAAAGGCATGTTAATATGGAGGTAAGGGTGAAAATACATATCAGTAAGGCTACGATTTTGTCATGGATATTTTTAGTAAAAGTCATGGACAGATCAAAAAGTCATGGATATCATGACCTATCCCTGACTTTTACTAAAAACATCCCTGACAAAATGGGAAGGGAGGAGAATCCAGCAACATGACAGCGGGGTTGGAGGGGGGGTGTTAAAATCTAATGTACATATAAAAATCAGTTTAATCTAACCTGGGACCAGCAATACTAGAATGCTGTAATCCTATAGGCAACTGTTTGATCATGGTGTATGTGTAAAATGTCTAGTCAGGTGCCTGATGAATCCGCTTTTGGTTAACCAGCCGAATTCGGGAGCGACCCAGCTTGTTACAAATTTCACAGATTCATGTGTTCTTTGAGTGCTTGCTCATGTCCATTCCATATTAGGTGTGTGTGCTTGCCTCATGCACCAGTGCTGGAAGTTTTCCCCTCAGTAGGATCCGTAGGGGACCAGCTCTGGCGTCCTCTGGAGTGACGTCCGCATGGCGCGGTATAAGGGGCACCGCTGGCTCCCCCCACCCTCAGTTCCTTCTTGCTGCAGTGATGGTGCTGGAACATCTGCTGCTTCGGCTAGCATTGTTTCGTTCTCTGTCCTTGCAAACCTTGAAAACCTGTAATATAGTTGTATATAATTAGTAGTTGAATTAGTTACCCTTAGTAGTAGTTCTCAAACTCTTAGTTAGTCCCGAACAGGACTCAGCCAGGGAACGGGGCGTGCCCCGGTCGCCAGGCTTTAAGTCCTGCAATTGTTGCAAACAGTTTATGCCCGTCAGCGATCCTCATAGTAGGTGCTTCGGTGAGGGGCACATAAGCGACAAGTGTTGTCTTTGTAAGTCCTTCAAACCCAGCACAAAAAAGGATCAGGACAATCTCTTGAAGGCCCTCCTGACGGAGTCAGCATTCACTCCGGCACTGGAGCAACAATCTGACTTGGCACCGAGCATTGCAGCATCAGTGCACAGTGCTCCGCCGTCGACATCCATGAGTCGCCACCAGTGCCCCTCTGTGGCTCCGGCCAAGATGACAGGAAGGGGAAGATCCCCTGCCTCCTGCAAGGGAAAAGAGAGGGCTGGGGGTGAGCCAAGACCCACACTGGGCAGCTCAATGCCCCCTTCGGGAAGTCAGGCCCCAGCTCAAGACAAGTAGTGTAGTCCATCCCATGCTTTGCCTGTGACTCCAGATAGTGGTACAGGCCTCTGTCAGCTCCAGGTGCCATCGATGCCTGAGGCTCTGCAGGCAGCTCAGGAGATTGTGACGCTTCCGGTGCTGCCCACACCGGCTCCAGCGGTACCCAGGTCTTGGGGTAAGCCCGCCTTGGGATCTCCGCATATGTCCCTGCCCCAGCGGTACCGTTCCCCATTGCGTGGGACGTCCTGCCACCACTTGCCTGCCCGAATCCATAATGCCTCTGATAGGCAGGCTCAGCGGAGCCCTCTTTGGTCCCTGGACCTTGGGCACTGACAGCAGGATCTGAGGCGTACCTCGACGGTAGCCTGGCACAGATCCACTGAGGCATGCTCCCCCCACCCCCCGGTAGGAGCACTGAGACCAACCCCTGCATCGCAGAGAGCTCGGTACACATCCTGGGACCAATTGAGGGATTGAAGTCACCGGATTGCCGTTGTCAGTCTCTGAGACGGGGATCGCCACATTTGGGGAGTTCCTCCCGGCAACTGGCACGTGATAGCTCCCGGTCCTGCTCAACGTCTCAGTACCAGTCGGATAGCATAAGGTGTAGATAGCCAGGTTTCCGACACCGATCAGCTGAACACCGTCAGTCCCCAAGGCCCTGACCAAGACGTTCATCTCGCTCAGACAAGTCTGCCTCCAGACTCAGCGACGAGTACTGATCAGATAAGATCTGCCACTCCGCCAGATCCTGGTCGCTGGATAGTGACTGCTCTGGCTACAGTTCCGGCATCCAGCAGGGCTTCCTAACTGCAGGGCAACCTCCGATGCCTGCGTCATCACCTACATCATCAGCACCGAAACCTGTCCCATGGCCCCAAGCACAGTGGCCAGCATCATGGTAACCATAGAACCCCTGGGGGTTCACCCAGCCTTCCCAGGCTGCCCGCTCAGTGTTGGCAGCCTCAGACAGGCCAGTGGCCTCAACATCCTGACTTCCTCCAGTGCCCGGAACTTCGGGAGGAAGGACCCCACAGGTCCAGGAGGATGCAGGGGAGCAGCCTGCTGGACCACCAATGTACATGGATGCTCCTGTGGTACCAGCATCGTCCTTGTCATTGCTGGACGAGGCTATCACAGAACCCCCTCACCCAGTTCCTCAAGATGACGCTAAGGCGCACCAGGAACTATTGAAGAGGGTCGCATGTCAGACTCTGTGTTTGATGTCCTCTGCTCCCAGCCTGCAACTGAGAGTGGCCAATCACCAGGCCCTCCTTGGCTGCTATGATTACAACATGTGGCAGGCCATGGCTAAGTTCAAGACTTTGCTCCCTGAAGGGTCCAGGAAGGAATTCCGGGCGATCCTCGAGAAGGACACAACAGCTGCCAGAGTGGCCCTCCAGGGGGCTTCAGACGCGGCAGACTCTGCAGCCCGCACTATGGCCTCCACTATTTCCGTGCAGCGAGCTTCCTGGCTGCTCCTCTCGGGCTTGTCCACCGAGGCTCAGCAGTCAATGCAGGACCTTCCCTTCGACGGCCAGACCCTATTTGCAGAACAGATACCAAGCTGCATGGGTTAAAGGACTCCTGTACCACCCTGAAAACACTGGGGCAGTATGTCCCAGGCCTGGCACATAAGCGGTTCAAACCGCAGCAGCCTCAGGGACAAGGGAACCAACCTTGGCAGGACCCGCCTCACAAAAAGGTCAAGGGCTAAAAGTGCCACCCGAGCCACCCCATGCTCAGTCAGGCTCCACCTGGAATAAGCAAGGGGCCAAGTGACTGTTCTAAGGGTGCACCCAAGGGCGACCTACCAGACTATTCCCTGGATCCATCTTCTCTGTTTTTTCCCAACTGCCTTTCCTTTTTCCTCCCTGCATGGACTGCAATAACCTCAGACTGTTGGGTCCTGAACACAGTGGCGCAGGGCTATACCCTCCAGTTTCTTTCTGCTCCCCACTTCTGCACCCCCTTCCCTGTCCCTCTTCAGGGACCCTTCTCACAAGACTCTCCCTGTACAGGAGGTTCAAGGGCAGCTGGGGGCCGTGGAGGAAGTTCCTCTAGAGTACAGGAACAGGGGGTTTTATTCCCAACAGGTCCTCCTGGGAAGTAGGAAGCCCTAACTAGACTGACTTACCTGGCCAAGTGGACAAGATTTTCCCGCTGGGCATCCGAGCATGGCATCTCTCCCTTGTGCTCTTCCATACAGGCTGTCCTAGATTACCTGTTTCATTTGAGGAACTAGGACCTGGCACACTCTTCCCTTAGAGTACATCTCAAAGCCATCTCCACTTTTCACCTGCTTTTCACCCCCAAGGACAGACATTTGTTTTCCCATGACGTGACAGTCAGATTTTTGAGAGGGTTTGATATACTCTTCCCGCAGGTACAGACTCCTGTCCCACAGTGGGATCTTAACTTGGTCCTCTCTAGGCTCACTGGCCCGCCCTTTGAGCCGCTGGGCCCCTGCTCCTTTTCCCACCTGTCATGGAAGCTCGCGTTCCTGGTGGCGGAGACATCGGTGAGACAAGTCTCTGAGATTAGAGCCTTGACCTGAGAACTGTCGTACATCGTCTTCTACAAAGACATGGCTCATCTGTGGCCCCACCCAGCTTTCCTGTCAAAGGTGGTGTCTACCTTCCATATGAACCAGGACTTCTTCCACCTGGTGTTCTGTCCCAAACCGCACAAGACCAGCGAAGAGAGGTGTCTTCATGCACTGGACGTCCGAAGGGCCTTGGCTTTTTACTTAGAACATACCAAGCCTTTCCGTAAATCAACTCAGCTCTTCATCACTATAGCGGATAGGATGAAGTGCTTTCCGGTGTCCTCGCGGAGGATTTCCAATTGGATCACCTTCTGCATAAGGACCTGTTATGACCATCCAGATTGGATGGGATTCTGTGTGGTCCTCCCAGCTTTCTACACTGATGTAAAAGGATGTCATATAATTTTTGCACATGTCGTGGTACTGCCATAAAGGGCGACCCCACTTTCTAAAGCTGTCTCGAATGTTGCTGTACAAAATGTTCTTGGGGATATGGTCTCCTTCCATTCTCCTGATATGACTGAGCCATTGCAACCTCCTCTTCTTGATAGTAGTTTCTAAGTGTATCTATCATGTGCGCTCCAGCACCTCTGTGTTTGGTATTTTGTCTTCCTGCTCTGTTTTCTGGATCTTGCCCAGCCATCTCATGTGGAAGCTATTCAGTCTCCTAATGTGCCTAGCATATGTAGTCCATGTTTCTGAACATAAAGCAGGGATGACAGCATACAAGTCTCATAGATTTACATCTTCACCTTTGCCAATAGTTTGCTGTTATTCCATGCATGTTTCTGTAATAGCCCAAAATTCTTAGCTGCTTTTCTGATTGTTAGTTCAGTCTGATGGTCAAGATTTCTGCTGATCATAGAACCCAAGTAGCAAAAGCTGTCAACAACGCAGAGATTTACCCTCCAGAGTGATGTCAGGCATTGGTTCTTCCACCCTTTGGTACACGATCACAGTCTTCTTGAAACTAATTGTCAACCTGAAGCTCTTGCATGACACACAAAATCTACCCAAGAGATTTTGCAGGGAAGATTCACAATGGGCAACCAAAGCTGCATCATTTGCAAATAGGAAATCTCTCAGAACCAGCTCTTCCCCCTTGGCTTTCACTCTAATTCTTGCTATGTTGAACAAGCCTCCATCTAGTGTGGTTCGAAGATAAATTCTATCATTGCTGTCCTTAAATGCATCAGAGAGCAGGAATGCAAAGTAGAAGTTAAAAAACACAGCGGTTAGGACACACCCTGTTTCACCCTGTTGTTGATGTCAAAGGCACTTGATTCCTAGTCAGCAACGATGGCCCAGCGGTTAAGGTGATTAACCTAGATCTTGGGAGACCTGGGTTCAATTCCCTCCACAGACTGCCTTTGTGACAATGGGCAAGTCACTCAGTCTCTCTGACACTGTTCCCCATCCTGTGCTTTGGATGATTTTGTTAGCTATTTTTTTAAAAAGCCTCATCCACCTTCTTTTTGGGTTAGGTGATCTGTAGTAGACCGCTATCATGATGTGTATTAAGGTTCTTCAAGTATGTGTCCCTATGTGTTCTCCAACATAGTGTGTGTGAGTGCCTGTGTGCACTCAGTTGGAGATTTTAGCAAGCAGTGTCTGAATACACAACTGCACACCACCCATCATCATGCTCCAGTATCAAGGTTTATAAGGAGGTGCAAACCCACTACCACTCCAATTCCCGCTCCATAGTCCTTTGCTCAAGATGTATCTTAACAGTGTCCACTGCTAGATTTACAGCTTCCTTGCTCTTGCTTAGTATTTTATTTTAATATGTTTTTTCATTGCTAATGTTTTAGCACACATTTATGCTTTTTTGAGGGAACGGTTCCCACATCTAATCCCTTTCCTTTGTCAGAACTTTCACTTTCAGCCGTTGCATCTTTTCTGTCATTTTCCTGCCTGGGTTATTCCAAAGATCCCAGGCTTTAAAACCTGCTAGACCTGCCAAAGGTCTTTTCCCCTCAGTGACAGTGATTCCGTTGTCTCTGCTGTCAGGGAGAGTTCTGCGTCCTTTGGCCATGGTCTCTCTGACTGTGCCAGAGCCTTCAGCCTTGTTGAGTGAGGACCATGGGTCAGCTTCAGAAGTGAACCATTCCAAGAGGAAGAGACCCCACTCCCTGGCGAGAAACTCCAAAAGAACAGAAAAGTCACCTTCAAGGCCAGGACTTAAGGAGAGCTTGCATCTAGGTCAGCGAGGTTCTTTATGCTGGCCCTGTGGACGTACAGCACCAGAAGGTGCCAGGGCTGACCAGATGCATACTGCTAAGGGAAAAATTTCCAGTGACTGTACTTGGGGCATGCGCATGGCTACAATGGAATGGACATGTGCAAGCATGTGAAGAAGAACTTGTCATGAACAAGTCCATGATTGGTTGAGCCCATCTGGAAAAGGTCTGAACCAATTGGTTCTTCAGGGACCACTCATGCATCTGTGAGGCATCTCTCCTGGGGCGATCTGCAACCACATTGTTTTCCCCTGCCAAATGTATTGCTACAGGGTAAATGTTGTGGCGGATGCACCAATCCTATTTCTTTATTGCCTCTGCACACAAAGAGTGAGCAACCTCGTTTGTTTATATAATACATTGCCGATTTATTGTCCGTTACTTCCTGCACAATCTTCCCTTGCAAGTGAAGAAGGAATGATCTGTGGGCCAGGTGAACAGCTCTTAATTCCAGTACATTGCTGTGCAGCGTTCTTTCTTGAGAAGACCAGTGTCCTTAAACCATTAAGTTGCTCAAGTGTGCTCCCTAATCCTTTGTTGATGCATCTGAAGTCACTGTCCAGCATGGTCCTGGAGGAGTGAATTGCACACCTTTGAGCATGTTGGTCCCGTTTGACCACCAGCGTAGAGAGGCTGTAATTTTCTGGGACATGGTGAGAGACAACTGAAGACAGTCCAAATTTGGACTGTAGATAGGGATGTCCAGTGTTGCAAAGGTATCATTGTCAGAAGGGCAAATGGAGTCATGTAGATAATGGCTGCTGTAAACCCCTTTGAGATCCAGGAGGAAGTTTATCATCAATGTGGGGCAATTTCGGATCTTCAGTAGGCACTGCTCCATTTTGAGAAATCTGTCTTCTGGGAGAAGGGCTCTCCCTGCTGTTGAGTCCAATATGCGACCTATAAAGGGGATTTTTTGAATAGGACAAAAGACCGATTTGGAAAGCTGAGGAAAAATTCTAGACATGATAAGAGGTTGGTTATGGCTACAAACACTGTAGAAAGCTTTCTGTTCAAGTAAGACCAGGTTTTCAGTGGTCAAGAAATGGATGCTTCCATCAGAAGACCAAGATCCATTGCAGTATGACTGTTGATGATATAGAACTTCCTATTAATCTGTGGAGTTCCCTGTTTGTTCCTTCTGAGTACTCAGGCCTTGCCTACACAGAAAATTTACACCAGTTTAGTGAAATCAGTGCAAACCCTGCGTGGACACTCTTATTTTGGTACAAGAGTGACTAATTTAAGTTTAGCTTAAATTTGTTCCTAATTGACTGAAGGGTATACAAAAATAAAGCTGATTTAAATCAAAATAAAATTGCACAGTCTTTTGCACCAGTTTAACTAATTGGTTTAAAATAACACCTTTACTTAAACTGGTGCAACTCTATATGCAAACAAGTTTGTAAAAAAGGTAAACAGAGGACAATATCCCCCTCCTAGCCCTTTGGTAGCCTTCCTGATCCTGGTGTCCAGGATCTCATCCCTGCTCAACAGTAGTAGAAATTTCCATTTGCCAATTGTAAAATCTAGTGTCACAAGGCTGGTGGTATATGACACTTTAAAATCCTGTCTAAGAATCCGTCGTCTTAATTAAATTTTTGATTTTCTGCCATGTTCAAGATGTAGCAGCTAAGATTATGCTGGGTAATACTGGTGGTTTGCAATTTGACAGTGAGATTTCTTTTTTGTGTTTTTTCCCAAATGAAGTACAAATTCAAGTAGGTAATTTTCATGACTCCTAATCTAGTGCTATAGGTATTTCTTCAAGCCCAAACCCATATAATATAGGTTTCAGAGTAGCAGCCATGTTAGTCTGTATTCGCAAAAAGAAAAGGAGGACTTGTGGCACCTTAGAGACTAACAAATTTATTTGAGCATAAGTTTTCGTGAGCTACAGCTCACTTCATCGGATGCATTCAGTGGAAAATACAGTGGGGAGATTTATATACATAAAGAACATGAAACAATGGGTGTTACCATACACACTGTAACAAGAGAGTGATCACTTAAGGTGAGCTATTACCAGCAGGAGAGTCGGGGGGACGGGGGGGGGACATTTTGTAGTGATAATCAAGGTGGGCCATTTCTAGCAGTTGACAAGAACGTCTGAGGAACAGTGGGGGGGAAGGGGGGGGAATAAACATGGGGAAATAGTTTTACTTTGTGTGATGACCCATCCACTCCCAGTCTCTATTCAAGCCTAAGTTAATTGTATCCAGTTTGCAAATGAATTCCAATTCAGCAGTCTCTCGTTGGAGTCTGTTTTTGAAGTCTTTTTGTTGTAATATTGCGACTTTTAGGTCTGTAATTGAGAGACCAAAGAGATTGAAGTGTTCTCCGACTGGTTTTTGAACGTTATAATTCTTGACGTCTGATTTGTGTTCATTTATTCTTTTACGTAGAGACTGTCCAGTTTGACCAATGTATATGGTGGAGGGGCATTGCTGGCACATGATGGCATATATCACATTGGTGGATGTGCAGGTGATCGAGCCTCTGATATTGTGGCTGATGTGATTAGGCCCTATGATGGTGTCCCCTGAATAGATATGTGGGCACAGTTGGCAACGGGCTTTGTTGCAAGGATAGGTTCCTGGGTTAGTGGTTCTGTTGTGTGGTGTGTGGTTGCTGGTGAGTATTTGCTTCGGGTTGGGGGTCTGTCTGTAAGCAAGGACTGGCCTGTCTCCCAAGATCTGTGAGAGTGATGGGTCATTCTTCAGGATAGGTTGTAGATCCTTGATGATGCGTTGGAGAGATTTTAGTTGGGGGCTGAAGGTGACGGCTAGTGGCGTTGTGTTATTTTCTTTGTTGGGCCTGTCCTGTAATAGGTGACTTCTGGGTACTCTTCTGGCTCTGTCAGTCTGTTTCTTCACTTCAGCAAGTGGGTATTGTAGTTGTAAGAATGCTTGATAGAGATCCTGTAGGTATTTGTCTCTGTCTGAGGGGTTGGAGCAAATGCGGTTGTATCGTAGAGCTTGGCTGTAGACAATGGATTGTGTCGTGTGGTCTGGATGAAAGCTGGAGGCATGTAGGTAGGAATAGCGGTCAGTAGGTTTCCTGTATAGGGTGGTGTTTATGTGACCATCACTTATTAGCACCATAGTGTCCAGGAAGTGGATCTCTTGTGTGGACTGGTCCAGGCTGAGGTTGATGGTGGGATGGAAATTGTTGAAATCATGGTGGAATTCCTCAAGGGCTTCTTTTCCGTGGGTCCAGATGTTGATGATGTCATCAATGTAGCACAAGTATAGAGTAAGGGCATTAGGGGACGAGAGCTGAGGAAGGATTGTTCTAAGTCAGCCATAAAAATGTTCGCAAAAAGAAAAGGAGTACTTGTGGCACCTTAGAGACTAACCAATTTATTTGAGCATAAGCTTTCGTGAGCTACAGCTCACTTCATCGGATGCATACCGTGGAAACTGCAGCAGACTTTATATATACACAGAGAATATGAAACAATACCTCCTCCCACCCCACTGTCCTGCTGGTAATAGCTTATCTAAAGTGATCATCAGGTGGGCCATTTCCAGCACAAATCCAGCTGGTGATAGCCCATCCAAAGTGACAACTCTTTACACAATGTGCATGACAATCAAGTTGTCACTTTGGATGGGCTATCACCAGCAGGAGAGTGAATTTGTGTGGGGGGGTGGAGGGTGAGAAAACCTGGATTTGTGCTGGAAATGGCCCACCTGATGATCACTTTAGATAAGCTATTACCAGCAGGACAGTGGGGTGGGAGGAGATATTGTTTCATATTCTCTGTGTATATATAAAGTCTGCTGCAGTTTCCACGGTATGCATCCGATGAAGTGAGCTGTAGCTCACGAAAGCTTATGCTCAAATAAATTGGTTAGTCTCTAAGGTGCCACAAGTACTCCTTTTCTTTTTGCGAATACAGACTAACACGGCTGCTACTCTGAAACCCATAAAAATGTTGGCATACTGTGGGGCCATGCAGGTACCCATAGCAGTGCGCTGATTTGAAGGTATACATTGTCCCTAATGTGAAATAGTTATGGGTGAGGACAAAGTCACAAAGTTCAGTCACCAGGTTTGCCGTGATATTATTGGGGATACTGTTCCTGACGGCTTGTAGTCCATCTTTGTGTGGAATGTTGGTGTAGAGGACTTCTACATCCATAGTGGCCAGGATGGCGTTTTCAGGAAGATCACCGATGGATTGTAGTTTCCTCAGGAAGTCAGTGGTGTCTCGAAGATAGCTGGGAGTGCTGGTAGCATAGGGCTTCAGGAGGGAGTCTACATAGCCAGACAATCCTGCTGTCAGGGTGCCAATGCCTGAGATGATGGGGCATCCAGGATTTCCAGGTTTATGGATCTTGGGTAGCAGATAGAATACCGCAGGTCGGGGTTCCAGGGGTGTGTCTGTGTGGATTTGTTCTTGTGCTTTTTCAGGGAGTTTCTTGAGCAAAAGGTGTCGTTTCTTTTGGTAACCCTCAGTGGGATCAGAGGGTAATGGCTTGTAGAAAGCTTATGCTCAAATAAATTTGTTAGTCTCTAAGGTGCCACAAGTACTCCTTTTCCATATAATATAGACACGCATACACATTTTTACTGAGTTACTAAGTATGCTTATGTTTTTGTCAGCCTGGGGCATTTGAATTGGTGGAACTTCTTTATTGGCTTCTGATACCTGTGTATCAGATGTGTAATTCTTAATGGAAGAAGGTCATTGAGAAGGCTGACTAACTAGATGTTGACAGTCATCGTCTTGTAACGTGTGGCTACTGACTGACAGAACCTGAAGCAGATTGATCAGAGTTGCAAAATACAATTTTTAGTTAAGAAATTATTACCTGGTTCCTGTATTTTTAAAATGATTTCTGACTGCATCAAGTTTTCCAGTAAGTCAGTTAAAGATTACTTTACCATTTTACCTTTTCACTCATAGAAGAGTTGACTGATATTGCAAGTTAGTTGAAATATTTTGAATGTTCAAATATTACTGTATGAGTAATCTATCATTTCTGTTCAGTGTATTCATAATGACCATTTTTCTTTAATAATCTGTACAGACTGTCTATAGCTTCAACTGTCCCTACAGTAAAGCCACTTTGAATCTTTCCGTATTATTTATTTAAATCCATCTCTTATTTCTATAGGTTTATGTGCGGTTAAGGCCGTTCTTCAGAGAATTCCTGGAACGTATGTCTCAGATATATGAGGTAATAATACTTAGATATCTCCCTGAAAGTTTTTTTATATTATATTTACTCATTTATATATGATGCTAAATAATGATGCAACATTTTCCTCCTCTAATTTATAGATCATTCTTTTTACTGCTTCTAAGAAGGTGTATGCAGACAAGTTACTGAACATACTAGATCCTAAAAAGCAACTGGTCAGGTAAACTTGATTAAAAACTTGTGTAAATATCTAATGTTAGGCTAAATGATTTCTTAATTAAAATTTTGTGAAAAATAAATGGATCATTACACATTAACTACTTCGTTGTAGTGTGCCTCACTAAATTGACCTAGTGTGTATGCATGAAGGGGGAAAATGAGAGGTGGAAAGGTAATTGAATTATTGTACAAGGGATACTAGTGACATAAATCCTAGCCATTTTTGTACTCCAGTCTGACGCTTAAAGCGTATGTATCCCTTGATCCATCATAACATATTTGAGATTTACTCATTACATCCGATGAAGTGAGCTGTAGCTCACAAAAGCTTATGCTCAAATAAATTTGTTGGTCTCTAAGGTGCCACAAGTACTCCTGTTCTTTTTGTGAATACAGACTAAAATGGCTGCTACTCTGAAACCACTCATTACAAATGTAATTCTTCTAGCACCTCTTTCTCTGCTACATCATCAATATTTGACTCATTTTTAAGTGTATATCAAGAAAACAAATTGTTTTTGTCAGAAAATAATTCATTATTTGATGACTTTTTAAAATGACTTTTTATAGGACAATTCATAAAACTAATTTTAAATCTGTTATCTGCAGGATCAAAATATTTGCATCTTTCATTCAAGCATGAAATGATTTGTTGATGATTCTGGTAACAGTTATTTAGCCTTATTCATTTCCTAGTCTCTTTACCTGAAGCCTGGGCTATGATGTAGGGGAGTGTCTTGTATTGCTCAAGAACAATTCCTCAAGATTTTTAAGGAAATGTTGGAGGGATTTGCATAGTGATCCTCATCGGAAGGATGACAGACTTTTTGGATGGGAAAGTTGAAGCAGAAAAAAAGGGGAAATCCTCAGGGATCCATCCGAAATGTGATATCCTTATTAAAGGGAATAAATAATTTCCGCCTTCTCTGATTAGGGAATGCAAGATACTATGCCCAAGAGCTCATTTGTAAACTTCTCATTTGCATCATGTTAGCTCAGAAAACAGTGTGAAATCCCAGCCCCACTGAAGTATATGGAAAAACTCCCATTGACTTCAGTGAGATCAGGATTTCTCCTGTTGTTTTTAAAGTATGGGACACCAATCATAATTTACTTTAAGGCTTTAAAGATATATTATCAACTTGTTTTAATTCAAATATTTTATACTTTCTAAAACTTCAGTATTCTACTAGCATTTCACCTAATTGATATTTTTATGTAAATACTAAGCACTCTGGGGTAGGGACTGTCTTTTTATTACCTGTATGTACAGCACAGCAGAGCCCTTGTCGATGATTGGGACACTTACATGCTATAGTCATACAAATAATAATAAAGTTTTACAGTGTATAGATTCTGCACCCAAGCTAAAGCTATATTTAGGCCTGGCAGAATTTGATGTTTATTTTTTTCATAATTTTGAGAGATATCTGTTTATTTTTAGGCATTTTTTTCTTTAATTTTTGTTGATTTAAGTTTTCGTGGTTGCAGGAGATTATGGGAAAGTCAGATAATAGGGTTCTCAGACAGTAATTTAATGATCGCTATTAAGATTCAAAAAGTTAAAGCTTTATAACTGTTAAAACACTAACTGTCAACATCCCATGTCAAAATATATAAAATAAATACCCTCAAATCAAGCTCTAATAAGTTCTCAAGCAGCATTTTTCTTACTTTGCCTATCTACATTTTTTGATTATTAACAATATAAATTTTTGTTGTCAGTTTGTGTGTGTGAAATCAACATTTACAGACATTTACTAATCCTGCCAACCCTAGCCATATGCTAGCCTAGCTCTAGGAATTATGTTCGGGAAGTTGTATGGCCAGTGTTGTACAGAAAGTCAGACTAAGTGATAACAATGGGCCATTCTGGCCTTGGAATCTATGAGCTTATATTTAAGGACTATAAATACAGAAGTACTTTTTATCTATTTATGGAATCTAAACTGTGTGAGTTTCAGTTAAATAGATCTTCAGTATTGGTGTGTGGAATCTGGACATATTTCTTGTACCTTTTTAAAAGGCATTTATTCACAGATTCACTACTGTTATATTCATCATGCCAGTGTCCTCCTTAACATGCAGTAATAATATTCTTTTTGGACTCTTTTTAGGAAACCTAAACAAATGTTTTTAGATGCATTTTATCTCATTTAGTCAGCATTATAAATTTGTTTTTGATGAAAGTCTTTAAATAGAATCAAATATGAATAACATAAAAAGTAATTGTAAGTATTAAAGGAATCTATCCCATCAATGTGTGGGAGGTTACATCGCTATCTCATTCTTAATGGGAGTAACCTATGTAATACTTCACAAGTCTCTGAAAAAGTCTTTTACAGCTCTAATTTTTATGACTCAGAATGCAATTTTAAACTTATTGGGACAGGATAGATATAATGGAATGGGCTGGTGCATCTGAACTAAATTCTAAGAATTTGCACTGGATCGACACTTGTGATTCATATGCCACTGAAAAGCTGACATCAAGGCTTGATTAGTTTTGACTTTAGCCTAAAGGTAAACTTCTCAGGCACTCCACACTTATGACTCAGAATTTACATATCAAATTGTTTGTCACTGAGCCATCAGCTTATTTTCTTCCATAGTAACAGTGGGAGCTCCACCCCTTTGTGAAATTAAACATTTCAGATACAGCTTTTTTTTAAAATTTTCGTTTAATCAGGTTTCCTAAGTTGTTGAACAGCCTTAGAGAGATTGTCATAATAAGAAAATTTAAAGCTTAGAAAGATGCACTTAGATTGTAATATGATTTTAATGTAACCTATATTTGAAAGTCAGTTTATTCTATAGTTGATAAGGTGATGAAGCTTCAGTTGTATTTTTAATCTACTTTAAACAACCTGACTCCTTGAGCACTATCCGAACATTTCTAATTATTATACAGCCTCTCTCTGTTGAATTAAATGGGAGCAGGGCAATTGGGGGGGAAAAAAGCAGTTGATGGAATGTTTTGGCCTTGAGGCTTTTCTTAAGTTGTTGTAACTGAAATAGGTTAATTGCCAACACAAGTAACTTTCAACAGAAAACATTCCTTCTAATATTGTCTATTCTGGCATGTACAGGGATCGGGAGGCTCTATTCTCTACTGGTTAGAGCAAAGGACTGGAAGCCAGGGTTCCACTGAGGGGCTAACCCCTGACATACTATGTGACCTTGGGAAGTCACTTGAGCTCCTTGTATGCCTCTGTCAGCTCATCTGGAAAACTGGTTAAAAAGCAGGACCTCACTGACAGCCAGATGCTGCATCTTAACTGTCATGGGCAAATGAATTACAAAAGAAAGTACAGAATTTTATTAATCCCTCTCTTTGGTTTTAAACATTATATGTTTAGAGAAACACACAAGTTCCATGTTAAGGCATGGCAATACTTGAATATAAGGTCTACCTATTTGCTAAGAATTTTGATGATGAAAGAATAGCCCAAAAGAGAGCCTGTTTATAAAAGGGCAGGTTCTTAAGAAGAGCTAAGCACATCAAGAAAGAAAAGTTAAGATTTTAACTTCCATAACAGTTGGCAGCATTTAATTTTCCTTTTCTCTGTGCAACATATTTTTTAAGTTACTAAATTAATTAATTTTCCTTTAACCCATAGGCATCGACTTTTCCGTGAGCATTGTGTTTGTGTACAAGGAAATTATATAAAAGATTTAAATATCCTTGGTAGAGATCTTTCAAAAACGATCATAATTGATAATTCACCACAAGCCTTTGCCTATCAGGTAAGCATTTTTGTGATAGTCACACTTTTTAGAATTTGTAAAAACCTTCTCTGAAAATGAAAACAAAAACTTTTAATTTAACTAGGTAAATTCAGAAAATGGTAGGTGTAAAAAAAAAAAAAAAGTACCTCACTCATTTGTAATAAATTCACCTCAAAATATGTAGGGTACTTTTTTAATAGGAACATTTTCGCATTTTAGGTGTTCCTTGAGCATTTCAAAAATAGTTTAATTTTAAAAAATAAAATAATGTAAGTGAAAAGAATTTCTGTGTGGCAAACGTTCTTCAGAATACTTCACCATACTCACAACATTTCCTTTGTATTTTGATTATTTTTAATTCTTTAACACTTTTACTCAATCAATTACCTCTTCTAGAAATTCAGAAAATTCCAGTCTGTTAGGACTACTCTGACTTGGGCCGTGTTCACAAAATACACCCTTTCAGAACTAGCAGAAGAATTATGAGAAAATAAATTGCTGGTTGAGGTGAAGTGTATACAACTATCAGACTCCTGTATACTAGAGGTGTTCAAGATACATTCCATGATCCAGATTTAGTCCAAATATATGCGCGCTCTCGCTCTCTCTCTCTCTCTCTCAGATCCAGTCTCCATAATTGTATAGACATGAGGGAAATGGAGAGATTAATCTCCAGAGTCCCTCTACATTAGAGAACAGAACTAGGGTTGAAAACAGCGGTCTGCCACAGGGGGGTCTCAACCGTTTTCAGTACCTGTTCAAAAGCTAGTGATACAGTTTTGTTGTCTATAAATTCTGCACTGGCTCAGGGAAATCCACGGCTCCCAACTGGCGTCAGCACGATTCAATCTCATATTGTAAGCTGGGCTTCTGAACCAAGATCACGATCCAGAACACACTGAAGTTAATTGAAGGAAAGGACTTTTTCTGATGTCAATGAGTACAATACAGGTCCTGATTTTGCTCCCGAGACGTTTCCTGGATTTGGTGGGCAACGAAGATCATGTTGGTTGTCCCACGGGATGGTCTAAAACCGCACTGAGATTCCAGCAATATTTCCTCAGCAAGGGGAAATAATCGGTTTAAGACGATACGGGCAGAATTTTCCCTGCTGTAGATAACAAGGCAATGCCTCCATAGTTTCCACACTTTGACTTATCTCCTTTCTTAATGATAGTAACAATGTTAGCGTTTCTTAAGTTGTCTGGAATCTTCTTCTTATACCAGATATGAAGAAAAAGTTTGTGGAGCTTCCTTACCAGTTCTTCACCTCCAAACTTGTAGACTTCAGCTGGTATGCCATCAGGCCCTGCTGCCTTGTTGTTCTTAGTTTGCATAATGTCTCGCGTTACTTCTTCGAGGGTGAGGGGGTTCAGCAAGAGATTCTTTTTCATGTTGTTGAGGTATAGATTCGATACTGGCATCAGGGACAGTTGACTCACTGTTCAGGAGAAACTCAAAATGCTCCTTCCATCTGGCTTTGCTGTCCTTACAATACGTTGACCCATCTTGGGCTTGGAGTGGTGTGGATCCATGGGAGCATGAACTGTAAATGGCCCTTACTGCCTGAAAAAAAACAAAACTACTCATGTCCTGTTTATCAGCATAAAGCTCCATCTCCTTGGCCTTTCTCGACACCACTTATTTCTGATGTCATGGATTTTCCTTTGGGCTTGAGCCTTGAGTTGCTTGTATGACGTTTTTTTCTGCTGGTGTGATGTCGTTTTGCCACATGCGATGAGCTTTACTTTTCTGGTTGAGCAGGCCCTGAAGCTATAGGGCTGTAGGGTTAGGTGCCACCACCTTATGTGCAGGTTCCAGTCATTCATGTCATGGAGTCAGCATAGAGGAGCATGATCTGTGATTAAGGAGAAGGGGCTGCCCAGCAGGTAATATCGAGGGAGTCCACAGCCCACTGAATCACTAATGCCTTCTTTTCAGTAACTGAGTGAGCCTTTTCTTGATGGAATAGCTTCCTGCTCAGATATAGGATCAGGTGTTTTCCCCCCTCCAAGTTATGCAAGAGCACGGTGCCAAGGTCAACATCCGAGGTGCCTGCATGTAGTATGAATGAATGGGAAAAGTTGGGGCTGATGGGTTTCAGCCGCGGGGCCCTGCGGCCCCCCGAAAGGGTTTGAGACCTCCAGCTGAGAACTGCTGCCCTAGCGGACTGATGGTTTTATTCGTAAACAGCTGGAAAATGGTTGCAACTCCCTGGAGTTCTGAATGCCTGAAGGGGTTGAGAAAGAAGTTTTCTCTTGCGAGGATGGGAATAAAGGGATCTGTCAGAAATCCTTCATCAGTTTATTAGTGCTCAGGTACTTCACTGGTCCCAGCCACTCTAATAAATTGTCTACCCATAATATCAGATAGGCATCGAATTTTGAGATGGAGTTACCTTTCCTGAAATTGATGCAAAATCGAATCGTCTGGTTTGGGAACCACAACTATGGGGTTCTTCCATTCGCTTTTTGACTCCCTGATTATCCCAACCTCCTTGATCATGACTTCTCAGACTGTGTCCCACCACCTCCATAGTAAGGGCCTGGGGTTCTTCCTGACACATTAGCCCAAGGTGGTTTCTAGGTAGTGTTGGATTAACTGTGTTCTCCCTGGGCAGAAGTAAAATACAGTAGCAAAGTCATTGGTCAATTGGAAGAGTTTCCTCCTCTTTACAGCGGTAAGTGCCTAATCTGCAAGAGTTGGTGTCGGGTTTTGGCCACTGGGTGTTTGGAGTCCTAGTTCAGGCTCCGTAGGGAAGGGAGTGAACAGCAGGTTTTCCTTGTGTCTTCTAAGGTTTAAGAAGATTCACATGATAAATTTTGGTTTCCTTCCTTCTGCCTGTCATTTTTATCTCATCATCCACTGGCCCTTCCTGTTTAATAAATTCAAATGGACCCTGCCACTGGGCATTAACTTTGACTCGGCCAAAGGAAGCAGTAAAAAGACCTGGTCACCCGGGTAAAAGACCCATAGTCATGCCCCTCCATTATAATTTTGCACCTGCACTTATTCAACCTTTCTTAAATGTCCTCTGGTGAATACCCCTACGTCCCCGAGTCATTCCCTTCATTGTATGATGTGCTGAATCACACTTAAAGCACCTACGTCTTGTTCCTCCCAGCCCTCTCAGAGCAAGTCCAAAATTCCCTGTGGCTGGTGGTCATAAAATAACTTGAAGGGAGAGAACCCCGTAAAGGCCTGCAGGACCTCCCTTACGGTAAAAAGGAACGGTTAGACTAGCCAGTCCTAGTGCTTGGGGTCATAACTAACAAAGCTTTTCAAAATCCCCTGTGGAGTTTTATTAAATTGCTCCAGTAGGCTTATTAGCGCTCCGGTGGTATGCTGGTTGTGGGTGGCACACAGAGGTTTTCAGGGACTTGCGCTTCAGAAAGGCACGTACCTTGTGCATCATCTGGGAGGTGAAATTAGTTCCTTTATCTGTTAGTATTTCTTGGGGAAATCCCATGCATGAGGAGCTTCAAGAGCTCAGGGGTTATAGCCGTAGTTTTCACTGAGCGAAGGGGAACAGCCTCTGGGTACCTGGTTGCTTAGTCAACAGTTACTAATATGTACTGGTGTTTGGATGCAGTTATTTCCAGGGGCCTCTCTGCCTTTTGCATGGTAATATCCTTATAAATTGTCCGTTAACGGTCAACATGGGCAGTGGGTTTCCTCAGAAATACTCAAACGGTCTAAAACGGTGAAATTAAAAATGTATTTACTCTGTATGTCAGAATTAATGCTGTTAGGTTTTGAAGGAATTTTATATGTTCTCAACAATTAGCAAAATACAAATTTTGTCAGTTTTATATGTCATTAATTTCAGTGAGCAGCTGTTAAACTCAACTTCACTTGTGTATGTAAACTGGGGTCAGCATTGGTTTTACAAAAGTCTGCAGTATCTGCCTGTATTTGAACACTTTCTGAACATTTCTATGTATTTCAGTCCAGCAGAGGTTTTAGTGCTATTTAGGTCAGCATTGATGTAGAGTATCACTAGTGTTCCTTTTTAACAGTTTTGTGCAAAGGAGGGAAATTTTTTACAAGTGGATTTTAAAACAACTTCTAGAACAAAAAATATGCATTGTTAAGTTCTGTTGGCACAAAATATATTTTACATAAAATGCACTATGTCATCAGTGGTCTTTTCTGGAGATATTCAGCATAAAAATTAACATATCTGTGATTTTATTTTAGCTTTCAAATGGAATTCCTATAGAGAGCTGGTTCATGGATAAAAATGACAATGAACTGCTAAAATTAATTCCTTTTCTGGAGAAACTTGTAGAGCTGGTGAGTAATGTATTCATCTTTTTTCATATACACTCTAGGTAAAATTTCAAAATTGTCTAAGTGATTTAGGAGCCTACATCACTTGGAAACTTCTGAAAATGTTTTACTTAGGAACTTTCCAAAACTGTCTTGTCTGGACAATAATCCAAAATATGTATAGGGAGTACTTATTTTATTAGTAAAAAGCAGAATGTATTGGATTGAGTACATGGCTAGAAGATTAGTTCCAGCTCTGACACTACCTGTGGGACCTTCAGTTAAGTGATTTGGCTACCTGCACATCTGTTTCCTCACTTGTAAAACTGAGATTCTACTTATCTCACTGGGTTTTTGTGAATGTTAATTAGTTAATGTTGTAAAGCTCTTTGAAAATATAAATCACTGTAAATGGTGTTGTATTATTATGTATACTAACATAATTTAAAAACATAACTCTTAAAATCTGACATGTAGATACTTCTATTATTTTAAAAACTGTAATTTTATTTTTTTCTGCAGAATGAAGATGTCCGACCTCACATCAGAGACAGATTTCGCTTGCATGACTTGCTACCCCCAGATTAAAAACCAAGCCTTTTATCAAATTACTGAAGGGGGAGAAAATGCAGGACCCTTTTGGACTAAAACAAAAACATTGCCATTACTGTTGAAATTTTGCATTTTTGTACCCCGTCTTGCTTTTCTTATCTTTGGTGCCCAACAGTAATCAAGGGTTACAGAAAGAGACTTTCTATATCTCAGATTGAATACATACAGTACAATACAGTAGGTAGGCGAGAACAGAAAAGTCTTTAGAACTAGTGCAACTCCAATGAAATTTTTTTATGTACAGGACATCTGCAGTTTATAAAGAATTCTGTTTCTGCCACCAGCAGTTTGACCTGTAGAAACACAGGATTTTATGATATAACAGAGATTGAAAATGGACTCTTATTTTCTCTCTGTTCGGTGCTCTAAGTGGGTTTGTAGCCACTTTTCTGTTACTTTAAGATTCTCATTTCAACAGGAATGGCCAGTAAAAGTTGTTTTATTTTTCCTGTTAAGGTTTATAACCTTTTTACATTTTTGACCTGTATTAGCTTAGAATTTCATTATGCATTCCTTTTAGTTGAGGCGCTTCATAGTTTTTCTGGAAATAGCCAAATTTTATTAGTTTTTTATTATACAATTGAATGGCCGTTTTCCTGCTTTGTCTGCCTGCATACTGTATATTTGTTTAAAAATATTCTCTAGTTTTAGTCCATGTAAGTTTCATTTAGAAATACCTGCATTTATATTTTGTTTCTGTAATATTCTACTGTAGTTGAAATCTTTTCAAAAATCAAGAGACTGGCTAGATAAGAATATAAGAATTACTAATATTCAGAATATTTAAACCATTGTGATGGCATGTACTCTGGACAGACAATATCTTGCAGTGGCACGCTCAATTGATGGACAAGGAATACCTCAGATTATACTGTGCATACAAATCTTTAAGGAGAATTATTTGGTCACCTGTTGGGTTTGATGCAAATCAATTACTGCTGCCTTCGGATTCCCCCAAGAATGAAGTATTCTGCACAGTGGCTCAGTATTTTAAGATGTTTTGCATGGGCTGGTGGTACCTCCTGTTATGCTGTTTGTTTCAATCAGTTTTAAACTTTGTGTAACAGTGAAGGTACCTAATAGTAACTATGCATAATCCTGTGATACAGTACACTCCCATGCCACCAATGCAGTTAATATGCTATCATAGTGGTTTTCTATGCTATATGGAAATAGTCTTCAAGCCCTGGTTCTCTAATGCAGCTACCACAAGAGGTTGATATTTTTATAATGGTGTGTACTCTCCTTTTCAGGAGGCTTTTTATGGAAGGTATAATTTGTAAAAGTTAGGATGCTTTGCCTCTCGACTGCATTAACATGCCACAGGCTTGGACTGTTTTTGTGTAAAGGATGTCACAGAACGGCACTTTTTCTAAAGAGAAGTTTGATATTTTGTATGCTTGTTAAGAAAGTACAGTATTGGAAATTAAAGGTGGACAACTGATAATTGAGAAGTATGTCAATTAATTTTTTATGTATATTACCTGTTTACTTGTACAATTTTATTGTACAAATTACATGCAGCTTCATTTTCAAATGAGTCCTTAAAATAAGGAAAATCTTTTTAGGAAAACATTTAATTTTGTATTTTTGATTTTAAAAGGCATGAGTTATGTCAACTTTTTCCAGTGTATTAATGAAGATTTTAACTTTTCATCAGGTTGAGTGTTTTCTTACTATATTATCTGTTGTGTATGTAGCTAGCACATTGTGTCAATGAACTGTTAAAAAAAATTAGCATGTAGAGCAAGCCTGTTTTGTGGAAAATCCGTATTCATTAAAAAAAAAGTCATCATGGCAGATTTTCTGCAAAAAAAAAGTGAAAAGCATTTGCAATTCAGAATACTGTTTTTTTTTTTTAAATTTTTTTTGTATTTAAAGAAAGGTATTTTGCTTGCAGGAAAGAAATACTACAGATTCATTTTAATGAGAATCTTTTAAATGTATTTATCTTTAGGGCATCTGGGCATCTTTACGCTGTTTGTCTTATGTCTTTATTGAAATAAAATGTACATAACATTACCTTTATATATGCTTTTGCGCAGACGTGTGAACCCCAGAACTACCCCCACCCCTGCTGCTTTTATGCTAATATAATGGATACCCTTACTGATTTGAAAATGGTTGGTTTGTGTTTGAGTTGCTGCAAGATTCTCCCACAATTTTTAAATTATTATTATTTTTTAATCTCCCTCTCAAACGCAAATCTAAGACTTTTTAAAGTTAATTTAACAATGAACTCCTCTTCAGAATGGAACTTCTTCCAAATTACCATAAATAATATGCTATACCTTATTAGGATTTTTTTTATTCATTGCTAAATAAATCTAGCATAATGGAACTACCTTGAATAAGTTAATCATGGACATTCTCTGTGACTCAATAAAATGGTACAAGGTTTCCACCGATTAGAATCATTTTCCTAAGCATTTGCGTTCTAATTTACGCCATTTTGAGTAAAACTGTTAAAAAATTGGTCTTTTTGGTTAAGCCAAAGTACACATTTCATTTTATACATGTATCTGTGTCATGATTTCAGATCACTGAGGAAAATTAGAATGTGAGATATTGCAATCTGGTTTCTAGGAAATGTAGGGATAATTGGTGATTTGGTGCTACCTAGATGCACAACAAAAATAATCTGTATAGACTGCTCCATAATACATATTAAATACTTGAATGTTAACATGCTGCTAATCTGATTTTTATAATTATAATCCTGCTTTGCTGAGAGAATGTCTTTTTTAAAAAAAATTAAGCTTATAAAAATGTCAAACACTTCTGATCTACATTATCTTTCCATCTTGTGTTCTTAGATGTAATCAGATTTTTTCCCCTGTTTTTCATTTTATTGGATTCTATGATGGGGTGGAATGACAAGAATTAAATACTACTCTGATCTTAGAATATCATACACAGCTAATTACAACCCATAATTATTGCTGATAACTGGGTGGGTTTTGGGTGTACAAGGTATTCAGGCTTTGGCCCTTTTTGAGTTACCTCACTAGTATGCAATTAATCTTGTAACTGTATCACTTACTCTGATTTTCTTGTTTTTAGAGAATTTATCAGAAGCATAGCATAACATCCTCTTTCTACAGTAAATTCTTGGTGATTTTATTTGCCGTCTTTCACTACAGCCTGCTGTTTGTATAGTACTTTTACGTGTTCTGCACATGTTCCAGTCTAGCTTTGATCATTTTTACTTGACTTTAGCAAAGCTTTTGACACGGTCTTCCACAGTATTCTTGTCAGCAAGTTAAAGAAGTATGGGCTGGATGATTGCACTATAAGGTGGGTAGAAAGTTGTCTAGATTGTTGGGCTCAACGGGTAGTGATCAATGGCTCCATGTCTAGTTGGCAGCCGGTGTCAAGTGGAGTGCCCCAGGGGTCGGTCCTGGGGCCGGTTTTGTTCAATATCTTCATAAATGATCTGGAGGATGGTGTGGATTGCACTCTCAGCAAATTTGCGGATGATACTAAACTAGGAGGAGTGGTAGATACGCTGGAGGGCAGGGATAGGATACAGAGGGACCTAGACAAATTGGAGGATTGGGCCAAAAGAAATCTGATGAGGTTCAATAAGGATAAGTGCAGGGTCCTGCACTTAGGACGGAAGAACCCAATGCACAGCTACAGACTAGGGACCGAATGGCTAGGCAGCAGTTCTGCGAAAAAGGACCTAGGGGTGACAGTGGACGAGAAGCTGGATATGAGTCAGCAGTGTGCCCTTGTTGCCAAGAAGGCCAATGGCATTTTGGGATGTATAAGTAGGGGCATAGCGAGCAGATCGAGGGACGTGATCGTTCCCCTCTATTCGACATTGGTGAGGCCTCATTTGGAGTACTGTGTCCAGTTTTGGGCCCCAGACGACAAGAAGGATGTGGATAAATTGGAGAGAGTCCAGCAAAGGGCAATAAAAATGATTAGGGGTCTGGAACACATGACTTATGAGGAGAGGCTGAGGGAACTGGGATTGTTTAGTCTGCAGAAGAGAAGAATGAGGGGGAATTTGATAGCTGCTTTCAACTACCTGAGAGGTGGTTCCAGAGAGGATGGTTTTAGGCTATTCTCAGTGGTAGAAGAGGACAGGACAAGGAGTAATGGTCTCAAGTTGCAGTGGGGGAGGTTTAGGTTGGATATTAGGAAAAACTTTTTCACTAAGAGGGTGGTGAAACACTGGAATGTGTTACCTAGGGAGGTGGTAGAATCTCCTTCCTTAGAAGTTTTTAAGGTCAGGCTTGACAAAGCCATGGCTGGGATGATTTAATTGGGGATTGGTCCTGCTTTGAGCAGGGGGTTGGACTAGATGACCTCCTGAGGTCCCTTCCAACACTGATAGTCTATGATTCTGTGATACTTCTGACAGCAGAACTATGCTCGGGTGAAAGATTATTACAGTGTCTTAGGATTTTGCAACATGCAATATATGTGGAAGCTTTTTTTTTTAAATTTAACTGTTTATGTAGAAGGGTAACTGTCTCGATTTTATTGTTTTGTTTGTTCACATTCAATTATTTCACCTTCCATTTACATAGTAAAATATCTTTCATTATTACTCAGAAACTTTTAAAAGTCTGAATTTTTTGAGGCCTGATCAAATATTGATCAAAGGCATCCTTCTGTTGGCAGTTCTTTGTCAACCAAGTGTAAACTAAGGACACTGTGTCAACTTCCCTAAGACCCCGATTCAAGCATTTAAACACTTGATAAAAGTTAATTATGTGTTTAAGTGCTTTATTGAATCACGCTTTCATTCACAGAGCTTGTTTTGGATATTTGACAAACATTGTACAAGAAAGTAAACAGTCATGTGTGCATCCATTTTCCTTTGCTTTCTCTTCTGGCCCTAGCTTCCTTGGAGTGTTCGAATTGCTCATCACATTCCTTTATTATTCTTTGTCTAAACATCTAGCTCCATTCTGTTATCATATTACAATTGATTCTAAGTATTACAGGTCATTTGGCAATTTAACTTCAAATTCCTAAGTCATCATCTGATGCTACTTGATCAGAATTGACAAGAATATGTTTTCTTTATTTCTGACATTGAAACCGACAGATAAGAATTCATTTCACTTTCCCATCACCTTGTGGGTTCTGGAGGGCAAATGGGAGTAGTATAAACTTATTGTTGTCACTAAAGTCAGCAGCTATGAGCCAGAATTAATGAGCCATTGTCATTTTAGCATAATTTTTCTAATTCCTTTAAGTTTTTAAGAGCTAAAGTGGCCCCAATTTGGGGCAGCACACAATCTATTTTGCACCACTCCATTGGTGCAAAGCACTCCTAAATCCAGTGGATCCAATCAATAGAGAGTCTTCCCTTCACAGGATTCTTGGGTTGCAGAGCCATAGTGAGTCTCTGTGGTCAAGTTATGGGGTGTGGCTATAACCTCCATCTGCCCTGGTGATCTGTGACTAAGGTACTATCCTTCCCCTATGATTGGGGACGACTAGCACAGAATGGAATTGGGGGAATGGAATAGGTGACTTTGCACGCTCCTTCCATCCCACAGCACCGCCAAGTACTCCTTGATGGCAGCTGTGTGGCTCAACTGGTAAACCCTATTATAGAAGCCTTTGTTAAACTAATAAACTTCAAAATTATTGAAATATAAAATTCTAGATTTAGATAAAAGATGCTTAACAGGATAACACTACCCATAGCATGTATGTAGATATTAAACCTGCTACCAATTAAAAAACAAAAAGTGACCAAGTCTGACTACTTGTCTTCCTGTACAAATTCAGACTGACAAGTTGCGTTTCTACATTCGCAGCAGGTGCAGAGAGAAACCAATCTCAATGCTTTTTTTTTTATTCCATTGATAGTGAGACTTCAAAAGCTGCAGCATTTTTCTAGTGTGGAAATTATGTATATATACGTGGCAGGGGAAAGCATGCCATCCAACTAGTCAATAATCGTTCCGGTTATATAAAAGCAAATAACCCCTTCAAGATTTTTTAAAACTACTTAAAGACTGACACAGAGGTAGATTAATGCAAGAGCTTTGGATCTAGGCCCTGGTCAAAAAGGACCCAGATGGAGCAATGAGGTAGGGCAGTGGTTCTCAACCAGGGGTACCACATATCCCTGCGGGTACACCGAGGTCTTCCAAGGGATACATCAACTCATCTAGATCTTTGCCTCATTTTACAGCAGGTTACATAAAAGCCACTAGTGAAGTCAGTACAGACTAAAATTTCATACAATGATTTGTTTCTACTGCTCGATATACTATACACTGAAATGTAAGTACTGTATTTATATTCCAATTGATCTATTTTATAATTCTATGGTAAAAATGAGAAAGTCTGCACTTTTTCAGTTAGAGAGTGCTGTGATGCTTTTGTATTTTTATGTCTGATTTTGGAAGCAAATAGTTTTTAAGTGAGGTGAAACTTGGGGGTACGCAGGACAAATCAGCCTCCTGAAAGGGGTACAGTAGTCTGGAAAGGTCGAGAGCCACAGAGGTAGGGTACTAGACAGCCATGCACAGCTGATTGATGTTGGCCAGCTGCCTTGTGAGGTAGACTAAACTTCCTCTTTTGGGAGAAAGACAACTATTTGTCTGGGGGAGGGAGAGGTGCCTCAAAGTTGTTTTTTCCCCCTTTTTTTTAGGAGGGGTGGGGAAGTGATTTTAATGGATTAGCATCCCTTTACCATTAATCTATCCCTGACGATACAAGTGTGTATAGGATTGTAAGTGTTAATGGTGTTTTCCAGGCTAGAAGAAAGATGAGGGCTTACAATCTACGTAAATATGTAAGGAAAAGTATTTCTTCTGAAGTCATTCACCTGAGGTTAGGTTTCAATAGTACAGCCTTTCTAGGAGAAACTAAAGGGATGCACTCAAGGATTGCTTAGTCTAACCATGTGTCACTCTAGATTTACACCATTGTTCCTGATACTGAATATTTAAAAAAACCAAAAACTTTAAATGAACCAGTGTGTATCTGATAGGAAGTAGCATACCTGTACCATTTTGTGTACTATAAATTAAATATCTCATTATGCTGTTGATATTTTTCAGCACAGGCTGCAATCTTTTTCTCTCTTCTTGTGTGGGGAGCAGGCAAGGACAGATGGATGAAGGTGAAGATTTATTCACTTGGTCCACTGTTGAGGCACATAAAATTTTAGCTTGGTAACCCTGGATGGTAACATGAAACAATTTGTTTTGTTCTGATTGATCCTTGTGTCAATTCAGGTACTGAATAGTGCTGAATGCCGAGTAGGTATTTTTATAGAGAACGGATCTACCAATTTGTGCTGCTTCTGACAAAACTGCTAATACTAAGAATCACAAGATTTGTATTAAATATTTGTTTTAGCTACTGTATTGGGATTTTTAGCCTATGTTAATTCTTTCATCTGGCATTTATCAGCAAATGCCCTTCTTGCCTACACTCCCTGCAGAAACAGTTTTCTTCAGAATATGAATTTTATGTAACTTTTAGGCTCTAAAATTGGAGGAAAAATAAACTTGTTCTTTTTTTAAAGTCAGTAATGGAGATCAAACAAGAAAAAAAAACAAATACATGTACTTTATCTGATAAAATTGTTATAGCTGGTTCATTTTGATTAGTCTTGATTTGATTCTGATGTTATATATTGTACACGGTCCAATGCATATCTTTTGTATAACTATCATAGGGCTTTAGGTGAGCAATTCTGACCTATATTATCTTCTAAGCAGGAACCTTTAGATATGGAAAGCATTTATATTAAATGAGAGTGTGTGGCCTAGGAGATAGGAGGGAATTGAAGTCCGAGACTCATAATTCTGCCACTGATGCAGCAGGTGATGTTTGGCAGATTATTTTGTTTATCTGTACTGTAGCTTGCCCTTCTGTAAAATGGGAATAATACTTGGATGTTTTAAAGCAATATAAGGTCCTGGGTGAAATGTGCTATAGAAGTGCATAGTATTTTTATAATTAACAATGCCCTCTTCTCCCCCACCCCATATTTCATGGTGGTCTCATAAAGATGACTCCTACCGTGGAGCTTATGAAAATGTGTTTGAACTTGATGGTTTTAACATTTAGTTGTGTCTGTGCTTCTATTACTTCTGCTCCTATGCCAGGTAAATGGGCAACGGAAGAGGAAACCATATATTTTGAAGTCTTTTTTTCTCCAACTGATTAAAATAGATCTTCAGAGCATCTTCCAGTTGTTAAAAGCCAGACTGATATTTTGTCTTCAGAGGAAGAAGAAATTTCCCATTATCTAATTTTCCAATCTCTCACTTCAAGCGAAGCCACAGAGAAAGAGCTAGTGAAAGAGCACGTTCATCGTCTTTCCAGGAAGTCAAAAAGCCAGTATCCTTTTAAAAAGCATAGCAAGGAAAATTAATTCAAACATGATGTTTTCCAAAAGCTCACACATCTATATTCAAAGAGATTCAACCACTTTGTATAACTACAGAAAATATTTAAATGCTAATAATGTATTCAGTGCTATACAAGATGTAGTTTCACAGTCGAGGAGCGTACACTTTACAAGACAGATACAGATAAAAAGATACATTCATGTAGGAAAATGAAAGGTTATACTACTAGGAACAAACAATGTTAGTCACACTCATAGGTT
Organism: Lepidochelys kempii; assembly: GCF_965140285.1. Taxonomy (NCBI): domain Eukaryota; kingdom Metazoa; phylum Chordata; order Testudines; family Cheloniidae; genus Lepidochelys; species Lepidochelys kempii. The sequence goes on along the minus strand of NC_136389.1, from coordinate 83,463,197 downwards.
GTAGGACTGTGTCCTGTAAATGTGACTTACATTCTTTGTTCTTAGATATATAACTTGTGATTCCTGAAAAAGGATGTGGGGTGACAGTGAATAAACAGAGGTTTTTTACCTTGTGCAGTAACTGAAGTTCTGCGAGATGTGTTCCCCTATAGGTGCTCCACTCTTGATTGGAGATTTTCATTAGCAGTGTCCGTTTGGCCCACGCAAGTGCTGTTGGTATCCTCATGCCCTGCACCGAGGCTATGTCAGACTGCACAGGCAAACCACCCCCTCAGTTCCTTCTCCACCACTGAGTCTCAGAAGAAACTACGAAGCAGAGGGGAAGGAGGGTGGGTAGTTGAGCACTCATAGGGGGATACATCTTGAAGAACTACAGTTACTGCACAGGGTGAGTAACTTCTCTTTCATCTTTGAGTAGGGTCCCTATGGGTGCTCCATTCTTGGTGACTCCCAAGGAGTATTCCCAGAAGGAGGGGAAGGGGCCTTCAGAATGGAGTCCATCACAGAGGCGAGAACTGCATTGCCAAATGTAGTGTCAGATCTGGAGGCATCAACCAGGATATTGTGTCTAGAGAGAAGGCATGCACCGAAAACCATGTGGAGGCTCTGCAGATCTCTGAAATAGAAAATTTTTTAAGGAGAGCCATAGAGGTAGATTGTGATCTGTCAAGTGCGCCGGTAGAGGTGGAATGTCGATACTATAGTAGCATACTACAATACACTTGGAAATCCATTTAGAGAGTCTCTGGGTAGAAATGGCAGACCTGTCTGCAACCAAAACAAAGAGTCTAGTGGATTTACGAAATGGTTTAGTTCTATCCAGACAGAAGGATAAACGCCCTCGTGACATCTAGAATTGGAAGTATATGATTTTGGAAGGTTGGAAGTATGTGGTTTGGGAAAGAAAACTGGTAGGTATATGATCTGATTCAGATGAAATTCAGAAGTTAGTTTAGGTAGAAACCTGATTCTTGTAGAATATTGTGACGTGCGGGAGGAGGTCCGCCATTAAGGCCCCAATCTCTCTGACTCTGCAGTCTGAGGTAACAGTCACTAGGAAGGCTGTTTTACTAGACAAATCCAATAAGGAGCAGGTGAACGTCAGTTCAACAGGGTTTTTGGAGGCTTTTGAGAAACAAGTTCAGGTCCTAGGCAGGGATAGGAACCTTTATCTATAGGAAGACATTCCCCAGGCCTTTTATAAATCCTGCAGTTGTGAGGTTAGCAAACAGAGAGAACCCCTCAATAGTAGTATGAAAGGCTGTTAGGGCCACCAGGTGAACCTGGAGGGAATTATGAGACATGCTGATTTCTTAAGATGTAGCAGGTGCTTGAGGATGAGCGAAGTGGGGCAGATTCAGGAGCAGCATCGTGGAGTTCACATCAGTGGCCAAATCATGTCTCCTTTTGAAGGTAAGACGTTCTGGTGGAAACTTTTCTACTATTTAATAGTATGTGTTATATCTCACAGAGCAGGATGACTCTAGCCCTGTGAACCTGTAAAGGAAAGACGCCTTCAGGCAAAGAATGCCCAAGTTGGGATGCATCAGAGGACCAGAGTCCTGGGAGAGGAAATTAGCAGCTGGGAGATTTATCGGATAGAGAGCAAGATGAAACAGGTAAGGGAACCATGCTTGCTTTTACCATATCAGGGCTATCAGAATGAGTCAGGCCTTGTCCTGTTTGATCTTATTGCCTTGAGGATGAGAGGCACTGGAGGGAAGGTATAAACAGCCCCTTCATCCATGGCAGGAGGGAAGGCCTCCTCCAGCGAATTGTGATCTAACCCACTCCACTGGACAAAATAGGTGGCATTTTTTGTTTGTAGTTGTGGCAAAAAGGTCTACTTGTGGAAACTCCCAAGCCCAAAAGAGTCCAACCAGAACCTGGGATCTAACTCACATTTGTAGTCTTGGAAGAAGCACCTGCTGAGCATGTCAGCTGTGACATTCTGTATGCTGGGCAGCTGTGTTGCTAAGATTCTTATGTGATACTTCATGGACCAATTCCACTCATTTTATTGCCTTTGCCCAGAAGGAAGGTGATCTTGCCTTTTCTTGCCGCTTGATATAAAACATGCAAGCCATGTTGTCTGTCATGACTTTGATGGATCTGTGTCTGATGAGAGGAAGGGAATGAAGACAGGAATTTCTGACTGACAATTGCAGACCAATTTCTAAAAGCAACACTTTACACTTCTATAACACTCAAAGATCTCCACGTACTTCACAAATATTAGTCTCTCAACAGCACTGCAAGGTAGATATTATTCCCATTTTTCAGATGCGGAAACTGAAGGATAGAGAAATGAAATTACTTGCTCAAGGTAGCATATCATTTTTGGCTAGCCAGAAACAGAAAGAATTGTCTCTGTACTACTTCTGTGTTTTAACCACACATGTAGAGCATGCATTCTCTACAGGAATATAACAACTTCTGATTCTATGTCAGATAAAAGAAAAGGAAAAACACACTAGGAACTGGAAAGATGCCAAAACATGGTAAATTGAGATACTCTTCCCTAACCTATGTAAGAATTTAAGTTCCCTTTCCTCTCTCCTCATAAAATCTGATTTCTTCAAGAAGAGGATTTTCTACAATCAAAATAGTGATCCCTTGGCAGCAAATCCAATGAGGCCCAGTTTGGTTAATGTTTGTTTTTAATCCCCTTCTCTCTCCTGTCTCCTACAAAGACAGATATGTAAGTGAGAAATACATAATAGTTTATCTCCCTTGATGTTTGACTGTTCTATATATGACCCAGCAGATAGGTAAGATCTGTGCTTAAACTTGTGTAAAAATTGCAGCAGCGTGTGCAGTGGGAGGAGGAGATAGGATGTGAGCCAGTTTGGCTGAAGCTAAGGACTGCATGCACATAGCCTGATATTCCCCTCAGGACTGCAAGAACACAGCCAAGCCTAAATCTGGCATGGACCAGACAAGAACAGTAGCAGCACCATGGGGGATGCAGAAGACCATATGAGGCTACGCTTCCCTCCCAATCCCCCTGGAACCAGAACATGTCCCATTGGGGCACCAGGACCCATATGGCCTCACCAGTGTCCCAGCCATGGGAACTCGGTGAAATAAAAAAAAATGACAAGGGTGAAGCCAGCTTGAAGGCAGAGACTCAACTGGCAGGAGAAGAGACCTTCCAACACTGATTGTCATCTTGTTAACTTCCTACAGTTTTTATTCTGACCATTCCTTCCATCAGTTGGCTGCTGGAGCAAAGCTTTCCCTTGCATGCCCATATCTCACATTCTCTCAGAAATTCTACTGCCCTCCATCCTCCTCTCCTCCCTTCTCTCAACATCCTTGCTCCTTTCCTTTGTCTTTTCTTGTAGCTAATCCTCTCCTAACACAACCCCACACAATAGTTTTAAAAGAAAAACCTAAACAACACAAGCAGTAACAAAAATAGTGGAACTAACTTGGTGTTTGCAAATCATCACATTGTTCATTTTGTTTGAATGTTGTTTCCCCTCCTCCCCACACTTTGTCTTGTCTGTTAAGCATGTAAAATCTTTGGGGTATGGACTGTCACCAACTCTGTTTGTACAGGGTCCAGCACAGTGGGGATCCCAGTCTCAGTTGGGATCTCCAGGCATTACCTAATACAAACAATAACTGAATGCTAGTAAAGGAACTCCTACCCACACGTATTTTTATAGGACAGAACCTTACATGAGGATAGCATGCATGTGGATGGTGAATAAAACAAACAGTAAATCGTTCAAACCCTGCAGATTGTTTCTCTGTCTTTGACCAAGATGTTATCTTGACCCCATTCTAGACCCATACAAATCTGTTTAAATGAATGCTTTACAGTGTAAACTCTTCTATTCTATACCTATCACAGTGTTTCTAATCAGTGTCTTCCTCTAGCCCCTTTCTCGTCATCGAGTGTATGCCTGTGATAAATGAAAGGGGGTGTGTGTGTGTGAGTGTGTGGTGGTGGTGGTGGGGTAGCTCCCTTTTATGGACAACCAGCCAGTTAGCTATAAAATCCCTCTTAGTAGTTGTTTTTTACTTGCTTTACCTGTAAAGGGTTAAAAAAATGTCCCTGCATAGGTAAAAGGAAGGCAATGGACACCTGACCAAACGAGCTAGAAGTTTTTAAAATTGGGAAAAAACTTCCCCTTTGTCTGTCTGTTGTTCTCAGGGAGAAGCAGAGACAGGGCTGGAACTATGCTGTAAGAAGCTTGGGGCCAGGTATGAAAAATCATCTGACTCATACCTAGAAACTACTCACTTGAAACCCCCAGATACGTAAGGAGATCAGGAAATGTCCAGGAAGACGCAATTAGGTTTATCTCTGTTTGTTTCTTTATGGTTTGTGGACTCCTCTGTGCTAACCGAAAATGCTTTTGTTTTGCTTGTAACCTTTAAGCTGGACCTCAAGAGGGTTATTCTTGATGCTTAATTCTTGTAAGTGGGTTTTTAAATCTAGCAATAGCCTGAATTTTCAAATGTATTTTCTTTCTTTTTGTTTTTAATAAAATTTACCTTTTTTAAGAACAGGATTGGATTTTGTGTCCTAAGAGGTTTGTGTACATGTTGTTTAATTAGCTGGTGGCAACAGCTGAGTTCCTTTGCTTTCTTTCTCAGCCCTTCCCTGGAGTGGGGGGAAAAGGGTTTAAGGTTACCCCATCATAGGAAGGAATTCCCAAGTGCACCTTCCTGGGTTCCAAAAAGGGGGGTTTTGCACTTGGGTGGTGGCAGCATCTACCCATCCAAGGTCAGAGAAAAGCTGTAATCTTGGAAGTTTAATACAAGCCTGGAGTGGCCAGTATTAATTTTTAGAATCCTTGTGGGCCACCACCTTCTGCATTCAAACTGCCAGAGTAGGGAATCAGCCTTGACAATGCCTAAACTACAGTTGCCAGTGGGACAAAGTCAGGCCGGATGGCTGCAAGAGGGTCCTGGAAGGCCAATATCTTAGCCGCAGAATGTTAAGGGCCCTGTTTCTGACAAGCTGAGAAGGGGTTACCTCAGGTCACTTAGGGACACCTGAATCCAATTAAGGGCTGCCTGAGGCCTTTAAAAACCCCTCTGAGGGAGAGCAAGGGGAAGAGAGAGACAAGCTACTGCCAGGCTAGTGGCATCAGGGAAACCAGCTCTTCCAGGTTGAGAGGCCGTGTTCTTTCCCATAGGGGAATGGCCAAACTCAAGGGCCTGCGAGGGGAAGCACTGACACCCCAAGGCAAGCACCAGGATGACACCCTGCCTCAGTGAGAAAGCAGGGAAAGGAATCCCCTTTTTGGTTCTGGGTTTACAAGACGCTCTTTCCTTTTTCCTTTGGGTAAGGATCACCCCTTAGGCTGACCCTGGGGCCTACCCTGAAAACACAGCCAAAAGAGCACAGAAGAGGGAAGGCACACTGCCCAGAGTGGGGCTAATTTACCCCAGGCCCACCATTGCCAGAGAGGGAAGTGCTAACTCTGGCGAGACAACGGAGGTGCCTTGCCACACCAGAAAGCAAGGAAAGGTGTACTTCCTTTCTTCCCTCCAACACAGTAGCTTCAAGCAGCATTGTCCCTTGGCACTTCATGGAGCTGTCTGCAATGGAAAGCCTTTGGCATTCTGCAGTTACCACCGCAGAGGTAGTCAGTAGGGATGGCTAGTTTTTATTGAGTTGAACCTTAAATTATATGCTATGTTTATAAAAGTTGGATTTGTTTTTAAAGAATGGCATAAATTGTTCTTTCTGGGCTAGCTTTGGCCTCTTTTTACTCTGCACATGAAAAGTACATACACCGGACCCTCGCTAGAACACAGGATTTGGGATCCATGCGCGGTACCGTGTTAATGTGGGGACCGCGTTAAAATGAATTGCAATTAAAGTGATTAAATTTGGGATCCATGGCCGCAACTGCGTTATATGCGAATTCGCACTATATAGATGCATGTTCTAGCGAGGGTCTGGTGTATATGGTGATCACAGTGCCTCAGCCAAAAGTACTCTGCTAAAGACTCTCAAATGACAAATCAAGCAGTATAAACTACCAACTGCAATTACACACTCCTGTATAAGCTGATTTCCAGATGCCTCTGGTAGGGTGACCAGATGTCCTGATTTTATAGGGACAGTCCCAATATTTGAGGCTTTTTCTTATACAGAAGCCTATTACCTCCCCACCCCCTGTCCTGATTTTTCACAAGTGCTGTCTGGTCATCCTACTCCGGACACTACTTCTAGGAGGACTTGAGGGGAAAAAATGGTTAATTTCTTGCTAGTTTCAAAGGATGATCCTCATGCTGGGTGGTTTACTTCAAATTTATATCTAGTTTAAAAATTTGTTCAATTTAGTATCAAAAGCATGTCTCACAGCACACTTGAAATTAGAGCTCAACCAGTCAGAGCTTACAAACAGCACTTCAGTGCTTCTAAGAAGACATATATGAGCCACTCACCTTTAGAAAGTAAAAGATGTCACTGTCAAGACAAAAATTGCATTAAAAATTCATTACCTGTCAATAATACTTTAGATTATTAAATCATATTTTAGATTTAAAGATCCCCTTGCATCCTGAAGGATCTCAGTGTGCTTTAAAAATAATCAAATGCAACATATTACATAAAATACAACCAATTCTAGACTGAAATGTAACAATTGTTTAACTACATGCATCAATGCTGCAAACAGTCTAAGGCAGGAAGTGAAGAATATGAAATCCAATTTAAACTCATAGAATTTCAGAAGAAAGATGTAAATGCTCAGTTTGCAAGACAAGGGGGTTAACCCTCATGTCTTGGCTGAATTCAAAGTGCCATGAGATCTTTAGAGAGACAAGGTGGGTGAGGGAGTAGCTTTTATTGGACCAACTTCTGTTGGTGAAAGAGACAAGCTTTCGGCATGCATCCGATGAAGTGAGCTGTAGCTCATGAAAGCTCATGCTCAAATAAATTTGTTAGTTTCTAAGGTGCCACAAGTCCTCCTTTTCTTTTTGCAGATACAGACTAACAGGGCTGCTACTCTGAAACCTGACATCTGTGCGAGCTGCTCAAAAGCTTCTCTCCTTCACCAACAGAAGTTGGTGCAATAAAAGATATTACCTCACCCATCCTGTCTTTCTAATATCCTGGGACCAACCCAGCTGCAACACTGCAAACGAGATCTTCAAGCACTAGTCAAGACCTTCCTGCAAATGACAGTACCCACAGAAGCACAGTAGGTGGCATTCTTCCCACTGAGTCAGTACTGAATTCGTGCTCTCAGAAGGTTCCCTTTACTAAAGCACCAACTCCACTCACCACAGCACCTGTGGGTTTCTTGCGTCTCTCCCATCCTAGTACTCACTCAGACACTGCTCAGCCCTGATGAGTTGTTTTAGAATTGACTGCATCACAGCACAGGATGGTAAGTCTAAAAGAACTGTAGCAGTCTTAATTTATTTTCATCATTCATGTTGTTTATTGTTTGCATTTTCCTCTGCTTGAGTAGTGTATAAATATGTTTAATAAAGGAAAGCATTTTCAAAACACTGTGGATTGCATTTAAATGTTTCTTTTTTAGAAAAAGAGAGAGAAATCTGGTGTAAGTGGGTGCAACTCCTAGACAAGTTGATAGACGTTGCAGCTGTTTCCAATAGGGATAAAAGAAAAGGAGGACTTGTGGCACCTTAGAGACTAACCAATTTATTTGAGCATGAGCTTTCATGAGCTACAGCTCACTTGGCTGTAGCTCACGAAAGCTTATGCTCAAATAAATTGGTTAGTCTCTAAGGTGCCACAAGTCCTCCTTTTCTTTTCGCGGATACAGACTAACACAGCTGCTACTCTGAAACCAATAGGGATGAATTTCTCCAGTATGTATTTTAATATGTTAACTTATCTACTCTTTTAATGGCTTTAAGATTTTTTTCATAATTTGCTCAAGCTTTTAGACCCCTGAGATGGGGTCTAAATTAGCTGTTACCACTCAAGAAAGAGATCTTAGAGTCAGTGTGGATCATTCTCTGAAAACATCCACTCTATGTGCAGCGGCAGGCAAAAAAGCAAACAGAATGTTGGGAATCATTAAGAAAGGGATCGATAATAAGACAGAAAATATCATATTGCTTCTATATAAATCCATGGTACGCCCACAGCTTGAATACTGCGTGCAGATGTGGTCGGCCCATCTCAAAAAAGATATATTGGAATTGGAAAAGGTTCAGAAAAAGGCAACAAAAATAATTAGGGGTGCAGAACAGCTTCCCTAGGAGGAGAGTTTAATAAAACACGGACTTTTCACCTTGGAAAAGAGACGACAAAGGGGGGATATGATTGAGGTCTATAAAATCCAGACCGGGGTGGAGAAAGTAAATAAGGACGTATTATTTACTCCTCCTCCTAGCACAAGAACTAAGGGGGGGGGGGTCACCACATGAAATTAAGGGGCAGCAGGTTTAAAACAAACCCAAGGAAGTATTTCTTCACACAGCGCACAGTCAACCTGTGGAACTCCTTGCCAGTGGATGTTGTGACGGCCAAGACTATGACAGGGTTCAAAAAAGAACGAGATCCGTTCAGGGAGGACAGGTCCGTCAGGGGCGGGTAGCCAGGATGGGCAGGGAGGGGGTCCCCCAGCCTCTGTTTGCCAGCAGCTGGGAATGGGCGACGGGGGAGGGACCACGGGGTGACCCCCGGGTCTCACTGCCTCTGGGGCACCTGGCCGTGGTCCCGGGGCTCGCTGGACCCTTGGCCCGGCCCCCCGTCAACGCCCGGCCGCTCTGAGGGGACCCCCCTCAACGCCCGGCCGCGCGAGCCCCGGCCAGAGGCGGCGGGGCCGCGCCTCGCTCTCCCGCGCGCCCTCGCGATCCGGCCCCAGGCGGGCCTTGCCGGCCCCGTGTCCAACCGCCGCCCCCCTGCCGGGATTTCAAGGCGGCCGCTGCGCCACGTCAGCGCGTCCCCGCCCCGCCCCCTCGCCAGTCCCCGCCCCCTCCCCCTGTGCGTCCGCCGCTATCCCGGCGTGCCCCGCGCTCGGAGCTGGCCGGGACGCTCTTGGCGCGGCTGGGGCTGACTCACGCCGCCGCGCTCTGGCTGTGCCTGCGGGAGGCGCCTGTTCCGCGGGGGCAAGATGGCGGCGGAGGCGGATTCGTGGGGTAGGTGCTGGCCGCGGCCTCGGTTCCCCGCCCGGCTCCCCTCCCCCGCCCGCCCGCCCGCCCGCCTAACCCGCTCTCGTCTCCCCCACAGATGCCGACAGCTTCGAGGTGGCGGAGCCGGTCGCGAAGCGCCTGGTGCCCACGCCGGGGGCCGGCGGGGACCGCTGGGCCGGGGAGGATGAAGAGGACGAAGTGAAGGTGGGGGCCCGGGCGGGGGCGGCGAGGGGGCGGAGGAGCGAGCTCCGGGCGGGGGCGCCCCGCGCGCGGAGAGCGGGGGCTGGGGAGCGCGAGGGGGGCGGCCCGGCCCCGGCCCCCCCCCGGGTGTCTGTCCGGAGCCGGCCCCGGCCATGCAGGCTGCCATGTGTCCGCGCCCGGCTGCCGGGGGTGGGGCGCATCGCTCCCCGCCAGATGGTGCGGCGGGGCTCCGGCGCCCTTATCGCCCTGCTTACGCTCCCGCTCCGGGCGAGCCCGCCAACCCGTCGCTTAAAAGCGGCTGGGGCGGAGGGTGCTTGGCGGGTGGTGGCCCGGGGCAGCCGGGGCGGAGAGCGAGGGGCTGTCGAAACGTGGGCCCCCTTGGCTCAATGGCGTGCCAGCGTCTCGCTGACACCGTCAGCAAAATCTTTTCGGAAAGGGGAGGAGAGACTTAAAAACGGCCTAATTAAGACGGAGACTCAAGGAGTCTCCTAGCAGATGAGTAAAACTTGTCAGGTGAGCTTGTGGGGACGGATTAGATTCGCCCTTCTTTGTGCGCTGAGAGGTGGCAGAATAATGCTGGCAAAGTTATGCTAACACTAGGCGCCTGAGTGATAGGTGTAATGGTGGACAGTGATGTGGCAGGTTTTTGGTCGCTTGAAGTCTTTAAGATAGTATGTTCTTTTAAAAAATATGCTCTAGTTCCATCAGCAATTGAGCTCGATGTAGGCGTTATTAGGTGAAGTTCTGTAGTCAGTATTATGCAGTTTCATATGCATTGAAACCTGCCTGAATTGGTGCAATGGGTGGTCAAAAGTTGGAAGGTCAAATAACAGGACTAGAAAACCTCTGGAATGTATTTCTGTAAATGGGCCGCTTAACCCCCAACTGAGACCTGTACCTGTTCTTAGGTTTCTGAGTTGAATAAACATGGTTTCCCTTCTGTAACTTCCTTCCCAGCAACCAGTCCTCTTTCCCAGCTCCACAGCAAAACCCCTGTCAGTTGAGTCTCAAAAGGTGTCTGTTGTCCCATTGAATGGAGGGTCATGGTTTGTTTTTTTTCCCCCACCTGCTGTCTCTAAGCTGCTGGCAGGTCTCTCAGTACAGAACTGCTCTGGTATCTGCCAGATGGTATTCAACTATTGGCCTCTCCTCTGGAGAGGCTCTTTATTCCATGCCCCCTTGCAGGCTCTTAGCCTGAGGGAGCATCTGGGGAAGAGGTGGGTACAGAGGGATGACAGGCTGAGGGAGGCTTGAATATCTGAACTTCTTCCAAATAGTCCCATCTTGGCACTATCTCCTACAGGCCAGAAACTTTCCTCCATCCTAGTGTTGTCTCTTCTGACTTCCTCTCAATCTTGTGAAACTAGGCATTCCTTCATGGTTTCTTTAGGATTTAGGTAGTGTTCAGATGGTTAAAATGGGGTTTATCTACTAGAGAATCATGGAGCTGGTTTCACTGTATTTCAGTGTTAGTCTTTTGCATTAGAGTTTGAACTAAATGTCAAACTGTAAATCTGCTCTATTAAATCAGAAACATTTAAAATGTCTAAATCCCATGCAGTGTAGTTCCCATATGTTCCTTAACCAGAAAGATCAGTTGAGTGATAGATACCTCAACAATTCCAGATCTTTTTATTACAGCTTGGACAGATCATGAGTGCAGATATCAGCAACTGGAGCTACATACTACATCTGGAATATAGGACTCTTCAAAAGGGTATCTGGTTCTGTGGAAGTATTTACCAAAAAAATTGGTAAATTTAGTGTCCAAAGTTAAACATTGAATCATGCTTTTGTTTCAAATCAAGACACTGAGAGATTGCTATAGACAATCTTAGTACTGATCACTAGATAACTGAAAAAGGTTAATATTTTATCATTTGTTCAGACATGGGCAGGAAGAGGAAAGCAGTTCAGATTAGAGTAATTGATTCTTGCTAATTGAAGACTCTGGCACTGATTGTTCATGTTGCACCAAGGTAGTGCTATCTGTAATAACTGACCGTTTGTGCATGCACTGTATTTCTGAGCATCAGTGGTGACGGGGGCTTGGGCTCTTCTATGTAGTATAAATCTAAATAGATAAAATGTATTACTTGTGTTGTGAAGACTTCTTTTGAGAACCTGAGAACAGCCTTACTGAGTCAGACAAATGATTCATCTAGCCCAGTATCCTGTCTTCCGACAGTGGCCAATGCCAGGTTCTTCAGAACAATGAACAGAACAGGTAATCATCGAATGATCCATCCCGTCGCCCATTCCAAGCTTCTGGCAAACAGAGGCTAGGGACGCTTCAGAGCATGGTTTTGAATCCCTATCCATTCTGGTTAATAGCCCCTGATGGACCTATTCTCCATGAACTTATCTTGTTCTTTTATAAACCCTGTTATAGTCTTGGCCTTTACATCATCCTCTGACAAAGAGTTCCACAGGTTGACTGTGTTGTGTGTGAAGAAATACTTCCTTTTGTTTGTTTCAAATCTGCTGCCTATTAATTACATTTGTTAACCCTTAGCTCTTTTGTTAGGAGTAAATAACACTTCCTTATTTACGTCACACAGTCATGATTTTATAGACCTCTATCATATACACCCCCCCCTCCTCTTAGTCACCTCTTTTCCAAGCTGAAAAGTCCCAGTCTTACTAATCTCTCCTCATATGGAAGCTGTTTCATACCCCTAATAATTTTTGTTGCCCTTCTCTGTACCTTTTCCAGTTCCAATATATCTTTTTTTTTTTTGAGATGGGGCGACCAGATCTGCCCGCAGTATTCAAGATGTGGGTGTACCATGGAATTATATAGAGGCAATATGATATTTTCTGTCGTCTTAGCTAGCCTTTTCTTAATGATTCCCAACACTGTTAGCTTTTTTGACTGTTGCTGCATTTTGAGTGGATGTTTTCAGAGAACTATGCACAATGACTACAAGATCTCTTCCTTGAGTAGTAACAGCTAATTTAGACCCCATAATTTTGTATGTGTAGTTGGGATTGTTTTTTCCAATGTGTATTACTTGCATTTATCAACACTGAATTTCGTCTGCCATTTTCTTGCTCAGTCACCCAGTTTTCTAAGATCCTTTTGTAACTCTTCTCAGTCAACTTTAGACTTAACAGTCTTGAGTAATTTTGTATCATCTACAAACCTTGCCACCTCACTGTTTACCCCTTTTTCCAGATCATTTATGAATATGTTGTAGAGCGCTAGTCCCAGTACAGATACTTGGAGGACCCTCTCTCCAACTGTGAAAACTGACTTACTTATTCCTACCCTTTGTTTCCTATCTTTCAACCAGCTACTGATGCATGAGAGGACCTTCCCTCTAATCCGATGACTGCTTACTTTTCTTAAGAGCCTTTGGTGAGGGACGTTGTCAAAGGCTTTCTGAAAGTTTAAGGTTGGATGGTGTTCATGCTAGCGTAATGTCGCCTATTCTGCAAGGTGAAGCTTAATAAATGTGATAGAACAAATTGACACTGGACGCTCTATAGCTTTTAAATATGCTCTTTCTTCCACACACATGACCCTGCTGGGCAAAATTGTTAAAGATATCTCAGGGCACAGTATTTACACCAATCTTTAAAAAGAGTATTGACAACCTGGATTGGAGCTTCACAGCCCCAAAAACTTTTGGCAAAAGAGGCTTTACTTTTCACATTTTCCCTGAAACTCAAGCGTTTACTATCTGTAATTGAACATCTTTCTAATAACAGCTACTTAAGTGTGCTTTCCAGCTGTCTACTTCTTGAAGGACAGTAAACAATAACTGGACAAAATCGTAGTCCTTCCAAAAATATGAAGACTCCTGCTTTACGTGGCTATTTTAGCATAAGACATTTTATTTCCTCTACTAGTACTCCTCTGAATGCCTATGGCTTTAAAATTAAAAAGTTTAGGGTGTATTTGGAGGGAGTGGGGAAAAGGAATACTACAATTAATGATCTTGTTTGTTGTACTCTGATCTGTGTTCATGTAGTAGATGCAGAAGTTGGGAAGAATCTACAGCAAGCTAGGTGTTTGCCTGGGCTCTAGATATTTTTTCCTTCCAAAATTGGCGAGTAAAAAGGAAAACTACAGCACAGTAAGCAAAAGCAAAGTGACCTAAATATAGGCCCTTAGTGTTTTCCAACTAGTGGTTTCTCTTTAGGGTGTTTCATTATTCTTTAGAGTTTCTTATTGCCAATTTAGGAGTTGGGATCTTGTTTTTTTCCCTGAAAATACTTGGATTACAAGATTTATTGTAACTAGTGAGTTGGAGAAACTTTAGATGCTGCAGAAGTTACAACTAAGATATCCTTTTAAAGTAAAAGGAAATTATTCTAAAATGTTACCTGGAATACAGAAATTACCAGGAAAACAGACCTGCTGCCAAGAAATTTCTGTGTATTTGCTCTTCGGCAGTCCTGTCGCTAAAGGAGCCAGAACTAGGAAACACATTCAGGGAAACAGTCTAGAGATTTCCTTGATCAATATTTCTGATAGTTCTGTTTAAAATAGAAGTCATCAGGGACTCAGACACTGCAGTATCCTGTCACTTTCCAAGAACGCTTTGTTTTTAGAACTTGAATTGTCATGCATTAAAGCTACAAATGATACCACATATAAATGTATAGCACTCAGCTGATTACTTCTGTTTGGTATGGGGTTCATTTATGTGGAAAGGGGGACATTTTCACTAACCATATGTTATAGCTGGATTATTACTCATTTAGTCATTTGAAACTCTTTCAAACTTAATCAAATATGTTTATAATGATTTAAACTACATTGTAATAGTGTCACATTGGAATGAAGAAAACTAAGGATGTGTTGTCACTGGACTTCTCAGTTCGCATAACAATGAACAGACGGTGAAACTTGTTTTCTCCGAATGAAATGTATTTAGATTTCTAGAATGTAATTGTAGGTGCACATCCTGAGCCCTGGACACCTATCCCATAAATAAAAAATCACAAAGGACTGCCCATAAATATATATACCTCAATTGAGTGCTCCCCAGCAGTTTAGAGAAGTGCAGGAGGCAGGGGAAGGGGATAGGATAGGTTTGGCAGACCAAGGTGGGGCAGTGAGTCCTGAAACAGGATCTCTCACAGAAAATGCCCTGCTAGCAGATCTGCCTCATTCATCTAGAAAGAAGTGCAGCTGGAGTGCCTCTACTAATCTCAACTGTGGCAGCATGTCACTGGGGGAGAGATGCTCAGTCATACAGTCAGGTCTATTTTAAAACCATTTTAAAATCAACACGTTGAATTCCCACCAGATGTTCACTGGAACCCAATACAGATGATGAAGCATTGGTCTAATATGCTCCCAGTGTTCAACTAAACTTAATAAGTGAGTTGCAGTATTCTATGCTAGCTTCACCTTCCAAATGAGGTCAAGGGGAAGCTCCATGTAGCGTGCATCACAGCAATATAATCTTGAGATGACAAGACATGGATAATTGTGGCATGGTCTGCACTGGAGAGGAAAGGTCACACTCTTCTTGGGAGGCACAGGTGGGAAGAAAGCACTCTTGGCTGCAGCGCTTCATGGACCAGGAGCAGCCCAGGGTCTAACACCCCCAAGTTGTTTACCTGTCTTACAACTGATTGTGATCCTTCTGTAAGGGGTGCGGATACAAATTCTGCAAATCCTTCCAGCTGCTTTTCCCAGCCTGTGAAGATTCTTAGTCTTGTCTGGATTAAATCTCAGCTTGCTCTCATCTAGGCACCATGTGGTTTGTCCTAGCTGGGTCAGATGTGATAGAGATGTAGTGCTGGGGGTCATCAGCCTGCTAAATGCACTGCAGCCCATGTGTCCTCACTAAACCTCTCAGCAGCAGCATATGCACACTGAGTGGGAGGTGACCATGTAGGCTCCTGTGGCATACCATGAGAGAGTCCTTGGGGCAGAGGAACAATTGCCCACAACTCCCCTTAGAGAGGGTTCCTCAGGAAGATACCAAGCAGCTTGAACCAGACCCATTATTGTCTGCAAATGAGTTTGCAAAATCTCATGATCACAGCACCCCACTTCTACATGAGGATTTCACTCCAACCACACACTCTTAGAAAGGGTGTATCTGTGAAGGATGGGATCAGATGAGGAAGCAATCTGTAAACTGTACTTTGCAACAGTTGTGAAAGTAGCTGTTTATGAAATAAGTGTAGTTGACAGATGCAGGGTTGTAGTCATGTTGGTCCCAGGATATTAGAGAGGTGAGTGAGGTAATACCTTGTATTGGATCAACTTCTCTTGGTGAGAGAGACAAGCTTTCGAGCTTACACAGAACTCTTCTTCAGGTTTGTGTACGCTTGAAAGCTTCTCTCTCACCAACAGAAGTTGGTCCAATAAAAGATATTTTTTTCACACAGTGCACAGTTAATCTGTGGAACTCTTTGCCAGAGGATGTTGTGAAGGCCAAGACTATAACACAGTTCAAAAAAGAATTAAATAAATTCATGTAGGAT